>NC_058093.1:68970357-70280000 GCF_020171115.1 Neogale vison | reverse complement strand
TGCTTCAAAAATTAAGGGATTTTTGTTAGTTCTTACTGTACTGAGAAGTGTATTCATTTTTAATATTTCCTTTGAAATTACGGATTCATTGTGAAAACTCTAACCCATTTGTGTCTGGTGGGTTATATCCTTGTTTCAATTCCATAGTGAGTGTCAAAGTCCACTACTAAAAAGATTAGAGCTTGAAATCTATACCTTTTCTTGTATTTGCTGTTAAGATATTTTAGACTAGTTAAAATTTTAGTGTGCATAAGTTAAGCACTTTCGAAAATTATAGTGGAAAACTCTGAAAGAAAATGGTTACAACTCGGCCATTTGGAGACTTTTTGCTACGTTACCTTCTTCTCTTACGATGATAGTAGAGTCTCCTCATCCCTGAGCCTCACTTTCTCTCCACAATGTTCGCACTCTGGCACAACCTCCCTTGTCCCCATCCATGGCCCATCCGTGGTGGCCTGTGATTGCAGGACCATTTCAGTGGAGGGCAGACTCAGTTGGACGCCGTTAGCCCCCGTTATCACTTTGTCACGTCAAAGATAAGGAAATAGCAAAACACACACACACACACACAAACTTAACATGGAAAGTTACTTAGCGTAGCACAAAAGGCAAGAAAAGAAGTAATTTTAAAGGAAATATGGCTTTACATAGGAAAGGATATTTAAGAGAATTGGTGTAAAAAATGAAAAAAAATAAAGAATTGGTTAGGTAATGAATAAAATGTAGAAGCTCTCTATTGACTATGTTCCTTTTGAGAATCAAATGCCGGTCTTCTGCTAACATAAAAAATTAGTAAACAGAAGAAAAAGAATCAGTGGAAAGGTTTCTTCTGATTTATTCTTATTTTTTATATTTTTTCAAAGATTTTATTTGTTTGACAGAGAGACACAGAGACAAGCAGGGGGAGGGGGAGAGCGAGAAGCAGGCTCCCCGGTGAGCAGGGAGCCCGAAGCAGGGCTCGATCCTAGCACCCTGGGACCACAACCTGAGCCAAAGGCAGACCTTAACGACTGAGCCACCCAGGCACCCAGAAAGGTGCTTTTTTATTTGTTTGTTTGTTTTTAAGAACTAAATAAAACAGAAAACTCAGGCACAGGAGGAGCTGACCATGTTTGCTATGAAAATTGTTATTTTTCTGTATTGGAAGAATGTATAGATTAGTGGATTTGTTAAAGATTTCAGCAATATAAGAAGAAATCAAATCTCTTGCTTTTGAGTCTTCTCCAAATTGCATAGACTTCTTAGAGAAGTTTGAAATCTCATTAAAAAGCCTTTAAGGTTGTGTAATTTTACTTTCTGCCTAACTCCTAATGTGATAATTGTGCATTGTAGAACAGAGCCATTAACAAAAGAAGTTAGTTTTGAGGTAGCTGTATTCGTTAGGGGCTGAAATTAAATGCCAAAAATGATTGATGTGGTTACAAGTTCTTCAACATTATACATGTACAAAATGTATTTTCTACAAAAGTTGAGAATCCCAAGACCTTTGATATATATAAATAACTGGGTACATGCCTGCATCTTCATGTTTTCCCTCCAATACTGCTGATAATGGATGGATTTTTAGGATAACAAGTGAATACTTTTTCACCTATCTGTAGATCCATCTTAGTAAAATTTGTGTTAGAAGGGATTAGATTTGTGCCCAGAGCTTGAATGAAGTGTGATAACACTTGGTTTAGTTTTATCCTGTTGCCTTCATAGTTTGCCCTTGTGGGCATGGCTCAGATTAGAGCCAGAGCCCCTCAAAGAGCACGGATACTTCTCATCATGTACATAGTTATGAGTGAAGCTTCTGTTCACTTAGAAATTTCCAGCTCTGTTTGGAGAACAAGTCTTCTTACTCATGATAAATGAACGTCCCGCATCAAAACCCACATAGATGTTTGTGTCAAGTTTTCTCTTTGTATTATATTCTCAAAGACTCTTTTTAACAGCTCTATTCCCTCCCATTCAAAGAGTCAGAGATAGACCGGGGCCCCGACTAGGTCAGTAGAGTATGTGGACTCTTGATCTTGAGGCTATGAATTCAAGTTCCATGTCAGGTGTAGAGATTGCTTTAAAATAAAATCTTCCAAAAAATGAAGAATCAGAGACAGAATATACCTTCTTTCCCCTGTTTCTTACATTTTTAGGACTAGTCTACTTACATATATATTTTTTTTTATTTTTAAAAGATTTACTTATTTGAGAGAGAGCATGCAGAGAGAGTGACAGGGAGAAGCAGACTCCCTGCTGAGCAGGGAGCCTGATGTGGGGCTCGATCCAAAGACTCTGACATCATGACCTGAGCTAAAGGCAGAGGCTTAACCACTGAGCCCCCCAGGTGTCCTCTATTTATGTATACTTAATGTTCTTTTTATTTTGCTGGAGATTTCAGAAATGTGTGGGGTTTTAAAAAAGATTTTATTTATTCATTTGAGAGAGACAAAGGGAGCACAAGTGGGGGGAGAGGCAGAGTGAGAGAGGGAGAAGCAGACTTCCCGCTGAGCTGGGAGCCTGACACGGGGCTCTATCCCAGGACCTGTGAATCATGACCTGAGCCAAAGGCAGACAGTTAACAACTTGAGCCACCTAGACACCCCCAGAAATGTTGTTTCTAATGGCAAATTGCTTAGGGAAGAAAATTGATCTCATTTTAAGCTTTTAAAAATACACTATGATGATAGAAAAAAAGGGCTAGGTGTGACTTGTTAGTCTCCTAATTGATTTGGGGCCCCTATAAAAACAGAGTTTTTGAATTGCCTTCCTGATCGGTGAATATCCTGAACCACTTGTAAATCAGTATCTCAATAAGAATCCCCCTGTTGCAACAAGGAAATACATATGTTTAAAAAAAGGGGGGACACCAGGGAGGCTCAGTGGGGTAAGCCTCTGCCTTCAGCTCAGGTCATGATCTCAGGGTCCTGGGATCGAGCCCTACATCAGGCTCTCTGGTTGGCAGGGAGCCTGCTTCCCCCTCTCTCTGTGCCTTAGTCTCTGCCTACTTGTGATCTCTCTCTCTCTCTCTGTGTCAAATGAATGAATGAATGAATGAATGAGGGAACTCACTTGACCATGCAGGCAGCACCTTAGAGTTCTCAAACCATATGCCTGCATAGTCCTTGGCTTTGCAGGCTTTCGGACCTGTTTTCTCAGCTCAGTCTCTGCTCTGTGTAACATTTTCCAAACTTCTGAGAGTCTAATTCCCAAACTAGAATGTCAGGTTCTTTCATGTACAGTAAAAGATGTTTCTGATATATAAATAAGAAACAGTGTAGGAGCTCATACGAGTCAGGAGGCCAGGGTTTGAATCCAGGCTGTACTGCTTCCTCGTTGTGCGACCTTGGTTAGGCAAGCTTCATTTCCTCAGATCTCAAATAGGGGTAATAGGACCTCCCTCATGGGGTGATTGTTGAGTGAAATGAGTTTATAAATGTACGATGCTCAAACTGCTTAGTGCCGGGGTGCCTGGGAGGCCCAGTCAGTGCGTCTGCCTTCCACTCAGGTCATGATCCCAGGGTCCTGGGATCAAGCCCCACATCAAGCACCCTGCTCTGCGAAGAGCCTGTTTCTCCCTCCGCCTGATGCTCTCCCTGCTTGTGCGCTCTGTCTCTTTGTCAAAGTCGTAAAACATAGACAAAAACAAAAACTGTTTAGTGCCTAGTAAGGGCTTAGTAAATGATAGCAATTCTTTTAATTTACATTTGGAATGCTTTCTTCCAGCGTCTGTATCCACTCAAGATAGAATTATACAACAGAAAGTTGCTTGGCAAGTGTAAATGTTCTTTAGGAAATCACTTGCAGGGCTTCTAAAGGATATCCCCAATAGGGACACTTGTGTCTGCTTGACTGCTAAGTCATTTCATCAGTCCGGCCTCTGTATGGTCACACTGAAGAGACGATCACAGATAATTAGGGTATTTCTCCTAAGGACACCTAAGAATGGGAGGTACTATGGAGATTTTCCTATTTAGCATCACAGCTTTCCAAGCTCTAGGATGGGCAGCAGAGGTCTTCTGTGACACATGAGAAGATCTCAGTGACCAGAATTGAGATTCTCGGGTCCAGCTCTTCCTTTCACGCTATATTTGTGCTTCTCAAACCACAGCTTGCTTTGATGCCATTCTGGTGAGCGTTTCTGTATCTGCTTTCTTATCACATATCAGGGAGTTGCTTCCACGCTTGGCGAGCAGCTAAGGAGGGAAGAGACCTTCATACGGTGCCCGTGTCTGTGGCCTGTTTGAAGGCACAGAGCCACCCAACGAGGTGAGTGCATTCTGTTGCCACAGGAGTGTGGGAAGGACCGATCGACAGTGACGTGTCTGAGTCTTTGACACTCCTTCTGGTCTTTGTGCAAATTGCCAATTTTTTTTCCAGTGAAGTAAACCACCTTGGTTGACTTCGAGTACAAGGAATGGATCGCATCTTCATTTGATTATATCTCAACTCACATTTTCCTAGTTCTCTGGATAAAGTTTTATAGAGCACACTACTCTCCAGGTCATAACCATGAACTATCTGCTTGAAGGAGATGCTTTGCCGAATATTTTTATCAACTGTTGATTTTACTCTGAGAAATGACATTATATGAGAGTAGGCTGGTTCACTACAAGAATGCATTCTTTCTTCGTCATAATTCGAACTGAGTGTAGCTGGGCACCTGGCTGTCCTGCTACAAACTGTTTCTCAGCTTCTTTGCAGCTAGGTGGCGATTACATGACGAAAATTCTGTCAGTGGAGGGACGCCCAGCTGGCTCAGTTGGTTAGGTGGCCGATCTTTGGTTTGGGCTCAAGTCATGATCTCAGGGTCCTGGGATCAAACTCGACATCTGGCTCCAAGCTCAGTGGGGAGTCTTCTTGAGGATTCTCTCTCCCTCTCCCTCTGCCCCTCCCTCCTCACACACACACTCTCTCTCTAAATAAATCTTTTAAATATATACATAAAATTAAAAAAATAAAATCTTGTCAGTGAAATGTGAATGAAGGCTGGTTCCAGATCTAGACCTTCCCATGTTGGATACGTGTTTCCCTCACATTTTCCTTCCCAATGGGTTCCAGAGAACCCATCATTAATAATGCATACAAGGACAGGAGAGCAACAGTATGGCCAGAACCTGCATCTCTGAAGGACTCTGAGAAACAGAGCAGTACCCAGTTGCCCGGCTGCCACCCTTGAAGCTGGTAAATAAAAGAGAAACAAACCTCAGGGTTCTTTAAGCTAGTGTATTCAAGCTACCATATTTCTCTTATAGCAGCTTAGCTTTTCACGCTAGCAAATGTAGACATTTTCTGTACTTGTCTCCGTTATACCTTGTTTGGAATTTATACCTTCTTTCCGTGTTAGGAGCACAGCTTTACTGGGTGGAAAGAGCTTCTAGTCAGATCTAGGTTCAGATACCACATCTAGCACTTGGATGTCATCCTGTGCAAGTTGATCCTTCCTCATATGTATCATGAAGATCCTACTAACATAAGGACTAAATGGCCTAGTATGAAGGACTAACCAGAGTTCCAGATGGCTAGAGGCACGTAATCAATGTAAATTTTAACGTAGCTCCCTTTAACATCACCTAATAGGTCCAATCCTTATGTATTTACACAACTATGCAGCATGTTCCCCTGTGGTTATTTAAATGCCTGTTCTGTGGAAGAAATATTAATATTTTAGTGTTACTAAAGAATGTTCTGAAAGCGGGGCACCTGGGTGCCTCAGTGGGTTAAAGCATCTGCCTTCGGCTCCGATCATGATCTCAGGGTCCTGGGATCAAGCCCCACATCGAGCTCTCTGCTCAGCAGGGAGCCTGCTTCCTCCTCTCTCTGCCTGCCTCTCTGCCTACTTGTGAGCTTCCCCCCACCCTGCAGGCTGCCTCTCTGCCAACTTGTGATCACTCTCTCTCTGTCAAATAAATAAATAAAATCTTTTTTTAAAAAAAGAATGTTCTGAAAGAGGAAATTGTTGGATTTATGAAATAAATGTTGACATTTTGCTTAAAAACTTGCTAGGGCTTTGTGTAAATCATTGAATTTTTAGACTGAACATGTTTTGGGAATATCTTACATAACTCACCTATTTTACAAATCAGAAGTTACTGAGGAGAAGAAAGGTTAAATAACACTGACAAAATGACAAGTCATAAAATACTAAAATGTTGCAAAGATTAGATTGTCAATTAGTTATTTGGAAATTGCAATTAATTTTCTCACAGAAAACTGTTATTACATTTACAGAGTAGCCACAGAATTCTGTCCAATCCAGTATAACTGAAATAGCATAGGGGATTTGGGACAGCCAAAAAAAAAGAGACAGAAAAAAGAAAGGGTAAGGAAATCCAAACATATCAATTCAGCAACTGAGCCCGTGGGTGATCTGACCATAACCTACTTCTCTCATTATTTTATATATCTTCATTATTATTCTTATATATCTCCAGTTTTCTTTCTCCCTACTCCTTTTCTTGTAAAAACACAAAGAAATGAAATGGCTTAAACAAAATTGCACAGCTCATTACTCCTCCCTGCTTAAAAAAAAAGAAAAAAAAGATTGTTCATAATTTTGCAACCAGTATAGTATAGCATTGTTTGCATTGACTGACCATATTGGCCTTAATGAATAGAAATCATATTGGGAGAACAGAATGAAAATCCTGCTGGCTGGGTCATATAAACTTGAAAGTTTTGACAATCCATGATTTCCTCGTTAATTCAGCCTCAGACATCCATAAGCAGTTCCTAAAAACAAACAAAGGATCAGAGATGAGTAGAGATGAGAAAATACCACACGGACACTTGTGATTCCCCTATTTCTTCACCCTGCTCTTCTCCAAGTTATTATTACCATAAGAATCTTAAAAAAGGATTTATCCTAAAGAAATGAGGAATGTGGACATTTGAAAGCAGCAGCTTAAAAAGTATCCTACTCAATGAACATGTGCTGTCCCTCAGCCTGCTAAGGTGTCAGAAGGGCTCTATATTTTTATCTTGGGAACTACTCAGATGTATACACATGTAAAATCTCATCAAGCTGACAGTCAAGATTTGTGTACTTGCCTGTCTATAACTTCAATTTAGAAGAGAAAAATGTATCCTTCAATTATAAATGGTTGGTTGGTATAGCCCTCGTGCACAAAGCATTCCTAACAATATTGAATTGTCACAAAGTGCTTGTATACTTGCAAGTTTTAAAGATGTTGGTTAGAGATATCAATATATAAACGGCATACAAAAAAATTTGTTAATCCTTAAGATGGCCACATTTCACAATTGAACAGGATGTATTATTTTAGAAGCTATGTTAAAACACTGGCTCCCATACATAAGAAGGCAAATTATTTTCTATGATCCAAAGAATTGAAATCCATATCAGCTGTAATAAGATTCAGTTGTAATGGCAAAAACAATTGGAAACCATTTAAATTTCCATCAATATAGGAAAATGGTGAAGCAAATTATAATACACCCATATGAAAGAATACCTGCAGCCATTAAAAAGAAGAAGGTACGTCTGTATGAACTGGCATAGAAAATGTTCTTGTTCATATTGTTTTGTGGGAAAGTAAGTTGTGGAATAGTGTGCATAGAGAGTTTGCAGAAGTAACATCAGTTAACTTGTGTGTATCCTTCCAAATAGTTATTGTAATTACATATATGTACACTTCTACATAAATTCTTACACAGATGGGATTATGATTGTTATTCAATTTTTCGTTTAAATAACTAAATTAAAAATTTAAAGGCCATGTAAAAATTCACCTAAAATTACATCATCTCCGAGAATTCCCATGCATTCATTTAAGCCAAGACTCAAGGAGTAAAAAGGATCCAGCTATCAGAACAAGTAGGGTATGCGCATCCCAAGCAGAAGGAACACCAAATGCAGAAGCTATGAGGGAGGAAAGAGCCTGATGTTTTCGGAGGAACACACAGGAGGCTGGGATGGCGAAAGTGCAATGAGTAAAATATTCTCAGTCATGCAGCCCGATGCCTAACTGAGCCACCCAGGCACCCCACCTTACCTTTTCTCCTAAGGAATTTAGCCCGAACTCATATCCCCATCCGATTTCAACAGATTTAAAAACTCACTTTGGGGCCTGGATGGCTCAGTTGGTTAAGCGTCCGCCTTCTGCTCACATCACGATCCCAGAGTCCCAGGATCAAGCCCCCTGGGCCCCCTACTCAGCAAGGAGTCGGCTTCTCCCTCTCCCTTTGCCCCTCCCCCTGCTCCTTCTCTCATTCACTCTCTCTCCCTCACTCTCTCTTAAATAAATAAAGTCTTTAAAAATTTTTTTTAAAAAACTCACTTTGGGGCGCCTGGGTGGCTCAGTGGGTTAAGCCTCTGCCTTCAGCTCAGGTCATGATCCCAGGGTCCTGGGACCGAGCCCCACATCAGGCTCTCTGCTCAGGGGGGAGCCTGCTTCCTCCTCTCTCTCTCTGCCTGCCTCTCTGCCTACTTGTGATCTCTGTCTGTCAAATAAATAAATAAAATCTTAAAAAAAAAAAAAAAAAAAAACCTCACTTTGCTCAGGCTAGTTGTGTTTTCATTTAAGGCTGAATATAAGAGGTATGTTATAAATCCTAATTTCTTTTCCCTTTGTTTTTTTAATTTTTTTGAGGGAAAAAAGGTAGGGGGAGCTCACTGACTGGAGGAGGACAAGGATAGACCGGTTATGGTAGAACCAATGCGACTGACTCTTCACTTGGACTCAGTAGAAACGGAGGGATGCAGCTTGATTTGATCTGCTTGCTGGAGGAAGAATTAAGGTTAATGATGGACTGGATGGGAGAGGGAAGGGAGGAATGAAGAGTGACTCCTAGATTTTTAGCCCGAGTGAATGGATGGTGCCATTTAGTGAAACGGAAAAGACTTGAGGGAGGAGCAGGTATGGAAGTGTGTGGAGGTGGGAATTAAGAATCTATTTTGAATGTAGATGACACAACTGACTTCAAGACTTACTATAAAGCTGTAGTAAAGAAGCCTGCGTGGTACAGATGGAAGAATAGACAAATAGATCATGGAACAGAACAGAAAGCCCAGAAATAGATCCACGTACGTAGAGTCAACTGATCTTTGACAAAGGAAAAGACAGTACAATGGAACAAAGGTAGCTCTTTAACAAATGGTGCTGAACAAGTGGACATCCACACACGAAAAAAAAAAAAATCTACACATAGACCTTACACCTTTCACTGTAAAATACAAAACTGAACCTCCTAGAAAATAGCAGGAAAAAGTCTAGATGACCTTGGGTAGGGAGATAACATTTTCGATACCAAAGACACGATCCATAAAAGAAAGGATCGATGAGCTGCCCTGCATTAAAAATTTTAAATGCTCTGCAAAAGACACTATAAAGGAATGAGAAGACAAGCCACAGACTAGGAGAACATATTCGCGAAAGACCCATCTGATGAAGAATTTAACCGAAATACACAAAGAAGTCTTAGTACTCAACAAGAAAACAAAAAAGCCAATTTTAAAATGTTATAAATGTCGGTTCGAGAAGCTCTTTTTAAATTTTTTTTAAATTTATTTTTTAAGTGGGCTCTATGCCCAGTGTGGAGCCCAATGTGGGGCCCTAACTCATGGCCTTGAGATCAAGAGTCAGATACTCAACCCACTGGGATGCTCTTTAAACACATATGGTAGATATCAAGTTGGCCACTAGCTATGAAAGTTTAAGGCAACAGATAGATAAATTTCGAATCATCACTCTGTGGTTGATGTTCAAGCAGAAGGGTTGGTTGGTTGGTTGGTTGGTTGCAGCTTTTAGCAGTGGAGAGGAGGAGAGTTTGAGGCTGATGAGGGAGGGAGGAAAGAAAGGGACGGAAGAAGTGCAGCCTTTGAGAGGTAGCGGGGTGGGGGCTGTGATCTGGCACATGGGTGGAGAGGCCGCCTTTGTTAGACACAGGAATGCTTCTTCCACTGGAAGAGAAGACAGAGAAGACATGGCGAGATGTGTAGCTTGTTTCACAGTGAAAAGCCACAGCAGAGGGGCTGTGGAGAGGGTAGGTTTGAGGGGGAAAGTAAATGTTTTACACACCACCTTCTTCAACTTGCCCTTTTGCTCCTTCGTTCCTTCGTTCCTTTGTTCCTTCTTTCCTTCCGTCCTTCCTTCCTTTTTTCCTTCCTTCCTTCCTTCACCAAGTTTCCATGGGCTAGCACAGAGACAGAATCCCAGAAGCTCCACTTGTGAACCCTTTAGTCATTGGGTGGTGGGGAGGTAGAGGAGTGCACGGACCCAGCCATCAGCTACTTCAGAAGCAAGCCAGCATGTTACCAGTGTGGGCAGCATGCAGCCTGCCTGCCAAGGGTCAGCGCTGCTCCTGCTCTTTACCTATTCCAAGGACTCAGGAATTCCAGCACTTCAGGTCATCTCTCAGGAGGCTTGGCATTTTGTCTCTGTATTTCTAGAGTTAAGATTCCTTGGTTCTTGTACTCGTCAGGTTGGCCAAACCTTCTGCTTAGGGCAACCATGCTTCTCGAGAAAAGTTTCCGTGTCTGTGGAGGATAGCAGGTGTGGCTGCTGCGACCAATGGTGTAAAGGGGGCGGGGGTGGCGGGTACCACGCACAGCCTTTCCCTTCAGTTCTTTGAAATCCCATGAAAATGCCGATGAGAAAGCACATCTTGAGCTTTCGAGGCTGTTGCCTGAGTGGATTAACAAACCCTGTTTACTAATATCTCTCTGCCCCCTTTGGAGGACCACGGTCTTTAGAATTCCATGCTCTCTTCGCCTTGAACAATGCCTCCAGCTTGCTGCTCTTCTGATCACAGCATGCGAGCAAGCTTCTTTGCTTTGGTCAAATTTTGTGTGTCAGCCATTGTAGCCGTTTGGTTTATTGTATTTGTGTCATGTGGGGTGAATTCCGGGGACCTTGGGATATCATTTCTTTTTTACTTACAAACAGATTTCATGAAAAACCATATTCGATTTGGCCAAGTTTTATTTCTAAATAAGGAGCCTGTCCCCTAGCCTAACGGATACAAAGCCAGACATATGATATCTGGTTTTACTGAGGTCCTTATCCCATTTAAACAACATAACAAATGAAAGATGTATTTCCTTTTTTTAATGCATCCTTTGAGCAGCAATGACCAGCTCAGGCATGAGGACCAGTGCCCCATCTTCCACCTGCTGATGCCTCCAAATATCACCAACATCGCTGACTGTTTGCCCACACTCCCCTCGCATACCCAGCTCACCCCTCTTCGCTTGCTATCAAAATCTCAACTTTGAGGGACGCCTGGGTGACTCAGTTGGTTGGGCCGCTGCCTTCGGCTCAGGTCATGATCCCAGCGTCCTGGGACCGAGTCCCACATCCGGCTCCTTGCTCAGCAGGAGCCTGCTTCTCCCTCTGCCTCTGCCTGCCACTCTGTCTGCCTGTGCTCACTCTGACAAATAAATAAATAAAATCTTTAAAAAAAAAAAAACTCAACTTCGTTCCAAAGAGAATGCGCCCAGCTCCAGGACGTGAATCAAATGAGTCTAAATCCATCATTGAATTGGCCCTTGCTGGGCCAGTGATGGGCAGGGGACCCAGCGCTGGCCTCTGAAATGGAAAGAGGTCTGAGGAGGAGGCTTGACAGAGCCGGGGAGGGGTGGGTTTTCCCTCCCCCAGAAGAAGGAGACCAGAAGAGATGCCACTCTTTTCCCTCCTTCTATGGAAACTTGTAAATTCCAGGGCCCTTGGGGTAGCTGGTCTTTGAAATAGATTTAGTAAAGGACTGTATTTGGAGTTGTGGAAAAGAAAGGTCAAAAAAGATGGGCAAAGAAGGACCACTAGGTAACCAGTGCTGAGCCAATCCTGCGTCAGCCTGCCTCCAGACCTCTTGTTTTGTGCAAGAACCCAATGCCCTCACTGTTTTAAGCCACTTTGGGTTGAGTATTCTGTTACCTGCAGCTAAAAAGCCCCCAGATACATGTGACTTCACGGAACTTGCCATGGGCTCCAGGGTTTATAACTAACACTCTTTACCCTGACTCGCCAAAAACAATTCCCCAACTTAACACTTGGCTGTTCAAACATGGTTCTTTTATAGCTGGTTAAATTTAACTAAAGATCCAGAAGTATTACAAAAGCAAATATTCTAATTTTTCTGGGTTTTTAGTGCACACACACACACCTTGGCTAAGTGGAGTAGTATAAAGAAAATTATTTTTTTCATTAAGTGATCTAGAGAAAAAAATGTCAGTGTTCCCAAACAGCTATTTTAGAGTTGTTGTCTTTAAAATGTTTTTAAACCTTTCCGGTTCAGAATTGGAGTTCTTAATTGGGTCAGCCCTTGGAAATTATTAGAAACCAACTATAAACAGCCTCTACTATTGCCTGAGGCAGTCATAATATTTTTTTCAATTGCTATAAAAGCTCACCTGCATTATTAAAGGTCCAAATATTCTTCATTCTTTATGAAGAATGGCATTTCATAATCTTATTTGTCTATAACGTCAGCACTTTATCCATTTTTATTGCTAGAGGCTTACATTTTTCTTTATTTAATATTATTACAGTTTTTCTCCTTTCTAACCCACTCCTATCTCTATACCTTATGTCCCTGAAAATGCACGAATATGGCCAAACCTCATTTTGGGGGCTGCTGGGTCAAACGCTGTCCTTTTTAGAATTACCTACCAAATGTACATCTTCAGTTTACCAGAATGTCTAGTTTTCGTATCTTTGCCTGAGAGTACACGTAAGATGTTTGGCTTAAAGCCAGCTCCAAGAAATCCCTGACATTTTGCAATAAGCAAAAACGCTCGTAAACTAACATTTGCTCAGAGCCTAAAATAAGTCATGCAACAAGCCTATGGAATAAGCAGAACTTTCTCTTCATTCTGAGTTCCAGTTTCTAAGTTGACGGAGGCACGTTTAGTCCTTGGCAAGAGTTACAAGTAGATTCGTTAACTAAACGAACTGGGGTTGCGAGCGTAGAAACAGTGACAGGAGGGCACTGACCGGGTTAGGACTTCGTATTTCAGTCAACTCAGGGCAGAATTTGAAAATGGATACGCATCTTCACAAGGGCTTTATTGAACTTTCTTCCAAATGGGACCTACAGCATTGCTGGCACCCAGCGTTTACGGACCATTGCTCCAGGAAAGACCCCTAGTGTAAGCTTGTTCATTACATTCAGCAAAGCATGTAGGAGCCCAGGCCTGTGCCAGCGAGTGAGTGAGGACTATTACCCTCTTAAAAGCTAGGCCTGCAGAGGAGGCTTTCAAAGTCGTCTTGATTGCACCCACAGGATTTTAATTTCAGGAGGTGATACAATGAGGCAAATGCCATTGAAGGAAGATGGTTATTACTCACTTCCCAGGAGAAGGGAGCGAGTCATGCCGCACAGGGCCCCCTCGGGCAGTGCCAGTTTTAACCAGGAGACTGAGGCAGTGAGGGGGGAGCAGGAAGCCAGCATGTTTATTGTTTCCTGTGGCAAAGGCAAGGCACAGAAAACAGCTCCAAGTTGGCTAGTTTGAATCAACAGGCTCTGGAGGTGGTCTCTAGTAGTAGGCTACCCGACCCTGGGTGATTTGGGCAGAGGAATAGCGGGTTGGCAAGTGAGTTAAATAAAAGAGGGGTCTGGGAGTGCGGACTCATGATTGATCCGAGGATCTGTAATACGATTATCAGGTCCCACAAAAGCCGCCTCACAGAGGAGAAGTAAACAGCTTTGGCCATGAGTCTGACTCAGTGGCCAATGGGTACCATTGAAAAATACAGAATCTAAGAAAACACACAACAAAATCCAAAAGATCAGGAAGTCTCAGGGCAAACCAGTCCTCTCTCATGAAAACACAACTGAGAAACTCTAGTGTGTACCAACAAGTGCATGGGAAACCAACCACACAGCTGTTGCAGGTTTTAATGACAAAAATTGTGTAGTAAAGAATTTGGCCTTACCTCCAAAGAGGTCTGGCCTTCACCCTCCAGAGTGTTCTAGCTTCTGGAATTAATTTGTGTCATATCTCATATGACATGATAGGACTGTCTTTGTCTAGGGCACAGGGTGGCCACACTGGGTCTTTGGCCCTGGCTCCTCCAGAAAGATGGTATTATTTAGGGTGTGGCTTTGAATCATGTAGTATGGGTCAACCTTCTAGACTTCAACCATGTGGGCCATCAATAAATCGTGCCTATGTAATGAAACCCCGCTAAACCCTCTGGACATTGATGCTCCGGTGAGCGTCCCCAGCTGGCAGAATGCCGTGTGCATTGCCGCACATACGTGCCAGGAGGGTAATGCATCCTTAATCCACAGGAGAGAACCACCAAAGCCTCACATCTGGAACATTTCCCGATTCTGCCCTAGGTTGATTTTAATCTGCCTCCCTTCCCTGTAATAAACCACAGCCATGAATAGAAAAGCTTCAGTGAGTTCTGTGTGCCCTTCTAGGGAACCACGGAAATGGGCAGTTCCATAGGCAGTCGGTGTCGGAAGCGAAGGCAGACTGGAAAACTCTGACTTTGACCTTTGCCGTTGGTCTAACTAGGCAAAATCTCTGCATATGAATAACGGGCAAGTAAGTAAGTAAGTAAATAAATAAATAATAAGTAAATAAATAAAATTGACAAGTAAAGAAGATATTAAATAAAGAAATGGAGGGGCACCTGGGTGGCTCAGTGGGTTAAGCCTCTGTCTTCAGCTCAGGTCATGATCTCAGGGTCCTGGGATCGAGCCCCGCATCGGGCTCTCTGCTCAGCTGGGAGTCTGCTCCCCTCTCCCCCGCCTGCCTCTCTGCATACTTGTGATTTCTCTCTCTGTCAAATAATAAATAAAAAATCTTAAACAAAAAATAAAGAAATAGAAAATTCCCCTGAGGGTCCCATGGTCAACTCTTTCTGTTGTATCTTTCTAGATGTTTTCTGCACAAACATAAATGTATACACACACTTTATTGTTTCTTTATCAAAATGAGACTGTGCTCTATAGCCTGTCCTAAAACTTCCTTGTATCCCTCCTATTGTGTAAATAGCCCTTGTGTCAGCACATGCCCCGGTGACTTGGGGGCTGGGTGCTGTTTGTGAGGCTCTAGACACTCCGAGAATCAAGTCTCAGGGTACTTATGAGATCACATGACCTGACATGGGAGAACTCTTAGAACAGTGCTCATCACAAAAATAAGCAACCATGGGGTGCCTGGGCGGCTCAGTGGGTTAAGCCTCTGCCTTCAGCTCAGGTCATGATCCCAGGGTCCTGGGATTTGAGTCCCGCATCGGGCTCTCTGCTCAGCAGGGAACCTGCTTCCTCCTCTCTCTCTGTGCCTGCCTTTCTGCCTACTTGTGATGTCTCTCTCTCTCTCTGTGTCAAATAAATAAATAAATAATTTTTAAAAAAAACCAAACACTCCACGCATTGGGTATCTCTGATTTGTCTGTAATTTAGTCCCTCTCTCGTGTACATGGCTGGTTCTTTTTTTTTTTTTTTTTTTTTTTTCCATTTTTATTTCCAACAAGGCTGCATTGGGTATCCTTGAGCTGGTACTTCTACCCAGGAATGGAATCACTGCGTCAAAGGGTATGTGCACTTAACATGTTGCTAGATGGTGTCAAATTGCTCTCTAAAATGGTGCCAGTTTACATTCCCACCCCCAGCCTGTGATACGCCTGATTCCCCTTCCTCCCAATTACTGAGCATGATCAAACTTTTTAGTCTTTGTCAATCTAATAGGGTTTTAGAAATCCTTGTAGCTTTCATTTTCTTTAATTATTGTGAGGCTAAGTATCTTTTTTATATATTTATTCAGTTACTTTATATTTATAGTACTTTTTCTTCCAGCTGCTTAATTCATGTGCTTTAATTTTCTATTTGATTTAAGCAAACTTCCTATGTTATTTGAAACTGGTCTCTTGAATCAGAATTAGGCAAAAGAAAAAGACACCAGCATGCTTTTCCAGCCTGCATTTCCACATCATGACTTTCACTAGGCTTTAAACTTCCTTTACTCATTTTTTTGAAGATTTTATTTATTTATTTGACAGACAGAGATCACAAGTAGGCAGAGAGGCAGGCGGGGTGGGGGGCAGCTGGTGACCCCAGTGTAAGGCAAAGGCTGGCTTTACTCACTGAGCCACCCAGGTGCCCCTTTAAACTTCCTTTAAAACAAAAACAAAAGCAAAGCAAAATGAAAAACAATGGACTGGGAAGAGGTACTAATTTTCTCTGGTTGATTGAAGGGCTTTTGTTTGTTTGTTTATTCCTTTCAACTAAATAGAAATCATTCCCTTTATTTCAGCTTGTACCCATTTTTCCTGGTTGGAAACCAACCCGCCAAGATCTGAATCTTTTTATTCTGTAATTTAAACCCACCTAACAAATAAATATTCGGATATGTCTCACCCAATGTAAGCGATAGTAGACAGCAAACTGGTAACAACCCTGTGTCTTGATAAGTTTTTTGCAGTTTTTCTAAGACTGAATTATTTCACTAAAAACAGGTGGACCCATAAGGTCCTAAAGATACATTGATTTTAAAGAGAATTTCACATTTCGCAAAGAACGTTTGTATAAACTCCAGAAATTTGATTCCTCCAAAAAGGAGAAACTCCCCCACCAACCCGCCCGCCAAAATGTGGTCCTGTGTTTCTTCAAACCTCCTTTTCTTCCAAAATGGACCTCTTGAGAGCTTCCCTAAAGGGGCTCCTTGTTTTTCCAGCGCACAACCTCTTCCCTCCCCTCTCGGTTTCTCCAAACACCACAGTCAGCATCCGATACTGAACACTGGCTTCCTCCATATTTCTGTATGTCTAGATCCCTCTTTTCTCCCATGCTCAGAGTCGTAGAACTCCTCTTGCTCCGGTGTTCTACTGCTTCTACATATCCACACAACAAAGTACATCCGCACTCCACAGCTTAAAGCAACCATAAGCGCTCATCATCTGGGCCCAGCTTCTGCAGGGACCAGAGACCCGGGGGCGGTCCTTCCGGGCTGCAGTCATCCAAAGACAGGCTTCTTGGAGCTGGGGGATCTGCTTCCAGCATGCAGCTCTCACGGGTGGCAAACTGATGCTAGGCAGGGTCTGAGTATGGGATTCCTTCCTAGAGCTACTCAAGAGTCTTCGTGGGGGTGCCTGGGTGGCTCAGTCCTTAAGTGTCTGCCTTTGGTTCAGGTCATGATCCCAGAGTCCTAGGATGAGTTCCGCGTTGGGCTCCCCCCCACCACACTCGATGGGACAGAGCTGCCGGAAGGAGAGCAGGGGAAGGGAAGAAGGAAGCAGAGGAGGACAGAGAGAAAGGGTGGGGAGGAGGAGCGGAAAGGAGGAGGGGGAATCACGGGAAGGGGGAATCTGGAAGAGAAGGGAAAGGCAGGGAGGGAAGGAGCCCTTGTCTGTGTGGTTCAGTTGAGTTCAGGGAGTTCATCCTCTCTCTCTTGCAAAAATAAATAAATAAAATCTTGAAAAAAATTCCCTTAACTCTGTAGAAATACCAGAGTGAACAGGAAACTGGTTGCTTTAATCAAACCTATGACACAGGTGTATAAGGACAAGTCTTAGACCAGGTAACCTGGGGCAACAACCGAAAGGCAGAGATGTGCCTGTGGGAAGTTCACTGTGGAACGCCCTCTGGACCACAGTGTGTGGAGAGTGAAGGCAGGAGAGCAGGGGTCAGGCAGTCATACAAGGGCCTCCGGGGGCCTCCGCTGTGGCCCAGGCGGCTCTGTGGCGGGGAGGCTGTATTTAGACTACTGATAACCATGGAAATTGGCAAGGGCCTGCAAGGCAGAGTTTTTAATCCCTGGTCTGATCCCTGAGTTAATCATCTACCAGCACATAACTGGTAGTTGTGCTGTTGATGTGTTGGGATTTGTTGAATCCCTCTCTCTGAGATCCAGAATGTTTTATTTTAGCATATTAAAATTTCTTTTATTTTTAAAAAAGATTTTATTTCTTTATTTGACAGAGATCACAAGTAGGCAGAGGGGCAGGCATAGAAAGAGGGGGTAAGCAGGCTCCCCACTGTGCAGAGAGCCAGATGTGGGGCTCCATCCCAGGACCCTGAGATCATGACCTGAGCAGAAGGCAGTCACTTAACTGCTTAATGGTTAGCTGAGCCACCTAGGTGCCCCCATATTAAAATTTCTAAGAAGTCCTACAATAAGGGAATGTGCTTAATTTTGTGGATAAGCATTCCCCAAAGAGAGAACATGGATATACATCTTAGTCCACATACTCAAGCATATCAGAAGCTATGCAATTTCAGGTTCTGAGTCCCTTTCTTCTGGATTGATGGAGGAAAAAAAATCAAGACAGAACGTTCCTTCTTCCAGGAATTTCCTCACCAGCCCTCCATCCGCCCCCTACCCCCAGCTTGTGCCCCAGTTCCAGGTGGCAGGAAGGGTGCTGTTCTGCTTGTGGTTCTCACTCACTGATCCATCCAGACACTGCTCAGATGCCCCAGATCCCAGCCCACGTGGCCCTGCCAGGTCTGAGGTCTGGGGCTGGCCCTTCTGCAACACTCCACTCGGAATAAAGGAAGCCTTGTCCTTGGACAGGAGGCACCCGCTCTCCAGCAACGCTGTCCTGTTGCCTCTCAGGCCTGTTTCACCCATACTGTCTGGCTCTGGAAACCTTCCAAGTGCAAACCCTGGTTTGGTGACCTTGCTGATCAAGTCCTTGGCCACCTTCCTGGGCTCTGTGGAACCAACTCCCTGAACTCTACTGAACCACACACAGACACGGGCTCCCTCCCTCCCCTCCCTTTCTCTTTCAGATTCCCCTTCCCTGATTCCCCCTCCTCTTTCCCCTTCCTCCTCCCCACCCCTCCTCTCCATCTTCTTTTCCTTCCCTCCTCCCTTCCCAGGCTCTCCTTCCTCCAGCTCAAGAACTTTCCAGGCTGGTGTAAATCCCCCTCTATTCATCCAGACTTTGCTTGAGAATCAGCTGAATTCTCCAAAGGATTTAGGTTTTGAATTAAAGCCAGAAAGCCTGGTTGTTTTGTTTTCTATTCTAATAGAAAACTCCCCTGGGTTAGGAGCTCATACCCTGTTCCAGCTTTAAATGGGGGACAGAAAGCTTGAAATGGGGAGAGATAGAGTAAAGAAGCTCAGACCTAAAAATACCACTCACTCCATCACACGTGTTTTAACTTTAGAACAGTTTTGGGGAGCACAGTTCAGGGAAACTTTGTTTTTTTGATTTTTGTTTTTTGTTTAGATTATTTATTTATTTATTTGATAGAGAGAGATCACAAGTAGGCAGAGACAGGCAGAGAGAGGGGGGAAGCAGGCTCCCCGCTGAGCAGAAAGACCATGACCTGAGCCTAAGGCAGAGGCTCAGCCCACCGAGCTACCCAGGTGCCCCTGGGGGGACTTAGAAACCTGCTGGGGTACCATGGAGGTGCCAAGGGAGCGGAATGCCTCAGAGCTCAGAGCCTGGGGACGCGCTCTGCAGTTTGACGGGCCTTTTGGAATGGGTGCAGAGGCAGAAGGAGGCAGAAGGGAGGAAGTCCCCTGGACCTGAAGTAAAGGAGTCCTAGGGAGAGGTGAGGGCCAGGGGGAGAGGCTGCTGTTCTTGCAAACCTTTCTGCAGGGTTCACTGTTGCACTCGCGTTTCTGTTGGCATGTGTGAAAGCATCCTGACTCCCACAGTGACGGTGTCCTTAAAATCCCTTGGAAAATCAACACATTGATCAAGAAGTGACAAAACGCAAAGCCTCCACCAGACGAAAATAAATTCAAACCCAGTTACGTGGGCATGATTTAGGAGCAGGCCATTTCTAAATCGTTTATTTCACACACAGCGGTGATATTGGTGGCAACTATGACGACAAATCCTAGGGCCTTGATAAGGTCAGCAAATTACCAAGTGCTAATTGTTTCTGCCAGGTGTAGGTGAGGAGATAAATAGCATATAAATTCAACTGCGGGGCCTGAGGCTGCCACTCCCTGACTCTGCGCTCCCCAGCTAAATAATTTCCTCTTATCCCATAATTAGACACTTGTACCTTTACAAACTGTACTTCTTAATGAGTATGTTATTCTTCCACTGCCGAAGTTAGGAAAGAAGAAGAAAGATAAGGGACAGTAGGCTAATAACTTGAATGTCAGTGACATGGCACCCCATTGTCACCAGGGACACGAGACCGTCTACCTTGGGTTCCATCTGGTCGGACTGTTAGAGCTGACATGGGGCCGGCCTCAGAGCTAGCCTGCACTGTCGGGCCCCTCTCAGTGCCACTGAGGATCTCACTTCAGATTCGCTTCTATGTTGTGTTATACCATCACATTTATCCAATGACAGCTGAAGTGTCTCAGCTTTATCATAGACGCCAGTTGTTCCCTTCCCAGCTTCCCATCTCAAGGGTCAAACCATACTATTTGACTAGAAATGCAGACAAACAGTGTGATACGATGAGTTGTATCTCTCCTTCTCTCTTCAGCTTCTGTAAGTCTTTCAGGAACATTAACTGGATAATGTTATTTTTCATTAGTCATGGTATGTCAAATGCATTTGAAATTCTAAGGACAAATATGGGTCCATTCATTGTTATTTTATCCATCTGCCCATCCATCCATCATCCATCCATCATCCATTCATCCTTCCATCCATCCATCCATCATCCATCCATCCATCATCCATCCATCATCCATCCATCCATCCATCCATCCATTCATCCATCCAACATCCATCCATCCATCCATCCATCATCCATCCATCATCCATCCATCCATCATCCATCCATCATCCATCCATCCATTCATCCATCCATCATCCATCCATTCATCCATCCATCATCCATCCATCCATCCATCCATCCTCCATCCATCCATCCATCCATCCATCATCCATTCATCCATCCATTCATCCATCCATCATCCATCCATCCATCCATTTACCCATCCATCCATTCACTTCATCATTTTTTCTTTGTATTTCTTTACCAAACACTTTTGGATCAGACCCTGTACAGGGTGCTTGATGAAAGACATGTGAGTGTGGCACCTTTTTTTTTCTGCTGAGCTCAGAGACAGAGACCAAAATCGTAAATACTGAATACAGCAGGAAGCGTGGGGCAAGCCCCACCTGGCTTGGGCTTGGGCCAGAAGATTCCACTGAGACGACAGGAGAGAGCGCAGAGGAGCAGGAGAGAGCAACAGCTTACAAGCCCTGGGGTTGAGCCACCCTCTGAAACGTATCAGTGTCCCGGGCCTGTGGTGCCCAGTGCAAGTTTGGCCAGAAGTAGCCTGTGAGATGGAGGCACAGCACCCAGCCAGCGTTACCCCAATGTTTTGCTCCGGGCAGCCCTGTGATGCAAGCACTTCCTGAGCTGTTCTGCGGTGGGGACCAAGAGGGATGGAGGACAGGGAGTCTGCTTCTCCCTCTCCCTCTGCGTGCCACAACCCCTGCTCCTGCTCGCTTGCTCTCTCTCTTTGAAAAATAAATAAAATCTTAAAAAAAAAAAATCCAAAACCCCAAACCAGAAACAATTTCTACCTCTCAGGCTTGTGAGGATGAAGTGAATTTATGCACGGAAAGCACTTAGAAGAGTGAGATCAACGCACAGCAGCTATCGTTACTAATCCCACTGATTAATCTTAGTGAGTACAAATGAGCAAATCACCGAGCTAAAAGACACCCAAACAGGAGTCAAACTAAGATTCAAGCCGCTTCCTTATCCACAGTTCTGTTTGCTGTGCGCCATGGGACCACCCAGGCTGACCACCTAAGCAAGACTGGGAGCAACCAGGAAAGGCTTCCTGCCAAAGGGGGCATCTGAGCCGAGTCTGGAAGAAGGGCCAGGAGCTTACCAGGGAAAGGCATTTCAAGGAGAGGGAGCAGACTGTGTGAAGGCCTGGAGGCTTGCACCAGTCCATGTGTGGAGGGTACGGAGGTATGGGTGGGTGGAAGAGTGAGCAGGCCCGGAGCACAGGAGCACAGGAGCACAGATGCAGAGCACCTGAGGTGTTGGGACAGGATCCTGGAGGCCTTGCGGATTCTCTGTTTTCTGTTTGGTGCTAGCTATATGTTTCTATGAAGGGTGGGAAAAAGTGAAAGAGGAACTTAAAAGTCTAGATCGCCTGTACTTAAATTTACTTACTTTATATAATAAATAACTTTCTATATATATAACTATATATAAATAACTTTCAAGAGAAAGTTATTTCTCTTGAAATAACTTGCCCTTTTTTACGTATATTTATTTTTTTATTTTAATTTTTTATTCAGTTTTTTCAAAAAATAAATTTACATAAATTTATTTTTCAAAGAAACTTTATATCATAACTGTAAATGGCAAGCTCACTGTGCCAGATGTGTTTCGGAATTCACATTTTTTTCTGATTTCGAAAGGTGATATGGTGTATATATGCAATGTTTGTTAACATCCCCAGAGGACCTGAGAATGAATGAATATTTCTGCAGAGAAATGTATGAATATTTACACCAAGTGGGATAAAGACTATTTATAGCTTGCCTCAAATCAGCTTTGGCTCCAGACTGACAAAAAAACCTTTCTTCTCCTTCTTCTTTTTTTTTTTTTTCTTTCAGAGCTTTTTGGAATTTAGAATGTGGATGAGTCGTATCACTTGCTGGAAATAAAAGGTAACAGAAAATATATTATCACAGAAGAAGCAATGCGTCTAGACTAGCATCCCGCTCAGCCTCCCTGCTGTGGCTTCGGAAGGGCTCTGGCTGAAAGGGAATGTCACAGGGGAGGTGTGACAGCCTCCACGGCCATGTGAACCATGGGGACCGGTACTGCGAGTACTGAAACCCCACGTGATACTCTGGCAACTTTTCTGTAAAGCTAAAACAATTCTAACGTGAAAAGTTTATTTAAAAATACAAAAGTTGACTAACACCAAAGCAGACTTCCTCCATGATGCTGAGAAATGAAAGAGAATGAAAAGCAAACTGACTTTTTTCCTGTGGTCCTCTGGTTTCCTAAGGCCTCCTGGTGCCACCTGAAGTTCTCCCCCTCTCCCAGGGCAGCTCTGGGCCTTGGGAAACCTTGGCTGGGTCTGGGCCAGGCTGCGCTTTCTCCGAATGTCTTTGGGGCTAAACTCTTGGGGTTTTCTCTGTGGACAGTGGGGTTTCATTAAAGGTGTTTAAATGGATTTGGGGGTGCCTTTATTGGGGTGTAGGGGTGAGCAGTTTGGCAGGAGTGGAAGAAGTTGGACAGGGGGGAACAAAAAGTTGGTGGTCATGAAGGGACAGATGTAGGACAGATGGGGGGAGGGGGAGGGTTCCAAGTGGCAGGAATCTGGGCCCATGGGAGGTGCTTGAGCAGGGCAGGAGTATGTGGGAGAGTAAGTTAGGGGGCTGGCTGGGGCAGGATGCTGACTTTGAAAGGCCCCAAAGTACCTAAAGAAAAATGTTGTTCGTGGGGCTGGAACCCAGAGCTCAGAGCCAGAGACACAGATCAAAGGGGGCCTGGAGCCAGAAGATCTTTCCAGAAGGACCCTCTGTCCCCCAGTCCCTACCCCCGGCCCGCTGTGGTTTAAACTGCAGAGGAGAGGGAGACCAGGCCTTCCTACAAATTGGGAAGTCGGCAGAGGGGCCCTCATTCTGGATGGAAAAGGAAGCTTGGTTCCCGGTGGTTGACCAGGAAGCTGATAGAATGAAAATCTAATCTGCTAAGGATGGGGACCCTCCCCTAGGACCCAACACCCAGGGCTGCCTGAGACGAAGCTGTTCTATCATAGGCAAAGGAACCAGTACAATGATGATGATGATGATGAAAGATGACCGCAGAGACATCCCAGACACAGCAAAGAAATAGGGCAGGCTTCTTGAGGGTCTGCAGGACTGTTTGCTCACAGAGGACACTCATCCTGTCCATGAGACTAATTTCGTCCTCCAATCTCTCTCCTGCCCACCAGCCCCTTGCAGGAGCCACCAACACTGGAGACCTCGGGCCAAGGCACTGCCATTCTGGGACTTATCCTAGCTGCTGGAAGCAGGAGAGAAACTGGGTCCCGGGAAGGGGGGGTTGGCTGCCAGGTGCGGTCCCCTGCCCCCAAAGGCTGGCAGGAGTGGCAGCGGGCTGCGGGCCTGCCCGGGAAGCGGGTCAGCCTGCCATCCCCAGCAGATGTCAGTCTGGGAACAGGAAGCAGCTTGTTTGGGGCTTCTAAAAAATAAATAAATAAATAATAACTACAACCACAAGAACGGTCTTTTATTCCAAAGTAAAAAAATGCTTTAATGACTAGAGCATTTAGCCCATCGGGGGTTTTCATTGTTTTCAATTATGTGCAATTCTGAAAGGAGCGCACAAATTCTGAGCCTGAATGGAGAATTGTGGGGCTGCGGATTTGTGCTGTTTTAAACATTTGCTTTACTACTTTAAGAAGAGAACTGTAAAATGGAAATAATGATATATTATTACAAGTAAATTACACTGTGGAGTAGCATTAATATTGCAGTTGAAACCTAGAATTTGAAATAAAGATGGAAATATTCATTTGTACATAGTTTTTGTTCTTAGAAAAATGATTTGGAATTAGGCGAGAAGCTTCCTTCGGAGTCTGCGTACCCAGCCAGGCTCAGCGCTTGCGCCCGCCGCCGAGCTCCCCCAGCAGCGCGGGGCCTCAGGCAGGCGCGGGGGCAGGGGACCCCCCGAGTTCTCATTCATGGGGCGGGGGGCCTCCGTGCTTCCCCAGCTAGGCAGACCATTGGTGCATTACAGAAGTGTGTGATTTGGAGAGGGGAATTGGAGTGGTGGGTAGACCTAACAGTTTCAGGTGCGTGGGGACAAACCCTGGAGGAGGAGGTGGTGGTAGCAAGGGACAAATGAGTCTCATTCTTTGGGGGGTCACCGTCTCCCTTCGCGGAAGCAACCCCTATTGCCAGACCTGGCACCCCATCCGCGCCTCCTCCTCCCCTCCCACTTCTGGGAGGAGGGCAACAGGGAAAAGCTTAGGGTACATAACTTCCTTTTACTGGTCAGTTCAAGTTTTTTGGTTTTTGTTTTTGTTTTTTTAATTAAAAAATAGTTTTTTTAAAAAAATCTCTGTGTTGGGGAACTCTCCTTTCTTAAGCGTTCTTTAAAAATATTTTATTTATTTATTTGACAGAGAGAGATCACAAGTAGGAAGAGAGGCAGGCAGAGAGAGAAGGAAGCAGGCTCCCCGCTGAGCGGAGAGCCCGATGTGGGACTCGATCCCAGGACCCTGAGATCATGACCTGAGCCGAAGGCAGTGGCTTAACCCACTGAGCCACCCAGGTGCCCCTTCTTAAGCGTTCTTAAAACCCATTTCATATAACAGAGACTGGGCCCCGTTATCTGAGACCGGGGGTGGGGGGTGGGCACTGCTCCCATGGCTTCCCCAACCAATTTCCTGGCCTGGCCCTATCCATTCTGCCAAACTCTCTTCCAGTCTTCTCTGCCTTTGCCTCTGAGGCCCCTCGGTGCTGCTCGTGCTCCTCCCTCATCCCCTACGGAGGCCACTGGACATCGGTGCCTTTGAGAAGTCTTCGCGGGAGCCCCTCACTGCACCCTCCCTGCTCTGCTGCTGGAACAGCGTTAGCTCGCGTCTTTTAGCACCGGTCACAGTGTATAACCCCCATTTGATTAGGAGTTCCCTAGGGTCACTAAATTCAATAAATGGTTGTGGAAGGAAGGAAGGAAGAATTTAGTGGTTTGGGAGGAGTGACTGCGAAGTATTATTTACTGAGCACGTTACAACAACCCAGTGCGGGGCAGGCATGGCTCTTTCTTTTTACAAATGAGGTCAGAAGCGTTAGTAACTTGCCCCAAGACACACAGCCAAGGAAGAACAGAGCAAGGATTACAGTTCAGGTCTGTCTGACTCCCCAAATCACCTTTTTACCCTACAGGATGGGGTGAGGACTCTCAAAGAATCTGCAGTGTGTACACCGGACACCATAGAGAGCGCTTTATGGTCCCCATGGGTTTCTTGGAATCTCCAGAATGGTCTAGTGAATCCCAGGGGTCCTGATGACCAACCCCTTCATAATCTTTTGGTTGGAAAACTTCAAACCTTGAGAAAAGTTGAAAGAGTACAACAATGAACACGAGTATATCTTTCATACTGGCCAATACACATATGTGCTTATATATGTATTTCTGTGTTGAGGGTTTGGATTTCTTTCCTTTTGGGGCTTTTTTGTTAACCTGCTTGAAAATGACCTGGAGATATCATGACAAGTGATTCTTAAATATCTCAGCATGTTTCTGTTAAGGAGAAATTTTCTCCTCCATAACCATAACACCATATCACATCCAACAAATTTCACATATACTTAATCGTTAATATACAGTCTATATTCAAATTTGCTAATTAGTCCATAAATGTCACTTTATAGCTATTTTTGCTTTTTGATCCAGGATCTAATTAAGGCTCACAGATATTGAGTTACTTTTTATCTTTACTCTCCTGTAACCTCAGTTTGACTTTTTTCTTTTTAAAGATGCTGATATTTTTCAATTCAGAATACTTTTCTTAAAAAAAAAATTAGGGGTGCCTGCGTGGCTCAGTGGGTTAAAGCCTCTGCCTTCGGCTCAGGTCATGATCCCAAGGTCCTGGGATCGAGCCCCGCATCAGGCTCTCTGCTCAGCGGGGAGCCTGCTTCCCCCTCTCTCTCTGCCTGCCTCTCTGCCTACTTGTGATCTCTGTCTGTGAAATAAATAAATAAAATCTTTTAAAAAAAAATTTAATGTAAGCTCTACTCTCAATATGGGGCTTGAACTCACAACCCCAAAATCAGGAGTGGCATGCTCTACTGCCAGCCAGGCACCCCCAGACTAATTTTCTTGTAGAGTGTCCCATATTCTGGATTTCTGTTTGTTCCCTCATAGTTCTCCCCAGGAATACAACATAGGTGACATTGTGTACTTCCTGCCGTGTGTATCAGGAGGCATATAATGTCAGTTTGTCCCATTATAGATGATGTTATTATGTTTGATTACTTGGGGTCATAGGCAGCCCCCAGGATGGCCTCAATGGTCCCTAGTTCTAGATAATCACATCCGGTTTGCCCCCCCCCCCCCGCCCTCCTTGAGTGTGGGCTACACTTAGTGACTCACTTCTAAAGACTGGAACATGACAGGAGATACAGACTGCCACTTCTGAAATTGGGTTATAAAAAAACAGTGGTTTTCATTTTGAGTTCTTTCTCGAATTTCTGTTTGCATCGCTTGTCCTGAGGGAAGCCCGCGGCTGGGCTGTGAGGCGGCTGCGGGGAAAGGCCCGCAAGAGTGATCTTGGATGGGACTCTGCTGAGGCTGGCAACAGCCACCTGAGTGAAATAATCCACTGTAACAACTTCTTTCTGACAGTCAAATTCCCACATTTGGTTAGTAGAAGTTCTTTCAAGCTGAGCTCTGTATCCCTCCCACGCGTTCCTCTCAGTCCTTGAGCACTTGTTCACTCTGTATTTTCCTTGTCACAAACCTGGAGTCGGCCATCTTTCCAAGGTCTTCCAGTGGAGACTGGCATTAAGGAACCAAGTTTTGACCTCTAGGTTGCTCGTTTGCACCATCGTTTATAGAACCTTTTAGTGGACAGAGCTAAAAAAAAAAGTACTTAAATTTTTTTTTTTAAAGAAATTTCTTTCAATTCAAATCCAGCTCCATAGGGTTCTTCCTCTCTGTCCCATTCCACGCCAGTATCTCTCTTCCTCCATAATGAGAACCCTGATTCCTACCTGCATCAATGTATCTCATCATTTGCTCTTACAGTGCCCTCAAAATAGTTTCAGAATTACTCCTTCAATACCATTTCCAAGAAGCCTTCTAAGAAAAAATTCAAGACTTGTTTGCCCTTCTATTTGTTCTTAGAATGATCCCAAGAAAGGTATATAGAGTATAGTATTCACAAACCATTGAAATGAACTCTGCGTGTGTGTGTGTGTGTGTGTGTGTATGTGTGTGTGTGTGGTTCCATTATCAGTCTGATACACAGTCAGGTAATTTATTTCTATGTGTGTTTAGTTTTAGTTTTAGGGCTTGGTTTCTTCAAATCTTTTAAAATTGAATTTTTTTTAAAAAAGATTTTATTTTGTAAGTAATCTCTACACCCAACATGAGGCTCAAACCCACAACCCTGAGATCAAGAGTCACACTGCGCCAAACAGGCACCCCTGAATTTATTTTTTAATATACCAAACTTTCACAAGGTTTAAAAGTCAAAACTATATATAATAAAGTACACTCAGAAGTCTGACTCCCATCTTTATTCCTTCCACTCAATTCCCACCTATCCACTATAAGCAAGGTTTTTATTAGTTTCTGGTTTTTTCTTCCTGGGTTTCTTTTTCTTATACAAAAAGTAACATACTAGGGGCACCTGGCTTGATCTCAGGATCATGAGTTCAAGCCTCATGTAGAGATTATTAAAAAAATAAATAAAAAGTAAAGTGCTATATACCACTGCTGAGCACCTTGATTTTTTTCACTTAATATATATTAGAAATCACCACATGTTAATTCGTAGAAATATTCCTCAACCTTTTTTGGCTTTATATTACTCCATTGTGTGAATTTACCATAGTTTATTCAGTTAGTATCCTAATGGATTGAGCATTTATATTGTTTCTAATATTTTAGGTATTATTATATTAATAATAATAATATTCTTTATTAATAATTAATTTAATAATAATAATAATAATATTGGGTGGCTCAGTCCATTAAATGTCTGCCTTCAGCTCAGGTCATGATCCCAGGGTCCTAGGATTGAATCTTGCATCAGGTTCCTCAGTGGGGAGTCTGCTTCTCCCTCTCCCTCTTTTCCCTCTGCTTGTGCGCACTCTCTCCCTCCTGACATATAAGTAAAATTAAAAAAAAAAAAGTATCAGTGAAGAACCTTATAAAAATACTGTTTTACATTTGTGGCAATGTACTTGCAGGGTGAATTCCTGGAATTCCTGGAATTAGAATTGTTGGATCAAAGGGTAGATGCACAAGTAGTCTTGCTAGATATTCCAAATTCCCTCCCTAGGCGTTGCACCAGTTTGCACTCCCACCAATGATTGTGAGAGTGCCTTTTTCCTCACAGCCTTGTCAGTGGAGTATATTAACAAAGTTTTGAATTTTTGACAATTTAGTAAACACTAATATGTCAATGTAGCTCTAGTAAGTGTTATATCATCATGAGTGAAGCTGAGTATCTTTTTATATTTTTATTAAGACAATTTTTTAAAGTACACATCTTTATTTTTTAATTTTTATTTATTTATTTTCTTAAGTAATCTTTGCAACCAACATGGTGCTCAAACTTAGGACCCCAAGATCAAGAGTCCCTTGCTCCTCTAATCAAACTAGCCAGGCACCCCATCTTTCATATTTTTAAAAAATTTATATATTTATTTTTAAAAGATTTTATTTATTTATTTGTTAGAGTGAGCACAGGCAGACAGAGTGGCAGGCAGAGGCAGATGGAGAAGCAGGTTCCCGCTGAGCAAGAAGCCCGATGTGGGACTCAATCCTAGGACCCTGGGATCATGACCTGAGCTGAAGGCAGCAGCTTAACCAACTGAGCCACCCAGGTGTCCCTATCTTTCACATTTTTTTTTAAAAGATTTTATTTATTTATTTGACAGAGATCACAAGTAGGCAGAGAGGCAGACAGAGAGAGAGAGGGAGAAGCAACTCCCTGCTGAGCAGAGAGCCCAATGTGGGGCTCGATCCCAGGACCCTGGGATCATGACCTGAGCTGAAGGCAGAGGCTTTAACCCATTGAGCCACCCAGGTGCCCCCATCTTTCACATTTTTAAGACCCATCTACATATTTTCTGTGTGTGTGTGTGTGTGTGTGTGTGTGTGTGAATTGTTTATGCTTTTTGCCCAATTTTCTATCAAGTTTTGGCTTATTTTTTCTCTTTTTCAATTCTAGTATAGAAAACATACAGTGTTATATTAGTTTCAGCTGTGCGGCATAGTAACTCAACAATTCTATACATTACTCCCAACACCTGTTTCACCCATTGTCTCCTGTCACCTCCCCTCTGGTCACTATCAGTTTGTTCTCTATAGTGAAGAATCTGTTTTTGGGTTCCTCTCTCTCTCTCTTTTTATTTTATTCCTTCATTTCTTAAATTCCACATTTAAGTGAAATCATATGATATTTGTTTTTCTCTGGCTGACCTATTTCACATCATATTATACCCTCTCGATCCATCTATGTTGTTGCAAGTGGCAAAATGTCATTATTTTTTGTGGCTGGGTAATATTCCATTGTGTATATAGAGCACATCTTCTTTATCCATTCATCTATCGATGGACACTTGGGCTGCTCCCATAATTTGGCAATCATAAATAATGCTGCTAGAAACATCTGGGTGTATGTATCCCTTCAAATTAGTGTTTTTGTATTCCTTGGGTAAATATCCAGTGGTAGAATTACTGGATCATAGGGTAGTTTTATTTTAAATTTGTTGAGGACCCTCCATACTGTTTTCCACACTGACTGCGCCAGTTTGCATTCCCACCAGCAGTGTAAGCGGGTTCCTTTTTCTCCGCATGTTCACCAACATTTCTTGTTTCTTGTGTTTTTGATGTTAGCCATTCTGACAGGTGTGAGATGATATCTCCTTGTGGTTTTGATTTGGTTTTCCCTGATGATGAGTGATGTTGAGCTTCTTTTCATGTGTCTGTTGGCCATCTGGATGTCTTCTTTGAGAAATATCTATGCCTTCTGCCCATTTTTCAGTTGGATTATTTGTTTTTTTGGTGTTGTGTTGCATGAATTCTTTATATATTTTGGCTATAATTCTTTATCAGATATGTCTTTGGCAAATATCTTCTCACATTTAGTAGGTTGTCTTTATTTACTTGAGAGAAAGTGAGAGTGAGATAGAGAGAGCACGGAGGGAGAGAGAGAAGCAGACTCCCTCCTGAGCAGGGAGCCCGATTCAGGGCTCAAACCCGGAACCCTGGTGAAAGCAGTTGCTTAATCGACTGAGCCACTTAGGTGCCCCAAGATTTTATTTTCAAATAATCTCTACATCCAATATGGGGCTCAAATTTACAACCGAAGGATTAAGAGTCACATACTCCACTGACTGAGCCAGCCAGGTGTCCTATCTTTTTGTTTTATTGATTATTTCCTTTGCTGTGCAAAAGCTTTTTACTTTCCTGTAGTCCCAATAACTTATTTTTGCTTGTGGTTCCCTTGCCTCAGGAGACAAATCTAGAAAAACATTGCTATGGCTGAGTCAGAGAAATTACTGCCTGTGCTCTCTTCTAGGATTTTTATGGTTTGGGTCTCATATTTAGGTTTTTAATTCATTTTGAGTTGTGTGTGTGTGTGTGGTGTGAGAAAGAGGTCCAGCTCCATTCATTTGCATATAGCTATCCAGTTTGCCCAACACCATTTGTTGAAGAGACTATCTTTTTTCTTGCCTTTTTTGTCAAGGATTAATTGACCATATCTTTGTGGATTGATTTCTGGGCTTTCTATTCCTTTTTTTTTTTTTTTTTTTTGATTTTTAAATTTTTTTTAAAGATTTTATTTATTTATTTGACAGACAGAGATCATGAGTAGGCAGAGAGGCAGGCAGAGAGAGAGGGGGGAAGCTGGCTTCCCGCAGAGCAGAGAGCCCAATGCGGGGCTCGATCCCAGGACCCTGAGATCACGACCTGAGCTGAAGGCAGAGGCTTTAACCCACTGAGCCACCCAGGTGCCCCTGGGCTTTCTATTCTGTTCCATTGATCTATGTGTCTTTTTTTGTGCCAGTACTGTTTTTATTACTACTGTTTGTAGTATATCTTGATATCAGGGATAGTGATACCTCCAGTTTTGTTCTTTTTCAAGATTGCTTTGGCTATTCAGGGTCTTTTGTGGTTCCATACAAATTTTAGGATTATTTGTTCCAGCTCTGTGAAAACAGTTGAAGGTATTTTGATAGGGGTTGCATTAAATCTGTAGATTGCTTTGGGTAGTGTGGACATTTTAACAATATCTGTTCTTGGGGCGTCTGGGTGGCTCAGTGGGTTAAAGCCTCTGTCTTCTGCTCAGGTCGTGATCTCAGGGTCCTGGGATCAAGCCCTGCCTCGGGCTCTCTGCTCAGCAGGGAGCCTGCTTCCCCCTCTCTCTCTGCCTACTTGTGATCTCTGTCTGTCAAATAAATAAATAAAATCTTTAAAACAACAACAACAACAATATCTGTTCTTCCAATCCATGAGCATGGCATAGAATTATTTCCATTTGGTTGTATTGCCTTTAATTTCTTTCATCAGTGTTTTATAGTTTTCAGGGTACAAGTCTTTTACCTCCTTAGTTAAGTTTGTTCCTAGGTATTTTATTATTTTTGGTGGATTGTAAATGGGATTGTTTTCCTAATTTCTCTTTCTGCTACTTCATTATTAGTGTATGCAAGTATAACAGATTTCTGTATATTGATTTTATATATTGCAACCTTACTGAATTCATTTTTTTTTTTTTTGGTGGAGTCTTTAAGGTTTCCCAAATATAATATCATGTCATCTGCAAATAGTGAAAGTTTTACTTCTTCCTTACCAACTTGGATGCATTTCCTTTTTCTTGTCTGATTGCTGTGGCTGGGACTTTCAGTACTATGTTGAATAAAAGTGGTAAGAATGGATAGCTTTGTCTTGTTCCTGATCGTAGTTTTTCATCATTGAGTATGATGTTAGCTGTGGGTTTTTCATATATGGCCTTTATTTTGGCCTCTTTTGCTCAATACTTAAATGTTCTTTATAGTGCTAGTATTATAGATTAGCCTGTATCTGTGGTAAATGTTGCAAAGTTTTTCTATCATTGTGCTACCTTTCTCTCTCTCTCTTTCTTTGCCATAGAGCAGCAAAAAATGCTGCTGAGTTTGCTAATATTTTCTTTTATTGCATTTGGATATTTTATTTTTCACTGGCAAGCTTTTATTTGGGACTTGGGCTGGACTTGGACTGGATTCCCATGCATCCTGATGTCCTAAGTCTCTCCCTTTCGTGAGGTAAAGTAGTGGATACTTCTTTTCCCTTCTGCCAAGGAGGTAATGGGGAGTTGTGTGCAAGCTGGTCTGATTGGTTTTTTCATCTGTTTTTCCTTCAAGAGGTCAACATTGCCTCTCCTTGACTGAAGGAGTCCTGGTTGGGGAGGGTTACAGACACTTAGCTCTCATTGGGGAAGATGAATGTCTCATGAGAGAGAAGGCTGCCTCATATCTTCTCTTTTCCATAGGAGCAAGTACCCAGAGCTGCCCTTGACCTGTACAGGATTTGAGAAAATTCCCCCACACCTAATGTATAAATAAATCCATCTGTATTTCCTTCTAATACTTGTGTGGTTTCATTTTTCTACATTTACATTTCTGGTCCATTTGGCACTTATCCTGGTGCATAGTAAGAGGTATGGGTTCAATTTTCTGATAGGCAAGGTGGCCCCATGGAGTGGGGGTGGGATGACCCGCGGAAAATAATCTGTGATCCTTCTAGTCTGAGCCACTAGGTGGCACTACTCTAGATTCATTTCTGTGGGACTAGGAGGAACCGCTCTAAGTCTTCAAAAGAAAAAGGAAATGACTAGCTAGGTTTAATTGGCCAAGAGGAAGCCCCAGTGGGAAGTTCCCTTCTAGCCACACGATTTTGACGTCTATACTCAGACTCTGCGCTTCTTTGCCCTTGTTAGAAAATATCACTTCCTCCATATCTCTGTTTCCCACCAGGAGTGCCTGTACGTGCAAAGACTGCTTTTGTGGTGAGTGGGCTCTGGCATAAGGCCATTGGGAAAGAAGTCAGGAAGAGGTCAGGATGGTCACTGTCCTGACCTGTTCTTCCTGGGGAGCCTGGAACAGAGTGACAAGACCGTGATTCCTGTCCCAAAGCTAGAGCCAATGGGCCCTGTTATTGCACACATGCTACTTAGCTTTCTATTCCTCATCTGGAAAATGGTACGACAATGCCTTCCTTACCCATGAGCCAAGGATGTCAATGGGATAAAACGATGCAAGTAGAAATGTGTGGGGAAAGTAAAGAACGCCGTGCAAACGTGTTTTTGTTGTCGTTATGGTTACATTTTACCCTTTGTGGATATGTCACTATGGAAGTTACAGTGGAAGAGCTTGTATTTCTAGGCTAATTTGCTGTTGATCAGGTGATTATTATTATTATTTTTTTAAATGTATCCTCTCTCTTGTGCTTAGTGAGAAAATGGACTTGGTTGGCCTAAGGACTGCCAAAGTAGAGACCCTGGCAAGGTGCCCACGACAAGCTTTCCTCTCAGCCACTAAACCCCCAAAGTTGTGTGCAAAGGAAATTATCTATCTGTATGTTTTTCACAGCTTGTATCGGGTTACTAAAGGGGTTCATAGTTCAAAAGTGGTTAAGAATGATAGATCTGAAAAAGGGAGGCCAGCCAGCCCCGGGGCCTCCTCCCCATTTGGCTTCTATAAAGACTTAACTGGTTCTAGTCCCTTCCTAGCCCCTAGATGAGATTTACGGCTCCTGATCTCACTTCTCACCCTAGCTGGTCTGGAGCGAGAGAGAAGAGAGATGGGGGAAGGGTCTAGAAGGGGTGTGGCGTGTATAGAAACCAAATATGAAACTCCAAGGCGGTGATGGCTCTGCACGTTGGTCAGAAAACAATTTTGTGTTGTAAAACTCTGTCATGCCACAGTAGTCTTCTTTCTGTTCCTCAAATGTGCCAAAGCCGTTCCTACTTAGGACCTTTGTGGGGGCAATTTTGATGATCTAGAATGTTCTTTGCCCTGGCTTCTCCTGACTGGCTCCTTCATATCAACTCCAATGTCATTTTCTCAGAAAAGTCCTCTCTGATCACAACCCACCGCACCCCCCCAGTCCCCCCAGGACTAAGAGTCCTAGTGCCATGGGAAATCATCTTTTTAAATTTGCTCATGTGTTTGTTGTCTGCACTGCTCCCCCTGCCCCCCACCGCACACCAGCAGAGTGAAAGCACCCTTTGGGCAGGAATGACATGTTATTTCCAGAGCCTACAATACTATCCAACACAAAGCAAGTACTCAACACACGCTTACTGAGTGGATACGTGTCTTAGAGAAGGAACTGTGTTCTTATTAGAAATTACTGTGTCAGCATCTTGGATTCTTCTTTTCCCCTTGGTGCCCATGTCCAAGCCCTCAGGTCCCACCTGCGTATTCTACTTCTGAGAAATGTCTGCCACCTTTCCTCTGTCCCCTCCTGCTCCCCCACCCCCACAGCTGAAGCTCGGTCGCCTAGGTATTATTAGCCCTGTTCCTCTCACCCTGCTGCCCAAGACTTTGCAGAAACACAGGTGTCCCTGCCCCAGCCCATACCCTCCTCCCTTGTCCCCATTCACCCCCATTCCTGGGACAACTGAACCCTTTATATGTCTTCCTGGCCTTCCTTGGGGCTGAATCAAAGTGTCCTCCCCGTATTAACTCCAAGCTTTGCTTTTGCAGCTTACAGATCTTGCCTCTTTCATTAGGGGAGCCCAAGCAAGGCAGAGTAAGCAGCTCTTTGGGAATCCTGGGAGAAGACATAAATGTCTGCCCCTGAGGTGCACGGGGCCTCTGAAGGCAACAGGGTGGGTGTGTCAGAGAGAGCTTACTGAGATGTCTCAGGGGAGGGCCAACAAGGACCCCCCAAGGGCAGACCTGGGCCCTTCGACAGCTCCAGGGAGGGCCCATGGGCTGAGATGCTGGGGCTGGCCTGCCACAAATCAGTGAAGCCCTGGAAAGGACTGGAACAGAGCTGCACCCGGGCAGCTGTCTCTGTCCCCCCTGTTTGGCTGAAGGGATACTGGTACAAGGGTAGCAGGTGGCTGTCGAGTAATTTCAGAGGAAAGAATGCAAATCTGGCGAGATGGGAGATCTTGGCTTTGGTGGAGGAGTAAATACTGACCTCGGGTGATGATGTGGCCCTTCTCTTTCCCCAGCTGTTGCCAGGTGTGGCTGGACAGGGCTTAGCTGGCTGCTGCTTGCTCTCCAGGAGAACCCCCTTTGGACTGAAGTAGGAAAGCTTGATGCAGGCTGTTCAGGTAACGACATTTAGAGACCTCTCTTATGAAAGACGTTTGATTTCCTGTGAGTTACTGCCATTAAGGACATTTATTTCTTATACCAAAAGTCTCAATTCATCTCGTCTCTAGAGATCATTTCGTCTCATACTGTATGCTATCTCAGCAGAAAAAAATGCTTTCCCCAAATGTGTCAGTGCTATTTTTAAAAAGGTTCAGTGACCTATTTCTGTAATTCTTACAGACACTGAAAGAACAGCAGTCTATTTAGGCTCAGCTCTGTCACTGAAAAGTTACCTCTGCCAGGTGTTGCCTGCAGAGGAATCACCTCGCTGGGCAGGAGAGTCTGAAGTATGAGGAGGGTCGTCAGAGTGAGATCCTGGGAGCATAAACACACATTCGCCCTCGCACCTCTCCAGGTCGGAACAGTGTCCCGGTGACTGCAGTCCGACTTTAGCCCGATTTGACACTGGGAGATTCTCAATAATTCACTACTTCCCAAAGTACCTGAAAAGACAATTTACAAAAGAGGAACGTGGCTCATCGACTGATACACGGAAAACAGGTTAGCTCCTCTAGTCATCACAGATGTGAACATTAGAGCAATGCCACTATCAGAACTCACCTATGCTGGGAGCAGTCAGGATGGCGATTACCCTTCAGTTGGGGATGAAGGGCCAAAGGGGGCATGAGAGGTGCTTCTGGGGTTCTGGTCATGTTCAGGTTCTTGATCTGGGTGCTGGTTACTTAGAAGTCTACTTTGAGAAAATTCGCTTATGATCTGTGTACTTCTCTGAGTGTGTGATAAGCCTCAACGAAAATTCTACATAAGAAAACCAGCTCACTTTCTACCTATTAAGTTATATTTATATATATATATAGAGAGAGAGAGAGAGAGAGAGCATTCAAGCGAGCACGCCAGTGCAGCTGAAGCCATAATGAAGCTGCAATTTTCACATATTGCTAGTGGCAGTGTACATTAATAGAGCCCTCTTTGGCTCTATTTTGGCCTCCTCTTTGGGGAGCGATTTGGCAATATGAATTTAAAAATCTTAGAAGCGTTTGTATTGTTAACTACGAAATTCCACATCTGAGACTCTATCTTAAGAAATAATCCTAAATGACCAAAAAGGTTTATGTGCATGTATGCATTGCAATGTCATTTACAATAAAAAAAATGTATATTAGTAAAACATTGAAAGTAATCTAAATGTCGAACTATAGGGCAACAGGTGAAGTTTGATAAATCCACACGATGACATTTTATCACTTATAGTTAAAGTGAGCAATGACAGAAGGAAATAGAATGTAGCAAGTATAAAAAGCAGGGTATAACACTGTAGGCACAATTACAACTGAGTTTAGGAAAAAAAAGGAACACCCCTATGCAGAGAAAAATCACAAGATAAAAAAAAGTGATCAAAGTTTACATTTGGGTAACAGAACTATGGGCAATATATTTTCTCTAATTTACTATCCCATGTTTGCCAAATTTTGTTTCCTGAATCTGTATTACTTCAGTCAAGGAAGTAATATTTAAAGAGTAAACCTTGTGGGGATGCCTGGGTAGTTCAGTGGTCAAGTGTCTGCTTTGGCTTAGGTCATGATCCCAGGGTCTTGGGACCAAGGCTCATATTGGGCTCCCAGCTCAGCAGGAAACCTGCTTCTCCCTCTCCCACTTCCCCTGCTTGTGTTCCCTCTCTAGCTGTCCCTCTCTGTCAAATAGATAAATAAAATCTTTTAAAAAAGAAGGGGGGGGTAAGCCTTGTGCCTTCTACTCAGTCTCAGAGGGTGCTGCCCTCTGATTCTTCTAGGTCGCCTACACTCCTACCTAATATCACCACCACTTGGTTCCGATGGCCCAGGCAAATTCCTCAAGTTTACTACCAGGGCTACAAATGTGCCAAGGTCCTACAAAAACACTTGAAATCTGGGGGTGGGGGTGGGGAGACAACTGTTGGCTCAAAAATAGGAGAAGTGTAAGATTAAAATTCACCAATTTTTATTGCAATAGCAATAAAATGTAAATTACATCAGCTCCTTTAACTGTTAACATTTGATTTCATAAAAAAATTTCATTAAATTTGAGACCAATTTGTCAGTTAAATTTTTGTTATAGTCAAGATTTTCTGACTCCTCATGACCTTTGAAAGAAATACTAGTTAATATATATTAAGTTCCTTTTTGGTAGCCGTATACTTTTAAAAAGAACACAGAATTAGGAGAGATCTCTCAGAAACAGCAATATGATTGCGTCTCTTGTGGGATAGGCTGGGTTTCAGGCTTGTTTACAGGTAGGCCGGGGTCTCCGCAAGTGAGAGGGCCTTCGCCAAGCCATCTTTATTTCTTTCCTCAGGTAATGGCGACTATTAAAGGGTTTCCCATCCCATCCATGCCCTGCTCCACGTCTGCATCTGGTAAACATCCTACAGGAGCGCCCCAAGCCCTCCTAAGAGAAGTCTGGGCTGACCCCAGGCCAGGTAGGCCCCTCCCCTGCCCTTTCCCCTAAATACACGCTCCCCTCACCCTCTTCCTTTTGTCAAACCACTTTTCTTCCCCGAGGGTCCTTATGGGAGGATCCTTATCACCTTCCGCCCATTGCCCTGGGAGTTCTCTGAGAGCCCAGACCACTCCGGAAAGATCTTTCTTAACCTTGGAAACACTCCTGGAGGTGAGGAGGTTATGCATGAATGACAGGAAGGGGGAGGAGTGAGAAGAGAGACAGGGCTCAGGAGGGGGGTGGGGTGGGGGTAAAACCCCAGGACAGGTGAGGCGGGTTTGGACCTCTGGGTAGGCAGAACGCATGGATCTACCAGTCTGAAGCCCGGGGAGGGGCTGGGATAGAGAAACCAAGGGGTGGCCACCAATTTAAATGGGGTGGGTTGGGGTGGAAGCCAGGGCTGTGGCTGTGAGGAGCCCACTTCACAAGGGTGGGCAGAGAGGGGCCCCTACGCTGCTCAGTTGGTTAAAAGTCTGCCTTCTGCTCAGGTCGTGGCCGCAGGGTCCTGGGATCAAGTGCCCCATTGTGGGGCCCGGCTCAGCTGGGAGCCTGCTTCTCCCTCTGCCTGCCCTTCCCTATGCTCGCTCTCTCTGTCAAATAAATAAAATCTTAAAAAAAAAAAAAAATGTGGGCAGAGCCACCACACCAGGGAGGATCCTCACTCCTCGTGGGCCTGGCAGAAGAGATGAAGACAGCAGGGGCTGTGAAGTTCTTAGGCGTCCAGCAGAAAGAGTAAGAAAGTACTACTACCCGGAGGCATGAGACCCCTGGAGGCCAGCCCTGGAACAGTGAGCACTCAAAGGCCCGTGGACTCTGGGCCAAGCCGGAATTAACTCCCCAGTGAGCTGCAGAACAATGCTAACACAAGCCCCCATTTACAGAGGAGCACAGGTGGGCTGAGGAACCCGCCCAAGGACACAGGGGAAGGAAGTGCAGGCGTGGAGACGCGGCTCCGGATGCCATCCCAGCGCTGGGTTGCCTCTAAGCAAGACTGAGGCTGGAAGAGCCACCCTAGGAACCGGTTACTAGAAAGCCCCCGGGGCAGTGGGGTGAGGACCTGCAGCCGAGCAGCTGGAGAATTGCAGAGTCATGGAAAGGGGAAGAAAGGTGACAGGGAGGGACTATTTCATGGGGCAAAGGGGTGTTTGCAATTTTGCAAGCGTATTTGCTATTTTTCTCACATCAAGAAGCAATCGCCAGTTAATACTTTCATCCTTCTAATGTCTAAAAAAATTATCCTAGAGCTGCTTCCTGGTGGCACATGGAGCTTGTGGCCAAGAGTTGCCCGTGCAGCCACCAACATAGACAGCTTGTGCCAAGTCTTGTTCTTGTCCTTGATTGTCCTAACCTGAAGCTGAGAAGTCGAGCTCTTACCCCCGCCCCCTCAGGGTGCCAGACAATGACGGTGCTGGAGATGGGGTCTGATTTCCTCATCACGGGAGGGACTCTGATGGTGTGGTTGCCCAGCTTGTAGGCTCTGTGCCTGATGAACATGGGTGTGAGAGGCCAGTAGCTCTCTTGGCCTACAGAGTCGGTGGAAATACATTGTGCAAGGACTTGCATCCAGCTTTTAGTTTATAGTGGGAAGTTGGAAAGCTTCTGTTTCATAATCCTGGATCAATGCAGTGCATCCAACATTCCAAAACTCAGTAGATTTCTTCTATTCATTGGATTCATCTGTGTCCTGTTGGGTTTTTTTCATGATCAGACCCACAGTACGTATGAACCTGCCAGGCTGTCTATCTGAGGGGTTTGCGTGCCTTTTGGGAAGAAATCAGTGGCTATGGATTTGCTCCTGATCGTGAAGTTTTAAAGGTTGTGCCCATTCTCCCATCTGAAATGTGGAAAAGGATGGAAAGGTACAGAAAAAGAAGCATCTCTGAAAAGAAAGAAAGCCTGTCATAGCTTGGCCTAGATGTCTTGGGAAGGAAGAGACAAACTTGTCAAACTTGTTTTTTCAACAACATAAAGTGACATTTACTTATTAGTTATCTCAATTCATTTATTCATTCATTCTTTCTTTTAAAGATTTTATTTATTTTTTTGACAGAGAAAGAGCACAGGGAAGAGCACAAGCAGAAGAAGCGGTAGGCAAAGGGAGAAGTAGGCTCCCTTTGAAGAAGTCAGGCAGGGAGCCTGATGGGGGGGCTTGATCCCAGGACTCCGGGATCACAACCGGAGGCAAAGGCAGATGCTTGGGGCACCAGGGTGACTCAGAGGTTAAGCCTCTGCCTTCAGCTCAGGTCATGATCTCAGGATCCTGGGATTGAGCCCCACATCTGGCTCTCTGCTTGGCGGGGAGTCTGCTTCTCTGCCTACTGGTGATCTCTCTCTCTGTCAAGTAAATAAATAAAACCTTAAAAAAAAAAAAAAAAGGCAGATGCCCCTTAGTTTCTCATTTCCTTTTTTTTTTTTTTTAAGATTTTATTTATTTATTTGACAGAGATCACAAGCAGACAGAGAGGCAGGCGGAGAAAGTGGGGGTGTAGCGGGGTGGGGAGGTGGACGCAGACCCCCTGCTGAGCAGAGAGCCAGATGTGGGGCTCCATCCCAGGACCCTGAGATCATGACCTGAGCCAAAGGCAGAGGCTTAACCCACTGAGCCACCCAGGAAACTGTTTTGTTTTGTTTTTTACAATACCTTTTTTTCTCCTTTTTGAGAACAGATTTCTGGTTTTCAGAAATTATTGTAAAATCAGGGAGCAAGATCCTGTCAGCTGAGATGGCATTTACCTGTGCTGTTTTGCCTTTCAACAGAGTGGGAACCAAACATTATTGCAGATATGTATGTAAGTTGGTTTCCTGAACAATAGAGTAGGAAAGGAATAGAAGTAAATAATTTTTCTAATAAAAAATATTACCAATTAACATAGCACTAAAAAGCTAAGCGCATGTCCATGACTCACTTAACTTCTCCCTTAATGCAGACCACCGGTACCAAACACTGGAGGCCTTTCTCTTCATTACTCAACATTATGGGTTTTCTTATATTGTCATCACTCACAGATCCTCTTCCCGGGCAATGCTGTGTGTAGAGCCCCCTGGAAAAGTGAGGAGGAAGGAGACTAGGACAGATCTGCCTGGAGGCCTTTACTCTGGATATTCCCTCTAGGGAAGTCTGAGTGACCCAGTCAATTCAGCATCTGACTCTTGATTTCAGCCCAGGTCATGATCTCAGGGTCATGGGATTGAGCCCCTTGTTGGGCTCTGCATTCAGTGCAGAGTCTGCTTGAGATCCTCTCCCTCTGCCTGTTCCCCTGCCTCTCTCAAATAAATAAGATAAAATAAAATAAATCAACACCTGTCTTCCCTCTGGTATCTTGGCTAACTTCCTTGCTTCCCTCAAGTCTCTCACCATCTCACCATCTTGTGATACTGCAGCCAGCCCCCTGCCACCACACTGCGGGAGCTCCTGCCTCCCGTACCCTGCTCTATTTTGTTCTTTCCTTTTTCCACAGCAACTGTTACCACTAAGTAATACTTTGAGGCATTGTCTTTTAAGTTTCCAGCATATCACCTCCACCCCAACTACAACAGTGCAAGCTCCTCGAGGCAGGTGCCTTTGTGTCTGGTTTTCTGACCTAATCCAGGTGTTGGGAGCAGTTCTGAAAGGGAAAGCAGTAGAAGCTCCATTAATATTTTTGGAATAAAAGAGGCACCATCTCAGTGGCTGTGACTCCTTCATAAAACAGGAAGGGCTGTAGCCAGTGTTTGGAAGATGGGCAGCCTTTCCTAGGGGAGAGAAACAGAAAAGGCATCCCACATAGAGGAGTGACGAGCAAATGGTAGAAGGTAGGAGAAAGTTAGGTCATTTGGGAGGCAGTGAGTAGACAATATGGCGGTGCCAGGATGTAGGACATTGGATGCTGGAACAATGGGTGTGGATTTTCTTCCATAGGCAGTGGAAGGGTAGGGAAGTGGTGGTTATGGAAGGGTTTTGAGCAGGAAAGGACTTTATGCAAATAATTTTTTTCTGAGTTTATTTATTTATTTTTAGTAATCTCTACACCCAAAGTGTGACTTGAACTCATGGCTTCAAAATCAGGAGTCATAGGCTTCTCTGACTGAGGCAGCCTGGTGCCCCAAAAGTTGACATTTTAGAAAGATGAATCTGGAGGTGGGGTTCCTTTCAGGTGGGAGTGGTCCCCTCTGGGATGTTTTCCTCAATCCCCTCCCCTTGCCTTTCCCTCCTCATGAGCACTCTGGGGATTTACTGTACTCCATCTTCACTGTGCTCTCACTACTCCAGTTTTAGCCAGAATCTGAGTCTGAAGGTGTGTGGCACTTCTTAGATTTGGAGGGAGGAGGCTTTGGCTCTGCCCGCTCTCCTTTGTCTAGGTGAAGTCAGGGGAGGCAATATCCAGGGCCTCTGGTTAAAAATGGCATGTGGCACTTAGAATGCTTCCTCCTGCTTCTCCATCTTTGAATTTGTGGTATGGTCCCCAAGAGGGATGAATGAATGCTTGAGATTTCCCTAAGCAACACTGAAATTCCAAAGGAGTGAAAGGTGGGAAGACCTTTGACCAGCACATCAAGAACATGGATACATTAGAACTGGAGCCTTGTGTTACAATTGCAAGTCAAACTCCAAGTGGGGTAACCAGCCCATTAGCGCAGGCCTGTGAAAACTGGCTTTTCTGCCATCTCTACACACACACACACACATACACGGGTGCACACTCTCACATACACACATTCATTGGGCCCTGGAAAGATCAAGGCCAACTGCAAAGTACCCATTCCCCAAGACTCCTAATTTATATTGGGAACTAGCTATAAAGCTCCCCCTGTTCCCCAATCTTCCCTTGCAATGATAAAGAGCATGTCACATCACACTAAATGTGACACTTAATCAAAACCCGTCTTCTTTAACAAACCCTTAACCTCCAGCACATGAGAGTCACCAAGGCCAAGGGACGAGACAGGGAGCCAACTCAGGTGGCACAGGCTTTGATTAAGATGATACAGATTTCCTTTTATTTCACTTTCATCAGAGTTGTAAAATTCGAATCTATCCCCTTTTTGATTTGACAACAGCACATTTCAGTAGAGGTTGACACCAAAAAAAGATCAGGACTTGTTCTCTCTTCAACCGGGAGTAGACGATAATTTCTCTGAATCCCCTTCAGTAATGATCGTCAGAGCTTCTGATCTTCCCATAAGCAAGTTTTGCAGGGGACGTGGTTAAACGGAAGCACAAACCTGCCTGGCATCTGGTTCCTTTCTTAAGTGGTATCTAAATACCCTTAATCTCTAGGCCCTGGAAAAGACCTCCCCTTCTCTGCCTCCTTTCTTGGGTCTTTTTTTTTCTCAGACTTAAGTCCTCCAGTGAATTCTTTCGTCAGATTTCTGGGGCAGGAAATCGACGTCGCTGCCACACAGTACTTGAAAAACTTGTGGGGGCTCCAGCAATTGTCCGTTTCTATAGCACAAGCCATGGTTTTCTCTCCTGATGGGTGAGGGATTTTGTTTTACAATTTTGTAATCCCTAGCTAGATCCCAAAAGAACAAATGTGTTTCTAGCTGTTTAATATACATTTACTGAATTTCAATTAGGGATGATGGAGGTGTGATAAGAGAAAAGATTATTCTGCTTTCAAGTAACTGGAAGTAAGATGTGGTATGCACAGCAGGGTGGGACAAGTGGCTACAAGCCTTCCAAAGCATAGACAGTGCATGGATCCAGAAAACATTAGGCATCTACTGTGTGCTGGGCCCTGTTCTGGGCACTGGGATATAGATTTGTACACACTGGACAACATTCCTGCCTGCAAGGCACTTACAATCTAGCAGGCGCTGGGCACATTTTCAGCTTTTGAACATTCGGCTTTTGAACAACCCACACTTGGCCCTTTGTATGTTGACCTTTTCTAATCACCTTTTATACTCTGGGTCTGGACTTGGACTGGGTGCTGTGGTCATTACTGAGAAAGCACAGACATGACCACCAACAAGACTAGAAGACAACTTATGGAATGGGAGAAGATATTTGCAAATGTTATATGCATGTAATACAGGATTAGTATCCAAAATACATAAAGAAATTATATAACTCAACATCCAAAATACAAATAATCCATTTTAAAAATGGGCAGAAGATGTGAACAGACATTTCTCCAATGAAGACATCCAGATGGCCAAGAGACATATGAAAAGTTGCTCAACATCACTTGGCATCTGGGAAATGCAAATCAAAACGAAAATGTGATATCACCTGATACTATCAGAATGGCTAAGATCAAAAACACAAGAAACAAGAAATGTTGGTGAGGATGCAGAGAAAAAGGAACTCTCTTACACTGCTGGTGGGAATGTAAACTGGTGTAGCCACTGTGGAAAACAGAATGGAGGTTCCTTAACAAATTAAAAGCAGAACTACCCTATGATCCAGTAATCACTCTCCTGGATATTTACCCAAAGAAAACAAAAACACTAATTTGAAGGGATGGATGCACCCAAATGTTTATAGCAGTATTTTTTACAATTGCCAAATTATGGAAGCAACCTAAGTATCCATCGATAGATGAATGGATAAAGAAGATACGGTACGTATACATAATGGAATATTACTCAGCCATAAAAAAGAATGGAACATGCCATTTGCAATAATATGGATGGATTGAGAGAGTAAAATGCTAAGCAAAATAAGCCAGTTAGAGAAAGGCAAATGCCATATTATTTTACTCATCTGTGGAATTAAAGAAACAAAACAAATGAACAAAGGGGAAAAAAGGAAACAAACCAAAAAACAGACTCTTAACTATGCAGAACGAACTGGTGGTTGCTGGAGGAGAGGTGGGTGGGGGCTTGAGTGAAATAGGAGATGGGATTAAGAGCATACTTACTGTCCTGAGCACCGAGCCCTATAGGGACCTGTGTAGAAAATCACTCTTTTATACACCTGAGAGGAATATTACACTGTATAGTAACTACACAGGAACTAAAAGGAAAAGATAAGAAAGGAAAGGAAAGAAGAGAAGAAAGGACAGACAGGAAAGGGCACTTACCTTTTACTCAAAGATAGAAAAAAAAAGCAGAATACCCAGAATATTTCAAAGTGGAAGGGGAAAAAATGGTTTTTTAGAAAAAGCCTATGTTTCAGCCAGAAAGAGGAGATAAATAACAATAAAGAATCTTCCTTCCCCAGACCAGGTTAAGGCTAAAGATTATGGACGAACCCAGACTGAGAACACAGAAGTTGGTGCCAAGGGCCAGGGCAGGAAAAGAGTAAGTGTTGGGCTTGCCTTGACTTTTCTAACTGGAGGCCTTTCCATCACCCCTAGAAGACAGTCTTCAACTTCCCAAGGGGCCCAGCAAAGCATCACCTGGATCCATGTCTATGCGTGAGTGGGTGCGGGATGATGGCCCGGGAGCAGATCAGTCGGCGGAGGATGCTGGTGGCTGAGGGCGGCGAGAGCCATCGGGAGCTGTAGCAGCAAGAACTGCTGGAACCTGGTGGTTACTCAGCGGCCTGTGGCCTGCATTCTACTTTCCCCCACACAGGCCCCTGAACTGCTTGGGAAGCAATGCAGCACACATGGGAGGGAACCACAGGCCCCAAAGCCAGTGAGAGCTGGGACCCAGAAGGCTGCCTTTGTCCTGGAAGAGGAGCTCCTTCCCCTTTCTCACCTGGCAGAGGAGCCCAGGGTGGTGCTACGATCCCTGGTCAAACTTCCTAGGGATTAGCTTCGACCGCCCCCTCACCTCCCCGTTATACCCCTCCCAACCAGCAGGAGGACTGTGAACCTCATTACAGAATTCAGTCACATTGAGGTGAGTCAACACCTGTGTTCTGTTCTCCTCTGAGCTTTTGTGATAAAATTTTCTGCACCTTAAGCTTTTTATTATGCATTTTTTTTCAACATAAAAGTAGAGGGGATAGTATAATGAGTCTCATTTACCCATCATCTAGACTTAACCATTAACATCTCACCATATGCTATAGTCTGAGTGATTATGGGCCCCACCATCGATTCATGGGTTGAAACCTAACCCTGAATATGATATTAGGAGGTGGGACCTTTGGGAGGTGATTAAGTTATGAGGATGGGGCCTTCATAAATGGGTAAGTGCCCTTATAAAAGAGATCCAAGTGAGCTCTCTCACCCTGTCTGCCACCAGAGGTCACAGTGAGAAGACACCATCTGCGAACCAGGTGGCAGGCACTCATTAGATACCAGATCCGCCGGCACCTTGACCTTGTATTTCCAGCCTCCAGAACATCGAGAAGTAGATTTTGTTGTTCATAACCAGACTACAGTATTCTGTTATAGGAGACCGAGTGGACTAAGACACCGTATTTGCTTCATGAGGCTTTTTTTCTTCCGTATTTTAAAATAAATCATAGACATCGTATTTCACCCCCAAATAGTTCGGTATGTTCTTTTTGAAAGATGAGGGTGTTGTCTTATATAATCACAACACCATTATCACAATATCAAAATTAATAATAAATTCCTAAATATTTTCTGATATGCCCAGTCCAAACTCAAATTTCCTTGATCTATGCCAAGATATCTTCTATAGTTGGTACGTTTGAATCGGGATCCAAACAAGGTCCACACATTGCATATGGCTGTTATGTGTCTAGCTGCTTTAATGTAAGAGAATCACTTTGAAGTATTCACCAGTGGGCTGTTCTCACCCGCCCCTCTGTCCTGTGCTTCAGCGAATCTCTCCAGGTATACCCCGAGGGCCCTTCCCAGCAGTCCAGGCCACCAGACCTGGACTGACCGGGGTCTGGAGGAGGCAGCCTTGGCATGCAACCAGAAACATGGGGTTTCAAAATTTCAGCTATGAGGCATGACATTTGGAAAAATGTACGATGAAATTTCTGTGCCCTGGCTCTGGACAAGATACAGCTTCTTCCTGGAGGAGGGAGAGAGAAGAAGGATGCCAGGATAGAAGCAGAACTGAGAGGGAGAGCACTCTATGAGTCATGGGCCCAGGCAAAGGGGCTCTATCTGTCCTTTGTGCCGAGGAGCTGGGCAGCTGGCCTCCTCAGGGTCCTCAGCTGAGCACTGCCCTTGATAGTTCCTTTTGTTTGTTCGGTGGGAGAGACACCCATCTCTTCCAGGGGAGCTTTGCAGCCAAAGGACCACAGCACAGGGATGCTTCCTGCTTGGGAAGTGGGACCCCAGCTACCTAGAGGGTTGGTGATGCTGGGAAGGGAGCCTCTCCCATCCTACCTCCACCCCAGCAGGCCAACGCCGTGGTGAGGGCATCCACTCAGCGGGGCCAGGTGACACGCACCCTCTCCGTCTCTGTAGGGCTGCCTGGTCAACAGCATCCTTGCGTGCTCCCTCTGAGAGTTCAGCCATATGCTAGGTTGATTTCTTCCAAATCTGAAACTTTGATCAAAGAGTAGCATTTCTTATGTTGGGGGAGAGTGCCTGAAGCCTGAGCTTTGTCCCCCAGCACTATATTCCAGCTTCAACTATGCCCTAAACCCCTTGGACCAGAATTGTGTTTGTGAACCCCTAGAGAAGCGGCCCCCCGAGACCCTGGAGCCAGAGTGGAGAGGGTGTGAGCCAACACCCAGATGACAGCTGTTCTCTTGGCCTTCCGGAGTCCTGGCTGCCTTCTGTCTGTGCCTGTGTGAAAACTGGCTCCTGAGGGAATACTCATCTTCTTTGATGACCAGGTCGGTGTTCTCTGGGCTCTGGTCCTGTATGGGCTCTGGTGGCAGAGGTGCTGGGAAGGCCATGCCCTCCGAGAGACTTCTGGTGGGACCCGGAAGTCCTGACGGTACCAGGACAGTGGGAACTTGGGGAAGACGGTGCTCTGTGGGCCTCCACATGGAGCTCCAAGATCTGGGCGGCTGGCAATCTGGTCTGCATCTGATCAATTTTATCTGCAAAGTATTCAGAAAATTTCTCCCCCAAAGAACATGTTGACCCCCCGAAGGAGGGAATGCAGTGTGGGTCGCTTGTTTGAAGACATTCTCCGTTTTGATGAGGCTTGTGCAGAGACCCAAGATAAGCCTCAGAACATGAGCCAAGCGGGTGGGGGAAAGGCTCCTCCGGTGACGCTCCGCGTCGTCCCCTGCCTTCCATTTTACGTGTTTACCAATTGTGAAAGCAAATCCAGCTGTTGGAAGGAATTGCTTCCAGATGACATTATGGGAAAGGAAAACACACTTTATAAAAAAAGCTGTGGAATAAAAAGCAGAACATGTACGCTCTGTGGGCCAGGATTCCATATGGACTATTTCCTGATATTGTGCAATAAGCCAGCTCCTGGGGTAATAATAAGAACAGTGCAAATGTTCCCTGCACTGGAGTCAGGAGACCAGAGCCGGGATGGGGCTTGGCAGAACTTGGGGAAAATCACTTGACCTCCCTGGGCCACCATATTTTCCTCCCTCCTAGGAATCCGCTTTCACCTTCACTGAGGAGCCCCGTGAAAGCCTCAGAAAATATCTTCTGTGTGTCGAATGATGTGCAAGGACCATCAGAAAGCAAGGACATTTTGCTTTGGAAAATTGGATGCCTTTCTCAGCCCCCCAGCACAGAAATGTGCTGTGTTGGCTTTCTCAAAGATTTTAGAAGCTCTCTAATGAGCTGGAATTAAAGTGTCCCTTTACTAATTTGGTTTTACAGGTCACTGGATAAAACCTACTTAGAGTGGTTTGAAGAGGATTAGGACATTTGCGTCTCTTCCAAGTTGACTTTCCAGGCAGGGTCAGTCAGCAGCTGGAGACTCCCTTGGCTAGAGGCCAGAGCCCTTTTGTAAGCTGCAAGTTTGTAAGGGCCTGGTGAGCACACTGTAAGGCTATTACCCAAGAAATAGAAAGTTTGCAGGGAAATGAAAATGTAAATGCAAAAAAGCAAGGCACACATTCCTGAGTTTGCGGGCCTAGACGCATGCCCGAAAGGCCAGCACTGCCGTTCCACAGGGCAAAGCAAACAGTGGAGGCCGCTGAGCCACTCTCCAAACTTCTCTTGGGGCAGTGTGGGCTTCAGGAGCTCCAGAATGGCCTTATGCTCAGGAAGTTCCCAAAGACTGCTACTGTGGCTATTACAGTCAATATTAAATACAATTTAAAATGGTTTTTCAGGGGTGCCTGGGTGGCTCAGTGGGTTAAGCCGCTGCCTTCGGCTCAGGTCATGATCCCAGGGTTCTGGGATGGAGCCCTGCAACAGGCTCTTTGCTCAGCAGGGAGCCTGCCTCTCTCTCCGCCTCTGCCTGCCTCTCTGCCTGCTTGTGTGCTCTCTCCCTCTCTCTTTCTGACAAATAAACAAATAAAATCTTTAAAAAAAAAAAAAAGGTTTTTCAGTCCTACCAGCCACATTGTGAGTGCTCAACAGCCACATGCAGCGAGGGACGACGGAATGAGATATTACCGATACAGTGAACCCTCACTCATTCATTCACGGAGTGCACGGCCATGAAAGAAGCACTTAGTATCTCTGCCCTCACGGAGTTTATGTTCTACAGGGGAAGATAAACAAGAGACAATAAATACAGTGAGTAAATTTTTCCATCACTTGTGGTCCCCCCAGGAAACAGATGACATTCAATGGAGTAATCAAGACGACTTTAATGAGAGGATTTATCAAGATGTGGGTAGACTTCAGGGAAACCAACGAGAAATGGTGTTGTATTGGAGAACCACCCACTGTGGGGAACCACTGCCCACGCATTGGCCTCACGGGGCAAGAGAAGGGGCGGTCACCAGAACCCTGTGAGAGAGCTCTGGGGAGTGGGCTGTAGCCTCTGTGAGAGGGACCGGACCAGGCATGACGCCCCAGGGGGGGCGGGAGCTTTGGGACTGGGCTCTATATGGCTCCATGCTCAGAGCTCCTGCCTGTATCCGGTTCCCCCCACACCCCAACCCCCCACTGGCGGGCCCCAGGGAAGCTGCAGGCATGGAGTCCTCTGGGGGCACAGAGCAACATGGAAAAGAGTGCAGAGAGAATCTGGATGGACAAATAGAATCAGCGTAATCATGCCGCACACTAGAAGGCAACGGCACAGGAGGAAGAGGAGGTCAGAGGGAAGGACTGAGAGGTCTGGACAGCCAAGTAAAACAAACGGCCTGAAGCCCACGCTCTCCTTCCTTTGCTCTCCCACCACCCCTCTCTTTCCTGTTATGACTAATTGTGTCCCCTCTGAGTCCTACCATCTCTATGCTGCTTCTGCCACTTGTCACATCCTCTCTCTTTGGGTACCTTCACAAGGTCCCCGGAGCAAAGCAGGCAGCTCTGGTGAACTTGCAGGGAGTCCCTATGCTCTGCTTTATTTTATTTTATTTTAGATTTTATTTATTTGACAGAGAGAGACAAAGTGAGACAGAGAACACAAGCAGGGGGAGTGGGAGAGGGAGAAGCAGGCTTCTTGCTGAGCAGGGATCCCCATATGGGGGTAGATCCCAGGACCCTGAGATTGTGACCTGAGCCGAAGGCAGATGCTTAATGACTGAGCCACCCATAAACTCCTTATTTTACCTTTTGAAAAATATTTTATTTATTTATTTGAGGGAGAGCACATTCAGGGACAGAGGGAGAAGGAGAAGCAGGCTCCCCATCGAGCAGGGAGCCTGAAGCAGGTCTTGACTCTAGAACAAGCCGAAAGCAGACACTTAACCGACGGAGCCATCCAGGTGTTCCTTTATTTTTATTTTTTATTTTTTTATTTTTTTATTTTTTAAAGATTTTATTTATTTATTTGACAGACAGAGATCACAAGTAGGCAGAGAGGCAGGCAGAGAGAGAGGAGGAAGCAGGCTCCCTGCTGAGCAGAGAGCCCGATGCAGGGCTCAATCCCAGGACCCTGAGATAACGACCTGACCCAAAGGCAGCGGCTTAACCCACTGAGCCACCCCGGCGCCTAGACTTTATTTTTCAGAATAGTTTGAATTTTAAAGAACAGTTGAGAAAATAGCACAGAGAAGTCCCACATATCCCCACACCTAGCTTCCCTATTATGAACGTACCTTAGCATGGTACGTTTGTTACAATTAATGAACCAATAACAATACGCTGTTAACTAAAGCCCATATTGTTTCCTGATTTTCTCAGTTTTTCCATCAACTGGAGATGTCTCTAAGCCTACTGTGCCACTCTCTAATCTAGGGCTACCTGTTTTCTTGATTCCCTTCCCGGGAAAAGCTAATAGAGAAAATCACAAAACTGGGGTTGAGCGGGTCCAATCTGACGAGAGAAGACATGGAAGCTCTAAACAGTTAACAATCTCCAGACACAAGGCATTATCTGTAGCCTCCTACTCAGTCCCATGCCTCCTAGGCACTGCCCTCCCTGTAGCCACCGCAGAGTGCCCTAACCCTAATACCTCATGGACCATGGCTGAGAAATTCACGTTGATAGGAGTCTATTAACTAAATTGCAGACTGTAACTGAGATGTCACCATTTGTCTCACTAATATCCTTTTTTTGTTCTGGCATTCAGTCCAGGATACCACAGTCACTTGTCACGTCTCCTTAGCCTTCTCCAGTCTGTGACCGTTTCTCAGGCTTCCCTTGTCTTTCGTGACCTTGACACTTTTGAAGAGTATTGGTCAGGTAGTTCGTAAAATGTCCCTCAGTCTGGGTTTGTTTGCTGTTTACTCATGGCTGGACGGGGATTATGAATTGTTGGGAAGGAGACCACACAGGGAAGTGCCTTTCTCGAGACATTGTGTGGGGGTATGGGGGTGTGATGAGACGAGCAAACCTGAACTACAAACCACCTTAACCTTGCTCATTTTGTTAGGGTGGTACCTGCCAGTTACTCTTTTTCTTCTTCCACACTCTGTTACCAGCAAGTCATGAAACCCAGACCACACTCAGGAGAAAAGGTATTACCTTGTATTCTGGAGTAAGGGGTATCATCAAAGCATTTGTGGACGTATGTGAAAACCACCGCAGTATTAATGAATACTTTCGGGTAACTGATCTGAGGCTCTACAAAGATCCTGTATCTCCTTAAAGCCTCACCCACTAACCTTCACGTTCCTCAGGGGATCCTGCCTGCCACCATCACATCACTGCTCCGGGCTTCAGGAGATTTTGTCCCTTCCTCTTTCCTTCCTCATTTATAGTTTGGAATCCTTCCTCAGGACAGTTTTGTCTTCTGCTTATTTATTTGTTTATTCTGTCATTTATTGTTATCACTATGGGCTCCTGGTCTTTATTTTCTTTGAGTTATAATCTGATACTATTGTTCTTCATTTGGTGCTCAAATTGTTCCAGTGTTGGTTGTTGGGAACCTCTTCCACTTTGTTCCTTTGTTCTTCAGACATGCTTTCATCCTTTTTGTGTTTTGCTTTGTTTTGAGCATGAGTTTACTTTCTGTAGGTATGAAATGCCCAAGCCTGTCATGTGTTTTCAGCTTCAGCTGCCTCAGCCTAGAGGGCCTCCCAGGGCATTTTTAATTTCCTTGCTGATAGGCTGGTGACTTTATTTAGGACCTGTTGCTCTGCCAGAATCAAAATCCTATCTGTACAGGCAACTCTCACAGTGGTAAAGGGTCTGACAGATCCAGTCCCTGACCTGGTACTTGCCATTATGTGACTTTGGGCACACAACTCTGTAAGCCTCAGTGTTCTCTTCTGTAAAATGGGGAGTAACAATCGTACTTCCTATGGAGTATGAGAATTAAATGAGAGAACGCATATAAAACAGTTCATATGCCTGTCCTAAGTATCTGATAACAATGTTTTTGATGATAATGAAGAAGCTGCTACTTCTTAAAACTGGTTTTAAGGGCAGACTGCCTTGCTTTGAAACCGTAATAAAACTCTCTGTGTCTCAGTTTCTCATCAGTAAAATGGGGATAATAACAAAAACCAGCTCATAACCTGACCTTTCCCAACCCATCCCTCATATCCCAATAAAAAACAACTTCATAAGAGTCTTTAAAAAGCCAAAAACAAAAAACAAACAAACAAAAAAACCCAAAACAAAGAAACCCCAGCTTATAGAGTGTTGGATTAAGTGAGTCCATATACACGAAGCACTTAGAACAGAGCCTGGCCCTTGTCACCTGTTAGCTGTTACTGTTTTTGTATTATTACTATCGTAGACTAAATCCCTAGTTCCTCTGGTGTTATTCTCCCCATGGCTGGTAGGCCAAGAATTATGGCATAAAAATTAAACAATCTAATTTGAAAAAGAGAGAGAGAGACTATAAAATTGAAAGGTAATAGATGGTTAATATCACATGGTTATCATCCTTAAAAGAACAACCAAATTCAAATTCATAACTAGCTTGATCACCATCTTGTGCTGTTGACGTTTCCTGCTCTGAGGTGTTGACAAATGGTGGAGACAGAATTACTCGATTCACATTTGCCTTGCACTGATGCACGAGGCCCAAATGGCCCGCGGCTTTGGGCAAACTCTTTGTAAATCCATCAAATTTGGCCATTAAAAATGATAACTATGATCAGCCAATGCTGAGGGACCCATTTTGTGGAAAAAAAGAAACGAAACCAACACAGTTAGTGACATAATAATTAGGACGCAGGGGAGACTGCTGACAATTTGGATATGTTTTCTTGGAGAAAATATCAAATGACTTTCAGTTTGCAGGACATTAATAGATAATTAAATTGACAATTTATGGCCACAGAGTGACAGTTGTTCCCTTCTCCTCTGTGCACATGAGTTAAGCATCTAAAGGCAATTCCTGCCCCGTGTTAATTGCAGGATAGAGTGTCATGAAAATTCCTTCCCACCCGCTGAAAACCCCAATAGATTTTTTTGTTGTTGTTAAGAACGTCAGGATTTTCTAACTATTGGCCTTAAAGTACAGCTGAAGCTACATGAGGTTGGGTTATTATTAATTTACATTTTTTTGTTTTAATAAACTTATTTTTGAAAACCACGAATGCCCAAGTTAGCCTCATCTTATTAACAATATCCACGGAGCCATGGACTCTGATGAAGGTGAGAAATGTCAGTTGACCTGGGCCAATGGCTTGGTGGGGTCCCTCCTCCCTACAATGAAAAATCCACCTTGGCTGGGAGCAGAAGCAGAACAGACAAGGGCCTGTAGGAGAAAACTAGGCCCTCTTAGTTGGGGCAGTTTTTCCAAGATTCTGAGACAACGATCCTGGTAGCAACATTTGGGGATATATGTGTGTTCATTATTGGCAAACATTAGTGTTCCTAAGATCTGAGCGGACGAGAGGCAAGGTGGCCGAGGAGAGTGAGGGTGAAATTATTCTATGAGTCAAGGGTCTACCAAGCAGAGGCAGGCAAGGAGACTGAAAAGGCATTCCAAGGCCACTGTGGTGGAGGCTCAGTATTTTAGGAGTGGGCCCGAGTGCCTGTTCTGGTGATCTGGCAGTCTGCAGTTCTCTCTGGTTTGCTTACTGCCCACTGTAAGGGAACTGGGGTCTGAGTCAAGGCTGGAGGCTGACAAGGTGCTGAGTTGTGAACATTTGGATCCAATCAACATTAGCCCAACACTAATAGTTTTCACTGGAGCGTAACACGCAAGGGGCGAAGCAGTGACAAGTGAGGCTGGAGGGGTCCATTGTAGAGGGTCCCGTTGGCAGGGCAAGGTATTTCAACCTTATCCTAATAAAGTCCAGATAAGAGGGGTACTAAACCAAGGTAGTTTGTGGAGGTGATGAGGAGATAACAAGATCCAACTTGATGGCAGGCCTGACTTTGGGGGGTGGGGTGTAGGAACAAGAGGAGCTTCTGATTAACCCTGGGTTTCTAGCATAGGTAACAGGTATCATAACCAAGGACAGTAGAGGAAGAAGAGAGTGGGATTTGGGGTAAAGGTGATGTATTCTGTTATTTATTTATTTGTTTAAAGATTTTATTTTTGAAGAATCCCTAGACCCAACATGGGGCTTGAACTCACAACCCCAGGATCACGAGTCGCATGCTCTATGGACTGAGCCAGCCAGGCACCCTATCTTCTGTTATTCACATGATGAGTTTGAGGGATCTGTAGGATCCTTTTAGGAGATGTCTGGCCTTTGGATACATTCACCGAGATTCAGGACAGAGAGATAGGCCCGAGCAACAGACTTGGGAGTCCCAAGGACTCCCTTAATAGAAGCTGTGGGCATGAATAACCTCTCCGGGAAGAAGAGAAGGAAGGGGAGGGTTAACTTTTAAGAACCCAAGGAAAGAGAGAGGGAATAGCAGAGAAATAGGGGAGACCAAATTAATCAACTGTCTATATTTGTTTCTCCTTGAGGTAATCTTAGCCAAACTGGGTAACCCTTCAGCATATTTGTTTTGAATTCCAGCCCTCAAAAAACAGACCAAAAAACTACAGTTGGGTGACATGTTTGGCAAAACAAATGCGAAGCGTACTCGGTAGCTGTTTTGAAACAACAGGTAATGATTTAAATATAGTATGTGTGTACCAGAATTCCTCCCCAAACTCAAGTATTTTGAGAATGTAGATGGAATTATAAAATAATATTTTGTATTCAGCAAACATGCAGGTTTGGTTTCCCTCACCATTTCTAATCTATTTGCTTTATTTTGGAAAATGTAGGTTTTTCCTACCAAGGTAAAGACAAGCTATTGTTGTTGTTGATGGATAAACTGAGGTAGAGTATCATGGTGACTTATTCACATAGGTTATTACAAACAAAGCAGTAATAAGACCATCACCTATTATGCCCATTACAAATATTTCTCCATGTCATGAAGATTGAATATTACCTGGCAGTTATATTTCCTTTACTGATAGTAGCTACAAAGCAGTGTTTCTCAAACTTCTTGTGTTCTTGTCACACTTTTGAGTAATTTTTGGTGACATGGGTGATTGCAGGCCGGAAGTCACAAATGGCAGTGCATGAAAGGAGTTCTAAAGGCCCTGCAAGTGGTTTTTAAAAGTTTGACATTTAGATAGAAGGTGATTTCAGCTAACAATCCAGATTTTTGACTTCTTTGGAAGACTGGGAGATGTAGTAACATGGTCCTCCATGTCAACAATCAGGGGAGGCTTATGGTGGTTCTCCCTGCAGAGCAGAACTATCTTTTGGTTCTGCAGTCTCAGCTTCTCGCCTTTGAATTCCCTGTCTTTTCTCAGTAGACATTTGAGTTTGAGACCAGAAGCCTGCTCTAGGCCCAACTGACAGCTGTTCAAAGTGAATGGCCAATTGCACTGTCACTTCATTATTTGTGCTTGTCTCCTTCCGTAACTTGAACTCCTTAAGGGCTGAAGTTTTTACTTGCTTTAAGTGCTTGTGTACCAATAGTCCTGTGCTAGGCGTGGCACGCAGGCACTCAATAAAAACTTAGTTAATGAATCTATGAGGTTTAATTCTTTGCAAGCGTTTGGCCACAGATAAAGAAGGGGAAATTGCAATGATTTGCCTGGGGTCCTAAAGCTTAGAAATCCAGGGTATGAGATTAGTTCAATGTGTTTGGGATGAAGATGTGAATAAAGGACGGGCTTGGTGTACAAGTGCATTTCTTAACAGACCATCAGCCTTGCTTGCTGATTCGTGGGAATCTCTTTTGAGTCACAACATGCATACCTAAGGCTCTGAGGAATTCTGTAGCAAAACAACACTCAACGTGTTTTATTTGGCTTAACTGAGTATTTCCTAGTCTTTATCTCCTTTTTCACTATTTTGTCACTGTCTTTGATTCATAACATTCCCTCTTCTCAGATGTATTAAATGACAAGCTATTTTTTTTTTTAAATTATGGTAAAATACAAGCACCCTGGTTAAGACAATTTTGCAAGAATTTTGTGACTGTTTCACAGGTCCCTGGGGTCTTCTTCAAAGCATGGCTAAAACAGTGTTGGGAAATGTGGCTTTCATTGTGGTGCTTGTTGGAAGTCAAGGTTAAGCTATCTTGTTTCTTTTTCTCCTTGGATTAGGCCATAAATCTCTGAAGATAAAATAGCTTACATTTGTATGGCATTTTATAGTTTACACTGTCACATGCATTATCTGTTTTTCCTTACAACACGAGGATAGGGATTATTATTCCATTTTATAGAAGAAGAAGTGGTCTCAAAAAGCTTCGTTGACTTATTACAAGACCTAAAACTGGCTAGAGGTAATACCAAGATTTAACCCAGTCTTTTTACTCTAGATCCGACCATTTTTCTGCAGTTCCATCTGGCTTTTATTTTATTTTTTGAGCACATCGTTTTGCTTTTTGGTCAAATCAAAACGTTGACTCTAAATTTCTAAGAGTTGGTGTTGTAATCCCCTCCCCTCCACCTAAAATACTGGCTCCAGTGTCTCCAGTGAAGCCTTGAGGAAAGGCGTTGGAAATGGTTCTAGCAAGCCAATGGCCTGGAAGGCACACGAAGGGGAGTCAAGGGGGCTTAGATCCCCTCGGATCCGCCGGCCCACACCGCGAGGGGATCTGACTTTTGCTCTTTAAACACCTTGCCCTTTCTCCACCGCGCCTCAGGGTCACAAGCCCCTTCCGCGTCCAGACAATTCCTCTGAGCCGCACGCAACCTGGCCTTACTTCCCCCGCTCCTAAGGAAGGAAAATGTGGAAAGCTTAATTTGCCAGAAGAGCCTCCTGGAAACCCAACTCCGCGCCTTTAACCTGCTGGCCGAGTGTCACTGGCTCCGTGTTTACAGATTCTGGGTCCGGAAGCTCCGGGACGCAGCGGGCTGCCCGGCCGGGTTCCAAGTTCCACAGCTTCCAGCAGCCGGGGGGAGGAAGGGGTCCGCTCCTCCGCCTGGGGCCCCTTCCCTCCCGAGCGAGGAGAGTGAGGGGTAGAGGAGGAGACGGGGCTCGGCAGAGAAGGAACGACAACCGAGCGGGACGTGGGGGAGAAGGGCACCAGAGGGGGCTCGAGGAGGGGCCCCGGGAGGCGGGGCGAGGGCGCTCGGGGCAGGCCCGCGGCCGGGGCGGGGCAGAGGGTGGCCACGCCCCCTCCGCGCCCGCCGACCAACCCGCGCGCCAAAGCCGGACTTCGGGAAGGCGTTCGGCGGGCTGTAGAGCGCTTCCTGACGTCGGAAGTGGCGTCGAGCTCTGTTTCCCGCGCTGCTCGCGGCACTCCGGCTGGGTTCCCGCCAGGTTTGCCGCCCCGCTGGGTCCGCGCGTCCCGGCTAGCTGGGCGCACTGCCGAGGGCCGGGGGCGGCACGGGGGTCGGCAGAAGTCCGCGCAGAAACCCGGAAGGAGGGGCGGCTGGCGGAGAGCGCCGCCGCCCGCCGGGGCCGGTTCCCCTGTGGTCGGGCCGCTGAATTAAGCGTGGGCTTCCGAGTGGAGCGCGCGGCCTCGCTGTGCTTTGGGTGGAAGGCGGAGGCCGACTGAGGGGCGGGAGCTCGATGGGGTTTCAGTGGGATTCCTGCCGGATTCTTCCATCCATCCAGGGAGAGCCCGGGCGCTCCCGGTTCTGAACGTGAGGTCTTTGTTTCTGGGGGGCCCCATGTCGGAAACTTGCAGAGGAAGTCGTGAGGGGCTCTTTTCCCGGGAGGAGGTGTGTGAGTGTGAGCGTGGATCGAGGTATGTGAGCATCCGGGAAGCATGAGGGTATTTGTTCCAGAAACCCCATCTCCCCAAACCTGTAGGGAATGGTGGGGTGAAAGGTCAGGGCTGCCTGAAGTTGAGGCGGCTAGTCCGACCTCAAAAGGACAGGAAGTCTCCAGGGAAGATGACTTCTGGTAGAGACACAACTTGCCTTCATTCCTGCCCTGCCCATAGTGATCTTCTCGAAGCTCATCATTACAAAGTGACCTGTATTGCATTTGTTTACCCCTTGGTGCCCGTTCTCTACTCCCAACCATAGGTTGCAAGTTCCTCCTTTCCTTTATGCTACCACTTGATTGGATGTGTCCCCCTCTTCTTTTGCCTCTTCCGTTTCTCTTAAGCTTTTGGACATCGGGAAGGCCGTGTTAAGAGCCCAACTTTGGAGACAGACTGGTTGAATCTCAGTTCCACCACTAATTAGCTTTTTGATTTGAGTCAAATTATGCATTTGCTTGCAGTGCACTTCCCACTGCTGTAAAATGGAGAAAAAGTATCCACCTCACAAGGTTCACTAGGGGATTCAGTGAAAGGATTCATGTAAAGTTTATCTAGTCTTAGCTGTCAGAGTCATGAGTGTCCACTTACTTCTAAGCTACTTTTGGTATCACCCCTTCTGTACCCCTTTATCACCTAACTAATTACATGGGGATTATTTGACAAGTTTTCTTTGTGTACAGATGGTTTGTTTTCTCAGCCTGCTTTTTAAGTTCTTTAAACATATTCATATTTATTTCTGTGTGTTTATTTCAATATCAGTTTGATATATTGTACACAGCTTGTATTCAATAAACATTTTTTGATTGATTAATAAAATCTCACTGATTTTATTATCTAGAGAAAGATTTTTCTAGAAAATTTGGAGTTGTGGAAAAGGAAAACTCTTCATGGGACAGGGTAAGTAGAAGAAAACTAAATATGAGGACTTCCCTTGTTAGCTTAAGACCATAAAAAGGCATCATGTATAGTAATCTCAACTATATAAAGAAAACAGCAAAAAAGATAATTGGAAGTGAATGTGCCAAATGATTAGAAGTCCTGGTGTCATAGGATTATGAGTATGTTTTTTTTTCTTTTTCCTCTTGCTTTATACTTTTTATTCCTTTGCAGCTTTTCTACAGTCAGTACGTATTACACTGTTATCAGGAGAAGTACGTTGTTTATGTAATTTAGCTAATAAAAATGACCACATTTTGGGTATTTAGAGATGGAGGGACAAACCTAAAAATAAAGCAATAGTTTTCCTCCATTGTTTTCCCAGGCTAGCCAGTCTTCTCTGATTTGTGCTAGAAAATCAGCTTATCAGTTATCTCTACTCTAGAGACATAAAATGTCTCTGCATTTCCTTTTCAGTGACCAGCATCCTGTCTTGTCTGTTTAGGGGGACTTCCTTTGAAGTGTCAAGATCCCGAACAGGGAACCAAAAATCAAAGAAGGGTTCATATCAAATCCAGAGTCAAGGCAAAGTGAGTAGAATGTTTATAGTGGTTATTTCAACAAAGCTGTAAAAGTCTAGTGAACTTTGACCTTTCCAGTGATTCTCTTTTTGAGCTTAAAAATGCACCAGTGCCCTCCTGCTTGTATTACTGTAATCCCCCTCTTTTTTTTTTAATTGCAAAATTTACAGTTCACTTCAAAGTGAGTTACCTTCCATTTTTATTGAAAATTAGGACAAAAATTAGGACAACACCTTGTCTTATAGTGCATAGTCATTCATTCAACTAAAATTTACTAAATACTAGGGCATCTGGGTGGCTCAGTCAGTTAAGCATCTGCCTTTGGCTTGGGTCATGATCTCAGGGTCCTGGGATCGAGTCCCACGTTGGGCTCTGCTCATTGGGGGGTCTCCTTCTCCCTCTCACTCTCCCTCTGTGCTCTCCCTCTTTTCTCTCTCAAATAAATAAATAAAATCTTTCCCCCGAAGTTTACTAAATATCTACCAAGTACCAGGCCTCAGGCTGATGCTAGAAATATAAGACAAGACCTGGTCCTTTGTCTTCTGGGAGCTTAGTGTCTAGATGATGGACATGTGTATATAAACAATGATGTATAGGGAATTATTTCAGAGGCTTTGGTAGGTCCCTGACTAGACAAACACAGCAGCCAGTGGGACATGAGGGAGTAGCCAGTTTTAGTGGGGCAAGATGATAGCAAGAAGGAGGAGACAGAAAAGCATCACAGAAAACTGGTTATCTGGACTGATTACAAATCTTTAGCTTATAAATGGTTAGTCCTTCCTGATGTGAGACTATTACTTTCTCTGTATTGGGTGTGATCCTATTGTCTTATACTCTAGCCATCTGACTGTGTTCTTTGATACATTAAAGGTATGCCTTGTAATTCCTTCCTTTGTTGATAGGTAAGATGAGTTTATAGCATTCAAATTCTATTTCATCATATTCTAAAGACTGGGCAAAATTTAAAAATATGAGTCCTTTTAACATGTATGATTTAGACTTACAAGACAACTTAAGCCTTAAACTTTTTCTTTTTACTTGAAGCATATAATTGCATGTTTGTTCCCCAGTTTTTAGGTGTTGGACTCACTGTGTGGGTCTGATGATTGGAAATACTCCTTGTTTTTCTTGTATAAGCCCCACTCTTAATACTTTGGGTTTAGGATTTCCAACCTTTGCTTTTCTACAGTGGTAGAGAGAGCTTCAGGGCACTTGTAAAACAGTATTACTGTGGAGTTATTTTAGTCTTTATAATTTCTTTCCTTATCTTTTACAGTTTTCTAGCTTGCAACTAATTGGACACCAGATTTTTATGATTTATTTATTGTATTTTTTTTTAGTGACCTTCCTCTTTTTCAAAGAATTCAGCTTCTTTTATGTCATTTTTCATGTCTGGTTTTAAAGTTTATTTGTTTTGAGTTTTCTTTTTTGCACTCATACTTCCTTTTTTTATATAATAGATATAAACACATTTTAGAATAAATAACTGATTTTAAGCATACAGCATAATTGTCCTATACTGTTTTATTTTAATTTAAAATGCCAGTCATGACCTAGCGAATTTATGTTAACCAAGTAAATTGACATGAAGACTTACATTTTGAAAAATACTGTGTTTAAGAGTAGCCTCTTGGGCGCCTGGGTGGCTCAGTGGTTAAGCCGCTGCCTTCGGCTCAGGTCATGATCTCAGGGTCCTGGGATCGAGGCCCACATCGGGCTCTCTGCTCAGCAGGGAGCCTGCTTCCTCCTCTCTCTCTGCCTGCCTCTCTGCCTGCTTGTGATCTCGCTCTGTCAAATAAATAAATAAAATCTTTAAAAAAAAAAAAAAAAAGAGTAGCCTCTTAGTATTCAATGCACCTGGCATCAGTGGGGGTTACAGATAGTTAGAGAGTGAAGATTAATCCCATAAGTTAGTTAAGTAGTGTTTCATTAAGAGCCTTCTACTGTATTAAAATTTTGTTGTATTAAATTTCTGGGTGAACCACTAGGGTTTGGAAATCTCATTGCACTCAAGTTTGGGCTACTCTGTTTTGAGTTTTGAAGAAAGCTGAAGTGGATCTAAAACTCTAAACTTAGTGCTTATGGCCCACAGAATTAACCAACCATAACAGCCATTTTAAGGCCATTTGATATACTTTTCCACGGATAGAACAAGGAGTATGATTGATAAAATGCCTAAGCTGATATAAGAAAACAGTTGTTGGGGGCATCTGGGTGGCTCAGTGGGTTAAGCCTCTGCCTTCAGCTCAGGTTATGATCTCAGGATCCTGGGATCAAGCCCCACAATAGGCTCTCTGCTCAGTGGGGAGCCTGCTTCCCCTCCTCTCTCTCTGCCTGCCTCTCTGCCTACTTGTGATCTCTCTCTCTATCAAATAAATAAATAAATAAGAAAGAAAACAGTTGTCCCAGTTTATGGTAATGTCTGGGGCCCTTAAGAACCTCCACTTAGGTCTTAGCCTAGGGTTCTCTCCACAGACATAGAACTTGAATGATATTTGATGGAACCAGAAAAGTATATACAAACAAAATTATTTGTTTAAGTTGAAATCAAGAATTTCATTCTTCTCAGTGGAGGCTCCCAAGTAACAAAGGGTACTGAGGGCTATCCTGCCAGAGGTAGTAAAGGCAGGTGGGTATTTCATGGGTTGATAGCTCTATCTACCTTGGTCTGCAGTACCAACTTTCAGAAGATTACTCCTTTTCAAAATACCTGTTATTCAGGGAAGATGGGGCCGGTGAAAGAATGGACAATCTGTGGCAAAATATCTGGGATTCTCCATTTGTCACACAGGTACCTCTATTCCCTTGTTAATGAGGGCACACGGGCACACAGTATGACAGCCTTCATATCTGAGGATGTCAGGCCTAAGAGCCTTAGAAATAGGTTAGGTTTGGAGACTGCTGAGAAACAGGACTGGTGAAGGATGTGTACTAGGGGCGTTTAGCATTACTAGCTGAACACCTTTTTTTTTTTTTTTTTTGAATCTTCTAAGATAGAGCTATAGAGTGATTACCAGTTATAGAGAGGATACAGTAATGTCAGAGAGAAAAGTTAGCTAATTCTGCAAACAGGGCCTAATGAGAGGTTATCACTATTGCATAGTCCTCAAAACTCATTGTCAATACAACTAGAGTGACCAGGCTCCATGGGATTGATTCATGCTCATTGAAGACTCTTGAAAGAACAGAATGTCAGTTTACAATAGAGACATTCATCTCTAGTGATCAAAACACTCATCTATGTTCTCCTGGACCCTCACTGCTAAATCCTGAATATTTTGGGGAACCATCCTAGTAATCAGAAGGTTGTTTAGTGATCTTAAAATCACAAGAGAAATGGATGTGTTGTGGGTTGAATTGTGTCCCCAACAAATTCATATGTTGTTGTTCTATCCCCAGTACCTTGGAATGTGAATTTATTGGGAAATAGAGTCATTGTGGATGAAATTAGTTAAGATTAAGAGTAGAGTGGCATCTAGTCCAATATGACTGGGATTATATAAAGGGATGCCTTATAAAAAGGGATGTTATCAACTTAAACTGCTATAAGTTGTCATACATAAGTTGTCACAAATAAGCCTAATGTAATCACAAAGCAAAAACTATAATAAATACACAAAAGATAAACATAGGAATGTAAGCTTATCACTAAAAAAGTCATCCCACCGTCAAGGAAGAGAGCAACAGAAGAAAGAAACAGAGAGGAACTATAAAAACAATCAGAAAACAATGAACAAAATGGCAATAAACACATACCGGTCAATAGTTACTTTAAATATAAATGGACTCAATTCTCCAATCAAAAGACAGAGTGGCTGGATGGATAAAAAAACATGTTATCTGAAAAGACCACTTTAGATGTAAGGACGCATGCAGACTGAATGTGAAGGAATCGAAGAAGACATTCCATGCAAATGGAAACCAGAAGTAAGCTGGAATAGCTAGAGCTCTAGCAGACAAAATAGACTTTAAAACAAAAGACTGTAAGAGACAAGAAAGGGTGTTACATAATGATAAAAGGGTCAATCCAACAAGGAGATAATAACATGAATATGTACCCAATATAGAAGCACCTAAATGTATAAAGCAAATATTAACAGACCTAAAGGAAAAATAGTAGAGGACATTAATAGCCAACTTACAATAATGGGTAGATCACCCAGACAGAAAATCAATAAGGAAACATTGGCCTTAAATGATGCATTAGGGGACGCCTGGGTGGCGCAGTTGGTTGGACGACTGCCTTCGGCTCAGGGCGTGATCCTGGAGTCCCGGGATCGAGTCCCACATCGGGCTCCCAGCTCCATGGGGAGTCTGCTTCGCTCTCTGACCTCCTCGCTCATGCTCTCTCTCACTGTCTCTCTCTCTCAAATAAATAAATTAAATCTTTAAAAAAAAAAATAAAAAAATAAATGATGCATTAGACCAGATGGACTTAATAGATATATACAAAGTATTCCATCCAAAAAGCAATAGAATATACATTCTTCTCAAGTATACCTGGAACACTTTCCAAGATAGATCAAATGCCACAAAACAAGTATTAATACATTTAAGAGGAATGAATCATATCAAGCATCTTTTCTGACCACAGTGGTATGAAACTAGAAATAAATTACATGAAGTAAACAGGAAAATTCACAAATGTGGAGATTAAACAACATGCTTTTGTATAACCAGTGGTTCAACAAACAAATTGAAAGATAAATTTTAAAAAATTTTGAAACAAATGAAAATAGAAATGTAACATACTGAAATTTATGGGATGCAGCAAAAGCAGTTTTTTCTCCCTCCCCCTTTTTTTTGGAGAGAGAGCAAGCAAGTGCAGGGAGAGGGGCAGAGGGAGAGGGACAAACAGAATCTTAAGCAGACTCCATGCTCAGTACAGAGCCCAACGTGGGGCTTGATCCCAGGACCTCAAGGTCATGACCTGGGCCAAAGTCAGATGCTTAACCAATTGAGCCACCCAGGCATCTTGTTTTCTAAGTTTTTATTTAAATTCCAGTTAGTTAGCCTACAGTATTAGTTTCAGATACAGAATTTAGTGATTCATCACTAACATACAACACCTGATGCTCATCACATGTCCTCCTTAACCATTACCCATTTAGCCCATCCTCCCCCACCTCCCTTTCAGTAACCATCAGTTTGTTCTCTATAGTTAAGAACAAAAGCGGTTCTAAGAGGGAAGTTTATAGTGATAAATTCCTACTTCAAGAAACAAGAAGGGCACCTGGATGGCTCGGTTGGTTAAGCATCTGACTTTGGCCCAGGTCATGATCTTGGGGTCCTGGGATCAAGCCCCATGTTGGGCTCCCAACACAGTGGGGAGTCTGCCTCCTCTCTCTGCCCCTCCACCTGCTCATCCACTCTGTCTCTGTCTCTCTCAAATGAATAAATCTTAAAAAAACGAAACAAAAAAAAATCCAAGAAAAATCTCAAGTAAAAACCTAACTTTACACCTCAAGCAAGTTGAAGGAATAAATGAAGCCCAAAGTAGTAGAAGGGGGAAAAAGCAACGATTAGAGCAGAAATAAATGAAATAGAGACTGAAAAGATAATAGAAAAGATGAATGAAACTAAGAGCTGGGTCTTTGGACAGATAAATGAAATTGAAAGCATTTAGCTAGACTCGCCAAGAAAAAAAGAGGACCCAAATAAAATCAGAAATGAAAGAGGAGATGTTACAGCTGATACCACAGAAATACGAAGATCCAAAGGGACTACTGTGAACAATTTACATTAACAAATTGGACAACCTAGAAGAAATGGATAAATCCCTAGAAACATACAACCTACCAAGACTGAAACATGATGAAATAGAAAATCTGAATAGACTGATTGCTAATAAGGAGATTGAATCAATAATCAAAAATCTCCCAACAACCAAAGTCTGGGACCAGATGACTTCACTAGTGAATTCTACCAAACATTCAAACAAGAATTAATACAAATCCTTCTCAAACTATTCAAAAAAAAAAATAGAAGAGCAGAGAACTCTTATAAACAAATTTTACAAGGTCAGCATTACCCTAATACCAAAACCAGGCAAAGATGCCACAAGAAAAGAGAATTGCTGACCAATATCCCTGCTGAACATAAATACAAAAATCCTCAATAAAATACTGACAAACCAAATTCAACAATACATTAGAAGGATCGTATACCATGGATCAAGCAGGCTTTTTCCAGGAATGCAAGGATGGTTCAATGTCCACAAATCAGTGTGATGTACCACATTAACAAGATGGATAAAAATCATATAATTACTTCGATAGATATAGAAAAAGCATTTGACAACATTCAACATCCATTTATGATAAAAACTCTCATCCAAGTGGGTATAGAGGGAATGCACCTCAACATAATAAAGGCCATATACAACAAGTCCACAGCTAACATCATACTCCGTGCCGAAAATCTGAAGGCTTTTCCTCTAAGACCAGAAATAGGACCTGCATGACCACTCTTGCACTTTTATTCAACATAGTATTGAAAGTAGTAACCAGAGAAATTAGGTAAGAGGAAGAAATAAAAGTTATCCAAACTGGAAAGAAAGAAGTAAAATTCACTATTTGCAGATGACATAATAATATATACAGGAAAACCCTAATGAATACACCAAAACGTTGTTAGAATAAACAAATTCAATAGAAGTGTAGAGTACAAAATATATACTCAAAAATATGTTATATTTTTATATGCTAATGATGATCTATCAGAAAGAGAATTAAGACAATCTCATTTACAGTTGCATCAAAAAGAATAAAATACCCAGAAAAGAATTTAACCAAGGAGGTGAAAAACTTGTATATTAAAAACTACAAGGCATTAATGAAAAAAAACTGAAGAAGGCAGAGATAAGTGGAAAAATATTCTGTGCTCGTGAGTTGGAAGAATGAATATTGTTAAAAAGTCTATACTACCCAAATCTCTACCAAAATTCTAATGGCATTTTTCACAGAAATAGAACAATCCTAGAAAAATAGAAAAAATCCTAAGATTTGTATGGAGCTATAAAAAAGGCCAAATAGCTAAAGCAATCTTTTGAAAGAAGAACAGAGCTGGAGGCATCACACTTCCTGATTTCAAACTATTAAAAAGGTATGGTAATTAAAACAATATGGTATTGGCATTAAAAACAGACACATAGACTGTAGAACAAAGTAGCAAGCCCAGAAATAACCCACAAACATACGGTCAATTATAAAAGCAAAGAATATATGATGGGGTAAGGACTGTCTCTTTAGCAAATGGTCTTAGGAAAATTGGACAGTCCCATGCTAAAGAATGAAACTAGACCACTATCTTAAAACACACACAAAAATTAAATTAAAACATTAAATACTTGAATGTAAGACCTGACAATGTGAAACTGCTAGAAGAAAACATAGATGGTAAGATCTTGACATAGGTCTTGGTGATGATTTTTTTTTAAGAGAGAGAGAGGGGATGCCTGGGTGGCTCAGTGGATTAAGCCTCCGCTTTCGTCTGAGTCATGATCTCAGGGTCCTAGGATCGAGCCCTGCATCAGGCTCTCTGCTTAGTAGGGAGCCTGCTTCCCCCTCTCTCTCTGCCTGCCTCTCTGCCTACTTGTGATCTCTCTGTCTCTGTGTCAAGTAAATAAATAAAATCTTAGAGAGAGAGAGTGCATGTGAGAACAGGGAGTGAGGGGAGGGGCAGAAAGAATCTTAAGCAAGCTCCACGCTCAGTGCAGAGCCCGTTACAGGGCTTGATCCCACGACCTTGAGATCATGACCTGAGCCAAAATCAAGAGTCAGACACTGAACTGACTGAGCCACCCAGGCTCCCCTTAGTGATTACTTTTTAAATCTGACACCAAAAGCAAAAGCAACAAAAGCAAAACAAGTTGAACTACATCAAACTGAAAAGCTTCTGCACAGCAAAGGAAACAATCAACAAAATGAAAGCTCAACCTACTGAATTGGGCAAAATACTTGCAAATCATATCTCTAATAAGGGTCTAGTCTCCAAAATACAGAAAGGACTCCACAACTCAATAGAAAAAACCCAAAGAATCCAATTTAAAAAATGGGTAGAGAATCTGGACATTTTTCCAAAGAAGACACACAGATGGCCAGGAGGTTCTTGGAAAGGTAATCATCACTAATCATCAGGGTAATGCAGATGAAAACTACAAGGAGATAACACCTCACACATGTTAGAATGACTGTTATCAAAAAGAAGAAATAACAAATGGTGGTGAGGTTGTGGAGCAAAGGGAGCCCTTCTGTATCCTTGATGGGAATGTAAATTAGCACAGCTGTGATGAAAAATAGTGTGGAGGATCCTCAAAAAAATTAAAAATAGAGATACTACATGATCTGGCAATTCTGGTTCTAGGTATTTATTTGAAGAAAATGAAAACACTAATTCAAAAAGATACATGCACCCTCATGTTCGTTGCTGCATTATTTACAATGTGAGACACGTAAGTAGCCCAAGTATCCATTCATGGCTAAATGGCTAAATGGCTAAAGAAATTAGGGTATACCCCTCCCCCCCAGAATATTACTTAGCCATAAAAAAGACTGAAATATTGCCATTTGTGATAACATGGACAGAACTTAAGAGTATTGTGCTAAGTGAAATAAGACAGAGAAAGACAAATATCCTATGATCTCTTATATATGGCATCTAAACCAAAAAAATATATAAATAAGCTCATAGATACAGAGAACGGGGCAAGGGTGGTGGAAGTAAGAGAAATGGGTGAACATTTCTTCTTTTTTAGTTTAAATAAATTGAGTAAAAATGATAATTTTATTGTTGAACAAAGAAGTAACACTTAAGAACTCTCCTTCAGATGCAGAGATTAATTAAATATGACTATAAAAATGTGAAAAGCAAATTCTAGTCCTATAAACTGGCATGAAATTTAACAAAATGGTAATCTAATTATATTTAAGTGACAAAAATACCATTTTTGAATATTGCATATTTATGTGGAAAAATCAAGAAATAAAGATTTAAGCAAACAAAAGGAAATTATAATCTAACCAGACCCCCAGCTCCCAAAGATCATAACAGTTTCAACTTAGAAGTATTCTTCAATGGGGAACCTGGGTGGCACAGTCTGTTAAGAGACTGACTCTTGGTTTCTGCTCAGGTCATGATCTCAGGGTCATGAGATCGAGCCCTGTGTTGGACTCTGTGTCAGTGCAGGGTCTGCTTAAGTTTCTTTTTCTCCTCTCTCTTTCTCTGCCCTCCTTCTTGTGTTTTCTCTCTCTCTCTCGTGCAAATTAAAAAATACATATATTCTTCCAGATTTTTGCCTGTGTGTGTAAATATTCAGAAGAAAAAAATTTTAAAGTATTTATTTATTTGTCAGAGAGAGAGAGAGAGCAAGCGCACAAGCAGGGGGAGGGGGAGAGGGAGAAGCAGACTCCTTGCTGAGCAAGGAGCCTGAAGCAGGACTCCATACCAGGACCTTAGGATCATGACCCAAGCCAAAGGCAGATGTTTAACTGACTGAACCACCCAGGTGTCCCCAAAAGGAAATATTTTAAATGTATAATTACACATATAGACATATATATGTACAAATATAAATCCTGCATTTGTTCCTTAACAATAGGATGTAAACAGCCGTATACATCAGTACATATGCTTCTGTAACATTACCTTTTCTTTTTAAACATTACAGTTTATCTTGTATTTATTTATTTATTTATTTAAATTAATTATTTTTATTAACATGTAATGTATTATTTGCCCCAGGGGTAAATCGTCAGGCTTACACACTTCGTAGCACTCACCATAGCACATACTCTCCCCAATGTCCATAACCCAACCACCCTCTCCACACCCGTCTTCCCCCCCATAACATCTCTTTATAATAAGAAAAAGTGGAGGGGCCCCCAGGGTGGTGCAGTTAATTGAGCTGCTGACTTTTGGTTTTGGCTCAGGTCATGATCTCAGGGTCCTGAGATTGAGCCCCGGGTCGGGCTTCATGTGCAGCATGGAGTCTGCTTCTCTTTCTCTCTCCGCCTACCCTCCCACCCCCTGCCCTGCTCACTTGCTCTCAGATAAATAAATAAATTTTAAAAAGAAGTGAAATTTGGGCACAGATACATAGAGAGGGAGGAAATGATGTGAAGATGAAGGCAGAGATTCAGGTATTGGGGTGATACTTCTACACACCAAGATTATAGGTTACCCAAGATTAGCAGTGAACCATCAAAAACTGAGGGACAGGCACAGAAGTAATGCTTCCTCACAGCCCTTACTCAGATGGAATCAATTTTGCTGACACTTTGATCTCAAAGTTCTAGTCTCCAGAACTGTGGGATAATAAACTGTTTAAACCAACTAGTTAGTTTAAACTTTGTTAGGGCAGCCCTAATAAGCTGATATGATGCTTCTGCAGACTGGTTCCCACTGTGGAGCCTGATGAATTACCTCGGAGTCCTGTCTAGGGACCAGATTATCTGTAATCCTAAGATCTAGTCTTTGTCCCTTTGGCGGTACTAGAAAACTGTTCCCAGGTTTGGGCCTTTGGGTTTCCTTTTCCTAAATCCAAGAACATCTTCTTTGCTCCATTTAAACTCTCTTTCTTCTCATGGGTTAATACTGTTTATTATATCTCAGTTCTCTTTGTCATACTTGTTATGCTTCATAGTATACCTATATTGCTCCTGCCACGTGTTTATACACGTGAATAATGAAGGAGATTTATAATCCCTGCCCTTTGAAATTTTGATTTGTAAGTTTGTGGTTAGATCTGAGAGTGATCATTTTTAATAAGCACCACAGGTACAGCTCACCTCATTGATTATCTGTTGATTCTTATCACTTTCTTCCTTAGAGCATAATTGAAATTCCAGGCTTTGAAGACACACAGCATGGCCCAACTTTGGTAGGTCCCACTCCTAACTTCATCGCCGTAGGCATTCCCCGCCACTAAGAGTTCAGAAGTAGATAGGGTGTCAGAGCCTGTCCCATTCATCCATCCAACCATTCAACAAAGTTTTTTGAGCACCTGCATCAGTGAAACAAACAGACATAGATCCCTTACCTTCTAACTAAGAGGAAAGAGCTGATAAATTGATAAATACATGAGTTGGGCAGTACTGTAGGAAAAAATAAGGAGGATAGGGAGGTTTTGAGTGCAGGGAGTCTTGTGGGCCTTTTGGTTTTCAATGGGCCATCCTGGGTAGGTCTCATTGGCAGAGTGACTTGAAGGTGAGCCATGTGGCTCTCCAGAAGCTGCGTGTCCCAGGCAAAGAGGACAGTCAGTCTAATGTCCCTGATCAGAATCTGAGTACACCTAGCATGAGAAAGGGAGGTTGTGATGGATGCTGAGGTCTGAAAGAGTACAGGAAGCCAGGTCATGTGCTTACCGGGTATTGCAAGGCCATTTGCTTATACTCATGTGAGATGGGGAGCCGCTGGAAGATTCTGAGCAGTGACATGATCTGACTTACATTTTTAAAGTATCACCCAGGCTGCTATAGGGGGAAAAGGAGCAGAAGCCGGAAGATGCCTCTGATAAGCCAGGTGAAATGCTGATGGCTGGGAACAGAGGGTAGCAGTGGATGTGGGGAGAGGTGGTTGCATGCTGTATATATTTTGAAGGCAGAACCAATCATTTTCTGACTTATTAGATGTGAATGTTGGAGAAGAGAGGTATCAATGAGGACTCTAATCAGGGTGAATCTTGGAATTTTCACTTGGAATGCTGAGCAGAAACATGTCCCAATAAGGAAGCCTGTGTGGTCTGCATGTTGCTGGCAGCCATCCTGTGTTCATGAGGGGAGCCAGCCTGAGGGTGGAGCCAATGCTGTGTTTGGCAGGGCAGAGTAGCAGGAAGAAATTGTCTTGAGGGCAGTGCTGAGCCCACACCTGAAGCCTGATCCACCAAGAGCTCACAAGAGCCAACGAGTCCCCTTTCTTTGTTGTTTGCATCCCAGACTGCTATTCTGCCAGCAGACTGGGAGATGTCTTTCAGATCCACCGTTTGCCTAAAGAAACTTCTCACAGTCCTGTCAGAGCTACCCTTCAGACCTCAGGGGTCTTTCTGCAAATGTTCTTTCTCAGCCTTCTCCCATCTCATCGGTCCCTTGGCACATTTGTCATCCCCTTAAGGGTACTGCAGGAGCAGGGCCATACAGACTGGCACGGCAGAAAGTCTGAAGTGATCAGCCTAACATCCCTGTTAGTAGTAGGAGTAGCTGTGCCTGCATTTGACAAAGTTGAGAGCGGAGATTAGAGGGCTTACCTGAATCAAAGTCTTCTATTTCAAATCTAAGATTAGTTTGTCTGATTAGCTGGTCACAAACCACGTGTCACATAGAAAAGAGCAGAGCTTTGCAGGAGGAGGCCACCTGGCTTGTTGCTTCTCTGACTGGAAGTGTATTGGGACAGATACCACAGATCTGATCCTTAGCTTTCCAGATGCAAGAATTATTGGGCCCTTTCACTCAGGATGATTAAGTTGAGAGGGATTAATTCATCATAGTCAAACTTACAAGAGACTGATGTTTAAATTGGCTTGTCATGTTATTTATAATAGGAAGTGTTTCTCAGACTTGAACTTGTGGACCGTTGACTATATCCCCATTTGACAAATACTGCTTTCATACTTACATTATGAGACGTTAAATGGTCACCTGATTGAGACAGCCCTAAAGGTAAATCCAGTGTGGGCATTGATAGTACATGGCATTACTCTGTAAAAAGGTGGTGATCCAGGTGATGCTTTTGCTAACATTTTTGTATGTATCTTTCAAATGAAAACACAACATTTAAAGATTATCCTAAGGAATTCATGGACCTCTGAGTATTTGATTAAAGACTCCAGTATGAAAAACAATGCAATAGGAGAAGGCTTTGTTTGAACATTGGGGCCAGTTATGTATACAGGATGCTCTAAAGCAAGTCTACTCAGGAAACTGGATTGTAGATCTGAAGGCAGATTGTTGGGTGTAGAATAAGGGCAGAGGGAGTTGGCTGTTCTCAGGGAACATAGCCTGTAGATAAGGGGAGCTAGTTATCCTAGCTGTACTTTTCCTACAAATGCTTCTGTTTAAAACTACCAGTCATGGAGAACAGAGTTCCATCTTTCTTGCATTATGGTAGAGAAGCACTGACAAATTATTATCCACTAACTTCCTTTTTCCTACACTCATCTTGAATCCGTGAACTCTCTCTGCCAATGCATCATTTCTAGGTAAATAGGAAGTGTGCTCTCTTCCTGACGAGGAAGGAGCTTGGACCAGATTGGTGGAACACTAAAGCCTATGCATGCTCTTTCCAGTTAGCATGTGCCTAGTTTCTATCACTGAACTAAAATTATGAGGGACTCTTATATTCTATAGGAGATGATAAAAGCAACTTAAAAAAAAAATCTCTTCCAGTGCAGTCTACAGCAGACTCTGAGAATCCATCATTCTTCTCTAATGATTTCACCCCGTATATCTGGCTACTCCTATTTTAGATCTGCCTTTAACAAACCCTCCCCTTTTTCACCTCCAGCCTCAACTGAGGAACTGGGGAGCACTCACCACCCATTGTCACATACTCCCTCCTGGCTTGGAACCAGCCTGGATTGGAGCCAGACTCAGTGCTGGGTTGCCTCCAAACAGGCCAGGCGGGAGAATGCATCCTGTTCCCAGGCGGCGATTCCAAGGGCCGTGTGCGATCACCAGTTCTTCCCTGGCCCATCAGAGCCCGGCAAGGGCATGTAACCCTTAAGTCATTTGGCCAATGCCTGCCTGTTCTCTAATAGGGTCAGAAATGGGGGGAGGGATGCCTGGGAGGCGGTGAGAAATGAGAGGGCTCCCAGGGAGCAGGGCTCTGGAGTTTTCCCAGTATCCCTTCTGATTGGTGAGTGCCTAGGCCATCTCAGTTGTTAAGTATTTTGTATATCACCCCTGCATCTGAGACAGGCAGCAGTCAACCAAATGGCCTAGAAGAAACTACATCCAAACGTTGTACCAACGTTTGTACCAAACCAAACGTTGGTACAACAACAGTAAGACATTCCCTTTGGGTGCGACGTCCAGGTTAGGTGTGTTGAGGCGGACGCTATGGGCGGGAAAGTTGGGTATTGCTGGAAGCTGGAAATCAGGGAATGATATCACCTTTCAATCATTACTTGTATAACCTTGGGTCAAAGAACACCTGGGTTCTAGCTTTGGTGATTGGGTCTCGAGCACACCGCTTCATCTTGTCGCAGTTAATTCACCTACACAATAGCAGGATGGTTGAGGTGATACTGAGACACAGCTTTGCTTGGTGCAGGTAGGAAGTCAGGAATGCAGTCCTGAGAATGGATGGCGGCAGTGATAGTGTTTATTTATAGGTTAAGTCTTCCTGTGGAAGAAAGCATCCACTTTCTTCCTGTATTTTAACAGGATATATTTAGGTTCTAGACCAGGCCGTGGAGCTGAGCATCTGGCAAAAGGCAGAAAAAATAAACAGGTGTACTCAATGTCAACCTGATAATTTGCCCAAGAGTCTCAGTATTTTTGCTCCAAGCAGGACGTGTGTGTGTCTCCTGTCGAATCAGATCACAATTAAACCATGCTTTTTTTTCCTTGTAAAAACAATTTTTCGTGTCATTTAAGTTCTTTCTTATTTCCCCTCTGAAAGGGCTCCTGTCATGCAGCCAGATGTGACATTGGTCTCTGAGCACAGGGTAGGTTATGGAACCGTCTGGCATGGTTTGGTTCATGATCACTGCTTTCAGTACTTGGTAAGACAACAATAAAAAGAATCATTCATTGGTTATATTTTTTTCTGTGGAAATAGAGTTGCTTAACAGAAGAAAAGGAAATAGAGCAACTGTTACTAAATGACCCAAAAGCAGAAGCTGAGTTCCTTCCACATGAGTGTTCAAGTGTTTCAGCTACGTACTGTAGTCTTGGCAGCTCAGAATTAGGGACGGCCCGGACTGTGTCGTGCAAAGTCCAAAGCAAAGGTCTATGAGCCACCAGAGGAAAGCGGGCAGGTAGGTAAGTGCGTGAGGTGTTGGGGGTGAATGCTGGAGCAGAACCACTCAGCACGAGCCCCCCCTCAGAAACTGAGTGATAATCACATAACAGCAACACGCACTGCCTACTTTCTGATTTCTCAGATCACGTTGTGTTTCAGGAACTTTGTCGAAACTGACTCTGTGCAAGACCAAACCCCTGACTGGCTGAACAGTAAGATCATTTGCTAGAGTGGGGAGCCGTTTGGCATCTGAACGTCTTGAAAATACCTTTATTACAAAATAGCTTCGAGTCTGGGACAAAGATTACGATTTTAACGATATGCACTTAAATGTGAATTGTTATCATTAGTTGGACAGATATCAAATTTGTCCAACACGGAGTTCCTAGCCTCTTTTAGCCCCATAAAATCCATAAATACAGTACCAAGTGGGAAATAGAGGCTGCTGGGTGAGTAGTAAAACAGCCGATTGCTTCTCTGGCAAAGGGAATTTTCACAACTCATTCATGTGCTGCTGAATTAACGCAAAGACTTGCTTGGTATCTGTTTTTCATTCTGAGAAAAGAGCAGCCGTGATTGTAGTTCTCGGAGGAGAAACGGTACTTGACAGAGAACAGCCCTGCAAGGTAGGGCCCGAGTTTTCACAGGGAGAACTTCATTACACAGAAAGGATTTGGGGGTGGTATTTTAGCACATTCTACCCCCCAAAATTAAGTTTTCTGATTGCTCTTGTTGTTAAAACTCCAGTGTAGTAAATATTTGCGAGGCTCTCGTTTCTGCGTCCTCTGACCCGAACCCACTGTGAGGTTCCCCCAAAAGGAGAAGGCTCTGCCTTTGTTTTCAACATGTTTGCTATTGGCTGGGGGAGTCTTTATAGCAATGGCTACTTCATGACTCTTATTAATGACATGACTCATCTAAATTTGACAAAGGAACTGCTCCGATTTGAGGGCTTTAAAAAAAAAAAATTCTCAGGTGCGTGAAGATTATTATTATTATTTTTTTAAAGATTTTATTTATTTATTTGACAGAGAGAGATTACAAGTAGGCAGAGAGGCAGGCAGAGAGAGAGAGGAGGAAGCAGGCTCCCTGCTGAGCAGAGAGCCCGATGCGGGACTCGATCCCAGGACCCTGAGATCATGACCTGAGCCGAAGGCAGCGGCCCAACCCACTGAGCCACCCAGGCGCCCCTGGGTGCGTGAAGATTATTAAAAGCACTTGCAACCAACCACTTGCTCGGACTGGTAGCCAATTCGCCAATTCTTTTGACCTGGCGACCAGAGATTTTTAGAAGTAATTCTTTGTGCCATGAGGCTGAGCTGCTTATTTTCTTAGTATGTCCATCTCCTTGCTTGCTTGGGAGGAAGAGAGCTTGCAGGACCCCACTGCCCTCTGCTTGCTGGAAACAATGCGGACACAATGGCAGGCCCAACGCTCTTGTCTGTTTAACTGAGACACAAGTTGGTGCTTAGCTCTGTTTTCTTTTGTTTTGCTTTTGTTTGCTTGTTTGTTTTTTGTTTTTGTTTTTGTTTTTGTACTCAACTCTTACCTGGGTCACCAGTCAGAGCCCCCGGGTCCTCCCTAGTGAGTTCATCAGTCACCTGCTGGTGTCACAGTCTCTGGTCCTTCTACCTCCAGCCCCTCCCACGCAACAGAGCTGGACTAATCCTTCTCAGTGATGGCGTCCGCCTTATGAGGCCCCTCTTTTGGAATTTAGTTAGCAGTCATGCATAGAACTGAATGCAAGCCCCTCACCCTAGAATTTGCAGCCTTCCTCACTCCACTGGGCTCGGCTGACCTCGGTACCTAAGCCTTGCTGCCGTGAGCTCCGCTGCGTTGCGGTCTCTGCTCTTCTTTCTCCTTCGACGTTCTCATTTTCCCTTTCCCCACCTTTGCTCTCTGTCCTTATACTGATCTCTTGCCTTTGTTTGTACCATTTCTCATTTTTCCTTCTGTTCACTCATTCAATAGACATTGAGCTTCTACCGTATACTGGGCAGCGTTTTGGGCCCTGGGGATACACACTGTGCAGTTTGGATGACATCATCCCCTCTTTTCCCTCAGTACAAGACACACCGCCCTCAAGAGCCCAAAGGTTTCCTGACTGACTCCTGCAGACAAGGAAGCTGGCTGAGTATAAAGGTTTAGAAGCAGAAGCTTGGGAATCAGATAAATCTCGGTTGGAATTTTGCTCTGCAGCAAGCATCTATGGTATACTAGGCAAGGTATGCAAGCTTTTTTTTTTTTTTTTAAAGATTTTATTTATTTATCAGAAAGAGAGAGAGGGAGAGAGAGCGAGCACAGGCAGACAGAGTGGCAGGCAGAGGGAGAAGCAGGCTCCCCGCTGAGCAAGGAGCCCGATGTGGGACTCGATCCCAGGACGCTGGGATCATGACCTGAGCCGAAGGCAGCTGCTTAACCAACTGAGCCACCCATTTTATTTATGTATTTGGGAGAGAGAGAGTGAGAGCAAGAGAAGCGAGAGAGTTAGAGAGAGAAGCAGACTCCCGCTGAGCAGGGAGCCTGAGGTTTGGCAGGGCTTGATCCCTGGATTCAGCCAAAGGCGGATGCTTAACCAACTGAGCCACCCAGGTGCCCCCAGTACACAACCTTTGCAAGCCTTCTGGTGCCTCATCTATCTAGTGGGGATCTAATGGGGATCATAGTTCATCGTGGGCTTATTGAGAGAGAGGCAAGGGGGAGTAGTCCACGGTGGGGTTGCCCGTATTATCTTTGTCTTCTCTCAAGCTTCTGTGGCAAGTGGTGCCTGGTTAAGAATGAGTGAATATCACTGACAGTGCTCTTGTGTGTTTCATGAAACTCCTTCCTCACTCAACAGCACGCAACAAGTGTGTGTGAATGTATGGAGAGGCAGGGGACACTTGACTGTCTCGTTTCTTCTGCTGGATCCCCAACTCCTCAAGGACATTGGCTTCTGGCTGTCTGTCTATATGACCTCCCCCCATGATGATGGATGGACTCCTGTGAACTGAAAGCCATCAGGAGAGAGGTGGAAGATTTCTTAGTTGATCTGAGGCTAATGGGAGAGGGAAACTTACAAAGCAGAGGGTGCCTGAAATTTCCAGCTAGTGTTAAGCGGCCATAACAAAGTATAACCCGTGGCTTCAATTTGGTCTGTCAAAGATGAAATTAAAAGTGAATTTGAAGTTTCACAACATAGTTCTCTCTATTACGGGTGCCGCTGTGCATTAAAATCGTCTGTGTGAGGCTCATTGGGATGGGCAGAGATTCAATCACTGCTAATGGCTTAAGGAAATGGGGTGGTGAGAATTAGGGTCATCCATCCCAATTGGGGCAAGAAAGAGAATCAGGAAATGTGTTTTTCAATCTTGACATCTTGCCAGCTGGAGCTAGAAGGAAATGTTTTTCTGAACTCATTGAGCAGCCTACTCACAAATCATAGAGATAGCGGCATTCAGTGAGAATAGAAACAATTTTTATGTGGTCTAGCTAAAGACTTGCACCACCCACTCAGAGTTGTACAGAGCACGCCTTAGGGACCCTTGAAACTGTACTGGCCCAAGAGGTGGAAGCCCACTTTAGCAAATGCTGTAACTGGCTTTATGCAATGGGGGTATTTATGTATTTCCCAGTAACATTAATTTATTTTAAGAAATATACTGTATGCCTATTTAACCATCAATAGATGGCTAAGATTTCATTTACCTGGTATAATATTTAGGTGTGGTATCTGGTTTTGCATACTGATGTTAAATAGTCTTAAAAAGAATGAATATTCTGAACAGTTTACAAACCAACTTTGTCGTCTTCAAAAAAATTTTTTTTACGTGATCTCATCTGGTTCTTATGACAACCCTTGGGACAAGGTTCTGGGTAGATAATCGTCATCATGTAACAGGTGGAGAAAGAGAGAGGTGAAATGCTCAAGTCACCAAGCCTCTAAGTAGGAGAGCCAGGATAAGAGTCCTAGTGGCCATTACGTTTATTATTATTATTATCATAATCATCATCATCATGATTATTAATATTGACTTTCTGACATACTTCTCTGCTTTTTCTTCCCTTCTGTCCTGTACTCAGAGATTTCTGGAATGTTTGTGCCCCTGAGCTACTTCTGTCTACCCTGGGCTAGGGAGTATAGGGTCCCTGACTGGGTCCTTGACTTTCATGGTGGCAGGTAGGGGCTGGAAGCCTGGGCCTGGCTCTCCTGGCTTGTTTCCTTTGCCTGAGGCCAGGCCTGAGTGGGATGGTTAGAACTGGAACCCTTCTGTGTTTTTCTGGTTTCTAAAAATGAAACAAGGCAAGAAACCCCTGCAGCAGGGAGCCTTAGTTCCAGGAGGGCATTCCCTGCTGGGCTCCTCCTGTAGGAGGGTCTGCCTTAAGGCATTCCCTGTCCCCAATCTTGGTATGTGATCACTCTGGCAAGTTTTAAAGATATATCACATTCAGTGTCCAGATCTAACTATTGGCGTAAAATAAAAATGCAGTAGGTTACATGGTTTCATTTCATTAATAAATAAAAACAAAAAACCTTTATCTTAAAGTTGGGAGCCGCACACGTTTGCTAATTTATGATGAAGCTTTATGAAGGGCCCAGCCCTAGTCCCAGAGGCATCAGGCTGGGTGACTAGAGTCCTTCCGGGAAGGAGCACTGGAGACCAGCCCAGGTAGACATTTGTTGGTTTGGGGTGCTTTTCAGCAGGGGCCAGGACTCTGGCAGTTCATAATCTGAAAGAGAGATCATTCAGTTACTTCTGACCTTTGCTTGAATTTGCTTTCGGCAGGAGGGGGAGGGAAGAAACATACTGTAAATTCTAAGTAATGGAAATTTTTTATGTTGGAAGTGCCAAGGTTGCGTGAACGGGGGAGGGACCAGACAACAGAAAGCCCTCACTCCCTGGTATCTGGAACACATCCACATCGCACATCTGCATTAATCCTTCTGCTTGTGCTTTTCATGGCTGTTTCTCAGGGCGAGGACCTGAGTTCTAAATGTTCAGAAATCGGAACCATGGCAGGGGAAACCCAGAAACATTTAGGAGCTCAATCCGGAGCATGCAAAAGAGTCACCCCCTCCCATTCAGCCCACTTGACACACTGCCTGGATACAGGGGATACGCTGGATGCCAGAGGCTGTGGGGAGGGCATGACTTAGAAGGTCTCTTTAATAGGCTGTGAGAGTATGCTTTCCCATGTAAACTCAGAGACGTCTGGGGAGAGAGAGAGAGAGAGATTGGAGGAAAGATGGGTGGAGGCAGGGAGAACCTTCTCTGTTTGGACTAAGCCAAGAGTGCAACATCAGCCATCAGTGTGCCAGAAGAAGGCAGGCGGAGAGCCAAGGAACTCTGAGCAAAAGCTAAGCATGGGGCAGGCCCCTGGCCCAGCAGAGTCACTGGCCTAGAAGAGCTGGATGGTGCCTGCCAGTTGCCTCAGCAACAGGGGTGGGGGGTGGGGGAGGTTTGAAACCCCCTGGAGTTTGTGAGAACTCTGGGCTTCAAGGGAGGGACTCCTTATCCTTTCCTAACAGCCTGGTGAGCAGCTGGAGAGTCTGAAGGGACCGTCGTGGTGATTTGGGCTTCAGGAACCACTTTCTTCCCAGCTTTTGTGTGACCAGGAGTGGACTATGTCACCACAGCAGCTGAGCGTCTGTCTCTCTGGCTGCAGTCTGCATGTGAAATCATTCTTGTCCCTGCATCCTAACCCTTTCAAGATAGCTATGACTTCATTTTTAAGTTGTGCTTTTGCTGACTGGGATGTGCTCCTCTCCCGAGTCTCTGTATCATAGTTTCTGAGTCTCCAGTTGTCCTCCACGACTTCGTTTTTCCTCTCTCCCACGCAGGCAAGCAAGAAACTGAGCATCACGATGCTTGAAGTGTCTCATCTGCCAAGTTCTAGGAGTTTCAGGCCCCAGGGAGAGGAGGTGGCCTCATGTACACCAGCTGTGTGCCGCTGCAGCCCGGGGCGGGGGGGTGGGGTGGGGAGGAGGCTGGGCAGGGATGGGGGGACCTCCAGGACCAGCCTCCTCCAGCCCTGGCACCATCCTCTCTCTTCAGCCCTCTTATTTTCTAAAACTAAACTGCATTCCCGAGGCTGCCATACTCGATTTCCTGGCTCCCAGAAATCTCTGGTGTGAGAGCAGGCAGAGGAATCTCCTGGGGTGTATTTGGAAGGAAGGGAGAAAGCTCAGGCTTGGATAACTTCCACAAGCAGACTCTAAATCAGTGGTTTTTAATCCTGCTGCACAATAGAATCATCTGGGAGCTGTTAAAAAAATTGCAACGCGCAGGCCCAGGCCAGAGATTCAGTTCAACGGGGCCTGGACAAAGGTTTTTTTTTTTTTTTTTCTTTTTTTGACAAAGGTATTTTTGGGAAGAATTCCCAAGCGCTTCTGAGATGTGACTAGGGTTGAGAACCACTGATGTAAAGGTCCCTGTGTGCTACATAACGAGTCCAAACCTTATTTGTCTGCAGGAAACCCCCAAGTCTGGGCCAGTCAGGCAGCTGGGCTTGGTGGTGGAGACCTCTTTCTTCTCTCTCAGTCTACCAGATACGCCCTCTGCAGAGTTCTAAACTTAAGGGAGGCAGCGCTGGGTAAGAAGAACCCAGTAATGGCACCATTATAGTAAGGGAGCTTTTGGAAAATCAGCAGAGGAGAGATACAACCTCAGAGCAAGGGGCAGGGGGTGGGGGCAGGCAGGGGGCAGGGAGAAGGAGAGATGAGTTGATTTTTTTCTTTACATCTAAAATAAAACCCAGAGGAGGATGGGCGGCAGACAAGAGGAGGGAAGAAAGGGAAGTGAAACTGCAGAAGGAGTCATGAACGAAAACGAGAGAATCCAGGAGACAGCAACCCCCCCCCCCAGCCTCGCACACCTGTTCTTTGAGAATCTCAGAAGGTGGAGCTTTTGACTCAAACAATTCAAGTTGCAAGTGGCCTTCCTTGGAAATCTGTCCCAAATCTCTGAATAGCTATGGCTCTGGCAGCTGCTTTGGGACAGTTATTTCAGTGTCCCAGAGGAAAGATATTTTGGGGTTTAGTCCTTGCCAGAAATAAGAAGCCAAGGGAAAAGGAGAAACATTACAGAATTTCCAAAAATATTTTGATAGCAATGCAAAACTTTGTGGAGGCTTAAGGAAAAATTAGAGTACACTCTTAATTTAAAAACCCCTAGTGGACTGGCTTTGTATCTTGGCTAGTCGATGAGTTGTTATCCTGTGTGGTCATCCACAGAAGGGCTGTAAGTTCAGTTGTAGACGTGAGAGTGTATGTGTGTACCTGTGTGTATGCGTGTGTACATTTATATATTTATAGTCAGTGTTATGATTTGTATGTATGGAATAGATAGGGTCTATTTAAGTTTTAAAATAATATGGAACTTTTCCTATTTGGGAAAATGAAGAAAATGACATCAGATCTAAGTCTAGCAGGAAAGTGAAGCACTGATGTCTTCAGTTAGTTATTTAAAGTTGGACCATGCGTCTCGAGAAAAGAAACCAAACCTGACTCTGTGGGCATCAGGGCATCGTCAGCCCTTAACTGTAAGTAACTCAGGAACTTTTCGTGGTCCCGCTAGGAAACCGTGCGCTCTGAATGAAGCTCACGGCTTTCCTCTTCTAGTTGTTCTTCCCTCCACCAACTCCAGTTTCTCTTGCTTGAAGAAAGGAAAAGTCTTAAAGCATCTAATGGTCTTAGTGGTTCAAGGACTTGGTCCTCCCCTGTGGCCTGGCAATAGGACTATTTTATGGGTTCTTATTTTTAATTCGCTGAAGCTATTATTCTATAATATTTGTTATAATGTGCTCATTTTCTCTAGAAGCACCTGAGGGCTGTGTTATACAGGACGCAATTTTAAAAATAAAATAAAGTAAAATAATGTTAATTATGCCCTGGAGGTTGGCAGATGTGGACTTAAGAATTATTGCATTATAAGAGTATCCCTCAGTTATGTGCTTACTCATAAATATCTGAACATCAGTCAGCCTATCTGAGCAGCCAAATCTGTAGGATCGTTTTGGTTCAAGGATACCGAAAGTGCCAAAACTTTGCTTATCCCAGCAAAAAGGGCTTTATGCACTTTGGGACCAAATAACCAACATTTCCATGGTGGAAAATCAAAGTAGTGGATATGAGAGAACAAGATTTTCTTAACAGTCAAACATGGGAGCCCTTTGGAAGGATGGGCAGCTAATACTGATTCTTTTTTTATTTTTTTTTTAAGATTTTATTTATTTGACAGAGAGAGACACAGCGAGAGAGGGAACACAAGCAGGGGAAGTGGGAAAAGGAGAAGCAGGCAACCCACCCAACAGGGAGCCTGATGCGGGGCTCAATCCCAGGACCCCAGGATCATGACCTGAGCCAAATGCAGACACTTAATGACTGAGCCACCCAGGCACCCCAGCTAATACTGATTCTTATTTTGCTTTAGCATTTAGCAGTTCAGCAAATAATATCTGCTCCATAAAGGGTGTATTAAAAAACTGGCCCCAGTGGCTTTTTTTTCTCTAAATTTTCCTCAGTAAGGGAAGGAAATGGTATTTTTTATTTAAAAAAAGAAAGAAAGAAGTAAAAAAGAAAGTAAAAATATTTTTATTCATAGGATTATACCTCTAGGAATTTGTTTCATTTCTTTGAATTTTAAAATAAACATGTAAGCCACCCCCCAAACAGAGCTTTAAGTTCATCTTGTAACTAAATTTAAGATTGAGCTTAATTAAGAAAGTCTTCAAGTTGAATTGTTAATTGGTAATGATAATTAAAATTTTACACTTCTTTCCAGTTTGTAAAAAGCATTCACATGCTTGCTCACTTAACTTTCACAATGTGGAGAGGAAGATGAGGCAGGTTTTATTATCTCTACTTTACGGATGGGGTGGTCAAGACTTAGAAAAGTTAAGGATCTTTCCCCAAGTCATAAACTGGTACATGAAGCGGGCGCCTGGGTGGCTCAGTCGGTTAAGCATCCAACTCTTGATCTGGGGTCAGGTCATGATCTCATGCCCTGGGATGGAGCTCAGGGTATCCTTGGGCTCTATGCACAGCAAGGAGAGAATCACAGGATTCTCTCTCCCTCCCCTTCCTTCCCCTCCCCACTCAAGCATGTTCGCTCTCTCAAATATATAAATCAATCTTAAGGAAAAAAACTTCGTATGTGAAGAATGTAAGTTTTCTGATTCTAAATCCATGCTTTACATAAACGCTAATTAATTAGCTGTTAAGGACTTAGAAGCTAAATAATTATGAACATATGTCTTGGATCGTATGGTTTCTTACTAAGTTTGACATTTTGCTGGGTCTCCTTAAGAGAAAATCTCAAATGCTAAGCAAGCTCACACTCCCCAGGGTTTGGGCTCTTTCTGTCCCATATTCCTCAGCCTTGTTGGCTCAGACAGCTGTTGTTCCCAATTCTGATGCTGAATGAGATCTAGAAAAATTCTCTTTCCTGGTAGTGTAGTCTAGCCCAGCTGTGACAACACTGGACCCTTTCAGAACTGGCTGATCCTAGTAAACTGAGGAAGTGATTATAAAAAACATATACGTGGATTAGTTTATGGAACACAGATTTTTAAAATTCTAACTTAATGACACGCAAAGACCCTGCTCCTCCAAAGACTTAGCTGAAAACAAACTCATTTGGGGCTCAGAGGTGCAAATAAGAGACAAGCAAGATAATGACCTCCAAGAGTTAAGATCTAGAGAAGATGCAAAATTACCACAAGGACTGACGGCTGATGCCAGGATCTTTGTTCTGGTTAATGGTGGATCCCATGCATAGGCACTTGGGGCATGCTGTTGAATGATGAATACTTTAAACTTGAGATAAACTAACTCTGCAATGGGAAATTATGTAATTTATCTAACTGTATTCACCCTAAAATTACTCCTGTGACCTAGGGCTGTCATCTGAGCAGTAGAGGTTCATTTAGGATCACTAGCTCAACTGTTGTCCACGGAACCACTAATTGGCCTGGTCTTTTTTTACTACTACTTGCACTTTTTTGACTCTTGCCCATGGAATGGTCTCCATTTAGGACTCTGCCCACCATAAGTAGACATCCCCAGAATAATCTTACTGTAGCAGTACAGTCATTACGCTAAAATGGTCAGCAAGAATCATGGAGTCTTCTAGAGACTTTGATTGTATAGAGAATTAAGGCTGTATTAATGTGTAGGGGGGCTATGGAAGTAAGTAAACATTTAACTGAGAAGAAAAGGAGAAAAAGAGAATACTGCCGTGTTTCTGTGTATCCCTCTCCCTGATAATCAGGGATGTGCTCAGATCCTTTGAAAATACTCTGCTGGTGTTCTACTCTGAAAACAGACTTAGCACATGAAATGATTCACTGACATCATTTTACATGTGATGGCAGCCAGGGTTCTTGAAACACAAGAAAAGCCTGACACAAATAGGAAACAAATCAAATAGGGTAGCATGGCTAGAAAAAACCTGGCAGTCCTTCCAGAATGTGGGGGAGCCAATGTGGGCAGCTTGGAACTGTGGTCCAGCCACACCCCCTCTGCACTGGGGCAGGCATCTTGTCAGGGCTCTCCTTCTTGCAGGTCCAGGCTGCTCTCTCCCTGGTTTCTCTCTTCTGTATTTATTTTTTATTTTAAAGATTTTATTTATTTATTTGACAGAGAAAGACACAGCGAGAGAAGGAACACAAGGAGAGGGAGTGGGAGAGAGAGAAGCAGGCTTCCAGCTGAGCAGGGAGCCTGATGTGGGGCTGGATCCTGGGACTCTAGAATCATGACCTGAGCCGACGGCAAACATTTAACAACTGAGCCACCCAGGCACCCTCTCTCCTCTTTAGAATTCAGTTCCACAGCCTGATGATTTTGCTCTTTTGCTTAGTGCCTACCAGCATTTGCTTTTTTGCTTTTCTTCCAAACCCTGTTCTGTCCAGGCCTGTGTCTTCTCCAGAAAGATGTCCTGGTGAGTGAGCTCTTCGGGACACTGAACACACGAATTAGCCCTGGGCGTTCCTCTCCAGAGGCCCGTGGGTTTCCACAGTTCGGGTGACCCTTGCCCTCCAAGAAGTTTACAGCCAACGCAACAGATAAGGCATGGAATTCATGCATGATGCATAAAGAAGTAAACCAATTGGCTGGCAATATAAAGTATAAGGAATATATTTTAAATGCAGAATGTACGAGGAAATAAGACTAGTTGCTTTTAGTAAAGAGGATAAAAAGTTCTGGCAGAGAGGATGGATCTGCAAATTTGTTCATTCCTTCATCCAGTGGTAAGTCAGTCAACATGCTGTATGTTGGACACCATAAGAGAGAAAATGGGTAAGATGTGATTCTTACCTCAAAGGTTATGGTTTGTAGAAGAAACATGCTACATGGGCACAGAGCTAAAACACAAGGTAAAAAGTGTTAAGGGTCACAAGAGGTACTCGAGGGGGAGACAAGGGAGCAGTGACTTCTGGCTGGGGAGGAGGGGAGGGCCTTTGAGGTGGGCTCGAAGCACAGGTGGGATTTCATGTTTCCATGTAACCAGACTTTCGCCAGGTCACAGATGCCTCAAGGTCAAAATAAGTCACAGTCACTGAAAAAATTGTGTTTTCCTGGCCTCGCCCACGCCTGTCATTATTAGGCAGTCTCAAAATCTTATAAAATCTGCTTGCTCAGGGTTTTCTTGGCAGTTGACAATTCTTAGCCTTTTGAGGATCCTACCCTCTTTCCAAAATCTGACAAACTTACAGAACATTTACCAGAAAAACACGTATGCCCAGGAAGTTGCACGCTATTTTTGGAAGTTTGTGGGACCCCCTCTAGCCTATTCTAGGATTCCTAGGAAGCCATGGTCTCCAGTTTAAGAATGTTGGATGCAGGCGGTCGCTGAAGTGCTGGAAGCCATGGGTGTTCAGAGCTCTGGGAACTCGCAGGTACAAAAGCTGCCCTGTGTTCTCTAGAGTCCTCGGTGCCCCAGGTGCAAGCTGATCTGCATTCATCTCAGGGCCAGGTTTGGGGCCAAAGCAGTGCTCCTTGCTAGTGCTCACCCAAACGTGTATGTGGATAGACAGACACCCCACACACCCACACATACACACACGACCAGAATAAGTGATGCATTTGTGCGGGGTATACATATTTTTTAGTTTCCCTGGTGACTCTGATACCTGTGATGTATTCCCCCATACCCACTGCCTTAGGATGTTGTTTTCTATGAGCTTCCTCCAAGCGCACGCTGAGAGACTCCTGGCAAGCCTGTCAGACATGCCCAGACGAATCTGAATCCTGGCTCAGAGCCCAGCCTGGGCTCAGGCTGGGACATCCCTTCACTCCCCTTCCATGCTGAATTAATATTGAAATAGCAAATATTGATAGCAAAATAAGGTCACTGACAAGAAAACTCTAGAAAGCAGGCAGTTTACAAGTCTTAAATAATTCTTTTTTTTGTTTGTTTTTAAGATTTTATTTATTTATTTGAGAGAGAGAAGGGGAGAGAGAGAGAGAGCATGGGGACAGGGAGGTGGGAGGGGTGGACAGAGAGCAGGAGAGGTAGACTCCCCGCTGAGCAGGGAGCCCGATTCAGGGCTCAATTCTAGGACCCTGGGATGGTGACCTGGGCAGAAGGCAGATGCTTACCCGGCTGAGCCCACCCAGGTGCCCAAGAAAATATTTCTATAACACAGCTTCACTGAGCAGGAGCTGGGCTGGAGCCTTTTATAATCAGGGATGTGAGCTGGGTTTGCTGGTTGAATATTAAGTTGTTCTGACCGTATGGCTTCAGAATTAGACAAGCTTCTGGGAGTAGTGTGTACATTGGGGGTGAACACCACATCCCATTTCCCGTTTTTTATACTCTTTAACATCTTTGTTATCTCCCTCACGACGGATGGCCTGATGGGCAGAGTAAGCACATGCTTATAGCACTGTCCTCCCAGCTCTCACCTCCACCTTCATCAAGGCCATAAGGACTCCCATCTCTGTCAAGGGCCCCTTTTCAACTGGAATGGGCAAATCAGACAGAACCATAAGCACCCCTCTATTTCTGGAGGGCAGTCTGCATCTCTGAAGCCTGGGGGCAAACACCTTCTTCATAGACTCCAGCACTTCCCAAGAAGAACCACATTTCTCACGTTATTCACACATACCCGCTCTCTCTGGGTATTGAATCAGGCACTTTGGAAACGTACCATTTATGGTGAGTTTGGGGCAGGGAGCCATTCTGGGGAATGTGTGAAGAGGTGGCCTTCCCCAGGCCCTTGGATTCGCGACACAAAAGTGACAATGTTTACTGTCTGTGAGTCCTGCCTTAAGTTTTTCTTTTTTATTTATGTGTCTTTCCTTGGCTTAAATTTAATGTAAAACTTGAGCCATCTTACAAGTTTTCATTAAAAAAAAAAAAGAGAGAGAGAGAAAGAAGACTTTTAAATCTTTCTGGTTCTTTTTAATAACTTTATTAAAGTTATTAAAGACCTGGCATTTGCCTTAAAATTGCCATGACTTTAGATGTCCTAAAATGGAGGTAAGGAGAAGGGGAGCTAGGAAGAGAACTCCTGGCCTCCCTAAGCCAGGCTCTCATCCCTGTTCAGAGGGAGTGGGGAGCCGCAGGGAAGAGCTTAGGACTTGAAGGACATGGTGTGCTGGGGATCCCCATGGTGTACAGCCCTAAAGCTATTAAAACAGACAAGTTTTGAGGTTTGGGAGCTGAATTGTCTTAAAAGACTTTTTTTTTTTTTAACTGAGTTTTTACTATCTTTGGAATTTATTTCCCTGGAAGCCAGTGGCAGCCCAATTTTGGCAGCATTCAGGGCTGTGGGCTTTTGAATTTGTTGTATTTCTTTTTTCTCTCCTAAAACTTGGTCCTGTGAGGACTCAGGTTATTGCCTCCGTGCTGGAAGTGCCGTGGGGCAGAATTCCTCGACTCATGAGCTTCCCGGAACAGGAACAACCAGGATGCAGGACTGAGTGCATAAAAGCATATAATGCAAAAACAAACCCAAAGGAACAAAAAACCCAAAAACACCTACAGTAGGCAGAAAACACATGAGAACACGTCCTACCTCTGAAAATCAAAGCATCATTAAAGGCAAGTGAAAAACAGGGGAAAATAAATATTTGAAGCTCATAGGAGAGAAGTTTGATTAATGCACACTTTAATTAATTAATTAATTAATTTTTAAAGATTTTATTTATTTATTTGACAGAGAGAAATCACAAGTAGGCAGAGAGGCAGGCAGAGAGAGAGAGAGGGGAGGAAGCAGGCTCTCTGCTGAGCAGAGAGCCCGATGCGGGACTCGATCCCAGGATCCTGAGATCATGACCTGAGCCGAAGGCAGCGGCTTAACCCACTGAGCCACCCAGGCGCCCCTAGTTTATTTTTTTTTAAGATTTTTATCTATTTATTTGACAGAGAGAGAGAGAGATCACAAGTAGGCAGAGAGGCAGGTAGGGGGGAGGGAAGCAGGCTTCCTTCTGAGCAGAGAGTCTGATGCGGGGCTCAATCCCAGGACCCTGAGACCATGACCTGAGCCAAAGGCAGAGGCTTAACCCTCTGAGCCACCCAGACGCCCCTAATGCACACTTTTAAATCAAGATAATGATGAATGCTTGAGAGGAAGTTGGATTTTAAAGAATACAAACAGGGACTCCTGGGTGGCTTAGTCAGTTAGGTGGCTGCCTTCAGCTCAGGTCATAGTCCCAGGGTCCTGGGATTGAGTCCCTCCTCTGGTTCTTGCTCAGCGGGGAGCCTGCTTCTCCTTCTGCCTGCTGCTCCCCCTGCTTGTGTGCTCTCTCTTTCTCTCTCTCTTTGACAAATAAATAATATAAAATCTTAAAAAAAAAAAGGATACAAACAAGTAGTGCACAGTATAAGAAGTATACAAATGGCACTAAGCACGTAAAAATGTTCACCCTAGCAGAAACCGAGCTAGAAACACAGAGAACAAACTGGTGGTTGCCAGAGGGAAGGGAGGACAGTTGGGCAAAATGGGCCACGGGAAGTGGTAGGTACAGCTACCAATTACGGGATAAATAAATCTTGGGGATGAGAGACAGAGCATAAGGAATATAGTCAACGGTATTGTTATGGCCTTATAAGTTGACAGATGGTGGCTACTCTTGTGGTGAGTGTAGCAGAACTTCTAATAAAGATGTTGAATCACTATGGTGTACACCTGAAGCTAATGTAATGTTGCATGTCAACTACACTAAAGTAATAATAAAAGATGGTCATCCTCACTAGTAATCAAAAAAATGTAACTTTAAAAAATGCCCTATTAGGGGCGCCTGGGTGGCTCAGTGGGTTAAGCCGCTGCCTTCGGCTCGGGTCATGATCTCAGGGTCGTGGGATCGAGTCCCACATCGGGCTCTCTGCTCAGCAGGGAGCTTGCTTCCTCCTCTTTCTCTGCCTGCCTCTCTGCCTACTTGTGATCTCTCTCTGTCAAATAAATAAATAAAATCTTTTAAAAAAATGCCCTATTTTTTGTTATCAAATTGGCAAAGATGAAAAATATAAATAAAAGCTGAGTTGGTGAGGGGCACCTGGGGGCTCAGTCGATTAAGCATCTGCTTTCAGCTGGGGTAATGATCTCAGGGTCCTGGGATCAAGTCCCATGTTGGGCTCCCTGCTCAGCGGGGAGTTTGCTTCTCTCTCACCCTCCCTTTCTCTCTCTCAAATAAATAAATAAAATCTTTTAAAAGACTGAGTTGACAAGGGGTACCCAGCTGGTTCAGTCAGTAGGGTATGCAACTCTTAATCTTGGGGTCATGAGTTTGAGTCCCACTTGGGGGCTAGGGTTTACTTAAAAAAAAAAAAAGTAAGTATGCAGAGAAATGGGCACTTAATTTGATAAGTTGCTAGTGTGTGCATAAATTGGTAAAATCATTCTGCAGGGCAGTTTGGCAGTGCATATAAGAAGCCTTTAAATTGGGGAGCCTGGGTGGCTCAGTCGGTTAAGCATCTGCCTTTGCTCAGATCATGACCTCAGGGTCCTGGGGCCATGCCCTGAGTTGGGCTCAGCAGGAAGCCTGCTTCTCCCTCTTCCCCTGCCTGCCTCTCTGCCTACTTGTGATCTTTCTCTCTGTGTCAAATAAATAAATAAATAAAATCTTAAAAAAAAAAAAAAAAAGAAGCCTTCAAATAGTGTATATCCTTTGGTGCAGCGAGTCTACATAAATAAATTTGATCTTGGGAAATGATTATGGCTCTGTATAAATATTTCGCCACAAGGACGTTAAGTAATATACCAATACTATATTTTGCAGGTATTAAAAATGATGTCATGGGTGTTTCATTGTATAAAAGAGTATTCATGATATCTCAAATTTTAAGTTAATTAAAATGAGCATGTAATGGTATAATCCAGTTTTTATAAAAGAAGATGTAGGGGATAGAAAAAAGACTAACAGCATGTACAAAAAAGCCAATAGTCATAACCAATGGTTTTCCTAGGGCGGTGGGATGATGGGAGATTTGATTTTCTTCCTTTCCATTTTTCTCTTTTCTAAATTCTCTACAAAGATACATTTTCTATTTATAATTAGGACAAATAAACCTTCCTAGCTTCGTTTAGCCAAATGGTGGTTTGTTACTCTCTGAGGACAGTATCAGTGGAGGAGCCTCATAACTTCGCAGGTAACTTAGGTGATGAGCCCAACTTCTCTGTCATTTTCAAAGTTTAAATAAGAATTTTTTGAATTTAAAGCAATTTGACTTTGTCTCTTGTGGAATAATAATGTGAGAACTGTATCTGGAATAAAAAAAATTCACTCCAACTCTGGGACAAGTGATTTCATCTTCTTTTAAAAATTAAAATGATGTTCTGAGGAATTTAAAGTCCACCGTGGCTGATGTAACCAAGAAAAAAAGCACTGACATTTGCAGAATTTAAAAATAAACTAGGGCCCCAAAGCTCCTGACAGTCTAAACATGAAAAAAACATCACACAAATCCAAATTGACATTCTACAAAATACTTTACCATTACTCCTCAAAAGATTTGAGGTCATGAGAAATGAGGAAGGAAAGAGAAACTGTCACAGGCCAGAGGACACCAAGACACGACAGCTAAACACAGCGTGGTATCCTGAATCAGATTCTGGAACAGGAAAGAAGGACATTAGTGGAAAAACTGGTGAAATCCAAATAAAGTTTGGAGTTCGGCTAGTGGTAACTCCCCAGTGTTGTTTTCTTAGTGTTGATGGATATACCATGGTTAAATAAGATGTTGACATAATAGGGTAATGAACAATCCTGGTTTGCCTGGGAGAGCGATTTCCTGGGATATCAGATTTTCAGTGCTGGTACCAGGGCAGTCCCAAGAAAACTGGAATGATTGCTCAATCGCAATCCCCATTAGGAGCAACTGGGTTAGAGGTAGATGGGAACTTTCTATTTTCTTTGTAACTTTTTTTATAAGGCTTTGTAACTTTTAAAAATATATTTATTGAAAGTATTCAATAAATTAAAAGTTTGCTTAAAAAGAACAGAAGAAATTAAAACGCCTGGGTGGCTCAGTGGGTTGGGCCGCTGCCTTCGGCTCGGGTCATGGTGTCAGGGTCCTGGGATCGAGTCCTGCGTCGGGCTCTCTGCTTGGCGGGGAGCCTGCTTCCTCAGCTCTCTCTCTCTGCCTGCCTCTCTGCCTACTTGTGATCTCTCTCTGTCAAATAAATAAAATCTTTAAAAAAAAACAAAAACAAAACAAAACAAAAAGAACAGAAACAAATTAGAAACAACTGACTAATAATGGGATAATAGGCTAAAGAAGTTAGATAGCCATCTATTTAATGCATGTATTGAAATCCTACTCTGTGCTAAGTTTTCTGCTTTTCCCTGCTTTCAAGTGACAAAGCAGACATATCCAAATATAGACTGCTCTTCTTTCACTATCTTGCTGTGTTTGGAGATATGTGTTTGTGGGGAGATTCTGTGGGTTTATTCATTTGCATTTTTATGCATTTACTTTTAGTATACATTAAATAAACTTTAAATAGTTTGTACTTCTTTCCATCCCACTGCTTCAACCATAGAATTTATTTGCTTTCAAAATATTCATTGCTTGGCCTTTATTCATATGTTCTCATCTCCTCCTCAAAAAAGTTTCCATGATGGCGGTGCCTAGGTGGCTCAGTTGGCTGTGTCTGCTTTCAGCTCAGGTTAAGATTCCAGAATCCTCAGATTCCGAAATCCTGGGATCCAGGTGCTTCTCCCTCCCCATCTGCCCCTCCCCACTCACACTTTCTCTCTCATACGAGCTTTCTCTCAGATACATAAAATAAAATAAAATAAAATAAAATAAAATAAAATATCTCCATGATGAGGTGCAGGAATGGGTAGGAATGGGTCCTTATGCTCTTCTTACAGACTTTTATTTTCAGTATTCTACTAGATTTTTTAAAGTGAAGATTTTGTTTCCTTTTTTTTCCATTAAAAAATTAAGATATAATTTATATTCACTAAAGCTCACTCATTTGGGGCAGAATTCTATGAATTTTTGACTACTAGATTTTGACTATTATAATTCAAGTATTTTCTTCTTGATTCTTAATAGTTTCTTGAATTCATCAACAAAGGTGATTTGAAATACTTATAGACTATGTCTATATCAGCTATAATAAATAAAACCCTCATCAAATTATTGATTATTCCCTAAGCATCCCTTTTCTCCTGAATATAAAATTCAGAATTTTTGAATTTTAATAAATGTTTTATTTATTTTTTAAGTAATCTCTACATTCAACATGGGGCTTAAACCCACAACCCCGAGATCAAGAGTCACCTGCTCTACTGACTGAGCCAGCCAGGTGCTCCTAAAATTCAGAATTAGTAAGTATAATTTACATGGGGGATAAGACCTCGGTAAACTTTGTAGAAAATCAATGGCTGGAAGTATCAGAAAGTTATGATTTAATTTAAAAAGTCAGCATGGATTCACATCTTACCTGCCTCAGTGATGTGAAATAACTTCTGGATCTAATGACAAACACCAGCTGAGGGAAGCCACGAACCAATTACTTGGGATAAAGCACCATGAAAAGAATACTGCACAAACAACTAATCTAGAAGTTAGAGAAGTATGGTGTAGGGATGAACTACTTAAATAGATTAAACTTGACTTTGATATCAACGTGTAGAAGGAAGAGTTTGGAGCAGATGGATTACAAAGCTCCAGGGATCGATATTAGGACCAATTTTATTCATTTTATATGTCAGTGACTTAGAAGAGGAAACATGCAGTAAGCTTGTTGCACAAAACCAGAGGGAGGGACAGTCAATACAAAGAAAGAACGAAATAAGTTGACTAGACTAGGAACATAAGCAGATAAGTGGCTTATTCAATTCACTGTGGAGGAAATATGAAGTAGAAAGATCATCTCACAGTAATGTGAAATCAGAATGTTTAAAATAGAGTAAAAACTCTTGAGTTGTGTAAATAAGCATGCTAGAACTAAATGAAAATCATTCAAATGCTAAGAGTAAGATAGCAATATTGACTACAGAATTTCAATATTCATGTAAATGTTAGTACTTTAAATAAAAATATTAAGTATATTTTAAATATGCTAGACTAAGAAAATAACTCACTGGAATATATATAATTAGAGCAAAAATAATGACACTTGCCGACAATGTGATAGTACCCTTAAATTATGGCTGGTCTATTAGTCCAGAAACAAATTAGTTGACAGGGTCATCTAATTTATTATTTATTGTGATTTATAATTTACATTTATGTTGCACATAATATATATATATGAGGAAATCTTATATAGATATTCATATATATGTATATATATATAAAATGGTAGATAACAAAAATATTTGAAGATTTCCTTATAGGTTTTTTGATTATTTGTTCAACTGGCAAATATTAGCTTTGTGGCTCCTTTACAATCAGCAGGTTATTAGCAGTTTCTCCATTAAAATAAGAAGTCTGAAACCGTAATCCTAATAGAATACAAATCTGTGGTTTATTGAAATCAATGAATTCAACAGATTTTGTTGGTTATCTTCTATTTGCTCACCACTGTAGATGTGTTTCTTGATCTCTTTTATTAACTAGATATCTCTTTTGATAAAGCAAACAATTGAACGTTTTTCTTTAATATTTGAAATTCAAATAAGTTAATGTCGTAGCTTTAAAAAAAAAGGTCCCAGTGGGACAAATGAAGAACTGTTTATACCTCTCTCCTTCCTTGAATAATCACTGCGTAGGAGCTGGGGAAGGTGAGACATCGTGCTTGTGCACAGAATGCATATGATTTAAGAGCTGGTAACGCTGTCTTGAGTGAAGGGTACGTCCTCTAAGTGTAACGGAAAGTTGAAAGGGAGGGAATTTAGCATTAAATTAGGAAGGCAGTAGGTAAAAAAGCATTGGCTTTTGGGAAGTGGTTAAGACTTGAATGGAAGCTTCAAGGCCTGTTGGAATTTGCATGAGAACAGAGGAGAGGGAAGGACAGTCTTGGTACTAAGGGTGATTAAATATAGGGCAGTGAAGGGTTTTGTTGTTGTTGTTGTTGTTTTTAATGTAAGTACTTTTTTTTTTTTTAAAGATTTATTTATTTACTTATTTGTCAGAGACAGAGAGAGAGGGAGAGAGAGCACAAGCATGGGGAGCAGCAGGCAGAGGTTCAAGAAGCCTGTTCTCCGCAGAACAGGGAGCCCATGTGGGACTCCATCCCAGGACTCTGGAATCACAACTGGAGCAGAAGGCAGACACCTAATGACTCAGTCACTCAGGCCTCCCAGCAGTGAAGGGTTTTTGAGAGAGACCCTGCGTGCATTACATCTTGGGAATCACTAACGTTTTAAAGCAAGGTAGAGGAAGATGAATTTGGTGGCAGATACAGAACAGAAAGGAGCAGGAATGTCTGGAGTACCGTCCAGTGCTTCAGAAGTCCAGCCAGAGCCAAGCGTGCTTGGATCTCTTTCAGAAGGAGCTGACTGCCCCTCAGTGATTCCTGAATTCAGAGGGCACTCCTTTGGCAGTGCATCTTTGTTATTTCTGTTCTGTATTATCTATTTGATGTATGTTTGTATCTTGTCTCTTTATTGTATTATCTAATTCTTGAGGGTAGGGTCCATGCAATATCTGGAAGGGTAGGGTTCAATTAATTTTGAGGGTTCAATGAGTAGATAGATAGCTGAGAGAGATTCTGCAAGAAAGCTTGTTCGCGCCTGGTAGCCAGCTGCCATTGGGAGAACAAGGAGATGTGTCAAAGGTAATTTCATGTATGGTTGTCTGAGAGGATGTTGAGGACATTGCTGTCACAGATAGGAATGTTTTAAGGGATCCAGTACTGATATTGTAGAGAGAGTTATGGGTTCAGCTTTGAACATTCTGAGTTTGAGGTAAATTTTGAGACATTAAAAACACTTTTAGTGCTTGAGGCACTCAAGTAACTGGAGACAAAGATAAGATTTGGGATTGAATTTAGAGACAGGGTTGAAGTTCCAGGAATGGTGCTCCTTCCAGGGGATGAAAGGTAAGTTCAGGGAATCAAAAACTGAGTCTGAAGTAATGTTTGTATTTAGGAACTGGAAGGAGGAAAAGAAACTGTCCAATATGGTAGTCACTAGCCACACACGGCCATTTAAATTTAAATGAATGAATGTGAAATACAATGAAAAAATCCGTTGTGTGGTCACATTAGCTATATTCCATGTGCTCAGAAGCTACATGTGGTTAGTAGCTACTGTAATGGACAGGATAAACAGAATGCTCCCATCATTACAGATAACATTATTGGACAGCACTGAGAAGATATAGAGAAATACTCACTTGAGAGAGAACCAGAGAGCAGATGATCTTTTTCAATGGAAGAGAGAGTTTTAAGGACTAAATGTTTACACTGTCAAATGCTGAAAAAGAATGAAAATTGGTGGTGGGGGGAATCAGTGGTTTTGCAATAAGGAGGTCATTACAACCTTTCAGACAGTAATTTTGAGTAGCATGTTAGGCACAGAAATTGAGTATAGCATTAAATTAGGAAGGCAGTGAGTAAAGAGCAGGTTGTTGATATCATGGACAAGGAAAGGCTAGAAAGAAAGAAGACAATAATTAGAACTTCAGAGTCACAAGGAGGCTTTTTACAGATGGGGAGACTATTGCTTTTTGAAGTTACGAAGGCCTATGAAGATGCTAACGGCTCCATTTAGGAAAAAAATTCTGTGTTTCTCTCTTTATTCTCCCATTTACAATACTCAGAACATTTCCCTTCCAGTCACCAAATATCTGTGTTTGTTCCCACATCAACCAACACCAGCTGAGTGTCCTACAAATTCAATTCAGTTCTGGCACCATCTACCTGGAGTTAGCATCAGCTCTCATAGGTTAATGGCTCAACGCCATAAGACTGTTCCCATTTTAGACACCAACTGCAAGTATTTCTGACTAACAGGCTATAAATCGGGGTTCCCACAACTCCTTCCTAGGGTTACCTAATTTGCTAGACTGTCTCACAGAACGCAGGGAAAAACTTGCTTACCTTTACCAGTTTACCACAAAGAATATAGATAAACAACTAAACTAAGAATGGGGGTGTGTGTCTTCTGTACCCACTCTGGGTATGCCACCTTTCTAGCACCTTCATGACTTCAGCAACCTGGAAGCTTTCAAACTCTGTACTTAAAGGATTTTTATGGAGCCTTCATCACATAGGCATGTCTAATTATTAACTCATTTTCTAGTACCTTTCTGGAGGATGGGGGTGGGGCTCAAAGTTCCAAGCTTCTAATTATGGCTTGGTCTTTCTAGGGACCAGCCCCCATCCAGGAGCCCACCCCAAGCCACTTCATTAGAACAGAAGATGCTCCTATCATTTAGGACATTCCAAGGGATTTAGGAACACCGTGTCAAGATCCAGGGTCAAAGACCAAGTATTTGAATGTGATGTACTTAGTGCTCTTACCCCATAGGAAATCATGAGAGTTTTAGGAGCTCTGTGCCAGGAGCGAGGGGCAGAGGTCAATGTATATATTTTCTATTATTTCATAGGCTTCCAAATCCATGGCTTGCACTTGCTTCTCTTTTTAGCTCTGGGTACAGATGAGCAAGAGTCTCTTGGATATCTCATGGATATCCTCCTAGGTCCTTGTACCCACACATCTAAAACTAAACTCATGGTTGTCCATCCCATACACATTCCCATTTTTTATATTCCTTATTCTGGCTCGTCTTTCCAGTTACTAAAGCAGGAAAACTTAGTCATATGTGAATCATTCTGTCCTTCCCCTCCACTCCTTCAGTCAATCAGTTGCCTGGGCATGCTTATTTTACTACTTCTGCCATAGACTGATTTATTAATTTATTCTCCTTGTTAAGATAATGATTATGAAGTATTTCAGGCAAACAGTAATAATAGAGGACAGCATCACAATAGCAACATATTCAACATAACTCAAGTAAACTTGCAAATTAAAAAAAAGCCCCTTGAGAAACCCATTCAAATCTCATTTTCCTCTCCATGCCAAGGGTTATCACCATTTAAAATTTAGCAGTTGTCATTGCCATGCAAGATGTCATAGCTTTACTCCCCATCTAGAATATAAGTTGGTGGGTTTTTAAACTTTCTGTAAGTAGTATTATACTGTTTATCCTGCAGTAACTAGCTTTTTTTCACTCAATATTATTGAGATTTATCTGTGATGAATCATCTTTTTTCCTTTATTTTAAATATGGCTTAATGACTACACTGTAATTTATTAATCATTATGGACTATATTATTACATATGTATAATACAAATACATGTATGTGTAGGTATAATTGCATTTATTTTTTACTCCACTTCTTGAGATGAGATGGAATGATGACATACATGGTGCAGCATTTCAACTACTTTAGTGGTAATTGGAAAAATTCTATTCCTTCAAGGCAGGTAAAAAACTATTTTCAATATTTTATACAGTTCTATCCAACCTTTTCCCTGCCACCTGATTCTTTATTTTTTCCCCTTTCTCTTACTTTCTCTAACTAGGCCTTAGCTATAGTTGGCTCTTTTGGAACTACAGTTCACCCTCGAACAACATGGAGTTTAGGGGTGCTGACCCCTTCACACAGTTGAAAATCTGCATATAACTTTTGAATCCTGTACAACCTAACTACTAATAGCCTCATGTTGACTGGGAGCCTTCCTGATAACATCAACAGTCGATTAATTCATGTTTTATAGATATTATATACAGTATCCTTACAATAGAGCAAGCCAGGGAAAAGGAATGATATTGAGAAAATCATAAGGAAGAGAAAACACATTTACAGTAGTGTTCTGTATTTACTGAAAAAAATAATCTGTGTAAAGTGGATCCACATAGTTCAAACCCGTGTTGTTCAAGGGTCAACTGTATGTAGTTGATGTATATCTGGATTATAGGATTAAAGGGTAGAAAAAAATTCCATTATAAGATAGTGAATCATGAAATAATGTATGAATATACTTCATGCTGAAGGTTGTAGCTCATCATTTAATGACACCACACCTTAATGGAATCAGGTAATTAGTGTCATTTGTCAAGTAAAACTACCTCGTAAGTTTACTAATTTATAACCAAGACAATTTCTAGCATTCTACATTGTTCTAAGAAAGGTAGTTAAGAAAACACTTTTTAGCATTCAATATACTTTGTAGATTAACAAGGTAGAAATACATAAACCATCTTTTTTCAGAAAATTGTACTCAGAAATCTGTCAGTGCACACTAAGCTTCCTGGACTGACATGAAGATAGTTTCATAAGTGTCATGGGTAACTAGAAAATGTAGAATACCCAGGGATGTCAATAACCTAGATCAAAAGAATGGGATTCCTTGAATTATGAAAAAATGAGTCCTTTTGTATCACAATCATATCATTGGTGTGGAGTCTGAATGAAAATGAGGGTCTAACTCATTTGGGAAAAGTGATCTCGAGAGAGGTGAACTATTGTAAGTTTGAAGAAATTTTATCACATGGTATTTATTGGTTAATTGTAATTTTTATTTATTTTCCCACAAGATAAGTCTTGACAATCTGCTTAATATTAACCATCGACAATGTGTTACATATTGGTGAGAGCATTCAAACTATGATGCCTAACACAAGGAGCTCACATCCTAAGACTTGCTTTAAAAAATGATCTTCCTTATACATATCGACCTATTTTATCTACTTTATTGTGTGTGTGTGTGTGTGTGTGTGTTTGTGTGTGTTTAATTCCTACACCCAATGTGGGGCTCAAACTCACCACTCCGAAGTCAGGGGTCAGAATGTTCTACCAACTGAGCCAGCCAGACGCCCCAATTGCTTTTATCCTCTCTTTTTTCTTTTTTCGTAATAGCTATGTGCATCTCTTAAACTGGTCATTTAAGTAAACTTGGTATGTTGATGGTGAAACTGCCAACATATGAGTTTGAATCCTGACTTTGCCACTTACTTGAAAAATGATCCTGAACAAGTCTCATAATCTTGCTGAGCCCGTTTCCTCATCTATAAAGTGATAAACCTATATTTATCTCCTAAGGCTGTGAGGATTAAAAATGTGAAGTAGATGGTACACAGTATAAGCCCCCAAATGTTCTTTTTGTACATTAAGAAAAAATAAATTGGTTTTTGAGGTGTATTTTTTTAAAAAGTAGGGAAGATGAAGTATGAATGGGGTTAAGTATGCCATATGTCAATGTCAACCACGATGTTTCTGAAATATGATAGCGATTATGTAAATAGAACAAACTTGAAGATTTTGAAATCCAGTGTGAACAGGTTAAAGAGATCCCGGGGCTCGGTAAGAGGAGGGTCACAATCATAGCAACTAAAGTTATGTCAAAGAGACATTGATTTAGGTCTAACTATAAAAAATCACCAAGTTTTTAGGTGAAGATGGCAGAGTACTGGTAATTTCATATGGTCCACTTAACAGATACTCAGAGGGGGTAAGAAAGGCAGAAAGGGCATGGCGCAGTTAACCAGGGTTGTCGCTATTTTTAATACAGAATGGCTAGGCTCTTGCAGATGTGAATCAAGCATTTAGTAGCCTCTACTCTTTGAAGAGAAAAAGGGAATTGAAGAACGGTCAAAATTCATGTCATTGGGTGTAGAACTCTGTTAGGCCCTTTGACATTCATGTTTCCAAAGGATTTAAGAAAACTTTACAAAAACACATTGAAGAGTTAAAAAAAAAAAAAGTAAATTAGGAAAACTGAGGATAAGGGAAAATACAGTAACACCCAGATCTCCTATTGTGATATAAACAGTGGCTAGCACAGAGCCTTCCTCCTGAAATACTCTTTGGAAAGGAGAAAGTATACATGATACGAGCTTGGTGCTTCCCTTCCTGAGAGGCAGCTGCAGTTCTGGATTCTTATGTAATGTGGCAGTAGTTGCCACTGAGTCTGCCTTGGACTGAGAAAATGGCTATCTTTTCATTAACACAAGCTGTACTTCAAGATTTGACTACAGTACTGGAATAACTAAAAAAGGTGTTCTGTCCAAAGACTATCTTCATTTTCAGCATTAATACTCTTTAGTGTAGTCTGAGAGGGTCCTCTGAATTTGATTCTGTTGTAGTAGTACTTTTGGTATATGTATCTCTTAACAGCATTGCATTGGAAGCAGAATAGTTAGCTGTGGTAGATTCTTTTTCTTTTTTAAGATTTATTTATTTGACAGAGAGAGATCACAAGTATGCAGAGAGGCAGCAGAGAGAGAGGGGGAAGCAGGCTCCCCACTGAGCAGAGAGCCCCATGTGGGGCTGGATCCCAGGACCCTGAGATCATGACCTGAGCTGAAGGCAGAGGCTAACCCACTGAGGCACTGAGACTTCCTGGTAGATTATTTTCTTTTCAGAAAAATTAGATGAAGTGTTTTTGCATCTTGTCAGAATGGTTTATGGGACCAAAGAAGTTTGAAAAGGATTTCTTCATTCCATTTGTGAAGTGGTATCTATGAGGAAATAAATTCCTGTGGCCAAATACTTTGCTCTCTATGGGTGGCTGGACGAAGACTTTGTAAGAGAGGCATGGAGATAGTATCTTAAGGCCCATAAAACACATCGCCATTCCTGGAAAAACAGTGATGAAAATGCCTGAAAGCTCTCTTCTAGGGACAGAGCGATCCTCCATCCAACATATCCATGCCAGAAAAGTGTGCCTTAATACACTGTGCCTTCCCTTTCTCTCCCACTCATTTTCACTTATGTCCTCTTCAAGCCTCCCATTCCTCACCTCTCCAAATCAGCTTTTTCTATGATGCTTTAATTTTCCTTTAAAATTTAAGTGTAAAATTATACAGCATTTATGTTACTTATCTTTTATTCTATTTAAATATGAGGTCAAAGTTCTTACTATTAGGCAAGATCAACCCCATTCTTGGGATCCAGAATTTCAAGCCTTGGTGTTTTTTTTTTTTTTTTTGCATGTTTACGGTTTTTATTTCCTGGGGAAGTTCTGTCTTTTGTACAATTAAATGCCAAGTAACCACACAACATTTTTGATCCTATGTACATAGATCACAAGAACTGAGGTGCAAATTTACTTAAGTGTCTCACAAATGGGCTAAGAATTCTTTTTAGTTAGCACACACAAAATCTAGTTCAGTTGCTTGGACTTTACAACGCAATTCCCCAGCACAACTTTATCACACAAAATACAATAATCACAATAATTGAAACGTAAATTTTTGAGTCAGCTTTCTAGTAAACAGGGTTATTATGGACAATATTTTCGCTTCTTGAATTTAACCTCTCTCGGCAATTAGATCTAAAGGTAATAGGCAGAAACGTCTCTGTTAGCAAAACACACACACACGTAAAGCCTGAGCATTCCTCCCGGACAACAGCAAAGTATCAAGGATGAAAAGGGCAAAGGAGTGTTAAAGTAATCCAATATGTGAAACGAGATTTTAAAGAATAACTAAAATGTTTCTAGGAAAAATAACTTCCCTGAGAATCACTAATTTAAAAAGCGTTGGCAATTGTTGATGGGCTTTCTCAGATGTCGACTTGTTACCAAGGCAATCAAGAAGCAGGGAATAATGTATGTTTGAGCAGCAAAATGATTGTGAATGGATTAAAAAAGGATTCTGCCTCTTTGAATATATATACTTGCCACGTATTAAATGAAATCTAAGTGCCCGCTTTGGTGCCACTGGCCAGAATGAAAGCTCTCCTCCAGTAAGTGAGGTGAACTGAGATTTTTGTTTTAAATGCCAGCCTCCAGGGTACGTACAAGTGGGAGACGGGTTGGAAACCTAGGGCTAAGGGGGATGGGAACGAGATGGCTCTGCCAGTGAATCTAAGAGCTGTTATGTGTGAGAGAAAATCCTCCTCCAGCCTCGGAGGGGGTGTCTCCCCCAATACCAGCTCCCTCCCCCCCGGGCTAGTGGGGCGGGTCTGGTTTGCTCAGTAGCTGCAGCGGCCGTAGCAGCAGCCCCGGGGCTGAGCGGCGGCGGCCTCTTGTTAGCGCAGGCAAGCGGCGGCTCCGAGAGCGCGAGGCCCTGGGGAGATCCGGCGGAGGCTGCCGCCGGGATGGAGGAAGCGTCGAGTGGAACGGGAGTCGCCGGGGATGGATTTCCTCCCCAGCCCAGTTCCCTACAGCTTGGCTGGGCCTGCTCCAAGCACCTGCGAGGTGGAAGAGGCCTGCGTCTCGGGCCTGACAGCAGCAGCCGGCGAACGAGGCGGGCACAGCGGGGTAACAGTTGAGCCGTAGCCGCTCTCGGGAACCTACGCCGCCACGGCCGCTTATTGTCTCTCCCCTTCCACCCGGGGGCAAACAGGAAGCGCGCCGGCAGGCCGAGCGACGGACGGGTATCCGGGCCAATGAGCACTGGCGACCGAGAGCGTGGTGGCGAATAAGCGCGGAGAAGAGAGGCGGGACTTCCGGGCGGGCTGTCACCCTCTTCCCCCCTTTTGGGCTGGAGGCTCCACCTTTTGTGTTTCCCGCACAGTCAATCAAAATAGGAAAAAAAAATCCCCGGACCGCTCCGGCCGTGTCCGCCGCCGCTTCCCGCATCCTCTCCCGCCGCCGCCGCCTTCGCTCCTCACCATGTGTAAGGCGGCGGGGAGCCCCGCCTGAGGTGCCCTAAACACACTATGACCGGTACGTAAAGCCGAGAGAGAGCAACCCTTGCTGCTGCCGCCGCCGCTGCCGCCGCCGCCGACCACAGCCAGCCCGGGGCCGCCGCCACCGCCGCCGGCTCCCGGCCCCGTGTGTGCGACCGAGTGTCTGTGAGAGGCAGAAAGCCGCACTCCCCTCCGCCTCCCTCCCCTCCCGGCCAGCCACCGTCCACCCCTTAAGCCCCAGCAACGCCGTGTCCCTGCCGGGCCCTGGGGCGGGCGGCCCGGTCCGCCGGGAGCGCATCCCCCCGTGTGCGGGCGCGGGCGGCGGGCGGGCGTGTGTGAGTGACTGACGGTGCGAGAGGAGCGAGCGCGAGTGAGAGCGAGCGGCGCGAAGGGAAAGGGGAGGAGAGGAGAGGAGAGGGGGCAGGGGCAGCGCGGGGAGGAGGAGGAGGAGGGAAAGAGGAGGAGGAGGAGGGTTACAGGCAGCGGCGGGCGGGGGCAGCAGCAGGAGGGGAGGAGGGATCCGCCGCCGCCGCCGCCGGGGGGCGGGTGGGGGAGGGGAAGGGGACTCGGTCCGGGCTTTCGGAGTAATTTCGCCTCGGCCCGCGGGCCCCCTCCCTCTCCTCCACCCGCCTTCCTCCCCACCCCCACCCCCCCGCGCTGTGCCTGCAGCTCCCGAAAAGCCCGTGAAACAAGAGGAAATGGCTGCCTTGGACGTGGACAGTGGCGGCGGCGGCGGCGGCAGCGGCGGCGGCCACGGCGAATATCTGCAGCAGCAGCAGCAGCAGCACGGAAACGGCGCGGTGGCGGCGGCGGCGGCCCAGGTGAGGAGCGGCTGAGCCCCGGCCCGGCTCCCCCCTAGCGCCGCTTTCTCCTCCCCTCGCCTCTCCCCTCCCTCCGCGCCTCTCTCCTCCCCTCCCCCCGCCCCGGGAGCTGCCCGCCCGAGGCGCCAACGCTCCGACCCCGCCCGCGCTGCCCCTCCCGCAGTCTTTTTTGTGAGTGTGTGTGTGTGTGTGTGAGTGTGAGCGAGCCAGCGTGTGCGCCCTCCCGGGGGTGGGTTCCGGGCGGAAGGTGGAGGCCCGGCGCGCAGCCCGCCGCCCGCCTTCCCGCGGACGGCGGAGTTGGTGTGCGTGCGAGCGGGAGGACGCGAGCCGGAGTCGAGAAGGAGGAGGAGGAGGAGAGCGCGGGCTGGCGCTCGCCGGGGCTCAGCCTGCGGGGACCGAGTCGCACTTCCTGTGCGAGCGGCGGCCCGGCCCTAACCGCCACCCCTCCCCCTGTCTCCCCCTCTGAACCCGCCCATCGGGGGTAGGACACTCAGCCGTCACCGCTCGCCCTGCTGGCCGCTACCTGCAGCAAGATAGGGCCGCCATCGCCGGGCGACGACGAGGAGGAGGCGGCTGCCGCAGCCGGGGCCCCCGCCGCCGCCGGAGCGGTAAGTCTCGCGCGCTCGGCCCGCCCCCGCCAAGGCCCTGCGCCCGCCATCCCGGGCCTGCGGCGTGCCCGCCAGCCCGAAAGGCCTCCCCGGCGCCCGCGCCTTCCGAGATCTGGACGGATCGCGCTGCCGGGGCGCCCTTTTGGGCTCCTTCGCATGCCTGTGTGGATCAGAGGCCAGCCCAGGCTTTCTCTAAATTGTCACTGCGGCGCCTCGATCCAAATGCACTACAAAATGAAGTCAGAGAGGGCGGGGTAGAGGACTCCAAAATGGATGTTTGAGCAATTCATATCAGTGCTGAAAACTCCTTCGCTGAACACTACAAAATTTTCAAGCACAGCCTATCGGCCATAGATAGTATCAACTACAGAGGCAGTGTCTTTAGTTTCCAGTATCTTTGAACCTGGAGCTTTTTCTGCTGGAATTTACTAGGTCTTACTGATTTAATGCGTATATTGCTAAAAAGAAACCAAAAATGGAATGAAGGTTTACTCTTTGAATTACCCTTTTGTATGCAGCAGTGAACACTTTGTGAGTGCTTTTTTAGAGGCCATTCTAAATTGTTGTATTTTAGTTTTTGCAGACGACTTAAATTTGCAGGAGTTCTTCATAAGTGGAATAAGTGAAACATTCGATTAGCGATCGTTGAAATTGGCGAAGTTACTAAAATGATGCATTGGCTTTTGAAATTGAGTATTAAATGCCAGTGTTAGAAACAAAAGTACGTGTAAGGAATTGTATTTACATGCATGCTAACGTATACTGTACTTAACAGTTCAGTTTGGTTCAGTTTGGTTGGCAAAGCTGTATTTTCATCTTCTTGCGATTACTGGTCTGATAAGGTGTGGTGGGATTCTGTTTGTAGGGTTTTTAGTTTGGGGGCGGGAGGGCGGGGGAGGAGCTGGTCAGTGTGTTGTATGAGGGCGTAACACAAATTGATAGACAAAATTTTTAAGACTGTTAATTGTGATTTGTATCTGTGTGAATCATCGCTGTTGTGTTAAACATGTAGATGTGTTCACTTATTAAAATACTAAAAAGCTCTCCCAGTCACTTTTGGTTTCTTTTGAGGTGGGTTATAGGAATTGATTTGTGTAGTGGTATTTTGGTTGGTCACTATGGACAAAAAAGTATGATATGTGTTATAATCTGCAGGAAATTATAGGTATGTGAAGCTGATGTTAAGCTGTAAAATATTTGTAATTTTAGTGCTTCAAATTATACTGTAGAGGGATATGAATAGCTTTAATGTCTTAAAAGTATTCTTCAAAAGTACTGTGCTTTTGTAAGCTGATTAAAATATGAAAGTGTAAAATCATGTTTGTGAGAGGCATTGTTACTTCTAAACAAAACTAGCCCCACAGTGCCAAAACAAATTGTTTATCTTAAAAACACTGCTCAAGTAAAAGTGCAAAGCAGATTGCTTCTACTTGCCTTTTACAATATTTTCAGTTAGGATGAAAAACTTCTTGTGACTGCAACTTACCAAGTTTATATAGCTCACTGATGGGGGCGGGGAGAAGTGAAGGAGGAAGTTATGGGTGAAAAATATGTATATGTACTTGTATATGTGAATCTCAGCCCTGGCAATAGAAAACACTGTCTCTGGTCTTATGCTACTGTGGTTATATACTTGTAGGGAGGTTGTTTCCATCCTCATCAACTCCTCTTCAGCTACCAAATCTCTACTGACATCACATTTCCCACCAGATGAACATGAACTAGAATCAGTAGGAGCACTTTTTTCTTTGTACATTTGGTATGCATGCATAAAATTTTTCACTGAGTAGAATTAGTAAGATTGGCTCGAATATGTTTGCCTTAGCCACTGGGAAAATTAGTTTTCAGGTTTAAAAGTGAATTTCAGACGTGTACATCTTAAAAAATGAAAGAGATTTTAAGTGATTTTTATGGGCATTTTTTCTGTTTAAAAATGTGCTTAGATAATCTTATTGTAATCACTCAGAATTACTGGGAATCATGAGAGGTCTGGAGAGAAAGCTTTTTTGTAGTTGTGATTTATTTTATTTTATTTTGCAATTTTTATTTATAAAAAAGTTGAAGAGATAAAACTGAGTTAACCTTCTGCCCTTCATCCAGCTTCCCCTAATGTCAGTGTAACTGTAGTGCATTTGTCTAAACTAGGAAACTAACAGCAATACAGTATTATTAATTATGCTACAGACTTCATTCTTGTTTCACTTTTTTCTCCCACCAGTGCCCGTTTTCTGTTCCAGGATCTAATCCAGGGTACTGCACTGCATATAGTGTCGTTGTGTTTAAAATCAAATAGAAATATGCATATAAGTTCAACTTTGTGCTAGCTTAGTTTGGTATTTTAAGATTACAAGGGCATTGAAAAGCCAGTCAGCTGCACTGGAGATTTAAGTGTCTTGAATTTAGAATTAGCTATAATATGATATGGGTTCTTTCTGGATCCTGGCCAAGAATGGTTAGCTCCAGTACTGTGCTAAATAGGTCTAATCATAAACCATTCTCACCTATAAGGTCCCACAGCATGGACTCCCAAAGTTGGTTTGATGGCAAGACTCTTTTTTGTACTTTATTATTAAAAGTTGTATAGTTAATTTTAGTAATCAGGAAATATAAGATGTAGAGTTTCATGCAATATTAGTTTGTCTAATCTATATTGATGTGAATTTCTGAGTTATTAATTCACTTATTTCATTTGTACCTTAAATTGTAATCAGTTAATTGGATAATTGTTTTTATTTGAAATTGGTTTTGAGTTCTCATTGTTTCTTGAAGACTTTAAGAAACTTGTTTCTACCTTAGCTTCATACTTGTTTTTATTTCCAGTAACACTCTGCCCTTGCCTTTTTCTGGCTTTCAAAAAGCCACTTGTGGGAACTGAGAAGTTAATAATCCTTTCTGAATGCTATGCAATAAGTGGTATGAATTTTTCTTTTTTCCTTTCCACAGGTATTATCTGAGAAGATAGCCTCTTTATTTTTCCATTCAACTGCCCCCTCCCCCCCTCTGTTTTTATGCCTGGTTGCACGGGAGAATGCCCTTGTAATGAATTGCTATAGTAACATCCCAGGGCTACTCTTGGTTTTGGTCCTTTTTACCCTGTTATCATGTGTTTATGTACAGAGGGACACTTAAGAGTACCTTCAGTTTCAACTTTTTAGAATAATGCCAATTTCCTTGTCAAATGGTGTTTTGTTAGTTGTCTGGTAAGAATATTAGAATTCCTGAAAGAAACACTGGTTGATTTTTCTTGAGGGTTATCTTGAACCTGAACCAATAATAGTTCTTGCCTGGGTTATATGTTTTTATGTCTCTCTTCTTTTATTTCTATAGTTTTTCCATAGCCTAACATCAAACATTTTTATAACTGTTCTTTGGTCTCAGATGATTTTCTGAGTCATCTCTTTTAGTGGTGTGCTGCTGATAAAATTTCTCTTACAGATGAAAGGGGATTGGTCAGTTCTGTCATTTTCTTTGCAATGATTTTAAACTAAATACTTTTAAGTATTCACTCAATAAATATTTACTGGTCTTTATGCCAAAAGTTGTACTAGGCATTGAGATCATTCTCTGTTCTCATAATCTTACTAATCATAATGTTATCTTAGGATTGTATAGTGCTTTATAGTTTGTAAAGCATAACGCTTTCTTCTGGTTCTTATGACGCCACTAGGTAATAATTTTCCCATTTTTAACATAAAAATGAGTCCTGCTCTAGATCACACACAATTCCACAGTTCTAGCTAGGACTAGAAGTCAGTTCTGAATCTTTTCCTTTCTAGTGTAATACATGCCCCTCCCCCAAGCATAATGGTAAAATCATGAAGTCTGTTAGTTTTCTGACTTGGTGTTTTCTCTCCAGTTCCATTAAAAAACTTAATACTTAGTAAATTTTTTAAAACAGTAAATTTATTTCATTTAAAAGATCCTTTTTGTTGCCTTTTGTTGCTTTAAATTTTTGTTGCTGTTTTTCCTCCCCTGGGTTTGGGCTTCATAAATATTTCTTGTGTATGCATTTCACCTTAGGTTTATTCAAAAAAGTTCAAATACATCATGCTGTCCTAGGTTTGAGGATTTCCCTTCAATTAATGGCCTGCATTGTTGGGAAAAGTGATACCACAGTTTATTTTTATTTAACTTCTGGAGAGGGGTTCTTGGGTAGTACTTAGTCAGATTTGTCATTTGAGTAGCTATATTTATTTTCACAGAATTTCTTGACTAAAAAGCTGTTCACTGATGGTTCAGTATCTGCCCTTACTACGAATTTGCAAGAAAGTAATACTTTAGATGCCACAAATTTGGCCTTTTTTTTTTTTTTTTAAGGATGAAGAAGGACAAAATGCCAGTATTGTAAAATGATTTATACCTGAGATACTGTATCCTTTGGTATATGTTGAGTAATTATAAATTTTAGTGCTGGTCCAAAAAAAAAAAAAAAAAAATTCAACAGTCAGTTCTCCAGAGGTAAACAGCAACCTTAGGAAAATTAAGATTGGATTTTTAGACATTATACTTTAGTGTAGATTTCAGTATAAAGTATAGATATAAATACTTTATTTAAAATGCTAAGGGACTGAAGTGAAATATGAATTATTGTTCTGATATTGGGAAAGATGATTTAGGCTTGTAATTCCTGAACCAAATAGAAGTTGAAGAATGACATAGAACTTTAATGACTGGTCTTTTCTTTAGTAATTTAAGTTTGATAAGTTTAAATGTTTGTATTTAAAAGATGATTATTTTAGTTCAAGCCTACACATTTGTACAGAGTTCCACAGTTTATCTGTTTTTAGTCTCTCTTCCATCTTTCTTTCAGTCTCCATCACAGGGCCTTAGTTTATAAAACGCAGACCGGATTGCATCACTCACTTGCTTAAAAACCTTTTACAGCTTTCATTTACTATCTGTAGGATGAAGTCCAAACTCCTTAGCACAGTCTTCAAAACCATTAACTACAGGCGTTGATAAAATATCTAGTCTTGTTCCCCCTTACTTTATTCTATGAATCTGAGTCTTTTCTGGATCTTGTCGAATTCCAAACTACACATTCTTTAGTTTCCTTTTGTCTGTGGCTATTGTTTTTATACCTTCATTAATGCCTCTCTCTCTCTTTCCTAGCTGCCTACGGTGAAGTCATAAATTTTATTCTAAGATTACTTTATCTCTTGTGTGAAACCCTTTTTTTTTTTTCCATCTCTTGTTCCTAAAAAGCATTTTGATCATATGGCTAGTGCACACCACTGTTCACATAGTCATAGCATGTATGTGTGTATCTGCTTGGATGAATTGGGAATCATTTGAAATAGAAATTGTTTATTTCGTGAGCATACTCATATGTTCATTTCTACTTGGCAAATATGCGCAGATCTCTTGAATCATTAAACTGTGGTTCTTCCATTGAAATACATGCTTTTCAACCATGCATCTGCATGAAAATTAGGTAGTTTCTTTAAGAAATTCTTCAAATATTATAGAACCAGAAGATTTTTATTGAATTTTGTGGAATGGTTCCTACTTGGAGAACAGTGTATGTCTTAACCATTTTGTGTGGTCATACCTACTTTGAGAATGTGATGAAATCTAGATTATCCCTCTGTCCCCCAATTCCACTTTCTCAAAAAGTTGATACATATATTTAGAGGATTCAGAGGTCCTTTGAAGCCTAGGTGTGGGTCCTAGGTTGAGAATGCTGGACTGGATATGCTTAAGTTTTCATTGTGTAGTGATACGCAGAGTCACAGGAAGTTGCCTATAGATCTAGAAGGAAGTGGCATAGAAATAGCTTTATTTTGAGGGTGAGTAATTCATATAGGATCTCATTCTCCATATTTTTACCCTTGGTCTTAGTGGGAGACAAGCTTAGTATAGAATTAAAGGCCTGGCTTCTGGAGTTAGACTTGGCCTAGTTTTAAATCCTGTCTTGGCCATTTGAGACCTGTGTGATTTTGTTTCTCAGTTATTTCATTTGTGAAATGAAGATAGTAATAACACCTACCTTATGGGATTGTTGTAAGGAGTAAGTGATACAAATCACTGTCATGGTACTTGGCATTAAAAGAATGGCTCTGGTGTTTTTACTCTTAGACATTGTTGTATTAGATTTTATTGCTTTCTACTTTCCTTTGTTGGTATTTTTCCACTGTTGCCTAATCCATAAAATACGGGCATGACAACTTAGAATTCTATCACATCACAGAATGCATAATGTATATGTCTGTCATTGTACTGCAAATTTAAATAGAGTAGTAGGTAAAACCAACATCTATATCCTCCAGCTTTTAGAGTCTAGAAAAACCTTTCAGATGGAGTGACTTTGCCATGTGGTCATAGTTTAATAATCTTTCCTCATTAAAATTTTTTAAGGTCCCTCTCTCTCTCTCTCTCTTTTTTTTTTTTTTTGGTAGTTCATGGGAAAAGTAAAGAATTTGATGGCTTGCTAATGGAATAGCCTTAGGCAAGAGTTTACTCTGGAGGACATTAATGCATGCCATAAAAGAGAAGCTTTTGACTTAAGGTGTACAGTAATAATACAAATACCGACTTTTCTAACTCAGATGACTTGATAACACTGTACTAGTTACGTTTCTTTTTTTATACAAATATACTGTACCTAATTAGTGATACGTATTTTAGTAGGTTGTATATATATATTTTTAACTCTTCAGTGTTTGAGATAATACTTGATTTGAGCTGTCCATATCTTTTCTAGCCACTTACACTTCTGTTGATTTTAACCGTATGGATTAGAGATCATAGATGAGGAATTAGAAGACCAGTTGGTAAAACAAAGATTACTCTGATTGAAATTTTTTTCCTGCTCAAATAGCATGAGTTATCTTTGCAGTAACTAACAAAATTGGAAATAATGATTATTGTAGTTTATGTAGTACTGCTTCAGTATTTGAAGTCTGCTATGTAATTAAGAGAACTTTTAACTTCAGGTAGTAGAATTTTTCTCAGTTTTTAGATTTTTTTTGAGGACTGGTTTAAATATGCCACAAATAATATATCATGTAACATTTTTTGTTTTCTTTATCCAGACAGGTGATTTGGCTTCTGCGCAGTTAGGAGGAGCACCAAACCGATGGGAGGTTTTGTCAGCCACACCTACAACTATAAAAGATGAAGCTGGTAATCTAGTACAGATTCCAGGTGCTGCTACTTCGAGTGGGCAGTATGTCCTTCCCCTTCAGAATTTGCAGAATCAACAAATATTTTCAGTTGCACCAGGATCAGATTCATCAAATGGTACAGTGTCCAATGTTCAATATCAAGTAATACCACAGATTCAGTCAACAGATGGTCAGCAGGTTCAGATTGGCTTCACAGGCTCTTCAGATAATGGGGGTATAAATCAAGAAAGTGGCCAAATTCAGATCATTCCTGGCTCTAATCAGACCTTGCTTGCCTCTGGAACACCTCCTGCTAATATCCAGAATCTCATACCACAGACTGGTCAAGTCCAGGTTCAGGGAGTTGCAATTGGTGGTTCATCTTTTCCTGGCCAAACCCAAGTAGTTGCTAATGTGCCTCTTGGTCTGCCAGGAAATATTACCTTTGTACCAATCAATAGTGTCGATCTAGATTCTTTGGGACTCTCGGGCAGTTCTCAGACAATGACTGCAGGCATTAATGCCGATGGACATTTGATAAACACAGGACAAGCTATGGATAGTTCAGACAATTCAGAAAGGACTGGTGAGCGGGTTTCTCCTGATATTAATGAAACTAATACTGATACAGATTTATTTGTGCCAACATCATCTTCATCACAATTGCCTGTTACTATAGATAGTACAGGTATATTACAACAAAACACAAATAGCTTGACTACTTCTAGTGGGCAAGTCCATTCTTCAGATCTTCAGGGAAATTATATCCAGTCGCCTGTTTCTGAAGAGACACAGGCTCAGAATATTCAGGTTTCTACAGCACAGCCTGTTGTACAACATCTACAACTTCCGGAGTCTCAGCAGCCAACCAGTCAAGCCCAAATTGTGCAAGGTATTACACCACAGACAATCCATGGTGTGCAAGCCAGTGGTCAGAATATATCACAACAGGCTTTGCAAAATCTTCAGTTGCAGCTGAATCCTGGAACCTTTTTAATTCAGGCACAGACAGTGACCCCTTCTGGACAGATAACTTGGCAAACATTTCAAGTACAAGGGGTCCAGAACTTGCAGAATTTGCAAATACAGAATACTGCTGCCCAACAAATAACTTTGACGCCTGTTCAGACACTCACGCTTGGTCAAGTTGCAGCAGGTGGAGCCTTGACTTCAACTCCAGTTAGTCTAAGCACTGGTCAGTTGCCAAATCTACAGACAGTTACAGTAAATTCTATAGATTCTACTGGTATACAGCTCCACCCAGGAGAGAATGCTGACAGTCCTGCAGGTGAGTCTTAAGTCATGTCATGCCATAGATAAGTGATTTGTTGACATATAGGGATATTTTTTGTTTTAAGGTGTTTTCAATACATCTGGCTATCTTTACAGGTGATGATACATTTCCCCATGTTTGTATGAAAAGTAGACATTACGATGTCTTCCAGATTGTTCTTGAAAGTTTTAAAGTCAAGGATTCATTTCTCCATTTTGCCATAAATTATGTTTGTAGTTTTTCCTTAATTTTATATGTTTTCATATCTGATTGGTATTGTTAAGCATTATGAAATTTTTATTTGGCAGGTTAGGTATCTTGGTTTTGCTTCTTGTGATGTAAATTAAATACTTTTGCATTATATTTGGGGAGTCAGATTGGCATGGTGAAAACATGGCACTGGGAGCCAAGACTATTTATGTTGTCTGACCCACTAGCTATCTGTGTGATTGTGGCCAGATTCCTTTTTTCTTGCAAACTTGGTTTTCTCATTATATAAAATGGGATTTGGGACTAGGTAACTGTATCCTAGGGTACTTTCCAGACCTAAAATTCTTTGATTCTGTGAGAGTTTATTTCTGTAAGTGTATAGTGAATATTAAATTTAACTGTGCTAGATATATTGTTATTGATAGTATGGGTAGAAATTTCAGAAGTCTACTCTTTGAATGTTGGCAGAAATTAAATAATATAGTTTAAAAGAGATGGTATCATCATTATCTTAATGTTCACTTAGATAACATGTTATGAATGTTTTGTTGTGCACTAAATTCTTAGTTTTATCCTTCTTTGTATTTGGGTTCTTGTGATGACTGTGTTATTATTATAATCTTCCATTGAGTCCAAGATTCCAAGCTCTTATATTAGGACCCTCGAATTTGATTTATCGAAGTAATTCCTATCACAGTAGAGATTACGTTTTTTCTTTGGAGAAATTTGTCATCTATCCTTAGAAAATTGGCATTGTTCTAAAGTCTCAGATCTGTACTTGGCAAGACTTTAATTGCATTTGCGCCTTCTGAAGCAATGGTTTAGAGCACCCATTTTCAAAGCATGGTCTGTGGGCTCCTGGTGGATCCCGGAGACCCTCTCAGAGATCCTTGAGGTTAGATTACTTTTCTTAATACTAAAGTTATTTGCCTTTTTCATTGTGTTGATGTTTACACAAAATGGCTTGTTCCTTAGCATAAATGAGATTAGTGGCACCAAACTATTTTGCTAGTTGTTGTGGTCTTCATGATCCTGTATTTGTAGTTAAAAAAGAAAAATATTGTTTTCACTTAAGAATGACTTTGATGAACTAGTCAAAATAGTTATTTTTACTAAATCTTGACTTTTGAGTGCTGCATTTCCTTTTCTAAAAATTAGCTTTACTGAAATATATTCACATACCATAAAATTCACACTTTGAAGTACATAATTCAGTGGGTTTTTTAAATGTAGTTATAGACTTGTACAGCCATCACCACTATCAGATTTTAGAGTTTTTTCACCAAAAAACTCAAGCCCATCAGCAGTCACTCCTCATTTCCTCCTTCCCCTTAATCCCTGGTAATCACTAACCTGTTTTCTGTCTCTTTGGATTTGCCTATTCTGGACTTGCCTATTATTTCATATCAGTGGAATAATACATTTTGTGGCTTTTTGTGTCTGACTTCCTTCCTTTAGTATATTTTCAAGGTTTATCTGTATGGTAGCCTGTGTCAGTATTTCATTCCTTTTTTGTGGCTGAGTAATACTCCACAGTGAGGTAAATGAATAAAATGCAGTATATATATCCAGTTGAGGAACAGTGTTTCTCCTTTTTGGCTGTTATGAAGAATGCTGTGATCATTTGTGGACAGTTTTTGTGTGGGCATGATTTTGCTTCTTGTGAGTATATACTAAGGAGTGGAATTGCTGGGTTGTATGGTAACTGTTGACATTTTGAGGGACTGCCAGACTTTTTCAAAAGGGACTACACCATTGAGTGTTCCAATTTCTCTACATTCCTACCAACCTTTACAATTGTCTTTCTTTTTGATTATAGCCATCCTAATGGGTGTGAAGTGGTATCTCACTATATTTTTGATATGCTGTTCTCGCTACTTGTCTTTGCAATATTCTTTGTGATAAAATGGAAAGTATGCTTTAACAGAGCATTTCTGCTATATGCCAAAGTAAGATATGATTGTCTTAAGAAAAAATTTTTTGATTGTACAGTTGTAGAAGTTGCAAGGTGAATTATACGCTGTTTTCATGAAAGGCTGTTTTTAACTTGAAAGAAAAACTGACAAACTGGTTATCGAGAGATTTGTGTATTTAAGAGCAAATATTTTCTCAAAAAAAAAAAATTAAGTGAGCTGGTTACTTAAAGGAAAAAGCCTTTTTTTTAAAATTTGCTACCAATGATAAGATTTGGGTTTTCCAGTAAAAATTAGAATTTTGGAAAACTCAAAACTGCCACTATGAGTTTGACAGCTTTTACTAATAAAATACTTTTCTGATGAGATGGATGGTGATATTAATAAATGGGATTTTTGGGGGAGTGTACTGTATTATAAAGAAATGTACCAACATTTGGAAGATCTGTATGATAACTCAGTGAACCAGTAGTTGTCAAATATCAGTTCATAGTACAAAATCATGCAGGGGTAAAAAGATCCATTCAGAGTTTGAGATAGACCAATAGCAAGCATGTGGAAAGTTTATCAATATGGTTTCAGGTTTTACGTTGCAACTGACCTATAAAGAAACTGCCACTTGTCAAGTTTGATATATAGTATCAAAGAATGCTGAAAGGCAATAAAATTACCTCTTTTCCAACTGTGTATATTTGTAGGAGTAGTTATTCTTTCTCTGCTTCACCCCAAACCCCATGCTGCAAACAGAATGCAGAGGCAAAATATGAGACTCCAGTTGTGTTCTTTTAACTAGACATTTTATAAGAGTTCTGCAAAAATGCAAAACATGCTCTTTCTTCTCATTAAGATTTTGTTTTATATTTTTGGAAAATAGTAGTTTTTCATAGAACATTAATTTATGTTAACATGCAATGGATTTATTTTCTTAAAACAGAAAATTATAGATTCTCATAATTTTTAATATGGTAGATACTAAATATATAATCTATATGAAAAAAAGCCTTTGGAGACCTCAGTAATATTTAAGAGTTTAGAAGGAGTTCTGAGACCAAAAAGTTGGAGAATACTGATAGAATGGCATATTTCTGAAGATATAGCTGGTAGCTTTTTAAGCTTGTACAAAATTAATGTTATGGAGATCTATACATATTAAAAAAAATCCTAGGAGATTTATTTGTGATTTTTGTGGATTTATGAATTAGATTGTTACAAAGCACCAGATCTTCAGTACAGTAGTTTATTTCTAAAATACTATCAAAATAGCAACATTGTATGAATTAGATACAAAATGGACTTTAAATTTTTTTTGAATTTTACTTTACAAATTTAACATAGATTTGTTTTGTGTTTTAGAGAGAGAGAGAGAGCGAGTGGGCTTGGGGCAGAGGGACGAGAGAGAATCTTAAGTAGGTGCCACATCCAGTGCAAAGCCAAGGTGGCGCTTGATCTCATGATCCTGAGATCATGACCTGAGCTGAAATTAAGAGTCAGATGCTTAACCAACTGAACCAACCAGTGCCCTTAAGATGGACTTTTTAAAGTGGTAATTTAGTATTGAATGGTGATAAGGAAGGGTAAAATAAGGATGTTCTCTGGGAGACCATTAAATGTGAATTTCGTCCCAGTTTTAAAGGACTAGGGGAAAAAATTGAGAAAATAAAAGTTAAGGAGAATGAGAACAAATGCTGCAAAGTACACAATAGCATGTTTAATAATGAAACCCAGGAAATTTTAATTTTGGGAAGATTTGGTAATAGGAAAACTGCCCTTGATGTACTGTCTTTTTAAATTGGCAAGAAGCAAGATAAATTACTTTAAGATGTATCTCACCTGAAAATAAGAATAAAAATTTTTTGTCTATGTTAGAGCATAGTATGCCCAGGGAAAAGGCTTAACACTTTTACACCATTGGTTTGAATTTTGTATTTGATAAGCATGGAAATAATGTAGTACTTTTCATAATAAATGAGAAGACCCAGATTTTTTACTGGGACTCTGGAATTTCTTTGACTTTTTGTTTTTCTTAAGCTCCCCTTCAACAAAAATGACCTCTGCTTCAGCTTGTTTAAGGCAGTGAGTCTGACTATGGACCCCTCCCCGTGTTGGGTATGTTTAGTGCTTCTGACCCCTTAGAAACCAGATCCCCATTTTCCTTGGGAGGTAGAGCAGCTCATCATGCCCCAAGCGTGTCCCACTCACTGTTAATATTTGTTTGTTTGTTTGTTTTCACTGAGAAGATGCATGTAGATTTAGAGAACTTCTCTTTTTGAAGTTTTACTTTGTCTACCATTGCTGTGTGGTAGGAAGAGACAAAGTATGGATTTGTCTATCTTTCCAAAGCTTTTTCTAGTCAGAAAATTTCCCCAAAGTTCAAATCAAGACTTACTCAGTCTCTCAAATTTTAGTCCTTTACAAGTTTTTGTTTTATATGAGTATAAGTTTGTCCTTTAGGACTAGGAATATTTAAAATTCAGGTAGTAGGAAGATTTATGGAAATCATTACTACTTTAGAGCAAAAAACCTGACGTTTGGTTGTGGACTAATTGGTAGCTGTGCTTTTTAAAATTAACAGTGAATGGAAGCATTACAAAAAGTTGGATTTTGGGGGTGCCTGGGTGGCTTAGTCATTAAGTGTCTGCCTTCAGCTCAGGTCACGATCCTAGGGTCCTGGCATCCAGCCCAGCATCAGGCTCCCTGCTCAATGGGAAGTTTGCTTCTCCCTCTCTCACTCCCCCTGCTGGTGTTCCCTCTTGCTGTGTCTGTCAAATAAATAAAATCTTTTTTTTAAAAGTTTGATTTTTTAAAACTTTTGTAGTTAATTTAAATATTTAAGAGCAAAAGGGAGAGAGATGTGTCAGCTACTTTATAGGTGTTTTTAGATATATCATCTGATGTAATTCTTTCTTGCAGTAATCCTGTTACCATTCTAACATTTGGGTAGGGAAGGAAACTGGCCCAGAGCTTTTCACAACAGCCTTTGGGGTTTTGATTGGTTGGGTCTTTTTTTGTTGTTGTTGTTTGTTTTTTTGGTTTTTCTGATTGTTGTTTTTCTATGCTACACTGACTTGATGTTCTGCAATTTAATTTATACCAGGTTTTTTGTTTTTTTGTTTTTTTTCACTTTCTGGAGAAAGATACTAACTAGCCTTATGTATTTTTTTCATGGTAAGTGGAGGTACTGTCTTCTGGAACATCTTTATTGGCGATTCTAACAAAATAAATGTATTGGTTTTTGGTTTTGTCTAAGAAATCACTTGTCAGAACTGGCTGATGATAGGAATGTACAAATACTGCTAAAAGGCCAAACCTAATGGTTGAAAAGCAGAGTATATGGTGAAAATGCTGTATTTTTAGAGCTAAAGAAAGAATGGGAAAAAATGAATGCCATCCATGATGATTCAAAGTGATTGGTAGATCTTTTAGCCTTCTTACACAAATAGGGGACCAATCTAGCTATTGTTTTATGTAGACCTCAAAGTTTTATTATTAAATACAACCTGAGAACCTTTTAGTTAGGTATTGTATAGTATATCCTGCTTTGTTTTAATTCTTAGTTCTTTGTTTGGGAATCTGTACACTGTATATGCATTCCATGTTCTTTCACTAAATTAAAAAATTTTTTTTCTAAAAATTTCTAAAATTTTTATTTCAGAGCTTGAGAAAATCATTCATATTCTGATTTTCTCAACAGTATTTTTTTGTTCATTCAATTTTAGTGTTATCATAATTGTGTATTTTCTGTACTTTACTAAAGTTCACTTTATCTGGTTATAAAGTAAACGATGTTTGTTATGGAGAATAAAAACATGAAAATTTTAATGTAGAAAGTGGAAATCTCTATAATCTCTCAGGAATCAAAGTTGGTGTATATGTTTTTAATACTGTAATTTAATTATATTGCCTCTACAGTCTTTTATCCTGTTTACTTTTTACCTTTTTTTTAAATAGGATGAACATACCAGCTAAGTATTTAGGTCAGGAATTATAGCCTATTTAATAATCTGTTAATATAGATAAAAGTAACCCAATATGAGGAAGAGCCAAGGATCAGTCAGGTTCACTGTTTAAAACCAAGCTGTAGTAGTGCTCCCTTGTGTTAAAGGGGAGCTTAAAAAAAAAAATGGTGCTGCTTTATGTTACTCAAAGGTATGGCTTAAATGAGGCTTACACTTACAGATGAGAAGAGAACGCAAGGAAGTAGGACAGGAACACAACTTGTGATTGGCATGTGAACCAGTCTGAAGCATTGAATTCTTAGCTCAGTGTCTGGATTTGTGATATCTCCAGTATTTTCTCTAAAGCCAGTATAAAACCTGGGTCTGCACTGGGGCTAGAGAGACTTGATAGAAGAAGCACTTGTAAAAATTCCAGACATGGAGCTGTAATACAGAGGAAAATTTTACTCAAGCCTGAAAACCAAAATTCCAAAATATGTGATAAACATGAAATCTATGAAAGATAGCCAAAAAATCAACAATTTGGAAATGAATTAATGTTGTATTAAAGAACAAGGTTTGGAAGGGTTTAATCATTATGTTTTTGATTGTCAATCAGATAAAGGTGTAGCATTTTTAGAAAAGAAGTTGTAAAGCAAAAGTAGGTATGTAAAAGAAACAATCAGAAATCCTAGAAATGAGAAACATTTGTTTCGAAAACACACATTGGTGAACATACTGATATTTCTGAAATCGGGAGTAGGCGTTACAATCCATGGCATGTCAATGTTTAATTGACAGTGCTTTTTCTTTTTTTACTGGTAATTGTGTGTCTTGTCAGCATTGTTTTAGAGGAAATAGAGAAATTTGTGGAGGAGTGAAAGGAAGGAGGAAACAGGACAACTTTAGGCTAGACCTAGAAAAAGAGTGAGTCAATAGTAATATACTAAGGAATTAGCCCAAAATACAGCGTAGAGATAATGAATGAGTAGTTAAGAGACTTGAAAGATAGATTGAGAGCCACTAACGTAGAAATTTTAGAAAAAGAGACTAGAGTGAATGGCACGACAGGTAGTATTTGTTGAGATAATGGAGGAGAATGTTGTGTTGAAGAAATCCAGTTTGCAGATGAAAATCTTACTTCGGAGTATTAAGATAAACAGAAATAAATTCACCCCTAAAATTTGGAGAAAGGTAATCTTAAATTTAGCAGAAAGAAAAGATTATTTACAAAGAGATTACAGACCTACAAATCTGTCATCAGCCACATGCACAGATCCCAAAAGATGATTTAGTAATATCTTCACAGTACCAGCAGAAAATAACCAGCAGCCAAGAATTCATTGTGCAATTAAACTTCTACTCAAGGGTTAGGATGTAGTGAAGACATTTAAATTCAAGGCCTGAGAGTTTACTATTTCAAAGACCCTTACTAAACTAACTACTGAAGGATTAAGTGGAAAAATGTTACCAGAGGAAATGAATGGGAAATGAGGAAATAATAGTGATCAGAGAAGTGGCTAAAAAATTAAGTTTATTTTTTAATTTTTAAAAAGATTTTATTTATTAGATAGAGTGTGAGCAGGGGGGAAGGGCAGAGGGAGAGGGAGAAACCAGAAGGACCCTGAGATCATCCTGAGCCAAAGGCAAGACACTTAACTGAGCCACCCAGGCACTCAGAATTAATCCGTTTCACTGACAACAAAATACTTGTAACTTTAAAAGTTGTAGGAAATTTCAAAGATACAAAAGTAGAAAAATGTATAATGAACCTTAATGTAATTACCTCCCAGCTTCAACATTTATTAGTATTCTGTCATTCTTGTTTCCTCTGTTTCTGCCATTTAAAATTTTATTCTTGGTGGAGTATTTTATTTATTTATTTTTGATGATTGTATTTCTTAGAGGGTGTGTGTGCATGTGTGGGGAGAGGAGGCGGGTAGAGGGGAAGGGAGATGGAGAAGGAAAGGGAGAGAATCTCGAGCAGACTCCTTGCCAAGCACTGCCCTCCACGGGGTTCAGTCCCACAACCCTGAGATCAACCTATTGAACCACACAGGGGTCCCTCTTGCTGGAGCATTTTAAAGTAGAATTTCAGAATTGTATAATTTTACCCAGAAATACTGATGGAATGTTCAGTTTTTGGTTTGGGAGCACCTGGGGCCCTTTTTTTGTGAGGTCATAGCTGTTTTCATAATACTACTAAGGTATTATTTGCCTTTTTTACTGTTGTGTTTTCCTGAGGCTATACGATGTGTGATAACACAACAGATTGAACAAAGCAGCTGATAGGAGGATCTAGTTGTTTACTAATAAGCTAGATATTAAAAGAGATTTGCAAAAACTTCCTATTGTTTTTACTTTTTGAAAATCTATTCTCCATTAAAATGTTACTTAGATACTATTTGAATGTTATTTTAAATTTAGTAAATACAGCTTTAAAATTTTCCGTTTTGATTCCTAATATGGTAATATGTATATATATATATCTACTTATGTAAACAAAGCCCTTTGAAGTGTTCAAATATTTAAACAAGTTTTCCCATTTTTTATAAAGGCATAATTTACATGCAGTAAAATTCATCGTTTTTAATGCATAATTCTCTACATTTTGACAACCACGTGCAGTTATATAATCACCGCCTTACTCTGGATACAGTATCATTTCATCATTCCTTCCAGTTCCCATGAGCCACTTTGTAGTTCGCCCTTCTCCCTTACCCTGTCCTCTGGCAAATAGGTATAATTCACACAACGTAAGTTCCTTGACATCCTCAGCAATTTTTAAGTTAAAGTGATAATGAGTTTTGAAGAGTTAAATGTTTGAGACCTGCTCTGATGAATGGTGGCTCAGTGGTTTAGGCCACTGCCTTCGGATCGAGTCCCACATCGGGCTCTCTGCTCAGCGGGGAGCCTGCTCCCTCCTCTCTCTCTCTGCCTACTTGTGATCTCTCTCTCTGTCAAATAAGTAAATAAAATCTTAAAAAAAAAAAATAGAAACACAGTACCATTATTTACTATACCCTATATTTCTAGTAATCCTTTAATACTACCCAATATCCTCTCAATGTTTAGTTTTCCCCAATTGATTAAAAAAAGTCTTAATAGTTGAAGGGGATTAAGAGGTACAGACTTCCAGTTGCAAAATAAGTTAAGTCATAGAGATGAAAGTACAGCATAGGGAGTATAAAATAGTAATATTGTAATAACGTATGGTGTCAGATGGTACTAATTGTGGTGAGCATTGAGTATTGTATGGAATTGTCAGATCAATATGTTGTATACCTGAAACTAATAAAACACTGTCTATTATACTTCAGTTACAAATTTTTGAAAAACTTTAAAGGCCTTTAAATACTTGAATTAGTTTGTTCAAATTAGGATTTAAACAGGGACTGTATATTTTATTGGTTGGTGTGCCTCTAGTGCTCTGCTTTTCAACTAATGTTTTACCAGCTTTTCATTGTCATTTGGATTCATTATTTCATTTAGGTTTGTAAAATGGTGGTTTTTCTAAATTCTGAATCCTTTTGTGTTATAACTTTGAATCTTCCAGCAAAAACTTTACCTCATTAGCTATTTGGTTATCCAAAAGTACAGTTTGTACAAGAAAGGCAGGATAAACTATTAAATTCATTCCTTTTATTTATGTTTTTGGAATGAGTTGTTATCCTGGCTTCTATCAGAGTCTTATTTTTTTGGAATATCATTATGAACTCATCAATTGTGTTTTAATATATAGCAGTTCTTCTTGGTAGTTAATGTTTATATTGTTGAAGAAGAAATGGAATGCTAAAGATGAAAACAGAGGAATCCAGGTGTGGGTAAAAGTCCTTGTCATTTTTAGAGTAGTCTTAATAGAGAAACAGTTTGGGTTTTGTATTTTGTTTTTTGTTTTTGTTTTTGGCAGAAATTTAAATTTTGATGTAAGTATCAAGAGAATAAAAATGCAATTCTTAACTTGTAGATTGGGGCAGGAGGTAGAAAATTATCAGTGCAATAGAAAAGGAGGGGCGCCTGGGTGGCTCAGTGGGTTAAGCTGCTGCCTTCGGCTCAGGTCATGATCTCGGGGTCCTGGGATGGAGTCCCGCATCGGGCTCTCTGCTCAGCAGGGAGCCTGCTTCCCTCTCTCTCTCTCTCTCTCTCTCTCTGCCTGCCTCTCTGTCTACTGTGATATCTCTCTCTCTCTCTCTCTCTCTCTGTCAAATAAATAAATAAATATTCTTAAAAAAAAAAAAAGAAAAAATAGAAAAGGAGAAGAAATGTGGCAAGGAAAAAAAATCATAGATACAGAAATTCAGAACAGTTCTGAAAAGGAAACAGGAAAAAGGTACTAGTAATACCACAGCCAGTTAAGTTGGTAAATTATTTGCTAGTATTCTGCTATATAATCTTCAGTCTTTTTTCTGTGTATATTATATACTATTAAATGTCATGATAAAATTGAGGTTATATACATAACAACTATGTAGCTTTTTTCCAAACAATGTATTGTGTGTATTTTCCCACAGTAATTTTCTATTATTTGGTTTCATTACTAAGTATTTTTGTATGGATGTTTCATGATTTAACTAATCCTCTGTTGTCAGGTGTTGAGGTTCTCATTTTTTCTGTTACATAGAAATCTTTGCTCACATTTTTAATTACTTCTTAAGCAGAAGTACTAGAAGTGGAATTGTTATTAGGTTAAAGAATGTTAATTGTTTAAGGCTTTTCTATATTTTGCATAAATGCTCTTCCACCAGAGTTGTAGGAGTATCAGGTTTTCCATACTTTATTCATACTGGTATATCGTTTTATCAAATGGGCAAAGTTTTGGAGAATATAAATGGAATCTAATGTGTTCATTTATTATTGGTGAACTTGAACATTTTTGCCTGTTTATGGGCTGTTTCTGTTTTGTCATGTGATTCCATGGGTTTTTATATGTTTTGCCCCCATTAATTTGTAACTTTTTTTTTCCTTTAAGACATTTTTATATGTTAAGGTCATTAATCTTTTGTTACCACAAATATTTTCTCCATTTGTTTGCCTTTAAGTTTGGGCATGCTGAGTTTTGGGTACATGGAAGTTCTTACTAAATTTTTTTTTTAAGATTTATTTGTTTGAGAGCAAACAAGCTCAAGCAGGGGAAGGAGATGGGGAGCTGGAGAGAGAGAATCTTAAGCAGATTCCCTGTTGATCGGGGAGCCCAACACAGGGCTTGATCTCATGACCCTGAGATCATGACCTGAACTGAAACCAAGAGCCAGATGGTTAACTAACTGAGCCACCCAGGCCCCTCTTAACTAGATTTCTTTTTAGCAAAAAATTTAGAAACGTTGAAGCATAGTTTTCGAGGTTGTTTTTATTGATATATGGTCATCTGATAGAATTTAAGAGTTTCTGCAAGACATTGGGAATTCAGATTTATAATTTTTATATCTAGAAAAATACCTAGAATATATTATATACCTTTCAAATAAAATCACCTTTAATGTGTGTTTTTGGTAACACTTTTTATTTTCTTAGTATTCTATGAAAATACAGCACTCATACATCCATGAGTAATTCTTTGATGATGATACTTAAAGCAATCTCCTATATCTTTAACATTGGTAAATATAATAGTATTGTTCTGATGTAATTATAAAGTTTAAATCATGTATTATAGAGGTCAACTAATTGAACTCATTTGATATATTTTGTTTTTGTTTTTGTTTTGAGAGCACACATGCACATGCACACAGACAGGGATAGGGAGAAATTCTCAAGCAGGTTTCACACTTGGGGGAGGTGGATGTGGGGCTTGATCTCCTGACCCTGAGATTATGACCTGAGCCAAAATCAAAAGTCAGAAGCCTAATGGACTGAGCCATGCAGATGCTCCTCATGAGATACATCTTTAACAAATGGCTGCTCATGTCTATTTTTAAATATTTATTTTTTAAATAGTATAGCCAATCTTAGTAACTGAAATTATTCCATAACATAGCCAGCAGTAATAATGCAAGTTAGAATTCTGGATATAACAGAATGGAAATAACCTAATGTGTGATTTTTGTTAGTATGCTTTCATTCATACCGTGATTTATAGTGTCATATTTTATTTTTTTAAGATTTTATTTATTTACTTGACAGAGATCAGAAGTAGGCAGAGAGAGAGAGGAAAGCAGGCACCCTGCTGAGCAGAGAGCCCGATGCGGGGCTCGATCCCAGGACCTTGGGATCATGACCTGAGCCGAAGGCAGTGGCTTAACCCACTGAGCCACCCAGGTGCCCTATAGTGTCATATTTTAATCTAAGAGAATAACTTTATTAAAGCCAGCCTCTAAAATACTTGGTCATTTTAGTGGTTCTTGGAATAGTTTTTGTATTCAGCTTTATTTTATGAGGGTATTTGACTTGTGGTGCTTTTCATAAATCTCAAAAATTCTCCTCTGATAAATAGTAACATCATCCTCCCAGCAACCTAGATAAGAGCCGTAGAGCAGTCTGTCATCATCATTCAGTCAACAGATGCTTGAGGGTGTGCTGAAGTATTCCAAGTAATGTTTTTTAGGTTCTTGCAGTAGTAAAGAGACAGTCTTCATGCTCATGAATTTTGTGTTTCAGTGGATGAAGACAAATAGCAAAAGTAATTTTAGATAATTAGTGTTGTGAAGAAAATGAAGTGGCATTATGGAGTTGTAGGGAACATGGAAGAACTATGGAGGATGGTGGTTATCTTAGGTAGGATGCTTAAGAAATACCTCCTTAAAAGGAAATGGAATTGAAGTACAGATCTGAACATTAAGAAAGGAGCCTGTTACTGAGATCTAGAGGGAAGAGTATTCCTGGAAGAGGGAATGAATTAAGGTAGTTGGCGTTTATTAAGTGAGAGGTGTTGGAAGATGAGATTGGAAGTAGGCAGGGGCCGGATGATATAGGCCATGGTAAGGTATTTGGATTTTTATTTATTTTAAGATATTCTTTATTTAGTTAAGATTATTTATTCCAGAGAGAGAGAGCTCTGTGATGAGGGTTGGAGGGAGAGAGAGTCCCAAGCTGACTCCACACTAAACATGGAGCCCACAGAGTGGGGCTTGATCTCATGACCCTGAGATCATGACCTGAGCCAGAAGCAAGAGTCATATGCTCAACTGACTATGCCACCGAGGTGCCCCTTAAAGATTTTATTTTTAAGTAATCTCAGGATGGGTCTCAGACTCACTACTTCCAAGATCAAGAGTCCTATGCTCTACAAACTGAGCCAGCCAGACACCCCTATTTATCTTTTTAATAGGAAAACCTGGAGAATGTTGAGTATAGAAATGATGCCATTTTATTTATGTTTTAAAAGATCACTCTGGCAGATCCTTGTGGCAGGTGGGGTGGGTGGGAGTTGGAATGGCAGAAGTCAGCACAAGGTTCGTGTAAAAATTAGGCAAAAGAGGATACTGAATTTGCCTAGGCTTGTAATAAGGAAAGTCTGGGCAAGGGTAGGTTAAAGGGAGAATTAGGACTTCTGTTTTGGCTTTGTTAAATATGAAATGGTTATTAGATATTCAAGTGGATGGCCTAGGTAAACAGTTGGATACTCTGTTAGGCTAGAGATGAAATTTTGGGAGTCGTTAATGTATAGATGTGACAGGATGAAATCTTATTTGGTGGCTGCATGACAAGCTCTGACAGGGAGCTTTTAAAAAATGCCAACAACTTGTGCTCACCTTCTTCCCAGTTCTAATTTAATTGCCATGCATGAGGTTGAGGAAAGATCTATTTTAAAAGTCCCCAAGTGATTTTGAGGTGCAGCTGGCTTGGAAATTAATAATGTAGTAGAGAAAGAATATAGCTAGAGAAGGGATTGGAAAATAGTGTCATTCTGAATGTCCAATTATTTTCCTAGATTTTTCTAATGTAATGTTGAGCACAGAATCAAAGGTAACAGGGCATATGAGGAGAAGATCAAACAGCATGAGTGAGAACCGGCAGACAACAGAAATAAGATTTTTTGAAACTCTAGATACTAGAATTCTCCATAGACCAACACAAACTATTTATTGTGGTCTAGGTCTATAGACAATCTTTAGCACTTTTTAACAGAGTTAGAGACTATAACAATAATGACATGGCAGGTTTGTAAAAGAACCAAATAGAAATTCAGTAACTGAAACTTAAAACAGCCAAAATTGAGGGAAATCCTTGGAGCTGAATCCCATATATTTTAGCATTTAGGGGGTGAGAATTAGAGGAGGTGCCAGCAAAGGAAATAGAATTAACTTCCAGGAGAGAGTGATATCCAGGAAGCCAAGAGAATAAATGCTTAAGAATGGAGGAGAGAGTTCTTAACTTTTCAGATATTCTGGAGGGTATATAAAGTACAGAGAAAGGGGATTCTGATTGTTGGTGACAGGTGGTTTCAATGGAGTGCTGGTGAGAAAGACCTGAATAGAGTGACTGAAAAGGAGATTAAGGGAAGAGGAAGTACCGATAGTAATTACAGACTAATATTTTAAGGTTTTTTTCTGTTAAGAGGAATTTTGAAATAGGAGATGGTAGGTGGAGGTGGACTTGAGGTCGAGACATTCTTGAGAATGTCTTAATAAAGAGTGAAAAATTGATGATGCAGAAAGAAGGTATAATAAAGGAAAATTTTTAAGAGGCCAAGTAAGATGAAATATAGGACCCAAGTGTAGGGGCTGGCCACTGATGAAAGTAGGGATAATCATGTTTTAACACAAAGGGTGTAAGATAGAGCTTTGGAGATGAAGATGTGTTGGTAGGAAGATAAATTAATTTTTGTTATATTGCTTCTAATTTCCTTTTATAGTAAGAAACAAGCTTAGATGGGTGAGGAGGTCAGGTGATAGAAATTTAAGAAGGAAGAAGATATGAAATGGTTATCTGAGAGAATTAGAAAGTAAAATTACTGATGAAATGAAGAATTGCAGGGTTTACTGGGTGCCCACTTGAGTAATTAGCACAATTGTGTTTTTTTTTTTCTTCAGTACTTTTAGCAGCTTGGATGCTGGTGCAGGGTTAACTCTTCTCTGTTAACCTATAGAAAGTTCTGGGGCGCCTGGGTGGCTCAGTGGGTTAAGCCGCTGCCTTCGGCTTGGGTCATGATCCCAGGGTCCTGGGATCGAGTCCTGCGTCCGGCTCTCTGCTCAGCGGGGAGCCTGCTTCCTCCTCTCTCTCTCTCTGCCTGCCTCTCTGCCTACTTGTGATCTCTCTCTCTGTCAAATAAATAAATAAATAAATCTTTAAAAAAAAAAAAAAAGAGAGTTCTAAGTCCTCTTGGTTTTATCTCTGCCATATTTTTGTGATCTATTCTTCGCCATTCTCATATTGTTAGTCTGGCTTTTACTGTTCTAGGCTATGGTTTATAACATTTTAATCTTTTTCCATACCTCAGTCTTTCCCCAGTGCATTTAAAGTCCTTTTAAAAAAATGTGTTTCTTGAATAAGTAGAACCGGCATAAGGCACAAATTCAGAAAGTGTAAAAGGATAATTATTGAAAAGTTCTTTTCCTTCCCTCCTTATTTTAACCCCTTAGTTCCCTATCTTAGAGATAGCCATCATTACCAAGTTGTTGTTTTTTGTTTTTGTTTTTTTTTTTTTCGTTTATTATTGAAGTATTGATGATACCTTTTCTTCCCTGCAGGGTATGGAATATCTGTAGTGGAATGATACATGTACAAACATTAACATATATATATTCTCTACCATTCTTGGAATTATACCATGCTATCCCCATGCTTCTGCATTTGAAATTTTTATGTTGGATCTCTTCATACCACAAATATAAAGCTCTCACATTCTTAGCAATGGCAACAACAGTATTCTTTTGAACAAATATCCTTGTCATTCATTTATTAAGATCCTTATTGATGGGTATTTATTTTCAGTCATACTTCAGTAATATTGCTGTGAATATCCATATATATATATATGTTCTTTTTTCTCTTAGAGAAAGTATGTATATCTGAAAGATATATATCTAAAAGCAAAATTCTGGAGTAGAGATTATAGTATATGGATTTTAAGTTTTGGAAGATACTGGAAAATGGTTCTAATATATTCTTTATTTACGTAAGTTCTCTTCCCTAAACAGAGGTCATGCTGTTGATTTCCTTAACTTCTCTATTGTCTTCTTCACTGACTTCTGTATTAACTTTTTTTATTTCAGCAGTATTGTGGTATAATTGATAATGTAAAATTGTATTCCATTGCCTTTAAATTGAAGTCAGTTGAGTTCACACAGATAGTGAAGAGAGTTTGTGCTGGGCCAGTTGTTGGGGATACAAAGATGTACTAAAGTTTCGTAATCTAATAGGTTAGACCAGTTTCTCAGTATCCACATCACTGATATTTTGGGCCTAATGATTGATTGTTGTAGGGGTCTCCTGTGCATTTAATTTTTAATGGAAAAAAATTTTTTATATGTTTAAAAGATTTTATTTATTTACTTGTCAGAGAGAGCACAAGCAGGGCGAGTGGAGAAGCAGGCTCCTTACTGAACAAGAATCCCCATGTGAGACTCATCCCCAGACCCTGGGATGATGACCTGAGCTGAAGGTAGACGCTTAACCCACTGAGCCACCCAGGCGTCCCTCCCTTGTGCATTTTAGGATGTTTAGTAGCATCCCTCACCTCTTTTTCTCGATGTCAGTTAGCACTCCCTTCCTTATAGTCACGACAATAAAAAATGGCTTCAGACATTGTCAAAAGTCCCCAGGAGGGCAAAACTCCCTCTTCCCTTTGAGAACCATTGGATTAGCAGATGTGTAGAAGACTGTAATACTACATGGTAATGGTATACTACTACTAAACTACAGTATTTCAGGAGCAGAGAGGAGTAAACCTGGTTGAACATCTTTGAAGATTTTGCTTAGGTGCTACCTTGTCCCATGGGTACATTAGCCTTTTGTGACTCCTGCCTCCTTTAAATTATTGCTTGTTTACTACCATCTTCTTTTGGAATTCAGCGGTCATTTCTTAATCTTTTTTTTTCCCCCAGTGTAGAATGCATCTTTATTTTTTTTTAAATTTCAAATTCCCACTAATTTCTTACTCATTTCTATCTGCTTTTATTGAGAATGAATAAATGAAGAAATATCAGTAGTAGATACAGAATAAACAGATTTCTGTGGTAATATATAAGGTAAATTTTACCTGTTTGCTTCTCAAATAATTAACTTTGTTCAGATATTTGGGATGCAAGATAGTTGCTTATTTCATACCACTCTGAGTTGTGTAGTTTGGTTAAACTTGTAGCTTTTCAGAGACTCGACATTAAGAATTATGTTTCAGAAACCAACCTATAAACCTGTGGGTGGGGGGAGCCAAGAGAAGCAAGTTTTAGACTTAGTTGTGACTGAGTATAAGGGAGTTTAGAAGAATTAAGTGACTGCCTGAAGCTGAAGTCCCTTTTTAAAAAAACAAAAAAACAAAAAACAAAACACTATAGGTTTTGTGTATTTTAAGAATAACACGGTGAAAGATTTTAAAAGTATAAGTTCTCTGTCTTTGAGCAATACTTACTGAAGTATTTGTGGATGAAATGTTATACCTGGGATTTGTTTCAAAATAATATGGAGGCAGTGTAGATAGAGAAAAACCGAATTGTCCCAGAGTTGATTGTTGAAATTGGGTGATGGGTACATTGGGCTTTATTACCTTGTTCTAATTCTGTATATATTTGAGTATTCTTTACTAAAAAGCTTTGGGAAATATAGGTCTTGTTCTCTCCTGTTTTTATTTAGGGAACGTTATGGATGGCTAAGTTGTTTTTTGGTAGTTTGTTTTTGGATTGCTAAGTTTCTAAAAAAGAAATTTAATATGTAACATGGGACTTAATTTGGGTGTCAGAAATCCTGTGATGTTTGGATTACTGAGCCTTGTTCATAGTAACAGCTTGGACAGGGAGTGAGAAATACTTAGTTGTTTCATAAGTGTCATACTATTTCAGTTATACAGGAATAAAATGCTAGACATTTCAAGAAGCAAATCCATAAGATTTGGTGATTAGCTATTGGAAATAAAGGATTAGTCCTTTGTTGTTGTTTTTTTTTAAAAAAAGTCATGTTGTTGGCAAGAGTTGGGAAGGGAAACTGATCTGGGGGAAGCAAAGTTTTTGTTTTTTTGTTTTTTTTTAATTTTTGTTTTTTGAAGATTTTATTTGAGAGACAGAGAACTAGTCAGGGGGAGAGGCAGAGGAGAGGGAGGAGCAGATTCCCTGCTGAGCAAGGAGCTCTGTGGTGCGGGGGCGGGGGTGGGAGGGTGGGGGGTGTGGCGGAGACCTGACTACAACCCAGCACTCCAGGATCATGACCTGAAAAGGCAGATGCTGTTAGAACCAGCTGAGCCACCCAGGCACAGTGGAAAAGCAGTTTTAATGGATTGAATTTGTAATTTTAGGTTGAAATGACTGTTGGTAGTAGAGATGAAGAACTGGAATTCTATAGAGGTGATGGACATGAAGTCATGAGAGTAGATAAAACTGAACAAGAGAGTTATTTATTTATTTATTTATTTTAAAAAAAAAAAGGTGTTTGGGAGATTTTTAGGGATGGGGAGTATAAATTAGCTGCTTGTTAGCATCAATAAAACCTGTAGAAAACCACGTGTATTTTCTACCATTTCTAGGACATTCTTGTAGGATTATAAAATTTTAGTGGGCGAGGGGCGCCTGGGTGGCTCAGTGGGTTAAATGTCTGCCTTTGGCTCAGATCATGATCCTGGGGTCCTGGGATTGAGCCCCACATTGTGCTTTCTGCTTGACGGGGTGGGTGCGTGGGGGGAGCCTGCTTCTCCTTCCCCCTCTGCTGCTTCTCTCTCTCTCTCAAATAAATTAAAAAAAAAAAGTTTTATTGGGTGATAATTTCTTTGGTTAGCAGAAAGATAAACATTTATCTCTCTCCTGATTTCTGGCATCAGATAATTTAGTTTGGATTCCATAGATTTGATTTCAGATGTTTTCAGATGTTTTATGGTTTGGGATTTAGCATTGTTTGATTATTTTCCCTCAGAAAAGCATCCACCTAGATTGCTTATCAGTTCTGTTATCCCCTTTGCTTTACTTTAAAAGAGCTTATTTTATTCTACACTCTTAATAAGTTAAAACACCAGACTTCAAAGATTTTGTAAAGAGGAACTAAATTCTATATGAAATCAGTCCACATATATACAAGTACATTTATTTCCTAAGCAAAATTTGCTGTCTTACTTACATAAGCCCCTCCTTGTGATGGTTTTCTATAGCCTACCACATATAACTAACTCACTGTGATACTCTTTAGTTCCCACTATTTCATCTAATCCAGCCATTATCTTGGGTCCTAAAATACGCTAAAACTCCTTCTTTGGATGCTTATGTGAAGTTAGAATAGAATTTAAGTGTTTATCTGTTGGAAGAAGAGGGTTTTAGCCTTAAACCTGTGAAAATAAAACGTTGGGCTTGAAATAGTAATACCTTATATTTTGGTTAAATAAATAGACACTTGATTTTTACGTTACAGTGTTAATGGTAGCAAGTTAACTCACAAAGATGATAAGGAAATCTTTTTGAAAAATCGTAAAGATATCCCGAGTTTCAAATAATATTATTTGTCTCATTTTTCTTTCACCCCATTTATGAGGAATTTGGCATTTCCTCTCCCATTTAATTTTTTTTTCAGCCTGTACTTGTTTCAGCAGCCATAATCAGGCTTGGTACAAGAAGTTAAAGAAGAAAAAAAAAAAAAAAAAAAAAAAGTTAAAGAAGATTTGAAGTACTTGTTTGCCAAAAGGAAGTAAAGGGAATAGTATTTGAGTTCTAGTCATATCTTTTCAGTTGCTTTTACCAGGTTCAGAAACCTTGTTGAAGAGAAAGTTATGTTCCTCAACTATATGTTACATAACTATATGTATCCTTTTTAGGGTTCGAGTTTTAACTAGCTAGTTGTAGAAGTAGCTTACTACTTTATTTTTTTTGCATTTTTTAAAAGATTTTATTTATTTATTTGACACAGAGAGAGATCACAAGTAGGCAGAGAGGCAGGCAGAGTAAAAATAAATACAATCCAAAAAATGGATATGGTAGTCATTAGGGCTACCTACCTAATATTTCTGATTTTCTTTCTGGGTATACCCAAGTTGGGTATAGCCATTTGGCTTACTTTGGCTGATGAAATATACCAAAGTGACTACTCTACTAGACTTAAACCCAAAGTGAGGAAAGCATGCAGTATAACCTCAGCTGACTTACGTTGGACGTGAATAAAAAGATAAACCACTGAAATTTCAGGGCTTGCTTGCTTGCTACTACAACTTAATTTTGCTTTATATTTGTAATATAATATTTCTAGTTCCCCTGATGCAGTTAAGCACTTAAATTGTGGCTAGACTGAATTAATATGTGAATAAGTGTAAAATACAAATTGGATTTGAAGATTTAGTATGGAAGAAAACTAAGAATGTAAAATACCTCAATTTCTATACTGCTTACAGGTTGAAATGTAATTTTGGGGGTATATTGAAATATTAAAATTAATTCCACTGTTGTAAGTTTTTTTATGTGGCTTTCAGAAAATTTAGAATTATATCTGTGAATTAAACCTGTGAAAATAAATTGTGTTTCTGTTGGGCAGCACCTGTGTAGCCTATCCTGACTAAAATCAAAGTTGATAAGTAGGGTATGCAATAGCATGCCGTAACAGAAAATCCTCAAATATGGTTGTTTTGGTTTGGGGATTAGGCAGCAAGGAAACTGATATTAGAGTCTGGAAAGATGCAATGCAGAGATGCATCTGGTAAAACTTGCCTGCAGTAACTTGCATTTTTAGCTTTAGGGGATAAAGTTGGACAATGATTTTATTTTAACTGCTCTTGGCTACATTTGACGAGATACACATGGAGGAAGTGAGGTAGAAGATGATTGGCTGGTTTGCAAATAGGAGTGAGAATCTATATAGAGGCCAGAAATTTGGGGATTTGTAGGACTGGAAGAAGCAATTACTTTTCACCTTCAATCAGTAAGAGATGAACTGAGAAGACTTTGAGAAGATCATTAAAACTGTCTAGTGTCAAGGATCCAAACAAAGTTATGACCATCATTCGATTGTTAAAATATCTGAATGGATTAATGTGACTCAGAGTGATGGTCTGCTAATTCATTTTGTGCAGGGTAAGGAGACTAAAGTTATGGATTCCCTACTAAAGCCAGGTAAAGGTAAGCCCAAGGTACTCACACTTCAGTAGAGAGACGTAGACACAGTCTCATGTGACAGGAAAGCGAAGAAATCTAGTCAGTCTGAGAGATGTATTTAGGAAAAAAAGCTGTAGTCTCTATATTGGCACTTGGAAATGGCTAAAATCAAATAGATAAGAAATGTCTTAAGTTTTTCAGGGAGTTGTGTAGCCAAAGAAACCAGAAGAATGAAAAAAGGTGTGAAAAAAAAAAGGTAACTAATTGAGATTTAATGTTCTTGGTTCCTGCCCTCTAACCTTCTGCCAGCAGGCTGAGAATTCTGCTTAACTGAGGACGCACACTCTGTCTACTTTACTTGTGGTGAGGAGGATAACAGACACTGGAAAACCTCCTGGAGAGCAGAGCTTAAGAAGCACAGAGAACACTGTCTGAAAACTCCTCCCAGTGAGCAGTCAGAGTGTACCTGGTCCTCTATTCAGCAGGATTTATGAGTTACCATGAACCCCACTGACTGTTGTGTCTTCTGTTCCTCTTCTTCTGAACAGGAGTGTTTTTTAATATTTATACTCACCTCGTTCTTACCTCATTTTTTATGGTTACTATTAGCATATATATTATATATATATATCTCATTGTGTATTCTGTGTGTGGGCAGACATCTGGACGTGATAGTTTATTTCCCTGTCATCTACAGATCCTGATCTTTGAGCTTGATGCTTACTAGATGGGAGGTTTGGGTTATCTTCTGCAGGGAGGGTACAGGTGTATTCCATTTGCAGGAAGGAGAATAAATTGATTGTTTGACCAGCAAGGGATCTTGGGAGTCTTATGATTCTTCATAAATAGTCCAATTCTTTTCTCTTGCCTTTGCCTGTCATTTTGTAGTCAGTCATGGCCATGTGATCTATTATGGCCAGTAAAATGTGAGTGGAAGTTTAAAAGCAGGATGTGATTTACTACATTCCCTTTTATACTTCCATGTCAAGGCAGTCTTGGAAGCATGTATTGGCTAGAGTTTAGGTTTCTAAAGGACTGATGAGCAGATCCCCCTCTCCCAACCTGAACTGGACATGTAAACTTAGGGAGAAATAAACAATTTTGTTGTGTTAAGCCATTGAGATTTTGGGATTCTTTGTTACTATAGCACAGCCTTACTAGTCATGCTTGATGTGTTAGGTTATAATTTTAGTCACAGTAGGTGCTCATTAAGTGTTTGAATTGAAGACATTAGAATTTGTGGGAATTACACAAAGGAAAGTGTACAAAGTCTAAAACTGCTGAGATGTAGCTTTTTGGTTTTTATTTATTATAATAGCCAAGCCCACGCAGTTGACTTAAGTGTCCTTGACTGTAAGTGCCCTCTTACATAGGTGATATGGCAAAGAGATTAGGTAGGTAGAAGACAAAGGAAAACATAGAAAACAATGAAACTTGTAATATACAACTAAAAATAACTGTTCAAAGTTATGCATATGTGGTATGATTTCCTATTTCTGATGATAGCAACTCAAATTAAGGTAGTTGAAAATACAAAGAAAGTATTATAAATAATCCTTGGGGGAAAATAGGCATTTTTTTCTTTTTTTTTTATTATTCTTAAGGATTTATTTATTTTTAGCGAGAGGGCACGAATGGCCGGGTGCAGAGGGAGAGAATCCCCAAGCAGATCCCCCACTAAGCATGGAGCTTGATCCCATGATCCATGAGATCATGACCTAAGCTGAAACCAAGGTTGGATGCTTAGCCAACTGAGCCACACTGGTGCCCCAAAACAGGGATTTCTAAAACAGTTGAGGAAAGGGAATCTTTTGTTTAAATGGAGTTTTTTCTTTTTCTTTTGTTTTCTTTCTTTCTTTTTTTTTTAATGAGTGGGGCAGGGGGGAAAAAACCCTAAACCATTCGTTTTTCTGCCCATATAGTGATACCCACATTAGGTTTAGACCAGTGGTGAGTAGACATCCTTAAATGAAGTCTCAGTAGAACCCCAGTGTATAAAACTAACTTTATGGGGCTGCTGTAATTTATATATCTTCAATGCCAATGAACTTAAAGTTTATCATGTGCTTTAAGGATAGTTTGAAAGCCCCTGTGCTGGAGTAGGTATAGGCACTGTGGTGTATTTTTGGGGGTTTGGGTTTCTTAAGAGAAGCCTCAGATTCTTTAGGCTTAATTTTTCCAGTATTCATGCACAATTTTTAACAATCCTGGCTGATTTCCAGGTTTCAAACTGGCTTAGAACATAGACAGTAGAAAGGATGGTTGGTATATGGCTTGGGAGACAGAGAGAGTTGATACAGCTAGAGTTGGGAAGGAGGCAAAAAACCTGAATAGATAAAAAAAAGCCCCAAAATTGGAATTCTGGACTTACTTTAGTGCAGTGTTCCAGAGGTTGTCTAATACCATAAATTATTTTAAATAATGAATTGGAGTCATTAAACAAAGATTAAATTACATTTTCAGGTGCCTGCTAAAGAAAGTAGGTAAGTGTGTAATTAATTCTGGAGAGATTTCCATTCAAAGTATGGTAGGTATCCTGTAGTTACCTCATAAACTACCATTCTAAATAGCTCATGCCCTGAAGGTTTTGAATTTTATAAGTTTTTGATGTTATTTTTAAAACGATGTGCAAATAATTAAGTTGAAGTAATAATACTCTTTTCCAATGTTTAATTTTAAAAAAGTTTTTATAATTAAAAATGAAAAGAGCCTCCAGGGTATTTAAATTTGAGAAAATGAATTTATATTATGCTATATGTCATTGCTGTTGTATTTAAAGAGGTTATGGTTTTTTGTTTTTTATTTTTTTTTTAAAAGAGGAGAGGTGGGGGCAAAGGGAGAAGGAGAGAGAGAATCTTAAGCAGGCTCAGGGCTCAGTGTCATGAACTGAGCCAAAATCAAGAGTCCATCGCCAACCTGATTCCCCCGTAATGATTGTTTTCTTAAAAAAGGAGTATTTTAAGAGATAATTGCAAACCATGTAATTTGGAAGAGTTTTCTTGCAACGTGAAATGAGATTGGGTTAGTAATAAAACCAATACAGAGCTTTTTTTTTTTTTTACATTCTTTTTAAGATTTTATTTATTTATTTGACAGAGAGAGCATGTGTGCACAAGCGGGGGGAGCAGTAGGGAGAGGGAGAGGGAGAGGGAGAAGCTCTCTGCTAAGCAGAGAGCCCGATGTGGGACTCATTCCCAGGATCCTGGGATCATGACTTGAGCCAAAGGCAGACACTTAACCATCTGAGCCACCCAGGTGCCCCTGTTCTTTTGCATTCTTGATGAGTAATGAAAAAACAAAAAAACAAAACGAAACAAAAATGTGTGTGTGTGTGTGTGTGTGTGTATGAACATGGAAGAAGATATGTTTTTTGGGTAGGTGGCATAAAAACTGAGAATAGGATTTGCCAGGTGAGGTTAAAAAATACATATATAACTTATTGTTCGCTGTTTTTATATATAGCCTCCCCCTTTTAGTAGACTGAAGAAAAAGATTAAAAAAACAAACAAACATGTATTTGAGAGTGAGAGCACGAGTGGAGGAGGGGCAAAGAGAGGAATCTCAAGCAGGCTCCTCACTGGGCATTGGGCATGGAGCCCCATGGGGCTTAATCTTACCCCCCCATCCCTGACAAGATAATGACTTGAGCTGAAATCACAAGTTGGATGCTTAACTGACTGAGCCACCCAGTTGCCCAGAAAAAGATATTTTTTAAAGTGTAATTTTGTCCTTAACCACTTAGACTAGTAAGGTGTTCCCCTTATATCAGGGATAGAATATTTAGATTAGGTGATGAGGAGGTAAACTTCTGTAGGATCCAGTTTGTTATGGTCAGTTTGTTTTAAATGAAGAGCAATGTTAAATCTCCCAGTTTAATTAATATTATTCATAATATGTGATTTCAGTTCATCTTTAGTTGTATCCAAAAACCGAATCTACTTTTAGGATGAATGTTTTGGTACTCTTGAGATTTGAATAATGACAGTTGTGACCACTCCTTGTAACAAATCACTTTCTTGTTGTTTCTTATTAGTCAAGGATTATTGGGAACTATTACCCTTTTCGGTATTTTAACCTGGGGAAGTGGTGGAGAACAGCTTTTTTTTTAAACTTTGGAGTAACTTTAAAGTAGTCTTTTCTTAACCTGAAGAACAGAGGAAAACTAGTCTCTAAAACTTACAGGGGAAGGGATGAGCCTTAGAAAGGAATACTGTCTGCAGTAATGTACGATGTGTTCCTTTATGGTCATTCTCAGTTTCTTATCTGTGACATTGAAGATTTTATCTGTGAGATTCTTAAAATGAAATCCTCTATGGTGGGAAGCAACAGGGAGATTTTTCCAGATTTTTTTTTTATTATGGTAAAAAGCACATAACATTAAATTTACCATCTTGACATATTTAAGTGTACAGTTCTCTAGTGTTTAAGTATACTCACACTGTTATGCAACAGATGTCTAGAACTTTTCATCTTACAAAACTGAAATTCTGTATCCATTTCCCCTTTCCACTTCCTAGCTCTTAGCAACCACCTTTCTACTTTGTTTCTGTAATTTTGACTACTTTGGATACTTCGTATTAGAAGAACCATACAGCACTTGTTCTTTTGTGAATGACTTATTTAACTTAGTATATAATGTTCTCAAATTTCATCCATGTTGTAGCATAGAACAGGATTTCCTTCTTTTTTAAGACTGTACAGTATTCCACAATGTTATATATACACATTTTCTTTATTCTACCCAGATTTTAAGTCACATTAATTTGATTTAATCAAACTGTGGTTAAAGTTACATATTCATATGTTGGGAGGCTAACTTAAGCTGCTATTCCTGGGAACTAACCCTGGTAGAGAACCGATTTTTAGCAGTATTTGCAGTATGTTTCGCATAATTCTTTCTTATGCCCTGGCTCTATCCATCTTTTAATTATGTGCTTTCTAACTTCTTCAAACTATTAACCTTGTTTTCTTATGTAGAAAGTAAGGGAATATATATTAAGTGCTTACAAGTAAATTAAAAAAAAACTTTTTTATTAACATATAATGTATTATTTGCCATAGGGGTACAGGACTGTGAATCGTCAGGCTTACACACTTCACAGCACTCACCATAGCACATACCCTCCCCAAGGTGCATAACCCAGCCACCCTCTCCATACCCCTTTAACCCTGGCAACCCTTGGTTAGTTTTGTGAGATTAAGAGTCTCTTATGGTTTGTCTCCCTCCTGATCCCATCGTTTCATTTTTTCCTTCCCTACCTCCTAGGCCCCTGACTTTGCCTCTCAAATTCCTCATATCAGGGAGATCATATGATAATTGTCTTTCTCTTATTGACTTATTTTGCTCAGCACAGTATCCTCTAGTTCCATCCATGTCATTGCAAATGGCGAGATTTCATCTGATGGCTGCATAGTATTCCATTATACACACACACACACACACACACACACACACACACACCCACATCTTCTTTATTCATTCATCTGTTTTTTTTTTTTTTAAAGATTTTCTTTATTTGACAGAGATCACAGATAGGCAGAGAAGCAGACAGGGGGGTGGGGGGGAGAGGAAGCAGGCTTCCTGCTGAGCAGAGAGCCTGATGTGGGGCTTGATCCCAGGACCCTGGGATCATGACCTGAGCTGAAGGCAGAGGCTTTAACCCACTGAGCCACCCAGGTGCCCCTATCCCTTCATGTGTTAATGGACATCTAAGTTCTTTCCATAGTTCTGACAAGTAAATCTTAAGTGCTGGTTATTATCATCATCATCTGATAGAACACTGCTCCCTTAACAGAGACTTAAAGTTAATATTTTATTACAGTGTATTAATTTTAAGTCATGTGACCTTTTTCTTATATATTTGTGGTGTGGCTATAAAATGAGGTCTTCTATAAGGCATATTAGAAAGTCAGTTATTTCTAGTTGTATTTACATCCATGTGTGTATATTCTGTAAAAGGTTGTATTGTCTAGATTTACTAGGGTGAATAATCCTGTTGTATAATCTCCAATTGGGTAGAAAAGCTTTGAAGATAATTTGGAAACCTGCTATAAAAAAATAGAAGGGAGACTTTAAAAAAGATCAGTTGAGATGAAATTAAAGATGAATTTTAAATAGGGAGAAGGGAGCAGTCATAGAAGACTAACAATCCAAATCCGTTTGTGGGAAAGAGATTGCTTCCTGTACATATATTTTGTTTAAAATAGGTAGAGGAATAAAATTTGGTTTTATAACTATCCCCTAAAGTGTTAACTTCTTTTGATTATGCTAGCGAAGTTGTATTTATAAGAATGCATGTCTATAATTGAAAACTATCTCTTTGAAAGAAAAATAGGAAAAAAAAGGCTTGGTAGCTCTGACATGTCCTTAGGAATTTGAATAGTTATGAAAGTGAAAATCTAATTAAAAATAATATATGAGATCTTGTAGGATTATCCTATAATTCTGTTTAGGTGATTTTTTTTTAATGGCAGGTGAAACTGATTAAAGGGAAAATGTAAAATAAACTTTAGAATCAAATGAAGTAATTTCATCAGGGCTTAAAAAATTGAAGGCAGAGTATATGAAAGCCTTTGATAAGACCAACAAAATCCTAATGATATGCTATTGATAAAGGAGAATATCTCATTTTATCAACAGTACTGTAATTCATATTTATCTAGTGTTAGTTATTTAAATTAAATATGCATATTCCAGACTTGATAAGCCAGTTAAGAATGTATCTTAAATATTCTATTAGCTCTATTGATAAAAAATTAGCCAGTTAGTCTTCGGAGGAAGCATTTAGCGTTTTCTGGTAATATTTTTAATAGAAATCTAGGCATGCCCTGAGTTATTAATGCTTAACTAATATTGATTATACAGATTACTGTTGGTGCCTTCATTAATTCCACGTCAGCTGTGTTTGTGTTACATATGCTAAGCCTGCTCATTCCCTCTCTTTTTACATGCTTTTAGCACGCTGCTGCATATTGCTATTTATATATGCTTGAGTTTGTTGGATTTACATATTCTGGTTTTAACTGAGTAACCTTCATAGTGGACTTTAATACCCATGTAAAGAAACCATGGATTGACTAGAGGAAAAAAAAAAATGGAAGTATCACCGAACAACAAGAAAATGGCAGAGTAATCACTTTCTGTCTGGTTTTGATAACATTGAATCTTGCCCTAAATACTTTGTTGTGGCATATTACCTAATATTGATCTATTGTAATTTATAATAAATTAAATTTTTTTATCTTCTATTGTATTTGTGTGTTTCACAATATTTTATAATCCGTTAGAGTGTACATGCTTAATTAATATTAGTGGGATACATGTTCACAGCTTTACTAATAGTGCTGTACAGTCAGAAAGATTTGGAGACCACTGGCTGGCTTTATCTTTCTAACACACAAAAGCAGCCAAACTCCTTAAAGTTAACAGTGCTATTTAGTGGTGGCTATGGGAAGTTAGTTTCATCTAAACCCTCGTTATACTTCTGTACCCCAGGAGATTTTGCTTCTATCACATTCTTTCTCCCATTTTGGTATTTCTGTACTTAAAAGTGTATTAACAACATTTTCATCTGTATCATTCTTTCAGTTTTGTGTTTGTCAATAGGGTATGCAAGAAAATTAGTCTGTGTAATCATATCACGTGTGTATGTATCTGTGTCATGTGTATTTCATCGTTTAAAGTCCCTGTTTTCTCTCTTTTCCTTCAAGTCTTGCCCAGATACATAGGTAAATTTTTTTCATTTCTGTATCCCTTTATTAGGGTAGGCCTTGAAAACAACCATAATCATGAGATAGTACTGTCATATACCAGGCCAGATGAAAAGGAAATTGAAACATTTTGAGGTAGAGAGTAAATATAATTAAAAAATACTGTTTATAAAAGTTCTTAAATGTGTATGCAAATCTATTCTATATGCATTGCTTAAATTTTTTTGCATTTAAACTTGGCTTTCCTTATGTACCCAAAGTCATATTTAAATAAGCATACTCATTTTTTGTATTGCTAGTGTATGTTTTACATGTATTGCCACTAGACATGTTAAATCTGCCTTTGTTGGCTAGTTTAGGAATTTCAGTGACATTTTTATAATGCTTGCTTTCCCAACATAACTCTTGGGAAGTGTTGTATATACTTGTTTCCAATTCACTTTCCTTTTTAAAAAAAAAAAAAAAAAGATTTTATTTATTTGAGAGAGAGAATGAGGGAGAGCATGAGACGGGGAAGGGCAGAGGGAGAAGCAGACCCCCTGCTGAGCAGGGAGCCCAGTGCGGGGCTTGATCCCGGAACTCCAGGATCATGACCTGAGCTGAAGGCTCACTCAACCAACTGAGCGACCCAGGCGCCCCTCATCTTCCATTCTTTTGGATCTACTTAGGCAGGGCTGTATCCTAACTTCTTTGCTGCAACAGCTTTTGTCAAGGTCACTTGTGATTACTACATTTTTACACCCAAAGTCATTTCTTAGTCTTCATTTTACTTGACTTTTTCAAGCATTGACACCTCTGATTATGTTACTTCTTGAAATGATTGCATCCCTTGCTTTTGAACAGTAGTTTCCTCCTGTCTCACTGGCTGGTTCTTCTTAATCTCTTCTACTTCTTAACTTTGAAGTACCCTAGAGTTTCCTCCTATCTGTACTCTATTCCAGGTCACTCTCAATAACCAAGTACATATGCTGATGGTGTCCAAATTTATTTATAATTGTGGGCCATACTTTTACCTGAACTCCAGACCTATCAACTGCCTGAGTAGCATCATCATTTGGTTATTTCTTCGGCACCTCTTAACTTTTGTATTAAAAAATGGGACCCTGATTGGCACTCCTCTCCCACAATTTTTTCTACTTCTAGTCTACCCTATTTCAGTGAATGACACAGTCCTTACTACTTCCTCATTAATGCCTTAGTTTTAAGCCACTATCATTTTTTGCTTTAATAATTATGTAATTATGTAGTAGCTTCCTAATTTTTTTAAAAAAGATTTTATTTATTTATTTGTCAGAGAGAGTGAGCACAGGCAGACAGAGAGGCAGGCAGAGGCAGAGGGAGAAGCAGGCTCCCTGCCGAGCAAGGAGCCCGATGTGGGACTCAATCCCAGGATGCTGGGATCATGACCCGAGCCGAAGGCAGCCGCCCAACCAACTGAGCCACCCAGGCGTCCCAATAGCTTCCTAATTTAATTAATTTAAATTTAAAAAATTTAATTTTAATTTAATTTCTCTCTCTCTCTGCCTGCTTCTCTGTCTACTTGTGATCTCTGTCAAATAAATAAATAAATCTTTAAAAAATATTTAGAATAATACTGACATAATTGAATATACGTATATTGAGTATGTAAAATCATATGTGTATAAGTTGATGAATTTCCATGAAATGAACACTTAGGAACAATTACCACCCAAATCAAGAGAATACGATACTACCAACAACCCAGCAGTCTCCCTGTACCCAGTCATTACCCCTTTTGAAACGTAGGCAGTCACCATACAATAGTTTTTACCTGTTATTTTGAGCTTTATATAAATGGAATTTTGAGAGAGAGAGAAAGCATGTGCATGTGAGCCTTTTGTTTAAAATTATATTTGTGACATTCATTTCTGTTGCATATAGGTTGTTAATTTTCATTGTTTTAACATATTTTGTTGTATGAACGAATATATTATTTATTTTCCATTCCAATACTAGGGGATATTAGAATTATTTTAGGGTGAATTTTACTTTTGGTGTTATGTGTACATTTTTGTTGGAGTAAAATTGGTTGAGAATCAGAGTATAAATAGATTTAGAAAATATGGTCAAAAGATTTTCCAAAGTTACACTGATTTACACACCCACCAGTAGTGTGGGAGAGTTTCAGTTCCACTGCTTTTCTAGCACTTGGCCTGCTCTGTTTTGAATTTTAGCCGTCTTGGTAGTATGTAGGATATCTCATTGTGATATTTTTTATTTTCCTCATACCTAATAATAATAGGAACAGTTTCATATTTGTGTGGGCCATTTTAATGGATTATTATTTCCCCTTCTTCCGAGTCTTTATAAATTGTTGATTTCTAAGAAAAGTAGGTACCACATGTAGGACATTAATAGAGCACAGTAAAAAATATATTCCTAACATTTACACTAGGATATTGAGGAAAGTGTAACCTTGACCACCTCGTACTGGAGACTTATTTTTAAGGTGTCTGTAATTCACCTGGTATGCAGTTGGCAAAGGGGAATTATTTTAGATTTATTGGATTAATTAATATTATCATTAAGATTCTAAAATACCTCAGATTGTGTATGAGCAAATGAAGTGATTAAAATTTGGTGTAACGGTTCTTGGGGCAATTAATCTATTATTTTTAGTGAGCACTTTGTGGTCTTGTCCCCATGAAATGACTCTTAATCTTATAAGAATCTTCTCTTTATGTATTATTTGCAGATAGAAAGAACACAGAAAAGTAGAGGGCAAAGTCTTTCCAGGTAGATTATTACCTATATTGGAAGTTCCTCCTTAGGGAAGGTTTATTCATTTAGTTAGATTGTATTTTCTGAGCACCTTGGAGTGAAGCATTCATTATCTAAAGGGATATATGTATGAGCCAATAAATATAACTCTACATGTATAAGGGAGATGGTGTTTGAACTAGGCTTGAAGAATAAATGGAAGTTAGTTAGGGAAAAAAAAAGGAACTAGAAAACAGTCTAGGCAAGACACACACACTTAAGAGAGTGACATTGAGAAAGGGCATATATTTTGAAAATGATGAGAATTTTATTGTTTTTAATACTGAAGTTGGAAGAGCTGGTTGAAGCCAGATTGAGAACATTCTTAAATACCAAGTTAATGAGTTTGGTCTTTATACTGTAGAAAATAGAGAATTAGTATAAGTATGGTTATTAGGGAAGTGATGCCATTAGATTTTTATTTAGGAAGAAATTTCTAGAAATTGTGGAGAAGATGAATTGACAAAAGAGGGAGACCAGAGGCTGGGAATGGACTGACAGGAGTCACCTAGAGTTGATTGAGCAATTAGGTGGCTTGTAATGCTGTAAAACTAAGGGGATGCAAGGAGAAAGTTTGTTGAGTACACCAGATGTGTTCAATTTATATGTTAAGTTTTATGTGCCTAGGTTGTATTTGGAGTCAGTAGAAAGAAAACTGTGAATATTCATGTCCATGACACATTGTTTAAATATATTTTGTAGGTTCTAGTAAGAGAATTAGCAAAAGGAGCAGGAATGTGCTATAATACCCTCATCCCCTCCGTCAAGTTGTATTTCATTCTTGCACTCTCTTATCAGTTGCTTTTTTTGTTTTCTTTATGTCTGTAAATCTTTTCTTCTCTCTAGACTCCTTTATCCATTCTTGATATTAATATTTTATCCTTCTTTACCTGCTGTCTTGTCACAATAATGTAAGACAAGCAGCTTTAAAAACATCTGAGGGGCACCTAGGTGGATCAGTGGGTTAAAGCCTCTGCCTTCGGCTCAGATCATGATCCCAGGGTCCTGGGATCAAGCCCCGCATCGGGCTCTCTGCTCAGCAGGAAGCCTGCTTCCCTCTTTCTCTCTCCCTGCCTCTCTGCCTACTTGTGACCTCTCTTTGTCAAAAAAATCTTAAAAAAAAAAAAATCTGATAAAATTCCTCATTTTTATGGACTTCATACTTAAATGCAACTTTGGATATGTGATATTCATATACATGTCTTTTATTTAACTCATAAAGCTAGTGTACTATGCAGTATTTATGCAAGTACTTAACTATTTTGTCATAGTGATGCAAATGGATACCTGATTTTAAAGGAACAGATGCCAGTACTCATTTATTTTGTGTATTTGAAGGAATTTTATACATAGTCACATTCTTCATCCTTTCACTGAGGAAAGAGAAACCAGTTTTCCCCTAATTTCCAGCTATCGAAAATCTGTCTGGGTCTGGAGTCTAACACAGTTCATGGCACATAGTAGCTAATTATTTACTGGACGAATGAATGTGCTTTTATCTTACCTCATGTAATAGAGGAAATTGTGGCTGTGCTCCATCAGTTAAACCTGTAAGTGCTGTGGCTCATCATCCCCTCCTCACATTTTAGGGACTTCAGTCCTGTATGTTCAACCTGTCTGTAATGGATCTTTCTTCATAAGCATTTAAACATGGTCAGGTTTTTCCTGTCTCTAAAAACAAAACACTCCTCCCCTTAACTCTCCTTTTTGGTCCCATTAAGCTACTGCCATGTTTTTGTCTCTCAAATCAACTTATCTGTACTTATTATTAAACACTTTCTCACTTCTTGCCCATTCTTAGTTTAGTTTCTTCATTTATCTGCAGTATTTTATGTTGACTACTTTCTTCCTTGAAATACATTCTTTCCTTTCTTTGATGTAGCACATTTTCCTGGATACTAATTTCCTTTGCAGGTTCTTCCTCTTCTACCTGTTCCTTAAATGTTTGTCTTCCTCATAAGCTACTTTTTTTTTCTCATCCTATTAATAGTAGTGGAGTGATCTCCAGTGTAGTGGAGTGACTCAAAAGTAGTGGAGTGATCAAAGAAGTGACCTACTTCTTTGGATGGACTCCATCACAGTATCTATACTGAGAAATTTTTTAAAAGATTTTTGTTTATTTTAGATAGAGCAAGTGTGTACAAGTGGGGAAAGGGCAGAGAGAGAGGGGGAAAGAGAATCTCCAGCAGACTCCCCACTGAGCGGGGAGCCTGATGCAGGATTGTCTCATGATCCTGAGATCATGACCTGAGCCAAAACTATGAGGACTGAGCCACCCAGTGCCCCTATACTGGTAATTTCTATATCTTTAGCACTTGCCTCTTTTTTTGAGCTCCAGAGTTGTAGGTCCAACTTCTTTACTTGTACGTCTTTTTTTTTTTTTTTTAAAGATTTTATTTATTTATTTGACAGACAGAGATCACAAGTAGGCAGAGAGGCAGGCAGAGAGAGAGGAGGAGCAGGCTCCCTGCCGAGCAGAGAGCCCGATGTGGGGCTCCATCCCAGGATCCTGGGATCATGACCTGAGCCGAAGGCAGAGGCTTTAACCCACTGAGCCACCCAGGTGCCCCACTTGTACGTCTTATAAACAGTTCAGACTCCATGGACTCATTAATTTTCCTTTACCTCTTCTTGGACCTTCTCCAGTATTCCTGTCTTAGTGAATGGTACCACTATCTACCCTGTTGCCCAGGCCAGACTCCCCTTTCTTCCTATTTTTCTCCCTGATTCTTAGTTGTGGTTATTCTGATAAACTAGTTTTAAACTGTTTGAGGCATTTTCTTGATTGTTGAGTATATATTCAGTTTTCATTGGTTTAAATTCAGGAATTTCTAGGCACATTTGGTTTTTTTAAGGCTATTTTTCCCCAATTATTAGTGACTGATAACAGATCTAAAATAATAAGTTTTTAAGATTTTTAGTTTACGTAAATCAAGATAATTTATAAGAATTTGTTTTACCAAAGATGGTTATATTCAGTATTTGTTCTAAATCCTTTATTTCTTTAAAAAAGTTTTCTGAGATGAAAAAGCTCTAATGGTATCGTATCATTATCAATATAAATAAAGATGATTGGGTCTGCTGAGAAAATGATGTAACTTGCTGCCATGTCCGCTCTTCCTTACCATTGCATCCTCATTCGTTTCCCAGTCTGGTTTGTAATAAAACTCCTTGAAAATAGAAACCATCTCTCATATTTCTGTCCCCTCTTCACAGTGATATTATGGCCATTTTAGATATTTTAGTAATGATTGACCTAATTTAAACCGACTCAAATGAATGACCCCTGCTTTTGCATTCACATAGTACCTATAGATAGGGATAATTAATTAATACAGGTTATGAAAAAGAGGTTTAAGGCATTAGAATCTGTTCTAATCTGAATTGACTGTTGGATTTATTGACTAGTTGATTAATTTATTATTGAAGTTTCAGAATTGATTCAGCTTCCTCAAAAAAAAGTTACTCGATTTTCTTAATCTTTTAAAAAGCAAGCTCACATGCTGGCTTTATTCCTTTTTTGGCTGAATTATTTGATATTTAGAATAAAATAGAAATAGTTTTTTTAAAAAAAATATTTTATTTATTTATTTATTTGAGAGATAGACAGTGAGAGAGAGCATGAGCAAGGAGAAGGTCAGAGAGCGAAGCAGACTCCCCATGGAGCTGGGAGCCTGATGTGGGACTCGATCCCGGGACTCCGGGATCATGACCTGAGCCGAAGGCAGTCGTCCAACCAACTGAGCCACCCAGGCGTCCCAAATAAAATAGAAATAGTTTTAAAAGAATAAGTCACAATAAGGACCAATGGTTATATTCCACAAACAGGAGTTTTGACTTTTTACATAGTATTCACTTTACCTTTGAGAGGCCCAGATCTCATGGTTTTTGGGCCAGTGGGCTGCTTCTCATCTGTATTTGCTTTTTTCTTTAGATATTAGGATCAAGGAAGAAGAACCTGATCCTGAAGAGTGGCAGCTCAGTGGCGATTCTACATTGAATACCAATGATCTAACACACTTAAGAGTACAGGTGGTAGATGAAGAAGGGGACCAACAACATCAAGAAGGAAAAAGACTTCGGAGGGTAGCTTGCACCTGTCCCAACTGTAAAGAAGGTGGTGGGAGGTATGCACACATGAAACATACCTTTTTTTTTTCTTTAAGTCTGCTAATAACATCACCCTAATTTTTGAAATACTGCATGCTATATCACTTAATTATGGGAAATTATTCATTACATGATCATTTTGTGTGTATGTCTGTATGAGTGTGGCAGAGTTAGAACAAATATATGATAGAATTATCAGATCTAAATGCCTTTTTAAAGACTTAAGTTATTTAATTTGCCTTAAAAAAAAGTAGCAGATGCCATTTAATAGGCCCGTATCAGAAATTAGCCCGTTTGCAAAACAGCAATGAGATTTGCCTAAATACAGATAAAGTTGATTTTTAGCTTGAGAATGGCAGTTATATAAAAATAAGTTCAGAAATAGTTGATAAGCATAAACATTTTCTAAACATTTTCTATTTTCAACAGAAATGAATAATAAGCCTAATGATGGAATTTTTTTTAAAAAGTGGCACTGTATTTCAATTCAGTGCTTTTAAAAAATGAACGTTAAGACAGAATAACATGATGGGAAAAACTAAAAACAGATCACTGATTATATTAAACGGATGGATTAAGCTTAATAATTAAGAACTTGAAACTCAGATCATATCTAAAAAAACAAAATCCAGCTTTAATGTTGATTATAAGGAACATCTCAAATAAATTGGCACGGGAATGTTGAAGATAAAGGGATGGAAAAAGATCTATTAGGCAAATGTTAAGAAAACTTGGATAGCACTGTTACTATTAGGTAATGAAGGATTAAGGTAAAAATAGTCAAATGAATAAATAAGGGTAGGCTTCTTAATAATAACAAAGTTTTCACCATAACTTTGAAATACATAGAGCAGAAATTTACAGAATGTTGTAAAGACATGGAGATCAAATCCCTAGTCATAGTGAAAAACCTTAATATCTCTCAGAAACCCTGCTTAAATAATACTATTAATTCAGTTAATGAACTTGATCTATTAGAAATAGCCTTTCTATTTGTCTTTGAGTTGTTGCTATTTGTTGATTTGCACATTGGCCAGTCCATTCACAGTGATGGTAATAATGACTAATAACTGCTAACTTTGGGAGTTTTAGACAGTCTCATAATTGAGGCACAAAGAGATTAAATGACTTTTAAGAGCAACATGCAAGTGGGCTTTGGACCCAGTGTCTTACTCCAGAACCTTAACCACTATACTTACTGCCTCACAAGTGGATTTGCTTCTGCATCTGATTCTTAGGTATATGTATTTATTGGTAATTATTTTAATTGTTTGAAATATTATTTATTCTTTGAGATGTTTTGGTCAGTTTAAATAAGTAAATGTGGAATTTTGGTTAGATGATAACTTTTCTGAAATTTACTCTCATATTTAGAATAATTTCCAAGATAAATAGTTCATGAAAGTCAAATCTAATTGAGGGGCAGAGTCTGGCCAGTGTTTTACTATTCATTTTATTAAAAATGAAAATCCTTTAGATTGGTTTTTATTAAACTAAAATATGCTCATAACACTTGAGAAACACTGAATTTTATATTAAAAGAATACCAAACTTCTATCCCATATCAAGAAAACCATTATAACATTTTTTTATATATCTTTCCACACTTTACGTATCTTTTAAAGTAGAATCCTCTTATTCTTTCTGTTTTACATGTCCGCTCTTATTTTGAAAATTTTTGTGACCATATTTCCAAGACTGTATAGAGTCTACATCAATTTTTTAATGGCTCTTCTGTTACTGTATGGATGCATAAGAATTTAACATCTTTTTTGAGAGTTTGTTACTGTCATGCCAATCCTGACACATAAATTTTTGCACATTTGCCTGATTACTACATCAGTGTAAGCTGACAGAAATGAAATTGTTGGATCAGAGGGAATTGTCTTTCTAGCTGTTATCAACTTACACTCCTTCCAGTGGTGTATGAAAGTATCTGCTTTCCCACACCCTTGCCAATAATGGATTTCACATTTTTAAATAACCTTTTAAAGTCTGACAGATGAAAAATAATTCCTCATTATTGTTTCATTTAGTATATTTTTTGTTATGTTGTGAGATTCATTTTTTGGTGTGTTATTTTAACAGTTTAAATTTTCTTTTGTGAATTATTTGTCTTTTGTTAATCTGTTAACCAACTTGTGTGTTTAACTGTCATATATGCAGATATTTTTTTCCTAGTTTTACACTGCCTTTCAACTTTGTCAGTGGTTTGCATAATGCATTGTTAACACAAGTAAAAGAAGAGTTCCATCACTTAAATTTTGCAAACTTTGTTTTATGCACAAAATTTTTAGTTGGTCAGTTTTTATGAAATACCTTATAAGGAGACTTAACTTTTTTTCTCCCCTAGAACTTTTGTGAGTTTGTTTTTTTTTAAAAACTTACTTATTCTAAGCAATCAAAGTTGAAGTTCTTAAGAAAAAACTATATTATTTCTTAGAGCTCATTTGAACAGACTTCAGCTAGCATACATGACAGGCACAATTGTCTCATTGGCAGTTGCTGTTTCTAATTAATAGACGCATAGCATATAGTAAATCTAGCACATTTCAGAGTGTTCTGCAAAGGGGAAATAGGCAGTACTTTAACTGCAAAGGGGAAATAGGCAGTACTTTAAAAATTTTAGAATATTGGCCTTTTCCCCTCAGCCATATTCTTTATATGTATATATACACATATATATGTGTATGTCTAAATATATATGTGTGTATATATGTATATGTATGTATATATATATGTATATGTATGTATGTATAAGGTGGCATCTCCAGAGGACAAAAGGTGTAAAATATAATTAATATATTTTCTATTTATATTATAAAATATAAAATATTTAAAAATGATATTTGTCTGTTCATTTAACCAGTATTTATTAAGCAGAACCAGCCTTTAGAAACCTTTTACTCTAGTGGGAGAGATAATTTTAATAAAGTCAAATCTAAAGGCATTATTGTTATGTGGGTTTTGTGTGGATTAAACATCAATCCATATTTAAAAATTTTTCTTCTTTGTCAGCATTTCAGTTGGTGTCTCATTTCTCCCATCCCAAGCAAAAGAAAGTATTTGATGTACTTACCTTTTCTTAATTCCCATACTGAGAATTAGCTTTATTTATTCTGCGTCACTCTGTCTTGGCATTGTTAAATTACTGAGAACAAGTTTAGGCAATCAAGAATAGAAACTTAAAATTGTTTTTTCTAGATTACATAGTAGGTTTTAGTGGTCTGATTATGCAAATCAAGAAGAAAACTTACAGCCATATCTTTTATTACCTTTTTATTTGTTGAGAAAATCAGTTCTCTTCCTTTGTATCATATGGCATAAATCCATATCTAGCATTTCTAGATTTTCTTGGATAAAATTTCCTTTTTAAATAGAAACTTGGACCCGGGTATTGGGCTTTTCCTTTACATTACATATATTTGTGTGCGTCCCTGTCCCCATTTTTTTTTTCCTTAGATGCTGATCCCATTTTCAAATAGTATTTCTGTTTTCTTATGATTCAGTTGAAAATAACTTTCCTGGGAGTGTTGGTTCTTCGAGAACCCAGATTCATTACTGTAATTTGTTACAATCTTGTGCTTTGTTAGTGCTCTTAAGCTAAATTTTGCTAAGTTAGTAAAATAGCACTTTTGAGTTTATAAAAGCACATCAATTCACTCAAGTGGTATGCTTAGCATTGAGGCAAGAAGCCATGGGTACAAGAGTGAAGTGAATTGGGTTCTCTGTGAAATTGCTATGGTGAACACAATATGTAAAATTGTTTTGTACACCAATAATCACAAACATTGCTCTTTTTCTTAGGGCTGTTTGGGAATAAAATAATTTTAAAAGCTAAATTAAATGGAAATACTGGCTTTGGTTATTAATACTTTGGCAGGTGAGCCAGAAAAACCTGTTTCACTCAACTCAGCTCTTGGAAGAGAGTTGTAGAAGTTGGGGGTGGACTGGAGCAGAAACTAGAATTGTGTTAGATTATGACATCCTTGCCCTTAAGACAACAGCATGACTCCTCCTTGTCTTTACTTATGCTATTCCTCTGCCTGGAATGCCTTCCCTCCTTTCTATCTAAATCCTACCCACCTCTTCCACGAAGCCTTCTCTAACTACTGGAGCCCACATTGATGTCTCCCTGTTCAGAACACCTATGGCATCTAACAGTCAGCACTGCACCGTTTAGCACTGTTTGTCCTATGGCAATTTCACATGCTACTGAGTGTGAGTACATTAAAATATAAATGTGGGGAAATATGCATTTTTCCAGTAAAATTTGAAAAACGATAGGTATAATATATAAAGGAGGATTTGCAGGCTTATGGAAAGTTTATAGGCTATACCTAGACTGTGAGATTGGGGGAGGAGGGGAAGTCGGGGGTCTTAAATGTACCTTTTTTAAATCTCAGAGAAATATTGCAAAGTGTATATGATTTTGACAGTCAGTGAGTCTAAAACGTCATGTTTTATAAACTCATTTATTTTTATTCCGTAAATAGCCTAATTTGTTTTGTTTTGTTTTAGACCTTGAGTAACGACATTTTCTGTGCTAATACTTACTTGAATATCAGTTCTGGAATCAAAAAAGTTTTCTTCTTGCTTAGGCCAAAATACTTGTGTTCATTCATCTAATAAGCACATATCCCCCAAACCTTGTTCTTGGTATCAAATACTAAAATGTAACAAATGTCAAATTTTGCACTGTGGAGAACTGTATTTTTATTATATCACTGATGTGTAATAAGGGGTATCCTTGCATGGTTAATATGGAGGGAATTTTAATTGTAAAGATAATTTTAATTTATATTTATTTCATACAGTGCTAAGGGAGTTGAGACAATAGCTTTGTCTAGATTTTTTCCTTTGATTTTTCCCCAAGTCAGTGTATACTCAGGGTGTGGCTATACAAATATATGAATAAATATGCTTAAGTTATGTTAAAGTCTGTTTAGGTGCCTATTGTTTTTTTAATTGTACCTGTGATGAGTTATGCAGTCATTTCTTGGTTTTAATTTAATTTTTAAGTTAGCTGACATCATGACTTTGAATAGACCATTTAGTTTCTTATATAACTAATTTAATGTGGATTGGACCTATGCATCAAGTTTGTGAATGGTTCTGACAGAATAATAGCTTTATTTATAAATTCTTTATGAAATGTCCTTTTAAATTATGTAATTCTTGAGCATATTTACATTTGGACAGCAGTCACATTAATTCGGAAGTAAAATTAGTATGTAATACTTACATGTTTGAGACATGTAAGTTTTTATTAAATTGATTTTAAATAGTCTTGGTTTCTGATTGACCTCATGGTGATGTCTTCTATTTAAAATTCAACACAGGAATATATGATATGGTAATGTTTGTTTGGTATGGTAATGTTTATTTGGATATTTTCATATAAAGATATATTATTCTTTGTGTGTTTTTTAGAGGTACCAATCTTGGGAAAAAGAAGCAACACATTTGTCATATACCAGGATGTGGTAAAGTCTATGGGAAGACCTCACATCTGAGAGCTCATCTGCGTTGGCATTCTGGGGAGCGCCCTTTTGTTTGTAACTGGATGTTCTGTGGTAAAAGATTTACTCGAAGTGATGAATTACAGAGGCACAGAAGAACACACACAGGTTACTAACATTTAATTTTAACAGACAAAAATGGCTACATGCTTATGGCTACCTACTACCTTGAAGGTTTTTTTTAAAAGAGCATACCTTACTGATCTGGATCATTTTTTTTTTTAATAAAGATTTTATATATTTATTTGACAGACTGAGATCACAGGCAGGCAGGGAGAGAGGGGGAAGCAGGCTCCCTGCTGAGCAGAGAGCCCAATGTGATGCGGGGCTCAATCCCAGGACCCTGGGATCATGACCTGAGCTGAAGGCAGAGGCTTTAACCCACTGAGCCACCCAGGTGCCCCATGATCTGGATCTTGTAAAATATGATCAGTTACATCCAGTTTTTATCTTCAGCAACACCAGTTTAAAAACAATAATTCCGGGCTCCTGTGTGGCTAATTCGTTAAGCATCTGCCTTTGTTTGCCTCAGGTCATGATCCCAGGGTTCTGGCACCAAGTCCCACATCGGGCTCCCTGCTCAGTGTGGAGCCTCCTTTTCCCCCTTCCTCCGCCTGCCACTCCCCTTGCTTGTGCGCTCGCTCGCTCGCTCTCTCTGTCAAATAAATAAAATCTAAAGAAAAAAAAAAGAAAAGAAAAAAAACAGTAATTCCAAATAAGCCAACATGGCTTACCTTGTAAAATAACATTTTATTTTATGTGGACTCTGGCTAGCTTTTTCCCCCTTTCTTAGTTCACTGTCTTTTGTTTTGCTTTAACATTGTTGAATGTCTTAAGCCACATTTATGTTATTCTTGTTTATTATGTTAACAATTTAAAGATTTATTTATTTATTTTCGAGAGTAGGAAGGGTCAGAGGGAGACAGAGAGAGGGTCTTAAGCAGACTCCTCTCTGAGCACAGAGCCAGACTTGGGCTCAGTGCAGAGTCAGCTGTAGGGCGGATCTCGTGACCCTGAAGTCATAACCTGACCTGAAACCAAGAGTTGGCCACTTAACTGGCTGCACCACTCAGGCACCCCTCTGCTTTTACTCAACCTTTCTTAAATTCTTCTTCTTCAGTACTACAATAAAGAATAAATCCTTTTTTTTTCTGACAAACTCAATCATTTCACCTTTTCTCATTTTAATATCTGTGAAATAAGCAAAAAATATTGCATTGAGGAATAACCAAGGTGTTATTGATGGAAAGACTCTCTTTGATTTGTTTTATATCGTATGTGTGGTTATATGAAATGAGCCTAGAGATGACCCAAACTAAACCCCAGGTTAATATATCTTAGAGATAGTTTTCTCCTTCTACCTTGTAATGGTAAAGGTGTTTATCAGTCTAGGCTCAACACTGAAGGATTGAAAAATACATACTTACAGTCACTAGAGAGCTTAGAAGGAAGAAGCGTGGTAAAAAAAAAGTATTGGTTTTGAAGTCACCTAGATCTGGATTCAAATCTAGATTCTCTGTTAGATTAGGCAAATATGCTGTCTCTGACTCAGCTTTCACACCTCCTACATTGTCTTTAAATATATAAAACAACCTGCCAAGTATGTAGTAGTATATATATTACATGTTCTACTTGTTTTATTTTCTGTCTCACTTGTTAGGTAGGTAGATGAGTTTATTAAACTGTTTGAAACTGCAACAAATAATGTAAGAAAGTAGATAAAGTATGCTCAGAGGCAGAGATCATTATTGCTTGGGATAGTAAGGCATTGTTGGGCAGTGGGCTGGGATAGTAGACTTTAAGATGGCCTGATAACAGAATTTTCCTCTGTGGAATTTGATCAGCAGGTTATAAAAAGGAATAATGTAAAAGGAAAAGAAGTCTGATCAAATAAATGTGGGAAACACTTGGTTAAACAGGGTCACTACATGTACCTTCGAGGTAGCACCTCTTAGGACCTTTAATTGAACGTTAACAAGACAGGATCTCTAAGTGGGGAGAGATGTAGTATGCGTAGCATTTCCCAGCCTCCTCTGATTGTCGTGCCATTTTCCATGGATCATCTTTCAGGATTGATTCCAAGGGAAACTTTGGGAAATAATTTCGCAGAAGAATAGAATGGTATGTGAATAGAAGAGGTAAAAAACCATTTTCCATAAGTAAAAATGAGATTCTATATAGCACATTTCTATTAATAAGTGGATTGAGCCATATACAGGGCGTTTTAAGTTAGGCAATAGAGAATTTAAACTATTTATTTATCTGCAAGTTATTGCCATACCACTTAGTATAATGGTGGAGTTTTACACCGTAATACAAGTTGGCATTTAAAGATTTGTCTGGCATTGATTTATTGGATTGGAGAGGGTATGACTTAAGGTGTCGTCAGAGCATAGATCAGACGTGAAGTCTGGTGAGGACCTACTTAGGGTGGAGGTGCTAGAACGAGATAGGTAAGAATTTTGAAATAAATTAATTAAGAAAATTGTAAGACTTGTTTATTGAATGATTTCTCTCTGGATTCCCTTTAGATTGGCCTTTTGGTTTCTGTCTTTCAGTAATTCTCTTACACAGTAGGTCTTTGACTTTTTAATTAGACTTTCAGGCTGTTTTTTGTATTTAAAAAATCTATTTTATTCATGCTGGGAAGTAAATTTAGGCATCAGGGTCTTAAATTAACTTTACTGTCATGATATGTTAGGCTTGCTCTTGACTATGTCAGCTAAAGTCAAGTCCTCTAGCCATCTCCATTATTCCTGGGATTACTCATTCTTAATGGACCTCAAGCTTGTGTTTTTGCTTTAATCTGTAAGTACTCTGCGTAGTTACTTGAATTCACATTTAAGAGTTGAAGGTTTAGTACCATGGATTTAACATGTTAATACCTTAAATATAGCTTAAAACAGTATGCTCTTGGAATGTCTGGGTGGCTGCCTTCACCTCAGGTCATGATCCCAGGTTCTGGGGATCGAGTCCTGCAACCAGCCATCCTTGCTCAGTAGGAAGCCTCCTTCTCTGTCCGCCTGCACTGCCTGCCCTGCCCCCTGCTTGCATTCTCTTTCTCTGAAAATTGAATAAAATCTTAAAAACAAGAACAAAACCAAAAAAATAGTCTACTCTTTAAAAAAGTATGGTCTGATGGTCATTTTTTAGCTGTATGGTACCTTGTAACAGATGTTTCAAAACAAACTATTGGCATATTTGAAATATTAAAGTCTAATTGGAGTATCAGTTTATAATGTTTGAAGATTGTTTTCCATTGAAAAGTAAAGATGACATTTATTTTGAGGAAAAATAATCTAGGAGAGAAATCTTGAAAAGGCAGCTAATGAAACTGATGTAGTTTTAATTACTCTCCTTCCTGTCCCTAGCTGTCAAGTTAGGTTGGCTTGCTTTCTCAGCAGATGATCAGTCTATTACTGTTGAATTTTAAAAATTGAGTAACAATTTTTTTTTAACAGGTGAGAAGAAATTTGTTTGTCCAGAATGTTCAAAACGCTTTATGAGAAGTGACCACCTTGCCAAACATATTAAAACACATCAGAATAAAAAAGGTATTCACTCTAGCAGTACAGTGCTGGCATCTGTGGAAGCTGCACGAGATGATACTTTGATTACTGCAGGAGGAACAACACTTATCCTTGCAAATATTCAACAAGGTTCTGTTTCAGGGATAGGAACTGTTAATACTTCCACCACCAGCAATCAAGATATCCTTACCAACACTGAAATACCTTTACAGCTTGTCACAGTTTCTGGAAATGAGACAATGGAGTAAATATTACACAAATACTTATTCATTGTGGTTATTTTTATACAGTAGTGAGAAGAATATTGTTCCTAAGTTCTTAGATATCTTTTTATTGATGTGCAAAAATTTTTGGATTGACAGTAACTTGGTTATACATGACACTGAAATGCCTTACTTTGTATGATATTCCATAGTATATTAAAAATGGTAAAATTGCATGGGTTTTGTAGGTACTTTTGGAATCTAGAAGAAATGAAATTTTACCAAGTTATATAAAGAGAAAATTGAATTTAACAATGCGAATGGTAGTCTAACCAAATGCATCAATCCTGTGTGGTTTAGTGTAAAAATGAGAACATGTTGGTATTTATCTATTGTAAGATAAAAAAAAGTTGGTGGGTGAAAGAAATCATGTTATGATAAAAAAAAATTTTTGTAATTTTCTTGATGACTGGAATTTTTATTATGCATAACTGACAAATCAAGTTTCCAAGCAAATGTTACATAGTGTAGGCTTTACTTAGCTTATCAATTTGTCATTTTGAAGCTAATTATTTTAATTAGGTTAACTATGTACAATATTTTAAGCATTACTCTTGTAAGATTTTGAAAACTACATTTTAACATGGAACTCTAGGGATAGTCACCTTTTAAATCCTGTTGAAAAGCCATGTTTAAGATTTAATTTGCCAAAATAATGTCTTGTTAATATTCTTTCAATAACGAAGTTGGGCAATATAACCAATGTTTAAAAAAAAAGTTTAAAATGTATAGGTTGAGGCATTTGGGTGGTAAGAAAATGTTACAGTGAATTATCCCTTTTCTTGAATATTGGAGGACCAAAAAAATAAGGTGTATTGCGTCTTAGCAGTGATTTTTTTATCCAATCTTGTTTCCAAAAACCATATGTCTGCCAGGGCCTTAAAAGCCATCATGTAAATTACCAGTAAAGTATAACATATGCAAACATAACAAAATCACTTCCATAGTGACGATACTCCAACCATATGGATATTAGTCATAGAAAACTAGAGGTTTATGATATTTTTTTAAGTCTCTCTCTCTCTCTCTTTTTTTTTTTTTTTTTGTCTAGGTAGTCAGTCTGCACTTAAATATCAACCATTTTCCTTTTTTGCTTCTTCCTTTTAAATTTATATGTATCCAGTACATTTAATTGAGAAATGTATGTTTTTTATTATGCTGTATTTTCTTTTTATTTTTTAATTATTGTTTATATTTTCAATTATTAAAAAAATGTACAAAATAAAGTTTCATTGCTGGTCTTGTAAGAGCTATACAATTTTCCTAAATGTATACCTATAACTGCAGCAGTTCACCTATTTCAAAAATTTGGAATTCTGTTCATTTGTTATTCTTAAGACCACCTCAAATTTAAAGGCTACCTTATTGTACGTTTAAAGTGTATTATAACAGTGTGGTAGTTAATAAAACACTATTTTTTTTCTTTTGAGTTTGTTGTATTCCTATGCATTTAAAATATTTGCAGTGATATGGGATAAGAAAAATCTGGTTTATTTTCTTCATCTTAGCCTTTTATTCACAGATTCTTGATTTCAAACACTAAAATTATTGTGAGCAGGTATATTTACTTGTAAAGATAAGAGTAGAGGCACTAGCAAATTACTAATTTTTCACCTGAGAATGATTTAATTATTAAATAAGACTTTCAAAAAGCATCTTTTAACTCTTAAGTTCACACTGATTCATGTTAGTTGTAATAGTATCATTTTGCAAACCTTGATTTTTGTTTCCCCTTTTAAAGCATTGCAGAATATTTTGATTTATTAAAAACTTGAATTTACATGACAATTCTTGAAAATGGTAACATGTTTTGGTAAACCATGGCAAGAGCTATTTGAAGGTTATGTTTTGGGTTTGTGTATGTCTAATGATAAAGCAGAGTAAGAGGAAGGGAGAAGTTAACAATAACTATATCTTAAATATTCCAAAATTAAAAGTCCAATTACTTTGCACAGGTGTATAGTGAGGGTAGAGATTAAGATTTCCATTGTCTGTTTTCCAGGCCCAATCTGACACTGTCAGTAATATCTTTGAATGCATGGGACAGCTCTAGATATGCATAAAAGCACAGGCAAAGTTTTCCTAAATAGGAGACTTTAGCTTGTGATGTGCAATAGGAAGTATTACTTGAATTATAGAAACTAATGGGATGTACAATTATTTTGAAGTTACAAGGATTAGAATTTGAATCTTTAAACTCCAGATAATATTTAGAATTTTTTCATTATTGAGGATGTGTGAAGAAGATTATGTGAAAGGGTTGCTCACTTGAGCAAAATATCCATTAAGTCAGGAGATTAAAAATCTTTTAGAGTGTGATAGAAGAGATGTTTTAAAATAATACTGAAATTTTACAGTATGTTTATAGAGTGTTTTTGGTCCATGAGCTTCCATGCATATTTTATCAGTTCTTAGAGCATGAATACAATGAAGAAAGTAAGTAGTTCCAAAAATTATTTAAGGTGCTCGCTTCGGCAGCACATATACAAAAATTATTTAAGTAAGTTTTTGGATTTTAGAGTGCCCACTAGGAATATGTCAGTGAGCTTTGAATCTTTGCCTAAGCAAAAAATCAGTATTCAGCCTCAGCCTAGGTGATTTCAAATATTTCTATTTTTGTAAATAAAAATGCTGAATATATTGATACATTGATTTTTTTTCTAGTTACAGAATCCTAGTATTGAGTATATTAATGCAAGGATACACTTTAATAGGTGCTTCATCAGTTGCTTTGCTTTCATGAAGGCTAGAGTGTGTATGCAATGTACTCACATAAAATTCCTGTTTATCAGAACATACTCATCTAGTAAACTAGATGTCTATACTTGAATACCTTAAAGAAAATATCACTTAAGATTTCTGTATCTTGAGACTTGATGACTTTGAGAAGTAATTCAGTTAAGCAAAAAGCACATAAAACTTTAAAGGAATACACATATCTATTGCAAAAAGTCAGGTGCCCTGTAAGTGACTGGGCAAAACAGTGGAAAAAATGCTTAAGATATATCAAAGTAGTGAAAATGCTTAAATAGTGAAAATACATGTATGCCTAAATTGAAGGCATGTCAGACATAATTCATAGAAAATAATGCTTAGTCAATATTGTTCATGATAAAATGCTGGGAGCATTGAAAAACATCCACAGGTCTCCCTGCATTCTTGACCTACTAAACTCTGCATTTCGGGGGATGGAGAATATATATGTGTTTTGTAATCATTCGTTAAGTGGCTCTGATAAACACTCCTGAATTAGAATCACTTAAAAAGTGCAAGCATTTTAGTATCTTAATTGTTCAAATCCTAATACTACTCACAATCCCAAAGTTTTTGTTTTATTAAAAATCTTGTAGTCAATATTTTTTTCAAAATTTGTAATTATTATTACTAATAACATTAGGTTTTAAAATATGTAAGTTGATGTGTTGGTTGTGCTACCCTATCAGACAATGTGGTTTTTAGTTTTAATTAAGTTGTTAAGAATTGTTTTCAGTGTAAAAGAACTATTTGTTTCACTAAATAGTATGTTTAAAACTTTTTGTCATAAATGAGTAGTAAGTCTTTTTGTTGTCTGATAATGAGCACAAAACAAGTTGGTTGATATCTTGGGAACAAGATTTGGTATTTTAGTGAAATCACCTCCCCTAGTGTTGGAGACACAAAGATACTGATTTGGTCCTTTGTTTGGACAGATTTGTATATAATCAAATACATTGTGGTAAATACATACTAGCAGCAGATGCAAAGTGCTCTAGAAATGTAGAGGAGGGAAATTCTGCATGGAGAAATCTGGGAAAGTCGGGCAGAGAAATGGCATCTGCAAAGGTACAGTGTGGTTTGTTATGGATGGTAGGGGAATTTGGGAGGGAGTTGGAGGAGGGTGGTCAAATTGCAAAGGAGTTGAGAATTTAATCTTTACCAGTGATTCCTAAAACTTTTCAGAATCCTGGGTCTTAGAAAAATGCACATTAGCTCTCATTCAAATTCAGGTTGTTCAAACACTACATGGGGATGTTTGATCTAAAGTTTGAACCTTGGAACACGGTTGTGCTTTTATGGAACTGGGGGAGAAAGAGGAATCATCAAGGAGGCTGTGAGAAACCATAGAAGGTGTCACGGCGGTGGTGAACATTAAGTGCAATGAAGAGGTTAAGTCAGATGAAAAGCAAGAAAAGGCTATTGGTTTTGGCAATGTGGAGTTGCCTGCTGATCTTTGTAAGCCATTGATGAGAGTATTTGGGTAAAAGACTGGTTGAGGGCACAGGAGAAGAGGCTTTGGGGACAAGAAGTATAGCATATTTTGTTAACATTTGGTGGTAAAGACCAGAAGGGGGCAGATGCTGAGTCAGGAAAGAAAACTGTTCAAGTTTCTCATTATAAAAGTACATTTTTATATAGATAAATATTAAGAGTAAAAATTTAAGTGACCTCGAAGCTGGAGTTGGAATTTTTGAACGGCTATATATGCTGTCATATATTCTTACCATTTTATCACTATATTTAAAGGCAGTATTTTGGTGTTAAAAATGCTGAGTGGGAGGTCTGTTTCCTTCAGCCTTTTCCCACTCCCCAGCTTTTAAATCCCTTGCTTCTCTTCTAAATCCATATTAAGCTGCATGTGAAAACAGATGGGTTTCTTACCTTCTTTTCATCCTCCATAAAAAGGGGATAACTAACAGTGGTATCCCTCATAGGATTGTTGTGAGGATTAAAATGTAAGCATTTAACATAGTGTCTTCTGGCTTATAGCAGTGCTCATTTTTTTTCCTCCTCCACATCTGTACTAACTCTGAAGACTTCATTTTTCTGTAGTAAGGGGGCCAGTGTTTGGGGGTTTCCATTGTTTGACTATGGTTCATGCATTGATTTCCTCCTTCAGAAAGGGGGTTTTTTTAAATTTAAAAAAAAGTGAAAAAACTACAGAATCTAAATTGTTGGTGGACAATGCGTGATGTGATGGGGCAACAGAAAGGGTGGAAATAAGCAAAGAAGGAAGCGCAGAAAAGTGTCCTCTTAAACTACACCCTGATGTAGAATTCTATCCCTTATTTTAACATTTCTTTGCCAAAGAATCTTTGGTTCATTTTGAAAGAACTTAGCATTCAGTGGTTCCAACCTTAAGAAATGCCGCTTATTTCTCCAAGAAAAATCTAAGCCTCCAGTAGACAACAGAAATAAAGGAAATGTTACAGTAGATAACCTTTGGGATATCTGCCCAACTTTTGTGCCATTTTCTGAGGATTACTTCCGCTACCTTCAGGAAGGAGCTATTCAGAGGATTGGACAAGGGTTGGAAATCTGGTCAAATGTGAGCCACATAGGTGATTTCTTCTGAGAATTTGTAATTGGAAAACGGATGTCCTGGGAAGCTGCATTTGGAACATGGATAAAGCAAAGATGAGAGACCATACAACTAGAAGGAAAAGATGATCAGAACAGCTTCCTTGATTGTGGATCACTTAATGTTTTTGTTCCAATGTTTTGTGTCTGTCTGCATTGCCTGCTCCTGAGTTTCATAAGTTACCCTTAAAACCTTACAGGGAGCCTCCCCCACTTCCACCTTTAGTCCTTAAGTTTGGGAGACAATTACTTGCTACAAAATGCCAACGAAAACATCTGCAATACAATTCCTTCTTGCATAAAATATAGTGGTCTGAAATAGTTGATGACTTGGTCCTGTATAAATACCACAAAAAATGATCGTAGTGCCAGATGAGTCAGGTTTCGATGAGGGAGAACTTAGTTCAGAGCCTGAGTGAGTCAGAAGGGGTGAGCCTTGAAGGGCCAGTAAAATGGACCCAAGGGGACTGATGAAAAGGCCTGAAAGTCCACCTGCAGTCTGAGAACTCTTCCTATGAAAGGACTGTGTACTGGGGGCTAAGGGATACTGGTTTTCTTGCCAATGCCAGCTTTGTTGTTGATGTCCCACACTGTATGTTCTTCCCTGTATGTTTGCATTATGCAGATTCAGGTTCAGTCTGGGCCTCACTTTTAATTGTGTGTCCCCAACTACCGAGTCTTCCTAACACCTAAATCCCTTAAAAATCTTCAGTTAGTTGCATCTGTCCCATTTTTACTCTTGGTAAATTCCTGTGGCTTTTTCGTCTTGAATCATTTAATAAAAGTGAAACTTTTCACATTGTAACACAGTGCACAGATTTTGGACTTAGACATTCCCGGGTTTATGTCCTGGCTCTGCTGCTTACTAGCTGTGTGATCTCGGACTCTATCATTCCACTCGGCAGCCTCGGCTTTCCAATCTGTAAAATAATAGTAGCATTATCTTCATAAGGGTGATGGAGGAGATGAAACAAATGAGTGCATGTAAACCACTTTTCACAACGCCTGACACATAGCTAAGTACTAAGTAAATGTAAGCCCTGGAGGAATCAATACTCTTCCTACACTTGGAAATAATTATCGGTGTCTTGTATTAATGTGTTTATCCACTTTGATCTAGTTAGTTGCCTGTGAGTTGTCTGTCATTATTCGTATTGTGCCTTTTTATTATAAAGCATTTCAAACATACAGAAATATGGAAAACAATATAAATGAATACCCGTGTATCCACCATCCTGCTTTTACAGTCTTAGTATTTTACACACTTTTGCTTGTTTCTTTTAAAAAAGTTATAGCTACAGTGAAATCTAAAGAGCCTTCTCTCATTCCATGTCTTTCCCTTTACGTACAAAGGTAACCGCTGCTCTCAGTTTTTCTGTTTATCAGAATGATACCATGAATGGTTTTATATGCTTGTATATATGCATATCTAGGATTATCTTCATGTTTTTGAAGTTTTATATAAATGGTATCATACTGTAGATTATTATGAGGCCTGTTTTTTCATTCATGTTGAGATGTACCCATGTGAACACCTGTTTCTCTATTCATTGAAAATGTTATAGTTCATTGAATAAGTGTATCACAGTTTCTCCTTTTTTGTGTTGATGCGCACGTTTCAGTTATTTAAGATTTTTCCCTATAAACAATGCTGCAGTGAAATACTCGATATGTTTCCTTGTGCACTTGTGTGAGTGTTTGAGGTATGTATCATGAACATCAATCACTGGTCAATAGAATATTCTTCAAGTGATCAGTATTGCCAAATGATCTGTACAGTGTACATACCAAATTAAGCCCTACCAGCAGTGTGTAGGAGTTCAAGTTTTCCCATACCCTCTCTAACCGTTGGCCTTGGCAGATGTTTTGTCTGATAAAGAACCACACAATTTTATTTTGAAATTTGGCAACATGATTTTTGGGAGAAAAGTAAGTGTAAGAAGTTAAAAAGGAACTGGAAAAAGCCATGTATATATAAAGCAATTGATACCAGTAGGCATAAGCAGACATTTGTCAAGTGTAGCAGAAACAATGTGTGGTTTTCTTATGAGTTCCACCTTTTAAACTCATTCAGCCCCTGCCCTGTATGCTACTCCCCACAGCCTCTTATTGTAGAGGTCTCTACACAGTAGACCACCCTCTTGGATCGAATATTGTAAAGAAGGCTCTAGCCCAGCTCTCTTCCATGGTGTTCCTGTCATCTGGGGCTGGGAGTATAAGCTGTTACTGCACTGGGGCCTCCTGACTGCCCTGTTTCTCCAGTTCTTCCCCTGCATCCCTATCCCCACTCCCGATAAAGTGGCCTTAGTTGATTGGTCTGTCAGCTGCATAAGCCAACTTCAAATTGGGGAAACCCTTTCTTGCAGACCCCCAGTATCGCCATATATCCATATGATGGGTGTGAAGTAACTCGTGATTTTGATTCTCATTTCCCTGTATTCTGGTGAGGTTGAGCCTATTTTCACTAAGTTTCACTATTTTCACTAAGTTTCACCATGTTCCCTCTGAAGGGAGTCCTTTATCCTTTTGCCTTTCTGGTTATTTACATTTTTGCATTGATTTTCAAACATTTTTAGTGAATTCCAGGTATGTATTATTTTAGAGATACAGGGGCTAATAAGATCTTTTCCCAAGATGAGGCTTGTCTTTTAGCTTTATGGTGTTTTGTGTGTAAGTTGTTGCTTTGTAAGAGTTTTATTTACTGAAAATTTTAGGATTTTGTTTTTCAGTTTAGCTTATTAATCCAATTTAAAGGTATTTCTCATTATGGTGTGACGTCTAATATTTTCCTACGAATGTCTTGGCACATTCGTGAATAGCCCAACCTTTGCCCCACTAATTGTAATGCTACTTCTGTCATTTATCAAGTTTCCATTTGTGTGTGGATCTACTCCTTCAGTCCTTTCTTCCCTGTGCTGGGATCGTACCATCCGTATCGTGCCTTTCACATCTCCATATCTGGTAGGGCAAGTCTCTGCTCACCCCTAAGCTGTCCTTTCAGATAGTCTTGACTATTCATGAGCCCCGGCTTTTCGTGTGAGCTTAGGATTAAATTGTCAAGTTCTGTTGAAGAATCATGTTAGGATTTTTACTGGAATCATGTTTAATGTACATATTAATTTGAAGGAAGAATGTTATGTTCCTCTCCACAGACAGTCTGTATCTTCACTTTAATGCTCTTTTTACGAACCTTTCTTTTGTTTTTAGTTTTTGCTGTGGGACAGGTTTTTTTCTTTTTAAGTTCAATATGTGAATTGGTTAATACTGGTCCATATGCATGCTATTGAATTTTGTAAACTGATTTGAACAATCCTACATAATTTTCTGGCTAGTTCTAATAGTTGGCCTATGGATTCTGTAAGATTTTTTTTATGGTGATAGTCATATTGACTTCAAATAAGAAAAGTTTTGTCTCTTATTTCCGATTCTGACACCTCTACTTTTTAAAAATATTGCATTGCATTGGTAGCTTAGTGTTAACTAGACATCTCTGCCCTGTTTCAGACTACCATTTACTTTTCTTTTCCACGTGTAATCTTATTTGATCCTTGGGCTATGTGCTTGGCACTTGGGATAAAAGGATGATTGATTCATAGTTTCTGTCCTAAAGGATAATAGAGAGGCTGATGACATTCTGACTGCAATGGCCTTTCTGACTTTTAAAAGAATTCTATCATTAATGTTATTTTCTGTACTTTTCCCATTATAACAACATATTCCCTTTATTTCAAAGTTAGGGGAAAACTTTTATTTTTCTCCTTAAACTTTATCCTCTAAGAGCTCCAGCATAACCCTGCTAAGTGTCCACAGATGTGACATCTGGAACATTGTACCCCAAGTATGTAAGAGCCTGAGTGTAGGCCCTCTGCCTGCTTGGCACAGAGTTATGTGCACGAGGGCACCTAATAAACCTTTTATGACATTCAAAGAAAGAATATAGGGGCTTACGTGCTCAGGCTCTAGCGTTAAGCTCAAGACTTGCTTGATGTGCCAAATTCGGGATGGAGGAAAAAAACAGAAGTTTACTTTTGAGGGTCTTTCTGGCTCAAGTCTCCTCAAGTTGACCCTAATCCTGGAGACAATGAGTCAACCCTGAAACAGAAAAACTAGAAACCACGAGGCAGCAACATACACATGCAAACAACTTTCTAGTCATTGTTCTGGAGAAAGGGAAAACCAATATTCTGCCCCTAAAATCATTGTATGGCCCATGACATACACTGGAAGGAGCAGTAGGTATAAACACCACCCAGAACCAGGGGGTTCCTATTATCTGGGCTCTTTTCTGCTGGACTATTCCTTCTTCAGTTGGCAAAGGATAAAGGGACAGTTGTGGGTATTTCTTGAGTCCCAGAATTTGAACTGAGGACACAGGGAAGAGAGTCTTAGAGGAAGGAGGTGAATAGTGAAGAGGAGTGTGCAGGAAAATTATGGGGTGGGGCTCAGCCTTCAGTGGGTGTCCTCTGCCTTTGCTCACAGAAGCCATTGGCTTGCTGTTTCTCTAGTCTTAATCTTATTCGAAGATGGCATTCTGGATTCTGATCCATTGTGATCAGACCTTCTGTGTCCTTGAGGCTTTCCCCCAGAACTTGAAAGCTGCTGGGAAGAAAGCTGCAAACTTAAGTTTCTCCTGGGTTTTGCTCTGCAAGGGGGGAGAACATTGTCCCTTTGCAAACAGTCATAAAATTAGCAGGGTTGTGCTATGGCTCTTGTCAAGCTGCTGGACAGTCAGACCTCCAGCTGCAGAAGGACCTCAGCCCACTCGTCCCTGATCCCTAAACATTAGCAGCACCATGTTGCTAATTTCCTTGTTTTTGCCAGATGGGCAGCGAGGGTGAGTGATGTCAGGGTGTGGCTTATCTCATCACCGATCACCGGCTACACACCTTCACGGTCAGCTTCTGAGCTGTCCACATTTTCTCCACCTCCTCTTCTCTGTTTACTCTTACTTGCTTTCTGCCCCATCACTCCTCTGACAAGCTTTGGAAAAGGTTGATATTGACCTCCACGTCATAACCATGTAACACGGAAATATTCACGTCCCACTTGACCTCCAGAGTGCTGAGCATCTTTTTCCTTGAAATCCATGACCTTCCTGAGTTTCCTTCTACCTCTTTCTACTTCTCTTCCCTTTTGCTAGCTTCTCTTCTTCTACCTGACACTCAAATATTGGGTTTTCTCAGGGCCTGATCGAGCTGAATTCTCTCCCTATTTTGCACTGGATGATCTTGTTCATGCTGGTGCTCTCCCTCTGCTCCAAGCATGGACAGCAACCAGCAATCCCTGCTCTGCTCCTCGCTTGAATTGCAGCCAAGATATTGAACTCTCCATTTGCCGCCTCTGTTGGAAATTTCACAGGTACCTCAAAATGTTTATGCTCAAAACTCCTTTTCTGAATGTCTGCCCCTAATCGTGGACCCCTAATTAAGACAGTGCCTGTCTTAATGAAGAGCGTCCTCCTATGTGCCCAGATGCTCGTTCCAGGAAAGGGAAAGCTAGCCTTGACCACCCCATCCCTCTCACCCCATACCCAGCCTGTAGACCTCCCACGTCTTTCGGAACCACGCATCCCTCTGCCCACGTCCCAGTCAGCAGCCAGCATTTTCTGCTTTATTCCACATTAGAGCAAACCCTCTGATTTGAGTTCCCCATAGCCACTCTTCTTGACCCCTCACTAGTCCACTCTCCAAAACAGCAGCCTAGAGTGACTTTTCAAAAAATGCCAGTCTTCTTAAGACTCTCTACTGGCCTTCAGATGGCATCCTGAGTCTTCGCCGTGGCTGCTGCCGACTTCACCAGCCTCCTCAACGGGTCTGTCCCTCATCCGCCGCCTTCCAGCCACTGTGCCTTCTTTCCCTTCCCCAGGTATTTCAGGCTCCTTCCGGCCCGGCTCTGGCTTTGCGGAGTCCGTCAAGGCAGCATGACACCTCTGGGCCGCTCTAGGGGCTTTTGCCTCAGGGGCCCCTTCATAAATTTTCTGAAGAATTATATCCCATAATAATACTGGTTTTATATATTATATATATACATATTATATATTATACATATACATATTATATATATACAGATAAATATAATCCAGGTTGGATTTGTTTCTTTTTCTCTCAAGATAAAATTCACATAAATTCACCATTTAAAAATGTGCAATTCAGTGACAATTAATATGGTCCCAAAGTTGTGTAGTCACCACCTCTATCTGGTTCAAAACACTGTCTGAAAAAGTAACCCTGTACCTAGTGAGCACGTACTCTCCATAACCCTCTTCACCCAGTCCTTCGAGAACCACCCATGTGCTTTCTGTCCCCATGGATCCTCTCTCTTCTGGATACTTTGGGTAAGAGGAATCATACAGTAAGTGGCCTCTTGGGTCTGGCTTCTTTCCCTTAAAACAACGTCTTGGAGGTTCACCGGGGAATATTATCAGGACTTCATTCCTTTTCACGACCGAATAATATTACATTGTATGGATATAACGCTTCTTGTTTATCCATTCATCCACTGGTGAGCACTGGGTGGCTTCACCGTTTTGCTCTTGTGAACAGTACTGCTCTGAAGGGTCATGTGTAAGTACTGATTCGAATGCCTATTTCAGTTTTGGGGGTAGACACTGAAAAGCATAATCGCTGGGTTCCTTATTCACCTGATTTGAAAATAAAACATTTTCATGGACCCCCAAATGTATTGTGAGCCTAGGCACTGCGCTGGAGGTCCTGTGCCTGGTAAGACTAAGTGGACCTTGCCTTCTGTTGCTTCCATCAGAGATGCTTCTCTTGCATCTTTGCTGCACCACGGGAGGGTACAAAATGTCCACTGGGAAGAACTAGTGTGACTTGCATAGGAGACGGGGCCCACTGAGTAAGATGGTGAGTGGATTATTCTCAATTTCCATCCCAGGGAGAAAGAAACTGATGGTGATAGTCATCTGCACTCAGAGCGAAGAGCTGCTCTGCACATCTGTGTAATCAACTCACTCTCTACCTCCCTCAGCTGGAGCCTGTCCCATCTCCCTGGCTCCTGACACCAGGGTCCTCTTGCTTCTCACGCTCTCACCCCAGCTCCCAGCTTCCCCTTGGGGAGCCTGACTTGAACAGAAGAAAACTGATGCCTCTAGTCTTGGCTATGGCTCTGGTGATGTCTCTATAGATAGTAACATACAACAAATTTATTCTGACCTAATTATTCTTTTCAAGACACTGGGCTACTGGGGGCACCTGGGTGGCTCAGTCGGTTAAGAGTCTGTCTTTGACTCGGGTCATGATTCCAGGGTCCTGGGATCGAGCCCTGCATTGGGCTCTGTGCTCAGCGGGAAGCCTGCATCTCACCCCACCCGCTACCCTTACTTGTGTTCCCTCTCTTGAGGTCTCTCTCTATCAAATAAATCAATAAAAATATTTAAAAAAAAAAGACATTGGGCTATTGGAAAGTCTCTAGTAAAATGTGAACTTTCTGAAGAAAGAAATTCCAAGAAGAATAAAGTGTAAATAAATAAAGTCTAATAGGGAGCGCGGTGAGCTCCCTCGCACTTGATCCCAGATCCCCAGGCTACTTTTGCAGGAACCTGGTGGTGGTAACGGGGGAGGACAGACATGTTTTGTCTGAGCGTGGTTTTCTCTTTTTATATTATTTTTTATATATTATAGTTTCTTTATTTTCCTCCTCTTTGCTTCTTTTCTCTTGCATGCTAATTCAGCTAAAGACTAAAGGGGACTAGTACAGGGTTTTAATCAAAGCGGGTGAAGTACCTAAATCCACCAGCCTTCCCACCTAGACTCTCTTTGTCTTTCTCGCTGTTTGCCGGCATACGAGATGGTTAAGAGGAAGAGCCGGGACAGATGTGCCATTGCTTCATCAATACTTCCTTAGGCTGACATTTGTAACAAGAGAAGATTATAGTCAGAAAAAGTCCCTACCCAATTTTCTTAGGCAAACCCACAATATTTTCCATTCCCCCTTTTAATTACATCTGCTCTGTGGTTTGGGTAAGCAGACCACATTGCTTGCTGCCTAAATTATTTTCCAACTACCAAATCGCTCCGTCCCTGCACACACCCACAAATCATCTCCTACATGTTTTCAGGCAAGCTGTCTTTTAGGACATTGAATTATATCCTCTGTTATGATATATAATCACAGTATCAATGTCTATACACCTTTTGTTACAAATATATGCTAATTATTTTTGCCTGTTTCAAGATTATTAAAGCAGTTCTTAGGCATTAAAGGATCCTGTCAAGAGAGTCAATATTGAACAGAAGATTGGTTGGGAGAGAACAGAAGTTTCCATAGATTAGCCTTATAACTTTACACTTGCCATGATGCTTCTTAATATGTTTTTGACAGTTAGTAATTGGTGGATTCTCTCTGCTTCCCTTTGAATTACTTTGTGAAGTCAAATGGGTCATTATGAAGCCTAGATACTCAGTAATCTTATTTTATTTTATCATGTCAAAATTAGCTCCATTTGGAGATGTGCAAATTGTATTTTTCAGTACTTAGCAAATGTTTCACTGTGATGGAAAATTGCCTCTACTTTTGCCAAGAGCTCAAGATAATAATAAACACCACGGTGATACAGAATGGCTAATGGGTCTGGAAAACCTGAAGAAATGGGCCAAGACTATCATGGATTTAAGGGAAAAAAATGCAAAGAGGAGAAAGAGTAAAAAGACTTCCTGAATCCAAAATTCTGTGAATTTCCCTAAGACTCCCTATTTTATGAGAGAAGTTAGGCATAAAAGGTTTTCTTAGCCTGTTTGAGATTTTTTTCCCCCTCTTCTTGAGTTTTCCTTTGGTTCTCCATCTTCTCCATCTTTCACTATGAATTATAAGTCTTGTTTCAATTTCAAATTTTGAACCTAGGATCTTAACAGTTTTAATTCTCAATTATAGGATCTATTTACCAAAATCATTCTGATGTCCCAGGAATGGGGAGGAAGACCTGAGAAGTTACCCTGTTCAACTAAAACATAAAATCTAGGCTAGAAGTCTCCTGGCAGGAAGAGCTCTGGCCCTTTGCCTGGTGATTCTTGGAAACTTGGATGAGGAAGGCACTTGTCCGTGGGAGCAGGTGTTCATGGGGCATCTAATGATGATAACAAAGCAGAGCCTCTCAGGCCTTTTCCAGGGTTAATCAGCATTCCCCATTGCCTGATGTTTTATTACCTTCTAAAGTTTCTTCTGGAAAGTCTCGCAAGAGGTGTTTTATGAACAAGTTGTAACTATTTTTATGGATTTTAGTGATTTAGACCAGATTCATGATCCACAACCACATTTGCCATTAGGAGCAATATAGACTTTATTTTTTCCAGATTTTGTACCATGAATATCAATTTTTCCCTCCTTTGAGGAGCACTTAGGGATGACGTTTTAGGAGTTATTTTATGTGGTCCTTTACAACTGAGATGAAAATGAAAGGAGATGTTGAGATGTAAACTGACCTTTGGCTCTATTTGAAATCCTGGGAACTGGGAGTTCCCTTTGAGTGTTAAGTGCCGTAGGGGTGTGACAGAATGTTATGAGAGACTAGGAGAGGGTCATTGAGACCGGGATCGGGGCTTATGGAAGGCTTCCCAGCAGAGTGACAAAAGCTGGAGGTGGAAAGGGGCTGGAGAGGTAAGAAGGGTGAAGAAGACAGGACTCTGCCTGAGTCTGTGTTGGTCATCACTGTTTCCTCAGGGCTTAGCAGAAGACCCGATTAAGTATAATAGGTAGTCAACAAAAAACTGATCTGTGATTGAGGAAAGGGATTTTAAGGTGCTGTCAGGCTTGCATGTAGGGAGAACTTAGCCCGATGCAAACATTCTGGGCAGCGGCAGACTCGTGGGAGGAAGAGCTCCCAGGCAGGCGGTGCCTCCGATGGAAAGTTCTTAGGGGGCTGCCTCCTCTCCCTTCAGCATCTGCATAATGTCACCAATGAGGAACATGGAAAGGAAAAACCGAAGAAGTGGGCTCTCACTGGGGGGTCTCCAAAGGGGAGTGGTGCTCCACAGAAGCGGCCCAGTCCCGGCGGGAGAGCGGATGAGCCTTGGCTGCAACTACCGGCCTGAGAAAAACCGGCCGAGAGAGTTTGGGCAAAATGAAAATGAGCATTTGCGGATTGTCCTCATGAGCTAAGGTACTCTAAGGCCGGGGACACCTGGGGGTCTCAGTCGCTGAAGCATCTGACTCTTGGTTCCAGCTCGGGTCATGATCTCAGGGTCGTGAGATCAAGCACTACCTCTGGCTCTGTGCAGCGTGTGGAGTCTACTTGGAGAGAATCTCTCTCTCTCTCTCCACCCATCTGTCCTCCTTTACCCCCATCTCGCTCTCTCATATAAATAAAAGTCTTAAAAAAAGAAAGAAAGATAGTCTAAGGCCAGGTGGGGTTTTCTCTGAGCCTCTCTGCTCTTCTCTAAAGGGATAATGGGCTAATTTGCCACTTTCTCCCTGTCAAAATACATTAGAAGCAGCCCTGCAAATTAACATTGTCCTGAAAGCAAGAGGGAGAAAGAATTCCCAGGACACGGTGGTTCCCCTAATTTGGGTGAGTGTTTTTTTCTTTGTTGTTGTTGTTTTTTGTTTTTGTTTTTGTTTTGCTTTTTTTGCAGTCAATAATGTGGCAGGGAAAAAAAAAACAAAGGGGATAAAGATGTTTCATTCTTGACTTTTGTTGAGGATACTTGTAGAAGGGAAGCCTTCCTCCATTGTCCCTCTCCGGTGACCGCCCGGAAGGATAAATTGCATGTAAAATGTTTCCAGCAGTCTTTGCTCTGGTAGTTGTGTCACTGAAAATAATTTGATAACTGCTGCTTTCTTTCTAGAACTAGAGTCCCTGTTCTGCCCTCTGTCAGCTCCCAAACAAAGCCTGAGCGTTAGGAGGGTAACTGGGTGACAGTGGCCTGGGAGCCAAGAGGATGTGGAAGCCAAGAGGATCTCTTGTCCCACTCCCCAAAGTGGAAGGAGATGGTGCCCCCAGAGAGTCTCAACACACTCTTGTCCCTCCAGAAAAAAGGCTTGGAAATTATTTTGATGCAAGGCTGCCACTGCAAAATATTTGGATCAATTGTAGCAAGGCATCCCCCTTGGCACATGCAGCCCCCTCCCGGACTCACGGCTTGGGAAGAGCCACTTGGGCTGGATTTTAGTCCCTACTTGTGCCCCTGTCTGGGAGCAACCAGCACAACTGTACATGGCGGCCATGATCTAAGGTACGCCTTAAACAATGCTTCTGTTCGTGCTGTGAATTCGTACAGGAACCCCGGGCACGTTGTTCTTGGCACTGAGCCATTCTTCTTTCCCATTCCTTTTCTCTGTGCTCCTCTCCATTCTCTCCACCTGGGACCTTCAGGCTGGGCCCCCAATGTCTCAGCACATGATCCAAGTGTCCCCTCTTATACTTCCGATTCTTCCCTCGGCTTGGTTCCTTCATTACAAATTACGGATCCTCTGCCTCATTCCTCTGAGATTGGCTGAGGGGGCAGAGCTTCATCTGGTTCATAAATTGTGGCTAAATTGTTAATGATTGATAATGTATTACTCTTCCAGATAGAACCTGGATGAGTCTTTATAGATGCGCCACAGGATTTACATTTTAGTAGAGATCTTCAGGGCCTTAACCCCAAAGGGGATGGATGCTGTGAATTTCATGAACTAAGGCATGGCTGATAGGAAGATGCTTTAGGATGGAGTTTTCTTGCCTTTCTCAGGCACACTAGTAGGTAGTATCGCTAAATAAAACATGAATTCAGCTGATATCCTGACGTGGTATTCAGAAGTGTGGGGCAAACTGGAGAAGCATACTTGCAAACATTTTTTTTTTAAAAATAGTAATAATACTATTTTAACATTTAGTAGAATGCAACTGTTATCTTCTTTCCTTGCTCTGGGTTTTTCTTCTTTCTTCTCAATGGCCTGGACATTTGCTGTACTTATTTAAATGTGTTGTTTGGTAGAGTCCATTTATTTGCACCTTTGTCCAGGAACAACCAAAAAAGTCCCGGAGTAAATTAGCTTCAGTCATAGTTTGGTCCAGGAGCTCCTATCTCCAGGCCCTGGCAGCTCTCGCCTCCTGCCCCATTTCCCTGTAATCTTCAATGACTCTTGACTCATTGTATTTAAACAACAACAACAACAACTTGTTAATTAAAAAAAAAAATTAAAACTTTAAAAAATTTATTTTAATTTTTGAAAAATTTAACTGAGATATAATTGACATATAATATATTCATGTCAGGTATACAATGTAATGATTTGATATTTGTATATATTGCACAATGACCATCACCTTAAGTCTAGTTAACTTCTGTCACTATTTATAGTTACAAGTGTTTTTTCTCGTGATGAGCTCTTTCAAGATCTACTCTTAGCAACATTCAAGTAGGCAATACAGTATCATTAACTATAGTCCTCATGCTGTACAAAATAGCACAAAAACTCTTTTGAAATTATCTTAAACTTGTGGAGGAGTTTCAAAAACTATTCAGAAAGTTTTCGAATACCCTTTATCCAGCTTCCACTAATGCTAACTTCTTATGTGACAAAAGTACAGTGATTGAAACTAAGAACTGAACACTGATCCAACATAAAGACTTTGAGTTTTGTTCGTTTTTCCTGGAAAATCTGCTTCAGCATCCAACTGGGGATCTCACATCTTATTTCCATGTCCCATCTCCTTAGGCTCCTCCATCCTGGGACATCTCCTCAACCATTTTTCTGTCTCATGACCTTGATACTTTTAAAGAGTACTGACTGGTTATTTTGTAAAACATCACTCTGCTTGAGTCTGTGTGATGTTTTCCTCTGATTAGACTGAGATGATGCATTTGTGTTAAGAATATCTCAGAAATGATAGACTCTTCTCAGTCCGTTGCATTGTGGGTACATGAGTCAGGGTGTCATAATCCGGCAACGTTAATCTAACATGGTGTCATTTACGTTTCTTCAGTGAAAAATTCACAATATCTCCCTTCGTATTTAATAAAAATCTTGGGGGACATAATTTGAGGCTATATGAATACCTTATTTTTCCTCAAAACTTTGCCCACTAATTTTAGAAATCATCAGTTGATCTTGCCTGCAACAAGTATGATCATATTATTCTAATAGTAATTTCCTAGTTGCTTCATTCCATCTATATTTATTCGTTGACATTTTTCTGTAAAAAGAGCTGTCCTTCTCCATTGATTTATTCAATTATGTATTGGTATCATTTTGGACTCACGCACACTCATTACAATCCAATACTCTCATTATTTATTTTGTCATTTAATTTGTTCCTCTTTGGATATTGGAAGCCCTTTCAAGTCCTTTGATAGGCCTCCCTCATTATTTTGGAGCACTCCCCTACTTTCTGGCACCTTGAGATGTTACAGACTCATATTTTGTTTTCTGTATCATAGTCCTGGAATTGATCATGTCTCCCGGAAGCCCTGGTTCCTTTTATTGGAGAATGGTATTTGTAACCCAAGATCTGGGTGCTTAGATGTACATATCATCCATGGGATGTCGTCTCAGAAAACCAAGCTAGAAAATATGCCAATGCATTCATACACACTCATATCTTTATTTCCTACTATATCAGAAATCCATCCATTTCTTTGGGTATTTAAAAGCCACGAATTTCTACCAGTACCTCCAATTTCAACCCAAAATCTTGGGGTTCCTTTAGCCTCCCTTCTTTCCTGATACTGTAAACATTTTTCTCTGACAACGAGAAAACTGGCTCTCATTTATCCACGATATATTTGCCTTTTTCCTCAAGCCTGGCATAAAAATAGGAAGTTGTCACCAAACTGCTTCTTTCTCTTTCCTAGGAGTTTCCAGAAGAAGTTCCAAGACGGGTTCTTACTAGGTTGGTTCTATGCTCAGCCTTGACCCATTTACCATGGCCCAAGGAATACAATGACCTGAAGAGTCTGGCCTGAGCTACATGACCACTCCTGAGCGTGGGTGGGGATGACTGTTCATCTAAACCATGAATGTGAGTGTGGATGAGGGGTCGTTCCCAGAAAATTAGAGTCCATTTATCAGAAGTTATTCCTTATCCACATTGGTTAAAACCACCAATGTCTGCTGCTTCCTCAAGTGGGACAGTAGTGCAGCGATGTCAGTACTGTGGGGTGTCAGGGGCGGGGTGGGGGGTGAAGTGTAGGCACCCTGCAGACATGCAAATGCCTGTCAAAAGGTGAGAGGTTTTTGTTTTTAATTATGTACAGTGGATATGAACAGGAATGTTGCTCTAGTTTAGTAAGAATTATTACCAGGCTTGTTGGTTTGACCTAATTTAAGAAGAAACGAGAGAAACTTGATTAACATGATGCTTTTTGTCCAATTTCATGCAGAAATTCCATGGCATGGCCTCGAGGTTCCGCTTGCTTCCAACAGGCTGCTCTACCCAGGACCTGAGAGGCTGCCACAAGGATGCCCCATGAGATAGGAAGGGCGGGTCGAGCCCTCTTGACCTGTTGCCTGCAGATTTCGAGATCACTTTTTTATTTCGAGATCACAGCTATAACTTAAAGCTTCTAGACAGTAGAAAAACTTCAAAATTCAATCTATTTTTGCAAAATTGGAAAGCCAGAGGAAACTTATAAAATGGAGAGTTCTTTTGTTTTGTTTTAAAGGTACAGGGTTAATGACTGCCCTTTAGTCTTGGGCTGTGAATTTGTTCTAAGTCCTTCCTTCAGGCCAGGCCTCTTCAGGTTTTACTTGCTCTGGTATCCAGCTCTGAAAAGAAACCAGTGGTTGTCCTGAGCTTGAGAGAGAGAGCGAGCCAGTGTTCCAGGGACAAATGTGGGGCTTGTTAGCCTCGTTCTAGGCAGCGCTGATATTTTCCTCGGCGAGCTTGGTAGCCAGGCTGCTCCCACTTTTACTGCCTTTTGTCTTATTTATACTTCATTTGCGTAGAAACTTCTTTAATGAAACATTGCATTTCATTAATGGAACATGCTGTTAAAAATCACATTTTAACAAGACTATCTCTAAAAGTCAACTGTCTCTTTAAAGGAGCTTGGCCCTTTTTCTCTTCTGAGTTGTTAGACTGTTCCTACCCTAGAATACAAGTTTTTATGCAGCTACCCCGTGGCTTAGTCACAGTGCAAAAACAACATTGCTAATCTGAACAATCTACATGGATGACAACTCATTGAAATAACTATCAATTAACAGCGTAATTGTCATTTGTATGCTGCCAACATTAAAATAGGCAATTGTTATTTCTATGGGGCTTTTGTGTTTTTTCCCCCCTTCTCTTCACAGGGTGTAGATATAGGGCAGGGACCTGGGTTGAAAACTTCAAACGGGTTGCCTGGGTGGCTCAGTCATTAAGTGTCTGCCTTTGGCTCAGGTCATGATCCCAGGGTGCTGGGATTGAGACCCGCATAGGGCTCCCTGTGCAGTGAGGAGCCTGCTTCTCCCTCTCCTACTCCGCCTGCTTGTGTTCCTGCTCTTGCTGTGTCTCTGTCAAATAAATGAATAAAATCAGTCTCATAAAATCTTCAAAAAAAGAAAGAAAAAAAGAAAACTTTAACCTGGTGTCTGAGTTGCTTGTTGTTTGAATCATTGGATCATCTTTCATTTTTTTTTTTAAAGATTTTATTTATTTATATGACAGAGAGAGAGAGATCACAAGTAGGCAGAGAGACAGGCAGAGAGAGAGGGGGAAGGAAGCAGGTTCCCTGCTGAGGAGAGAGCCTGATGCGGGGCTCAATCCCAGGACCCTGAGATCATGACCTGAGCGGAAGGCAGAGGCTTAACCCACTGAGTCATCCAGGTGCCCCTGGATCATCTTTCTTACAGTTGTTCTGAAGTAAAACAGTGGTGCTAGTCATAAAATTTTACTCCAAGCTTGGCAGGTGTACCTTACTTTGGTTCTGAAATCTCTGTGGCATCCCATGCATTGCCAGGGCTATATTCCCTCTAATCAGGGGAGACTATAGACAGGGCATGACACCTGAGTTTTCTCCCATTTTGTTCCAACAAGTTCATGCCCAAGAAAACCCGGCCTCTGTATGAAGACAGAGTCTGCTCTTGCTAATGCAGCTGATAAGAATTTAGCGGAGCATCCTTAGGATAATGACCTCCGTGTTTTCCTATCTACACTATTGCCACCTAGAGACCCGAGCCTCTATAAGTGAGTGGGCAAAAATAGCGTAAGGAAAAGAATCAGGATGTGGTGGAGGCAGGACACTGTGTGCATCAAAAGTGCCATGACCACCTTCCATGGGTGGCTTCTGTCTCTTGGCAGAAAACTGGTGTCAGGGTGCAACCAGGTTCCCAGTCACACAGAAACACCGTCAGGAAGGACTGCCTAAAAGTAAGACTCCAGCTTGTGTTTGGGTGCAAATCGCTTCATGGGGAAGCGTGTTCTATAAACCCAGGAACTTGCTGAAATCGAAATTAGGAACATCCATCCAAAGGCTCTTTTTTTGCGCTGGGCGGATTGATCTGCACTTCATCACCTGGTATGTCTCTATTTGCAGACCAAAGTTTGACTGGAACTTGCAACAAGTACTCAGTCCCTCCGTGGGAGCAGCATAGAAGAGCAGAGACCCCGACTTCTGAGCCAGACGCCAGGTATTGGAATAGCAGAACTTTCAGCTCCTGCCAGGGGATAACCAGGTTCCTTTCTTGGGTCACTAACTTCTTACCACTGACTCGCTGAGAATCCTTCCGCTTTGCAGGGTTGTTTCCTCGCTTAGGGGCACTGATGGTGCTTATAACAGCCGGTTGCCATTAAAGAGACGGTGACAGAGACGCTTTTACTGACCTAAAAATAATTTAAGTTAACGAAGTAGCTTTGCTACTTTGATCTTAATGGAAGGGAATTTAAATTCTTAAATTTCTAAAAAGAATCATCAATGAGTGTTTGCATTGTAGCACCCACTTCTGAAATTCAGTGGGCTCTTACTGTTACTACTACGCATAATCACTTCATTAGTCATCGACTTCTGAACCAAGCCTTTCTGCGCAGCTGGATAGGTGCTGTTTTAAGGGAGCCAATTCTGCAAATCGACTGTGCAGGGTACAGATGGCACTGAGTAACGTTGTAGCGAATATCCTTTGTCTTTTCCTCCTGGTTACATCATTTGATTGTTTGTAGTATATTTAGCATTCCAAAGACAGCAAGAACTCTTTATCACCCTAATTTAACAATCACATCTTGGAGAAGACAGAGCTCTGCTTTTTCTGCCCATTGGCTTACGATGGGGGTGGGGGGGCAGGCAGGGAGGGCACTTTCTAGGTGCCAAAGAACAAGGCTTCCATTTATTTAATAGTTTGTATATTTTTCTTCTCTAGATGCTTGCCCTGCCCCAGCCGGTGGTTGTGCTTGTCACTGACTACTTGGGTGATTGCTGCCGTTTGTATGCTTCTCCGGCTGTGTGGGAGACACGCTTCACCTTGTGGCTCCGCCCTACAAAGGTTCCGTTTGCCGCCTGGAAGAGCAGTAGACTGTGCCGATCGTGAACGTCTCATCGCACCCCTTTTCCACGCCATCTGTCTGACCTGGACCCATTCCAAACACTATGGCTTTGCTGGCAGAATGGTCTTCCTGCTACAGAAGTTTTGTAATCTGCTAATTGACAGGGTAAGGAAAATTTGTATTTGGGTTACAGCTGAAAAGTTGAATGTTTCTTTGATGGGGCATTAAATACTGACATATGCTGCATTGGTTTTTGATTTTAGGCATCCCGTTTGTGCGCGATCACGCACTCTCCCCTGTGTTCTCTGCCTCATTGAGAATATGGCATCCTTTGGAGAAGAACACGGATATGATCTACCAGAGAATTATCCTCTACTTAGTTTACTCATTAAGCAATGATTTTATTATTATTATCTCTTTGTAGCATGAGACAGATGGCAAAGAAGGAGTTTGCTTTGCTGAACAAGATGCGGTGTTGGGCATAGCAAATCTCCCGCATGGTTAGTATCTTGGGTCATCATTCTGCCTAAAGAATGTCTTTGCTTTTGTACAAGGAGTGGTCCTACACTCCCCTTTTAATTTAAGTGCAAAATTGTTATCAGTCCTTTTGCGCACAGAGGCTAAGGGGAGAAGAATCTGAGAGAAGGCAATACCATTAAAATTGTGCTGTTCAAGTTCACATTTGTGGTGGTACTGATCTTGAAATCTTGGTGTGAGCAAACCCTGCGTCGACAAAGGTGGTCGTGTGCAGTGATCAGACCCATGTCCCTAAAGCATGATCCTCTCTACACAAGAGCTACAGGCCCATGTTAGGGGCAGTACACGAATGTGGGATGATCCTGAGACTCTGGCCTCCCCAAGCCTCTCTCTCATATACCCCTCCACCTGCGCTAAGCAACACTCGGCTTGGGGAAAGATGAGAACGAAAGAGGATTTCTTCCCTACCTTTGAAAACTTCAAAGAAATTGTTCCCAGTCTGGTTCTGATGATCCCCGTCTCAGTGCAAAGCATGCAGGAAGATCTGAAATCTGCGGACTGATCAGAAATTGTTTTTTGGAAATTCGGATTTAATCCCATGAGCCAAATGATCACTACCAACAGCGATCCAGGAAAACCCAAGTCCACAGCAAATTTTAATTTGGCAAATGCATAAAATGTTCAAAAGAGCAGAGGTCTCATTTACATTCCTCCTGCTCATATGGGATTTTCTTCCCTATTAGTAATTAAAGGGCGCATGTTCTAGAGTGCAACTATATCACATAATAGCCATCGGGGACACACTAACAACTTCCTTGAAGTAACGCACACTAGGGTGTTTATGGTTCAATGTCACATAGACTCTCTTTGATCTAAATTAGGATTCATTGGCAAACTCGCAATAGGCTCCACATGTACCCCTCTCAACCTCTTTCTTTTAATCATGGAAATTAGAGATGGAAAATACCCATTAAGTCACTTAGTCCACTTTCCTGCCAGGGTGAAATTGTTGCCTGGGTAGGGCTTGGTGCAGCTTCAATTTAAAGGTCTCAGGGGATAGGCAGGCTCCTGATTTTATATTTTTCCTTTTTCACTTAAAATTCAGAGAGGGGTAAAAACATGAAACAGAGGAAGAGATTTCCTCCCCTCCCCCACCCCACGCACTTGGAGGTAATGTTGGTGTATGAGTGAAGGTGCTCATGGGGTGTCCAGCTTTCTGAAACCACACCTTTTGCTCTGGCAATTTCATTACTCATAAGCTACAGTTAAATTCAGCCGCCGTCCCCAACATGTTTTACTCCAGCTCAACGGAGCTATGCAGATTCCTGGACTTTTTCTGTCAACTAGAGCAAACAAGCACCCCTGGTTTGGTGGGGGCAGTGAGGCCCAGGAAAGCAGAACTTACCTGTTTTCAGGTTTCCAGTGGTTTCGTTACAAAGCGCCCGGGCCCTCCTGGTTAGAGTGTGACGTCACTGACGCAACGTGAGCTCATGAATGGAACACTGCCTGTGTTATTCTGGTGAGTGACCCGTGGAGGTATTTTTATACTTTGAGCATTTGGCATCTGAGAGATGAGAAATGTGTGCTATTGCACAATGAATTCTGTGTCCCTGACTTGTGGTCAGCACCAGAAGACCGGCGCTCAGCGTCTGCCTCCAGCTCTGGCTGTTGAAGTCAATTCCAAGGGAAAGCAGCAAAATCACGGGGACCACCTCTCCCAGCATCTCTCTCTGAGTCACAGGGAAGTGGCTGAAACTTCCAGAAGGAGCCGAGGCCCGTGAGGACGTTACCATTTGGGGTTTGTTTCAGAGGCCTGTCGTAATCTGCCCCATCACCAGCGAGCTTGCGTTAAACTCAGGAAAAGTCTGATAAGTGAGTCTTTCAAATCTGGAGGCAGATGATTCACATAAGGTGGAAGTCTCTTCCATCCAAATTCACTGCAAGTTTCATTAAATACTTAACTCTCCTAATGCGTTTGAAGGAGGATCAGGTTTGCAAAACCCTATGTACAACCGTGTCTTAGGAAGACCCCTATTGTGGCTTCTATTAGGCAGAAAATGTTTGCCTTTTGGGAGGACTGTATTAACTACACATTCACAGAGACATTTTCCAGGGCTTCTACAAAGGACATTGTATTCCTGGGATGATTCTTACCTCTGAGTGGTAATTGACAATGGGTCTTTGAATGGGGGAAAAAAAAAAAGATCAGAATTAGTTACAAGTTGATGGTCTAGAATGACAATTCTCCTGAATGCAATGCTAATTCTGAATCCTGCTTTGCTAATGAAATTTGCAAATTTTAAAGTGGATTGTGGCAAAGGCTGCTTGCTGTTCTCCTAAACTCCATATTCCCAGACATTTAATGCCCCCAGAGAAAGGTGGTGAGAGTGGGGGAATGACATGGAGCCCTTTGCTGTGTGTGCCTAAGGGACGCCACCCCTCCACAGTGTCCTGTACCATCAGCCTGGAGAATGGACATGGTGCTGCAGATCACAGAGAGGAAGACCCCTCCTGGGAGTGACTGAAGGTGGTCGAGTCCCAGAGAATTTCGTGGAGCTGCCTCTGGACTTCCAGACTCTAGAACCTCCCTCTAGACTTCTTTTAGAGGAAAGAATCAAACATGGTGTGTGTGTGTTTGTTTGTTTGTTTTTAAAAGATTAGTCTTTTTTTTTTTAAGATTTTATTTATTTGAGAGAGAAAAAGTGTGAGAGAGTGCATGAGAGGGAAAGATCAAAGGGAGAGCGGACTCCCCGCAGAGCTGGGACACCCCCACCCCAGCCCCCACAAATGCAGGGCTCAATCCCAGTACTCTGGGATCAGAAGGCAATCGTTCAACCAACTGAACCACCCAGGCACCCAAAAACCTAGTGTTTAAAGTTGCTGTTTTTTGGGGGCTCCTGGATGGCTCAGTTGGCTGCCTTTGGCTCAGGTCATGATCCCAGGGTACTAGGATCGAGCCCCGAATCAGGATCCCTGCTCAGTGAGGAGTCTGCTTCTCTTTCTTCCTCTGTCCCTCCTCCTGCTTGTGCAAGCATTCTCTCTCTCTCTCAAATAAATAAATAAAATCTTTTTTTTATATATATATAAAGTCACTGTTTTCTGAGGATTTCTGTTACCAAACCTAATTCTGATTGGTAAATACTTAATGTCTTGTCAAAGTCTAAGTATTTCCATTTTAATTGATAGTGAATGCCAGCAGACCATGACCTTGAAATGTCTGGAGACATAGGTATATGCAGTAATCCGAAGGTCATTTCCAAATCTATAGATTCCCCCAATGCATGATTAGCTAAAGTAACAGAATGGACATTGAGAAATGTTCTCGCACCATTTCTTGTAGCCATCTTGTTCATGACATGTAGGAAGGCACACTCTAGCTCTATAAAGAATTTAAGGGACCAGAAATAACGGTTAGTAGAAATAAAAATGGAGTGACTGAGAGGAAAACACATGCGTAGGAGGTCAGGACCAGGATAAGAGAAAATGGGATGGAGGGGAGAGATAGACCCGATTCTAGAGGGGTGTGCATCAGATCAATTGTGGGACTGAAAGAACACACATTAGAATGTTCGGTTAGAGTCATTTTTCATCTTAAAATGAGAAGCATTACGGTTTAGTAATAGCTAACATGCGCGCATCATGTGGGTCCCTCGGCCGACCCATGGCACCTCTGGAAAGTGTCCTGAGGCACGTTATGGGCACACGTCCCACCCCCAGAGGCCGCAGAGCCCCCTCACTGGCCGGGTTGCTTCTGGAAGACTGTGGCATCGTGCCGTGATATGGATTCTGGTTTAAATTACCTGTGTTTAAGTTAAGTCACTGAAGGAGGAGAGTAACTTAAAAATATTCCTGCAGGGGCGCCTGGGTGGCTCAGTGGGTTAAGCCGCTGCCTTCGGCTCAGGTCATGATCTCAGGGTCCTGGGATTGAGTCCCGCATCGGGCTTTCTGCTCAGCAGGGAGCCTGCTTCCTCCTCCTCTCTCTGCCTGCCTCTCTGCCTATTTGTGATCTCTCTCTGTCAAATAAATAATAAAAAATCTTAAAAAAAAAAAAATATTCCTGCAAAGAAACTGCTGGGTTGGCCTGTCCTGCTAGTATCACCTTCAAGCCAAGAAGAAAATGGCCCAGTTGATGCTTCTCCTGGTGGCTGGCCAAGCTCTTTGTTGACCTCGTTAACTGTCAGTATAATGACAGTCCAGTCTAGTCAGGGCTCGAGTTAGCCTCCTCTTCCAGAAGAGGCTAAGGCAATTTCAAAACCATTAGAAGACACTTTGAAATATACATTTATATCCTTAGGCATTAACAATGTACTTTGGCCCCTGTGTGTATTGTGCTTTAAAATATCAGGTCATACAAAACATTTTTAAAAAATCAGGTAATACTATATAATCAGGTACATGCATATAATTTATAAATAAGGACATAAATATACATCACCCAGGGGATTGTCCTTAAAATTTTCTCTAAGGTGATGGTGAGATGACAAAAGTTTTGCAGCCCTTTGTGTAGAATAAAGAGGCCCATCCCTTCAATTTCAAGTTTGACTCCGAGCTTCCTAGAAGCTTTAAAAAGTGAGAGGGAGATAGGAAAAGAGATGGAGAGATAGGACATAAATTTTATGCTCAGAAATGACAAAACATACTATTTCCTCAAGATAAGTAAAATTTATTTGAGCTTTAAAAAAAAAGGGAAGTTTTTTATGGGGTTTTTCCTATGGGGGCTGGGTGATACAGTGGACAATATCATCCAATTTTTTTTCCTACTGCAGAGGCTGTAAGAGTTTCATTTAACTGCTTCACAAAAGATTTTTGCTAAATGTAGGCAGCAAAATATCTAAATGCAACTTAATGGAAGAAATTCTGCGAGGGAGGAGAATGACATAACACGGGTATTTGGCTTTCTAGTGGTCCGTCTAAATGCAAGAATGGAACCTAGCGTAAGTCTATCTTTCCACAAATGTGACTCCATCCCACGGGAGTTTGGGTTGGAGCAGGCTGGCAGTCAGGCTGACCTCGGGTTCACTGATGAAGACTGGAGTGCCAGTTACGCGTGGGACTAGTTGGGGAGGATAAGCACACTTGGGAAATTACGTAGATAGGGCTATCTGTTTGAGAAAACAGAGTTCACAGGGGTGCCTGACTTGCTGGAGAACCATCCTACCTGTGCCAAGAGGGTGGTACCAAGGGCAAAGCCATGTTTGTTAAACTGGGCCCTAGCTCGCATGGCATTAACACCCACGGGTATGTTTTTCTTCTGTTCCCATGATTCTTGTGTCCCCTGTGTGGGCAGCCAGACGGAAAATTTCCCCACCCATGACCTTGATCAGATTTCAGGCAGCGGGACTCTTTAACGCTTTTAAGATCTCAGGGAATGCTTTCCCTCCACTCTGACCTGGTGTTTCTTAAACAGTTAACAGCAGGCCAGAAGCAGGAGTCCCAGGACCAGACTACAGAATTCTGAACTCCTCGCTTTACCCCATACCCTGAGATCTGGGCAATTTAGATCAGCTCTATGTGCCTCAGGTTTTTCATTTCAAAAACAAATAAACCAGCAAACAAAGGATGAGAAGACCATCTCATCACAATGAGAATTAAATGAGTGAATACGTGTAAACCACTTAGGACAGTGCCTTGGACTTACCAAGGGCCCAGTAAACATTAGTGTTCACTATGATGAGCAAAGAGGACATAAATACAAAGAAATGATGGGTCCTGGAGTCAGGCTGCCTGGAGTCAAGTCTGGACTCTTGCACGTACTGGTGTGGTCCCCTTAGCTCCCCTTTTGTGGCCCGCCTCCTGTGCTTGGGGTTGCTGTATGGCGTACAGCCACCAGCAGGAGGACAGGTGCCCGCCCACGGTAGGCACTCCTTGAGTGTCACCACTGTCAATGCTGAGCCCACAGGTGGGATCTTTGCAGTGCAAATATTTAACTTTGAGGTGAATTTTGCATCCAAATAGCCCAGTTCTCACTGTTACCCTGTCACTATTGACTAAGGGTTTGATGTTTTGGCTTAAAATTCAAACCAGGGTCCCTTACACTTTTGCTTGGCGTCTGTACGGGTGATGGAGCCCCCTCTTGTTGGGATCCGATTTCTTTACATCTGTGCCAGGGTACACATGTACATATGACATGTACATGTCAGTCCGTGTTTTCCTTGACAAATTTATATCCCATAATTCGGTTGTCTCCAAAGCAGCAAAATTGTGATTTGTTTTCACTGTATTCTCCTGGGACTCCCAGCAACACTGCAATCCTCAGAGCTTCCTGTGGACCTCCTCCTCCCTCCCCCTCCCTCCTCTCTCCTCCCTTCCCCCTTCCCCCTCCTCACCTCTCTCCCCTTTCCCTCGCTCCCTGGAGGAGGACATTTTCTCCGAAGTTGCCCAAACTGTGAGGCTCTCCCCTGGCCGAAGGAAAACTTGGAACACTGAAGGAATGAGCTACTCCCCTTGGTTATGTTTTGGGTGTGTTTTTCCCAGCACAAATGTGAAAGTTGAGATACATTCAGGCAACGGTTTTAGGAATCTCTCCTCCTCTCTCCCTACAACTCTACCCACTGTGTTCAAGCGCAACAATTATTTGCCTCAGCTTCCCAAGGGCGCTCCCAGGATGGCCTTCCTCTCGGTGGAGAGGGAGCCTCCATGTCCTCCCAGATGCAGTTAGATTGCTTGTGCTGGTGGCCCAGTCGAGACATCTGGGGCTTCATTAAAGATGGGTTAAAAAGGATGCCAAAGGGCTTTAAAATCTTTTTTAATCTCCTACACTGCAAAAAACCTTATGCTCTGTATCGGCATGGGGTTAAACTAGGACTCATCTTTTGCTGGTACACACTGATGTGCACACTGGTTGTTTGAATGTGGGAATCCTTCTGTGCCCGTTGGTAGACTGTCCCTGCCCCACGCTCCCGTGTGGCACTCTCACCCCTCCACGGCTGCTCTGGGCCCCACCGGAACACGCTCCTCACCCCCCATGCTCCCCAGGGATGCAGAATGTCACACCTGGATTAGACCAAATGGTGAACTTGACGTTTGAAGAGTCTTACGTGCTGCAGGTGTGGCCCTGGCAAGCCTCGGGCATCTTCCATCTGCCCTCTCAGAGTCTCTTTTCTGTCCCCTGACACCCCTGATTCCTCTTAGCCTGTGCGTTTTAACTGGCGAATGCCTCTGGCACACAGCGATGTGACCATGGGCAAATTCGTAGCCTGTCCTTGACCTCAGGCGGCCCACAGCAACAGAGAGACACTGTGCGAGGTTAGGGAAAGGAGCGACTGGGGCCCTGAGCTTGGCCTATGGGGACCTCTCAAGGAGGTTAGCTCTCCTCCTCTTTCCCCTTCTTCCTTTCCTTCCCGTCATTGTCACCATCATTCAGTGCCCAGGGAACCAGGCCTGCTATTTACCAAGTGGCTAGGGGGTCAATGTCCATTAAAATGCTAGTAGAGAAAAAAAAATAATAAAATAAAATGCTAGTAGTGCTCAGCTATGTTCAGAAAGGGTCAAGGGGCCTTTATCCTTTCTGTTCTGACCTATCTACTTCTTGCTGTGTCTTCAGCAACATTTGAGAGGATGAGAGTGTGCTTCCAATTGTCCAGTGACTTCTGGGAAGCAGCTTTTAATCATTTTATCCCATAAAGGATAGTCTCCTAAACACCCATGGTCCTGAACACGTCTTCTGAAGTAGTAGACAAGTGAAGGAAGCTCTTTGCTGGGCCCGCTCTCCTTCAAATGCATGTTTCTTGAACCCTGCAGTAATGTGTTCCGCTAACGAAGGGGCACTCTGTGTATGCACTGGTAGATGTCTATGAACGTTCTTGGGCTCAGGAGGATTTAATGACTTGCCCAATATCACAGAACCAGCTTTTCAGTGATTGGCTGGGACAGAGTGCAGGTTACTCGGTTCCTGACCCAGGACTCAGGATGAGTGCCCACCTCTGTGCTTGCCCACAGCTCCATGCCATCCCTAACAGCACCCTGTTGCATTCTGTCTCTGAATGCTGATCCTAGGGTCTCCCAGATATAATTTAGGCTAAGAACACCTGACGGGGTTGGGCCCAAACCTATTGTCTTTAGACTTAAGTCTGACATAGACCTTGATTCCCGAAGACTAAAGATGCCAAGCCATGTAGAGAAGCATTCCATCAACCCATTCACTCATTTATTCATTCAGACACAAATCTACGGAGTCTCTTCTATGTATCAGCATTGTGCTTGGTCCCAGGGAAAAAGTATACAGCAAAGTCCCAGACCTACACATGTACACATTAAATTGCAGCACGAGGCTACCTTTGCTTAAAGTGCTGAGCCAAGTACTGAGACTGTAAGTCAGAGCTTAGAGGAGAGCAGGCGCCTGTGCTGGAAGAGCTAAGAAGCCTTCATGGAGGGAGTGGGTCTGAGGGCCGGGACCTGGGCTGAGTCAAAGCTCCAGGGGGTGGGATGAACCTGGCCGGTGTGAAAATTCAGCTGTACGAGACTCCACAGACCACAGGTGATGGGGGGTGTGGCCCCCGCCTTCAATCACCCACGTGTGTCTGGGGAAATAGAAACTGGGGGCAGGTGAACTCCAGGCAGTCATCAAGACATCACGGTCATTTACAAGCTGGGGGTGCAGATGACGTGGGGACCGTGGAAGAAAGAGATGAGGACAAGGAGAGGGGGTAGAGTTTGATTCTGTGCTCCCATGAAAACATTAAGCTTCATATTATTTTATCAAGAACAGATGTTGGTGTGAGTCAAATTGATTCAAATGCTGGAAACGCCAAACCTTAGATGTATGAAAGTCTTTTGGGAAAGCCTCGGGAAAACTGGAAATTTTACAATCTATTGATTTCAGCGTTGCGTCGGTGTGGAAGTCTTACCGAAGAAATGTGGAATTTGAAGTCTATTTTTCCTCTCATAAAACTTAAGGATGAAGGGTATGAGGGAAGACAACATAGGGAACATTTTTGTAGAACGAGTGGTAAATTCAAGTTATCCTACTGCACAGCTGGGTATGTTCCCTGGCCTGACTCCAAAAAGTTATAAAGGGAATAGGAGCAAATGCAGCTTTTGCTCCTCGGAGTTCATCAAAATCCAAATCTTTTACAATTCTTTTTATGTTGGCCCTAAAATGTTACTTGACTCAAATAATTTTCCCCTCGATAGCAAAGACTGTCTCACAAGCTACAGATTAATTGGTCAACTTGACATTCCAGGCTCCCAAAAGCTAATACTGCCTCCCCTTTCCCAGAACATGGATCTTGTGAGTGATTTATGGGTGGGAATGATTTAAGGCTCGATTACCTTCCTTTTAACAACTCCTATAATGCCTTTTACTTTGAATTGTATTGCATTTCTCATCTGGTTCCCTGTGCTCCAAAAACAATTTCCTCTCCATTTTAATGTGCTCACTTCTTCCTTGACTTTAAGACTCACCTTGAAAAAAAGAAGAACATTTATTGATGCTTCGTATGGACTAGGCACTGCACCAGCCATTAACATTGCTTATCTATGTAAAATCAACAGCTCTTTGAACAAGGTGTTATTTTTACCCCCTCCCTGAACTTTTCATTCTATGACAAAGAAACCAAGGCTCAGAGAAGTTAAGAAACTTGCCATTGTCCCGCATCATTGTGGTAAATGTGAATTTGGGTGACCCAAGAGCCCTCTATTGATGTCCTCTCTTCTGAGAAAAACCCCCAATATCCAGGGATGGGGGTAAGCTCCTTGTTCTTGTCAGAGCAACCGAATCATTCCTTGGGCTTATGCTGAAGTTGAGGAAGAGTTCAGGGTTTCCCAACAGGGACTACACCAGCATGGGAGAAATCATGCTGCCTCAGAGGGAGATGGAGAGGGAAGAGAGCTTGCTGGGGGCTTGCGTGTCCCTGGTTCCAGCTGTCTCTGAGGTCCAGTGGCATTCCCGCTCTTCCCCAGACGGGGATGTGAGCCTTCAAATAAGTTGGCCTTTTTGTTTAAGTTAGCTTGGGTTTCTGTCATTTACAATCTAATTTTCCTAGTGAGCTAGACAGAGATTCCAGAATGCAGACCTCTTGTCTGCTATATGACATGGTCAGAAATTGTCCTTATCAGGCCTTCCAAGGTTTTGTCTCATGGATAACCTATAAGTGATTTCAACTGGTCACTCCCACTCCCATGGCCTTCTTCTCTGGGAAACAAGGAAGAAATTCAAGAGTTTGATAAGGCAAAACTAAATTCTCTATGATCTGAACAAGTTTCTGTTCCCATGTAAGTTACCTAAACCCAGAGACCAGGACTTCTGATGGTAATAGAACATTTTATCTGTAAACACATTGAATCATGTGACTTTGAGACTGAATCTAAATGAAGCCTTACAAGAAAATCTGGAATTAAACTGTCTTTGAGTTAACAAACAGATAAGCAAACAAATGTCCAAGTTCATAGAATATGCACGCGGTTACATTTGGTTGAGAAACAGGAAAAAAACAGTCATTGGAAAGGAGCTAAACAACGAGAGCGCCTGGGAGAATACGGGAAAAACCAATGCCTCGCCTAAGTGTGCATCTGTCTGTCTGTGCGGCTGCCTCGCCTAAGTGTGCATCTGTCTGTCTGTGCGGCTCCCTGAGAAGCAGGAACAGAGTGCGTAAGGTGGTCCCACCCGCAGGAGCTCTCCGTCCACGTTTGGACAATGAGGGCAGCTAAGAAACACGGATTGAGCAGGCAGGCTCAGGGTTCAGAAGGTGGGGATGGAGACACTGGCGAGGCTGGACCTTCTCTGTCAACTCCCCCTTAACCTGTCTTGGCCCTGGGCTCCTCTCGGGGAACACGGAGGTAGTCACAGAAGCTGGCTTCCAGCTCCCAAATGCCATTGTTCTGTGAGCAGCAGTGGAAAGGTAGAAAAGCCCAAGTAGCTCTCGAATGGAATCCCAGTGGACATCTGCTTAGATAATGCGTGTATCTGCCAGAAGAGGCAGGGGAGACTCGATGAGCTTTGCTGCAGCTCTGCTGCATCGAGGCCGATGGCAGAAATGCACGAATGGGAGCCAGAGAGACAGTGTGACTCCTATTATTTTCCATGACTGAGTTGTCTTTGTCAACTGCTTTTAATTAAAAAGAAAAAAAAACTGCTCCCCTCCCCATCCCTAGCCCTTTGTACGGAGTAAAATCACATCTAAAAATAACAGGAGGGGGCAGGCTTAACTGACAGGCGGGGAAACCCTGGAAATGAGAAGGGGCGCGGCGCAGAGTTGAAGCCAGAACATCGCATGGGAATGGCCTGAGTTGGGACGGATGGTGCAGCACATGAGCTCATCCCCGTGACCGCGGGGCTGCATTCAGATTTTCGCTTCAGGCTCTCAGTCGAAAGTGGCTGCTTCCTTCTATGGTGGAGGAGAGAGAGCATGCAGAAATCCGGGTGTTCTCTTATGAGGAGATAGCAAGGTAGCATCTCCAAGTCCTGAGGCGGTTCTTGGTCTGCTTTTGAGAAAAAATGAGCTGCGCATTGAATTCACTGAGTAGACTGGAAAGGAGCCAGGAGGCCAGCTAAACCAGGAGAGTAGCCTGAGGGAGCTGGCTGGTGAGTGGATGTGAACTTCCTGGGAGGAGGATCTTGGCTACCATGGGGGGGTCACCATTAGTTATCTTCCTGGAATGCCCAGGCATGTGAGTGGGAAGACCATGGTGGAGGGTGTGGGGAGCTAGACCAGAAGAAGGGGTGTTGCAGGAGGTTGAAGTCATCTCCTGGAGGAGTTCTGGGTTTGTGCTGCTAAATCTACGTGTCTTTCCCCAGGGTCAGAAAGTAGGGCTTGCTGGAGAATGGGCCGAATGTTTATAGCTGGTCCAGATGGCTCAGAAGCAATGCCAGCTCAAGTCATTAGATCCATCAGGATGCTGTCGAAACAAGCAATGCCAAAGTCAGTGGTTTAACACAACAACCTTCATTTCTGGCTCTTGTTACATGCCTCCCTCAAGTTGGTAGGGGGGGTCTGCTCCACGCACACAAAACCATGATAATGGAGCCCCCCAATCCCCATGTAGATGCTACCTTCTGGAATACGCTGCTTTCTCCTTGCCCTGGAAGATCCCAGAAATGACACTCCCTTCTTCTCATAGTCCCTTGATCAGGACCATCACGTGGTCATGCGCAGCGTCAAGGGGGCTGAGACTTGAGAGCTGTTCTGGGCACTGCAGTCAAAGAGCACAGAGGCTTCACAAGGCATGCCCAGCTTTGGTCGCTGGGCAGTGCTGGAGGCGTGACAGTTTAGCATCATCTCTGACAACATGGAAGAGACGGCAGGGATGGGTAAGTGGTAGGAATGTGCACTTATAAAGATAGAATATTCGAGAGGGTCACTGACAGGCATCAGACTGGCTGTTAGGCAGGTGGCATACATTGGTTGTGTGTTTGTGAGTTAAAAGGGCAGGAATCAAGGCTAGAATAATTCCTATGGTATTGTTTCAATGGATACTCCTGGAAACTCACATAGGTGATTTGTAAGGTGTTCAAGTGTTTGTTTTTTGTGTTTTTGTGTGTGAATGTTTGTTTGGAGTATGGAGAGTAACAGGGGCCTATTTTTATGAAGAACACATTGCTTAAGTTATTTTGGGTTAATATTGAGTGCGTATTCACATGACTGGGCACTCTGTGGCACTCACGTTTTTGCTCCCCACCAAAATAAGAAGTAGAGGAGATACTTGAATATAAGAGCAGAGATTAAATCTACAACTAAATAATAATAAATAACTAAATATAACTATAACTAAATAACCATATATAACTATAACTAAATAATAATAAATAACTAAATAACTCTTCAAAGAAATCAGGTCCTCAGTGTACAGTCGAGATCCCGAGTACGAAGGCTGAAGTTCATCTAATTTACCGTTGCACATTCCTAGCTAGTCTTTGCCGATTTTCCAAATGCTCTAGTAATTTCAATGTAGTTTGCATTATCCTCGGATTAAAAAAAAGAAAGCAGTGATTGAGACATTCTACCATTTGGTTGTTTTGGTTGGTGGATTATTAAACAAATATTCTCTATATCTCATCATACTATTTTGATGGTAATGAATTTAGTGTCAGTGAGTCTATTTTTTTAAAAAAAATATTTTATTTATTTATTTGACAGACAGAGATCACAAGTAGGCAGAGAGACAGCCAGAGAGAGAGGAGGAAGCAGGATCCCTGCTGAGCAGAGAGCCTGATGCGGGGCTCGATCCCAGGACCCTGGGATCATGACCTGAGCCAAAGACAGAGGCTTTAACCCACTGAGCCACCCAGACGCCCCTATTTTTTTTTTTAAAGTTAACCATTTAATGAATATTTGTTGTTTTGTTTTGCTGAATGAACCCATTTACTATCTTTTTTCTACTAAGGAAAGTCCTCTGTAACATTCAGTTAAAGCTAATAATGATCATGATTACTTTTTCTTTTAAAGATTTTATTTATTTATTCATGTGAGAGAGAGAGAGAGAGAGAGAAGTAGGCTCCCCACTGAGCAGGGAACCTGATGCAGAACTCGATCCCAGGACCCGGGGATCGTGACCTGAGCTGAAGGCAGACGCTTAACCATCTGAGCCAATCAGGTGCCTACTTTTTTTTTTTAAAGATTTTATTGATTTATTTGGCAGAGAGAAAGAGCACAAGCAGGGGGAGAGGCAGAGACAGAGGAAGAAGTGGGATCCCTGCCGAGCAAGGAGCCTGAAACAGGACTCTGGAATCAGGCCCTGAGCTGAAGGCAGACGCTTAACTAAGGGAGCCCCAAACAACTTCATAAACTTTAGCTACAATAATTCTTTCCTCACATGAATACATCCTTCATGCCAGCCTTACAGACACCCTATTCTTAAGATTAAAAAAATATATATATAGGAGCCTTTAAAAAGTGGACATGAAACAAGGAAAGAAAGACTTAGAGAAACAATACAAGTGTTTCAGAGCAACTTTAAACATCCTCTATGAGGGACTCCATTATGGTCGAAAGGGTGTCAAGTCGCTGCTTTCCTTACGAAGCCTGAGTGTTCCTGTTCCCACATCCTGTGAGGCTGATGCCCACGAGGGGATGTTCTCTTTCTTCCTGCAGCGTGCCTCACTGAGCATTTCTCCTTGGTCATCGGCATGCAGGCTGGCTCGAAGACGACCCTCAGTCAAACTCTCTTCTTTCTAAGAAAACTGAAAGATCGTCAAAGGGCTGGTGGGCTGGAAAGTAGAGGTCACCAACATGGATATATTTTAAGGTTGCTATAAAAACAAGATATAAAATATAATGGGAAACTTCTCGACCCTTCTCGCTTCGTGGCACTGACAAAGCCCACAGAAAGTTGAGCAGCGCAGCTGGAGAAGATGCCGTGTGGTATGGCTACTCTAGATTGTGCTCCAGAGGGAGAAGCTTTGCTAAAATCTCACAGGTCGAAGAAATAATCAGGAATTTGGATGTTCCCAGAGAACGATACATAGTGCCTGTTAAATATAATTTCAATTCTATGTATAAGAAACAAGTACAAAAGTTCTTTTTCTATAAGATCTAGTGGACCCCTGCCATCCGTCGGCCTACCTGGAGCTTGCTCCCCGCCATGCCGTCAGCTGTACCGCAAGGCCCTGGGTGTCAGGAGCAGACGAGTCTTTGTTTCAGCTCTGGCCCCAACGAGCAGTGGAACTTCCCGCTGATCTGTTGACTCTTTTTTATCTTCTCTAAAGTCATTCGGCTGATGATTTTTAAGGATTCCTGGTGCTGAAATGGAATGACAGCCAAATGTTCTTCAGAAGGCTGTGTATAAAGTCACTGAATTTTTTTTTTTCCAAGAGGACAACCAGATTGGACATGTCAGGTGGTCTTGGCATGTTCCTTGCTGATTTTCATAAAGGTTTAAAAAAGAGATCTCCAACTGCCAATCCTCAATGGGGAAGAGACAGTCTCTTCGGTTTTCCTAGCAGTGGAAAAACGGGATATCTACATGCAAAAGAATGAAATTTGGATCCCTCTTGGTGCCACTCACAAAAATTAACTCAAAACGAATTATAGACTTAGCCAAAAGAAAGGAAGCTGTAAAACTCCTAGAAGGAACATAAGGAAAAAGATCATTGACATCAGTCTTGGCAATGATTATTTTTGGAGCACAAAAGCAAAAACCAGAAGCACAAGTACTAAAGCAAATATCAACAAGTGGGACTCCATCAAACTGAAAAGCTTCTGTGCAGCAAAAGAAATAATCAAAATGATGAAAAGTCAACCAATGGAATAGGATCAAATATTTGCAAACCTTATGTCTGATAAGGAATTAATAACCAAAATATATAAAGAACTTACACAGTGCAATAGAAAGAAACCACCCCCCGAAAACCAAAAACCAAACCAAAACAGAACTCAGTTAATTAAAAATGAGCAAAGGACTTGAATAGACATTTCTCCAAAGAAGACATCCAGGTGGCCAACAGACCCATGAAGAGGTGCTCAACATCACTCATTCTCGGGGCAATGCAAGTCGAAATTATAATGAGATGTCACCTCACACCTGCTAGAACGGCCATTACCACAACAAAACAAAACACAAAAACCAGGAGCTGACAAATGTTGGCAAGGATGTGGAGGACTGGGAACGCTTTTGCACTGTGGGTGGGAAGGCAAACTGGTTCAGTCGCTGTGGAAAGCAGTATGGAGTTTCCTCAAAAGACTAAAACTAAGACTACCCTGTGATCCAGCAAATCCACTTCTGGTGTATATCTAAAGGAAATGAAATGGCTATCCTGAGACGACCTCTGTACCCCCTGCTCGTTGAGTGTTACTCACAGTAGCAAAGACTTGAAACAACCCAAGCATCCACTGATGGCCAATTGATAAACGAAGTATGGCGTATGTATACCAAGGAATATTATTAAGCCATAGAAAAGAAGGAAATTCTGCCATTTGTGACCACGTTGGTGGATCTTGAGGCTAAGTGATGTAAATCGGACAGAGAAAAGAAAGACAAATGCCATTTGACCTCATGTACACGTGTAATCTAAAAACATCGCACTACAGGAAGGGTGGAATGGTGGTGACCAGGGCCCAGGGGGAATGCGGAGATGTTCGTCACAGGGAACAAACTTTCAGTTACAAGATGACTAAGTTCCAGGGACGTATCATGTAGAACATGGTGACAATACCATATTGTCTACTTGAAAGTTCCTAAGAGAGTAGAGCTTTCTTAGCGTAAAAACCACCACAACAAAATGGTAACCATGTGAGGTGAAGGACGCCTTGACTAAGCTTATTGTGGTAAACATCTCACAGTGGATATGTCTATCAAATTATCCCATTGTACACCTGAGGCTTATACAATGTTGTAGGTCAGTTGGCTCTCAATGAAGCCAGAAGAAAGAGGGGTCTCCAACTGCCAGTCAAGCCTGGCCACATTGTGCCGATAGCAGGTCTTCTTTCCCAGCCCCATCAGTGCCCGTGGAGGCAGAGAAAGGCTCTTCTCAGGGGTGACTGAAGAAGCCGAGCACCAAGTGGCATGAACTGAAGTTTGCTTCTGAGAGAATCAAGATGGGAGCCGGGGGAGTGCCAGGAAGCGTGAGTGGTAGCGCTAACCAGAGCTCAGGGTTAAGCCCAGTGTCCACTGTGTTGAGCAGGATCGTCACCGTTTGTGCTCAGGGCAGTGTTCGCGCCCAGAGGCATTTGGGGCCAGCTCGCTGTTGACATCTGGCAAGAGCTGGGTAATCTGATATTTTCGTTTATCCTTTTAAGTGGGGGTGGAGGGAACACCTAACTGCTTTTTCCAACTAAAACTAAAAACCACTCATCCCAGAACACATGAAATGAAAACATGACACGTTTTTCCTTGAGCACTTTGCGCCCTGCGCTGTTGCTCCGGATTCTTTTGTTTGGCCAGCTCGGCCTGCGGTCTTCCCCACTGCAGATGATGGCAGCTCCAGCCTTCCAGTTACTCGGGCCAAACCCCTTGGAGTCCTCCCACAGGAAATCCTCTTGGCTTTACCTTCACTCAGTATCCAGAATCCAGCCTCTCCTCATCATTGCCACCGCTGCCCCCCAGCTCCGGGTTCCCATCATCTCTCGGCTGGACTGTCGTGGACACCTCCTATCTGCTCTCCCTCCTCCTGTCTACACTTGGCATGGCAGCCAGAGCGAGCCTGTGACAACACAAGGCAGACCACACCACACCTTTGCTCATGGTAAAAGCAAAAATTCTGTTCTGTAAGGCTTTGCAGGATCCGCTGCTGTGCTGAGTCTCTGACCAACTGTCCTACTCCTCTTGTTTATTCCTCTTGGGTGGTAGATGGCTCCTGGTCTCTCAAGCCAGCCAAGCACACTCCTGCCCCAGGGCCCTTGCACTGGCTGTTTATTCTGTCTGCAGCGATCTCCCCCTAGATAACTGTCTAGCTTGCACACTCACTTTCTTTGGGTCTTGATTTAATGTCACATCTTCAGGAAGGCCTTCCTGGCCCCCAGATCTAACAGTGCAAACTACCACTGATATCACCTGTATCTCTTTCTGCTTTAGCTTCCTCCATAGTTCTCACACCATCTAGCATCTAGTGTATTTTTGTTTCATTCATTTATTCTCTTTCCTCATTAGAATGACAGCTTCTTGGAAGTGGTTTTTGCCTGTTTTGTTTGTTGAGGCTTTCCCAGCAGGGGAGGAAGTGCCTGGACACAGAAGCTGCTCAGTAATGACTGGGTGGTGGTGGTGGTGGGTGGGGGTGGATGGTGAACACGGCCCTCAGGCCACAGAATATGTGACCATAGCACTTTCCTGCCCAAAGGCGATGTGTTCGGCTCTGCCTTTTTCTCCTTTCAGGGAACACAGGGGAAGTGTCCCGTTCCATCTCTCTCTGGACTTTGATACCCAGCCCATGCCCAGAATTGCTGACCCAGGCCCCAACACTTCTCTTTCTTGAGAGATCTCTGTCTTGATGAGAATCATGGTCATGAGACAGTAGACCCTTGACTTTGAGCTCAAACTGCAGCTCTGGGGCTGACTGGTTTGCCTTCTGGAGCAGTGCCGCTCACACTCAAGGGTGCACAAGAATCCCCTGGGGGTCCTCTTCACCTGCAGATTCGGACTCAGTTCATCTGAGTGGGGGCCAGTCTGCTCCCAGATGCTGCTGCTGCTGAACTGGAGCCACGTGATAAACAACAGGTTCTAGTACACGTCTTCTCCACAGGCAAACATTTCAACGGCGCCCCATGACACTGCATTGGAGCCCCAAATCAGCACTGAAAGAGATCCGAGCACAGGGGCTGGGTCTTGTTAAAGAAAGGGCTCTGGGGCTTCCTGGCTTTATAAGCAGCCCCCGTTCTGGGAAGACCCAGTCTTTATTAGGGCAGCGCCCACTGCTACCCCTTCTCCCAGGGTTTTGGGGTCCTGGGCTCCTTCCAGAAGACCTCGTGCTTTCCCACCATCACCCAACTGCCAATATTTTCACACAAACCAGGATGACTTTTCAGAAAAAATATGGACTGTTAATTTCTTGAGTGCTCCTGCCCTCCCCTCCCCGCAAGTTCTTTAAACTTGCTCACATTCCCTCCAGTCTCAGAGGAAGAGACCTAGGCTTCGCTTCCTCTATTTTTACCACCCCCTCCCCCCCGCACCTCTGCCTCACCAGGTGTCTTCCTCCAGCGGCTGCATAGAGTGGGTGGTTCGGGGTTGGGGGCGCTCCTACATCACATAGCAGGCTCTTTCAGGCTAGATGACCTCACCCAGGTTACTCACCAACTGTAAGCCTCATCTTGCTCATCTGTAAAATGGGGATGACAACAGGGTTTACCTCATGGAGTTGTGGAGTGAAAGGATTAATACTAGAAAAACATTTAGAATAAGGAACCAGCTAAAAGTTCCCAGTTCTTATTTTGCTCAATGATCTCTTCCCTCATAGCTTCAGGGTTGGATGGAAAGAACAACGAGGACTGAATATTGTCCCTTTACCTGGAAGGCTTGGGGAGAAGGCTTAAACTTCTTTTTCTTCAGAGTGGAGAGAATTCTTCCCAAGAAGGTTCTTCAGTCTTTTTTGGGGGAGGTGTCCTCAAGGTCACTAGTGGGAGGGGGTCAAGGGTGTCTACTCCCATCCATCCTGTCTTTTAAACCAAGTTGACTCGTTGGGTTTCCCCACAGCTTTGGGCTCCTCAGCCCTGCCCACAGAAGCAGTAGTTTTGGACCTTCTCTCTTTTCTTGAAACCTTGCTTCCTACTCAGTCTCCACATCTTCTTGCCCTCCTTGAGTTTGATTCTCAATGCTGCCTCCCCACTAGTGCCTTAACCTAGATGACAGATTTTGGCTTTTGTAGCTTTGACCCTTGGTACCCAGAGGTTACTTATTCCCTCATTGTCTGGCTTGTTCTACCTTTGATCCCTCTGGGTTCCCTTGTCACTGAGCCCCAGCCTGCCTTGATCTCACGGTAAGGCTGGGTAGATCAGTCAGCCCTGCCCTGTGCCCTCAGGGAGAGCTAGATATCGGTGTGTGATGACAAAACTGATGGGGCTTTATGTGTGCTGAACACTTAATATTGTCTGGAGTGGTTTAGAGGGACTGTGTCATTTTATTTATAAGCTGTAAATCTGCCAAGTTTTATCCTCATTTTGGAGGTGAGGGAAGTGAGAATACAGAGCCCCACATGTGCTGATTTGGTATAAAGATTGTTTTGAGCAGAAGGCAATTGAGAATCAACAGATGTGTTAAAGAGTTCTCTGCCTTTCCTTTATCTGCCTCAAAGTGGGGAATAAATTTCCCTTTTTGGAGGTACCTTCTCCTCCAAAGGGAAGGGCAGGGTGGGGAGCTGACATTGGGTTAGGCTCTCATAGACAAACCTTAGGAAAATCTTGTCTTCCATGAGTCTCCCTAGATCTTTTCTGGTTACTTCCCCATGGTTTAACCCCTGCGAAGCTCCAAGCCCTTTGCCTTCATTAAAATGGTACATGATCCTCTGGGTCTAACTGCTCTTTCGAGGTTCAGTTCTTTTCTCCTATGCAGGTAAATATTAACAGAAGTTGTGTACCTTTTTTCCTGTTAATCTGTTCTTTGTTAGTTCAATTCAGGGTTTCCTAGATCCTAAAATGAAGAGGGTCTCCAACATGGTAAAAATGATGTAGTTCATGGCCCTGGGAAAGCCTTGTTCTGTCAGTAGCATCTGTCCTGTCCCTCCCCTGTCCTCGCCTTAGCCCAGACCCTCTCAGCTGGCTATTAATGCAGGATCTTCCCAATGGCCCAGTGTTCTCAGGCTCCTTTTCCTTAACCCACACTCCACACTGTTCCCAGGAAGCTTCTGCAAGGCAGGTCTGAGCGTGCCTAACTCTTGCGTGAAGCCCTTTAGAGGCTCTCTCCTCCAAGGGAAGTCCCCATACCTGTCCACTCTCCAGACTTCCTCTCTCAGAACATTCTGGGCTCCTCTGGCACTTGCTCTCTCCCTGCCCAGATTTTCTTCCCTCAGACATGGCCATCTGCACAGATGATCTGTTGAACTCACCTTTCCAAGCTCATCTGGAACAGCACCCGGTCTGTGAGGCATCTCCCAGCGTGGTTAGTCACTTCCTCCCTGCTCCTTGCCACTCCCCTCCCTGAGCCCTTGCGACACTGCGTTCTCATGATCTGTTTCCACACCAGGCTCCCCTCTACAACCCAAGTCTGCGTCCTCCTTGAGGACAAGGACCGCAATGTACTCCCTGGACGCCCAGCCCAGAGGGTGGCAAGGGGCGGGGAAGCATTTCAGAAAGGAGAGGCTGACCACTGGCTTTACTTCAAGTGATTCAACAAACGACTCTTTCACATCCCATTTATGCTAACTTATTTTATTAGAGTTACAATATCTTAGAGCTTTAAAGCCTCTTAAAGTGTTTCTCCCCCCATCCTATCCATCTGATGGCCCCGGAGAGGACGGCCCAGAGGGGTGGAGTCGCTGGTCTGGGTAAAGGCTGGTCTCCCGCTCCTCTGGGTCACAGTCCTGTATGTTGGTTGGTCGTGGTGGCCAACACTGAGCGGAAAAATTGCCCTCACATCGGCTCCCACTACTGCCCTGTTATGTCTGGGTGACGAAGGAAATAGCCTCTTACACCAAGAACACATGTTTACGGTACTCTCATTTAGTGTCCTGGGCACTGCTGACATTCGCTGAATTAGAATAATTTGGGAACATTTATTTTTATGTGGAAAGATTGTTAATGGCACTCTAAAATTATTAATATAGCCTATTATAAATGATGAGAAAAAGAACCCTTACATGTTTTGTTTTACCTTTCGAAAGACCCACTTGAATATCAGGGAACGCTAGGAATTAAAAAAAATCTTCACCTAATGTCACTATAAAATTATTCCTGTGTGTGTGTGTAAAAACCTAAGAATGAGCTGTATTAATTTATTTTTTTCTAGATTTCTTGAGGCATGATTGATAAATAAAAACAGAATATATTTAGGGTATACAACATGGTGTTTTGATATAGGCATATGTTGTAAAATAAGCATCATAATAAAGCTAATTAACATATCCATCACCTCACATAGGTACCTTGTGTGTGTGTGCGCGGTGAGAACATTTAAGATCTACCCTCTTAGTAAATTTCAAGCACACCGTACATTATTATAAACTAGTCACTAGGTTGTAGATAAGCTTTCCAGTACTTACTCAAAACTGGAATGGCATAAAGAAAGTTTGTACTCTCTGACCAGCAGAGAATTATTCTTTTCCACAGAGCATCGTTATTAACAATTCCCACAACTATAATTTCATTTTGCAGAAATAAGGCCTTTGATATAAAATAACTTCTGTTGATCCCTGGCATCTTGGGGGTCATACCAGGGTGAAACCTTCCCTGGTAGAGACAGAGAGTCATGAGGGCTGTATAAATGGACTGAGCATTTATTATTCTGTTTACACAGCACTTTCCTTGCCTTCTGAGACTGTATTTCAGGAAGTTCCTGGCCTACTATATGATTTAAAAGGGAGTCACTTTTTAAAAATTTGGCCTCGCATCCCTGGCATTGCGCTTGTCACCAGACAGGAAGCTGGCGGGAGCTGGGCCAATCACAAGACTGTATCCCTTGGGAACAATGACTGGTCTGAGGAGGGGGCACGTGTCTTGAACTAGACCGATCCGTGTCATTCAGTGGCATTTATGAAAACAGAAGCCGGTCAGAGGGAAGAAGAGATTCTTTACTCTCTTGCCTTGATGCTGGGAATTTGCGAATATATATGAAGGGTAGGTCGCTCTGGATCTAGCCAGGTAGGTATGGGTGACTTGTGAGAATGAACCAGCCAGCGGAGAGAAGCAGAGAGAAAGGAGGAGAGAAGGGGAGGAGAAAGGGATCTTTAATAGCGTTGGGGGGGCCCGGTCCAATTGTTCGAGAGACACTCCTCTTTTTCGGCTCTGGTATCAGTGAAATACACTTTTTCTTTTTTGCTGGTTTGTGTTTTGAGGCGTTGCAGTGAACTGTTCAAAGAGTTCTAACACATGCAGATTTTGTTTTGCTTTCTTAGATAAACAAGCTAAGCAAATATGCCTTCTCTGCCCTAGAATGTAGATCACATTCTCTGTGTGAAATGGATATTTACAAGCAGGCCACATTATTTATTTCTAACTTCTCCCTTACTTCAACATTAACTTTATATCATTTAGTGCAAATAGTAAATTAGAAAAAGAAAGTTCGAGAAAGGTGTCTAGCCACCTGGCTAAGCACATCCTACTGCCGGGAAGCCCGGTCTTCCAAGCAGACTTTAATTTGGAATTTTCTTTGAAAGCTAACCAGTTTTTGTCGAAATGCTTGCTCCTATGGAGAACTGGCTCTCTCAGGAAGCAGCCTAAAATAGCAGGTAATGCCTTTGAAAAACTTTTTTTTTTTTTTTTTTGGTCTTGAGACCCTGATCAGATGTAATAATAGAACAGTGAGCAGGTGCATTAATCAAATAACATGTTTACCTTTTGTATTAAGTTCTGGAAATTTGAAGGCAGGACAACAGATGGATTTCATGCAGCATAGTGTAAATCGTAGTTTGCTTGATAGGGAAGGTTTTGATTTCTTTTGAGATTTTTTTTCTGCAGGAAAGGGCTGTAGCCTGGTGCATGGGTAAAAGAAAAGGAAAAGAAAAACATCATTGCAGGAGTCTAATGTTGGCACAACGTGCATGCTCACCTGAGAGGGACAGGCACAAGGAAAACACGGTTCTCCAACACCGTTTACTGAATTTGGAATTGATTCTTGTCTGACATGTTCTTTCCACAGGCGGAAGGGAAAACAGCAGAAAATGAGGACATTTCTATCAAGTTCTGCAGAGCCGAGGGCAAACCATGCTTAGATCCTCTGACTTTCCTATTTAAAACTTCATTCTGAATGCATTCATATTGAGAAGGGTTATACAATTCTGAAGGTAAACAGGAATGGAGAGAGCCAGGGAATCTAAACTTGTCTTGCAACCCTTCCCTTGCCCAGAATTCAACAGATGTCCGATGGGATAGCTGGCAGGAGGCTTGGATGAAGTCATCAGGGAACTGTCTGGCTAGTGACTCATGATTTAAGTTTGTTTAATTGTTTTGGCAAAGTCAATATGTTGCTCTTGTGTAGCAATAGAAATAATGAGGGTATTTGGTTTGATGCTGTTTCTGTTTTTTGAAGGAGCTGCAGTAGAATTTTTGGACTTAATAGAATAGAGATATGGAACCAGAGAATGAAGATGCTGGGTGACGACATCCATTGCCTAACTACAGGTTTTAATGAAAGCTATTCTCAAGGAATAGAAACTCGTTCCTCTGATAAAGTCTTAAAATATAGAGGAGATGGCAGATTTTTTAATAACTGTTTTGTCTGTGAATATTAAAAATACTTTGTAGCTGGAAATTGTTTTGTGAATAGAAAATTGTAATTTAAAAAAAGATTTTATTGCTTTATTTGAGAGAGAGAGATAGCAGAAGAGGGGAGAGGGGCAGAGGGAGAAGGAGAAACAGATTCTCTTGTGGAGCAGGAGGCTGGATGTAGGATTCAATCCCAGGACTCAGAGTCATGACCTGAGCTGAAGGCAGCCACCAACCTACTGAGCCACCCAGGTGCCCCGAAAGTTGTAATTTTCTTGTTAAGTATTCCTATTTAAATTTTTCTGTATGTCTGGTTTTTTTTTTTTTTTTTAAGATTTTTATTTATTTATTTATTTGACAGACAGAGATCACAAGTAGGCAGAGAGGCAGGCAGAGAGAGAGGAGGAAGCAGGCTCCCCGCTGAGCAGAGAGCCTGATGCGGGGCTCGATCCCAAGACCCTGGGATCATGACCTGAGTCGAAGGCAGAGGCTTTAACCCACTGAGCCACCCAGGCACCCCTTTTTTTGTGTATGTCTGTTTATGGTGACACTTTACTTACCAATATTTCTCAGTTAGCTGCAACTTTCTGGAGACCCAAAAAGTGAGAAAAAAGTGGCCAAATGCCATGCTCCCAAGTCCATTAACAAAATCCCTTACCCTTTATCCATAGATGTTCTTGTGATTGTCTAGTATTTTCTGTCTTGAGTAAAACACGAGAGCTTGCCCGTCCACCCTCTTGCATGAACCAGACCCCTAGGAACAATCATCCCAGCTCATCCATTCCAGGTCATTGCACACTGACCTCCTAAATAGCTCGCAAACTCTCTACCCTACCTCATGCATGGGAGTCCTTCACTTATTTTGTGCAGTAGAAACCTTTAGCAGTCTGACAAAACCTACGGGCTCTTTTTTAGAATAAGACTTAAATTCAGGGCACCTGGGTGGCTCGGTCATTAAGTGTCTTCCTTTGGCTCAGGCCATGATCTCAGGGTCCTGGGATCGAGCCCCACATCAGTCTCTCTGCTTGGCGGGGAGTCTGTTTCTCCCTCTCCTACTCCCCCTCTTCTGTTCCCTTTCTCGCTCTCTCATTCAGTCAAAAAAAATTAAATAAATAAATATTTTAAAAAGACTTAAATTCATTAAATAAAATACATATGATTACAAAGGAAACTGATTTTGCTGAAAATACAGTTATCAGAATATTTTAAAAATTGAGTTATAATAACATATGTGTTCCTTTATTAATACCTTGGGTAACACAGTACCATGGCAGGCCCAACGCCTGCAGTATTTTCCAGGAGTGACGAGCTTAACGGATATCTTGATATGTCCGCGGCTACTGTGACGTGACTGGCAAACTGAGATTCCTCTTGGTTGCGATCCCACGTGCTGCTGATACTGCTGTGCTGTGCGGTCTATACTCATCACGTAAGGAAATACTAAGTTTCATTCCGGAGTTGGGGAAATAAAGAAGAGCTTCCTTTCCCACCCAAGTTCGCAGATGTCTGCAGAGCCCACACTGAGAACCCCTACGTCAGTCTAAGCCACCATCGCGGGATGGTGCCGCGCTCTCTTATTGGCTGTAGGGCACACACTTGCCCACATCTAAATTGCCCTCCCCTCAGCAGCCCAGGTAGTGTTTTCAAAATGCAGAACTGAATGTCACCTGTCTCCCCATCCACTTACACCTCCATTGCTCTGAGAATGGATACCAAAAGGTCTGGGTCTCGGCCATGGGGGTCCCGTGTCATGGGTTCCCTTCATCCTTTTTGACCACAGGGCTTTCCCTTGCGTTGTCCTCTGCTGGGAATTCTTCCCCTACTCTTTCTCATGGGTTAACCCTTTAAGGCAGCTCAAGCGTCAATTACTCAAGGAAGGTTTCTCTGGCCTCCTGGATATTTCCAGGGTCTCTTATACCATAGCTCCCTCATTCTTAAGAGGAGACGTTGCATTTATTTCTATGATCCTTTGACTGATGTCTTTGCATGCTCACCGGCTGTGGGTGTTACAAGAATCAGGCTCTATGCTGTGTCTAGGACAGTACCAGGCACAGAGTAGAGCCTCATTAAATACTTGCAGAATGGAAAAACGAGTGAGTGAACCATTCTAGCAAGCATTTCAGGAGCAGAAAGTGGAAGGGCTGAGGGTGAGGAGGAAGACACCTGGGGTTAGGGGTTAGAGGCAGACACCTGACATCAGGAAGAAGTGATGAAACGCTCATTCTCTGGGTTGGGGAGACAGAGAACCTGCGGCAGGCAAAGAAGTAACCCCAAACAGACAGTCCTCCCCTGACATCAAAGCCTTTCAGTGTAACAAAAAAAGGGTGTTCTGAGTACACTAATAGGCCCCGAGGGCCCCACTGTGTTATAGGAGAGTACATTAACTTGCGTTTCTAAAGTCCACCCTAAATATTAAGAAAAGGTTGAATTACATTATTATAGTCACACATTAAAAAGGAATGTCATACAAATGACAAAAATTACAACTTGCTCTTGAAAAGATTATTTGGAAAATAATATATGAGGTCAGGTGACTATGCTGTGTGTAGAAAAAAGATACATATATATGTATGTGAATGTTGTGTATGTGTATGCATATGTATATTTATTTTCTGGAACTATATTCTTTGATGCAACACTTAGATATTTAATTTCCTTATTAGATCTAAAAGATATTCCTTCAACAATATGAGTGAGAAATAAACTGTTCAGTGGGTTGTTGATAGGAGTGGAGAATGATATCCATGAGGCCAGCTTTGGGTAAATTTCTCACAAACTGAGTGATGATATTGTGTTCTACGGCATAGATTTCACTCCCACCTCTAACTAGACAGGATACAAAAGCAGGCCTATGGGATTGGGTTAAAATTTGTGGGTGAAAACTAAATATTCATCCTTGATAATTAAGAAATAACCCAAGATTGACTTGAGTAACAGAATGTTGAGTACCTACCATATTCAAGGCAGTAAGTACTGGGATGTGTGGTGATTCCATGAGAGCAACTATTTTCCTATAGGAATGATGGGTTATTATCAGAGTTGGACTGATAATTTCCCCATCTTTTAATGGGGAAAAATGTACAGTATAGACATTAATCGTTGGTCATCAAAAGGCAGCACATTTTCATTCTGAACGCTCACAGCAAAAGATGATCACTAGGCATTCACCCCGCACACCTTCAGCCTCTGTGGCAAAGCTTGGGGCAGCGACTCCCTTCCTGAGGGACTACTCCCCCTGAGCTGTTCCAGGCAACACTTCTTAATCTTTTGGAGAGCACCTCACAAACACTGCCCAGTTTGGATTCAAATAAAAAGTTAAGTGATTGGTTTATTTCCACATCAACTGCTCGTTATTTACTGAAAGCAAAACCACATAAAATCCTCCTTCCTGTGGACCAAGTTGGGGAGCCCAATCTGGAAAACTGACGGATTGTGTTGGGTGGGGCGGAGGGCCAGGGTCCAGCGATCAGTGACTCGTTGGGCCTATTTTAATCCCTCTTTTCCACCGAGTTTGGATTCAGCAGCCTGAAACAATGCCTCTGAAGCTGTCACACTGTTGTGTCAAAGGGACTCGACCACCTTTGAGCTGGGACCATTGAAATGATGGACTGTTATGGTCTTCCCTCTTAATGCTCATTTAATGCCCATTCAGGGAGTACTTCATTTACACATCATTTATATGCTAGGCTGGTGCAATTTTGGGTGAAAATTTAGTCTTGCTCTTGTACGAGCGCCGTGTTTTCATTTAAATAAGATGAGTCCCTGGTACCATAAGCGCAGGCCTGCACGTGTATTTCTAAACTATGTGCCGTAAGACATATCATGGATTACACGACAATTTTTGATGAAAACAAAGCTCAGGAGGAGGAAAGGAGGAAAAATAGGCTGCAACAAGAAAACATTCATATTTTGTGTATGGTAATTTTTTTTTATTAAAGATTTTATTCATTTATTTGACACAGCAGGAGAGTACAGACAGGGGGAGCAGCAGAGGGAGAGGAAGAAGCAGGCTCCCCACTGAACAGAGCTGATTCGGGTCTCTATCCCAGGACCCCCAGGATCATGACCTGAGCTGAAGGCAGATGCTTAACTGACTGAGCCACCCAGGCGCCCCGTGCATGGAAATTCTTGAGAAGAATTCAGAAGAATTACAGTCTTTTTTTAAAAGATTTATTTATTTGACAGAGAGAGGGACAGCAAGAGAGGGAACACAAGCTGGGGGAGTGGGAGAGGGAGAAGCAGGCTTCCCGCTGAGCAGGGAGCCCGATGTGGGGCTTGATCCCAGGACTCTGAGATCATGACCTGAACCGAAGATAGACGCTTAACGACTGAGCCTCCCAAGCCCCCCAAGCATTACAATCTTGTGTAATATGCTTTAGCTAGAGGTTTACCACTTTATCTGCATTTTAGGTTTTATAGTCAGAATACAAACTGCCTGTATAATGCAAATCTTAGAGTAGTTGTTCAAACCATAATGTAGTGTATTCACCAGATACTTGACAGATTATCAAGATCATTTCTGATTTCTATGTCATAGAATTAAAAGACATAAAAGGTGACTTTGTGCATATAGAGAAATAATCCAGATTAAAGGTTAACAAATACAGAAAAGACTATCATGGTCCACGGGCAACTCATCATACCCAGGAATTGAAACAGAAGAAAATTCTTTTTCAAGTCCGAGTTCTGTTATGTTGAAGAAATGACTGGGTAACCAACAAGGTCTCTTCCCTTAGAGTTTAGATAAATAAGGATGCAGATTTCACTTCCTTCAGGTGATTACAAGTAATCAGGATGAGCATTTTAAAGTCCTCGCCACAAGGATAGTCATCAGTCGCTTGCAGTCTATTTCTGTGTTTTAATGGGTGTGTAAAGCGACAGAACATGCAATGTCTTAGGCTGTTCTTTTAATTAAAATTGGAAATGAAAGAGTTATTTGGGAGATGTTTCTCTGGATGAAGAATATTGGTATTTTTAATTGAACTCTGAATTGGATTTCCCAGAAATTGGACTTCGGGGCTTTCGTTGGGACCACGTGGAGTATTTTTGCAGATTAATGACTGATCATTTGAAGAGTCAAAAGGACTGGCGCTGGCTTGTGATGTGAGAACATGAACTGCTGTATTGCCATTTCACCAGTTTATTTGGCTGTGGTTTGAGACCAGTAACAACAAGTAGATTACAGAGTGCTGCTCTTCCTCATTTACAGTGGATGGCATGGCTGGTAGTGACTTACCCCCGGTAACTGCACCTGTCCTAGCCCCCCTGCATTTCACACCTACGGTTTAGAAATGCCGCTTCCCCTCACTGAACATGGAAGCTGGAGATAGATGACTGTGTACCTGACTCACAACTCTTTTTAGCGTTCACGGCCTTCTGCTCCTATAAAACTTTGGGATTCGGTCGATTTGGGGGAGTGTTCTATTTCCGGCCTTCACGCGTCCAGATGGCTCACATACAGAGGACTCTGTTATACAGACGACCGAGGTCTGCGAGGAGTCTGCAGGAAAGGCATGAGAAGAAGGCAGAAGACAAGTGGGAAATCAAAAAGAAAAAAAACATTGAGAGGCAAGTCCCTGGACCAGCATGACAAAAGATTTCCGGTAGCCAGTGAGCGCCCTCCAGCACCCCACGTCCCACTGCATAGTGGGGTTCACACGCCTGCACCCCACGAGTAGCAAGTGGAGAGCTGGCTTGTCTTTTGCTTGCCGGACCTCCCAGGTCTGCACCGGCCTGCCTGCCTGCCTGCCTGCCTTCCTCTTTCTTTCTTTTCCTCCCACGAGCTTCACTTCCCCTTTTCCCCTGCATCAGGGGCTCTTTTTATCCACCTGTAGCGGGCGAGAGGGCCTCTCAGGACCAGGAGCCCCAGGGCCCAGGGCTGTGGCTGCCCAGCCTGCGCCAGCCTGCAGAATGGGTGCGACCTCCACGGGCTTTCCAAGGCTGCCCACCCACCTGTGTTCTCTGCTCCTAGAGGCTTGGATTTCAAATACATCCTTCCAGCACTGGAAGAGTACCAGACAGAAGGGCTGCAGGTTAGTGGGGTGGGCCCCGAGGCCAGGAAGGAGGAAGGCAAGATGCGATTTTGTATCTTCTCACTTTCCCCTATTTTTACAAACCTTTCACAGAGGCTTTTTTTTTTTTTTTAAATCTTATCCTAGAATCAACACTGGGTTTTGTGCATCTCTGTATTTTTTTTGTTTTCTATTTCACTCATAACTGCATTTATATTTTTATCTTTTTAAAAAAAATGTCCTCGGTTGCTTAGCTCATTAATTCTTGGTCTTTAAATTGTCTAACTTATGCATTTAAGGATTTACAGTTCTCTCTATGTACTATCTTTGCTGCATCCGTAAGGTTTCATGTGTAGTATTTTCACTATCATGAATTTCTGAATATATCTAATGCCCATGATTTTTTTTCTTGCCTGATTAGAAGTTTCTTCTTACAATGTCCAAATATGTGGTTTCCCCCTTCATCTTTTTGTTAACGACTTCTCATCCCTCACAAGTGAATTGTTTTATGGTTATAGGACAAGGTTCCAGTTGACATGGATTTTTGAAATTTCCTGAGACCTGCTTGTTGGCCTGAAACTGTGGCCTGTTTCTGTCAGTGCGCCACGTGGTGTGCTTCGGAAGAATGCATGTTCTCCAGTGGCCGCAGCCAGGCTTCTACCTCCCGTGACCCTTTCGCCTGTAAATGATGTTCAGATCAGCAATGTCTGTGTTGAATCTTCTCCTTTGGCCCCTTCCGATTTACGTTCTTGGTTTCCTCACCCTGATATGTGCTGCAGGAGGCTGACCTGTGTGAACTCTGTCAAGAACTTCCTAGCCCTGTGTCTCTGGGCTCCACCGATGGAGTTTTGAGGAAGTGGGTGGAAAGAGGTGGAGAGAGAGAGCAGAGCATTAGCTCTTGCAGCTTCCTCCTGTGGGGCCACTTGGCAAAGATGGCGCCCCTCTGTCAGAGGTGGCAGAAGTTGTCAGCCTTCGCCTTTAGCTATAGCTCTCACTGGTGTGGGTGACCAAGTCCTCTTCTGGGCCATTTAACTCCCATTGTCGTGCCACAAGCCCTGCACCTGCTGCTTCATCCATATTCGGTTGGTAACTTAACCTGACCTATACCTTGTGAATATTTCACTAAAGTCTCTTCACTTCCTATTGGTGTGGCATCATCTTGCCACCGGGACCCAACTGATGTAAACTCTGAACTCATTTTTGCCTACTTGACCCAACAATAATTGAGAGAGATGGGATTACATCTTCCTTTATGATAGTGGATTTGCCAATTTCTATGCTTTATATAACTCGAGGCTATTTTTTTTTAAGTGCATGCAAGTTTAAAATTGTTGTATCTTCCTGGTGAAGTGAATCTTTTATCATCATATAGTGGTCTCCTTAATAGTTTTTGGTCTCAGGAGCCTTTTATTTTCCTAAAAAGTATTGAGAACCCCAGAGAGATTTTGCTTGTATGGGTTCTATCTATTTAAATTTACCATGTTAGAAATTAAAACTGATAAAAGATTGAAATGTTTATTTAATAATTTTTAAAAAAATAATAGTAATAGGCTCATTGCATATTAATACATGTAACACTCTAAAAATCTTTAAAAGTTTTATTTGCTGAAACAAAAAAATAGAAGAGTGGCATTGCTTTATATTTTGGTAAACTTCCTTAATGTCTGATTTGTTAGAAGACAACTGGATTCTCATATCTGATTCTGCATCTACTCTGTTGAGATGTGTTGTTTTGGTTGAAGTTCAAGTATACCAAAAAGAAAAATAATAATCCAGTTTCACACAGATAGGTAGTTGGAAAAGGAGTCAGCCCTGTAACAGCTTTTTCAGAGAGTCATGGAAATTCATCGTTGATACTACTCTCAAACTCAACAAGTGTGGGTCCTAGATGGTTAATTACAGTAAGAAATTTGAAAACAGATCAATGAACTTCTCATAATCTGTTATGTTCTAACCCATTGATCTGTTTTGTATTTGAGTGGATCACTTACCCATGCATGATTTTATGTTATTCAGTGTTCATTCAGAACATAATGGTTCATCGAGCTATGTAGATCTTCTAAATTTTGAAACATTTTGTTATACACTATAAAAAAATCACATTTGTATTGTGCATTTTATATAATGAACTAACTCTAGCTTCAACTCTGCTCCCAATACTGTCCTCGGGAAGTTATTTCTAGCCTCAGTTTTACCATGTGTAAAATGGGGGTGATAATTATGCTTTCCTCTCATAGTGTCTTAGAGGGAGAGATGAGATAATGGCTGTGAATGTGTTGTGCGAATGTTGGGATGCAATTTAGATGCAAGGATGAAAAGATTAGCAAATGTGTCTTTATTGTCTCTTCTTTAAAAATGTCCAGATATCAACCTTTTCAATAAAGTCATGACTATATTATCATTCATATTTTTTTATTTATAGAGTAATTGATAAAACTTTTTTTTTGCCCTGGGAATCAATAAAGTAATTTGTATTTTGAATAAAATTGAATAAAAGAATATAAAAGATTTTTGAGTGAACAAAGGGACACATTTGGCTCACTGACATGTTTGTTTTTCTTGAATTGGCACTCACTAAGGATGAGGTTCAACATTTTCGCTGTATGGAAAAAGTAGCTGAGAACCAGAGACGTCCAATGACTTGCTCAGGGCTATGGGCCATGTGAAAGGCAGACTTGGTTTCAAAGCCTTCCTTTTCTGATGCCAAAGTTTGCTCCTTTATACTGTCTCTCAAATTTCTAGTTGGTGAATTTTGGGTATCTTCAGAGGGAGCAAGAGAGTGCATGTGACTTATTTTTATTTCTTTAATTTATACGTTTCTAAAAATCATCTCCTCCTTTGCACCGATTCTTTCTGAATTCGTGGCAATCTTCTGAACACTTGGAGTTTTTGGCAGCACATTTGAAGGTCAACACCTCTTCAAAGGAAAAAAAGGAGAACATTGAAAAAAGTTTTCAATAGTCTTCACATTATTTATTTGCTGACTCTTTCAGCACCAAGTGCTGAACTTGCTAACTGGCCGGGCTACACTCGTATACATTCGTAAGGGGAAAGGTCTGGTGAGCGGCATTGAATGTGGGGTCCCTTTTTCAGATGGCTTGACATGATGCTCTATCTGTTTCCTTCCACTGGCAGGAACTTGTACCAGACCCCAGGCTGCACACTGTGACCCATTCAGCTCAAGATTTCATCTGGCGGACTTTGCCAGTATGTATTCTCATTACAGCAAAAATACAGTTTACACATCGATCAAACTTTGATGGCATCCCCGGCAGGGTTCGAAGTTCACCAGGGTCCCAGACACAGAGGGGAATGAGACAGATGCAAGAATTTGCCATAAGAAAAGCCCTGAGGATATTAACGCTCATTCTCTCTGCCTCTGCTTCCCCCAAATCCTTCCCAGGGGATCATCACACAACTCCTCGAAGAATCTGTCCTGCCCTATCTCCTGACCGATCCAGGGAATACAGCCCAGGTTCAGTGTTAGCCCTCCTCACCTCCCTTGCTAATTCGGTGGGGTTGGGGATGAATCTTTTCTTCCCTTGTCTCAATAGATACCATCAGTCAGTCTTACTTAGGCCTCAGGGAATAAATAAAGGGCCAAAAGAAAAGACCCCAGGTATCTGAGTTGTTTTGGGATTCTCTTCTCTTGCACTATCTCCTGTCTCATCCCCAGCCACTTTCCATGATGCTACTGGCTTTTTCTGAACCCCAGAGTGGTGTGTAAGAGCCTGTAAGGGATTCTTGCCTTAATTTTGCTGGTGTTCTTCCCAGAACTAGGACCCTCACCTTGAAAGTGGGGCAGAGCAAGGGACTGGGGCTGGGCGGGGTTGGCGGGGGCAGTGGAATTGAGAAATTATTTCCAAGAGTCAATCTATTTACGGAGAAGATTTTGGAACCCGTATCTCAACTCCAGCGAAATACTCGCTAGAATCATTCCCAGAAGACACACACAGACACACAGATGCACAGACCACACACACACACACACATATACACACACACACTCACACACACTGAGTTTCACTTAAGTGGCAAACTTAAAGATACAAAGGATATAAACTTGGAACAAAAGAACACATTCTAAACTATAGCCCTAAGACTGGACCCCCAATGAATATCCCTTTCCCACAGAAGAGTAAACAAACAAACCAACAAACCAACAAACTTCCCCTTCACCCCCAATAAGGAATCAGTCCAACAGACTCAGTCAGCACAGGAACGGGCAGGGTTACAGGCTCATTCTACAGTTCATGATACGAACGTTGTCCAAACGTGCCCAAGTCTGGACTGTCCACTCGGATGCAGGAGATGGGCTCCGGCGTGAGAGAAGCCAAAGGTAAAATAGCCACCAAATTATTTGGGGAGAAAATGAGCCCAAATACCCCACCCGCCGAACAAACAAAAATACGGATGAAAAGAAATGGCTGAATATACTGAGTTATGTAAGAGTCTGAGAAAGAATTCATAGGGTTTCTGGAAACGCAATTTCATCAAGAGCTGGAGGGAAATGAAAAGGAAGACAGCGGGCGTAATTGCCATGAGCAGTTGTTTCCTGCTGTGACAGAAGAGTCTTACTATCAGCTCCGTAAGAATACATCCAGGCAAATACAGAAAACATGGAAATAAATACTTCCCATAAAATCAGGATGGGAGGACAAAAGGGCACCCAGAGACATGCCGCGGGTAGCAGAAAGGAGAGTGGGCAAAGGCCAGCTAAGGTGATAATAGAAACAGAGAAGTGAGGAAATTACATCTCTGCGGGCATCGTTAGGGTGAAGGAAAGCAGGCAAAAGGAAGGTGCTTAAAATGTAACAGAGCAAAGCATCTGGAACAGCGCAGGTCAAATCCTGTTAGAGCAAAGGGTGTCACAAAGGAAATTTCTTTATAACAAAAAAGGGAGGACAGTAAATGCTGGAGGAGAAGTGGCCGCTAGAAGTCAGGAGAATTGGGTCGGGGTGCAGGCCCCTTTACCAACCCGTTTCACGTCCTTGGGTGTGTTCGCTGACCTTTCCGGGTCAGAGCTCTCTGGTCTGGAACATCAAGGTCTTGGACACAGAGGAGTGATCTGTAGCTTTTTGGCAGCATGACCCCTTGAGGACTCTGATAAAATATATTGATCTTCCTCTGGGAAGAGCTTCTGTGGCCTTACACTAGATTTTTCATTATAAAAAAAAAAAAATGAGGCAGTCTGTGCTCTCAAGGAATGTATAGAGTATTTGGGAAGGTAAGATGGGAACCTGTGAAAAGTGAAGTCATGAGAGGGGATCAGCAGAAGACAGAAGATGGCCGGATGGCATCTGTCGTGTGGGTGAGCCTCATGGGACCCTATGCGAGGCTGTGGGCTTGGGAAGGCCCCGTGGGTGGGAGTCACCTGGGTACTTGGTGCGCCCTGGCGGGGAAGGGAACGGTGGTGCGGCTGGCTGGGCAGGCTCCATGGAGAAGGATGTGGTAGGGCATTTGTCTTAGTCCACTTGGGCTGCTGTAACAAAATACCGGAGACGGGTGGTTTGTAATCCACTGAAATGTAGTTCTCGCAGTTGTGGAGGCTGGGCAGTCCCAGGTGCATTTGCCAGCAGATTCGGTGCCCCGTGAGAATACGCTTCCTCCATTAGCCTGCTGTCTCCTCGCTGTGTGCCCCCAGGATGGAAGGGGCCTCTCAGGTGTCTTTCTAGGGCCTCTCTTCCCATTCACAGGAGCCCCAGGCGTGTGACCTAATTACCTCTCAGAGTTTCCACCTCCAAATATCCTCACACTGGGGACCAGGCTTCAACGTGAATTTTGAAACGATACAAACTTCTAGTTTGAAGCAACATTTTTTAAAAAAAGATTTTATTTATTTATTTGTCAGAGAGAGCGAGCGTGTGCATAAGCAGGAGTAGTGGCAGAGGGAGATGCAGGGTTGGATGCCAGGACCCTGGGATCATGAAATGAGCTGAAGGCAGACACTGAAATCACTGAGCCACCCAGGCATCCCGAAAGCAACATTCTTATTCAAATTCATCTTGGTTCTCTCCCTTCCCTTCGAGAGGCCTCCCAATTTCTAACTCAGATTCCAATTTAGGAGACAATCCACATGGCAGGCCACATCAGATGGAGCGAACCTTTGGACCATGGAGAAGATCACTTCTGCATCTACCTGGAAATGAAAGAAAAGCCAGAGGGGGTACTTTTCAGGAAAACCCATTCATTCATTCATTTACTGAGGAAACATTCACTGAACCCCCGCTATGTGTCAGGCATCGTGCTGAAGTGTGGGGACAGAGTGGCAAACAAGACAGAGGTGGCCCTGGCCTCTTGGAGCTCAGTGAAGGAAAGCCAGACACTGTGATTGCGAGCTCTGTACTCAGAGGACCCCTGACGGTAGCGTTGTTGACTTTCCGGATTTCAGATCAGTTTAGAAGTCTGGTACGCCCCCACCACAACAGCGACACCAGTACTATCACTCTGTGGAGGGTTGGTTGGTGGGGCCCACTGTGAGCAGCCACTTACCCAGCAGCAGAATGTCTGATTTGGGAAAATGACAAACATACCGAGAGAACATATAAATCAAAACGGTACGTGGAATTCCCGGATTCAGTTCCACATTAATGAAGCTGGCAGTGTGGCAAGAACACGGCGCGGAAATCTTCCTGACTGTTGGGAGAGGCACAGTATAGCGATCGGTGGTTTTACCAAGAACACAAATAGCAGGTAGGAAGAAGTGGAGCTTTTGAAAAAAACGCCAAAAACTAGGCAGCACAACAGAGATAAATAAAATACACAGTAAAGAGGCAAAATAATAAAATACTGTAATTTGGCCTCCCAGCATGAAGGAGGGAAGCAGAGACTGGAAGAATGGATTAGAATTCATGAGTCATTTGTTTGGTTTTGAACTGACGGAGCCTGGCTGGCTGGAGGGGCCGGAGCTGGCAGGTTGTTCTTCCTTGAGACCCTGAGATCCCTACAGAAAGGACCAGCTCGCTCATTGTTTGTTCTCTGAGTCTCACCAATTTTTAAGCAACAGTTTTGGGCCCAGCATTGTGCTAGGCGTTCACATGCGTTAGCTTTCATCTTCACGACGTCCTGCAAGGAACATACAAGGAAACTAGGGCTCAGAGATGAGGAGGGACTTGCTCTACAGTAACTCAGCTAGTGTGGAGGCCACAGCTAGTCCAGTCTTTTAGGCTCTGCTATTGTTGCCCTTCTACTGTGGTCGAGCACCTCCCCTGTCCTGTGGCTTTCTGTGCCCCTTGGCACTTGCCGAATGACCTCTGGTTGAGAGGCAAAACAAAAGATCCATGAAAGTGAGCACTAGGGAACCATGCAGTGTAGAAATATCCTTTTCCATGGACAAAACGCAGGGACATTCTTTTAATTACCTCCTTCTAGGGCTGCCTTAACCCGGGGTCCGCGGCAGGCATGGTTGAATACAAAGGTTTCACCCTGTAGTTCTGAGAAGTAGGAAAGGGCTTCAAACAAACAAACAAACAAACGAATGAATGAACAAAACCAAACTTCCCTTGATTGGAGGTACGGCAAAGGGAGAGTGGAGCCAACGGAAAGAACTCCTAAAGGCCATGGTTGGAACAGTTTGAGTGACGAAATGAAGTCGTATTGGATTATAACCCAGATTTAAGAATAAATATCCAAGAGTCCATACTGATTTAAATGATTGAGGAAAGAAATGAAGGAGAAGACGCAGATGTCCTGTGCAGAAGAATTCCAAATAACTTATGTGGACACCTCCCTCTCAAGGTGTGCCTAACTCCCCATCTCTTCATTGTGGGCAGTGACTTGCTTCCCAAGAGTATAATGTGGATGGAGGGAAAGAGTAACTTTATAGTGGAGACTCTGACAGGTGCTGTCTCCAGCCGGGTTATCAAGGCCAATATCAACAGTGGTAAGTCCCGTCCGTCGGTAGCGTGTGCTCTCGATCTCATGTGATGGAAATGGCGCTTCATCTCTATGGTCTTCACCCCAAAACCCATAACCCCAAGTGAATGTCCTTGTACATTTTTGCCAACCCAAATCCCACCTTTTGTTCTTCCCTCCATTCATTTAGGTGCATTTTCGTTGAGTGCTCTGAGGTGCCCTGCATTGTGGTCCACTGCCGGACCTGCAATCTGTACGTTCCAGTAGGAGAAATCAAAGTACACTGAAAGAGGTTTGCAAGTCTGATAAGCCCTTGAAGGAAACAGCGAGCTAGGATGGGCAATGAGGGGAGAGGTCCTAATTTCAATGGGACCGTTCCCCAAGACCTTACTGAAGAGAGTAAATTTGGGCTGAGGCCTGAAGGATGAAGGAGAGAAGTCACACAAAGCATGGAGTTCTTGTAGAGGGAACAGCATGTATGAGGGCTCAGAGGCAGGAATGAGATCTGCATGCTTGGGGTACTAAAAGAAGGCCACCTATAAAACAGTTTTAAGTGACCATTTTACACAGAAATGATCATTTTAGACATTAAACAAGACAAAACATACCTTATGTTTTGTTTCGTTTGGTCTTTTTCTTTATACCTCATTCCAGAAATTGAAATATATAACTTCGGTATAGTTATCATCCTTTCTAACACGTTGCTCTTGACCTTTGCTAGGTAAATGGAAGTCATAGAGGCTGACTTCCACACGTGGTCTAGATGTAGCATGTCACCTTTTTCTTTTCTTTTTCTCTCTCTATTGTTTGGGATCCTTCTCATCTGGTGGGAACGGAGTCTTTTCATAATCAGTAGCGCAGCCAAGCTGTGAGAAGAGATTGATGTGAGCCAAGAGGAAGTCTGTCTTGTTCTACTCTGAAGATCCGGACCGTCTTAGGCCTGCTTATCCTGAGCAAGGACAGCATTGCTGGGGGGCCTCTCACTCTCACCTCAAAGGTCTTCCGCTGGTTTGTTCCATCTATCCCCAGTGGGGATATCTTGTCACCCCACCTCTTCTTTAGCCTACAAATATCCTTGGGTGCATTGAAGGAGGTTGTCCATGGAGAGAAGGCTGATGGGTTTGCATGAAGACTTGGGCTCTGAGTCTCTCTGGATGAAGGATGGAGGGTTGCATGCTGACCAAGTTCGTGCCCACTGGATGCCGAAGGAGAACTAACTGGTCTGGGCTTGGGCCCTGGCGAGGGGTGGAGGAGGAATGGTGGTTCTTACCTTGTCTGCAAGGTGGTCTGGGTGACCCGTCCTCTGGGGGCTCCCTTTGTGGGTAGCTTTCCAACCTCTCTGAGTCTTGAAGAGATCCAGAGATGTTTCCCCTTCCCTTCACACCTCCCTCAGAAGGATAGAGACAGAAAGGACGGAGACGCATAGGAGTGTGACTGTGTAGAGACTACACGGTGACTTGGTGGGAACAGCAAAGAGTGGTTTCAGACCGTGCCCTGGGCTCCAGCCTGCTTGTGGTTGGCGGGTAGCTCTTGGCTGCTGTCCCGTTTGTGGGGCTAAGCTTTAGCTATGGGCCCTTCCAGGCCTCATGGGGGTCACTGCTAGGTTACGTAAAGAGTCTGAGAACACAGCCCTCCTTCTAGCTACCCCGAGGTCCATCCTACAGCCTTTAACAGACTTCCACATATTTCTTTTCTTCATCTTCTAAACCCTTGAGCTCTGGCCCACTTGTATCTCATTTCCAAATTCTCTCTATCTTGGAGCTGTCTTCCGAGCCGGCTGCTTCTTTTCCATCAACCCCACTTCCTTGCTCTCACTGAAATAAGTGCACAACATTTTTCACTTTAAAGAGCTTTTTACAGTTAGTATCTCCATGGAGATGACACAAGTAACAAATATTGGGGTAGGAATGCAGACACAAGAAACAGCAGTTGAACACTGTTCTGAGTTTGACCCTGGCCTGGGCTTTTCCCAGCCCTCCCTTCTGCAACCCCTTCTAGGAGGTATTGTGACGATGCCCCTGAATTTTGCCTGTGGTGACTGTTCTGTCCAGCCTCCTTCAGTGCCTTAGACTTGAGATATTTTTAGGCAGGGGTCACTTCTGGAATTTCTAGTCACATCTTGACCCTATGAGGGCTCCCTGCAGAGAGCACTTCCTGTGGCTCTCCTCAGGCCTCCCTCCCTGCACCTGGCAGCTGCCTTGGTGGCCGCTGTGGTTTCAACCTCTAGACATCCTCCCCTGCGTCCCCGCCCTCTTCTCTCTTCCCAGTTGGACTTGTGTCTAACTTAGCCATGGGCAAGATGGTTTTGCTTGTTCCAATCCTGCCTGAACAGGCCTACTCCTTCAGTACTGCTTTGTAACTTTCCCTCAGTACTTTGTAGCCTTTTTTCCAGTACTTTGTAACTTTTTTTTCCAGTACTTTTTTGGGGGCACAGAGGGTCTTCTGAACAGTCACTGTTGCACAATGAGCCCAAAAGGGAGGTAAGAGAAGCCAAGTGGTTTCACCGGTGGGTTCTGGAGTCCAATTCCTTGACTTGTGATAAGGCTCCACTGTTGGGCAGCTCTAGGACTTTTAGAACTTTACTTAGCTCCCTGCGGCAGGGAGAGTAGTATGTGGACTTACACGTTGTCAGAAAGACTAAATATAGGCTTCTCAGAATATAGCTGGCTTGCAGAAGATACTCGGTCACTGTTGCCTGAGATTATCTCCACTTTAGAAGCGTCCCTGTTTCTAAGTCACCTGGAGAAGTCAGAAGCCTTAGTCAACGTCTCCCATCAGGGAAGTGGAGAAGACAAGTTTTAAACCCATGGCAGGCTGGCTGGGGAGTCCTCTCTCAGAGGGTTACAATGCAGTCTAGCGGACGGGAAGCTCGGTCGTCTCCCAACACCTGACCTACAACAGCCCCTCCCACCGTTGCACGTGAACTTCTTGCTTTTTTACCAGTCCTCTGGCCATCTCACCAACGTGTCAATCAGGCTTTCAGGAGACCCGTGTCCAGCTCACCAGTGGCAGAGCCCACTGACCCCCTACTGTCTGCTGCACGATCTGGTCCCTTCTGACTGGTTACTCCCTCCACACATTTCCTCTGTTTTCTGTGATCCATCACTGGGGGACATCTCTTGCCCTCAGGCGAATGCTCTTTAATAATACCCCAAAGCCTAAAACACACAGAGCTGTAGCCCACACTACTTCCACCCAGAGAAGGGTTCCTTCGCTCAGGTATGAGCAAACCAGTTCAGGTGCAAAAGAAAGTCATTTTGGGCTTCCATCCAAAACTCAAACAGAACACACAGGCTCTACTTTATTTTTAGGTTTCAAATTGTTCAGGAAACAACGTTCCAGTTTTCCATATCCTTGATTGTTCGTGTTTTATCTAGGTTCATAAGGAAATGTTTTGAAATACCACAAGAAAGTCCGAGGTGGGGGAGAGAGGAAGGAGAAGGGGAGAGGGAGGTTTTCTTTTTTGATGGCAAGCAGGAAGGTCGGAAGCTCTTGGAACCAAGCGGGACTTTGTCATACTTCTGGCCCCGTTGTAAAGCCTGAGGTGGTTTGGCTAAACATCAGAATGTGGGGGCGCTTCTTTGAATCAAGCTTTATTGCATAGGGAACATATAGGGGAAATTCCATTTTGATGAATTTCAAAGTGTGATTTTTTTTGTTTTCTTGTTGGCGAGGGAGTTCAAGCATTTTGCTAGAAAGGCAGTATGGAAAATGTGGGACCAGTGACTCTGGAGGCCGAAAACCTGGATCCCCGTGCAAGCAAGGCCCTGGACTCATTGGGCCTGGGACTCTCCCATGGAAAGGGTGCTGGGGTTGTCCTCTATAACTGGGGGCAGCAGCCACTCCCGAAATAGTAGCCTTCCTCTTACCTCAGGCCAGGGACACCAAGTCAGGAACCAGACCCAGATACAGTTTAATAACTTGGAATTCCTTATTGGTGCTTCATAAGGAGAAACCCTTTTAAAATGGGATCTGGGGGGGGCACCTGGGTGGCTCAGTGGGTTAAAGTCTCTGTCTTCGGCTCAGGTCATGATCCCAGGGTCCTAGGATCGAGCCCCACATCAGGTTCTCTGCTCAGCAGGAAGCCTGCTTCCTCCGTTCTCTCTCTGCCTGCCTCTCTGCCTACTTGTGATCTCTCTCTCTGTCAAATAAATAAATAAAATCTTTTAAAAAATAAATAAAATAAAATGGGATCTGGGCCTTTTCTGTTTTAGGCATGGTTTTAGTTAAATGAATTTGAGAGTATCATTGCTACTTCAACCTTTTAAATGGGAACCTATTACTGTAGTGGACATAAAGGGTAGAATGTATTATTTATTGCTTCTTAAGAAGCTTTTTAACATAATATTTTATCATATTTATAAAATAGAAATTAGGAGAAATCTTAAAATATGTAATGCGTTTTATTTTTCATTTCTAAAAATTTTCTGTTGTGACAATTTCAAACATATGCACAAAAGTAAAGAGAAAGAAGAGTAAAATGAGCTCCTGGTGTTATGTGGATGTTTGTGCCACATCCCACCCCCCCGCACCCCCACCAAGTGCATATTTTGAAACTCAAAAACCCAGGGAGATGGTAGTTAGAGGTGGGCCTTTGGGAGGTGATTAGGTCACGAAGGTGGAGTCTCCTGATGGGATTAGGCCCCTACAGGAAGAGACAGGAGAGTTTGCTTCCTCTTTCTCTCCCCGGGAATGTGAAGCTTGCAACGCAGTCTGCCCACACCTTGATCTTGGACTTTCAAGCCTCCAGCACTCTGAGAAGTAAAGGTTTGTTTATTCCTCTAGTATTCTGTGACAGCAGCTCGGACCAAGAACCCCACGTACACATTACCCTCTTTGACAATTATGATGTCTTAGCCAATCTTATTTCTTCTATTCTCCCTCACACTTATTCCTCTGTATTATTTCAGGGCAAACCAGACACTGTATAATACCACCCATAGGTATTTCAATACAGACTGTAAAAGATAAGGACTCTTTTTCACCCACATTTTGTTAGGAAAATTACAAGCAGACAGCAAAGCTGAAAGCTTGTTTGCTCAGGTGCCTAGATGGTACTGTTAACACTTGACTGTCCCTGCTTTGTCACGCATCTATCCATTTATCTATCCCTCTATCCATCTATTCAGTCCTCTTGCTTTGTTTTTGATGAGTTTCAAAGTAACTTGTAGACATCTGTACACTTTTCTTTAAACACTTCAACATGCATATCGTTAACTAGGTTCAATATTTGCTTACAGTTTTTTCCCCCATTGGATATAACCTTTGTATCCATGAAATATACAAATCTAAAGTACACATTGTTGCATTTTGACAAATGTAATTCACAGGGCCATCAAGTCATAGGATATTACTGTCACCCCAGAAGAGGCCCTCAATCCCTACCTATAACCCCTTCCCCCTTTATTCTGATGTCTCTCTACCATAGATTAGTCGAAACCATACTGTTGAGAATTTTATCTTGTCTGTTGTAACTGGAAATGAACAAAATACAAACTTTCCCAGGAAAGATGTGTTTTCGCCCCCATCCCCTAGTGTCCTAGGTTTTTAAGGAGTGCTTCCCAGGTTTTGGCTAGGGGGCTTCATATCTCTCTGTGGTCTGTGTAAGGTTTTGTTTGAGTAGAAGGATCTGTTGCTAAAGGAAGGGTAGAAGCCAATACTCCCGTCATTTCAGCTCTAAGTATACGTATATTTGCAAACATTTTGGCCACAAGGTTCCATGGGCAGCTGCTACTTCATAGTGCCCAGAATTAACCTGGTCACGAGAGTCATCTGCCCGATCTTTCCCTTGCGAAGAAGTCTGAGGACTTTGAAGGTTCTTTGGAAGTGTAGCCAGGAGGGATTCTGGGTGAATTATTTTAGTCCCATCTCTAGCCAATAGAACTCCAACCTGAAAACTTTTCCCAAGTAACAATCAAAAAGGTGCTTTAGATTCTATCTTTCTTCAAAGTACCAAATTACTTTGTTATCCAGCTGTCACTAGACTTGGCTTGTCCCCTGAAATTCAAATGACATTGGGTTGAGGGCCACTCCAAGTGCAGGTGTCCCCCATGCAGGCTGACAACCTCTCTGGGCATCCCGATGCGTGGTTCCCTTTCCTTGACTCCTGTGTCCTGAGCTGAACACTTGAGTGTCTGGTCACCTCCTCACTCCCCAACGCATGCATTCTTTTGGGTCCTGGTCAACCCTGAAGTCATGTTTCAGCCCTTCTACTTAGATTTCTACTAACCCCTCCTCCACACACATGATATTTGGGTATATAGCAGATATTTCTAAAGTTTTAGGAATCTGGAGGAGGTTTACATCAAAGAAATGCAAAGATCTTAAACACTTTTATTCCAGAAATTTCTGTTTCTAAAGAAATTTCTGCTTTTGTCTACTTGCCCATGTTGCTCAGCCATGCGCTCTTGTTCTTGTCTCTTCGTGATAGTCCTATTTGTTTTTCATGAGAACAATTTTATTTTCTCTTTTTCCTTGTCTTCTTCCAAGCTGCTCTCACCCAGCAGGCTTCTCAGGACTGCTCCTGGTTATTGCTAGAGGAGAGAGTGTAGTGCCAGCACTGAGACGTTATATGTACATAATCTTGGCTTTAGTTTTAGACAAGCAAGACACGTAACCTTTCCAACTGCGTATTCTTGTTTGTAAAATGGAAATGGAGATGATGCCAGCCTTTTTGAGGATCAAATGTGTTGATAAACGTGGAAACATTTTGTAAACTAAAAAATGGTTGTGAAAACAACCTAAATGCCCACCAAGAGATGAATGGGAAAAGAAAATGTGGCATAAACACACAGTGGAGTATTACTCAGCCATAAAAAAGAAAAGGGTTTTACTAATACCTTAAAATATGCCTGGTAGATGACAGATGTTTGGTAGTTGGTTGTCAAATCTGAATTATTCTCCTTGTTTGCTAGATTGATTGAAAAATACTATTATAAGGCTATTGACTTACTAATCCACCTATTGGGATTTCCTGTTCAAGTTTAATTGATAGTCTCTCCGCAACTGAAGCAAATTAATTTAGGAAGGGGTAAGAAGTACCCTTGTTCTTAGGATGAAATCTAACAGCAATCTTAAGATTACATTTAATAGCAAGTTAAATTTGTTAAGCAAAAATTTGTGATGATGATAGTAGTAATTACCACTTTTTGAAGGTTCCTTAACCCAGTACTGTGTTAATATTTTATACATATCACCTCATTTAATCCTCACCATAATTTTGCCAAGTAGGTGTAATTATGGTTATTTTCTAGATAAAGACATTGAAGTTCAAAGAGGTTAAAAATTTTGCCCAATGCTGTACAGTCAGTGGCAGAGCTGGAATTTGAACTAAATCTCAGGTCTGAACCCTCATGCCAACCACTGAGGGTGACGCCGACTAATCCGTGGTCAAGTGTTTACGGCTCCTCTCCCTTTCAGGCTCCCTGTGCAGATACTACTGATTTGGGGGACCCTGCTCTGACTCCTATTCTAACCTCATTGCTGCCCTGGCCCTTCATACCTGGTAGGTGGCTGTTTCCCGAACCCATGCTTAACTATCAATCTGCCTATCCTATTGAACAGGGTAGACGGTATTTCCTGAAAAGCAGGGTCCCGCCTGACACAGCATGTGTGAGCCTTCTCTATCTTATGAGAGGCTCACCTAGTGACTGGATGTTGGCTCCCATCAGGCCCTTCTCTGAAGGTGGCGGGGGAGGAGACTTGGGTGGGGAGACAGGAAGACCTCACTGAGGTTAACTGGCAGCGGACACCACTGAAAAACAAGGCTGCAGGAGGGCCTTGGTGGAGGGAAGGCAAGAATGGACGTTGAGGCTCCACGGTGCTGAGGAAGGCAGTCCCTGCCCTCCAGGAACAGTCTGAAGAGCGGCCGCATTGGATGTGAGGGCTGGGTGTGCCTTACCTGTCCCTGGCTCTCCTGGCCCTGATTCGGAGAACAGGAAAACGAGAGTGATGAACAGGAACCTTGTGAGTGCTCCAGTGTGCTCACTGCTAGGGGCTGGGTCCTACAAAAAGTTGTATGTTGAAACCATAAACCCCGGTACCTAGAATATGACCTTATTTGGAGATGGGGCCTTCACAAGGCTAAAACTGAGGTTTTTAGGGTGGGCCCTAATCCAGCATGACTGGGATTCATATAAAAAGGGGAAATTTGGACACAGGCACTGTACAGGGCGAGCATCACATGGACAAGAAGATGGCTAACCGCAAGCCAAGGAGAGAACCACAGAACAGGTCTTTCCCTCGGTCCTCAGAAGGAGCACCCCTGCCAATGCCTTGATTGTGGACTTCCAGCTTCTAGAACCACAGGACAATAAATTCCCATTGTTAAGTACTTAGGGCAGTCCTACAAGGGGATGTACTCACCGAGAGGTCAGCTTTTGGGGATTTGTGTATGAAGGAGCAGTTCTTTTTTTAAAAAAAAAATTTAAATTTAAAAAATTAAATTAAATTAATGAACATATAATATATTAGCTCTTTCAGGGGCCCAGGTCTGTGATTCATCAGTGCTCATTACAACACATACACCCTCCCCAGTGTCCATCACCCAGTTATCCCACACTCCTTCCCCCCATCCCCTCCAGCAACCCTTAGCCAACACTTTGTTTCCGATGAGTAAGAGTCTCTTACAGAAGGAGCAGTTCTGAATTAAGCAGTGGGTACCACCCAGTCTGGGCCACCCTCTGCTTTGTTCCTCTCTGTTCAGAGGCAGCTTCCTGTAGGAGCTTCGAAGGCTCATCTACACCCACCTTCTGACCATGATGCTTAGCATCTGTGGGAACTTGAGCAAAGTGCTTTTAACATTTCTCTGGTCTTCAAGCTCCGTACCTACAGAGTAGGGGTAATAACGGAGGTAATAATGCCTACCTCGGCGGGGCTGTTGCAAGGACTGAGTGCTGGAAAATTAGCGTGGCAAGTTTCTTGACACCCCCTATGCTCCTTTAATGGGAGTTACTCTGCTCACACGCCCTGGACAGCTAAGGTATAGCCCACGTGATGTGATCCCACCCCTGCACTGTGATCCCACTCACTGGGGCCAAAGTGATGTCTGATGCAAGGGCAGCCCATCCATAGGCCTGCCATCTGCTGTGCCCCTCAGGCATCTCTTGTGGGAATTTGGACCAGTTGGAATACTGGGATGAGTGGCTAGAGGTGTGTTTTTCAGTGAAAAGTCATGAGGTAGAGTCACGGCTCACGAGAGCATGTGAAGGCTGGGGTTTTGAGGAGAAAGCAATTCTGGGTGATCTGAGAGCCTGGGGTTGAAGAGAGCAAAGCTTCAGCCGAAGCAGAAGGGCTGGGAGAGAGATGGAAATGAAGAGAGACAGAAGAGAGTGAGCACAGAAGAGACATTGCTGCTCCAGGTGCCGTCCCTGTCCAGCCCTGGTCCCGCGGCCCACGTACTGTGTCTGCTGCTCTCAGCCAGAAGGTTCTAGCTGAAACAAAGGAGATTCTATGTCTTAAAGGACAGGCACCGATGTGGATCCTGTAGCAAGTGCTCAGGAATGTTCGTGAGATTCTGATATCTCCTTCCAGGTTTTTCTTGGATCCCTCCCTGTCAGGATAGATCTGAGGTCCCACGAAGTACAAGGGGAAATAAAGTAACTAAAAATAGATGTGTGGCTGTTGGGGATGAACTAGAATCAATGGTCTCTCCCTCCCTCCCTCCCCTCCCTTTCTTTCCTTCTTCCTCCCTCCCGCTCTCCCTTCTCTCCATCCCCTTCTTCCCGCAAACCGAATGCCAACTATGGCGCCTAGCAAGGATGCTGGAGATGCAGTGTCGGCGAAGACAGACAAGATCTATGATCCTTCCATTCCGATGGGGAAGACAAATGGTAAACAAGTAAACAAAGAAATACACATGAAGAAATAAAAGATGGTGAGGCAAGGATGGACTGAAATGGGCTTGCCACATCTCTCCTAGCTCTTCCCTGAGGTCTGTCACATGGGGCACCGCTCTTGGTTTAATGCTCTGTTGTCACCGTCTTGAGATTCTTCTTCTTCTTCTTCTTTTTGTTATCATCTTGAAATTCTTAATAATATTTTTAATCAGTGGACTGGCATTTATTTATTTATTTATAGATTTCATTTATTTGATACACAGAGAGCACAAGCAGGTAGAGCTGCAGGCAGAGGGAGACACAGACTCCCCACTGAGCGAAGACTCCCCCCATGCGGGGCTCAATCCTGGGACCCTGGGGTTATGATCTGAGCCAAAGGCAGCTGCCCAACTGACTGAGTCACCAGACGCCCCTGTCCACCTTGCATGTTCATTTTGTACCAACTGGTCCTGCCTGACAGGGTAGGGATAAGGGAGCAGAGCAGCCCGGCACACGAATCATCCAGGACACAGAATCGTTTTCTAATGCAGCTGGTGGATAAAACATGAGTTGGAGGAGGTGGTAGAATTCCCTTTTCTTTGAAGTGTCTTAAAAATGGCAGAAAGCCTCACTCTTTTGCAAGATATAAACATGTGCTTCTGCCTAAGGGTGGGGACGTGGGTGTTATTCTTGAGGGACCTGCCTGCCTGTCTACAAATCCTTTGTGAGTACAGAGAATTTAAGGAGGGTCAGGGAATTCATGTGTCTTCAGACTCTGTCTTTCCTAGTCGTCACAGAAAAGTTTTGTAAGAATGCATTTGTATCACAAAAACTTGTCAATGAGAGAGTACAACAATCCCAAGGGATGGGAAGGGAGTGTTGCCACCCCAGCACACCTTGCCTGTCCATTCAGGGCACACTCGCCAGGCTGCTGTAAACTGTGGTCTGGGAAAGGCTGAGCGCATTTCCGAAGTCAGGCCCATATCCCTTGCGTCAAAAGGAATTCACAGTGTGGTCGATTCTGCGCTTCATGAAGTGTCTGGGTGAAAGAAAGCCATCTGGTTTTCTAAAACTATTTGAGGTGGTTTTTTGTTTGCCATAACGAGGGAGATATAATATATTCCTTCCAGAAACAGAGTCCTAGTTGCTTCTGCAGTTGCATTTCAAGAGGATCAATTCCAGAAGTGATGGGCGTGGGTTATAGGACGCTCACTTTAACCCCGAGGCAAGCTGGATGGGCGGTTCGGTATATTGTCATTGTTATTATTTTAGAAGCTGTCCTCTCCAAAGGACAGGGGGACGCAGAGGAGTGAAGAGGCTTTTGTAAGCACATGCTTATACCAGGCCGGGGTGTTGGTGGCCAATGAAACACGTGCTTACTGACTTTCTTACCTTCGCTGATACTTTCTTACGCATTTCCATTGTTTTGTCGTGCATTCTATGTTCAGACACTTCCTATTTTTCTGTTAGTTTTTTTTTGGGTGTGCGTGTGCATGTTTTGGTGGGGGTGGGGTTGAGGTTTTTACTTCCCCTCATCTAGGTAGGTTTGAAGTACACACCACAGAGGAAGAAACATTATTAGACAGAGCTTTAAGGGAAGTAACTACAGACAATTCTAGAAATCATGTTAGGGGAAAAAATGACGTCTTCAAGAAACCCCACCTCTTATCTGGGTGGGGAAACAATTAGAGAACAATACGAGACAGTATGTAATCAAGGGCTAAATTGTGTGGTAGAAATAATGAGCGCTATAGGGCTGCCGAGAAAGGGAGAGCAAGACCATGAACAATTCACCGCGTCTCCTGCCAGCAATCCCAATTCCAGGGAGAGACGTTGGCATTTTCTTTGAGAGCTGATTGTGAGGCTCAATCGCCCACTTTGCGAATCTATCATTAATGGGCAAGATCAGGTCTTTTGTATGTTCGATTGCATGTTGGTTATGATGGCGCCTGGATAAATGGGATGTGGAAACCCGTAACTTAGAGCCGGTCCTCTGGTCGGGGTGAGCCTGCCGACAAGATGGTCTCTGCATGACAAGCACCCGCTTCAGTCTCCCTGACAACAATTTCTGCAGAGTTGAAAGCCATTAAGGGGTGGATCTCTACAGTGATAGCCTACATTTTCCAAGGGATAAATCTTTTCTGCTACAGAGGTTGGCCGTTGAATTTCGGTTCCCCTTGCCACCCCCCCCCCCGCTTCCCACTTTTCACAGAGCAGCTCAAAGGCTAGCGGCCGCTGATGGGGATGGTAAATATTTCTCGTCCAGGGTGAGACAGTGAGTGGAAGCCTCTCCCAATTTATAATGAGACATCACCTTCTCAGTGTGAAGGGTTAAAATCAGTCGGGCTGTGAATGTTTGCAGCTTTTAGCGGTTCTCTGGGAAGCACAATTCCTAGAGATTTTGAAAGATCCTGACGCCCTCTAAGTTTTGACATGCTTACCTCCTGAAAGAGAATTTCTCCATCAGGTAAACATGGACCATTTTCTCTGACAGATGTAGGTGAGCAGAAAAAGCTTCGGCAGAGCTGAACCGGCCTGAGTGATCAGGTTGAATCTGTATTCAATACAAGCTCCGACCAAAGAATGTTGATGAATCAAGACCCGGGTAGCCAGTCTGTCAGAAGAATTGTTCGGGGCCTGCCGAAGACACCGGTTTGGTGTTTGTCAGCTGTGGTTTGTAGTGGACACGACCTTGAGAGACACTCCCTTTTTTTTTTTTTTTTTTTGTGTTCTTTTCCTTACTAAGTGTTGGAGCAGGAACAGGCAGGTGGATGCCCAAGAAGGCAGATTTTATTTATTTATTTATTAAAAAGATTGTATTTATTTATTTGACAGGGAGAGAGAGATCACAAGCAGGCAGAGAGGCAGGCAGAGAGAGGGGGGGAAGCAGGCTCCCTGTCGAGCAGAGAGCCTGACACGGGGCTCCATACTGGGACCCTGAGACCATGACCTGACCTGAAGGCAGTGGCTTAACCCACTGAGCCACCAGGTGCCCCATGGGCAGATTTTAATTAAAAAAAAAAAAAAAAAGAATTTACAAAAGCTCTTTTGTAAAGAATTATGTTCTGCCTCAAGGGGTTAAAAAAAAGTGATCGAAGAAAAGACAATTTCATGTTTACCGTCCACAAATCCAGTTCTGCTTTTACAGCAGGGCCTGAATTTAGTCACTGAGCGGAATTAGACAGGAGAAAGGGCATCTTGAAATTGGGCCCTCCCTGCCCACTCCTTCTGGTAACCAAAGGGAAGAATATCCACTGGCAACTAAAATCAGAATGAGAGCTAATATTTCTTGGCACAATGTGCAGATATTACAGTTTCTCATTTTTCTCCCAATGCGATGCCCCTCATTTTACAGATGCCGAAGCCAGACATAAAATGTTGTAGCTTGCCCCAAGTTATAGTAGCTAGAGAGTAGCTAAAAAGAAAGCTAAAAAGAAAGCTGGGCTCCATCCCAGGCAAATTAAAGCCAAACCCATTCCCTTGACCATCATGCTACTCCGCACAACGTTATCTGGCTTGGCAGGTTTGGATACACTATGAAAGAATGTCTTGTAATCCTGAACACAGTTGAGTGGATGGATGACCAGGCTAGAAGTCCAAGGACAGTGGGGACCTGCTTTGGTGAGAGCGATGTTGAGGGAGAAAAAGTCTTTGAGACGGATGTGTTAGATGGTCTGCTTGCTTTGAGAGTGAAGGATGCGTGGCCCGAGTTCTCCCATCCCTCAAGAATGTGAGCAGCTTAGAGCTGGTTCAGGTGACAGTGCCTTGAAGTTTTGCCCTTATCATAAAGACAGAACTTGGGTTAAGGAAACTCTCTATGAGCAAGAAAAGATAAAGAAGGAGATTTTTCTAAAGGAGTTGGTTACATACAGGTGGAGGCTGGATAATTACTTCTAATCCCTTGTTCAGGGCCAGTGAAGTCACTTGTTTGATCCCGTTCACATAGTCAAAGAAGGTCAATCACAGTTCAGTCAGTCGGCCCACCACATGCTTGGACAATACCACCATTATGGTCAAAGTCTGATTTGACCAGCTATCACCTGACTTGCTAAATTTGCCTTGGTCCTTCCCACAGATGCCCATAATACCTCATCTTCCCTGTAAACATATGCAGCAACTTTCTGGCTTTTCATACTCACTAAGCAAAAACCATTAAGTATTGATTTTCCTTCAGTGAGTGTAGCATAAAATTTTCCCTTAAAGAGTCAAGTGAAAACGGTAGAAGGCTTATTCAATATATCATATTTCTGGAAAGGTTACTAGTGATTTTTATTAGATACACAGGTTGAATTCCTTTAAGCCCATTTTTATTCTTCGTACAGAATTGGATCTGTTTAGTGTTTACTTTCACAGCCTTTAAAGGATTTGCATGGCCTGGCAGGAATGGATGTGAGACTCATTTCTGAAGAACTTTAATGCTAGTGAGGTCTAGCTGCACCCTAGAAAGATTTCTGGTCTAGGCAGTCTTGGAATAGCTGAAATGAAAAACTAGCTAAAAAGAAAGCCAAAACTCCTTTACAAATGAAGTGGCCAATTAGTTGGGGTGAAAAGGAAAAGTCTTTCTAAGTGCTTATTTCACTAACTTATCATTTTCAAGTCATTATCAGGACAAGCAGAACTTACTCCAGTCTGATTTTGATGAATGGGAGTCGTCACTGCAATTACTTGGTTTTATGTGGCTTGTCCGGGATGCTTGAGGGTTCCTATCAGATCAGTTAGAACTAGCATCTGATGTAAAACGTCAAGACCAACTGTAAAACCATCTCTTTATTTGGGGCCCCACTTGTCCTGAATGATAATGAGATGACTTTCCCAACTTGTTGGGACCATGCTGTCCATAAAAATGCCACTAGCAGGAAAGAAGCGTCTCATCAAGATTCCAGTGTTGCCTCATTTGTAAAGGGAGTTGCTTGCTAAACATTTTAGAAAGGATACCTGTCAGGTACCACTTTTCTTGACAGCTCTCCCTGGGGCATTTTCCAGCAACTGCCTTTTACCTCCTTCTAGATGAAGACTTGCCAAGGAAGCTTGTAGTTAGGCAATAACTCTTTCTTGTCTGGCTTTGTCTTCTTGTCTCTAGGACTGGAGGGAGGAATCAGCTTGAATCTCAGAGAAATTCCCAGTTAATTCCCCAAGGCATTCACCCAGTTCAAACTACTGGTGAAATGTAGGAAATGGGGGCAAATGGTTAACTCTCTCCCGGTCATGTTTTGTAATAAACTCCACTCGTATTTGCTTCACGTAGAACCCGATTCTGTGTGCGCCAATGATGTGGATTTATTTTTGAACTGCTCCTCCACTCAATCTCCCTTCCCACCATGCTGTTTCTCAGGATCTAGAACCGAACCAAATCTGTGAACCATTCAAGAAACATTTATTGGATACTGATCAAGGAAGGGCAAGGTACTTTGGAAGATGAAAGATGGCTGCAAATACTTTCACACGCATTCCACTGAGGAGCGGGATCTTGGCCCCTCCCCTGGAGTCTGGGTGGGCTTTGGGACTGCTTTGACCAGTAGACTATGACAGAGTGTTTTGGGGCCAGTTTCAGGACCCAGGTCTCAAGAAAGTGTCAACTTTCTCTTCCCATCTCTTGGAGCACTCTCTGGGAGCCCTAAGTTGCCATCTAGTAAGTCCTGTGGCTCTCACACTGCCATTCTGGAGAGATCATAGGTAGGCACTCTGGTCCACGTTCCCAGGTTAGCCCAGGTTCCAGACATGGGAGTGAAGTTGTCCATAACTCTCCAGAAACCATCGGCCTCAACAGAGCCTGGCTCATTTCTTTTTCTTTTTTCTTTTCTTTTTCTTTCTTTCTTCCTTCCTTCCTTCATTTCTTTCTTTCTTTCAAGATTTTATTTATTTATTTGACAGAGAGAGAGAGAGAAAGATCACAAGCAGGCAGAGAGGCAGGCAGAGAGACAGGGGGAAGCAGGCTCCCTGCTGAGTAGAGAGCCCAATGCAGGGCTCGATCCTAGGACCCCAAGATCATGATCTGAGCTGAAGGCAGAGGTTTAACCCACTGAGCCACCCAGGTGCCCCCTGGCCCATTTCTAATCCACAGAATCATGAGTTATCAGGATTGCTGTTTTTTTTTTTTTAAAGATTTTATTTATTTATTTATTTGACAGAGAGACATCACAAGTAGGCAGAGAGGCAGGCAGAGAGAGAGAGAGGAGGAAGCAGGCTCCCCGCTGAGCAGAGAGCCTGACGCGGGACTCGATCCCAGGACCCTGAGATCATGACCTGAGCCGAAGGCAGCGGCTTAACCCACTGAGCCACCCAGGCGCCCCAGGATTGCTGTTTTAAGGCACCAAACAACCCCAAATTAGGATAAATTCTGCTCCCAACTATAATGCTCCTTCAAAAAATTGTGGTGGCAAATGAGTTAATGTGAATAAAGAACTTACCACAGTGGCTGACATGGAGTAAACACCCAGCAAGAGGTGGTTTTTGTGGGGCACCTGGGTGACTCAGTAGGTTAAGTGTCAGGCACTTGATTTTAGCTGAGGTCATGATCCCAGGGTTGTGGGATTGAGTCCCGTGTCAGGCTCCGTGCTTAGTGGGGAGTTTGTTTGGGATTCTCTCTCTCTCTCTCTTTCCCTCTGCCTCCCACGCCCCAACTCTCTCCCTAAAGTAATAAATGAATGAATCTTTAAAAAAAAAAAATAAACAAGGTAGCTTTTGTTAGTATTACTGTTACAATACCTTAATTCTCCTTCTTGTTCCTGGATTTTGCCCCTTGGTTTTCCATGTTTCATATCACTGCTGAAATCCCTTTCCAAAGCAGAGTTGTATATTAATATAGCAGATAATACTAGTAGTCCCGCCAGTAACAAATCCTATTTTATTCCTCAGTATCAGAACTTTTTTTAAAAAAGATTTTATTTGTTTATTTGACAGACAGAGATCACAAGTAGGCAGAGAGGCAGGCAGAGAGAGAGAGAGAGGAGGAAGCAGGCTCCCCGCTGAGCTGAGAGCCTGATGTGGGACTTGATCCCCAGATCCTGGGATCATGACCTGAGCGGAAGGCAGAGGCTTAACCCACTGAGCCACCCAGGTGCCCCAGTAACAGAACTTTTGAATATCACTTGGATGTACAGAGGCAAAGACTAAAGACTTCATTTCCCAGCCTCCCATGCGATGGGGTGGGACCACACAACTAAATTTTGGCCAAAGATAAGTAAGCAGAGTTGGCTGTGCATCTTTCAGGAAGTGTCCATCAAGGAGAGCCGTGTTCTCTCCTTTGTGTTACTTGGAGTATGTATCTATGTTGTCTAGAGCCCATCTGCCATCTTAGACAAGGCTAGCAAGGCTCACATCCTTAGGGCGGCAAGCAGTAAAGCTAGAAGGAGTGTGGGATCCTGACTCATCTGTGAAACTGCCTTAGCAGCCCTGGCTTCTCATCTCTGGATTTTTACAGGAGAGGAAAAAAAAAAACCCTTATGGGATTAAGTTCCTCTTTGTGTGTGTGTGTGTATGTGTGTAATGTCGTTTCTACCTGATCTAACTAGAACACCTACGACATAATAGATGAAGACTACGACAATGAATAAAATTAGGCTCCTGCTATGCCGGAGTTCGGTCTTCATGGAAAGAAGTGAATGAATAGAGTCATAAAAGGCTATTGAGTAGATAGAGAAAATATTATTTCACATTTTCTGTGTACCAGGGGCACCGCTTCATTCATCATTTCACCTTGTCTTCACAAGGGTCCCATAAAATGGAGGTTGTTAAATCCATTTTAGAGAAGAGGAAGAAGACTCAGAGAGTTTGGGCTGTTTGCTTAGGGTCATGTTAGTAAGAGGGGAGCCCTTCTTCTGGCCCCAGTCCTTCACTATCTATACCACATCCCATGGCAAAGGGAGAGGGTTATTGAGGTTCAATCACTGAGGTGACGTTTACACTGGACTCTGAAATATTAGTCGATATTTGAAAGATACAGATGGGGAAGGGAATTCTAGAAGGAAAGGACAGGATAAGCAGAGTGGTACAGCACAGGCATGGCATGTTGGGAACACGGCTAATCCTAGAGTGGCAGGCGGAAAACTGGGCGGGGTGTGATAATGGAGGGCTGTGAACTTGGACTTTCTCAGCTTTTTTAGCTTCTTGCATTCTTTTGTCTGCTCTTCCTTCTGTAAGCCTCGTGTTTCTCCTTTCTAAAATGAAGGTTGTAGGATCTCCTTGTATCATTTGGGATAGTTCCTGCTAGATGCTATAAGAAACACTCCCCAAATTCTGATTGCTTAACACAATAGAGATTTATTTCCTGCTCTTGCAAAGCCTAAAGTCATTGTCAGGGGGAAGCGTGTGTGTGTGTGTGTGTGTGTGTGTGTGTTTGGTGAGGAGAGGAAAGCTAGTATAAGCAGTGACTCAGGTTTTCTTAAGTACATTTCATTTGTGATGTCGCAATATCCCAAGGCCTCCTTTGAATTTTCTGGGGATTCTTTGCAATGCGCTGACTGATAAGTGAGGAGAAAATGTGGAGGATTACACGGTATCTGATGCACAGACCTATCTTCTGTCTACGTGTCATTGACCAGATGGAGCAACATGGTTCTAACACAGCCACGAGGAAAAAAAGGGATTAGGAGCCTCTAGGGAGTCTCAATCACACTGATTATCTTCATGAAGGTGAGGTAAGAGTTTAATGAAATAACACATATGAAAGTACTCTACAAGACTCCTTATATTCAGGTTTCTTTCCGTCATGTTCACATTTCCAAATCCTACCCATTAAAAAAAATTTTTTCCCCAATCCTACCCATTTTTAAAGTGTCACTTTCTCCATGTAGCCATCTTGAATTCTGTCCTCTTTTACTCCTCTTGCATCTTACTAGTTGAAGGTTATATATAAATCTTCTAACATTTCACTACATTATCTAAACCTTTCTAATTTGTTTTATACATCTTTTTTCTCTGAAGAGTCTGGTACAGTGTCTTACACATATAGAGTGAAAGTTTTGATAAGTGATTGATATATTGGAATAAAAACAGCAATAAAGGGGCGCCTGCGTGGCTCAGTCACTACGCATCTGCCTTTGGCTCAGGCCATGATCCCAGGGTCCTGGGATCGAGTCCCACATTGGGCTCCCTGCTCAGCGGGAAGCCTGCTTCTCCCTCTCCCATTCCCCCTGTTTGTGTTCCTTCTCTCGCTGTGTCTCTCTCTGTCAAATAAACAAATAAAATCTTTAAAAAAGAAAACAGCAATGGAAAGAGTCAATCTCTAGGCATATTAACTGGCATATTTCTCCCAAACATACTTGAGTCTGTCCTCAGTTTTTGCTCCCAACTTTCTTTGTGAGGATGATGTAATATTGAATCAAGCATGAAATGGAAGGTAGACCTTACAGATTGACCACAAACAATGTTTGGATTAATATGTCTTTAGCCAAGAGAGTAAGTAGGAACTATAAGGCAAAGATACCCATGGTCACACTGGACAATCATCTCTTGTTTGGTTTCATCTTCCTTAAAATATCAGTCTACTGGTTGCCTGAAGGCTGGGGCGGAAGGTCTGGGTTGCTTACAATAAGGACATCTTAGGGGGCTTTGGAAATAGTGGCAGCTAGGGTTTCCTTGCCTACCTTGAGCCCCTGTGGTGGTGAGGAGATGATGCTGTCAGAGGTAAGTCTTTCCTTTTCTATCTACCATTCTATTGGTGTCTAAATATGATGGTTTATGAATGTTTGTGGTGAAAAAATTCACCTCCCACTTACACAGAGACTCAGTTGCATATTTTTCTGATCTTATGAAATCCAAAATAGGTTCTGGTTTACCCATATCACTCTATTTCCTTGTGAAAGAAACATTAAGTGTGTAATTTTTCCCTTTCCAAAAGAATCCCCTACTTTATCAAGTGATTTGCAACATATTCTCTTAAATAACAAGATTCTCTACTGTATTTAAAGTGAGGTTCTCTTTACAAAAATGTATTTAATGTACGGCATTTTGAGAACTCTTGTGTAATAGAAACGCTTACACTTACTTGATGGGGTACTGGTTGGGCTTTGGAAGGTAGAAAATCTAGCTTCTGGTCCACCTCTAATTCGGAATTGTGTTTAAATGAAATCATTAGCCTCACTTATTTTTTTTTTCAATTTATTTTCCCATTAGAAAAGAACATGGCCCAGATGGATGTGCTGGAGGAAATGTACCAGGAAATCTTGAGCTGGATGCCATGAGTCACTATTAATGCTGACAAGAATCAAAGCTACTTGAAGAAATAACGCTACTTACAGATGGGTGATAAAACTGATTTCATGAAGCAGTTTCTTCTCCATGGGCAATTTCTGGCTGCGGGAGAACTAGACCTTCATGCAGACTAGGAGTGTCAGAGCTCCACACTGCAGTTAACACACTTTAAAGAACAGGTATTGACTTTTAACTGAGTCTAGCATCATCCTTTTCAATTCCAAGGACAACTGTTAAACCATCAAACATTTTGAGATATGTTCAATATTTGAGACATTTGAGATACGTCTCTCTTGCATCTGAGAAAACTTTAAAAATCAGAGGCTATTTAGGGGCCAACTTCCAGTGGATATTAAATCTTAAAAAAAAAAAAAAAATCCATGATTGGGGCGCCTGGGTGGCTCAGTGGGTTAAAGCCTCTGCCTTCGGCTCAGGTCAAGATCTCAGGGTCCTAGGATCGAGCCCCGCATCGGGCTCTCTGCTCGGCAGGGAGCCTGCTTCTTCCCTCTCTCTCTCTGCCTGCCTCTCTGCCTACTTGTGATCTCTATCAAATAAATAAATAAAATATTTTTTTAAAAAAAATCCATGATGGATGTTATTTTAAAAATGGGGTTTGGTGTTTAAAAAGCATTTCCTTTACCATGTAACCGGCAGGTAGAGTAATTTGAATCTGGTTGATTGTGAAAGGAAATTAAAATAACACAAATCATTTGATGAAACCATCCTCATAGAATTCTAATTTAACTCAAATAATAAGTATTTTAATGGTTCTCCTGTGTGCTTATTTTTAGTCATGTATTTTGTAAGTTACAAGAGAGTTGCTTTCATGCATGTGAAATGCAATTCTCTTCTTATAAAAACTTGACACAATGCTTATCCATTTGATTTGATTGCAAATGCATGTTCATTAATATAATTGAAACATGTAGCTTCCCCCAAGTTTTCACAGGCTCATCCCTAATTAACTGCTGGCATTTTCTCACATTACATGTTAGTATAACAGAGTTAGGCCAGTTTATTCAGGAAATAGGAAAAAGTTGTGCAGAGGACAGGAAAGGAAGGGAAGGTTCAGCCCATTTAGTACTCATTGGGGGGCTATGCAGTCCTGGCAATTTCTGCCATTTTAACTGCCAAATTAAAGCTTCCCAAAGAGATTAATATGGACTCAAGAAAGAGAGGTTACCTCCAGGAGATAATAAATATTGCTCTTCACCAACTGGGCTCCAAACTACAAATCAAAGAAGATGCTTGGTCTCCTAAGTATGTTCTGTGTATTTATAGACTACTTTTAAAGCTTAGTAGTAGTGATTTAGTAGAAAGATCTATAAACTTGGAAGGAGAAAACAGAAATTCTAATTCTTACTTGGCCACTTTGGAGCACTGTGATCTTACATAAATCTCAGTTAATCTGAGCATATTTCCTTAAAGGACTTTTGCAGGGGTTTTAGTGTAATAATCATGCAATCAAACTGACTATGCTTGTTGAAATACATGGCTGGGGAAGGCACATCAAAGATAGGAAATAAAATGCATAAAGGAGGGGGTCAATAAAAAAGACAAAGGATATTTAAAATCGAAATAACTTTTTGTATCAAATAACGTGTTTCAAATCCTATTTTTTATTCTTTACATATTAATGTACAAATATCTAACTGAAAAGATTTAAAGAGCCTCTACTCATTTTTCTCTTGCATATTCTGTCCCTTTCCCCATATGCTAGAACTGGATTGGTTATATTGTCAAAACCAATGAGATAAATTGGTAGCAATCAGGGACATTTTCATTTAAAAAACCCCACTTTTAAATTTAATGACATTAAGGAATTTGGTTGACAAGTTCAGTAGGTACCCATTTCTGACAATAGCCATATTCCTTTTTATCTTTTTATACCTTTTTATCCTTTTATCTTGCTGTTCCTATCCTGTTCCATTATATGCCTGCATTCTTTTGGAAGCAGCCAAGTTAAACAAGTAATAACACCAAAGATCTCTCAGGTCTCATCCATAGAGAAAGAAAAATTGATCAGTGTTGCTGTGTAAAGAGACACAGTGGAGCGAGAGATTGTGGCATTCTTGGGTCAAGGTGGAAACCGTGCCATATGTCAGGACTGGGCCCATTCAAGGAGACCCGTCAGTGTGGCAGACACAGTTGACTATGAAAACTAGATTCTCTACCGCATCCTTCTGTATATCTCAAGTTGTTGAAAATCTACATTGGAATCTGTAGATGACTTTGGAGTAACTGTGTTCCTTGAGGAGGGATTGCCACTACTTGTGAAGGCCTGGGCGATCAGTCAGGTGGTTTTACCCCTACCCTGGAGAGCTTCACTACACAGATGACTTTTCCACACAGGTAAGTTGTGGATAATAAAAGATGGGCTGAATTCAGCCAAGTAATCTGTTTTGAGTCTACATAATACTAAATCACCTGATTGTTTCATACTTTACCTGTTTTGGTATCTTGCAGACATGGTATAAATTAGGTAATCTCTCTCTCTTTCTTTATATATATATACACACACACACACACACACATATATATACATGTATATCTATATATGGAGCAAGGGATTCTCTCCTGATGCTTAAGATCAATTATAATCCATAATTAAAATATGTGTTTGGGATTTGCTTCTGAGTGGTGGCATAGAACATTTGAAGAGGGTTTGAGACTGAGATGAAGGCTTGCTAAGAGTTGTAGGAAGTAACTGTGGTATTTATTCAAGTATCTTCTAAAAGAATTCTGATGTAAAAGATAAATAAAATAATTCTAAATGTAATTAAAATTAATTAATTAAATATAATTAGTAAATATTCATAATCAACAGTAAACATTCGTTTCACATTGTTGGCCGTTCTACTATCACATTTTTCTCACTTCGTTTGTCTCAAATAATTATTCCATATATATTACATTGAATTAAATGTTTATCCTAAAAAAAAGTATCCAGAGGAAGGTAAAGGTTAACAGTTGACAAAGAATGATAAGCCAAGTTGCCAGAATATCATAGATTATTCAGAAATTCAGACTTAGTTCTTCACTCTGAAAATTGTTTGGAGGAGCTGCATTTTTTTCCTTCTGTTTTTCATTTTATTTGCTAAATGTGTTTGCCTCAGATTCACAGAAGCAGAAGCCATAGAATTATAGAACCCTGGAGTTAATAGTTCTCAACTGTTCACATGGGATGAGGAATATGAGTAGTTTGGGTCATGAAGAAAATGGAACTGTAATAAAGCCTTAGGGAGGATATGAAAGGAGAAGATGAGAACCATGGGCCTTTGGGTATCAGGAATTTTAACAAAGCTGGTGTGGAACCCTGAGGGAAGCATGGAAAAGAAAGGGATTAAAAAGTCTAGTAAAAAAATGAAAAGTAAGACTTCCCATTCAAGAAGAAGCTGTGCTGATTGTTTCAAGGAATTCCAACTTGGAAACTGGGATGGGAGAAGACATTGCCAGAATGACAAGGAAGATAAATGGAGCTCAATTATCTTCAGCTGCAGATGTCAATCTTCCTACAGGGTTCCCCTGCCTCCTGTGGGTGTGGGGGAGTAAGGGATGTGTGGGGCTCCCCTTGGTTCTAGGTGGGACTCTGTATTCAAATGGGAGCTGCAGCTGAGTCAGTTTGGAGGTAACTGGAACATCTATAACTCAGTCCAGTTGTATTAATCAGGATTCTTCAGAGGAATAGAGCCAACAGGATAAAAATACATACACACACAAACACACACACACACCACACATATATTGGCTCACATGACCACGGTGGTAAACAAGTTCCTTGATCTGATGTCTGTAAGCTGGAGAACCAGGAAGGCTACCAGTGTGAGTACTGGAGTCTGAAGACCTGAGAACCAGGAGCTCCATGTCTGAGGGCAAAGATGGATGCCTCAACTCAAGACACCTGAGAATACTCATTCTTTCTCTGCCCATTTGTTTGATTTGGGCCCTCAACTATTGAATGTCCACACTGGTGACGGTGAATTTTCTTTACTCAGTTCAAACAAGTAACTCAAAATATTCAAATGACAATCTACTCTGGAAATATCCTTATAGACACATCCAGGAAAAATGTTTCACCAGCTATCTGGGCATCCCTTAGCCCAATCAAGTTGACACATAAAATTAACCATCATACCAGTGAAGACTTGGAAGTTGGGGGAAATAATGTAAAATTCTTTGAAAGCTAAGAGACCAGGTAGATGTAAGAAAAGGTAAGAAGTCTCCCTCGGGAGGAAGTGTTTTTGAGTCCTTTGGTCCTATGTTGGAAGGGCAAAGGACAGATCCGGAATGAGAAGAAATAATTCTTTCATAAAACCCTGACACCCTGGAATTCCAACCATTTGTTTTTTAAGTGTTAGACACAAAAAGCCCTGTTTTGAGAGCATAGATGTAGGAATTGGAAAGATCTGGTGTTAGGAAACTTGGTTAATTCTAACCTTCAGTAAGTTTCCATCTCTGTGTTGTGGTTCCTGCCTTGGAAAGTGGGTGCACTGATTGCATTGCAGGGTTGTTGAGTGGCTTAAAAGAGAAAATGCACGCAAAGCACATAGTTGGTGCTTAATTGTAGCTATTAGTGAAATAGTAACACCTCATTCTTGCTCTAGTATGATTCTGCTAACCACTTGTGAATGGGCTCATCAATTTGGGTATTGGTTCCTCATTAGGAAAGAGGACCAGGTTGATCTACTCTAGACTTTTGAGTGGGGTGTCTCAAACTTGCACGTGCAGAGAAATCAACTGGGGATCTTATTTAAAGGCAGATCCTAATTCAGTAGATCTGCAGTGGGTAAGGTCAGAGAGTCTACATATCCAAAGAGCTATGAAGTGCTGCTGATCTGCTACTGGTCCTGGGCTTCATGGACCTTGCTTTTCCCAGCCAGCGTCATCATATGAGTCTGTAAAAAAAACCAACAAACTGAAGTTGGACCCCCAAAGCTCTGAGAAACAGAGATGTATTTTTCAGTGAATGGAGAGCAAGCTAGAGAGAAGGTGAGGGTGTCTAGAAGGTGGGGGATTAGGCCCAGGGAGACCAGAGTAAGTGACTGCTTCCTATCAGAAGGGAAGGTGGTAGGTATGGAGTTGGGGGTAGAACAAAACCAAAGAAGGTTATGCCAGGCAAATTGCCTCTAATTTCCTATTGTGTTTGGTCCTAATTGGAACTCAGCGGAACAATACGAGCCTCATATGCTTTAATACTTCTCAAGGGGAGCCACTATAAAACTTTACCATTCCTGAATTTAATCCATTACAGGTTTCTATACTTAATTAAATTATAACAATTCAACAAATGATGTAATTGCCCTAAATACTGCTTTTAATATAATTATGTGTAACTCACTGGAACGTGCTATTGCATTCTATAATATAATTATGACATATAGTGTTATCATAAAATTCCTTATCAAATGCACAGAAGTATTGCAGTCTACATGCTACTCGGATGTTGGCATTATCATCTAACAATGTCTGGACTTTAAAAAATAATAACAAAGATATTTTTCAGACAGCTAGGCAGAATAGTGATATCGAAGTGAGAGAGAAGAATCAAGATCTTGTTTCTAAAAGTGAGGCCTGTGGATCGTCGGTACCAGAATCCCCTGGGCAATAGTTAAAATGCAGATTTCCGGTCTCCTTATGGACCTTACATATCAAAGGTAATGGGTCAGGAAGTGTGGACTTTAAGTAGGGATCTTTGGGACATTCATATGTACACTAAAGTTTGAGACTTCCCAAACTGGATTTTCCCCCTCTCCAGACCTTATCTGGAACCTAGGCCAGGACAAGTCTGGTAGGCCGAGGGAATTCCTGTGATTTCTGTGCCCAGTGGTCTACCAGATGCCTGCATTTGTACACCCCTTGGGGCTTCTCACTCAGGATGTTCCATACCTCAGACCTGCCCCACTGCATCCCTCCCTCACTCAGGTTATGGCAACTTATCCAGATGCCCAGGTGAGAGAACTGGAGGTCATTCTGATTCCTCATTCTAATCTTTCCATCAGTTACTGAGTATGGTCAGTTTCACCTCCAAAGTCATTCTCAAAAATGTTTCCTCCCTACCTATTTCTCTCTTTTACTCTCTTAGATAATCTATTCCCTTAGATAATGACTCCCTTTAATCTAAGTCTACTCCCTTAGTTAATGACTTTCATCATCTAAACATTCTTTTAACAAATATGTATCACTAATCACCTACTTATTGGTAGAAGGTGATAAATTCTTAGGAGGAAAGAAGCATGGGAGAGGAAGCAAGCAAGTCTCAGGGAGATTGGGGTAGAGCAGAAACCTGGTTGCCGATTCTAAAAGGATCCCTCTGGCGGCTGTATTGAAGGGAGACCGAAGAAGGGAGAATTGTAAGAATTGTAGAATTGTTAGAATTGTATTTCGAGATGAAACTGGTTTCTAGCAGAGTGGTAACGGTGGAAATGATGGGAAGTCGCTGGGTGCCGGCTGTCACCCGAGACAGAACCAATGAGAGAGCACTTGCTGATGGGGAGGACGTGGGCTATGAGAGAGAGCGAGCAGTTGAGGAGTGACAAGAAGGGTCATCGCCACCCATTCACCATGGGGGGCAGTGTTCAGGTGGTGGGTTTGTGGTGGGAACGAGGGGCCAGGAGATGAGGAGCTCAGTTTTGGACCTAGTGGGTCAATTATCTCTCACTGGGCTCCCAATGGCCTCTTACTTGATTCCAGTGCCTTGAGCCTTCATGGGGTTGCCAGAGTGTTCTATTAAAAACAAAAAACAAACAAAAAACAAAAACAAAAAACGTTTCTACTCCCTTGCATAGAATCCTTCAGGGGCTCTCTTGTTATGTACAGGTTCAAGTTTAATGCTATGGGATATATGGGCCTGTCTCTTCCCTGCCTCTTGAATTCTTTAGTTCTACCATGCCTTATGTTACTGATGGTGCTAGTAATACCCAAGTATGGCAATATCAGTCCTCTCTGCCTTCACATCTTCTGCTTAAAATGCTCTTCCCCTGTCTGTTCCTTGAGAGCAAGCCTAGTGTCTTGTTCCCTTTTTATACTTAGCAACTAGTACAGTGAACTCCACCAAAATTCTGACTAGAGCTTTCTGGGGGAGGATAATCATAATTACCTCCATTTCACAGATGAAGAAACAGGTTTAGAAAAGTGAAGTAACTTGAACTGAACCTAAATCGATTATCCCAAGGACACAAAAGTTGAACACATATCTCTAATACCACAAAGTATTTTTGCTACACCATACAAAACTACCTCCATTTTTGCCTAGAGTCAGATCTGCCAAGCTCCCCTTCTTCCAGGAGTCAAGTCAGCTACCATTTTACTGCCACATCTACACCTATAAATCTCTCCAACTGGAAGTCTTTCCCTGAGGAATTCTTTGTTACTAGGCAAATTTTGGCATGGCCATTCACCACTACCCTCCCAACCTCCAGCTAAATGATGAAGCAAAGAAGTCCACAAAACAATAACATACACATATACACACACAGGTCATATAAGTGTGTGCACACAACTTTCTTTCCTATACAAAAAACCCTGGGCTTTGTCATTTTTTTCAAAGTCATCTTTCTACAATTAAAAAAATGCAGTTAGAAAACATTATAGAAAATTTGGAAAATAAGAGAAAAATACCACCTACTCTATGAACATTAAAACAATTTTGCATATTTCTTTCCATCTTTGCTCAAATTATACTTGTTTTTATGAGGTTAGATTATATTATGTGAAAATCAAACTTTAAAAAAAAAATTAACATGGTGCTGGAAACATTTTCTTTATCTAGGTGGCCTTTGTATTTAACCTTTTATCCCTTATCCCTCTAAATCCCTGCATTATATCCCAACACACGGATGTATCAAAATTTAGCCATTGCATTAGGTTGTTGAGAACTCTTCACTATTAGCATCAGTATTAGGTATACTTTCTGATGACTGTTGTTTTTTATTATTTCTCTTTTTGGATGATTTTCTTAGGACAAACTCCCAGAACTAAGATGGATACTTCGTAATGATTACGTGGCTATAGAGGACAGGCTGGACCCCCATGGGACCACTTCATATCTAGAAATCTGCTTCCCGGGGGGCCTTGCAAGAGAACAAGAGGAATCCTGAGGCTTTCCAACAATGACTTCTAGTCTCGGGAAGCTGCACTGGTGGAGGAACTTCTCTCCCACAATTGACGTTTCTTCTCTCCCTAAACCAGAAGGCTCCAGGAGACTTCCAGGAGTTTATCTTGGTCATTGGCCAATGGCCAGGTACCACCAGCGAATGGCTGGCTCCACTAAAAATTGGTGAGTAATAAATTCTTGCTCCAGAATGGCAACAGCACTGGAATTTGTGACTTTTCTCTCTCGCTTCTAGCAGATAGCACAATTAGAAAAAGCAGTAGGCAGATGTACAATCATAACACCTAATGTGAATCGAGTGCCTGTTCTATGATCTCATCTTCATGGAAACCCTGTGATTACCATGAGTCCCATTTTACGGATGAGGAACTTGAGGCCTGGAGATGTGAAATGTCTTACCCAGGGACACTCACAGCTAGGAAGCAGCAGAACCAGGAATCTAGGACTCCAGCCGAGACAAAGATCAAAGAAGGGAAAATCACTGTACTGTAGTATTAATAGGGCTATTGACATTACTTTATCTGGAACATTAAGATTTTTACCAAACAATTCCTAAGTAGCATTTAATTAGAGGCTAGTTATAAAATGTGGTTTCCCCAAATACTACCCAAGATAGGGGTTTCCCCTTCCATCACCGAGTCTGAGACAGAGTCGAATCTAGAATATTCACAGGCAGGAATCAGTTGTTTTTCTCCAGGTTAGCTTCTGAGAAATTTGCAGACCTGTAAGAGAGGACAGCCAAGGGACCTTTCAAAATACGGTTGCTTCCTTGTCAATTCCATCCTTCACGTAGCTCAGTTCTTCCTGGGACAAACTGGGTTTACTATCGAAACGTCTTCTTCTAAAATGCCACTTCAAGACAGATACTTTTGTTCCCTTATTTAAGAATGCATTGTCAACAAACTGCTTGTATTTATTCTACTTGTCCAAATAAAAGCCAAATAAGGCTCCTAAATTGATTTCCTGACAATTTGTCTTTCTGAAGCAGAGAGTAAAAGCTAGTGGATACATTCTTCTTGGTTAAAAACAGAGGACCATGAGAAAATTTGGGGGGAGAGGGGGATGATGGACATATTTGTTATCTCAACTGTGGTGATGGTGTCATAGGTATATATGGAAATTAAAATCTATTAAGCTGTTCCTTTCAAAGAGGTGTACTATAAAGTACATCAATTATACCTCACTAGAGCTGTAGAACCAAGAAACAAAAAATTGAATCAAGCTACATGACTATCAGATTTGTTAAATAACTTGACCATTTCTCCCCCTGAATTATGTAAATCTCATCCAAAAGTGATCCAAAGGTAGATCTGTCCAAAAACCATAACTTGCCTTAAATGAACTTTGTGATTATCCAGGGGTGAATATGCTAGAACTTGAGAAGCATACAAGGGTTTGTTAAAACTGAGAAAACAAGAAAGGTAGCTGGATAGACTTGTGCTTCTAGATTTGAGGCCTGATTTCAAGCAAATTCTGCATCTGGCTGCTGTTGCTCGCACCTGACCTTGCCTCAGCTGTGTAAAGTCAGAAGCAAGGTAAGGTGCTTTAAAATCACTCACAGACTCGCTGAGTTAAGGAAAAGAGAGGGATATCAGAAGGTGGTCTCTTTGATGCCCCTGTCTTTGGGAAGATACTTATCTCATGGGTCTTAACATTATGTTTTTATTTCCATTCTCAAACCTAAATATTATACTTAGGTCTTCTATACTGGTGAAATGTATCAGTACAAAAAAGATCCTTGGTGAATCTGCCTTCCTCTGTGGAAAGCAGGATCTGTGAGAGGCCAGTGTTCTGTGACCCACAGACATCTCTGTTTCTGAGTGGCTACATTCAGGGCAAGAATGCTTTACTTCCAGAGATTAGAAGTCCAACAAAAATGTAAGTCATAAACTTTTTTTTTTTAGTCATAAACTTTCTAATACATGTACTAGGCTATTATTAATTCTTTATCTTGATAGAACTATCTTCTATTCCTTTGGTCCTTTGGGAGATCTAACTGAATTTGGAGAAAGGTTTTATGTTTTTATTTTTTATTTGTATTTATTTATTTTTATTTAAATTCAATTTAATCAACATATACTCTATTATTAGCTTCAGAGGTAATTTAGTGATTTGTCAATTGCATATAACCCCCAATGCAGAAGAAAGGTTTCAAAAGGGCGTATTTCTTGTGTGTCTTTTGTAGGAGATCTCCTGATTTTAGTAAGACCCCATGGGAATAATTAGAACCCAACCTAGACATCTGTTGCTTAAGCATTTTGAGAAACTGAAATGGCCTATCCTTTGTATACCCAGATTACTACAACATGAGCTCCCATTGGCCAAAGGAAGGGACCTCAATTATCTCCTCAGGTATTACCATGAAATAAGCCCAGGAATCTGGGCTCCTGATAACCAGGTCCTAGTGTCCCTGAGAACAAGTCCCTCTAATGTTTCTTTCTACTCAGCCTTCTAATCTGGATGCCACCCTCTGCCCATACTCCCGATGGCTCTCATGATCCAGTTGCTTTCGTGGACGTGCCTACCTTTCTCCAGCCCACCTCCAGCCCATGCCTATTCCAGCCTTGGGGCGGGCCCGCTGCCCTCCTTACCTCCCTGATTAACTCAGGCTAGGCTTGTGTAGACAACACGGAGTGGTTTACAACTGCTGTCAGAAGGGGCCCCCCAAAGCCCACAGGCCAAAATCTTCCTTTTTAATTCCCACAGGCTCCCTAGTGGTGAGGGCAGCACAAGCCTCAACACGTGGGCATTCTAGGCCTTGAGAGCTAGAGTGCAGTCGACTCCGGGGTTCACAGAGAGCCTGTCCTGCCCTCCTCCGGTCCTCACCCACTCTTGCCCTGCTCCTGGGTGACTGACAGTGGTGGATCCATTTTCTTCACAGGGAGTCTCCCAAGGCCCAGATGCGACTGTGGGGTACATTTCCCCGAGGCTCACCTGCTGGGTCGTGGGGAATGCCACAGGGGGCACACCTTCCCTCCAGTCCAGATGGGGCTGGGACCAAGGCCATCACCCAGGGTCCTCTTTGTGTCCCCAGAAAAGGGGTTCTGACCTGCAAGTCCCTGAGAGTTCAACTTCGGTCTTGACTCCTCAGGAGAAAATGCTTGGACACAAAGCCACAAACGTCTCCCAGGCTCCCAGGTGGTCTCCATCTGCATCTGAGGGGATGGGCCTCCTGAGACTCCACAGAGGATAGTGTTGCTGAGAAGCCCAATTGACATGCAGAAGAAGGACATTCAGACTCTCAGCCTGAAACCTGGGAGCCGAGGTCACTTCTCCAGCTCAGGGTCTTCCAGAGAACTATGGGGATGCTCTCACATGGTATTTGCATGACTAAAGAACCTCATTAAAATGGTCTCAATCGACTAAGTAGAGGGTCTTCCTCAACAACAAATTCCATTTTCTTCTCTCAAATGCAAACACTACTAGCTACCCACAAAATAGCAAGTCACTACTTTAAAAAAAAAAAAAAAATGAAGGCACCCAGCCGCACTCAGATTATAGCCACCCCGTGAGTGACTGATTCTTTTTCACATAATCAGGGTGGCTCTGCCTCCATTAAAACCTTGGAAGGTGCATCCTAGTCAGAAGAGACTGCTCGTTGTCCTCAGCTTGAGTCTCTGTCACCTACCCTCTGGTAGAGTGGCTTTAGAATTTGAAATGATTTTTTTCTCTTCGATATGTTTAAGAAGAGGACATATGAGACACAAAAGACAATATAAAAACGTTAAGAAAAATCCATCCTTATGGAAATAAAGTGTATTTTCGTCAACAGGAGCTGGTTCTGAAAGCAGACGAGCTAGCCAGCAATTTCAAATTGTTCCATTTGCCTGGGAGAGCAGTTTTGAAGGGCAGGGGAAATATTCGAAGGAAGTAAAGAGTGCTCAGGTCGATGCAATCAGTAGAGCTAAGAAAACGTGATGGGATGGCTCGTGAGGTGGAAACTTTTGCTTGCATGGATGCGTGATTGCATGCAGCAAATTTGTTCTTCTACAGAGCTAAGGACCAAATTTGGTAAGAGCATTATTATTAATATTATTTTCTAGGCTGAAGAATAGACTCACAGAGACATCAAAGGGATATGTTGTCAGGGAGAACAAAGGATATTTTGGTTCCTCCAGGAGAAGAAATCTGTGTCATCAGCATTCCGGAGAAAGGAAATGGTTGGAATCAGTGGCATGGCAAAGAGAAGTCACTGGAATTGATAAGTGAGAGATCCTTGAAGAATAAGAATTTGCCATGGATGCTCGTCTCCCAGCATTTACCACCATTGGGCAGACTTCTACCTGGGCTGTATACAGGATAGGCTAAAAAAATTTTTTTCAGACAAGAATTTCATCAAGAATCCTATGGATTTCCCAGGGCAGGAAGAAGGTGCCTACTTTTCAAACTCACAGCATCATACAAAGTGCCTCTCCCTGGTTCCACTGGTTTGGCAAACTCTCAGAAAAGAAGGAGCTGTGGTAGAAATTTTATATCTGAGTTTGTTTTTGCATTTGAAAGATACATTTGTAAAAATCATTTGTGTTAGATAAATGTTTGTTTGCTGTAAAATGCGTACGTTTTAGTTTTGGTTCATTATCACTGTGATGTTTTTATTATTCAAAGTGCATTTGGGGAACACAATCCCAATTTTTCACATTGTATGTGCAGGACACACGGTTTTAGGTTCTAGAGTTTGCACCCTATGAAGCTTTCTAACAGATGTGACCTCATTTAAACCTCATGGCAGCCCTGGAGGGAGGCATTTTCCCCATGCGAGAAGGAGGAAACTGGGTCCAGTAGTTGGACTATGGTCAGTCACTGAGCATTCGTATTTAAATGCAGACCTTTCTGACTCCCAAAACTGTGTCCTTTCTTAATCTAGAAGGCTGCCTTCTGGGGATTATATAGCTAGAAGTAACTTTCTGACTCTCCTGATCTCTCTCACATACACACACACACACACACACACACACACACACATACGTGCTGGCACGCATGTACACATACCTACTTCCTGTACATAGACAGTCTTAACCCGAATGTCTTCAAGACTCTCCCTCCACGGTCTAATTTAAATTACTTGGAAATCACAAAGCACTTCAGGTTTTTTCAATTAAAAAATGCTTCCAACGAGTGAGGTAACACGGAAGACAAAAGAAAGAGCTTTAGGGAAAGAGCTGAGGGAAACATTAAAGTACAGATAGGAGGTGGCAAAATCAAAGCCAGATAGTCCTACATTAAGTTTTGGTTCATTATCACTGTGATGTTTTTATTATTCAAAGTGCATTCAATTCTACCATGGTTTATCAAATACCTACTGTGGGTCAGATCTGATGCGTGTCTCAACGCAGACTTCCAAAAGCCCCTACCTCCTCCTTAAAACTTGGCAGAATGAAAATAAATAAGATGGAGGAGAGAGAGAGAGAGAATGGGAATATTTCTAGTTGCTTATAAAAATTATTGCTTTCCTGCAGTGGAAACTTCTGAATTAAGCTTTTAAGTTCAAGATTTGGCTTAACCAAAAGGGTTCTGAGATTTTTATGATCTAGTGGACCCCAAATTTTTCCAAAGTAATTCAATATTCTCTCCTCCCCCTTCCTCTATCCTTATTTTTGTCTTTAGAAAACTTGAGATTTGATGCCTTATGAGACTATTTATGTCTTCCACTGGACGTGAGTAAAGACATATTTAATGAGAAGTAACCTAGACAGGCTTGTGCTCTGTTACTCACTTTGTAATGGAATTATTCTGGTCCACGTTTGATTTGTGTTGCAAAGTCTGATTTTGTTTGTTAAAACAAACAAAACCCCCCAAATACTGCACCCTGTTCATTTAACTTTCAGTAATTAAATTTGGTAAATTTGCTTTGCATAATGAGTTTAGCTCCATTACTAATGAGCGAGGTGGAAGGGCTCTGGCAAAGCCAAGATGTGTGTCCGTGCATGCGTGTGCGAGTGAGTGGGCGTGTACGTGGATATACCAGTGACCTGCGGATGTTTAATTAAAGATGGAGGCGGGGCTTGGCAGGCAGCCCTATTGGTAAACAGTGCCAGTTTGCAGCCTGCTCAGGAATTACCTGGGAAGTGGAAAGACCTGAAAAGGTTGTGGGGGGTGCAGCCCCTTGGCTGTCCAATGAAGTGTCTGTTATCAGAAGGAAATGTGTACTTTTTGAGGTGAGATCAGTTCTGTGCTCTGAACCGAATGATTTTTCGTTTTTTGTTCTGATAACAAGCTGGTGGTAAGCTTCACTGAACTGAGAAATTGTAAACTCTTAGAAAAGGCTGTCTAAAGATAACAATTCAATGTTTCTCGGTAATGTATTCTGGATGAATCTGATAATTTAAAGCCCACTTCACCAAAGTGGGAGTGGTGCTTGCGTCCTCTTTATCTTCAATTATGTCTAATCTGTTTCTAATTCAAACACTGTGCTGCTGTTGTCAGATCAAATATAGATTTTAAATGTTTTATGCTTCTCCGGTGGGAAGGTTTAAAATGTATGCAGGCTGTCTGTCAGGACTGTGCCAGCTGAATCTAATAAAGTTTTAGATAAATTTAAAGGAAATAAAAGAGTACTTAAAAATGAAATGATTCATGGTTCATGAGATGGAACATGTTTAATGAATGGCATTTGGGAAGAAGTTATGGTAAGAGTCTCCCTGGATCACCTCCTTCACCTCTGCGGAGCTCTCCTTGAATAAATACATTGTGTCTTTCAGCTTAGGAGGCAGGAGTTCAGAAACCAATTTAAAAATCAAGTCATCTTTGGGTTTGAGGCAAAGGGGGCTTCATAAGCATATGGGCACGGGGGCTATAGTCCGTGGTTTTTCATTCCACGTGATGACACTCCATCACCGCAAGCAGATTGGAAAACATAGTTGCAGTTTTTGATCACCGAGTAGGATGCGGTTGTTACTGTTATTAGAATTCTTCTTTTCCAGCTGGTTTATGGAGATGTGCTCCAGGGATCTGAGTGAAATGGAATATCAAAGCGGAGCCCTGTTCCATTGTGATATTGACCATCGTTAGACCTGGGACCCCAGGGGCTGGTGATGGGGTCATAGCTGGAGTTTTCCTGCGGAAACTTCGGAGATCTCGTCTTGAATTTATTCATCTAGGGAAAGCAGGGAAGAAACGTTTTATTAGAGCTCAAACCATGTTTCTTGCAAAACTGCTGTTTCATAGTCACAAAGATTTAACTGGGGCTGAAAAGTAAAAGTCCTGGAGCAATTCGTCACCACAGAGGTGCTTCTTGGATGTGCCTCTCATCCGTTTTGGACTGACAATGGGTGTGTCTTTGCAGTGCGGGATGTCTCCTGGTTCCGTTTTGACAGCGTCGTTCCACCGTATCCTTTAAATGTTCGTTACAGTTTGTGCAAAGGAAATTTGTTTCAAAGGAAAGGGCTTTGAAGTTTTAATGCTGGAATCCTTATAGGTCCCATCTGCCCTCTCCCTCAAGTTTGTTTTGAAAGCAACCATATTTTTGTCTAGTGTAAGACCATAACATGATAAGGAATGGTAAGCCTCAGCTGATTCCCAGTAAGAAAAAAAAAATCAATTTACCGATCCCTTAACTCACTTTGGCTTCACCAACTTACAAAACCGACATTAAAAAATCTAAGAAAAAGGCCTTTCCTTCAATGACCCCCACTGCATCTTTCTTTTCTTTGAAGTCTCAAGGTCACATTTCTATAAACAAGCAATATTTTTTTTTTCACTCCAGCTCTGCAGGGGTGCAAGAAAAACCTCTCCATTTATTTGTAGTGGCGTTCCCTTTTGGTTTCCTTCTGACTGGTTTGCGTTTTCTGTGCATCTCAAGATGCGTAAGACCGTGCTGTGAGGAAACAAGTCCATGTTCTGAAAGGATCTGTTGGATTTTCCCAGTGGGGAACGGTTATGCTTTTGTAACTGAACTTAGCACTGACATTCCAAATAGAAAGAAAAAGAGAGGACCAGGCCTGCCTGAGGGCATAGCGCCCATATGCACACGTTGGGGGGCTCCCTCCAGGGCTTCGGAATACCTGGACCAGGTATTAGAAGGAGAGATGCCATCTGCGGTCCCAGATGGGAGCCCAGGTGTACACTTTCTCTGTAACTCACCTCTGAACTCTTTGCTCAGTGTTGACTCGGTGCAGTTTCTGTCTATGCAATGAACCGTAAGTGACTTAGGCTTATTGCCCTGTGGGTCCACCTAACTGGCCCATCTAACTGACTCCAGGTGGTCTGCCTAGTCTCCATTTCCATTCTTGGTGAGTACTCTGTGCATTTCCATAGCAAATGGAAGTCCCTCTCCATATAGTCTTGATTTTTAAAAAATTAAGATGAAAATACTCTGAAGTTACAATTTTTAGAAGCTTTCTTTTAAAACCGAACCACTGTATAACTGTAAGAATGTAAGAGAAAGGGGTAACACAGCATTTTTTTATTATCTTTCAATTTTCTGTAAGTTTCTTATGGGACAAGGAGAAAGAGAAGGGTATGCCACGGGGTTTAGAGTCCATTGAGAACCCACTCCTGTTACACTCTTTGTCCCCAGAAGAAGGGAGTGAGGAAACAAGTATAAGAATGTCATGGAAATCAAGGGCAAGAGGAGTGAGCTATGTGTAGAAAACATTGCCCAGATGTCAGGAAATGTCACACGAGCATCTGTAGTCAAAGGGATGTGTTCAAAGGATTGTCAGCCTTCTGACATTAATTGATGCCCCCAAGCACAACAATGAGGAAATATACATTACAGTGAGGTTTTTTTTTTGACGAAGTACATTATGCACTGATAAGCCATTTACACTTCCCCCCAGACAAGAGTTAATTCGAGGATGTAGCAGGGCTGCTTTAAAATGTAATGAAATGACACTCAACAGCGGAAACACAGCGGTTTCACTGAGAGAAGGCAAAATGGGAGCGAAAGGCTAAATTGGCCAGAAGACTGGGAGTAGGAGAGAGAAAGAGAATTAGCAGCCTGGGTAGAGGAATTAATTGTTCCAGTTTTTCCTCCACGAAGCTTAGTGGGAGAAATGCTTGAGTGTGTGTGTGTGTGTGTGTGTGTGTGTGCGCGTGTGCACGCACACACACACACACACAAATCCATAAATACGCAGACACATACATAGACACACACAAACACACGTGCCTTGTGAAAGGATTATGAGATACACTATTTGCACAAAGATGCAGAACATAATTTTTCAGAATATTGAGACGATCCCAGACTACAAGATGACACCCCCGTTCTTTGGTGTTGCTAAAAAGATACTTCAGAATGTCAGTGTAGAAGCAGCAGAGGGAAGAGCCGAGTCTGGTTGTTACACCAGAGGCTGTTAGAGCACTGCATACTGCCCTAGAGGGTTCACTCGAAGGGGACATTTTAATGATTCCACTTTAGTTTCTTGTGTGGTAGTCCCACAAGTGTTGCCTCCAGGGCAGCCTTTCTCGGACTCTGCTTCCAAGGAAAGAATCTGGCCAGTCCGTGGGTAAGACAAGCATGCTTGGAAGTTAGCATGAAGCCAGAGGCTGCGACTGACATGAAGGTTGTGGTATCATTCTTCTCTTCAATGAATTCCTAACCAAGGATGAATTACAAACGGATGCACAGGAAACAGTACAGATCTGTGAGACAACTGACTGTTCTACTCTGAGACGGGAATGAGTGGCCCCTGCGCTGTGCCCCACACTTAGGGGCCTTGTATTTTGAGTGCTTTCCTTGAAAATGTCAAGGTCCCATTTGAGGTCAGTGGGCCAGCAGTGCTGCCTGGCAGGGTGTCTGTGAGCCAGGCCCATGACTTGCGTGGGGCCCTGTTTCTCTCTGACTCTCCACCCATTCTGGGGAGCTGCCCTGAGGAACCCCAGACTTTGTGACTGTGGGTCCTGTGGCACCATCCTGGTTCTGCAAGGGTGTTCTGGCAAGCAGGTTGCTCCCCCTGATTAACTCAATATTTCTTTCACTGGATCGTGTGACAAGGGGCTGCCAGATAGCGCTGAGAGCTGATGGGGGTGACTCTCACTCATACTAAGCGAGGATGTATTTTGGGCTGTGGATTGCTGGTCGTCCACTGCTGACCATCTGGACTGGAGTGGTGTGTGTTGGCTTCAACCATGGTGCTCCCTCTGGCTTTGGTACTTGAAGGGAGCAGTGGAGGTGGTAGGCATCCTTTACCCCACGGCACCCCCAATGCTGGCTCTCTGTGACCACCCCATACTCTACACAGGCTCTGTGCCACATATCAGGCAGTCCTCACGGTGGCTGAGTTTATTTCCAAGGGTTTTTGAGATTATTGCTCCCTAATACCAGTGCGACCTTCCAATGGATGTTGTCTCTTGCCTTGGATGGATATGGCAATGCCATGTTCTTCCTGGTCTAGCTTGAGCCACGCTGGCTGGGGAACAGACATGGCTGAACGAATGGGCCAGCTCTTCATACCCCATGCACTCACCCCTTACTCACTCTTCTTGCTGGTAGCCCTGTGTCGAAAGTAGAAATTCTGTCAACATTGAAAGAGATTACCTTTTAGGAATGCAGTCATTTGGCCTAAAGAGTTCAAGATGAATGATGTCATGTTCTACCTCTATACTATAAAATTCCAGGTAGTAAATAGAATACAACCAGAAAATGAATGATCATTCTCATTTCCTGAATAATCTATATGAGACTTGCATTTATGGTCGGTGTTAATGAAGCACAGTAAGCAACCTTGGAGGCAGTCATTGGAAATCTGTGTTCATGGGCTCTGTGGTTGGTGATGCAATGTCCTAAGTGATGCAGGAACCACAGTTAAATAAATGGTATTAGGACACTCCGAACCATAGCCAGTTCCGATGAGCCATGAACTGTGAGTAATGACACTATTGCTACCTTTCTTAATGCATGGGATATACAAAATTATCTAGGAATAGTGCAGTTGATGAGAAAAAGCATGATAGTCCTTGGATCTGAACAGGAAGAGATGGTAACTGCACACCATGGTGAACCTTCCCATGCCCCGATTAGATAGTAACAAATACATAAACAACTCTTCTCTATCATTCTAAGTCTTCATTGATAAATCACTTTGCTTCCTATGCACCCACGAATTTTATAATACATTTTAAAAAGATTATTTATTTATTTATTTGAGAGAGTGAGACAGAGAAGGAGCAGGGGGAGTGGCAGGCTTCCCCCTTGAGCAAAGAGTCTGTTGGGTCAGGGGCTCCGGGAATACAGGAGGAACAATAGAAATGATGGCTGGGCCGCCATCTTCCAGCACCCTCCCCCCCTTCCGTAACCCTTGACTCTCCTGCCAAAAGGATGTATGGCCCGGTCACGTCTCCACAGGTAACCCGATATCTATGCAGGAAACAGGAGCATCAGTCCTCCGCGCCCCCCCCTGCATACCCTCTGATCACCAAATACCTTACCAAGTGAGCCCACGCCCTGCCTTGGCCCCATAAAAGATCCCACCCGACTCCCTCCCAGTGGGACTTCCCCGACTCTCCTCTCTGGAGTCTCAGAGCCTCAACCGAGAGTGCTGACCTCCTCCCGGCGCGACTTTCCCCCCTTCTCCTGAGCCCCGAAACTTCATAGGAGATGCCTTTAATAAGTCTTGCCTTGCGCCTACCTCATCTGGTGTTGTGTTTACCACACCTGTAAAGCTTTACAGAGTCCAATGTGGGGCTTGATCCCAGGACCCGAGCCGAAGGCAGATGCTTAACTGACTGAGCCACCCAGTGCCCCTACATTTTAAAATCCAAATGCAAAAATACATGCATCCTCAAATATCCCAGAGGTGGCCCTGAGGGTGGGGATCTAATGAAATGCAGAACTAGTATTCTGTTTATCATGGATTTATCAAGCATTTACTTTATGACACATTTTTTAATTCTTAATTATGAAATGTTGAAAGCCCAGAAAATATACAAAATAAAATAACAGCCATAAATCCACCACCCTAACATTTTGCTAATATTTGCTTCATATTTCTTTTTTGAGAAGTAAAACTTGATGGATACAGTGAAAAATTGCACCCACCCCATTCTCCCCTTTCCCTTTCACAAAGGTAGCTCCTGTGCTGATACTGGGGGGGTAGTTTGAGAATTGATCCCAGGATCAACAGCAGCTTTAGGGAAGTAAGGAAAGTGATACCAGGAAGGAAAGGAAGTCAGTGGAGAGTGTGACAGTGAATGGGTTATTCCTGTGGGCAGCTGGGCTCAGTCCCAAAAGGGACTTTAGGGGACGGTGTAGACAGGGCTCAGAGCTGTTCCACTGAGAGCTGAGGAGATTCGAATATTTACCTGACAACCTTCTTGTGTTTTATTGTAAAGTTCCTGGCACTCAGGCCTGCCCTGAGGCCTGACCTCAGGGTGGATGGGGCTGACCATTCTTCTCATCCATCCTTTAGGAGGGTTTTGACTGTAAGAAGGTGCTGGAAATTTCAGAAAAGGGAGTGTAGAGGGAGTAGGAGCGAGGCCGCAACTGCACCCACTATAGCCAGCATTATTACCCTACGTGGTGTACTTTCCACATTTGTATGTATCAAAAAACAATATATGGTCCTGTGGGGTTTTACATTTTAATGAAGGGCATCGTATTGAACACATTCTTAGGCAAATTGCTTTGTTTTTAAACTCAAAATTATATACTTGAGGTTTATCCATGTTGAAATATGTAGATGGAAATAATTTATTTTAGCAGCTCTATTGTGTTCAAGTATTTGCATAAACTAGTTTATCCATTTCCCCATCAATTTTTTCCTTTTTTTTTTTTTTTCTGTTCCTATGACAATGCAATGTCCGAGGCATCCTCCTCTCAGTGTGAGCCCATATTTCTCTGAGATTCCTGAGAAGAACTGCTGATCATAGGGTACTTCTATCTTTAGTTTTACTGAATATCCCAAATTGTTCCTAAAATATTTGTGCCAATTTATACTCTCAAAAGCAACATAGAAAAAATTTCTTTGTCTTTGTCAGTGCTGAGATTTATTAATTTTTGCTAGTATTATGGACTAAATGGAATTTTTTATTATTATTTTAAATTTGCATGTTCCTCGTTTTAGGTGACATTGAGCATATTTTCTTGTTTATTGGGCATTTGGAAATTCTCTTTCATGGATTTCTTATTCATCTCCTGTGACTTTATTTTTTATTGTGTTGTTTTTATTTTTCGTAGCAATATGTAGAAGTTCTAAACATCTCCCGGGCATTAATACTTTGTCAGTTATAGATGGGAAACAAACGTCTTTTTCTATCTATCCTGTGGCTTATCCTTTCACATTGTTTATGGTTTTTTCTTATCATAAAAATTTTAATTTTAAGGTAGTTAGATCTGACAGTACCTTCCTTTACGGGTTGTACTTTGGCTTTATATTTACTAAATCTTTCCTTATCGTGTAGTCATAAATGTAACCTATGTTCGTATCTAAAGGCTTTAGTTTCGTTTTCCTACGGTTCTTTAGTAATCCATCCCTTTCTCTTTGACTTGTACAGCCTCTTTGAACCTATACCAAGTTCTATTTTTGTATTTGGGTCTGTTTTTAGACTTCTTTTCTGTTCATTTGTCTTGTACTGACTTAAATATTACAGTTTCATCATAATCTTTCCTAAAGGATGAATCCACCTTTAGATTTAAGTTTTTCTAGGCTGTTCTTTGGTCTTTATATTCTCCTTGAGTTTCAAGATCACCCACTTATGTGAAATACTCCTTTAGAATTTTGAACAGAAGAATAGTACATTGAATTTATGAAATAATTTGGGGAGAATCATCATCGTTATGTGTTGTCTTCTGTTTTGTGAACTGGATATATGTCCTACAGCTTTTCTTTATGTCCTTTATTGAAGTTTTATAATTCTTCTTTGTATATTCTTCATTAGATTTATTCCTAGATATCATGACTGCTTTGTTGCTATTGTAATATCTCTTCTAAAAAATTACTTTGATTGTTGGTGATGTAGAGGAACAGTATTTGTACAGGTGGCTGTGTGTGTGTTTGGACTAATAATTCAAATTACGTAGTTGTTCTAGGTCTATTCATGTTTTTCTTTCTTTTTTGGTCCATTTCATATGTTATATTTTTTTCTGAGAAATTATTTAATTTTCTAATTTTTCAGTGTTATTGGTTTAAATTTCTCATTTTCAAACCACTGTATACAGATGTACTTTTTGAACATTCCTAATATCTGCCTATTCTTACTATCTTTATTTGTGTCAGGACTCTTTCCTTGTGCATCTTACAAGAAATTTTAGGGTGCCTGACTGGCTCAGTGGGTAGAGCATGACTCTTGATCTGGGGGTCATGAATTCAAGCCCTATATTGGATGTAGAGCTTACTTAAAAAAAAAAAAAAAAGACTAGGCAACCATGTAAAATAAAGCTGGATATCTTTATATTAAAAAGCAGAAATTTGTATTTTATTAGTCTTTTGAATGATCCAGCTTTTGATTTCTTTGCTACTTGTTTTATATTTCATTTTTACCTTCATGTTTATTATTTTCCTCTAGTTTCTCTGAGTTGAGGCTTTTGTTTTGTTTTATTTTATTTTTTCTCTTAATTCCTTGACTTGGATTCTAAGCTTACTTGAATCTTTCTTCTTTTCTGATGTATTCTTTTAATACTGTATATTTCTCTCCAAATGTTGTTTTAACATTATACCATAATTTTTGGCATGTGGTACTTTTTATTATCTTAGTTCTCATTTCCATTATGTTATCATCTTTGACCCATGAATTATTTAAAAAAATTTTTAAAGTCTATATTTTTTTGTTATTTATTTTTAACTTACAGCACTATACTCAGAATATACTGTCAGTAAAATAGAGGTTCTTGGATGATAGAATACATATTCTTAGATTTGTGGCTTAGTATATGGGAAAACTTAGAAAAATGATCTGTTTGCTTGAAAAAGCAGCATTCACACCTTCCCTATCTTTACTATTTTTCTGAGATCAGACGAGATCGGGCGCGTTCAGGGTGGTATGGCCGTAGACTATCTTTACTATTTTTAAATCGATTTGGTTTATCAATTACTGAGAAAATATGCCAACATCTCCTACTATGATTGTGGATTTGTTAATTTCTTCTTATAATTTGGTCACATTTTGTTTTATATGTAAGAGAAATTGTATTATTATATATGTAATATATATTATTACATAAGGGAGGTTATATTATTATATAGTTGCTATCTCTTTTTATTTTTATATTTACTGCTATTTATGGCAAATGACATTTAAAAATTTATAGTAATGACATAAAGTTTCCTTACAGAATAAATTTGATTTAGCCAAATAGGAGATGATTCAAAGACCTGCCTAGAGTATAGGTGCAGGCAGTAAATCGCTACAGAAGACAGTCGTGCCAGGGGTAGAACAATGGCTCAGGAGTATACCAACCAGTGTCCCCTTCCACCCCACCCAGTGACCCAACAACGATTCTAGAATCACAGTTTCCAGCCCACACCCCTCTCAGGCTTCAGTTCCACAGATACAGTTCTCTCTTGTCACTTCCTCCTGGATGTCCCGCAAGCCCCTCCCGCTCAGAAACACAGAAACTGAAACACGGAACTGAATCTCTTCCATCCTGTCTCCTCCCTGCCCCAGAAACACTCACTGTTTCCAATGGATTCTTCATCTCGGGGCAAGATACCTCTGTCTTCCCGGTCAGTGAAGCTGGAAATTTCGGACCGCTCCAGCTGCTTACCAAAACTGAGAACTGGTTGCACGTATGTTGCCTCCTTGATATTTCTTCTAGCTATCCCCTCTGCAGCCTCCTTGCTGCTGTCACGACTGGGGCCGTGCCATCCCTTTCCTGGGCCCTCATGCCCTCCCTTTGCTCTCCCAGTCTCTAGACCGGTGCCCTCAAATCTGTTCTCTACCATATTACAATGTTAATTGTTCTACATGGAACTTACATTTTTATCTCCCCCTTGCATTACACTCTAGGGTGGCTCCCTATCGCTTGTGGGATAAAGTTGAATCCTTGCATGATACACTACGTGGCACCTGCCTGCATTGCTCCCCAGCTCTGCCCTGCTCTGTGTTGTAGCCACAGGAATAACTAGCTGTTCCCAAATGTCAGCAGGCTGCTCTATGTTTCTGTGAGATTTCTCAAGCTCTTCCCTCTCTCATGAATCCATTTGCTTTCCTTTGTCTACCAAGGAGACACTATAAGATTCAGCCCAATTAACACCTCCTCCAGGATGCCCTCTCGGTGACTCCCATCCATTCAGCGGACCATTCTTCTTTTAGATACTTCCCATCCCCAGCTGGACTCCTCTAGCTAGACTGTAAGCTCTTTGAGAGCAGGGACAGTTTCCAAATCATCTCTACCTTGTTTGTTGGATGAAGGAAACAATGAGGACTTACTGTGAGGAAACATCTAGCTTCAGCACCAGTGGTTGTCGGGAGTCTCAAGAACGGTCCTTGCCTTCTTTGCAAAGTAAATGAAGCGTCCCCAGAATTTTAGAAGCAGCCGGCAGGAGAGGAGCCGAGTGTGGGCTCTTCTCTGGTGATAGGACTGTGGGACTGCAAGGCATACATGCTGAAGAAAACAACACATCAAAGGAAAGCTTAGTTAAATCATGCCCTGTAGAAACGTGTAGGACTTCCAGGTTGTTTCAAAAGAATGTTCACCTTGTTCAAAATCGACTTAGTAGCCCTTAAAATCATTTTATCATCATTTTCACTAACAAGCTAAGCCCTGAGAAAGGATAAAAGCTCATAAATGCTTCCTGAAATAAAAAGTATTTGCTTATGTTACTAGCCTAGTTCTCAGCAACGCTTTTAACATCAAAGGAACGTTGCTGAAGCATTTTCTCATATTTACTTCCTCCTCCTTTTCTTCCTAATGTCCCTACCTCTCTCTCCATAGATTTAGTTCCAACAGATTTAATAAAAGAGCAGGACTTGGAAGAAGCATTCAGAGGTATGGTCAGGGTGAGAATGTAAGCACTTCAGATGGGGCCAAGAAAGACAAACAGAAAAATCTTGAAAGCTATTAATTTTTTTCTCCTTCATTAGTTTTAATCCAGTTCTAGATCGGAATACAAAGTATGCATCAAGTAATTAGAGGGCAGCCTAATACCTCATTGAGCAGCACTTCATGAGTTGTTAAATAACCAGTGAAAAAAGTTTGGAAAGGGGCTCCTTTCAAAGTACATAAAGGCTCTGAGAAGTCCTGCAGTAAAAAGTGGTTTAACTGTGTTTAACCCAGCCTTTCCCAACATTTACTTGATTATAAAATCCTTTTGTATGGAGCACCTATTAACATGCAGCAGAGACACATCATTTGGATTAAAATAGGATAAAAATAGTCTGATTCGAGGGCAGATGTTTCACTTAGTAAAGATTATTCTGAAGTAGCAGAGAGTTAATGAACATCTTAAGCAACCTGAAAAGCAGTGTCAGAAGATTTTTAAAATGCTGTCAAGAACTCATAAAATATACATTATATTGTGTAACAATATTGTAAAATGCTGTATGATACATTAAAATCATCAGATTATACCCTATTACCCTACAATCTTCTAATCACATATTTATACACTTTACATTATATCTGCAAAATGACTCCTTTTATAAATATTATGCATGAATTATAGAAGTATGCTATAACCCTAACTCTAAAGGATTCCATGAAATAAGGAAGTCACAGCTTCCGATAATGAGAGTAGCAGGGCAAAAGAATGGTTAAAAATTATAGCATCAGAGAATTCTGGAACTGAAAGGAAACTCAGGCTCATTTTAGTCCAATCCCCTCATTTTAGATAAAAGGAAACTGACAATCATTTATGAGGCCCCCAAGTACAAGAACAGGTGGAAGAGTGTTGAAATGTTGGGGAAACATCTGGGATAGCATTTTCCTTTATGTAAGAGGTAGTCAGAAATGGTCAACGGCCCTAGGAAGATGAGGTTAGAATTTTGTGAGAAAGAAGTCTGAATACGAGATGATTGACATCCTTATCTATATCAGTGAGAAGTGTGAGCAATTGTACAAGCAAGGAAAATGATAAGCATGAGACAGTCACCTACCAAGACCAAGGGATTGTGGGAGGGGGAGGGTACTGTAGCCAAGAAGCTTCCAGACAGTGACATACACTTAACTGATGGCTCACAATAACTACTTACCTAAAGTAAGTAGTCCCCTATCTTCTCTGAAAACAGCCCTGCTCATCTAGAACCCTGCTCGGATCCAATTCAGCTATAGTAATGCTCTGCAGAGTATATGAGTCTCCGCGCTGAAGATGATTGAATCAGAAGTGGACAATGGCCCAACCTCAACCTCCTCTCCTCTTCGGGAAATACCTAAGCTGCGGTTGTGTCTAGAACCGCGATCCCTTGCCAGCTTGTCTTCTTCCTCTTCCGCTCAAGAGGAAGCTGCCTTTTTCCAGGTTAAGTGGAGGATATGTTCTCAAGGGAAATGATTTGCTGTCAGCCCATAGGGTGAGGCTTCTGACAGATTATGTGGCCGATTTGTCACTCACTGCCAAGATCTTAAAAGTCTCTATCGCAGAGTATGCTTTGCACATCTGTTGTGTGTATTATAAGCACAGTGTTAGCTCTCTCCGAAGCTGTCAAGATAGGAGGATGTTGCTATGTTCTCTGAAACAGCCCCTCTGGGTGATTTTTAAATGGCAGAGTGTTGGGATTCTGAAATGAGGTGAGATCCCAGAAGAACTAACAAAAACATTGAATGAATAAGTCTGTCCTCCAACATTAGCTGAGTGTTCAGTGTGCCCAGCATTCTAGCAATATCGTCCATGTCTATGACATCATAAAGATTATGTCCAAGTCCCTTTAAAATTGCTTTAACGTCTTAAACTAGTAACAGAAAGTAAATGGGTAAAAATGGTGGTATGTTTCTGATGAGACTTCTAGGCATGTTTGTAAAATGAGTTTAGGTGCCTGAAGGAATAAATATTTAAAGTATAAACAGTAAAGCCTTGATACATTTCTTTACTGATACTTGCAACTGGGGGCAGGGGATCCAACAGGGTTAAGGTAAAAGGGAGTATCGAGGACCATGAGATGTACCCAGGGATCCTCTTTCCATGACTGTTACCCTCCCTGCTGGGAGTGCTGTTGGCAGATAACCTTCCCTATCAGCCCCCCGGGTTTGCCTCACTGAAGGCACGCCCCTTCCCAGGGCAGCCCATGTCTGGTGGCTAGTTGAGGCAGGAGTATAAAGGTTATCTTGCACCAGCAGCAGGAGAACTCTCTCAACTCCCAGGGTTTGGAGGGTGGGGAGAGCTGAGGACCAGGCCCAAGATGTAAGCATCAGAGAAACTGAGCTCTGAAGATGAACTTTCCTGACCAAGGCAGGACTGGTGTATTAAGGTCAGGGCCCTGGTTGGGAAAGAATGAAACCCTATCTAGCAGGATGAGGACATCTTGGTTGATGGCCTCCAAAAGCTTAAGGTTTGTGGATGCAATTATTGCAGTTGGAGTCAATGGCAAGATTGAAGTGGGTGAGCCAAGGGATTCTGACCTGCAGAGAATGACGGGACGGCTCATAGAAGGATGTGATGGATGTGTTCGGCACACAGGTGGTCCACTGGGGTGGCTCTTGGTAGCATTTTCCAGTTTTGATGGTGAAGGGGCAAGTATGACAACTCATCCTGTTGGAGTGAGGGTCTGTCCCGGTCACATTACCAGGAGAGCCTCTGAGATCCGGATATTCAGACTGAGGTTGAGTGGACTCCAAAAAAGATGGGAAAAGAGAGTGAAGATGAGTATCAGTTGTGGCCCTGAGACTAGCTACGGCCATGTGGGCTGCGGTTTCCTGCAGGAAGCCCTCCGGAACCACAGGGGAGTTTCTTGAATAACACATATGAAGCCGCGAATCCTGGCAGTGGAAGGGTTGGCTGAGATGGACCATGAGATGTTCTGTGCAGCTCTCTTTTGCAGGGAAAGACCTGCGGGGTGGGCAGACAGCCTCCAGATGTCAGACTCGCAAGGGCTGCCTCGGCTAGGGAGAGCTGCCTCATGCAAAGTTAAGTCTTTCTTGGCGTTGCTTGTCCCCAGTGACCGATTAGTGAAGGAGTACAGATTGCCTGATTGCCTGGCCGTATCAGGACAACATATAGGAGCCCTGCTGGTCCCCGCTGAGGTTCTCTTTGGACCTTCATTGCAGTTCATCTTCCCCCTCTGCCCACTCCTGCTTCCTTACCCTCCATATTACAGATGGGCCAAGGCCACTCTTAGTACCTACCATACACACTGCATTCAGTCTCAGAACCTGCTTCCCAGAGACTCCACATGCAACAGAAAGGTTTTGTTTGATTGCATATTTTGGTTATTACAGCTCATATTCATTTTAATAAAGAAGAGACACCTTGTCCTACCGCCTGCCCCCCAACATTTTCCATGCCTTTGACATGTCCTGTAGAAACCATGTGGATTTGGCTCTTTGTTTCATCATGGTGCCATTTAAATTCTTCCCATTATCCCACATATTTCCTGAAAACACAGGAAATTAGGACAAATTGGAAATTATACCTAAAGGCTTAAATGGATTGAATTCAACATTTTTTGGCATGAACGCACTATCAGAGCTGTGTCCGTCCCACTGCATCACATCAGGACACATAAGGACTTGTTGTTCCACTTAGTGACCCACCATTGCAGCATTGATCTTCTCTGCTCATGATCACCAGGTAATCTACGGAGTAATGCTGTGGTCAAATTGTTCATGGGCCTTTCTTCCAATGGTTACATCCATTGATGATCTCTGCTTGAATTTCCTTAGGGGCTGCAAAATGATCTAATTCTATTTTTCTTTCTACCTGCTTGGCTAGAATTCTTCTTAAAAGATTTCTTTTGTTAATTATGCCTCTTCGAAGAATTCATAGAGAAAAGGACCCTCTGATGGTGACAAAAAAGATTTTTTTGTATGTGTGTAAATTTGGGGGTTACATTTAACTTTGCTTTGTTTTTGGCTCTTTTTTGGGATGAGTTTATTGTTATGAACTGATAGCATTTTTTACATGTTTAATTGTTTTGATCAACTGCAATTTAAAAAAATATTTTATTTATTTGAGAGAGAGAGAGAGAAAGCAAGCATGAGCCATGCAAGTGGGGAGAGGATCAGAGGGGGAGGGAGAAGGACAAGGAGATTCTCCGCTGAGCCATGGAGCCCAATGTGGGGCTCAATCCCAGGACCCTGAGATCATGACCTGAGCTGAAACCAAGGGCTAGACGCTTAACCAACTGAGCCACCCTGGTGTCCCTCAACTGTAATTATTTAAAATTTTAAAATTTTAAATGAGAATTTAGAAACATGTAAAAGTAGAGAGAATAGTTCAACTAACTATAAGCACTTGGCTTTAGCAATTATCAAAATATGATCAATCGTATTTACCATCTCTCCACTTCCCCATATTATACTAAGATTATACTAAGGCAAATCTTAGACTTAGTTTCATTTCATCTGTGAGTAGTTTGGTATATATCTCTATGATATAAGAAATTATAAGTAAAAACAAAAATAAACCATAACTCTTTATCACATCTAAAAATGAATAATTTCTTAGTATTATCAAATATCCACTGTTCAAATTTTCTGATTGTCTTTTAAAAAATTTTTAGTAGTATTTTTTGGCTCTGCATCAAGGGCATGTGTTGCAAATGGTTTATAATTTCTCAGGTTTTTTTTTGATACATAGGTCCTCATCCATTTCCTTTTTTCTCCAACTTTTGTTGTTATTGAAGAAGTAATATAACTATTGCTGAAGAAATTTCTTTGTCTTGTAGTTTCTGAAAGTTTGGATTTTACTGATTGCATCTTCAAGGCGTCATTTAACATATTCCTCAAACCTGTATATTTCCTACAGATTGGAGTAGACCCGATCGATTGATCTTTCTTTCTCTCTCCCTTCCTCCCTTTCTTTCTTTCTTGGAAAACTACTTCACAGCTAGAGGTGGGTTCCTCCATCAGGAAGCACATGGTATCTGTCTGTCTTTCTGCGATGTGAACATCTCCTCAAGATTTGCCTCTCTTCATTTATCTATTAAAAGTTGCAAAGTAAAACTTTGCTTATTCAACCAATTATTTTTTATTTTTCAGCTGGAACACTTCTGTAAAGAGAAAATGTCCCTCCTTTACTGTGTATCATTTATATGTGGAAAGTAGAATAAGTACTTCTTTCCCTTTATCAGTTTTCAAAACAATGAGTAGGTTCCCTAGCATCCTTCAAATGTGACTGATGTTACAGTGGGTTGTTTTTTTTTTTTTGCTATCAGTACAACTTATGGATTGAAAGAATTTCAATCTCTTGCTGTTATTATCCCCCTTTATACTTCAATTGCATCAACTTGGATCAGAGGGAGCCCATTCAAGAGATCTCCTGAGTTCTTTTGACAGGACGCTGGTGGTCTTTGATAGCTTCCTGGCTTTCAGGTATGAGCAGATATTTTGTTTACTATTAGCTCAGGCTGGGTCCATTTGGATGGTATTTTAGATTATCAGGTGCCTGGCTTATCTGCGGAAAGCATTCTTTGAAAAAGGAAATGGCTATAACTTCCCCCTCGGCCTCCGAGAGGAAGTGTGGATTCAGCAGGATTTCCAATTGCTCTCCTCATTGGCAAAGGGAAAACAAGTGCCCTCAATTAAGGGAAGTGCGATTACCCCATCGCAGCCTTGAGCAGCACTAAGGCAATATACCGCATGGCAAATTACACATGTCGGGCAGCGGGTCAAGTGCAGTTATGAATGCAGAGACAGAGCCATTGATCATTGATATGAATAAAGAAAGTATTCAGAAGCAGTCAGTCTGGGTTTTCTTCCCTGTCCCAGATCTGCAGGGTTAATTCTGAACTAGTCCAAGACGCAATCATGGATTCTTCCGTCTGGGAACTGCAGAGTATTACAAATGAAGAGACCAGACTTGACTTAACTCTTGACCGCCTTATGAAATGAGCACAGGCTCATGACCGTAACCGTGTTCAGGTTCTGTGGGAGCGTGGTATGTGCTGGAATGACTGCAGGGATGACCGAAGAGAATACTGATGTGTGCAACCAAGAGCCACAGTGCTCTCTGGCCACCGCGGGCAGTGGCAGAGAGCTCCTTCCCAGATGGTGAAAGGCAGATTCCAATGGGTCAAGTCTCTTGGGCAGTTTTCCAGGCTCAGCAAAGACCTCTGACTCCATATTTATTTTGGAAAGAGGACGAGAAGGGCAGATTGTCAACATGGTCCCCTTGCTTTCTTCATTCATCACTTTCTTTTCACTGAGGCCATTCTATTAAAAATGAGTGTAATAAGCACTGAACGTCAACATTGGAAGCCTGTAGGTGAGGCCGAGGAAGGCCTAGCTGTAGACAGGCAGCCCCTCTGAGTCTCTGAAGCCTAGCTGTTCATCAGTGTCTCATCCCCTCCCCCAAACTGGCCCTAACAAGGAGGACTCACTCCCTCTCTGTAGCTGTTCTTTTGTAGAGCCCTGAGGGTAACTCCTTTGGCATCATTCTGGGGGTCAGATCTTCTGCATCTGAAGGGCACATGCATTCAGCTTTTCAGGACTGGAGGGGAACATATGATTCTTCACAGCGATGATCACTGTTCTCCTAAGGAAGCCAGTGGAGAGGGGAAAAACCCTGATGCTCGTTCCCCATTCTTCCCTGGAGACAGGGTGTGGGGAGATCCTAGGTCCAGGGATCAGATGCCTGAGCTGGGACTTAGTTCTGGAGCTCCTGATGCAAAGGAGCAGGGACAAGGACAACAATCAAGGCCAGGTCTGTACGAGGGTGGCACCTCTTGGTTTTCAGAGATGGGGGCTGTGGGGTTTAGCTGTGACCCTGGCGGCTTCCCTTCTTGGTTCCCACCTGTTTGTTAACCCGGTTCTCCAGCTTTCCTAAGGCAGGCAAGCTACCAAGACATCCTTAATGCATCAGGAAATTCTTACCTTGCTGAGAAGAGCCAGAGCGGATTTTTGTGGTTTGAAACCAAGAACGGGACTGATCTGGAAATGACTCTTTCCAGGAAAGTGATAACCCGTCTGCTAAACACGTAAGCCTCTAGCAGATCGTGAATGAGACCTAATCACAGACCAGGATTGCCTTAAAGCTGTGTTTTCATGGAGCACAGGGTGGGCCTCGGCACTCCTGGCTGCTGGTGCTGTGGGCTGTTGGAAATTGTCCCACAGGAGCTGTCATTACTGTGTTTTTGATTTCTGAGGGATGGCTCTGCCCCATGATCGTGCTTTTCTCAGAAAGGCCTGGTTCCTGCCAGGGTTTGCAGAGCCCCTCTTGTCCCCGCAGTATGAGAGAATGAAGATCAGCAAGCCCGAGGCTTGGGTAAGAGTGACAGAAAGCAGCCTGGGAGCTGCAGCCCGCGTTCTGCCGAGCGCGGTGGAGAGAAAGACAAGGTTTCTACAGACAACAAATGAAATGGGCTCAGTCCTCGGTGTCCACTCCTTGTGCGACCGCCCAATAAAAACCCAGCCCAGGGGCAAACGCCCCAACCTGGGGAGTGCACATCGGTGTCCAGATGGTCTGGGACCCCAGCAAAGTGGTGTTCACCAGAACTGAAATACCTCTTTAGTTTTGGTTCCTCAGTTGTGTAAATGCTCTGTAGGACGGAACTTGGAACAGCAGATAAGAAGACAAGCTCTTGGGGCGCCTGGGTGGCTCAGCGGGTTAAAGCCTCTGCCCTCGGCTCAGGTCATGATCTCAGGGTCCTGGGATGGAGCCCGGTATCAAGCTCTCTGCTCCGCGGGGAGCCTGCTTCCCTCGCTCTCTGCCTGCCTCTCTGCCTACTTGTCATCTCTATCTGTGTGTGAAATAAATTAAAAAATCTTTTTAAAAAATTTAAAAATTAAAAAAAAAAAAAGACAAGCTCTCACGCTTTCTTTCAACTTCACAACTCAAACCTCACTCTAGGACCTGCGGGTGTGACTCACCCCATCACTTCCACTCTACCCCTGATTTCCCCTGAGCAGCGAACCCCATGTATTTATTTATTTAAAATATTTTGCGACGGAGCATTCTGAACATACACAAAAATAAACAGAATATCTAACGAACAGCCCTGCCCACTGCCACATACCCATCCCTCAACTAGGACAACAACTAGCCCCCAGCCAGTTCCGCCCGATCCACACCAGCCCCCACTCCCTGTCACCTGCATTATTTTGAAGCAAATTCAAAATCTTTTCATGGCAGATAAGGAACTCTCCTTTCCCCCCTCTTCTCTCTTTCTGCTGTTTATTTTTAACATAACCACAAAACCACAAACACATTTAAATGCCATCAAATATTAATTTGAAAATCATGAGATATCCAGTTGGCTGTTACATTTCCAATTAACCCTGTTTAAATCAGTAATAACAAGTCCTTAGAGGTCTTACAATGGAGTAAATTCCAAGCTTTGATCTTTTTTTTTTTTTTTTTTAAATTTATTTATCTGACAGACAGAGATCACAAGCAGGCAGAGAGGCAGGCCGGGACGGGGGTGGGGGGGTGGGGGGGTGGGGAAGCAGGCTCCCCGCTGAGCAGAGAGCCTGATGCGGGGCTCGATCCCAGGACTCCGGGATCATGACCTGAGCCGAAGGCAGAGACTTTAACCCACTGAGCCACCCAGGTGCCCCTCGATCTTTTTTTCATACTTGCCTCCTGACACACATACATTTTCAAAACTGGTACGTCCAAGTTCAAGAGGATACACGTGATAGAGGTATTTCAAACTGGAGCATGTCTGGGATTTTTCTGTCTCTGGAGGCATTTCAGAATGCTCAGAAGGAATCCTCATGGGCCGGTATGTTAGTGGATTAAAAAGGCAGACAACTGTTCTAAGTAAGAGTGGGCAGGGAAAAAGTCAAATTGCCCAGAGAAGGGACACTAGGGGAGTGCATCAGGGTTAAAGTCAAAAGGTCCTGGAGAAGACACAGTAGCTCCAAGAAGGTGAGTTTTAGGATGGGAAAAAACACCTTTGGCTACTCATCTGTGGCTCTGATGATTTTGTGGCCGTTTCTTATTGATGGTGTCACTGGCCACAATCAGAACTTTTCTGATCATAACGTAGATTGCAAACAGAGTAGCAATTCTGATAGGAGCTACAGGCATCAGAAATGGCCCAGAAACCCTATGAACAGGGGGCTGAACTGGCCTCAGTAAAATATTGAAACAACTTCTGTAAAATTTGGAGTAAAGCTCAAGTGCTTTATGATAATAATCTCTACACAAAGGAGCAACAGTCAGGGCTGGGACTCAAGGATGCAGGAGCAAGGCTTTAGTGTGTGTTTTACCGATGCTGCACATTTCCACTGGGCTACCTCCAGAATTGTTGGGAGTTCTTATGTACTTAATATCAAGACATCTTAGGTGGTTGCTAATTGGAATAATTCATCTTTCTTGATATATTTGCCTTAAGTCAGCATTTTTCAGACTAAGTTATGAGCAACACCACGTCCTTGGTGATTTTTCAAGGTCACATGAGCTTGGGAAACACTGTCACTCCATTCCCCCTCTCGGAGAATTGAAGTGCCTTGGTGTATTAAAATTCTAAGAAATCCTCTGTTGAATATTGTGCCTGGCTCAAGCAGAGACTAATTCAACTTTTAATCATGGAAAGTTTTTCTATAGGATATTTATTAACGTTTTTCTATAGGATATAGAAAGTTTTTCTATAGGATATTAATATCTCACAATATACTAGTGTCCTGTGTATAGTACAAAATATTTTGTTATTAATGTGATCCCGAATTTAACTGGGCATCCTGTGCTATTATTTTCTAAGTCTGCCTCTCCATCCCACTATTTCAGTGTGAGGAGCCATGTTTGAACAAATGACCCCTCCCTTTAACCACAAATGACTTGCTGAGTGGTGGGCTCTTTATCCAAGCCCAGCTAATCTGTTTCCTTGAAAAATGGAATTAGGGGCAAGAGCACACAGGTTGGTGTGAATGCTGTCTTAAACAAAGAGCATATCAATAAGGGAAGTACTGATGATGGCCATTTCTCACCGTGAAGGCTGGAAAACAAAAATGGGGTAGATGCTGAGGTATGGAAAGCTGGCTTTTGGGGTTCCCAGCAATGTTCAATTTCTTGCTTCTTGCTCTTTCTGAAGAAATGTGTTTAACAAATCTTGAATTCCCTAAGTTACCCCAGAATTTTTATAATACACATTTTCCTTGCTTAAGCTAGCTCAAATGGATTTCTATTTCTTGCAACCAAAAAATATCCTAGTAAAATGTGATTCTTCCCAGAGAGGAATCGATATGCTCTATCATTCATAATTTGCTGTGATAGGTCGGGGATAGAATGCTGACACGCATTTTGAGAACAAGGTAGCTTATCTTTAAGAACATTTAGAAATTTAGGGTGAGTCTGGGTAAATGACGACACAGGGGAGAGTGACTTGGAGAATTTCCCAGTTAGATCCATCTCTAGCCAGGAGGTCTCCAGCTTCCAGCAAAGAAGAGAAATCTCAGGAAAATCACAAAAGCACCACACGGGCTCTTTCTCTGGGTAAATGGGCAAGTTCACTCTGCATGCCAGTTAGAGGTACTGTACTTTAAAATCCTGAAGTTCCCAAGACTGGAATCCTGAGTGGAAAATTGGACCCCCCAAGGTCCATGGCTGTTGGCCTTGAGTTAAGTGTCACCCTTTGTTCTTACCATGGGAAGTTCAATTTAGAGCAATTTGGAATGATTCCCTCCAGTCTCAGGGCATCATTAGGTATTTCAAGGCTGGTGGTTAGCTTGGTAAAAACCACTTCCCCATATTAGAAGATCACAGGGACTATTGAAAAGACATCACAGAGTGTATGATTTTAAGCAAGTCATAGTTTTCAGATTACCAGTATTTTCAGACAGTTTAAAAAGTGCTTGTATCTTATATATAAACACAATCCACACAGCAAAGCTCACATTGACCTTGGAAAAAACCTCTTTAATTTAGCATAGAAGTATTGTGTCTCCTTGGGTATCATGAGCCATTCGCGAACATCTTATTTTATTTTACTTTATTTTATGTTAGGTCGGTTTATTTTCCATAAAGCCAGGATGGAAACTAACAACCGTGAACCTTGATGAACAAATATGGACCTCAGATTAGGGGATGGTAGCTGCTTAATTATCATCTCTTTAATCTTGGGCATGATTTCTGTGCCATGAGATATTTTTTAATGCGAGTTTATTGTTGGTTGGCTCTGGAGTGTCATTCTCATTTCATCCTGCAAGATCAGTGATCTTTAGCCAGATGACCTTGGAATGTCTGGAGTGTTCAGCCGCTAAACTCTGACTGTGATGAGTAGGGAAAACACCAGAATCAGAAGACACCCCTGGATTCGTACACATACTGGAGAGTCTTCAGTACAAAGAGGCCACATCAACCCGCATTGAAACTACAAGTTAAAATATACATTTATTTTTTACAAGTGATTCTTTTCTGAAATGCTGGATCCAGATGAATTTCTCTCCATTTCTCAAAGTGTAGCTAAGACTTTGGAGAGGCCCGCTTTTGAGACACTGGGCACTAGAACATCTGTTTGGGTGATGAAGGAGGGACTGTATTGGAGAATTGTGGTCTCAACTTCTAGCATGTTCTCCTGAAGCTGATTTGTAAGGTCACATTCTCTCAGTAGAGGGAAATTTCTAGGAAAGAAACGGTCTGATAATGGCCTGGTTTTAGATGAGGAGAAAAAGTCTGCTAGCTGAAGAGATCACACACGCGCGTACAATTTGACATCTCAAAACAGAGCTGTTTAAACATTCTCGGCAAATATTCTTGGCTTTGTGTTTTGTTTCTTCAAGGCTCTGCTCTGTGGCTGAAATTACATTCTTTGATAAAGAAATACAAACATGAGAACCTTCTATTAGGTTGGCAGTCCAAGAGTCGCTAGTACCCTTGAGACATGTGTGTTGAACTCCAGCACTCAGCGGGGAGAAGCTGATGCTATTTCTTCTGCACCCTTTGTCGTGCTTTCTTTGGACTTGGCCTGAGCTTTGGAGGAGTTCAGCTGGGTCCTGTGCTTTTCCTTTTTTTTTCTTTTGTGCCATTTTTGTCATGGTATATGAAGACACAGCTTTATGGAACTTAACAGTATCTTACTAACTGTGTCATCCTGGGCCACTGACTTAATCTCCCTGAGTTTCAGTTTCTTCATTGGCAAGAATAATGCTTATTTCGTAGGGTTGTTGTGAATATTACATAAGAGGACAGGTACAGAAATACTCTGAACGGTGTGCTGAACAAATGTTATTTTCTTTTCTTCAATTGAACCAACTGGAGGAGGAAATAAAAAGTATTGCACCTAAGAAGGCAAAAGAAACAGAAAAGCACAGCAAAGGAAACCATTTGTAATTTGGCTGACTGGTTTAATGGCTATCATCTTAGGGGGCAGATGGTTATGTGGACTCTTTTTTATTTCATGGGTTCTGAGAATGACACAGGCCAGGAGAATCCTTGGACATTCTCATGCAAAGCAACACCAGGTATTTCTGGAACTTCCCCAAAGTCTGAGGGTTGTGAAAGTGATTGCAGTTACAGAGTCACCGAGAGTCTGTTTATCATTCAAATTTAGGAATTCATCTTTCTTCAGTGAGTTTTTCAAAAAATTTGAAATGAATGTCAGTTTTTATTATTTCAGCAGAGAATATTCTCCCTTGATGGGCTGGAGTCCATTTTTCACCTGGGATGTCAGGTTTCTGAGAGCTGGCATCTCCTGGCTGTGTGTATCCGCCCTGTGACAGAAACCGAGTGCCTGGTTGTTTGGGACTTCTCTCTCTCTCATACTATTCTCTCTCAGCTGCACCTGTAATACTGAGTTTATTTGCTTCTTCAGAACCTATCATACTCTGTCACCTCTGTGCTTGTTCACATGCTGTCCCCTTCACTTTGGAGCACACAGGAGCCCTGTTGAAAGCAACCTTTAAGGGAGTTGGGTAGGTGGGTGGGGGCAGTGAAGGTTTCTTGGAAAAGTGATGCCAGAGTTGGGATCTTGAGAGGTGAACAGGAATTAGCCAGGTCAAGAAATGAGGAGAAGGCATGGGCAAAGGTCCTGGGGCATGAAGTGGCTTGGGAATATGGAAACATGTTATTAACTCAAGAGTTCCCAGAGCCTAGAGATGAAGAGATCAAGAGGTAAAAGTGGAGGGGTGTTGGCATGGGATGAACCATGGCAGGCCCGGGTTGCCAGGTTGAGGCACTTGGAACTGATTAGGTAGGTAATGGTGAGCCTTTGATGGATTTTAAGTTGGGGAGCGGCATGGTCTATTTTTTTTTCCCCCTGGCAAATCACTGGGTTGTCGGAGCAGTGTGGATAGAGGAGACAATGGACAATGTAGAGTATGAGTAGCCAAGTCCAGAAGCAGGAAACTAGTGAGCTGGCTGCTGTCATGGTCTAGACAACAATTGCCGAGAGTGTGAGTGAGGACAGCCGTGGATGGGGGATGAGTATAACATGTCAGTCATCTACCCCGAACTCCCACCAAATCCTGTTGGGGACATAAATTATTTGCTACTTCTTTTGGTGGACCCACCCTGTAATTGACAAACAGTTCCTTCAGTTTGACTTGCATAGGTCTTTGGTTCCCAAACTTGACTGTGTATTGCCATCCCCTGCGGACTTTTAAAAACTCCTTATGCCTGAGCCCCAAATCCAGAGATGCTGTTTCCAGTGGTGTGGGAAACAGCCTTGATTTCGAAACAGAGGTCTAGTCTCGCGTATTCATCAGTGTTTCAATATATGTTTAAATGTAAGACTTCTATTCCCCTGCCCTGGCCTGTTCTCAGGGAGGTTGGAAGGAAGAAGGTACAGGAAAGTTTTTCCTTGGACGGCGTGATTGTGAGATAGGTTGGCACCATCTGGGTCTAGCGGATGCTTGAGATGAATCTTTTTCTCCTAAGAGTGTTCCTGGGCCCTACAAAGCCTCCTCTGCAGGATCCTTCCAACAGCAGTCCTGGAGCAGGGCTCTGCGCCCTATCCCTCTAGATGCACTCTCTCCTCGTCCAGTGTTTCCTGGAGTTTCTGCTCCACAGACTTGAGCTCGCTGCTCCCAGGGGTCCTCTGAGGGCAGAATGCGAAACAGCCCCATCCAGCTCTTTCCCGGTAGGGTGGGATTGGAGTCGCACGGGGCCGCAGCTCTCTGCCAAAGAATTACTTTTATAAATCTTCTCCAATATCCACACCTGTGACCCTTTTGAGGCTTCCTTGCAGGTTTTAGAATCGCTCACCCAGTTTTTACTAATGCTCTTAGAAATTTCTACCTGGTGACGTGGCAGGTCACTTTGGAATTTCATGTTTATAGAATCTTTGGTGCTTCAGTAGTAAGTTCCAATTGCATATCCTGTTATCCTGTAATTTAAACTTCTATTTCTCTTTCAAAATAGGGTAATTCACAGACCACCGACCTATGTCAAAAAACCTTCCCATGTATCAGGGTTTTTTGATCTCTGCACATTTTGGACCAGATAATTCGTTGTTGTGGAGGATGATCCTGGGTATTGTAAAATGTTTAGCTGCATCCTTGGCTTTTTACTCACTAGATGCCAGTTATCATTCCCTCCCCTTCAGTCATGACAATAAGGCTGTCTTTAGACATTGCCAAATGTCCCCCAGGGCTGTGGGCGGTGCGGGGAGGCCCAAATCTTCCCCTGGTTAATAAACACTGCCATAAATTTATGAGTACAGGTCTAAGGGCAAACATGTTTAAAAACAAGCTAAGCATTATTAACTATGACCTAGACTAGAATGATAGCTCTGGAAGCAACCTCAGATACCCTCCTCGTCCAACCCGCTTTATTGGTTAGCTGGGGTTGCAAAGTCCCCATCATAGGTAGGACGGAGGAGAAGTTAGGTCTCCTGGCCCTGGTACAGCGCTCATTGTGAGGTTGGGGATAAATAATTATTAAATTTCAAAAGTACTGCTAATTTCAAAGTACCTATGCTTAGAATTTTCTGTGCCAAAAATAGAACATAGAAAAACCTTATCTAATTAGTTAGTGAATAGCGCTGAATTAAAATTGGACACTATAATTAATCAATGCTAAATTGTAGTCAAATCCATTACCCTTGAGTAGATTATCTGTGTGACCCACAGTCTCCTTCTGGCACCACACGTTGGGGGGCCGCGGGAGCTGATCACAGGGCTTTGAGAAGGCGAGAGGCTGGGGGCTGAGGGAGAGCCGTGAGTGGCAGTAAATCATTTCTGTATTATCTGTAGTTTGTTTTTATCTATATCACTGCTCCTCTCCAAGAACAAAGCTAATTGAGAATTGACTATTGCAAACTTTTATTATAGAAGGCCAGGAAAGCCAAAACCCAGCAGAAAAAATAGAAATTATTCAATTGTCTGTTCTAATTATGGTGAGTTTCAGGACCGAATGATCACATTTCAGAAACTTTTCTTTTTCCTTTGTATTTTTTAACCAGAGGGGCTTCAAGTATTTTTTTCTTTTTTTTTAAATCCCAGAACAAAACATATGCTTTCCATAGAACTGTCGGTTTTCTTTTCAGCACCGTCTTGCAAGAGATAGGCTTTGGAAGTAAAATGTAGCACTTTCTCTAATATTTTATTTGCTGAAGAGTCCATTTCCTTTCTGAATTCTACTTGAGTCCCTAGATACCAACAGTGGTGTTTTAATTGTCCTGGGGACCTCTACCTGAATTCTTGCTGTCTGGGCCGACTGGCTTAATTCTTAGTTTACTGGGACACGTAGCCGACCTCCTTAAGGGGACAATCTGTCCCAGTGTCTGTCCCAGCACCCCTATCTGAAAGTGTGGAAATTATCAGTGAATCTTCTAATAATAATTTTTAAAATGTAAATAATCAAAAATATTATGAGTCAATTTTTCAGGTTTTTACTATGTATCAGACACTGTGCTAACACATTTCCGTGCTTTTAATCCTCACACCACTCCCTGGACGTGAGTGTCATCGTCCCATTTCTCAGGCGAAAGAACTAATCTGTGTGCAAGGCCACTCAGTTGTAAGTGGTGGGGTAGGCCTTCTTTTGGCTCCTGAAAGTCATGACCCCCAGGCTGAACCATGTGGTACTGCTTCCTCATTTAGAATACTGGGCTATTTCTCTCTTTAAAATGTCTCCAAGGCTGTGGGATGCCTGGGTGGCTCAGTGGGTTAAAGCCTCTGTCTTCGGCTCAGGTCATGATCTCAGGGTCCTGGGATTGAGCCCCGCATCCAGCTCTCTTCTCAGCAGGAAGCCTGCTTCCTCCTCTCTCTCTCTGCCTACGTGTGATCTCTGTCTGTCAAATAAATAAATGAAATCTTATAAAAAATAAAATAAAATAAAATGTCTCCAGGGCTGTCCTTTTCTCCAGTGACCTGCTGACTTAGGCCTGGATTCTTCTAAGAACTTCCAATGCAAATGGCACATAGCTCCCAACGATCTGCTCCCAAACACAGCTTTTAATGGTCACTCCTGCCTTCTAGAGCCCTCTAGAGCTCCCTATTACTTATCATGTCAAGCCCTTTGACTCACTGTGTTGGAACTCACTCTGCTTCCTCACCAGCTGGGCAGTTCATACCTATCCCTCTCCCTTCAGTCATCCTTTTTCACACTTAGAAAAATGGCGGCCTTGTCCTCCATTTCCCTCTGTCCTATTCAGTCATGGTGCCTCAACCTGAAACTCATCCCTCTGAGGAACTTTATCCTGGTCTTGTTTCCTACCTGATGCTTAGTGTAGTTGGCTCGACCCAGTTGAATTCTTAATTGTTCTTTCATCATTTCATACATGTCAACTGATCCAGTCTTATGCTCTTATGGCTCTGCTGTGTTTCCTGGACACTTAGGTAACAAAGGAAGAATAATTTGGAAGGCACTCACAGCACAGCCCTATAAATGCACATTGGTTTATTCGGTATCACTGTTCAGAAATAAGAAGTTACAATGAGATAGAAATAAGATTCAGTGAAAGTCTCTGAACATTTTTGATACTACCAAAGACACAGATACTCAAATCTTGATGAGATTAAACTTTCTTAACAATATTTTAATATCATCAAGTTGTGTGCATGGGGGCTTCACATTCATTTTGAAATCAAATCATGTTATGTCAACTTTCTTTTTTTCTATTTCACCATCCATATTGATGGGATATGTATGAATTAGAGCAAGGTCTGATTGTCTATTATGATTTTGGGTTATTCATTTTTATTAATTTGAGAAAAGGATTTGCTCTGATTCTAAAATGGATGTCTCTAATGTTATTGGTAAAATAAAAATCTACCAGTTTCTCAGGAGAGTTTTTTTCTGGAATTTTTACATTTCCTTTCTGTCTAAAGTATAGTTTCTGAATCTCATGACTTACAATAGTACATCTCTTTTTGTTAAAGGAATTTTAGAAATACGAATGGTAAAAGATTTTGATTTGTTAATGACGCCACATAGTTTTTGAAGATGATTTTGGTGCTGACAGAAATCAATAGACTGCACAAAGCATATTTGCAAAGACCCCTCTGAGAGACAGATCGGTCTAGAATCTGTTAGCCATTCACTCGTTAGCCGGCAGTGTCTAGCTTAGGTTAAGTAAAGGGAAGCCCTGTTAATGTGGGTGATGATGTGCTCACTGTGTTTTCTTAGATTCTGTATTTGTCTACCTAGCACTGTTAATTATGGGGTCAAATTAATGGTCAAAGTTTTCTCCCTCTCTGCTCTCCAGAGCCCGTGCGCTGAGCCACCTCCTTATCTAGCTCACGCGCCAGCCAACATTGCCCCAGCCCTACATCACCCAGGACCAGGTACCACAGCTAGAGAGCACCCTGTAGCCCAGAGCCCATCAACATTACTCAAACCAGTGCATCCTCCCCAGCTGCTTCCCTGGCCCTGCCTTGCCTTTTCTGCAGCCAACACAGCCGAGAGTCCAGCCGGGCTCTTGCCCTTGCTCCTGCTTCTGCCTCTAGACCAAATCAGGCAGCCCTGTGTGGCTTGCTTGCTTCCTCCTCTTGGGAGATTTAAGTAATACAGACCTTTCAGTGGCCCTGCCTGCTCATGTCGTCACTCAGTTCCCTCTCTCAGTGAAAATCCCAGAAGGACAAATGAGGCAGAGGACACTTCCTTTTCCTGGAGCTTTCTGTCAAGTGCACCTGCCGTCTTTATTTTGCCAGTCCAGAAGCTCTCCTCGTCCTGTGCTCCTGCAGGTCTGATGTCCAGAGCTTCAAGAAGCTGTTTGAGCAGGCGAACTACGTGCTGAAACCCAGCAGTTGAAGCTCAGAGTAGGCTTCTCCCTGAAAGCTGCCGTCCTGCAGACAGAAATGGGGGGACATGGGAGGAGGAGGGAGGGGCATGGCAGGCTCTGATAGGTAAAGCAAGCAAGAGGACACAGGAAACAATCTCTGGAAATCATCTGGGGCCACCTGGAAATGATCTTAACCCAAGACCTATGCAAGCTGAAGGCTGGGACCCAATTCATAGCGGGAAGGTATTCGTTCACTCATTTAATGGACGCGAGGGTGACCTGGCGGGGACACCTTTCGCCGGATTGATCACCAGAGTGGAAATAGCTATGGGCTAGGCGTGTGTCCGTCCTCTCTCACTGCTCCAACTGTGTCCCTCCCAAAGCTAAGCCTGCAAAGAGGTGGATCTTCCCTGATAGAGGAGGACATTTCTGCTGTCCGGTACAGGAGTAGCTGCGCTCCCCTATTAGAAACCTCAAATAAGCCTTGGTTCATTTGTGCATCCACTGGCCTCCCGTTCAGCCGTCCCTCCACTTAAGTACTACTTGCAAGGCATAGCTTTGGTGCTGGGGATACGTCGGTGAAGACAGCCCTTGCCCTTTTGGAGTTTATGTTTAATGGAGAGAGGGAATGTGCAAGGAAGTAGTTCCTCCAGGTAGTGGCAAGTGCTGTGAATGAAACAAAGTAGGGCCAGCGGGGTGATAAAGGGGATGGGAAGTTCTCTGTCAGCCGCAGGGCCAGGGAGGGCTCTGTGGGCGGTTACCGCGGGAGGCACAGGGTGGTGAACAGGCGAGCACTCCAGGTGCTAAGCTTTCGGGTCTGAGGGAGCAGCAAGCCCCCCAGTCCCAAGCAGGTGGCAGCAAGAAGACTGCGTGTCATGGCCGGGCCGGTGGAGTGCGCGGCAAGCCTGAGACAGCCCCACAAGGCTCACTGTCATCCTCCCTAATGGGCACCCAGGTTCTGCAGGGGGAGCGGGAGAGAGCTCCTCACTGGTCGGCAGCCCGTGGGCAAGCGGCGAGAGAGCTGCGGGGTCACCGGCCTCCCAGGGCACCGGCCCCGGGTGCGCGCTCTGGTTCGAGACCCGCTGTCGCAGGGCTCTAAGCCAGCTCGTGCGTCCAGGGACGTAATAGATGCCCGGAGCTAACCGAGGAGAAAAGGCTTACAACGGGGTAGCTGGGGGGCTCATGTGGTCAAGCTAAACGTCTGCCTTCGCCTCGGGTCATGATCCCAGGGTCCTGAGTTGGAGCTCCAAGCCCGCTTCCCAGCTCAGAGCAGAGTCCGCTTCTCCCTCTCCTTCTGCCCCTGCCCCTGCGCATATTCTTTCTCTCTCAAATAAATAAAATCTTTAAGGAAAAAAAAAAAAGGCTTATAGCAAATGACAACAGTCCTCCGCCTTCTTCCTCCCCCCTCCATTCTTTTTCTCCAGGGACAGCCACTTCTAACGCTTAGCTATTTCTTCTGGTGCCCCCCCCCCCCCGGTATTTCCAGATCCTGTGCTCACACTGATACTTCAGGCTTCAGTCCTTTTCTCTTGACTTTCTTTAGTGGCCGATAAGGATTAACGATTTAGCTCTTGTACTTACCTGCCTCCTTCATCAAACAACACCCACCCCCCCACCAAAAAAAAGCTTTTTGGGGAAAGAAGGGAGATGGTGACGAGTAAAGAATCAGATGCTTTTGAAAGCAATTAAAATATGTGACACTTTTATTTGCTTCTTTTAAAACACTAGTTCTCAACTGGGAGTGATCTGGCCATATCTGGAGGTACTTTGGGTTGTCCTGTGTTGGGGGCAGGGAGGGGTGGGTAGGCTGCTGCCTGCGACTCTTGGGTAGAGGCCTGAAATGTTCCTGTACGTCCTACCATGCGCAGGAGACCTCTGTGACAAAGAATTACAGCTCCAAAATATCAATAGTGTTGTGTCTGAGAAATTCGGCTTTAAAGATTTCAAGTTTCTTTGTTAGGTAGAAATGTCCAAAATGATGAGCAGGTTGACTTCATTATTCATTCATTCATTCCTCAGGTACTTTTCTTTCTTTCTTTCTTTTTTTAAGGTTTTATTTTTTGAGAGAGAGAGACAGAGTGAAAGAGGGAGACAACACAGGCGGGGTGAAGGGCAGAGGGGAAAGCAGACTCCTCACTCAGCAGGGACCCGGATGTGGGGCTTGATCCCAGGACTCCGGGATCATGACTTGAGCTGAAGGCAGTCGCTGAACCAACTGAGCCATCCAGGCGCCCTTTCACTGGTATTTAATTGCATGTCTTGTAGTGCCCAGCGCCCTCATAAAACTTACAGTCTTTTGAAGTAAATTGGATTGCTTTTTATTTTTTGTATGTTTAGAGATTCTATGAAATAGACTAATTTGTTACGGATGTGAAAACAAATTCCTGAAGGAAGAAACAATCGCTCCAAGTTGTGCTATGTTTTGGTTGTATACTTTTACATCCCTACTCCTAGTGACAGTGTGCTGGAAATGGTGAGGCAGGTCAATTCAAGTTTAGTAAGGATAGAAACATCTAGGTTATCTTGATACAGAGACTAAGCCATAAATAAGACCAGTGTCTTTGAGACCCTCTATCAGAATCAGCAGGAATTCTAGTTGGAAATGCAGATTCTTAGGACCTAACTCAGACAAGAGGAGTCAAAATCACTAGGACATAGCCAAGAATCAGTATTTTAACAAGCACACCCAGTGATTTTTTGCTCAGTGGCATCTGAGAACTTTGGCCCAGACCCTGTGCTATTGTGAGAGTAGGTATGAGTATTTGATCCAAATACTCACAAATGAGTATTTGGATCAAGGGCTGAAAATGGTGGTGATTAGTGCGTAGCAGTGTTTTTAATTTTAGGAGTAAGATGAACTACTAGCATCAAGTTTAGAGCACCAACTTTTCACATCGCCCAACTTGACTCCCAGTTCACCTTGTTTTAGCTGTGTGACATTGAGGAAATGACCTAACCTTCCTGAATCCCAGTTTGCTCATCCGGAAAATGGAGATAGTGTATATCTCACAGGGTGTATGTTGGGATTTATGCGAAGTGCTTAGCACAGTCTGGTATGTAATCAGTGTTCAGGGCTGTAGCTGAAAGAATCCCAGCTCCTGTGACCCTGAGAAGAAAATTCTTGATCTAAACTTTAGGGATCTCTCCAGCAACAGATGATGTCTTCCTTTTAAACAGCGTTATTTCCCCCTCATTCTTCCTTGGAACGCTGAGACTAGATTATTGGTTTCATTTCCTGGATCCCTTTGTCCTTGGCCTTCATGCACATGAATCTCATATACCGTACACACATGGGGCACTTGTGTGGCTCAGTGGGTTAGAGCCTCTGCCTTTGGCTTGGGTTGTGATTCCAGGGTCCTGGGATAGAGCCCCTCATGGGGGGTGGCGCGGGGGGGGGGGGTCTCTGCTCAGCAGGGAGCCTGCTTCCCTTCCTCTCTCTCTGCCTGCCTCTCTGTCTACTTGTGATCTCTCTCTGTCAAATAAATAAATAAATCTTTAAAAAAACTTTTTTTCATATACTGTACACACAGATGTGCTTACACACACACACACACACACACACACACACACATGCTCTCACAGACCTATACCTTTCTGCAATTCCCAAGATGGCTTTCTCTTCCAGGGCCTACCATCTGTTTGGCTTTCTTTGTTCTGGAAAAGCTTGTCAGCACTCTTCCTCAGATCTGCACTGATCTGCATGTCGGCTGGTAGACCATCCAGGCTCAGTGATAACGAGTGGGTAGAGCTGGGGGTGGGGTGCAGGAACAAGAGGGGGAGAGTGGAGAGTCAGCAGCAGGGTCAGCGGCATGATGTGGGGGGGGCCAGAGGCAGGAGCGCGCCCACTTTCCTCCGGTGGCCCGTGGTGCTGGGTTTCGGGGAGAAGCTCAGTTGGGCACTTGCCTGGTGGTGGCCTTGCACGAGGGGGCACTGAAGGAGCACTGCGTAATCGGAGCCAGCCCTGAGAGTCCTCTCTGGGCCCTTCCAATCACAATGTTGTGATTAGTCACACTTCCTGCTTGGAAAACAGGCAGATATTAGAAAGGGAATTCCTACCGCGAGGTTTGGGTAGGATTTCAAATGATCTTTTCTGCAAATAAAATTGCAGGCAGGAGGAGGAGGAGAAAGGAAAGTGATCCAGAACTTCCCCTTGGGCTAGGATTGTTGTGCCTCAGAGGAAGGGAGGACCGGAGACCCTGGGACCTCTTCTTCCTAGGTCTTTATGAAGTGGCGGACTTTCTGTCCCAGTGACTTTGACCAGCATCCCGGTTTGGTGGGCTGTGGAGATGTGGAGGAGGACCTGGAGTGGTTTTACGTGGATGAAGGCTTTCTTGAGCAGGTTTTGTGCTAGGGGTCAACAGCTGTTAAACAGCAACAGGGACACTAGGTGAACTAGCTAGACCACTGGGCAAGTTACTTAACCTTAGGGCACCAGGGTGGCTCAGTGGGTTAAAGCCTCTGCCTTCAGCTCAGGTCATGATCCCGGGGTCCTGGGATGGAGTCCTACATTGGGCTTTCTGCAGCAGGGAGCCTGATTCCTTCTCTTCTCTCTCTGCCTGCCTCTCTGCCTACTTGTGATCTCTCTCTATCAAATAAATAAAATCTTTTTTTTAAAAAAAAAAAGTTACTTAATCTTTCCAGCCTCAGCTTCCTTATCTGTAAATTAGGGACATTGTAGGCTTTAGTAGATAGGATTACTGTATTTGGGGAAAATATGCTTATAGACCATTTCAAGTAGGACCTGGCATATAGCAAGCCTTTAGGAAATGTCAGCTACTATTCTCATGAGAAGTTCATGGATACTGTAGGTCAGAGTGTTTGGGGTCAGGCTTGCCAAGGTATGGTGAAAGTCTGCAGCTTTATATTACATTTTGAGAGTTGAAGGAGTGGTTTCTTTACATAATCAAAATTTTCTGGAAAATCCAAATGAATGTTTTGAAATTTAGTCCTGAGAAGTAAGTTTATAAGCTCCGGCTATTGTGGTGCTAATGACTGGCATGTTGAAATAAAGCAGGTTTGCATTCAATGTGAAGCCTCTAAAAAATGTCCTTTGCTTTGAACTTCAACCTTTACAAAGGAACAAATAAAGTTTTGCATTGGAGCAATAGTCCCTCAACTCCTCTGTCATGAGCGGCGAGGGTTAAGGGGCCCGTGGTCTCTCTTTGGACTCAAGGAAAATGTGGACTTCAGAACAGCCTTTGTAGGGAGACTAGGTTCTGTATATTGTTTGCTAAGATTCCATCCTTATGGAGCTGGTGAACCAAGAATATTTTTTAAAAAATGTAATGTTCATTCAGAAGTAAAGTGACGACTGCTGGTTGAAAAGTATATATATTTTTTGTTTTTAAAGAAGCAAATTAATTGCAAAAAAACAATGGAATGATCAGCTTGCCAAAGTTATTTGCTTTGATTAAAAGCACCAATAAATGTGTCTTGGTTCTAGAACTGCTTCATTTAGCCCTTGACGTATAATAGATTTTTTTTTCACAGCATAATATCTCCATTGAAATATAATTATTTTGCAGACTGCTCAACTGAATACTCTTACAAACATGCTGTTGGGAGACTCACCCTGGGTGATCATCAGGAGACCATGACAATGTGCACAATTGATGGACATGTGAGAGACGTGGCAGCCGAGCTTGGAGCAGAGAAGGTGATTTGTTGCAGAGCAATTACCCTAATGCATTTTTAAAAGCATAAAATAAAGAATCATTTCATTTGCTGAAAAGATATTTTAGGTGCTTTGGTAAAGCAGTGACAGAATATTTTGATTGTCAGGGTTTTTTTTTTTTTTTTCTTTAAAGTTAGATAATTACATTTACCAGTTAAAGAATTGCCATTTAAAAATAATATTTTGTCTAAATGTTTAAAGATGTCTATTAAAAATGTATACTGAACATGACAGCGGCCTTTTCAGGCTGTAATTCTAGTCAGTGGTCTGAAAACAATTAGGATGAAAAAATGTACATTTATTCAATGCTAGCTGGAAAGTCAAGATCTGTAGAGTATGGTGAGGGTTGTGTTATGATTTTAAGATAGTTCTAGTTTTTGTTCAGATAACACTTCTAAGACCGATTCTGCAGCTATGTGTGTATTTAATTTCTTTAGGCATCTCTCCAGGGGACTGTGGTCTGGGGCACTCCCTGTCTCATGCAGAAGAATGGAGAGAAGATGGGGAAAAAGCTTTAATAAAACAGTCAAATGTTACCCATTTAGGTCCTTCATTCAACTGGTGTACTTTGGAATGGCTGTAGTGGTTGTGACGATATTGAAATATTCATTCACCTGCTGGTAGAAAGTCCTCCCTGGAGCTCTCTGTGCAGCCCCCTCCGGTTCCTCCCTGTGACCCTCCAGATGGCCCCACTGTCCAGTAGCCAAAGGACCAATGACTGTCTTACCAGGGGGTTGCTAGGCTGTGCCCCAGCCAGGCCAGCATCCGTTCTTCTACTTCTTCTTCTTCTTCTTTTTAAACATTTTAAAATTTAAATTCAATGAATTAACATATAATGTATGGTTTCAGGGGGCCTGTGATTCGTCAGTCTCCTATAACACCCAGTGCTCATTACATCATGTGCCCTCCTTAATACCCATCACCCAGTCACCCTATCCCTCCACCCACCTCCCTGCCAGCAACCCTCAGTTTGTTTCCTGAGAGTAAGAGTCTCTTATGGTTTGTCTCCCTCTCCGGTTTCATCTTTTTAGATTTTTTCCTCTCTTCCCTTATGATCCTCTGCTTTTTTTCCCCTTAAATTCCTCATATCAGTGAGATCATTTGATAGTTGTCTTTCCCTGATTGAGTTATTTCGCTCAGCATAATACCCTCTAGTTCCATCCATATTGTTGCAAATGGCAAGATTTCATTTTTTTGGTGACTGAGTAGTATTCCATTGTATATATATTCCACATCATTTTTATCCATTCATCTGTTGATGGACATGTGGGCTCTTTCCATAGTTTGGCTATTGTGGACATTGCTGCTATGAACATTGGGGTATACGTGCCCCTTTGGATCACTACATTTGTATCTTTGAGGTACATACCCAGTAGTGCAATAAGCCAGCATCTGTTCTGATTGGTGGGTCTCTAAGGCTGTATTGTAGCACCCCAGTTTAGATTAATCTTTGACTTTTAGCCTAGGAACATTTAGTATATTGAAAAGCAGTGTGGAAGCTGGTGTGTGAAATAGGGCAGGAAACTGGTAAGAAACCTGGTCCCCTTAATTTAAGTGATGAGAGTACGTTCATTCTTGAATGTGTCTGAGCGTCTATCAAGAGGGAAGCATCAGGGGCAGAGATTGGTGCTTTAGGATTGCTTCATGGGGTGGTTCTGGCTGCTGCTGGCCATTCTCAAACTAGGGCACAGCAGCATCGAAGTGCTCTCTCAGGTCAGGAGTGATCTCCCAGAGAAGGGAGAAGGTGAGGTGATGGCACAAAACCACAGAGCGATGATGGCGTGGAACGATCAGGTCAGTGCTCTCTACTTGACTCTTCGGTAGGCAAATTGAAGTTCAGGGCAGATTACCAAGGAAAATCCGGGATCCTGGGATCCAGCATGCATGAAAGAAGTCCTCCTGCTCCCATTGGGAGGCTGGCAGGTGATTAAAGAGCACTGGGGTCTTCTGAGGAACTCCTTTCTCTAAATGAACATTGAGAGTCCAAAACTTCCTTTCCCTTGATGGGTCATGTTTTCGGGTCTACTCATTGTATGTAAAAAGAGGTCTCAGTAAACTAGGTATAAAAGGGGAACTTCCTCAACAAGATAAAGACTCTCTATAACTAACCTCATATTTAATGGTGAGAAACTTGAAATTTTCACACTAGGACCAGATACAAAGCAAGAACATTCCCTCCTACCACAACTTCTCAATATTGTATCAGAAGTCCCTGCTAATGCAATAAGGTGAAAAAAGGAAATAAAGGTATACATATTGAGAAGAAAGCAATGAAATCGTCTTTCTTTGCAGAGGCATAGTCATCTCTGTAGTTCATTATGTCTAAAGAGTCGACAAAAAGTCTCCAGGAACTAATATGTGATTATATCAAGATTGTAATGTACAAGGTTAATACATGAAGTCAGTCACTTCCTATTTACCAACAATGAACAATGGAATTTGAAATGTAAAGCACAATTTACGTTAGCACTCCCCCAAATGTAATACTTAGGTATAAATCTAGTAAAACATATAGCTCTATGTGAGGAAAACTACACAATTCTGATGAACAAAATCAAAGAATAACTGAATATATGGAGAGATATTCCATGTTGATGGATATGAAGACTCAGTTTTGTTAAGATGATAGTTCCCAGCTTAATTAACTCGAACAGTCAGAATCCAAGCAAGTTAGTTAATAGATACCAGCAAACTGATTCTAAAGTATATATGGGAAAGCAAATGACCCAGAGTAGCCAACACAATATTGAAGGAGAAGACCAAAGATGGAAGAATGATGCTACCTGACTTCAAAAATCACTCTAAAGTTACAATAATCAAGGAATTTGGTACTGTAAAGAATAGATAAAGAGATCAGTAGAAGAGAACTGAAAGCCCAGAAATAGACCTGAATAAATAGAATAATAATCTTTGGTTTAAGAAGCAAAAGCAATGTAATGGAATAAAGGTATTTTCTTCCACAAATGGTGCTGGAACACCTGGACATCCACAGACAGAAACTGAATCTGGATACAGATCTGACACCTTTCACAAAATGTAACACGGAATAGAACAGATATAAATTTAAAATGCAAAACTATAAAACTCTTAAAGAATAACATAAGAGAAAACCGAAGTGGCCCTGGGTATGGCAATGCCTTTTTAGGTACGACACCAAAGGCATGACTGTGAAAGAAGTGATTGATAAGCTGACTTCATTAAATTAAAAACTTCTGCTCTGTGAAAGACATTAAGAGAATGAGAAGACAAGTTGCAGAATGGGAAAAAAATATTTGCAAAAGTCACATCTGATAAAGGACTATTATTCAAAATATATAAAGAACTCTTAAAGTTGACAACAGGAGAACATGTAACCAGATTAAAAAATGGGTAGACCCCTCATCAAAGAAGATAGGCAGATGGCAAATAGGCATGTGAAGAGATCTTCCACATCTTATGTCATCAGGGAAATGCAAATTAAAACAACAGTGAGGGGTACCTGGGTGGCTCAGTCGGTTAAGTCTGCCTTCAGCTCAGGTCATGACCCCAGGGTCCTGGGATCAAGCCCCACATCTGGCTCCCCGCCGGTGGGGAGCCTGCCTCTCCCTCTCTTCCCTAATTGTGCTCTCTCTGTCTCTGTCTCTCAAATTAAAAAAAAAAAAAAGGGCTCCTGGGTGACTCAGTGGGTTAAGCCTCTGCCTTCAGCTCAGGTCATAATCCCAGGCTCCTGGCATTGAGCCCTGCATCGGGCTCTCTGCTCAGCAGGGAGCCTGCCTACCCCCCTCTCTCTGCCTGCCTCTCTGCCTACTTGTGGTTTCTGTCTGTCAAAAAAAAAAAAAAAATCGTAAAAATCCCCCAACAGTGAGAGACCACTATACATCTAACAGAATAGCCAAAATTATACCAAACAGCCAAAATAATACCAAATGTTGGTGAAGATGTGAAACAACATGAACTTACTTACTGCTGGTAGAAATGCAAAATACCACTTGGGAAGAAGGTTTGGTGGTTTGTAACAAAACTAAACATACTCTTTCCATACAATCCAGCAGTCACACTGGGATTTAGCCAATGGAATTGAAAAGTTACGTCCATACATAAACATGCACACAGATGTTTATACAGCAGCTTTATTCATAATCGCCCAAACTTGGAAGCAACCACAATGTCCTTGGTGAATAGATTGATAAACCATGGTACATCCAGACAATGGAATATTATTCAGTGCTAAAAAGAAATGAGCTTGTGAGCATGAGAAGACATGGAAGAAACTTAAATGCATATTACCAATCTGAAAAGACCACACACTGTGTTGTTCCAACTATATGAAATTCTAGAAAAGGCAAAATCATGACAACAGTGAAAGGATCAGTGGTTGTCAGGGGGTGAGAGTTGGGGTGAGGGATGAATAGGCTGGACACAGGATTTTTAAGGATTTTTAATTTAGAAAATAATCTGTAGGCTATTATAATGATGGATATATGTCACTGTACGTTTGTGCAAACTCATAGAATGTACAACACCAAGACTGAAACATAATGTGAACAATGGACTCTGGGTGATAATGATGTGTCCATAGAGGTTCATCAGTTGTAACAAATGAACCTTTCTGATGAGTGACCTTGATAATGTGGAAGGTTACAAGTTTGGGGCAGGGGGAATAGGGAAAACTTCTATACCTTCTTCGCAGTTTTGCTGTGTACCTAAAACCTGCTCTAAAAAAAGTAGTCTTTAAAAAACAAACAAACAAAAAAAAACCTTTCTTGGCCAAATGGAATAAGTTAATTAAAAAACCAACCAACCAAACAAACAAACCTAACAGATCTCTCCATCTGCTGTCCTGCCCTCCCCCAGTCAATTTGCCACACTGCTGTCAGGATGGTCTGATGACGTGAAGACCCGATCGGGACACTTCCAGCCTGAAAGCCTTCTGTGCCTTCCTGTTGCTCAGACTGGAGGTCTCTAGACATTTCTGAGCATGCACCCCTGTTGTATATATTTGTTTATAAATCACACACAGGTAGCATGGCACGGATACGTTAAATAGGATAAAAGTATGCACACATATACTTAAAAAGGATTAAATAAGACTACTAATAATAGATATTTTACTGTGTTCTTCCCACACCCCTAGGGGACTGTTTTGTGCACAGCACCTGGGTGCCAGTGGCCTAGAACCCTGCTATTCAAACTATGTTACTTGTCTACACATCACCTGCAGAGCCTGTTGAAATGCAAATTCGGATTCAGTAGGTCTGGGGTGGGGCTTGAGTTACTGCGGTTTTGACAAGCTGTTGGGCCAACACAGTTGTTCTGGGTCCAGGAAACAGGTGTGTAGCGAGAACCTAGAGCTTACAGTCCAGACTCATTAGACTGTCATTGGAGACACCATCAGCTGCCCCCATCTACTTCTTGAGCTGTGTGTGGTCCAGACATTGCAGAAATTTGCAGGCTCTCCAAACATGCCATGCAGTTTTGCAGGCAGTTGCTCACGCGCCTTCCTTTGCCCGGAATGCTCTTCTCTTTCTCCTCTCATCCTGGCAAACACCAAGAATGGTAAGAACTGGTCTGAGGTCAAACCTCCCCTGCAAAGAATGACCTTCCCTCTGCCAAACCATTCTCCCTGCTCCCCCCGGCCCCACACACATCGACTGAGGTGCTGCTGGCCAACGTGGGTACCCAGTTACCTGTGCCCTCCCTGAATTCTAGCAGGGGCCCCCTTGATTGCGTTGCTGCTAACATGTCTGTCACAAGTCAGTTCCTCTTGGGATTAATACCTGTGGAAGGAAGGGGAGAGAAAGCGATGGGCAGAGAATGAGGGGAGGCATGAGGCAGGCCAGTGACAGGAAGTGTCCTTAAAGGAAGTGGTTATGTTCATTTTCCATTCCTCCTTTGGCTGGCTGGAACATGGTTACGATGGCTGGAGTCTGAGCAGCCGTCTTGCACTGTGAAGTGAAATGTGTTGAGGATTTTATAGCAGGGTAAGAGAAGACAGATCCCAGCCTGTGCCATGAAGCCAACAAACCAGTTCTGGATTCCCACTTTTCATATTCCTTCAAATCCAGGAGAAATAAGCTTCTATCTTATTTAAGCCATTATTAGATGAGAATCTGAAAAAGCTTCTTCTGACTCACCATTGGACCTAATTCTAACTGACACTGATAGATTTGTAATAAAGCAGTCCTGAAAAATTTCTCATTTTGGATTATGTGTCATATCTTTCAGGAAGCTCTTTGCCCAAAAAACTGAGTTTTTTTACCTAAAGAACTAAAGTTCACAACTGTGTCAACATCTGACGAAAGCACAGGATGATCAGGAAGGGTGCACCTGAGCCCAGATGGGTAATAACTACGCAGGCATCCAAGGAAGTCACATTTGCAAATTTGGATGTTTTTTTTTTTTTCCTTAAAAGAGAAATTTCCTTTATAGTTACATTTGTGTGTGTGTGTGTGTGTGTGTGTTTCTTATCTTAGAAACTTGACTTATATAGATAAACCTGGAGTCTTTGTTTTTGTTTTTGATTTTTTTTTTAAACTTTTGAAACTTTGTCTAAGTAAATACTCTAGTTACTTAGCTAAGTGATAAATGTTTTCCTGGCACTGCCTAACTTTATAATGTAGCACCGCAGAATAATCACTTAGATTTTACAACATCCCTAATAAAGAATTAATTGAGTACATCTTTCCAACTGGAGTAATTTATTTAGAGTTAGAATTTTTGAAGAAAGTGATTTTTATTTGTGCTCACAACAAGGTAATTAGTGACAGTCATTTTCCTTTAAAGAGTGTTTTGAAAGAGCCTTTTTTTTTTTTTTTTTAAGGTGTCATTTATTATGGTAGAGCATAGGAGAGTAACTCTTTGTCCAGGACAATAGTCTTTTAGCCTTGTTAGTGTCTTATTCTGAATAAATGTGTCTAATTGTTACAGTTGCTAAACAGAACCCATCCTACTGAGTGTGATCATTTAGCTGTAAGGAGGCATAATAGCAGTTGCATCCAAAATTTGCAGCAATTTCACATATTCTTTCTGCAGGAAATTTTTTTCTTGTTGGCAGAGGCGCTGAGGAAGTGCTGCTGTTCTCCCCATTGTCAGGGGCAGCTGTCTGTCTGCGCCAAGGAGGGCACCCACCAACCAGGCAGATGGCGGATGGGAGATGAGGCACGTCTTCTGTGCACGGGACCCACTTTGCTGGCTGCGGGGAGCGCAGCTGCCGCACTCTCAGGATGGGGACAGCGAGGCAGCGGCTGCGGTTGGGGAGCCCTTGTATAGAGCCATGTGCTCTCGGGGTCTTCGGAGCATTGAACGGGCACTTGCATATTCAAACTGCCAGAGCCGTGTGAAAATATGGATTCCTATTAATTAGGGTTTTGGATAGGAATCAGGCAGGGGATGGGGTTGCCAGGAGGAGAGAAAACTGGTTTGCCAGATCTGCCTGCTAATGTGCTCCTTCTGGAGAGGCCAGCCCAGAGTCTGCAGCCTGCTGAGTGTCACCAGGTTTGTAAGACGGGATTCTCTCCTCTCCCTCCACCTGGATGACCCCTTCTGCTGATCACATCCTTCTCAAGTGGGGCTTTGACGAAGCAACCTGTTGTCGGGGGCAGGCTGTGGCTGTGGGTGTGAGGAAGGGATCCCCTTTTAGTCTGCTTACGATGGAGGAAATTTGCCCTGATTCTGACACTGTGATGTGACCCCCCGCAGAGGGGGGTTCAATAGGGGAAACCAGACTGGGGACCCTGGCCCTGATTCTGTTTCCTGAGTGGCAAGTCCAGGCCACAGGGCAGGACTGGGGCTGTTATCCATTTGGAGCTTTGCTTTTGTCCACTGTCCTCAAAAGTGGGTGCTCGGCTGTAACCCAGCTATGTATTTCAGAAACACCTTAATTGAGTTTGACTCAATTGCATTGTAATTGGATAGCATATAGTTCTCCCCTTCAAAGTTTACAGTGGTTTTCCATCTAGTCACGGATATGGGCAACCATCACCACAGTCCATTTTGGAACAACCTGTCAACTTGAAAGGAAATTTTCCCTTAGTTCTTCTCTTTTCCTCATTGCTCCTCCTGGCTCTAAGCAACCACCGATGTCCTTTTTGTGTCTATAAACCAGACATGTTTCCATGTCAGTCGTTCAGCTTATGGTGGGGGCTGTTTGTGGGTGAATCTATTACATAGGGTGAGGCCAAGAAGAAAGGATAGGGAAAACTTCCAGAGCCGAGAAGAAACTAGCTCTAGCCTGGGAAAGCATCAAGTTCCACTGCCATCCCTTGACATCTGGAGGCTGGAAGTCTGAAGTTGAAGGGCCAGTGTGGTCAAATGATGGTGAGAGTTTTCTGCCTGGCTTCCAGACTCACCTTCTTGCTATATCCTCACTTGGGGTGAGGCAGGAGGTGGGGAGGAGAGAGAGAAAGAGAGAGAGAGAGAGAGAGAGAGAGAGAGAGATCTGGTCTTTTTTATCTAAAGGCACTCATCCCATCATGAGGGCCCCATCGTGATGACCGAATCGAAACCTCATTACCCCCTGAAGGCTCCATCTCCACATGCCACCATGTTAGGGGTTCACGCTCACACACATGGATTCGGGGAGACACAATTCAGTCCACAGCACTGGTCATCTGATTTTTCTTCTCTGTTTTAGGGAATTCTCCTACATTTCTGGAGCTGGAAAAACATGTTTGCAGCTCTCTGCTTTGGAATATTATTGTTAGTTCTAGAGGATTCCTGTTTGCATAGAACAGATGGATCTGGAGGGAGATCCTTGGAAATTAGGCCAGGCAGAAGTGAAGAGATGAAGACCCAAGGAAACTCTCTGAGGTGGGGGATGGGGGGTGGGGGGGTGATTTTAAAGCTACAGCCCAGAGAAAATGGAGAAGATGGGCACTCAGAAGGTATCCGTATTTTCCCGAGGAACCGGGTGGAGGGATGGAGTAAGATGGTTGGTGGGAATAGACTGAGGCTGGCTGATGGGGAGAACCTTTAAGTGGAACGATCCAAGGATGCGGTGGTTCCCACAAGCTCTTCTTGCCGTGCCAGTGTGAACACCTGTGTGTGAGCCTCCTTGGTCTCTCAGGCTGGTCCCTCATCCACCACAGGTGGAAGGTGGTGACACACAGAGTGGGTGTTCTCGGACAACTAGCCCAGCAAGTCAGTCCTGACTCTGTTTCGGGAATTGTTTCTAACCAAGGGTGGCACCTCAGTGGCTTTTGTTTCGAGCTGGAAGCTCTTCTGTTGAAGTCCGGCAAGGACAGCGATGGAGGTAAGACAGAAGCCGGATCTCTGTAGGTCAGCAAACTGGGCTGTCTGGCCCACAGTTTACCCTTCCGTCTGCGATGAAACAGAGCCGGGATTTGCAGAGTACTCAGATGATCTGCTTCAGGATTCAGATTCTTCTTCTTCTGCTGCTGCTGCTTTTTTTTTCTTTGCTTTTGGATAATTTGATACCGTAATTCTATATTTACATAGCAAGATATATTAAACAAGCAATGGTTATTCCGTGGAGGGTATGTTTAAATATAGTATCGAGTTCTCTTGGCACATTTAAATATGATTTACTCAACAAAGTTCAGCATGGAGCCTGTTAGGTCACCTCTCTAAACAGCAAGGTACACGTTCGGAGTACGGACACGAGACAAGGGCCATCTATCCATTTCCTGGCGTGGGGGGGAGGGGCTGGTAGGTATTTTCTCAACTGAACTGTGAAAACGCTGACCTGCAGACACCCCCAAGGAGGGCAGTGGACTCTTCAGATAATACATTTCAGTTGTTTCTTGAGATTTTTGATTCGTTCCCAGCATGTGTAATATATTTTTAAGAAACAGATCATAAACATTGGGTTTTGAAAGAGCCTATTAAACAATGCCGGGAACCATCAAGAGTTCATGTACTTCAGGGAGACCATGTTAATACTGACTAATGATGTTTATAATCATTGACACTTAAACACATAAAAGATACAACACATTGGCTAGACAGTCCTAACAGATATTTGCATAGATGGCATGGATGGCAAGTACGTGCACACAGCATTCTTTGAGTGTTGCTTTTTATATCGAGTATGAAAATTACTCACTTGTTAAGTTTATGACTGAACTATTTAGTTAACTGAACCAGTAATTCAATTTCTGTTTAGTTCAGGAAATGTCTCTTGCCTTTCACATTATCACAAGCCTGTTTTGGAAGTGGCTGGCTATTTTCACCGGGTTTGCATTGACTTAAACCATACCCTCCATGCTGCCTTCTTGTTTCCTGTCACCTTCGAGAGGTGGGTATGGGTGTGTGTTCGTGTTGTGTGTGTATGTGCGTATGGATGTGTGTATATGTGTGTGTTCATGTTGTGAGTGTGTTTGTGTTGTATGTATGTGTGTGTGTTCTTGTTGTGTCTATGTTTTTATGTATGTGTATGTTTGTGTTGTGTGTATATGTTAGTTCATGTTGTGTGTATATGTGTGTGTGTTCGTGTTGTGAGTGTGCTACGTGCATTTGTGTTCTGTGTGTGTGTTCATGTAATGAGTGTGTGCAAGAAACAGAGACATAGAAGAGAAACACCAAGATGGAAAAAATCTTTTCCTGAGTGAGAGTTTTTGAACCATTTTCAGGAGATTTGCATGTCATTTTTCCATTGTATTTTTTTTTTAATCCTTTTTTAGTGTTGTGGATAGCTGTGTCATTTTTGTTGTTGTTGTGGAGCTACAAAGAAAACATTGGCAGTTCTGACAAGATTATGAAGCCAGAAGAATTTCTTGAGGAAACTATTCTCATATGTTATATAAGAGCTTTCTCGTTTTGTTTTCTTTGTAAAAGTTCTCAACAAAGCTCCTGCAAACATTTGTTCTTTGAGGAAAAATACATAATAAAGACCTTCTACTTAAAAATGATGCTCAGCAAATATTTGTTGAGGGTCCATCACAGGCGATATATTGAGTTAGGAGCTCTAAGGCACATGCGTGAGTAACACCGAGAAGACAGAATCATGTGCACGGTGTTTCCTTTGCATTTTTCCCAAAAGGATTTACAGGGGGAATTTCATGAAACAATTGATTGTCCTTTTTTTTTTTTTTAATTTTATTCATTCATTTGTCAGAGAGAGAGAGAGCGAGCACAGGCAGACAGAATGGCAGGCAGAGGTGGAGGGAGAAGCAGGCTCCCCGCTGAACAAGGAGCCCAATGTGGGACTTGATCCCAGGACACTGGTATCATGACCCAAGCAGAAGGCAGTCGTTCAACCAACTAAGCCATCCAGGTGTCCCACAATTGACTGTCTTTACAAGTGAGTTCTATAGTGTATACATTGAGCAGTACAGATAGTCTCCGGTTAGGATGGAAAAATCCATCAGAAAGTTAGTTGCTTGGTAGTCAGGACGCATTTCCCTATACCAAAAATTTTACATTGGGCAGGTTCCTAGGCTTGCCCATAAGAATTTCTTTAGCTCACGAATTTAAGCCTAAACTAAGATATCAGTTGAAATAAATGATCACTCCTTTTCAAAGGCACCTAAGCTGCTTTTGCAACATTGAAGTGATTGAATGACCGGACAGGTCCCTAGGTGTGAGAGAGTCCTAAGTTTATATATATTTTTGTGGGCCACCTGTCTGTATAAGCAATTTGCATTATAAAAAAATCAGAGTGTTAGCACTCTTCTAATGCACAGTGTCATCTAATCACATGAAAAAAATGTCACACTGGCCAGCGAAGGCCATGCCTTTGCCAGGTGGCACTCTGAGAACCAGTGCCTGGCCGTGGCACTCTGGGATGAGTACTGGAGTTCCCTGGGGCATCTGGTCTATCTTAGAGTGTGGGGGAAGAAGTATAGGTTTGGGGAGCCCCCAACAGGTGGGAAAGGAAGGCTAGGACACACACAAGTCCTGGCATGGGCTCAGGGTGCCTGCCTGTCCCAGGTACCATAAGGGACTCTAAAGAACAGGGACCCCTGAGTCCTGAATTCTGGGCAAGGCCTCCTGTTTGCACAACAGTGATAATGCAAGTGACCGTGACTCTACGGGAAAGCACATTAATGGTTTCAAATCAGAGCACCGACGGTACATTTCTGGTATGCCTGGCACATGGTAGATGGTCATTATATTTGCTGAGTGAATAAATACATGCTTTGAAGATGGAGTGCTCCTTCCCACAAAAGAGTAGGCTGAGGTCCAATTGTTGCTCATGTTTGTGTAAGTTGCTCATGCTTGTGTAAAGCACCTCTGTGGGTGGGTCACTGCTGACTTGTTTTAGGAAGGGAAGGTTATATCTTGAAAAAAACAAAAACAAAAACAAACCCTATTGTGCTTGACTGGACTTCCTCAGTGCTTCATAGTTAGCTCATTTCCAGTTTTAATGAACTTTGAAAATGAAGTGCCTTATGCCACACATGAGCAAATTTGTCTTGTAGCGTCCTTTGTCTATGCTCGATCTTGTTAATGATACTTTGGGCACAGCGGACCTGGTGTGAGGCTTCCCATCAGGTTCTTATTCATATCTGCAGTTTCTTCTACTGGAAACTTCTCAGCCATTTTTTTATGAACCCAAGAATATTAGGGAATCTGGCAGGATGATGAATTGAGTGTGTTTGTGGGTTTCTGTCAGCCTTCAGAGCCAGGGAACATTAATGACTAGCTGAATGTCCATTCCCTCAGCCATGTGCTAGGAAGAGTTCTCTTTTTAAGCATGTTCCAGAAATCCCCTGGCAGAGACTGAGGCAGAAACTACAATAAAACAGAGTTACTAATCTATTTTCCTTGCCTGCTGATTTATAGGTCTCACGTGCAGTGCCTTCATCCGACGGCGGGTACGCGGTTTACTTGTGTGTGCTCCTAGGACAAGAGAGACAGAACGCCAAAAACTTCGGGCTTCCTCTGATGGGTTCCGAGTCAATACTTCAATATGTCAAGACTTAACAGATATCAGAAATGGTTACGTATTCCTTCTTCAAACTGAATGGAAAATATGAAATAGTCCCTCTCGTATTTTTGTATTGCTTTATAGAGAAAAATCCCTTCTTTATAGCCTGATAACACTTCATGTTAAAATAGTACAGGATTAAAGACTTATATGCCCTCATTAGACAATAATCTGGAGGATGATGTATAATAACAAACCAAAAAATTCAACCAGTGTCGGTCTAGTGCCCAGATAGTTGCACGGTACCCCTCCTCCCAACATACACCATTACCCCCCCAAGTGGGTTGGAACAGAGCTGTTGGAAGAAAGTGTAGAAACACCATCTTTATATGGCCAAGTCACTGGGAGCGGTATGGAGAGCAGAGTCTCTCTCACCCACACAGAGTTCTGGGAAATAAACCTTCTGGCCAACAGTTCTACCATTTTTAGGAATATATATATATATATATATTATATATTGTGTATATATATATATATACACAAAACCCAGAATTTTAAATAATCCATAAAACGGGCTAAATCACTGACTAAAACACAAAGCAAGTCCTTTGTAGAAAATGCTCGTTTTGAAGTTTTAGCATCTTGGGTTGTGAAAGATAGAAATAATAATTTGAGAACAACTTCTTTGTCGAGTACATGTTTTGCAGAACTTAACTTGAACTTTCCAACTAATCCTGAGGTATTTCCAGTAATAAGACTTTATTTTGGCTGTGCAGAATTCAGCTGGATGGAGAAGAGGCTAAATTTGTTATTCCTTTTCTAATACACTTTGATTTTTATTTATTTTAAAAAGATTTTATTTGTTTATTTGAGAGAGATAGAGATAGCAACAGAGAGTAGGAGCAGGAGAAGCAGACTTGCCACGGAGCAGGGAGCCTGGTACAGGGCTCGGTCCCAGGACTCTGGGATCATGACCTGAGCCGAAGGCAGATGCTTAACCTACTGAGCCACCCAAGCTCCCCTCTAATACACTTTTAAATAAAGCTGTCTACAGTGACAAAACTATAGTTTCTTACTTTGCAAACTGATTCTCTTTCAGTTTAATTATTCTTTCATACCCTCATTGATTCATTGGCTCATGACTTCTGGAGTGACTTTAAATCAAAACCAGAGCACAGTGTTTCATTGAGTAAAAGGGATTTCTGTCGGGACGCCTGGGTGGCGCAGTTGGTTGGACAACTGCCTCCGGCTCAGGGCGTGATCCTGGAGTCCCGGGATCGAGTCCCACATCAGGCTCCCAGCTCCATGGGGAGTCTGCTTCGCTCTCTGACCTTCTCCTCGCTCATGCTCTCTCACTGTCTCTCTTTCTCAAATAAATAAATAAAATCTTTAAAAAAAAAAAAAAAAAAAAAGGGATTTCTGTCAGAGCCGAATTCACAAGGTCCTGATATTTATCCTTCTGACGTTGAATCCCATCCAGGGATAGAATTTGAGAGTCTTTGTTAAGTGTATAGATTAGCAGGTCTTCAGGCAGTTATTCTAAATGTCATTAGTTGCAGCCAATCTTTGGTAGGCACAGATGAAAAGACTACAGTCTCTGAGGAAGACTCAGAGTGTTCGAAGTCTCCACTGCTGAGCGAAGGCTGATCGGCACACTTTGGCAATTAAGAGAATGGGTGATGGGAGGTAAAGCGCAGGGTAGCAGGCTGAGGAGACATAGTAGGTTGTAGACCATGAACCTCTACAAGGAAATGAGTCCCAAGGGTTTCTGCAGGCCCAGATGGCGGGTTTTTTTTTTAGTAAAAGTCTTGAGTTTGTTCCAACCTTGAACAAATGGCCTGTTGTCTCTAGAGTTTCATACTGCAAGACAGTGATTTTCAAAACACAAAGTTTTTTTTTTTCATCAGGGGAGTTTGCTTTCAAAGGAAATTGTATATAAAACCCCTGTGTGTGAAATAGTGAAAGCTTTGCTGCTTTCTTTGAAACAAGGTGGGGGGCCCAGTACAGAAGGAATTTGGTATAGGAAACAGTCTGCCCATCACTCACCACAGTCAAGAAACTGGTAATGTTCTTATGAATTATCCTATTATTTGTTTACAGACCAAATTAATTGTAAAATGTAGATCCAGGAAAGTGAACAGCGTATTTAATGATGATGAAACAAGTTGTGGAGACTACCTGGCAAAAATGATGATTTTGTTTGTGTGGTGGTTAAGGTAGTAGTTGTTTGGCAATGCAGTGAAATCACATCAGATGTGAATTCAAATATGTGCTCAGCTAAGAAACAAAACCAAAACAGAACTTAGAAATCAAAGAAGAACCATGTAAGATTTATATGAACTATAAAACTTTGTCAAATGACAGAAAAGGAAACCTACATAAATCCTAATGGAATTTTCTTGAGAAATTTGTCATGCTGTCTCTGAAACTCATTTGAAGAAGAAAATGTATAAAATAGCCAATGTCACCCTATTAGACATTAAACATACAATTAAGCTTAGTAATTAAAATAGTATCTGACTTAGGAATAGATGAGCAGAAGAGACTGGAGTTCCAGAGCTGACTCAGGAGAAATAGAGATCTATATAGGTTTAAGATGGAATTTTAAAACACTATGGAAAAAGGGAAATCTTTAATAAATGATGGGCAGATTATTGGCTTCCCGATTATAATAAATAAATAATATTAGGGCTTTTCCTCCTATCAAAACATGCAGTTAAAATAAACTTCAGATGACTTATGGGTTTAACTGGAAAAAACAAACTTGGGGCTCCTGGGTGGCTCAGTCAGTTACGCATCCGACTCTTGATTTCGGCTTAGGTCATGATCTCAGGATTGTGAAATTGAGCCCTGTATTAGATTCTGGGCTCACCGTGGAGATTGTGAGGGCTTCTCTCTCTCCTTCTGCCCCTCCCCCAACTCTCTCTCTCTTAAAAAAAAAAAAAAAAAAGCAACAAACAAAAAATCCCCCCAAAACCAAATTTATCAAAGTAGTAGACTGGAATATAGGAAACTACGAAGCAAAGAGGCATTTAAAAATTACTGCTCACCCTCCCTAATACTCAGGGAGATGAAAATTAAAACAGTGAAACACCATTTTTGTCCACTGGGTTTACCGGAAAACCAATACTGTCCAGTAGTGGTAAGGACTGGGGAGGACACACTCTCTCGTTTATGACTGGTGAGGGTGTGAATGATATTTTTGGCGGAGCTGTTATAATTTATAACTGTTCCACCTACAGACTTTTGTCCCAGAGAAAGACTTGGACGTTTGCCCTAAGTTTTACATACAAGACCATTCATTGCGTTGTTTGTAAGAGCGGAAAGCTGGAAGTGGTGGGGTGTGGTTAAACAAGGTAGGGTACCCCAGGCTGGGCAGCAGTTGTAACTATGTTACAAGCAGGAGTTAGCAGGGAAGGGATAGAGTTGTATGTACTGTCGGTGAGAGACTGCCAAGACAGATTTTTTTTGTTTTTTTAAAGATTCTACTCATTCATTTGACAGAGAGAGACCACAAGTAGGCAGAGAGGCAGGCAGAGAGAGAGAGAGAGGGAAGCAGGCTCCCCACCGAGCAGAGAGCCCGACGCGGGACCTGATCCCACGACCCTGAGATCACGACCCTAGCAGAAGGCAGCGGCTTAACCCACTGAGCCACCCAGGCGCCCCCAAGACAGATTTTTAAGGGGATAGATCATGGCATGACACCATTTGTGTGAAAGATATCACCATATAATTACGGTGTGTATTTACACATACATCTGTCCTTTAAATATATTGAGAAAGGCTTAGGAGGATACGTATCAGATGGATTACAGGGTTTTGTCTCTTGAGAGGGCAATGAACTGGGGTCATGTTGATGGTGGTGGTGGGATGGGGCTGGTAGTCAAAGAGGACGTGATATGTTTGGCATTATTACGCATTATTGGTGTAATAAGTACAACCAGGATGTACTTATTTCTTAGGCAATTAAATATTATTTATTTTACACAAACAAGGCAAATAGCAACCAAAATGATAATATAATTATCACCTGATTAATTCAGAAAGCTACAAGATGGAGAAATAAACCCAAAGACAGGTGGAAAGTGTTAAAAGCCAGGTAGTGACACAGGGTCCAGGAAGTCACTATGCTGTGTGGGGGCAGGTGGCTTTTTAAAACTGGGACGGAGGTGTCCCATGGTCCTCCCATATCAACCCTCACTTGAGGAGACTCTGTGCAAGTCTGAGAATAGAGGTCCTGGTCATTTGTCCTCAATGCAGAGAGCTCTTGTCAGCTCTGGACTTCTTTTAATGCCTGAGAAAGTGGCCTGCAATGACTTTGGACACAGCCACTTCCTTATTTTGGCATCAAACACCAAGAACCTGCATCCAACAGGCACCCCAACAAGTTAAATTATGTTTTCTTTCTTCTTTATTCTCTTATCTGCTTGTTGCATGTTTTTAGGATAAGCAAATAATTGAGAAGTGTTCCATGATGTACCCTTGCATTATTTCCTCTTATTTACGCATTGTAAGGCTGCCATAAACTCCAGGAGATGTAAACACACAGTGAATGGGTTGCCCATGGTATGCAAATTGGAGGCTCCCCATTCCTTGGTAATAGAATCCTTTTTTTTTTTTTTTTAGATTATATTTATTTATTTGAGAGAGAGAGAGAGAGTGTGTGTGTGTGCACAGACAGGGAGAGAGACGGAGGCAGAGGGAGAAGCAGACTCCCTGTTGAGCAGGGAGCCAAATGTGGGACTCGATCCTGCGACCATGGGATCATGACCCAAGCTGAAGGCAGACACTTAACCACCTGAGTGCTCCAGGCATCCTCTTGGTAATAGAGTCTTAAACCATAACTCCCATTACATCATTTACACATCCTATCCCTGCCTTAGTATCCACCCTCCCCACCCCCACCCCCCGGCCCCCACCCAACCCCTTTTTACAAACACCGGGCTGGGAAACTGTTCAGTCATGTTTTCCTCTGGAATTCTGGCATTCAGTGACGCCATAGAGCCCTGTCGGCTTCAGTGTTCTCGTTGCTGGTGGGGCAGTACGGAGATGGAGGAGCAAGGGGTCTGAGGCTCACGGTTCTCTGTTTCCCAGGAGGGGTCGGAGCTATAGGGAGGGTCCGCGCTGGGTTCAGATCTCAGCTCGATTATTTACCAATGGTGTGACCTTGGGCAAATTAAAAATTGAAAAACGCCTGTAGAGACTGCTTTCCTTAAGCAAATATTGAGCCGCTTGTTGTGACCTGCTCACGTGTTCTTTCAGCAGTAAGGAAGTCTTCAGTTTTTAAAAATGTGATTAACAACGCAGTTTTAGGTCAGTAAAATTAATGCTTTTTAAAGGGAGATTGTCTTAGTCCTTTCGGTCTGCTCTAACAAGATACCACGGACTGGGGAGCTTATAACCACAGAAATTCATTTCTCACAGTTCTGGAGGCTGGAAATTCAAGATCAAGGCACCAGCGTGCTGGTCTTCTGGTGAGGGCGCTCTTCCTGGCTCCTAACAAGCACCTTCTCCCTGTGTCACCACATAGTAGAGGGGCCGGCAGATCTCTGGGGCCTCTTTTTACAAGGTGCTAATCCTATTCATGAGGGCGTCCCTCTCCTGATTTAAGCTAATCTCCTAAAGGCTCCACCTACTAATACCATCACTTAGGGCATTAGGATTTCCCCAGACGAATTTAGGGAACACACAAACATTCATACCACAGCAGGAATTAAATATTATTTTGAGCGATTATAAAAATAATATATGTCCATGTGAGCAACATTAAATATAGAAAAATATAAAGAGGAAAATAAAAATTACCCACACCTGCCACACTGAGATAACCACTATTAGCGTTTTTGTGATTAGCCTTTTTCATTTGCACATATAGGACGTCATATAAATATAGTCTTAAAAATTGGGATTATAATGAGGTTATAGTTTTGTAACTAGTTTTTCACAATATAGCATCAAACTCTCTTTTGTCAGTTTTATATAATAATAATTCTTTCCTAGTATGATGTGTCAGTCTTTTTCTTTTTCATTTTTGCTTTTCGTTTATGTCTACAAGACCATGAAGGTATTCTACTATGCTGTCTTCCAGATGAAACTTAATTGCTAATTTTTACATTTAGCTCTACAGCTATCTAGGGAGGACTCCTGCCGCATATGTGCACCTCCCCACACAAATCCTGGACCTTATTTAAGTCTTCAGTGTAACTCCACAGGTAAACAAGCAACAACACTCAGCAATTCACGACTATATGAACATAAATGATAACATTCTTTTCTTTCCAAGGTTTTATTTATTTATTTGAGAGCGAAGGAGAAAGAGATTGAGAGAACGAGTGGGAGGAGGGGCTGAGGGAGAAGTAGGCTTCCTGCTGAGCAGGGAGCCCAATGCTGGGCGTGACCCTAGGACCGGGGATAATGACCTGAGCTGCAGGTAGACGTTTAACCGACTGAGTCACCCAGATGCCCAATGATAACATTTTAAAAACCAAATATGCCTCCTTCATGTCAAACTACTGCCATCATTTTATTTTCGAATTCCATTTTTGTAGATCAAACACTGTATCTATAGGCAAATTCCTTAACTTCTTCAAATTCCTCCCCCCCTTCTTCCCTCCTTCCTTCACTGAAGTTTCTTCCCATGCAGAGTCTTTTTATCCCAAGCTGCTTTTTTTTTTCCTGTTTCAGCTACAATCCATTTTAATTTATTTTTTCATATGGATTTCCAATTGACCATTATTGGAAAGATGATTCTTTTTTACCGCACTGGGGCGCTTTTGGTCATAAATCAGGTGACGGGTTATGGGTAGATCTGTTTCCGGACTCCATTATGTTCCTTCAGTCTATTCATCTATCTTCGCCCAAAATTCACTTTGTCCTGATAGTTGTTACCTTATAAAAAGTTGCGATATGATACTTCTTGTAAGTGTGCTCTAATTGTATCTTACAAATTTTGATGTGTCACATTTTTATCATTTTGATTCAAAATGTTTCCTAATTTCATTGTGATTTCTCCTTTGAGCCACAGTATTTTTAGATTTGTGTTAAGTTCTAAGTATTTGGAGATTTTAAAATGTATCTTTTTATAATTTATTTCTAGGTTAATTCCATCATGGTTAGAGGACATGCTGTGTACCATTTCAATCTTCTCAAAATTAGTTTGATGTGTTTATAGTCAGGCAAATGTAAATTTAGTAAGTCGTCCATGTGCACCTAAAAAGTATATATATGTATTCTGCCGTTGTTGGCTACACTGTCCTCTAGGTAAGTCAGATGGTTTAATCATGTTGTTTGAATCCTCTCTATCCCTACTCTTTTTTCTTTCTTTCTTTCTTTCTTTCTTTCTTTCTTTCTTTCTTTCTTCTGTTAGCTCCTCAGAGCTCTCACAATCTGTCTATTTCTCTTTACTATGTCCAGTTCCTGGCTTTATGTATTTTGAGGCTATCATAGTAGAGAGATATATTTTTAATTTGTTATATCTTTCTAGTGAATTAATCCTTTCACAGTTATGAGGTGATCTTTACAACAGTTAATGCTCGTTGTACTAATGCCTACTTTGTTGGATACTAGTATAACTTTCAATTTGGTTATTGTTTGTCTAGTGTCCCTTTCTTCATTCCTTAACTGATGGCCGTATGTGCCCTTGTTATTTAAAGCATGTCTTTTGGGGCACCTGGGTGGCTCAGTGGGTTAAAGCCTCTGCCTTTGGCTCAGGTCATGATCCAAGGGTCCTGGAATAGAGCCCTGCATCGGCTCTCTGCTCAGCAGGGAGCCTGCTTCCCCCCTCTCTCTATCTCTGCCTGCCTCTCTGCCTGTTTGTGATCTCTGTCTGTTAAATAAATAAAACCTTTTAAAAAAAAATAAAGTCTGTCCTTTTAAGCAGAATAATGATTTAAAAAAAATCAAGCCAGACCAACTTTGTCCTTTCATTATTTAGTTATTTTTTAGTATAAATACTCATATACTTGGGTTTATACCTTACCTTGTGTTATTTGTTTTCTAATTAACCCAGTTGTTCTACATTCTTTCTCCTTTCTTGTTTGCACTGAGATTGAGAAATTTTTATTATTCCCATCCCCCACCCGATTAGTTTGTTATGTGTGTTCTATTACTCTGTTAGTGCTTTCCCTCCAAATTACAAAATAGGTGTCTTATTTGATTCTACTGTGGTTTTTACTCTTATGACTTCCTTGGCTGTGTAAGGACAATTTAACTTCATTGACCACCTCTGTCTTTTGTGCTGTTGTTGTCATGCATCGTAACTGAACATATTTCCCAACATCATATTTTGCGAAAATTTCCAAAAGTTTGAAAGACCGCTACAGTGAACACTGATAATACCAAGCACCTAGATCCCACTACTGACATTTTACAATTCTTCTTTTATCATTACAAAGTGTTCTTCTTTATTTCCAGTAACATTCCTTGTTTTGAAATCTAAGCCTCGAGTTTACTGAATTCCTTCTGACTCCTCCTAACAGAGGAATACGTTTAACCCCATTTCTTAGCATAGTTCTGTTGGCAGCTATTGAATGAAACCTTGAGGAGTATTAGAGGTGTAGCTTTGCCAGACAGACAACAAAACAAATAATTCTCAGATGTAGAAACAAAGCCAAGTCACCTCTTGGGGGGTGAATTTATGAGAAACCAAAGTAGTGACTATAAATGTAGGAATTTTGCAAAGGTTGATCTGGGAGGTGTCCTAATCACTAATGCCATCTGGGGAAGATTTATCTTGTGATTTATTGAATAACTAGATCAAAATTAATGGAAAGGATTGCTCCAAGAGGGGGAAGCATGTTGTTGGATGTAGTCCTGTCTTTGCTTGCTGATTTTCTTTGCTTAATTAATTAATTCAGGAACCGTCTGATTGACTAATTGTATATCCTTAATTTTATAGTTGGCATTGCTGATGAGATGATGTATGTTGAATTACTGTAAGCAAAAAGTTGCTTTGCTTTTGATTCCAATTCATCCTAATGATACATGTTCATGTTTTACTGGGCTTGAGCTAAATCATTACATTAGTGGAACTGCCATCGGAGATTGCTATAAACATTTCCGTTACACTAATTGCCATGATTTAGTCCAATTCTATGTGAAAACTAAATAGCAAAATGACCCTCTTATAGACATTAGTTTTTTTTGTTAGAACACAAAAATATAGCCATAATTGCCTGATAGACAGTGTTTAATCTATAAAAATGGAATTCTAAAATAAAATGATGGCAGTAGTTTGACATGGCAGAGGCATATTTGATTTTAAGAATGTTATTTATGTTCATATGGCTATGAATTGCTGTGATTGTTTGTAGTTTCTTTTTTACCTGTGGAATTATACGGAAGGCTTAAATAAGACCCAGAGACCAAGATTTGTATTGGGAGGTGTACGGATGTTGCAGGAGCCCTCCCCAGATAGTTAGGATTTTAACTGACATCCAGGAGTACAGCAGAGAATATAAAAAGGTCATTATCAGTGCCTTTGGATGCATCCCAGAAATTGGTAGAATATAAGTCTCAGTTAATTATCTGTTAAGCCTGGCAGGGTGAGCTTGGGTGTTGGGGACTGGCTGAAATATTGAGAGATGTATTGGTGATGGTCAGGATTTTTCAGGATTTTGCAACAGAGATTATCTGTACTTTAGTAAATGTGATTGGATGTATGTGTGTAATATTAACAAAGGACTGCCTTGCATAGAGAAAGGAAACACCTTGATTCTTTTTGTGACCCTTGGAAACCTCTTGATTCTTTTTTTCCTCTCTCCTTCCTCCCTTTTTCTTTCCTTCCCTTCTTCCTTCCTTCCTTCCTTCCTTCACTGAAATTTCCTCCCATCTGGAGTCTCTGTTTTGCCCAAAGTTACTTTTTTCCCTTCTCTCTTTGTGTGTGTGTGTGTGTGTGTGTGTGTGTTTTCTCTGTATCTCCTGTTAGGAACTTTCCTTACCTGATATGCTCAGTTATCTGCTCTTTTTTTTATTTTTAAGATTTTATTTCTTTATTTATTTGACAGAGAGACAGAGATCACAAGTAGGCAGAGAGGCAGGCAGAGAGAAAGGAGGAAGCAGGCTCCCTGCTGAGAAGAGAGCCCAATGCAGCGCGACTCGATCCCAGGACCCTGAGATCATGACCTGAGCCAAAGGCAGAGTAACAACCCACTGAGCCACCCAGGTGCCCTGTCTGCTCATTTTTAAGAACAATGAGAAAAAGATTATTGGTAGCTCTGATGAGTGAGATAAGCACACCAACCGGGAACTTCATGTAGGGTATGGGTTTCCAAGCTTTATTGTCCATGGCTCCCCTGAAGTCTGTTATTTATTCACTAGACCCAAAGAAATCCCCCTTTGTTCTGTTTATTAAATAGTTTGGTCCAAAGAACTGAATAGTTGTAGTCTGCATGGTGAGCAATAAAAATTGCTGTTTCATTTGAAAATTCAAAATTTCCCACAGTACTCTTGTGAGTTCACCCTTGGTACCCCAGGGTGCCCTACTCCGTGCATGGTTTGGGAAATACCAGTGTAGGATGACTCAGCTGGAAGGGCTTGTCCACTGAGAGCTTCTAGCTCAGTTCACTTGGCTGGGCCTTTGTGTGGACAATGGAGAGCTAAGACATTTATTTACTCCATTGGCCTTACACAATAATGTGAAAATCAATCAGAGAGAGCCCTTCAGAAACACCGTACGGTGTTATCTAATCTATGTAAACTAGACCTTCTTTATTAGTTCACCGCATACCACAGACATATTTCTTCAGGGTTGGGTTGAAAGGCCACAGTGCCTTCACTTCTCTGTGGTGTCTTCAATAGCTTACTAGTCCCCTTATAGTGGGGGTTCTTTCTCGTTCCCAGGAAGAGCCACAACTGTCACCATGGCCTGGATGTGGTGTAAGAGGTCTCACGGAAACGTGATCCAGAGCCTCTGGCCAGTCTAGGCCTTCCCGGGTTAGGAGAGTAGAGGGACAACATGTGCCCTGCACTGGCAACAGGCATCATTCAGCCACTAAAATTCGGGGGTTTACGCAGAGTGAATCCTCTATGTTGGCCTTAGATGGGATTGGGGCACATGTACTCTATGCTACTCATATTTCTGGTTATAGGTTTAGCATACCCGCGAATTAGTCAAAATAACATACTTCAGATGGTATGGAACCCAGTGGAATTAGTCAAAATAACATACTTCAGATGGTATGGAACCCAGTGGAATTAGTCAAAATAACATACTTCAGATGGTATGGAACCCTCACTGGGCACAGGCAGCCTGTATGGACCGACGCGGTCAGGTGTTATGGCCAGAAGTGGGACTTAGAGCCCTGATTCCCACACACAGACCCTCCAAGGCCTTCCCTCAGCAGGACTTCATCGTGGGCTCTCAGATTCCCAGAGAAGTTCTTCCAGCTCCTCCCAGAGAGTGTCTACTCAGCTGCCAGCTGTTGGGGAACTGGGTGGGGGAAGAAGGCTGGAATCTTGGCCTTCAAGAGACCTCCATTCCCTGTTGATGTTTGATCCACATGCCTCTGCTGTGCTTGAGGCAGGAAAAGAAGGAAAGAAGGCTGAGGGAACTTCTGGCCCCTGTGAGAGAAGAACTTGGAACTAGACCAGAAGGCAAGGGGTTATAAAGCTATGTTTGTGCTGTCCTTTGGACTCTGGATCCTTCCGGATTCTTCCTGTTAGTGGACTGAGATCTCTGAACTTGACTGTGAGTTCAAGGCAGCCATAATTTTTTTCCACATATGAGTGAGTTCTTTAAAAAGGACTTAGCCTTCCTTTTTCTAACCATTCCCCTCTTCCCATATCTTCCTTCTTGTACCTTGGGTTCCCTCTCAGTCTCAGGCAGGAAAGTATATGAGCCTTCATAGCACTTAGAGTACTTAATGAGTATGCTTAATGATTTCTTCCAGATATAACCCAAATGCCTCAGTTCTTACCCATCGGTGAGGACAGGTTGCATCATTGTCCTCATTGTCCTGACCCCAGGTCCCAGTGCTTTGAGCTGGTCATGGTCACTGCTGCTCTTGTTACTTTAAGACCACAAGGAGAAGGTGAAAGCTTCTTATTGGAAGTTCAGGCTTAGGTTAACTGAACCCCAAAGGGTCATAACTTTAGAGGCCAAGGATCTGCACAGTCTGGAACTGTAAAAGCAAGAGACTTAGAGCACTTTCTCTCCAGGACAAATACAATCCCCTGGGTGCCTGAATAAGGCCCAGGGTCACAGAGAGCCTCTACTGAGAGCCAGAGTCTCCAGACCTCCCCAGCCTCAAGCCCCTGCTTGCTTACCATGCAGACCTCTTCTTTGCTTGTGCTGAATTATGTCCCAGGGTATCTGCTGTTCTCCTTATTGTGTGGTTCCTCCAGTCTTCACCCCTAGGATGGGTCCCAGCCGTGCTGCCCATCAGAGGCTGCTGTATTTTCCTGAACTCTCCAGTCTCTCAGTCCACATGGGAACCAGGGAGTGCACATGTCTGTGGTGGAAAGAGCTCAGGGTGCTGCCTGACTCAACCCTCACGAAACTTGCGACGGAGAGCCATCCTATCACACAGGTATTTACAGTTCAAGTTTGAGTTTCTGTTGTAATGGTCCATGTCCCTCCTTAGTAAAGGAAACAATGAACACATGGCAGATGACTCTTTTGGGTGGAAGCCCTTGAAATCCCATCGCAACCCTATGGAGAATCTTCGATTAGTATGCCTCCTTGCCCTTCCCTTCCTTTCTCTTTCAGATTCCTGCATGCTGGGCCACAGCCAGCCACAGTCAGGTTCAACCTCCTTGTCTTCTCTGCTCCGAGTCCAGCTGAGAGAAAAAGATCTTGCATACTGAGTGCGTATTCCATTTTCCCACTCAGAAGTTCTCTGGAAGCAGAGCCAAACCCTAGCAGCAGAAGGCGGTCGATTTATTCTAACATATGCTTCATGCAACTTGAGATGTTGAAAAAGTCAGAGAGCTGCAGCGAGCTGAACACGGTCAGGAAATCCCACGGTCACCCTACACATGTAATTTAGACGAGTGGATTAGTCAACCTGGGACTAGGCACCTTCATGCATGAATACGGGGGTGCGCTGCCAAGATATGTCCAATGCGCCTATTGAAGCAGGAATCCAAAATTAGAAAAATGCAAATGGCTGTGGTACATGCGCACAGTGGCAGGATGGGCCCTTGCCAGTTCAGCTGGCTCCCCTCGGAAGCCCCAGACTGCGGCTTCATTGAGGCAAGGAAGCTGTGGGGCTGCGCACCGATCAAAAGAGGGAAAGGGATTCCATTGTGCAGAGCTACCGTTAGTCCTTTGGAAGGAGGAGCTGAAGTACAATCTAAATGCATAATAAATTGATGGAGGCATGTGTGTGATGGACAAGAAAGAAGAAACTAATATTACTCACGCCCTCCACGTAGTCAAGAATCATTAGACCCGCAAATGTTTCATTGACTCGGACCTACTCGAAATGATGCCAATTCATTTTTTCTCCCTTTAACTTCCAAACTCATAGATCATAGGCACCCACCCGGAGTAGATAGTCCCAGATTCCCAAGTGAATATAAAACCCTCCTTCACCCCAGCCCTGGACATACTATACACAGGGGAGAAAGGAGAACTCGGCTTGCCATCCTGCCTGCTTTTCTTTAATTCTTGTGCTACAGCTTTTTAAGTATAAGCAGTGGGACCCACTCTGCTCTACCCCCTTTCAAGGGCAGACCTGTTCCAAGGAATGCTATGTTTGCCTTCGAAGTCATAGATGACATACATTAGATATCAACCAGAACTCATCACCATTCTGTGTTGTTTTCATTTTGGAAGAGAGTTCGATTCCACTGTTAGGATCCCTGAGTGTCAGTGGGCGTTCTGCTCATTCTCTCTGTCCTTCAGTCTGTATTCATGGATGAGGGCATCTACGCAGGCCATGGTGTGGTGGGAAGAATCCCCCCTTTTCTGTGGAGGTATTCCCGTGGAGGGCAGCTGGCATCATCATTCAGGGTCTTCTACAAAACAAGCTGGAGACATGAAGGCGATGAAAGAAAAGAGGTTCATGTCAGAAATCCACCTTCCACACCATCTTTTAGGGAGGAGAGTGCCCTTGTGGTCAAAGTGCTCTGTAGAGGTCGGGAACCGCAGAGCTTTTCACCCCATAATCCACGTCAAGACCTTAGAATGAGTGATCACAAGAGAGGTCCTTCATGATTCTTTCACTTGAATTACGGCCTTACACATTGCAACCATAATAAACATCAGCAAACGCCTTTCAGGAGTAAGTGATTAATCAAGGACTTGACAAACTACAAGGCCTACATAGGGAGTCATTCCCTCACTTACTGTGTTGTTTCCATTTTGGTGTGCAATACGGTGCCAAGGCTGCCCTGTAATAGAAGACGGCTCTCCCTGCCTTAACAGTGGCAATGGATCCAGCAAACTCTTAGTGGAATTCTCCTACCACCGGACACTGCTAGGACCCAGAGAATCAAAGAAGTTCAAAGCCATGGTTCCTGCCCACTATGAGCTGACAAATTAGAGGGAGACAGACATGTGTGCAGATGATTTTCCATCATGTGGCAAATGCAGCTCTAGATGTGGGCCAGGGCCCGTGAGACACTTAGCTGGCCAACGTGAGTTAGGCAAGACTTCTTGAAGAACAGCCCCCACGTGGTTAATATTTTTGTCTGAGTCTTTTTTAGGGGCAAACTTTTTTAAATTACAAAAAAAAAAAAAAATATCCATGTCCCGGTGAGCAGTATAGAGGTATGGGAGCCCTCCTAATCCAGGATGGGTTTGGAATGGGAAGATCTGAATATATTTTATAGGCTGAAGCTGGGGAAAGGAGAACACAGAGGAAAGGAGGAGGAGGAGAGGGGAAGAGACAGAGACAGAGACCAGAGACAGAAGTGGGAAGACAGAGAGAGAAAACATGAACAGATACAAAAAGAGAAGGTGGTCATCTGCCAACCAGGAAGCCGGTTCCTAGCAGACACCAAATCTGCCAGCACCTTGATCTTGGACTTCCCAGCCTCCAGAGCTGAGTAATAAATGTTTGTTGTTTAAGGCATGCAGCCAAGAGTATTTTTGTTATAGCAGCCTAAACAGACTAAGACAGTGTTCCACATTCATTGAACAAATGCGTATTGAGTGCCTACTATGTACCAAGCACTGTTCTAGGCAGTAGGGATAAGCAAGGAGCAGATCAGCTACAGTCCCTGTCCTGGGAGGGCACAGATGGAAGTGTGCCATGTAGTAATGGGGTACAGCACCCTCACTGATGAGGTTCTAGCCCCGGCTGGACACCACACGATCTCATGATCTCTAATATCCACTAATTTGATGTATGGCCTACCTGGGAATATTTCAGCCTTGATCATTTGGACATGAGTAAAGTAGATTTCAGTGGATACCATTTGGGATGCTCTTTCAGGCCATGACCTCTCTTTCTAAGAATTACCCTCATCCAGCCATGAAGATGGACCCAGAGAACATATTTGGATTATATTGATCTTGACTATTACCTTGACATAGTCAATTCAAACAGGAATGGACACCACCTGGCCTAAGTTGAGTCATTCAGATTTTTTTTTCTCTCTAGGAATTTTGGAATTGGTCCTGAGAGACCTACTCTGTTTCTGTAATTGATTTAATTAAAGATATGTCAATTCAGGGACTGTGAGTGTGGCCATGTGTATAGTGGAGCATCGAAAGGCAATCTAGAGAGAAAAAGAGAATTAATTGTAATGGGCATGTAGAGAGGCAGGGACGAAAGGCTATTTAGTGTTGGGGTTTGGTAGAGAGGAGAGAGAGAGGGAGGGAGAGAGAGATGAAGCAAATCCACTTATTTATCCAACCATGATCTGAGTGGCTACTCGCTGTCAGGTTCTGTTTAGACACCAAAGATACTGTGGTGTCAAGACAGCAATCTACCTCCCCAGAATCTTCTATTCTAGAAGGAAGGTAGACCTTGCCTCTGATAGCTCTCTGATTCCTGGAGCTGGTTTTTGATCGGGCCCTGCTCCATTTTCTCTCTTGAGTTTCCCCGTAGCTTGTTTCCTTGACCTTTGTGACTTAGCTTGTTTGAGTGGGTCTTGATTACTTGTGCCAGAAGAATCTTGATGAGATGGAAACTTGTCAGTTTTTAATATTTTCATCAAGCTATAGTGCAAAATTAAAAGGAAAATCTGTCCAGATGGTCGTGAGAGCCAGCTCTGCTCTGTGTTACATCTCCAATAACTACTTTATTGTGGATGGTGATGAATCCCTACAGCGAGAGCCAGTAGTAATTTGTGGCAGGTCTATAGCAAAGCAGGCTAATTAAACTTAATTTACTATGGACCATGAATCATGTGGATTGATTACAAAAATATTTTGTGGCATGCCTAATTCCTCATACTGATTTTTAGTCGTATTTTTCTTTCAATTTATATATGGAATTCCTTCTGAACAGTAGAAAGGATATGATCTATCTTCTCTTCCCACTGTATCTCTGGACCGTGTGTCAGGGAAGACATTTTTACTGTTATTTCTGAGATGAGCTAAGGCAAAAGGAGGTAGTTGTCAATCATGTTGCTTGTGCATTTGTGGGGTCTAGCTCCTGCGTTTTCTAGCTTCAAGACCAAGACTTGGCTCAGCATTGCCTGGGTCCAGGGAGGTCTAGAAGGACTACTGCAGTTAGATTTAGCTTGACATGTATATTTAAAACTTGACCATGTGATGAAATCAGTTATTGTTTTTATAAGTTTAATTATAAATTTTATAAATTTAATTGTAAAAACGTATTTCATAAAATCAAACTTTTGCCACCTTCTCCATGTAACCTTTTCAAAAATAGGAAAAAAATTTAACTGATCAACTAGACGAAAGATCATTCTTGTCTCCAGTTTAAAATTTTTAAGAGTAACTATAGTGTTGAAAGCTACAGCAGGCATATTTATGACCATTATTCCTTGATATCTGGGAAGCATTAAACTTTCAGAGAACTTTAAAGCTCATATTTTTTGTGTGTTTGGGACTTGAATATAATGTTGATTTTTTTTGCTGGCCAATTTCAGATTATTCTGAGTGCATTTTTTTTTTTTTATCGCTGATCAACTGATTAGTTGGAGAGGACAATTATTCTTTTTAAAAACTCTGAGTCAAAAAAACCATACATGTTTCATAAATTTCTGAAATTTCATGACTCCGTTTTAGTAATGTTCATATCATTAACAAGTTTTAAAGGCAGAAAAGAATCTTCACAAGTGGAATTTTTGAGTCAATACTAAAGCAGGGTCTAAGAATTAGCCATCCCATTTTATATCCAAGATTTTATTCCAACATTATTTATTCCTTCAACCTCAAGAAATAAAAGTTAAAGTCTAATTTTTAAAACTTTCTAATATAAAAAAGTTCAAGCATATATAAAAGGAGAGTGGATAATGAAACCTTACACATTCAACACCTACTCATAATTTAACATAGTTGATTTGCCAGCCTCTCTTGTTGCTGAAATATTCTAAAGTAAATTCTTCAGTATGCAACTTTATACAAATATGGCTTTTTCTTATGTAATCACTATGCCTTTCCAGCACTCCAGAAGTAATTCCTTTGTAGCATTTAATATCTTGTTCATATCCAATTTTCCCTAGTTGTCCTCAAAATTTTTTTGTTGTTTTGTTCAAGTAGGGATCCAAAAAGGGGCCCACGCATTGTATTTGGTTGTATGCCTTTTTTTTTTTTTAAGATTTTATTTATTTATTTGAGAAAGGGAGAGAGCATGAGCAGGGGGAGCAGTAGGCAGAGGGAGAAGGAGAAGCAGGCTCTCTGCTGAGCAGGGAGACCCACATGGGGCTGGAACCAGGGCCCTGGGATCGTGATCTGAGCTGAAGACAGATGCTTAACCAACTGAGCTTCTCAGGCACCCTGGTTGTATATCTTTTAAGTTGTTTTAAATCCAGAGCAATTTCCCCTGGCCCTTTTCTAAATTCACACCATTGACTTGGCTGTCCTGTAGAATGATCTACATTTTGGATTTATCTCATGCCTTTTTCATTATGACATTGGGTTTGTTCCTTTGTCTTTTGTATTTATTTTAATTCTAAAAGCTTTAAAATATTTAGGTGAAATATTTTGGCTTTAGCTTTCTACTGCATCAGATTAGGAGACAAAACATACCTGGGTATTTCAAGTCTAGTGAATCCAAGACTGATCATTGAGTTTAACTGGTGACAGCCAGACCCTTCCATTAAGCACTGCGTTTTTCCTCTTAAAACAAGAAGTACTTTCCTAAAAATATCTAGTTCTCCGTCTTTCACTCTTAGCATCCAATGACACTTGTTGCCTGAATCAATTACTACATTAAAGTTTACAAAATGGTAATTGTATAGTTCAATCATTTTTTATTTCTTTTTATTCTTCTCTTAAAAAAAGGCTTCCTCCAGGCGCCTGGATGGCTCAGTTTATTAAACGACTGCCTTTGGCTCGGGTCGTGATCCTGGGGTCCCGGGATCGAGTCCCACATCAGGCTCCCTGCTCTGCAGGGAGTCTTCTTCTCCCTCTGACTCTCCCCCTTCACATGCTCTCTCTCTCTTTCAAATAAATAAATAAAATCTTAAAAAAAAACAAAAGGCTTCCTTCAGCAACTAGCATAGTTGGTTACTCTGAAATATAGTTCATATCATAAAAACAAATAAAGGCTTAAGACTTTTCTTCAATTGTAAATTTTCAGAGTAATAGTCTACTGTTTTAAGCATTGACCATTGAAATTGCTTTAGCCATAATACTTGTGATATCAATATGGGAATGGCCAAACCCTCAATCTCTAGGCCAGAATCCTATACACAAAGAACGGACTTGCCTTAAAGACTATGTCTCTATGTAATAATGGGTAAGAGGGCCATTGTAGGTACTGTGTAGAATGTACTGTTCATTCTGAAAAGTTTTGACGGGAAAATTTTATTCTTTTACCCTTAAGCTAGATATGTTTCCTCTTCACTTTTCAATCACAACATTTAGAAAATCCATTTGTGCTATTTATAGTTTATATAATACTTGTATAGGGAGGAGCGATGTAGCAGCTAAGTGAAATGGTGAGGGCATGGGAACGAAAATTCCTGGGAACTTCTCTGGGCCCCAACTGGTTCAGTCTAACGGATGTTCTCTAAGCAACAGGCTGTGTAGCACTCCACTACTTCAAATATTTTACTGTGAAATAGAATTTAAATGAGAACGTTTCTTTAGCCGTTAAATGCATTGTCAGTGTGAGATAATAGGGGACAAGATAGTCTTGTCCCCGTTATTTACCCTTCTGCTAGCATCTGCAGACCATTGTGAATTTGGCATTTCCTCTTATAAGTGTTCACTGTTTTTGACTATATAGAAGGGATTTGATAGTTTCTGTAACTCTAAAAGTTGAGATTCCATGGGAAATTTTCCTAGAGCAAAGATTGTCGTTTTGGGTGCTCCCCCCCATTCCAGGATGTTTTATTGGGAACTTTATCTGTCTCCATGCATTTTGCGGGCATTTGCCTACTTAGCAGGTGATAGGTATGACCCCTTGTGAAATCCTGCCTTTTGTCAAATTTATTAAAGAGCTCTCTTAGTAGATTAGAGTGGGATTGTAGCAAACTTCAAATGTATCCAGTTGCAAGGAGCATTATTTGCACTGGACATGATGGCTTAAATTATTGTGTGACCAGCCATCCCCTGCCCTCCATATCGTGTTCCAGGAAGGACAGCAGGTGGGGAGTGGGGAGAAGCCTATTGTGGCCATTTCCTGAGTTTGGGGACACAAACAGGAAGTCAATCTCTCTCTTCTTTGAGAATTGTAAATAAGGGACATGTGTTCAGTCTGGAAAGGTATTCCTTTCTCCTTGGAGCAGTCATGGGCAAAGTTACGTTCTGTGGAGCAAGGGCACAACACCAAGAGGGAGGCAAATGGTATCCTTCTCTTTGATAGTCACTCTATACTGTGAGATACAATATTAATTTTTTTAAAAAAAATATTTATTTATTTATCTATTTGTTCGACAGAGAGAGAGAGACAGAGCAAGCCCAAGCACGGGAAACAGCAGAGGGAGAAGCAGGCTCCCTGCTGAGCAGGGAGCTCGACGTGGGGTTCGATCGCAGGACCTGGGATCATGATCTAAGCCGAAGGCAGACTGAGCTACTCGGTGCCCCTTAATTCTTTTTTAAAGGCAGAAGAGAAAGATGTGTAGGTGATCTTAGAGAATTTGAAGAGCACTTAAAGATTGTAAATGTCAAAACAATCTGGAGACAAATAGTATTTTGGTGTATTAACAGAGTATCTTCTCTGGTACAGTCGGACTGGGGCCTAAGCTCTGTCCACTGATGGGACTCAGAAATGCCCGGGCATTTCCAAGATGCCACCTCTCCAGGGCCTCCTGACATCGTGGCTGGTTCATTAGAGCAAAGGCCCCATGACACAGAGCTTACAACTGTGGGCTCTGGGGTTACAGTGTTTGCGTTTGAAATCTGACTATACTCAAGGACTGTGTGATGCCAGAAGATTATTGAACTTTTCTCTACATCAGATTCTTTATATAAAAGGTCCTAACCGTTCTTAATTATCATGAAGTTCAAATAAGACAGTAGAGAGTTTGCTTAGAAAAATGCCTAATATTTTGTATGCACTAAATCAATGTTGACTTTTCTTCTCATTACTGACTGGCTGGGGTGGGCTGGCCAAGAGTTGATATGCACACAAGTTGCTTGGGCTTAAATTCTGGCTCTGGCACTTCTTAGCTACGAGGCTTCGAACAAGTTTTTAAATTTGTCCATGCCTCAGTCATGAGAGATACAGATTAATAAACAATTAAAATACAGTGTGGCATTTCCTGAGTCTGAGGGTATGCCTGAGCACCAGCTTTCACAGAAGTAGAAGCTTTCCTAGAAGCTTCTAAACTGTTTTCTGAAGGGGTGGTAGCAAACTACGCTGGCGTGTGAGGTTTCCCATTGCTCTGCACCCTTGTCGACATTTGGCATTTTCTTTTTCCTTTTGCCATTCTCAGGTGTGTGCCATGGTAATGTAGTGTGGCTTTAATTCATATTTTTCTAATTACTGATGAAATCAAGCATATTTTCATATGCTTGGTTGCACGTTGTATATCCTTTTTTTGGTGATGTGCTTTTTACAAATGCAAAAACCCGGAAGTGGCTGCTTTCCCTGAATGTTGAGTTCATCAGTAAAAGAGCAAGGAGCTGGTGTGGTTAGAGCAGAGGGAGGGAGAACAGCAAGAGAGCCGGCCACAGGGCTGGCATGCCTTACGGGACTCTGGTTTAGACTCTGGGAGGAGAACATTGGGCAGAGAGAGCTGTGATCTGATTTATGTTTCAACAAGATCACTTTGTAGTAGAATAATAGTTCCCAAAGCTGTCCAGGGACCTTGTCTACAGGACCCATGGCCATGCTGTACTACACAGCAAAAGGGAATCAAGATGGCAGATGGAAGTAAGGCTGGCAATCAGGTGACCTTGAGATGGGGAGATTATCACCTCTCACTTTCTGGATTATCTGGCTGGGCCCACTGTATTGGCAAGGGAGAATAAGGGAGGTGGCAGTGTGCGAAGGACTTGGCCCCAGTGTGCTGACTCTGAAGAGGGAGCAAGTGGGGATAGGGGTGCAGTGGGCTCTTGAAGCTACAGAAACCAATGGGATGTGTTCTTCCTTAGAGCCTCCAGAAGAAGGCTGACAGCCCTGCTGACACCTTGACTTTAGACCAATGAGGTCCATTTGCAGCATCCAAACTCCAGAACTGTAGGTCATCGGTTTGTATTATTATAAGCCTCCAACTGCGTGGAAACTGGACCTGGCAGCAATAGGAAACTGGTACAAACAATATGGTGGCTGTGTTGAGCACAGGCTCCAGGTGGTGGGCAGGGAAAGAAGAAAGAGAACAGTTAGGAGCCATTCCAATAATCCAGGCAAGAGCTGATGACAGCTTGGATCAGAGTGGTTACAGTGAAAAAGCTATACCTTATAAGGCAGAAAAGAAACAAAACCGCAAAAATAAAGCCGCCTTTGTAGGGGTTTGAGCTCCTACTATGTGCCCAGGCTGTACGCTAAGCATCTGACTTGTGTTTCTTCATTTAACACTTACATGAGGTAGGTGTACTATTATTTACATTTCACACGTGAAGACCAGAGAGGTTAAGTCAGCTGCTCGAGGTGCGCCAAGCGAAAGCCAAGATGCAAACCCAGGCTCTTGGAAGCCAGATTTCTCTTGCTTTTTTTTTTTGTTCTCCCCAAGTTCTTCACAAACTATGTCTGAACGGTCTTAAGTGGTCTCAGCTGCGTTTTGGAGCATTCCTGAAAGGGTGGGCTGGCTGCAGGTCAAGCAAGGATGCCAAGAGCTCTCTTAGGGGCAGGTGGTCCTCAGGACCCGGGAGTTAAGGGCCTCTGGCTCCTTTCCAGGAGGGATCCCCACTCCACCACCATCCCCATGGACTCTGAGCTTGATTTGGCTGAGGCAGCCTCTGGGTTCCCTGACAGGTGTAAACAATGAATTAGAATTCAAGACAGTTGCTGTCATCAGAGTTGTACAGAGCTAACGTGGGGATTATATTTTCTATTGGAGATATTATTAGACTACTCCAAGTACCTGGTTATAAGAAGATAAATAGTGACACAGGCCTCTTGCCTCTCCTTTTCTAGGATCCTGGGAAAATTGCTTAATTAAGGCTTCTTTGTAGAGACTGAGTCTGTGGGTCTCTTTCAGGGCAGAGGCTCATGGTTCTCTCAGCCTCTTCCTTTTTTTTTTTAAAGATTTTATTCATTTATTTGACAGACAGAGATCACAAGCAGGCAGAGAGGCAGGCAGAGAGGAGGAAGCAGGCTCCCCGCCGAGCAGAGAGCCCGACGCGGGACTCGATCCCAGGACCCTGAGACCATGACCCGAGCCGAAGGCAGCGGCTTAACCCACTGAGCCACCCAGGCGCCCCTCTCAGCCTCTTCTAATGAGGCAGTAGATCTCACAGGTGTTCACAGACACTAGGACCTGCTGCTCAGCGCTAGGGGCCCGGTGACATGTGGCTTCTCCGGTAAGGAGCAAGCCGTCGTCTCTTCTGCCCATAGCCACCCTCGGTCGCCCTCAAGCATTAGCAGTGCCTGCTGCTACTCTGCAGGAGAGGCTTGGGACAGTGCTGCTGGCTGGGCCTCTGTCCCAGCTCTCTGAGCCCACATGCCAGTGAGATCCCTCTGTGCTCTGTGGCACTCTCCAGGCTTTGCCTGCCGGTAGATGCTGGGGCGATTTTGCAATACACCAACCGTGTGGGCCAGTATTCTCAGCAACTCCTTAGTGACTTATGTTTTTGAAAATGTCTCCCACACAGTCAAATCCCCCGTGGTATTTCCAGGATGGAGGTTCCCTCCCCAGTTAGCAGACACTGACTAGCACCGGGGCAGATGTCATGGCTGTTCCCATGGTAGGGATGGTGGGACTGACTTTCAGGTGAATTAGGAAATTTGCTCCAGATCAGCCATGACCGTAGTAAGTGGGAAAGTTGTGGGGTCTTCGAAGTCCCATCACTACTTTTACTAGAGCAAATGCAAGGCATTCTCCAGGGAACTGGTGTCCTTTGACTCTGGTGGCAAATTACCCCTGAGCAATGCATTCTCCCTTCCTGGTTAAGGTGCGGGAATGTCCCCTCTCACTTCCTGCTGTAGATGCCTCGAGGCAGAGAACAGGGGCAAACACAGGATGGGGTGGGAGAAGGGTGAAGGACACGTGATCCTCAAGGAACTAGTGTTTCCAAGGAAAGGGATTCAGAAGTTTTTGGAGCTGTTCGTGGCGGGCATGCCTTTGACCCAGAAAGGGAGCCTTGAGACGATCCCGAATGGGGACCACATTACCTTTTACATCTCATTTTCTCATGCACAAAATGAAGTAATTACATCCTGGGGGAAAAGGGGCTACAGCATTGAACATAGAGTGTGCAGTTGATGTCACTACAGGTAGCAGATTGGGTTTAACAAGCCATATGGGTTGTAATTGTCTAGGTATGATTAATTCATAATGTTTGTTCATTTTATGCCTTATATTATGATTTGTTATTGTTTCGTTTAATTACACGGAAGTCCTTTCTGGAGGCACGTCCTTAGGGATTTTGCTGTCCCTCACATAATAACAAGTAACATCCCAGTATTTCTGGACTTTACCTGTGACATGTTTCTACCTATGGAAGTTCCCCAGACAAGCGAAGAGAACTTGGAGCAGATGGTGTATCCGTCCGTTACAGGCTCTGCTCGCTGCAGCCTGCGGAAAACTTTATACTGAAGGTGGGAATAATGGCTTTCTGCTCAGTTTGTTGTAAATTCTAAATGGGGTGATTGAAGGCTATAATGATCACTGTTGTTGGATGCCTCTGGGCTTCAACATCTGGTGAGTGCCTTTACTAGCTGACAGCTGTTAGCCTTGGTATGGTGGTGTGCCAAGAACTTTTGTTTTAAGTAGGCTAGGGATTATGCTAGAAGCAAGTATCACTAGTTCATGTATCAAGACATTAAAAAAAAAGAACAACTTTATTTTCAGGATTAACTTCACCATGGTACATTTAGTAAGAACAGAGCCTTTTTGCACATTGTTATGGAAATGCTGCAGCCTCTTAAGCTCAAAACCCAAGATTTTTATTATGTTTTTAGCACAAGAGTTTAAATTAATATTCTAAACCCTGTTTAGCCTCTGTCAGAGACAAATCCAAATTGCTAACAAGCACAAGATAAATTTAGGAAAATTGGCTTATGTCCTGAGATCAGGTTCAAGCTGAAACAGTAAAATTCATACAACAGGAAAGGAAACCATTTTGCATTCTGGAGATAGGGAATTGAAGGGGTAACACTGCAAAGTATAGTACTTTGTGTTGGAATAAGCTGTTTGGCTATGATTTAAAAATGTGAAGATTTAAGAAATAATACTATAGGCAAGATGTTTACAGTAAATATTCAACACTAAGATTATGCTAAGAAACTTTAAATCTGGATTTTGGGTGACTAATACAAATTTGGGTGACTAACACAACTAAGAATAAAAGTAAAATTTGAAAAGAAAATTATCACTTGAGGTTGTTAAAAATTTTTTAATAGTGTTCTTTCTTATAATTTTTTTCAATAATTAGAAAGTCTTTTTTCGTTATTTTTTAGAAGGAGGGAGAGAGAGGGGGAGCGAGAAAGGGCAGGAGGGGCAGAAGGAGAGGGAGAGAGAATCTTGAGCAGATTCCTGGCTGAGCCTGGAGATGGATGGAAGGGGGAAGGGCTTGATCTCAGGACCTGAGACTATGACCTGAGCTAAAATCAAGACTCCAACACTTAACCAACTGAGCCACTCAGGTACCCCTAGAAAATAATTTTTAATTGCTTTACCCAGGTTCACTTTTTTTTTTCACATTTTTAAAACATTGTTACTGTGTTTAAGGACCAAGGAGTTTTAACTTTTTAAAAAAATTTTTTTAGAAGCCAAAGCTATTTTGATAAGAGTCAGAGAGAGAGAGAGAGAGAGAGAGACAGAGACACAGAGATTGAAAGAGAGTGACAGGCTTGGGTCTATCAGCTATGAATCTGCCATTTGAAGGAGGAAGGTCGGGGCACCTGGGTGGCTTGGTTGGTTGGGCGTCTGGCTCTTGATTTCGGCTCGGGTTGTGATCTCGGAATCATGGGATTCATGATGCTGTCAGGCTCCACGTTCAGTGGGGAATCTGTTTGAGATTTTCTCCCTCTCCCTCTCTTTCTGCCCCTCCCCCCACAACCTGAACGCCTGCTCTCTCTTTCTAAAATAAATGGATGAATCTTCAAAAAAAAAAAAAAAAAAAAGAATGAAGGTGGTTGACAGAGTTAATGGCTGAGATGATCCAGCCCATAACTGTGTACTTTCAGCATAAAATACACGTGAGAGGGGAAAGGGGGTAATACTGTCTTCTCTGGGAACTTCTCAGAAAGAGAAGGCCCACGTTTTAGAGGCAACAACTTTTGGGAGAGTTGAAGAAGAAGCGATTCTAGTATCTGGAAATATTTCCCCTTTGCTAACTTAGAAGACAAAACACTCTTCTGATCTTCAGTGTCCCTGCCATGCCTACTCTCAGAAACTACATAGCTCTACGTCTTCCTGATCTATAAACATGCCCAATCTCGTTGTGAAGGCAGATTTCCTTTGCATGGTGGCTGGACACCCGGTAGAGAATGAAAAGGAGGTTGAGGAAGGAGATGAAGATGATGGTGATGATGATGAGGAAGATGTTGACGGGAGCGGGGGGAGCCAGCCTTAATAGAAATAGTAGGAAAACTCTTTTGAAAAAGAGCCTAGTGTGTTTGATGCCCTTATTCGTGTTGATACACACTTTAACAACTCCGTCAGTAACACTATTTCACATCAACTAGCTCCAAATAGCAATTTCAGTAATGTCCAGCATATGGGTTTAGTTGTCTCGGTGTATTAAAAACCAGAATCAAAGAAAAATGAAAGATCAAACTCATTAGGTAAGTAGGAGCCACTGGCCGGCGCTATGCATCATCTCATTTAAGCCCTATAAGAACTCAGTGCAGAAGCTGTAATTTTTTTGTGTTTTATGGGTATAGAAACCAAGGTTAAGAAAATGTAAAGAACCTGCACAAGGTCATTCCACTGTTAGGTGGTGGACCAAGGATTTCCACCCAGTCTTCTGTACTGCAAATTCATCAGCTCTTAACCACTATCCATAGAGACTTACTGGTTGGTTGATTTTCAGAAGGAAAAAAAAAAAAAAAAAAAGAATTCCTAAGAAAGCCATTGCTCTCTTGCCTTCTGGTCACTCAAACCATCACCAGTCCCCACCTGGTCTGTATAGATCAGGCAGCTGGCTCAGAATATGCAGCTGCGTTTGTGAGACAATGACAGGTGGCTTTAGCTGGGAACATGACATGGCAAAATTGTAATTTGGACATTAGGTTGATACTTCAGGGAGCTGATGATGGATGTGAAACCAGCCACAAGGGGAGAATAAAGAATGTGACCTAGAAGACAGGGCAAGAGCTCTGCCACCCTCTGGCCTTGTGACCTTGTCAAGTCATGTAACTTCCCCATGACCCGTTTTTCTCAGCTGGAACATGAGAACCTTAGAATAATTCCATCCAAGTTCTCTCCAAGTTATACCGTGTGAGCAAATGGGCCTCGTTATTTCCATACCATTGTTCTTACTAATAGGGAAACATGCTTCACTCTAAGACCTAACTGAAAAGGTATAACTTGGTTCCTTGAAAACAGTCAGAAGCAAATGGCTTCACCTAGTAGTTTTCCTTTTCCACAGAAGGTCTAGGATCTGCTGTTTGGGAAAGGGCCGGGGAAGCCTGGAAGTGTGCCAGTTCTCCTGAAAAAGGGTTGCAGTGTGGCCATGCCAAGAACTCTGCGTGGCAATCTGGACCCAATACTGTGTCTCTTGTTATTGTCTGCTCCTGCCAACGGCGGCTTTCTGCTCCAGCTGTTTGGAATCCAGACCTGGCACTAGGAGGTCTGCTTTGGCACTCTGTGTGTGTGTGTGTGTGTGCACGCATGTGTGCGTGTGCGGGCACGTGTATGTCTATAGACTCAGTGTAGCATGACAGAAAGGATCAGAGACAGCAACCGTAGTTTGACTCTTAGCTTCTTTACCTGCACCCTGGCAAGGCAAATTCTTAAATTTGCTTCTCCCCACGTGGCCCAGAACTGAGTCCCTCATCCAAACGCTTGGTTATACGGTGACTGCCAAAGAGTGAGTGGTAACAAAGCAAGGGGTGTGTAGACTGTTCCGGGGTCTAATGGAGCTGGTGGCCCAGCATAGGTACAAGAAGGAATCACTGCACATCCCTGAAACTATAGGGGTGTCTCCCACTTTCTGATTTTTTTGTGTTTTCTCTCCCAGCTGAACTACAGAGATCCAGACGTGCATGGTTTTACCAGCATCCCCACAGCCCCATTTCAGGTGGGGAGGCACCTGGGTGTTTCTGTGTGTTTGGGCGCAGCTGAGAAACTACACAAGGCTTGGAGGGGAGTGGAGAAGCTGCTTGTGGATGAGGGTGGACATCGCTCCTCGTGGGGCAGCTGAGGTCTCACGGCTGCTGCTGCCTCAGGCTGGTCGGCAGCGTTGAAGATGGCGTCTTTGGCCCTCGGCTTTCCAGATGGCAGGTAAAACAAGGACAGTGTTACCTGTAACACTGTGAGGTAGGTTAGGCTTTTTCCTATCGCCTTCTTATTTTCTCTTTGTTTTCTTTAATTTTGTTCTGTTTTGTTTTGGTAACTGTTCTCTTGGTACTAGTCTATGAACTCTCCGATTTTCGAGTTACTGTTATGATTGTTTGAGTAAAGTTATGACAGCCCCTTCATTCTTTCTGTAACCGTCCCCAGGTAGACCCAACTCTTGCCCTCGGAGACATTATGTTTTAGCAGGGACAGTACTACATGACGGCGGTGAAGTGTGGTAAGCTGCCTGGGAAGGGAAACCAGGAAGTCAATCAAAGAACAGAGTAGGGATCCATGAGTAGCATCTTCAGCTGATGCTACTGGCTGCTCCACCATGCCAAGGCGTCTGCGTAGCATGTGGGAACTCGGGGCTGCCCCTAGGGACTAGATTAACACATAAGAAATACAACCATGGAGGTCCAAAGGAGGGAGGGGGCTGCCACCTCAGTGTTGGGCTTCAGAGAGGTGGTATTTGGTGTGTCAATAGTAGTGAATTTGTGCTACCTAACATTCTAAATGCTAAATTACGTGAGATTAAGAGTCACTTATGGTTTGTCTCCCTCCCTATCCCATCTTGTTTCATGGATTCTTCTCCTAAATTATTCTAAATTCTAAACAGAACTTGTGGGGATCTGTGATTACCTAGGACTTGTTTCATTTTATAACTTAACTTTTATGGGTGTGTAGCTTTTCTTAACTAGCCCCGAAGCTCATTGAGGGTAGAAAACATGAATTTTTAAGCTGTTTCATGTTCCCTGTAATATCCATTGTTTTCTCTACAGTAGCTATTCACTGAACATTTGTGAAACAAGAGCAGGACATCATAATCTTATTGTTTTTCTGTGAGGAATTCTAGAGCATGAGAAAGAGGAGAGGCCACAGTCACCCTGAGAGCTCGAAGTTCTGGATTTATCACTTCTGCTTCCGACCACTGTGTTTTCTGCTAAAGCACTATCTACTGTTCAGGACCTTCCTTCACCCAGTTTGGAATGGGGATGAGTGCAACTCCCTCTGCTTATAACACTTTCAGTAACAGGCTATTCTCTTAAGCATTTGAGGGGATGGAGAATGACAGCAGACAGATGGGCCCATTGACAAGGGTGTCCCCTTGCGGTACTCCTGTCACAACTGAATTATTCTGTCATTTGGGCTGTCACCAAATCAGGCTGATCCAAGAAGTGGAAAGATGAGCATTTCTAGTGACTCTTAATCAGAAGGAAATGGCTTTGTGATATGTGTGCTTTCTGTAAAGGGGACTGGCTTTATTATCTTGTAGGAGTGGAGAAAGGGGGCATGGTGTTGTGGGATATGAATAAGTAAGTGACTTTATTCACTTATGGGAAGGGTGACTATATTTTTAATTACCTCCTGATTGGGTTTCATTTTGTTTAACTAATATCTCTGTCTTATATGTGTCCACCTAAATTTAAGGAGCCCAGTTTGGGAGCTCAGTACTTACCCTGGACCATAGCCCTCTCCAGCCAACCATGCTGTCTGCATGTTAAGGACATTTCCTTCCATCTATACCTATGACCCCCACTTATCAACCTCCAGTTAACCCCACGAGTGGAACAATACTCTGCCGAGGCCCAAAGTCTGTTCACACCGCACCATTGGGTCATTCTTCAAGGAAAGTCCTCTCAGGGCTCCAGACACTCGTGAGTTCAAGGGGCCTGTTGGAGGGGGAACTTCCATATTTGTACTGCTGGCATCTGACTTCCCTGTTACATAAGTCTCTGGCACTTGGCTGGAGCATTGTCTGTTGCAATTCCACTCCCAGAGAGCTGTGATAGCCTTGGGAAATGGGAGTGGAATGGGCTGATTTGAGGTCAATTCCAGAAGAAGTTATTTACTAAGTATATTTAGAATCACATTTTATTTTTTTAAATTGGGGGAATATAGTTATTTTTCCATGGCTCATCACATTTCTCATTTTGGTAAAGGTTTTCTGAATTATCCCAATAACTTCATTTTACTCATTTTCTATGCATAAGCTTTCTTGTTTTATTTTTTTTTTCATCATGATAAGTGTACTTTTTAATCCCCACCTCCCATTTCCCCCATCCACCTGCCCCCCGCCACTAGCCATGTCCCTTCTGGTATCCATCAGTTTGCTCTCCATAGTTACGAGTATGTTTCTTGGTTTGTTTCTCCACCTCTCTTTCTTTTTTTCCTTCGCTGGTTTGTTTTGTTTTGTTTCTTAAATTCCACATGTAAGTGAAATTGTATGGTATTTGTCTTTCTCTGACTTATTTCACTTAGCATAATACTTTCTAGCTCCATCCACGTTGTTGCAAATGGCAAGAGCTTGTTCTTTTGCACGGCTGAGTAATATTCCATCATATATATACACACATATATATACCACATCTTCTTTATCCATTCATCTATAAATGGATACTTGGGCTGCTTTCATATCTTGACTAGTGTAGATAATGCTTCTGTAAACATAGGGGTGCATGTATCCCTTTGAATTAGTGTTTTTGTATTTGGGGGTAAAAACTCAGTAGTGTGATCCCTGGCTCCTAGAGTAGTTCTCATTTTTAACTTTTTGAGGACCTTCCATGCTGTTTCCACCAACAGTACAAGAGGGTCCTTTTTCTCCACATCCTCACCACCCTTGTTGTTTCTTGTGGTTTTGGTGTTAGCTATGCTGACAGGTGTTCGGTGAGATCTCACTGTGGTTTTGATTTGTATTTCTCTGATGATAAGTGATGATAAAGCATCTTTTCACGTGTCTGTGGGCCATCTGTAGATCTTCTTTGGAGAAATGTCTGTTCATGTCTTCTGCCTATTTTTTTAATTGGATTATTTGTTTTCTGGGTATACATAGACTTTCTATGATTTGTCAAGGTGAAGTACACAGTGCACAAAATCTGATTTGTTCATTAATTGAACACATAGTTTTAAAGTTCCTGCTATGTTTCAGGAGTCTGGAGATTAATAAGGCCTGATGGTTGACTTCTGAAAATTCAACTATTGCTAAGAGGATAATAAAAAGATTGTCCAGAGCATCTCAACATCTATTTGCTTGATGCTGACTAAGTGAGGGATGTGGCGGTGGGGAGGCAGGGGAAGTGTCTAAATATTATATTTTAGGGCTCAATCTCCCACACTTTGAATTTGTTATTTAATTATGATTAAATACCAGAGACATAAAAACAGAATCCACCCACACTTCACATGACCCTATTAGCTTTGGGACATTCTTATTAATGACAGCAGTGAATTTACTATTTGTCTTCATTCTTACGGTTAGGTACCACACACTAAAGCCATTTCTATGTGTTTTTTCCATTACAACTGAGGCTGAAAATTTGCAACCTTATAGATTTCTTTTTTGAGTATTTTTAAAATGGTGTTTACTTTTTAATGTATGGTAAATCCCGAAATATGCAGGTATTAGAAGAAGAGTAACATCGTTGGACCCTTCAGCAGCCTCAAGAACTATCGACTGAAAGCAAATGTTATTATCACCCTCCCACTCCTCTCCCCTTCTCCTTCTGCTGTTGATGTTGAGGCAGGGCTCAGATGCACTGTTCAACCTACAGATATGTCCCTGCTCACAGCGTCCCTCATGGCCATGACCTAGCCTGTCCCCCTATAAGCAGCTGGGCTTGCAAACTCAAATTTTCCATTTCTTCTCTGCTCCCCTCATTCACTTCCATGATTACTTTGTTCATGTGAACTTTGTGCTACTGCATGTAAATACCCAAGCTATATCGATAACTGTGACCTAACAGTAAACCATGCCATCCAATGTTGGCTTAATTCTAATCCTTTGAGAGGTTTAAGATTTATTTTCTGGGGTTATGCTTACCTTCCCTGACTGCCTAAATGGGTTCAAACGTGCTGGCTCATTTGGAATCTCCGTACAACTTGAGGAAAATGGCTTTCGGGAGTTGCCTCAAAGTTAATGAGACTACATCGTTAACGAGTCACCTACTTTAGGCTTTGCAATTCTGTAACTGAGTTTGGAAAAGCAAGTAAACCGAAGAGTTGATAATAATTGGAAGCAGATGACTCAGTCTAAAATGTTACTACCACTGTTGCTTCTGCCGCTGTCACCAAACTCCATGACAGAAAGCCCCTCCTATGGGCCAGAATGAAATCCTTCACGAGTAACAGCCTTTCCCGGCACTTACAGGTACAAGGCCTGTAGCTAGGGGCAAGCCATCTTCCTTAGAGAGAGCAGGGAAACATACATGAAAATCACACTGCAGAAATGATGACTCAGCAACACTGGTGCTCTCCTTTGCCTGAAGCTGTGGTCGAATAATGAGATAAATGTAAGTAGAGTCGAGACTTATATAAACATATCAATAACATGTATCTATTACACCCAATAATACTATGTCATATATTACATTTATAACATTGTGTAATTATAACATATACATTTATAAAGTTATATAATTTTTATATTATACTTACAGAGGGAATCGTATTTTTATAGTTATTCTATTGTCCAAATGCAGAGAGAGATTGTCATGTCAACAAAAGAGCTAGAACTGGTAAGAGAATTGTTTTTAAATAGTCTGGCGTTTGATGTTTTATGTGCTGATGTGCATTTTAGGAAGTCCACTAGCTAGATGAATATTTCAAATCAGCTCCCTGCCAGGACACCACTCTGATGGCGTCCAGAGTTGGTATCTGTTGTGGGTCAAGGAATGTGAGTGTGATAAAAACCAGAATTAGAGAAAAATACGTATTGCATTCCTTAGATACATCAGTGCCTGGCGTGTTAGGGTAGCACACTCAGATGACCCTTCCAGAGTCATCTAGACAGCTGGATCAAGTATTTGCTGCTTTTATTCTTCTCCCTTCAAAACTATAAGACAGAACTGCTTTTGGTCTGCTGTGGCCTGCTGGCCGAGGCGAATGGCCCCGAGAAGTGGGCAGTGACTCGAGGCAGGAGTCTTTAGCAATCCTGAGTAAGCAGAGACATTTTGAAATTGAAGGGAAATTTAGAAGTTTTGTGGCTTTTCCAATCTTTATCTAGGGATCAACTTTTTTTTTTTTCCTACTCCTGGAATTCACTGGGAGTTTGTTGGATTAACAGAGAATACATATGTGAGATGTTTGGCGTGCCACAGATCAAAGACCCCAAACATAAGATAAAGTATTTTTTTTTTTTTATGTGAAACCAGGGATCTAATGATGTAAGTGGGGCTGGTAAAGCTTAGCAGCTAAGAGCTGGTCTTGCTCTCAGACCATTGGCACTGAATGTGTGATCCTGGGCTCGTCACTTAACATCCGAGTCTTATCCCCTCTTTACGAGACCACTGCTCTAACCCCCGAGCTACGGAGCCTTATCCCCTCTTTCAAATGGGGTTGGGGACAGGTAAGAGTGCTGGCAATATGGGATTCCTGGGGGAGTAACTGAGATAATGTAAGTACAAAACGAGGTACTTGCCACCAAATCAGTGCTCAACAAGTATTAACCAGACCACCTCTCTTTTGCCCAACTCCACACTACCTTATTGGGTTGTGATATTTGGCATTAAAACCGGAGCCGGTGTTTCAAGGAGGAGGAGAAAGAGTAAGTCTTTTTTCTTTGTCTCTGTTCCTTTCCTTTCTCTCCTCCCCATCCCTTGCTTCCCGCCAGTGATCAGTTCATGAAAGTAGACAGGGCCAGGATCCGGCACTAAATGCCGCCTCATCAGCAGCAGGGGTGAGTGGAGTCTCCACCACCGGCCCCCCTCCTGGGCTGCCTTAGACGACTGAACAGGAAGGCTCAAGCCAGGCAGACGGGAGGGGGTTTCCCCAAAAGGTCCCCTCTCTGGCTCCTCTTTCGGGGCCCAGTGGCTTCTGCTGCCTGCCTAAGTCTGAATCCGGTCTCTGGGATACTTGCCTCTGCCTGTAGGGGTGAGGACGAGGGTGTTGACTTTCCTTGAGATTTCTTTTTAAAGCATACGCACATTCCATTGCTCTGTACTAATGCTTTTGATTGTGTGAGTATGTGTTGAAGACAAGTACCTCATTATCTCTTAAAAAAAAAAAAAAAAAAAAAAACACCAAAAAACAAAACCTAAGACCTTCTCTTACCTGATTTAACCATTTAATGTGCCTGAGTCTGGCTTCCTTTTACACAGAAATAAAATGAGATGCCCACTTAGTGTTTATTACCTGGTGTGCTTGTTGATTTCAGAGGCATAGAGATAGGTTAACTGCTTTCCTAACCTCAGCTGGGTTCTTTGGTGTTTGATTTATTTTATTTTATTTATTTTTTAAAAGATTTTATTTATTTGACAGAGAGACGGTGAGAGAGGGAACACAAGCAGGGTGAGTGAGAGAGGGAGAAGCAGGTTTCCTACTGAGCAGGGAACCCAGTGCGGGGCTTGATTCCAGGACCCCGGGATCATGACCTGAGCTGAAGGCAGATGCTTAACTAACTCAGCCACCCAGGCGCCCCTATTTCTTATATTTTAAAATGTAATTATGGTAAAGGATTTTTTTTTTTTTAAACCTCAGAGTCTACACCAAGAGTCTAAATCCAAGCAAAGGATTTTTTATAGTTGCCCATTTTAAAGACTATGCCATTGCAGTACCTAAGCCTCAGTCCACATGCTCTGTTGTGTTTGCTGACATACGAACAGCACGGCTTCCAAAGAGTGCTTGGGGGAATTAGGGGTCCAAGCCACAACATGTGGATACGTACTAGGGACACCTCGCCTGCTCTTAGTATGTAACTTCTATGGTTTATATTCCGGTGGAAAACAGCTATGCTACAGCACAGTGCAAGCTTTCACTATATACCCATCCTCTAATCCATGTAATAAAAAATACGTCTTGGATTTGAATTGAATCTTTTTCTAATTATACCATTGCAGATGTGCGCTCTTAACATTTTCGAGATATTTTGATTTGGGAAATATTCTTGATTCAGAATTGGTCAGATTCTGAATATATCTGGGAAGTGGTTTTAAGTGAGAAAGCCCGAGGCCCTCTAAGCAGGATCTTAGGGCACACCTGTGTCTTTGGTCTAAAATAAATTAAGTTTGGACCTTAAGAAGACAGTGAATTAGCTAAAACAAAGTTGGGCCCTTAAGACTCAAGAAACTTAACGATCTGCAAGTTTCTTTCCAAACAGGAACAGTTAGACTGTATGAACATTTAGTTCATGGACTGTCTACGTATTCCTTAAAGATAGGCATTCACATAGCATCTTTCTTCTAAAGAATTTGGGTTGAGTTGAGAACTTGAAATGAACACAACCCAAATCACACAATTTTTAAAAAGAGAGAAAGATAAGACATGATCACAAGTAAACAGGGAGGCGGCAGGGAGAATTCTAGCAGGTAAGACAGCAGATACTGGCTCAGTCAGGCCCCAGAAAAAAGGATCCAACAAATCAAGTGAGGTGGCTAGAGGGTGTCCTCAGACCAGGAAGCTTCTCCACAGACCTCTTCTCTGTGGGTGATAATTTTTTACGACCCATCCCCTTCTTTCTTCCCTCCTTAGCATTTTGTTAAGAATAGGTAGAGGGAGGAGAACACTTGGGTCAGTAAGTGAAAAATTCCTAAGTTCTAAACACTCCAGCTCATCATAGTTTCCCAACCCCAACGGGCCTTGTACCTCATCCAAAACATTGTGTTAACACGCTTTACTGTCCAGACGTGACATTTGTAGGTAGTGTAATCTCTTCACACACAACATATGTCTGCCCAATTAGAGTCTAAAGGAGAAGTGAAAGTTACTTAAAATAAAATATCCTTGATTTTAATATGGAAATGCTTGTGCACAACTGTGTGCGAGTGTAGGCATGGTCCCCACACCCGTGACAGCTTACAGAGGGCTTGTTGGCATCTCAGATACCTAGAGCTGAGCATTACTGTCATGCCCTGATTTTTAGAAACAGTGACAGCTCTTGGTAAGCCTCAAACAAAACAAGGGATGATCTTTCTTCAATCAACTGGAAATTTCAGAGCATAATAAAATCATGCAAAATGCAGAAGTATCTTCTGTTTATATGTACAATGGAAGAAGGTTCTAGGCTAAAACATACAATGATGTCCATGTGCATGAATGTGCAATGGCTCATTTGAAAGTCATGATGGATGTGGATGGAAGGATGATTCTTTGTTGTTTGGGAATGCTTATGTATCGCACGGCATCCCACATTCTTGGTCCTGCTCGCTAACTGTATATAGTGCCCCCGCCCTATAGTTATTTTGATGGTCAAAAGCGCTCCTAAAAATTTTCAAAGCACCCCCAAGGGGCAGTTCCAGACATCTTGAGAATGGAGCGAAGTTGACAATGGAGGAGACCGAGGTAGGAGGGCACAGAAGTCACCCCAAGACCAGTGAGTCCCTGGGGATTGGCAGCCCAGGAGCCCCCATAGTAATGGGGTTGATACAGTTAAGCCTGGATACCCCGCCCGGGAGGGGTGTGCTCTGTCCTCTCCCATCACTCTCGTGTGCCCTACAGGGAACGCTTGCTGAGTCTGCGTGTGCCCTCTGTCCATCAGTCCGCTGGTTGTGATGACGGGTATCCCCTGCTTTTCCAAAGTTCCTGTTAGGCGACTTGGCTTTTGTAAAAGACCTACGCTCGTACCTGTTTTCGCTAACCGAAAAAAAATCTGGAAAAAAATTTTGCTTTCACAAAAAAAGAAGAAAAGTGAAAACAGCGTTGCTTTGCCAGGAGCCACTGTGGAAGCAGCAGGCAGCTCAACAAGGGAGGGGTCCCTCCAGGCTCCTTCCCCGGGGTCCCCCTCAGCAGCAGCTCACAGCAAGATGCTGCAGCTCTGAACCGTGTCTGAGAGCATCTGTGCTTTATCTCCATTTATGCTGTGCGTCCGTTAGCAAGATGTGTCCTCAGGTATCAGGAAATCCAAGAGGTTATTTTGGGTTTGGGAACCCTCACATTTTTCCATTTGAAATAACGGTAATTACTTCTTCCCTTTATGCCCTTTGGCTTCTGAAGGTTTCATAGGAGGGCTCTACTTTCAGAGAGCGGGGGAAGCCTGTGTCAGATGAATTTTGGCAAGGCTCCTCCAGCACCTTCTCTTGAAGTTTTCAACAAGAGGATTACTCACAGGGGTAGCATGGTGCCCGGTGTTTCTCCCTGGAAGCTCCTTGGAAGACTGGCTTTCTGTTCTCAGACTAACAGAAACAGAGAACAACAAATCTCCTTCTTTGAAAGAGGAGTATGGTTTTTTCCCACCCTAGACATCCAGTCACCTGGCCTCACTTTCTGCCTACACAGCAAAGGAGAATCTCCTAGTCTTCCCATGGCCGCAGGTAGACAGCGTTCTCCCATGAAGTGTGTCCTCTTCTTTCCCTGACCGATATCTCTGCGTTCTGGCTCATAGCAGGAAACTCAAAACTTTTTTTTTTTCCTTTTTTGTTTTTCCCCCCAGAGTCAAGCCGGTCAGGAAGCTGGAAGTGAGCCACCGAAACCAAGGATAGTCAACGTTGTTTGAATCTGTGCCTTTTCTTCCTGCCTCCCCTTCCTGTGACTGACAGAGCCCGAGTCTCTGCCGGCTCCCAGTCAGGAGCCCGTAGCTTTGCAGTGACCTCTACTAGGCTACAAGATGGGAAAATGACCATTGTAATTAGTACAAGATGAATGGTTGCAAAAGGCAAGCAGTATTCCTTCTACAAAGTCGGGGTCTGGGGTTGCTGATGTAGCCAAGACTGGTTTTCCCACAATGAGTCCCCATTGCTAAGGGCTGGAAGTAGCTGATGTTGCCATTTGGCTCTTGACTTTTCTCCAGATTGTGTTTCCTTAGCACAGTCAAGGTCAAAAATCACCAGGCCCACACCTCTTCTCATTTATGACCAGTCTCTCATACTGCTAAGTAACAGAGTAAATATTCCCATGTTTAAAAGATTATTCTTTAAAAGGAAATCATGTCTGGCTATCGCAAGAATTACTTTAACTCTATCAGGTGACCCTTTGTAAGGGAATGCAGTGACTGGGCATTTTTACTCAAAGACTGGATTCTGGGAGCCCAGCTGAAGAGAAGAATTTTTGCTTGTGGGTTCCAGAGAGTTTTCAGAATAATCAGATCTTTCTAGTTGACACTTAAATTTCTGGAATCTTATCTTTCTCCTTCAGTAGAAGAGTAGACATAGTGTCTCATATTTTGTTCCTTTAAAAATAGAAGCGGAGGAAGGATCCAGTACCACTTCTAAGTACTTCATTTTCTCTTCCTAAATGATTCATTTCTCAAGCGTCGTGTTATTTGAAGTGCTAAGTGAGGTGTAGGGCATTGCAAAATAGTGAATGGGTATACATTTTTCTTCTAAAAACACATACTATATTGGGGTGCCTGGGTGGCTCAGTGGGTTAAAGCCTCTGCCTTCAGCTCAGGTCATTATCTCAGGGTCCTGGGATTGAGCCCCACATCAGGATCTCTGCTCAGTGGGGAGCCTGTTTCCCCCTATCTCTGCCTGCCTCTCTCTGCCTACTTGTAATCTCTGTCACATAAATAAATAAAATCTTAAAAAAAAAAAAAACACATACTATAACACTTACCACCTCTGGTCACCATAGGTGAAAATGTGGGCTTCTTTATGTTGCTCTCCAGGCAGACATGAAGTTTTTCTCTCTCCTATGTGTATGAGGCTTAACTGGGCACGTTTACTTTTATTTTTAAGTTGCATCTTTAGTTCTTGAGTTTACTAATGAGATAATTAGCCATTCTATTAATTTGAGTACTTTTGATTACAATCTCTAAATCTTTCTAGGAGAGGTTTATGTATTCTTCATCTTGAAAGTCTGCTTACCCTCCAACAGTGTGTTGTTTGGAAATGCATGGTGTTTGCCACAAAGAAGCAAGAGAACAAACATTTTTGGTAATACTTTTCTTAGAGCTATCGGTCATGTTTTCACCATCACAACAGGAAAGGAAGGCAAAAAAAAAAAAAGAAGAAGAAAGAAAGAAAAGATTCACACATTTTACTTTTTGTTAGTTTAGACATTTTACTCTTTTAAAAATTAACCTGTAAACCTTCATAACCATCCCAATAAGAAAACATTAAGTAGAAATAGTGCCAACAACAGATACATTTTCTTAGGCCTGAGAAGCTTGACTTTCCTGAGCAAACACATTCAGATAGTGTTCCTGTTATATGTTGCTGTGGAATAAATTACCACCAGAAATTAGCACCTTAACACAGCCACTTTATCGTGTTCATAATTTCTCTAGATCAGAAATTCCAAAGGGTGCCTGCCTGACTCTGTCGAGTACGTGCATGGATCCTGGGGCTGTGAGTTCAAGCCCCATATTGGGTGTAGACATTACTTAAAAAATAAAATCAGGGGACGCCTGGGTGGCTCAGTTGGTTGGACGACTGCCTTCGGCTCAGGTCATGATCCCGGAGTCCCAGGATTGAGTCCCGCATCAGGCTCCCAGCTCCATGGGGAGTCTGCTTCTCCCTCTGACCTTCTCCTTGCTCATGCTCTCTCTCACTGTCTCTCTCTCAAATAAATAAATAAAATCTTTAAAAAAAATAAAATAAATAAAATAAAATCAGAAAGAAAGAGAGAAAGGAATTCCAAAGGGACTAGTCTGGACAGTTCCCTTATGGGGTTCGTTCAGTTGCAGTTGGATGTCACCTGGAGCCACAATCGTCAACGGTTCGGCTGGGATGGATGTCCATGGAGGCCACTCTTACAGTAGCATTTCTTGGAGGCTGTTAGCTGACCAGAGTGTCTGCACAGGGTTTCTCTACGTGCTTTGGGCTTTTTACAGCATGGCAGCTGGATTCCAAGAGGGAACACCCAGAGAGAGGCTACCCAAAATGCCAAGGCAGAAATTGCCAGGCCTCCCTGGACCTGGCCTCAGAAATCGTGCAGCCTGACTTTTGCCACATTCTATTGGTTACAAGCAAGTCATCACAGCCAGCCCACAATCAAGAGGAGGAGAATTAGACCCCACCTGTAGATGGGGAGAGTATCAAAGAATTTAAGGCTGTCTCTAATCTATCATAGGTGGTACTGGCATCACATTTAAGATATGAAATAATCCATACTATTTCATATTTAATGAATTACTCAGCTTAATCATGTCCTGAAGCATTAGCTTAGGAAAATACAATGATTTTATGAGTTTCTTTTTTAAGTATGTAAATTCTTGACAATGAATGCTAATTTCTTTTTAATCCTTTTAGTCCCAAAGTGGTGGGACTTCAGCACCTGGCCTTCAGATATTTTTGTTTGACCTTTGGATGAGCCGGCATTTTAAAATAAAAGGATTTCACGTAAATCTCTAAATTTTCAGTGGCTCTTGGAAAATGGAAAATTTGGGTCATCAAGGGCCTAAATTCCACTTGGCAGTGCTTGGTCAGAGCTGAGGAGCAGCTGACTCCATAGAAAGCATCAATTCTGCATCAATCCCTAGAGTAAAATGTCATTTCTCTATGCGCCAGCATGGGTTTCCATGCCACTGGTATGGCCCACCTGCTTGACCTCTGTGGACATGTGAGCAGTATCCTCTGCTCCGGTGATCAGTGGATAAGGTTGCTCTTAAATGCTTAGCTTAGGGCCTTCGGCGTTTAGTGGGGATTCAGGACATGCAGCTGTGAGAGCAAAGCATTAAGACACTGGAACTCTAATTTTTACTCTGGCAGTTGTGGGAGCAGGGAATGAGACAGAGCATATCTGTGGTGCATTAAAGAGCTGCAAATCCTGGGTCATTTGGCCACGGTGAGGTGATTCTATTTCTCCACACCCTTAAGTCTGCTGTGGGCCTGGGACTGCTAGCGACGCTAACTGTCCAGATGACTCGCAACTTATGTTCCTTCTTGAAACCCAGCCACCGTGCTATGAGGAAGCCAAGCAGCCATGCGGGGCAGCCCACATGGATGAGAGAGGCGGCCGCCACCCCCATCCAGCACCAATGTGCTGCTCCTGTGAAGGAGCCATCTTGAAAACGGAACCCCCGCATACCAGCCAAGCCTCCTCAGCGATACCAGGTGGAGCAGAGATGAGCCATTCCTGCTGAGCCTTGCCTAAATGGCACAGTTGCAAGCAAATAATCATCATTGTCATTTTATGTCCCGAAGTTTTGGAGGGGCTTATCATGCAGCCATAGCTAATGTAGGATCTGTGGGGGTCCAGTGTTGGTGTTCCCAGGATCCATGTGCCCTTCTATGGTAAGGTCACCTTTTATTTTCCTGAGGTGACCCAAGCCCATCCCCACTCTCAGCACACACACTCTGAATGGAGCTGAACCATCCCTAGCTCCAGGGATGAGCTTACAGTGAGCTTGGCCAAATCCGAGGAAGTGACCACTGAGAAGGTTTCTGGTGGGTGAGTGACCCAAACGATGAGATGCAGTAAGACCGCTCACGTGGATGACAGAGCCCTTTTTCTTTTCAACTGGATCAAAACCCAGGAGATATGAGCCGGGAACTCCACCAGGTAGAGGCGGAGAATGAAGCAAACAAGGCAGAAGGCTGAGCTCCGAGGGGGAGAGATAGCAAGTCCCAGTGACGTGTGTTGGCCATTTGGCACCAGTCGTGCCCGTGGCCGCCCTTCCTCGGGACCTGTATGCTGCGTGGACCATAAGATTTGGGTTGACTCACTTTGCTGGCATTAGTTTGAATTGGCGGTTCTGTCATTTGTGACAGAAACGAGTCCCCAGACAAGGAGGGTCTGACTCTGGATCCTGGCTTTGATACCTTTTTCTTTCTTCTTTTTACATGTTGACATGATTTCAAACTTACAGAAAAGTTGCAAGAATAATAGGAAGAATTCCTACATACCCTTGACTCGGACTTCCCAAATGTTAATGATGTTACCACATTTGCGCTTTCTCTCTCACTAATTCTGCTATCCTGAAGCTTTCCTCTGTGCTCACATAGGTAGTCATTCTTGTCTGCATTTTACTGTCCTGTGATGGCATGGACCAGCTTGAACATACATCTTTCTTAATTGCAAACTTGTAAACCAAAACTTATGAGCAAAGACAGCTCGGTCTGAGTTGTGCAAAAAAACACTAGGCACAGAGCAGAAGTCTCATGGCCTCATGCCTGGGCATGTTGAAAGGGCAACCAAACCCCCCACCCCCTCCACCGTCACCCTGCTACCACACAGTTGGCACACCTCCGCCCCACAAGTCATCCTAGGACACAGCACTGCCCATGTATTTCCTAAACTCAGAAATCTTTCAGGATTCTCCCTGCCCAACGTATTAAGTACAAATTCTGACGCCTAACATAGAATGTCCACCTGCTGTGAATAATAGGGGACACTTATTAAGCATTTCTTGTCATTTAGTGCTTGATAGTTTAATGCATCGGCTAAGGGATAATAGAGTCATAATAAGATTCCTGTGAGGTTGGGGGTTCCTATTACTAACTTGTTTTTTTACCTGTTATGGCAGCTAGAAAGCGAGGGAATCAAAAATGGTCCCTGGACAGTCCACCTCCAAAGGCTTACTGGTTACACCAGTGTGCTTCCAGCCTGAGGACCGAGTGCTCAGGTAACTGGCGGTGGTCAGAACCACCTCAGCATGGGTAGCTTTGTTGTGTCCAACCCGCTGCCTCGAATGCCTTTGGCCTTCTCTGCCCATCCATACCTTCTGCCCAGATGGACACCTTGAAATCCTTCAGCTCATTTGAGGTCCTCTTCAGAAGCCTGTCCCTGCATGGGGTTTTAATTCTCTTCTGTCTCCATTCTCTTCTCAGGAGACAGCCAAGTTAAGACCAGAGGGTGCATAGCCCAAGCTCACATTTGCCCCCTTCTCTTCTAGGAATAAGTGGGACTTTCCTCTGAGGAATCGGGGATCTTTTAATCAGCTGGGAAGATGTGAAGCCCGCTCCCTTGGGTGACAGTGATGCTGATGGGCAGCCAGAGTTTGGTGATGACCTGCCTCCTATATCAGAGAGCGAAGGGGCAGTCCAAGCAGACTTGTTGAAATTGTCACTGTTTCTTCTAAGACCACATCCGTCCCCCTTTCCTTCCCTCTGGTCTCAGGGAAAATGTGTCTCCCCTAGCCACAGTTAACGGCTCTCACCTGCCATTATCCTGTTTTACCATGTTTCAGACTCTCCCTTTCTCCTCTAATGATTTCTTCCCTTTAACCTTTTTTTTAAAAAGATTTATTTATTTATTTAAAGAGGGGAGACAGAGAGAGAGAGAGAGAGAGAAAGCAAGAGAGAGTGGGGAAGGGAAGCTTGACGGAGGACTTGACCTCTCCACCATGAAATCGTGACTCTGAGATCACGAAACCAAGAGTTGAAGCTCAACTGACTGTGCCACCCAGGTGCCCCCTTCCCTTTCAGATTTTTTTTTTAAGATTTTATTGATTTATTTGACAGACAGAGATCACAAGTAGGCAGAGAGGCAGGCGGAGGGGGGGAAGCAGGCTCCCCTCTGAGCAGAGAGCCGATGTGGGGCTCAATCCTAGGACCCTGAGATCATGACCTGAGCCGAAGGCAGAGGCTCAGCCCACTGAGCCACCCAGGTGCCCCCTGCCCCGTTCACCTTTAAATGTTGGCTTCTCACATCTTAAAAATTGACTTGTCCTATGTTCTCCTCTAGTTACCATTTCTTCTGTTTCTTTTCCCAGAAAAGCTTTCTGAAAGAGTCGTCAGTACTGTCTTCACTTCCTTAGCTGCCATGTCCTCTCCAACCCTCCGAAATCATGTTTTCACTCCGTCATGGAGCCTATAGAAACCACACCACCATGTGCAAATTTTGAATGATCATTTGACCTTTCCTCTATAGGTGTAGACAGACACCTCTTCCTCCGGGAGAGTCAATTACCTCCGTGTTTTGATGACAACATTCTCTTCTGATCCTCTTCCAATCTCTGAGGCTACTTCTGAGTCCCTTTGGTGTATTTGTTAACTTGTTCCTTCAGTTTTAAGATATGACTTCTCGGTTTTGTCTTAGCATCTCTCCTTTCATGTGTAGCCCATTCCAGCCACCAGTGATGACCCTCATATCCTGCATCTCTAGCCTAGAATTCTCTCCTGAAGTCCAGCTCCCTATGTGTGTTCTTCTACCATTGGTGAATCAGGTGTTGCTGAGGTCTCAATAAACTGGCAGACCTTATTCTGGACTGCAGAACACCCTAAAAGAAGACGGCAAAACAACAACATATCTTCTCTCCAGTCCTGTGAGAGAAGTTGGCGTAAACCATAAAGCAAAAATCATTTGGAGGGAGAACATACTTGCGGTCTTTTATTTACAAAGCCAACTGAACTGAACATTTTTATACACTTCACTTAGAGCAAATTAAAAGAGTATGTGCTATGCTCTGTGTGTGTGTGTGTGTGTGTGTGTGCATTGTGTATAGGGTGTGGGGGGTGTAATTTAAAACAAATGGAAAGGATAAACCAAAAACTAAACATTTATAGGGATAGAGATGGGAGCGAGTATACCTTTTCATAGAATATTGACTTCTGAACCATATAAACATTTCATTTATTTATTTATTTAAAGATTTTATTTATTTTATTTATTTAGACAGAGAGAGACACAGCAAGAGAGGGAACACAAGCAGGGGGAGTGGGAGAAGCAGGCTTCCCGCTGAGCAGGGAGCCTGATGCGGGGCTCAATCTCAGGACTCTGGGATCTTGACCTGAGCCAAAGGCAGATGCTTAACAATTGAGCCACCCAGGTGCCCCCATATAAACATTTTAAATATGAAAAGAATAACAAAATAAAAAAATGTGTGGCAGATTGTATTTTTTCAAAAATGGCCAGAACAATATTTTTCATTCCACAGGTTCTTCCAGAACCTAAGCACACTCACTGCAAGATAAGAAGTTTATGTCCCTTACCATTAAACCTGGTCAGTCTTTTGTGACCACCTCAACTCATCAAGTGTAGCTGAAGTGATGTTCTGTGACTTTTGAGGATCACAGAATCCTCAGATCAAAAAATGACTCTCTTTATCACTTGTGAATCTCACTCTTACCTTTAGTCACCATATAATGAGGAAGCCCAGGCCACATGGAGAGGTCTTCTTGGAGGAATATTGCAGTTCCTGACCCTCAACCCTGGCTAAACTCCCAGCCAATAGCCAGCTCCATCTTGTCAGCCATGTGAATGGGCCATCTTAGAAGCAGATCTGCTGGCTCTCAGCTGAACTGCCTTAGCTAATGCCGACTGGAGCAGAATGTTTCCCATTATTTCCCACTAAGCCTTGCCTAGGTGGAAGATTCTGAAGCAATAATAAATGATTATGGTTATTTTAAACCCTTGGTTTTAGTTGGTTTATCATGCATCAGTATATACTTGGACCATATCTTGGCATCTGGAAGTGGGGTGATCCAGTGTCAAAAACATGTGATAGCAGTTTTAGGATTGGGAGGTGGGCAGAAGTTGGTAAGGACTTGAGGAGACTGTTAGCTGGGACCTGATAGCCCTTGAAGAGGCTGGGAGTGAGGGTCTAAAGGAAAGGAAAGGGGCATCTACCTGGCTCATTCTGTTAAGCCTCTGCCTTTGTCTTAGGTCATGATCCCAGAGTCCTGGGATCGAGTCCCACATCAGGCTTCCTGCTCAGCAAGGAGTTTGCTTCTCCATCTGCTCCTCCCCACCGCTTTTGTGCTCTTTCCCTCTCTCTCAAATAAATAAAATCTTAAAAGAAAGGGAAGAAAAGATTATTGAAATCTGGTAGAAATCTGGGGTAACTTAAAAAATAGAAAGTGTACACAATGAATTGGGAAATATGGTTAAGAACATTTCCAAGCTGAATTGTGAAAGTGCCAACTGGATCTACATATGACTTGATCAGGATAGAGAGAGATGAATAAATAAGAAACAGTTTGGTTTTCAAGCAAATTTAAAGGAAATATAGAGGAGTCAGGACTTTCTGGGATTGAAAGTAAAACTGTTTTTCATTCTTAGCCTCTCTAGAGATGGCACAGAATTCCTAAATTAAGGAACGACTTTGAGCCAGAGATCAAGTCCAAAGTAGTACTTTAATAATTTGTGAAGACCACAGAAATCTCTAAGTCAGTGCTCATGGAAACCTTCAGACAGATCAAGGACTCTCTAAATATCTATAGGATGTAACTCACAGATTCTGTTAAACAACGGAAGTTAGACAACAGAAGTTAGAAGAATCTGAAGGACGTGAGCCATCAGCATCCTCACCAGTAGCTCAATAAAGAAAAAGTCTTATCTAGATGAGATCTGTGGAATCACTTTATCTAACAGCACTTCCATGAGAGTCATAGGAATTTTTTAAGTTTTTAAGAGACTTATATTGTTCTAAACAAAACCAACTTGAACTGAAGGGGACAGAGACTTCAAAGGGTAAATTGGCCTTTGGTCCCTGAACTTCTAGAGAGAGCACACAAACTAAAAAAATTACTCAGCTACAAATGTGGGCTATATTTTATTGGAAAGAAAGGATAATTCGAACTGTAGACTCAAGAGCCAAAAGAACAGAGTTAGGAGGTAGAGCAACCTTTACACAGGCAGTAGAATTGAACCCTGATCAAGGGACGAACAGATGTGCCCAGCTGAATTTCAGAATTGCTATGGAGCAATGACTTCTGTGTGCATGCGTTTTCTCTCTTTTTGAGCGAGAATATTTATAGATCTTACCACGTAGCTGTCCTACCATTGTATGTTGGTATGGGGTAAAGAACTTTCTCTGTAATTCATGAATTTGCCATCAAGAGAAATTTCACATGGGAAATTTCACTTGAGGAACTTCACCCAAGGAGCCTCTCCTCTTTGTATGGCCAGATGCTTTCATTTCTCTTAGGTAATTATCTAACACAGTATACACCTGACCCTGTAGGTGTATATTTAACTTTGGGAGAAAATTAATTTCTTAAGAAACTTCTTAGGAAAGTTAAGCCTCTCAAGAAACCGCTTTTCACTGGATTTGCTTTAGATGATGGGATCTTGGACTTCATGCCTAAGTCCACTAGCCTCATGAGATTAAGACTTTGGGGGGGTCTCTGAGAAGGAGAGAGTGTATTTTGCATGTAGGAGAAATGTGAATTACTGGGCCAAAGGTGGACTGCGGTATATCATATTTTCCAAAAACATAACTTCAACAATAATTCCCAGTCCACAAACTCTTCCAGAGTCTGATGCTCATCATCAAGAGGTAAAGTCTGTTTTCCCTTTCCTTGAAACTGAGGGTTGACTTTGTGCCTGCCCCAATTACTAGACTTTGGTAGCAGGGACTCTGTGATTTCCAAAGTCAAGTGATCAAAACCTATGCAGCTTCTGCCTGGCTATCTCTTCTGACGCTTGCCGTTTGAACTGAGTCACTAGGTGGGAAGCTCAGGTCTTGTGTGGTTCAGGTGGGGAGGAACTAGAGGCCTCTAGTACTCGGCTTAGACCATGTTCCCAGCTTAGAGTCAGTATCAAGTTGTCCCCCTGTGAGTGAACCAGCTTGGGATCCAATTCTGAGTCCTCAAAGAGTTGTCACAGCTGGTGTTGGATGGAGCAGAGATGAACCCTCTGTCATTGAGCCCTGTCCAATTTGCCAACCAATGAGCAAATTAAATTTTATTTAACTTTATTTAATCACTAAATTTCCTGCTAGTTTTGTTTTTTGAAATTTTATTCTTTTTATTGAGGCAGAATTGATATGTAGTGAACTGTACATATTTAAAGTGTCTAATTTGATGAGTTTGACTTATGTGTTTACATGTAAAACCATCACTACAATCAAGATAATGAGCATATAATCGATCTTACCTCTCAAAGTTTCCTTGTGCCCTTTTATCATCTCTCCTTCTGCCCTTTCCTTTCAACCAGGCAGCCCCTGATCTGCTCCCTGTCATATTAGACTAGTTTACATGTTCTAGAATTTCACAAATGCACTACAGTGTATGTTGTTTTTCGATTGGTTTCTTTCACTCAGCACTATTATTTGAGATTTATTCATGTTGTTGGGTGTATTTGTAGTTCGTTCTCTCTTATTTTTCTCACTTGAGTTACCACTATATGGATATCTACTGTATGGATATACCACAGTCGGTTTATCCATTCACTTGTGGTCAGACATTTCCCTTGTTTTCAGCTTTTGCCAAAAGTAAAGCTGCTATGAACATTCATAGTTCTTTGCGCAGCTCTATGATTTTTTTTCTCTTGGGTAAATATACAGGAGTAGAATGGCTGGGATCACACAGTAGTCTATGTTTAATATTGTAAGATACTGCCAACTGTCTTTCATGGTTTTTCAAAGTGATTGCTCCATTTCATATCCCCATGTACAGAGGATGAGAGTTCCAGTGGCACCAACTCCTTGCTAAAACTTGGTAATAGTCAGTCTTTTTAGTGTAGACATTTCAATATTTATAGCGTAAGCCACTGAGTTTTGGAGTCATTTGTTGTGTGGTAATAGATAACTGGCATGAAATGAATGCAAAATGAATATAAGCATAAATCATTTTTAAGCCTGTTAAGAGCTATATTTGTTAAGGTTCTTTCATAGTTAGAAACATCAGAATACATAATAGAAGAAGAAAGCTCTGTGCCTAAATTTCAAATCCTGTAAAATGCTGTTAGAGTGTTTACAATCCCAGTTTATATCCATATAGAACTTAACCAGCAACGAGTCATTGAAAGCTTTGAGATTTAGTGAGATGTTAGAATGAGGACACTGATCAACTTACCTAAACATCAGAGTCTACAAAACAGGAAATCTGGCGAATGGAATGATTGTTTCATTGGCTTTTGAGCCCCTTCTCTCCATCTGACCTTCAGCCTCTTGCAAATGATACTTGCCTCCAGGTATTTTTGAAAGTCCCCAGAGGCCATCTTCCCAAGTGCTCTGAAGCAGGTCTGGGCCGGTGTTGGGTTGTCCCTCCACCGGGGGCCTCCAGGGAAGGAGTCTCCACCCCCAGTGGAAACACAAGGTGCCCCTGTAAGGGCTTATTTAGTCAGAGCGATTTCATCTCATTAAACAGTGATTTTGTTGTTTATGCAGTAAAACTTAAAATGACCCTGCCCACCCCCCTTCCCGCCCAGGGGAACTTACTTAAAAGCAAGTCCAGGAAACCAGTAAAACGTAGTCGACCAGTCCCTAATAACAAAGCCCAAATACAAGGATGGGTCAGGGCAGGTGGAGATAACAGAGCCCGGATGCAGGGATGAGTCGGGCCAGGTGGAGACATCCAATCAGTAAAGCACGCATACTGTCTCCCTAGCTACCAAGGAGTGTGGGCCCCGCCTTTGGGCGCCGATTCTGACCAAGGTGATAGGCTAGTTCAAATAACTACTATGGGGTGAATTGTAATTCAATTGGCCACCCGTGTGACCTAGCCTGACTGTGCAGCTTTCTCTGTATGTTGCAATCTCATTGGCCAGCTGTGTGTGACCCGGCTCAACCACGTGGCCTTTGCTCTATAAAAGTTAGTCTGTGAGACAGGGAGGGGTCGCTCTCTCTTTAAGAGGCAGCCCCGAATGGTTGGTTTGATTCTCGATGCTTGGCGAGAAATAAAGCTTTGCTTGACCTTTGCTTTGTATCAGTCTTCGCTCCTTTTATCACGGACCCTAACAGCCCCCAGAGTACCAAAGGTGCCTGCTGTTCGGGTGGCAAGGTAGGAAGGAGACTGCTCTCCTCTCGGGTTTGCTCTTGGAAAGCTCCCCAAGCACACGTGTGCTTGAGCCACATTCTTACATTCATGTTACATTCATGTTCCTGAAGAGGTTCTTTGCAAGCAACTCATGCTTCCTTCTACTCCATGCCCTATTAGGACCGAGCCAGGAGTCAAATCTGGGACTAGACTAGGAGACCAATCCAACGACCCGGCAGAGAGCTGAGTTTGTTTTCATGTTTCCTCTCTCTGTCACTGGGTTAGGTTCAATGTGACTGGATCCTTCTTTCCAGAGAATGAGAAGTGACCCCAAATGCACCCCTGCACACACTGTTGCAAGAAATCGCAGGTGGTCCTGCCCCAGCTGTCTGTCCACTATGCCCAGGCAGGTTGGAGCCTCTGAGAGTTGTTTGCCACAGATCAAGCTGAGATAGCCCCACCCCCAAACGGTAATAAATCAGAATTATTCTACTGCACTCTACTGTACTCTCTGTTCAGTAGCTGTTAAACATTCTTGTTTAAATCGAGCCCAAGTTTAATTTTCTTGTCTTCCCAGAGCAGACCTCCCCAAACAACCTCCCCTCTCCCCAAAGCCGTCTTTCCTCTCATGGTTTTTGTTTTCCTTATTTTCTCTTCCTTTGGATAGTTTTCTCATCCTTCCTTCATTTTACAGCACACAATAACCATGTGAAAACCCTGGGCCACTAAGGAAACGTTCCAGCTCCACGTGAAAGAATGAAAAGAAAACGTGGCTTTTGCATTTGCTTTGCCATGTGCTCTCTCAATTCCAGTGCTTAAATTGAAAACGTAAACATCTTGATCAGAAACTTTTCAGTTGGTTATCTTTAATCCTTTGTGATTAAAACTGTAAGCTCCACACTTGCTCTCTCAAGTGCCCTTGGAAAGACAACTATTCCATGACGTCCCCCTCCCGGGGTACGCACCCCCCCCACCCCCACCCCAGGCTCTTCAAACAAAAGCCTGAATGGATAGCGCTCACACCAAATTTCTAGAGGCTATGATTACTTCTCTGAAATTTAAAAAAGAATCCTACATTTGACAGGAATTGTGAACAGTCTACAATTAACAAATAGATATGGCATTAGTGTTTTTCTAATCAAAATCTATTGTTCTGCCGATGCTCGCTGCTGTTGTGTGAAGTGACAGCGGGTTGCCCTTGCAGGAAGCCTGGAGAGTGGCACGCGGGAGAGGTGAGTGTGCTTTTACCTTCACGTCCCCATCTGTCAGATCATTCTAGAACAGTACAATTCGAATCTGCCCTTTCTTCTGACGGTACCAATTTGTCCCTCACGTTAAGCAGTGACCCTTTCTTTCCTAAAGTCTTCAAAGGAAAGAAAAAAAAATAGATTATTAAGTTCTCAATGAACTAAAAAAAAAACAAAAAAAACAAAAACAAAAAAAACCTCTGCTCTGCGAGAGCTAGAAACCCCAGGCTGGTGGTGCAAAGGTGGCCTGGTTTGTCTCTCCAGCCCAATTCACATTCACCATTGCGAACGCAGGAATTATCCTGGAAGTCTTCAGTGACTTAGATAATTACTCAGATAATATAATCCGTTTAATGAAATAGTGACTTCAGATGTTCTTTGAGAAACGCATGGCGATGATGAAGTTTAAGAGCAGAGAGACTCTCATAGCTGGTAACTTGCCTAATTTTTTAAAAAGCGTTGATACAAATACAGTAGGTGCTGCAAATGGGAAATAACCGGAAAGGAAGAATCTTTGGATATTGTGTTTAAATGTAATTTTAAAAACCAGAACACAGGTCACCCATACCACAGACGTTCCCATTCGGCACCAAATTGCAAGCATGTAAGATGCTCCTGAGATACGTTTAAGCGACTCTGTCCAGAATGTGATGCTCAAGAAGAGCCATCAATTCCACAAACTGGTCCTGACTCACCGTTTTGCTCCTCTCTGCCACCCTGACTCCCTGCAGAGCTCAGAGCTCCGCCGCCTCCCTGCCCGGCACCCCCTTAGCTCTCATTACCTGCAGTATGCTCCTTAGGGAGCTGGAAGGTTTAACTTCTTTGGGCAAAGGCTGCTCCTCATTATGCTGGCAATCCTGCCTGCAGGATACAGGCTTGTTTAAATCGGTGGGGAAAATGCAAATTCCAAGGCATGCATCATTTTAATTTCCCCTAGACTGCTTGTCTAGGGAATATGTCATAATTGAGAAAAATGTATTTTATTTTCAAAATATTAATCCTAAAACATTAATCCCTGCTCTGTCTTCCAAACGTCCATTCGACCACGTGGCGGTTAGTCAGGGATCCTCTCCTTTCCTCAAAGATACACTCAGAGGTTCTTAACATAAGCAGAGGAGTCACGGCTGTTTCCTTCCCTTCCCTGTCACCATTTATGACTGTTATCAGTTCTTGCCGGTTGTCTCTGGGTCACTGTTGTACGTGCCCACAAGGGCGCCTCCAGGCCTAGGAGGCTTTTCGGCTTCGTCAGGCGTCCTGTCTGCAGCACACAGGAAATTCTCCACTGCTCCCATGATACTCAGCGCGGCCTCTCAGGGCCCATCTGCCCAGACACACTGCTTAACCATTTCTACTCTCGCTCTCCCACACCATGACACTCTGAGGGGGCAGGTGACTCTGGGTCTCACCACTTTGGAATGTGACCCAGATCCTCCCGGCTCCAGCAACAGCCGGATCGAAGTCTCCTGGGTGTGTGTGTATCCAGGAAGGCATGAGGCCCTGGTGTTCACCCTCACACATTCGTCAAGTCCAGATTCTCCTCAGGAACTAGGCTTGTATGAAATGAAAGCCAAGGCTTTTGAAATTCAATAGCTTTTTAACTCTCCTTGCTCCCTAGTCTCCAAGGCAACAAATGCCTCTGACCAAAGAGAGCAAAGACAAGTGTACACGAGGGGGTTAATATCTCAAGGTATCATCCACCCTGAAAGGATATGGTATTTGTTCTTCCTGCCTTTACAGCAGAGTCCCTTCCTTGGGAATTTGGAATTGGCGTTAAGAAATTGGCTTCTAGGGGGGCGCCTGGGTGGCTCAGTGGGTTAAAGCCTCTGCCTTCGGCTCAGGTCATGATCCCAGGGTCCTGGGATTGAGCCCCGCATCAGGCTCTCTGCTCAGCAGGAAGCCTGCTTCCCCCTCTCTCTCTCTGCCTGCCTCTCTGCCTGCTTGTGATCTCTCTCTGTCAAATAAATAAATAAAGTCTTAAAAAAAAAAAAAAAGAAAGAAAGAAATTGGCTTCCATTGGGACTGCCTTTTTAACTGGAAGAGATAGAAAACTTTCAGGAAGAGAAAACTCAAATCTTTTAAACATACATCTTTGAAGGGATAAATAGATTATCTAGCCTACCTACTTTTCTTAAGTGTGGCATGACCATATTCCGCTATGTGGATGAGTGGCAGACAGGCCTGGCAGAAGATGGCTGAGCATACCCCCGGGGACCAGGTTGCACCCCACCTCCTGGCTCCAGGACTGTCTAAAGCTAGGTACATTCCTGTACCCTAGCTTTATTGAAGGAGGAGGAGGAGGAGGAGAGCTTTATTGAAGAAGAAAAAGGAGAAGGAGAAAGAAGAAGATGTAAAAGAGGAGAGGGAAGACTGCTTTAGCACCTGTAACTGTAAGTACTGTTGTTACTTGTTATCTATAATCAAAAATCCCAGTTAAATCGAAGTGATTAACTCTGCCTTAGAAGGGAAAGAAAACGCTTCCTGGAAGAGGTGATATTTGTCATGGGTTTTGCAGGCCGTATAGGAGTTCACCAGGCAGCCATTAGGAGGAAGGACATAATAGCTAAACAGGAAAGCAGGGCTGCCCCAATGTTTACTGTCGGGCCCAAGCTGCCATACTAAAAAAGGTCTAAATGCTGTATATCTAAATATTTAAAGGTTTAAAATCAAGCTAATAACTGCTGAATAAAATGTAATCCACTCCATTACCTTGATGAATTTATTTTCACAGTGACCCGGAAGACCAAATTCAATTCTGAATTTTAACACTCTTAAGAGTTCCATGATAGGATGTCATGGCAGGAGGTGAGCTGGTCCCCATCCCTAGTTCTCCTTCTCAGGAACCTCCCTCCTTCTTTTCCCACCCCAGCAGTAACCTGTGTTACAAGGGGCTCCATGTGCCACTTGTGGACTCTGTTTTTACCCCAGTCCCACTGCAAGCAGCTGCCTTCTGGCCACCCTGAGTCCTGGAAGTGGTCAGGTTGGTGGTGTGGGCTGCCCTCTGGAGGATCCACATGGAAAGAGGTCTCCACAAGCCATAGAAGCGGGCTTGGGTCTTTCAGACAGGGAGATCTGGAGTCCTGGGCACCAGGAGTGTGATCCAGAAGGGGATGTGCAGCCTCTGGACAGGCAGTGACCATGGTTCCACACTGCCTGCCTGGTAGAGAAGAATGGCCAGAGGAGGGTCACAGAAAGACCCCCTTAAAGCCTAGGGACCTGGCAGGTCAACAGATGATTTTGCCAAATTTCTTGTACAATGGTTCAAATTGTTCAAGAACACGTGCCCGTGAGAAATGTTAAGAAATTCAGTGTGTCCAGAATATGGGCTATTTGTATAAGGGGCAGGAGATGAAAATAGGCAAGATTATGGATTGTGTTTAGTGGGCAATGGGAATTTTTAAGCCTGAGAATTCTGTTACTTATTTCTCAAGAAGAAAATACTGGAGACAATCCTGGACTCTGCGCAGTGGGAAGACCTTTTAAGATTTTTGGAATTTGTTTGGGGTGTCTGGGTGGCTCAGTTGGTTAAGCGTCCCGCTCTTGATCTCAACTCAGGTCTTGATCTCAGGGAGATCAAGTTGGGCTCCACACATTAAAAAAAGCGGGGTTGTGGGGGAGAGAAGGCTCATGGGAATTGTTACAAGTGAGAGAAGGCTGGATGGCTGAACTAAGGGATGGAGGGGGAAAGACCTCAGATTCAAGAGATATTTATGGAGTAGAATTGACAAGATTTTGTGTGACAGAGTCTAAGATTGTGATTTCCAGCTTGGAAGGCCATTTGGAAATTTTGGACAAGGCACCAGTTGTGAAGTCAAGGGTTGGATGTGTTCAGTGCAAGGCTCTGTGATTGTGACTCTGTCTGTCATGTCACTGTCCATGATAATAGAGATGATAGCCATAGAGCTTTGAAATCTGCATCCCAAGAGCAAATCCAGGAAAAAACGGTGTGGGAGCATTTCAAAGACTTTCTTGTAGAAGTTTTCCTTTTCACTGCCTACATTTTGTAGGTGCTTGCTTGCTAGTGGGAAGCTGTAGGACACTTCTGTATTTTGAGGTCTGCTTCTGTCATTCCTATTAAAAAACCCAGGCCCTCCTCCATTGCAAAAAATAGTTCGAGCCGTGGAGAAGAACAACCAATTTTTTAGAGCAGCAGTAGGGAACTTGATTGTGGCAGCATTTCCTCCACTCAGACCTTCATAGGTAAACAGGTCCCCCCCTTGGAATCTTGTTTGTCCGCTGATCCCTATTTTAGGAGAGGTAGAAGGCAACAGAGGGCTTTTGGCTCATCGGATTTCCCCAGTGTTGGAGATAATTGAAACAAGAGGAATTTTTTCAGAATATAAATCCTGGATGACTGCGAATTTCATTCAATGAATTGAAGTTGTGAAACCAGAGTGTGAAATATAACCAGATTCTGGGGAATGTAGGGATGGATGATCCAGGACAGCACACGCCATTGCAAGTTGACCCCATAGAAAGTGGTGGCACTGGAGATTTTGGCGGGTGCTCTGAATTGTCATTTTTTCAAAGGGCTTGTTTCTCCAGATAACATTTTCTTGTTCTTTTCTCTTACCTTTTTTTTGCTTGTGGCAATAGATGGCGTGTTGTTATTTTCCAAGTTGCCGGGATTAATGCTCATTTTCTGGTTAATTAAAATCCTTTAAATAAAAACACTCCAAGTTCAGGGCATTATTGTACTCATTACCATTTCTGTAGCATCTTTGCAGCTCAGCTATTATGCAAGGCTGCAGTAATTTTAACACAGCCCTTTTATTCTGTTTGTCTTTATTGAAGTTACTGGATTGTCTCCTGACAGCCCAGAATACTCCCCCAGACTCTCCTCCTGAACTGTGTGAAATCTATTTTGCATTTGCAAGTGTCTGGGCCTTCCATGATCAGGTGAGTGACTGAATCAAGGAATAATTTAAAATTGGGGGGATACCATATCTTAACCTGAAACTCTTTTCACTTGGTCTTCAAATCTCCCACACACTTCATTTTTTGGTACAAAAAGCCTGAAAGGGGTAGAACCGGCCTATTTCCGGGAGAAGGGGGGGAAGGGAAGTATTAAAAATAATTACACTTCACATGCATCAACAGCACTTATAGATTCATCTAAAAATGTAGTAAAAGATGTGACTTTGAGATGTTTATCGTTTTGCTTTCGAAAGGGGCCCCTCAGTGGGAGGGCCTGCTTCGTTATATATCGAGGGCGATGTTCATTCCACAAGCTCTCGGTGTTCGCTGATGGGAGTTCCGGTTCCTCTCATCCCTGTCCGTTTTGTGTGTCTCTCTCTCGTGTTTTAATAGGCGGTTGCTGTCTCTCGGGGCATTTTTCTAGGCCTGTTCAGTATGGGTGGGAGGATTCATTTCACATGCTTGCAACCCACTCCAACTTTGGTGATTCACAGAAGCAGCTTAAACTAGACAAGAAAAACCATTTCATGCTCAAATTATTCTTAGTAAGAGGCTACATCTACTTTTGAAGAAAGATGAATTTAGAGTATCTCCGCGGGTTTTCTAATAGCAAATAGCTCTAAATAGACACACACACACACACAAAGCTGTAGTGGGTTTGAAGTGAGGCAGGCCACCTGCTCTTGAATTTGGAATCCACCCCTCTGAATGGCCGGGCGGAGTTGGGGGAGTCCTACACAGACACTTTCCGTGTCTAATTGTACTTGAACCTGAAGGCCCTCCATGACCCTGCTCGGGTGTCCCCTCTAGCTCTTCCTTCAAACAATGGCTCTCATCTCCTTGGCACGGTTTAGATGTAGCCTGAGGTCAGGGCATTGTTCATATTGTTAAGGGGGACCAATACCTGCTTGACCCATCTTTTAAAGATTATTTATTTATTTATTTATTTGTCAGAAAGAGCGAGAGAGCACAAGCAGGGACGCAGCAGGCAGAGGGAGAAGCAGGCTCCCCACTAAGCAGGGAGCCCAACCTGGGGCTCAAACCCAGGACTCTGGGATCATGACCTGAGCCGAAGGCAGACGCTTAACTATCCGAGCCACCCAGGCGCCCCTGCTTGGCCCATATGTAAGCCATTTCTAAACTCTCGTCATTTTCCCCCCATTTTCACACCCTTCCTCAGCCTCATGCCCACGCTGCCCCTGCTTCAGCTACCACTTCATCTCACTGCCCAACGCAGTGACTGCCTGGTCATGGGTAAAAAATAAAATCCAGCAAAACGAATGTCCCTTTTCACCAACTCCCCACCTCGAGGATAGTATTCATAATATCTATTTCAGACCTGTCACACTAGCTGAGATCGCTCTTTTCAGAGTGTTTTCTGTGGATAGTCTTTGGGTCTATTTAATGACATGTTAAACAACAAACATGTATTAGTCCCTACTGTGTGCCAGGCTGGGTTCTAGTCTCCTAGCGGTAAATAGTGGATTAGTCCCTGCCCTCCCATAAGCCAAAGATGGAAGGGCCAACAAGAGTAGGCCATATGGTTTGGGACCACAGCAGCACTGGGGTAAAGAGGGTTATGTCCCCAGGTAAACCCTGGAAAGAAAGCCTTCCTTCGCCATGGCCATCTCCATGCAAGTGGGGAGGACCAGTGGGACAGCAAGTGTGTAAGGGCTCCTTGGGGGATAACTCTTTCTGTGGGCTGGCAAAAAGTTCTTAGAGCCCCGATCACACAATTGTCTGAGAACCTGCTGACCCTTGTCCCACTCATTTAAATTCAGGCTCAACTTGGAGTCTCCAACGCTTCAAATGTCTCCTAGAGAATGTGTAGAAATAAGTGCTCTCTGGAAGCCCAGCGACAGTCCTCATCAAAGGCTGGTTCCCTCTGTCCAAGGGTGAGTTTTATGAGAAAGAGAATAACGCATAACTAACCACATTTTATTCTTTGACATTCCAATTACATTAACCAAGGCAGGCATTAGACATCAATGGATGGGCCAGCCCAGTGAAGTGAGGGCTGCGAGGGGTGGGTCACCGAGGAGATGGCTCTGGGTGGCCGCGGGGCAGTGGTGGGGGCCTCTGAACAGACACTTTCTCCCTGTGAACCTCGGCCCGTTGCTTCTAAAGTGCTGTCCCTTCATTACCTTCCTGCTGTTCTTTTCTGACAATCTGAGCCTGCCAATCTCGACCATTGCCTGGGTTGGAAACCCGGTTAACTAGGATTCATCTTGTCATTTCAAAAGGCAGTTTCTGTTTGTGAGCAAAATAAATGAGTGAGCTCCCAACTACTGGGCATTTTCCCTGTAGCCCCGTGGGCCCCCAACCTAGGTTTAATCAATCTATTTCTCACTTAACCAGCCCAGGATCCAATGGATTTTACCTTTTCTAGAGCAAACTAGCTGTGCTCTTCTTCTTTATTTTGCAGCTGATTGACTATGGCATGGAGTTTAGTAGATTGTGGATCAAATAAATGAGAGCCATAAAATTTCCTCCCCAGGGACTGGGTTTTGATTATTTCATTGACCCTAGAACAAGAAATGTGCCCTCCAGACCAAAAAAAAAAAAAAAAAAACCTCTGCATGGCAATCCAAGGCCAGATGCTTCTGCCCAGGGCTGATTCAATTACATTTATTAAAAGTAAAAAGGTAGGGGGAGAACATTTTTGGAGAATTATCACATGCCTTGATGGGAGGGAAACTGAGAGTAATAGTCAATGCCTGAAAATGTAATGATTCCTAGAAAGCGAATGTCAATTTGGCACTCTGTCTGGAGTTCAGAAAGAATTCTAGGAATTAGGGTAGTTATGTAAAAATTACACTGATGGTGAGAATATGCTTGTATTTGGAAGGACCTAAACGCCTTGTAATTCAATTACCACTGAAATTTAGTGCTTTCTAAATGGATGATCATCACATTAAAGAATGTTGACTTTAGGAGCCTATCCATAAATGTTTTATCATTTTTTCTGCTTTGGAAATTTCTGTGTGCTCAGGGCCTGTTATGTGCCAAGCTGGGGAAAAAGGAATGTGCTAGAATTAAAAGAATATGTTTGGGGTGTAGCAGATGTAGGTCAGAAGTCTACAGTGACTTTCCCAGCCCTGGGCAAGTGAGTTAGTCACAAGCACCCTATAAAATCGGTAAACTGATAGCTTGCTTACAATAAAGACTTTGGGAGTGCTTGTCTACCTATGGCCTCGCTTTTCAAAGATCCAGCATCCACTCAGGGCTGACTTCACGGATGTGCACTCTCTTTGGTTCTACAGGGCCCTGGGCTTAGAAGGGCCCTACTCTTGGGCAGTTTGGCTTTCACCATAGCGAAATTCTTAATAATTGTTGAACAAGGGATTCCTACATTTCCATTTAGCCCTGGGCCCCACACATTATGTGACTGGCTCCTCTCCATGCACAGGGGTACCCCAGCTGGGGAAAGAGGGAACTGCACTTCTTTTCCTTGAGCCAAGAGATATTCATGCCTCTCCTCTGTGATCCCCTCTTTTTGCTCAAGCTTCTCTGGGTGGTTTCTGTAATTCATAATCAAAACTCCAGCAAGCTGCCCTTGGTTCGTGTGGTTGGAATGTGAAAGAATAAAATGTGGTTCGTAGTGTCATTCTCCTCTCTCATGTGGACTGAGCTAGGCATCTTCCCCAAGATGGGCAAATGAGACATTCTTTCTCAGTGCCAGGACTGTGAGAGACTGGTTAATCTTCCTAACTGTCTGAAGAAGGAGGATCAGAAACTAACTCGGAGCTGTAGGGCAGCTATCATCTGTGTGGAGGGAAAAGCAAAGACCGCTGGTCGGCAAGTAGAGAAGAAGTGGGGAACAGATGCAGAGAGAAGCTGAGATGAGAGACCATGATCCCACTGAGCCACCAATGGAGCAGATGTCTTGGTAGCGGATGTTTTGTAGTTTCACTTCCGGTTCCTGTTGGAATGGAGCCACACTTCCTTTCCTCATGTTTTGAGATACCCGTGTCTCTTCCGCAACAACTGCCCCTTTTAGTTTAAGATAGTTTGAATGAGTTTCTATAACTCTGTCAAACTGTCTCCAACACACTGACCTATTGCCTCAGGAGTCGAAGTGAAGAGTAAATGAGCCATCGTGACATGGGGCCACCACTCTGGAATTATGCTTTAAAGCATCCTACAACCATGGTGTGCCATTGGTTATGTAACAAAGCAAGCTGGAACATAATTGTGGATGGGTGAAGTCTTTGGTGTTTATTTCAAAATTGCATTTCTCGGGTGACATTGTTCATCTTCTACGTTTTCTAAGGTGGAATTCGTATCGCATAGCAAATGGCACAAAGTCATGTGTTTAAAGTCTTTTAAATGTTCATGGGGAAGATGCCACATTAATCATATAATTTGGACTAATGTGAATATTTTTATAGGGTTATTAACATTTCAAAGATGTTAGGGCTGTTTTGGAATTTAATGTTAGATTTATGGCTTCAGGGAAACATATAAAGGAATTAATCTGCTTTCTTCTGGTTTGAAATCATGAGGTTGAAACTGAAAGCAAAAACAAGAGTTAGTGAATAGAATGGAAAAGATGATCAGGAATTTGGAAAAAATGCTTATGTAACTGAAAATATGGAAAAGCTTGGATTGGGAAAGTAAATGGAAACTATGGAAAATGGATAAAGCAAGAAAGCATCAAGAAACAGGTACAGAGTTGAGGTCTGCAGATCCTAGTAGAGTTTATTTACTGAGGTTTCTTGCTTTCTGTTATTCATTCATTCACTCATTCACTCATTTTACATGTCCTATGTTCTTCAGGATGCTGGGATCGTGGTTCTAATCAATAAGAAGTTTATGTTTTCATAGAGTTTATTTTCTAGTGAGGTTAGAGAAAGGTTAAAGAACCAGGAACTCAGACTCAGGGGAGAGGAAGGAGAAGGGAAGGGAAAGGTCCTTTAACAAACACCTCATTTCCCTGAAAGGTTGCCACCACTCATAGAGTGCCAAGTACCATGTTGGCTGGGTGCCTTACCAACTTTCGTCATTCCATTCTTACCCCGCTACGAGGAAGACAGGATTTCAAACATCCACAGGGGATGGGCTAGCCATTGCAAACATGCGTGGAGGATATGGCAAACTGGAGAGCCCATAACTCTTCCCAAGGGGCACCTACTGCTCAGCTCTTTTGAGCTGGTTGTTGCCGTGTGAGGGGAAGTTCCCTACTGCCAGAACTTTCATTTCTCTTTCTTTTTTAGAGAGGGGGAGGGAGTAGGGGGCAGAAAGAGAGAGAGAGAGAAAGAATCTTAAGCAGTTTACATATCCAGCACAGAGTCCAAAGCGGAGCTCGATCTCAGAACCCTGAGATCATGACCTGAGCTGAAATCAAGCCAGATGCCCAACAAACTGAGCTACCCAGGTGCCCCCAGAACTTCTGTTTTTAAAGAGAAGCCATAAATCCATTTTTTTATATGAAATTAGATTTTTAGGGCTCCTGGGTGGCTCCATTGGTTAAGCATCCAACTCTTGGTTTTGCCTCAGGTTGTGATTTCAGAGTCCTGAAATTGATCCTCACATTGGGCTCCCTGCTCAGTGCTGTGTGCTTGTTCCTCCCCCTTTCCTCATCCCCCTGCTAATATTCTCTCTCTCTCTAAAATAAATTTTAGGAAAAGCAATAAGAGTTTTAAAAAATATTTGACCAATTTTTAAAACTGTGCACTATTTGTGAAACAGTAAGTATAAACTCATTACTTTAGTGCTGTTTGTAATAGCAAGAAATTTGAAATCACTAAATGTCCCTTGACAGTAGACTGATTCAATAAATTATGGTCCATCTTAGGGGTGCCTGGGTGGCTCAGTGGGTTAAAGCCTCTGTCTTCAGCTCAGGTCATGATCTCAGGGTCCTGGTATTGAGCACCGCATTGGGCTCTCTGCTCGGCAGGGAGCCTGCTTCCCTTCCTCTCTCTCTGTCTGTCTCTCTGCATACTTGTGATCTCTGCCTGTCAAACAGATAAATAAAATCTTAAAAAAAATTATGGTCCATCTTATATAACTGTTTTGCAGCCTTGAAAGCAGGAATCAAGTTCCTTTTGTGCAAATGTCCTTTCGTGACATATTACTACATGAAAAAAAAGTTAGGTCACTATGGTGTAGATGATATCCTACCATTTGTGTAAAAGTGGGGAGAGAATATATAGAGACACACATGTATGCATATGTCTGTATATGAATAGAATATATTCTAAAAGTCTAGGTATACACACACATGTGTATACATGTATCTCTGTCTAGATAGATAGATACACACATACATAAATATACAGACAGATATATAGATCAACCAGTAGCAGTGGTTGCTTCTGGAAAAGGAAAGCAGATGGCTGAGTGATGGGCTAGGAGGGAGACCTGCCCTTTCACCTTACGCTCTTGCGCGTTTTCAATTTGGAGCCATGTAAATATATATTTTACTAAATGGACGTTTTGTGAAAGGCCTGAGAATCACCGGTTTGCTGGCTCTTCTAAAGCCATAGCATTTCCTTTGGATATCCAAAATCACCCACTGGGATTATGGCATTATTGTGATAGACTGCCGGGAATCCAATCACTTTGGAGCAGGAACCTCCGGGTCCAGAGCACACATTAAAAACAGATGATGCCGGTATAGGTCTCTGCTCTTCTACTTCTCACATGGGTTTTGGTCAAATCAAGAATGATCCCAGAAATTGTGTTCAGCCCGGACCTGCCTGGACTGTTGGAGTATGCCCACCTCTCAGTTGGTCCCAGAATGGCTTTGCTGCCTCTGAGGGATGTCCTGACGGCTGGCACAGTTTTACACTGGGAGAGTGACTCAACCCCTCCCAAGACTGTCATTTGGTTGAAGAAATTAGCATATTCAACTCTAGGAATTCCTGGTCTTTTTCCGGGGAAGGGATCATGAGACGGACACTACAGTAGTGTCTTGAAAAACTGCTATTTTAACATGACCTGCTTAGCTGCCTCACCCTCCTGGAGGGGAAACAGCTGAGTCTGAGATTTGACAGTGGCTTGGAAGACAGAAAATGCATGCATCTGGGAAAGCAGATTAAGACTAGAAGACACTTCAGGCTTCCTCAGATCACAACTCAACACACCACAAGGTTATTTTGGATCCTACGAGAGCAGACTGGTGGCCTGCTTATGTCTGCTAAATTCCAGCCAGCCCCGGACATCACAGCAGATGTTGGATTGCCTCTGCGTAGGTGTGGATTAAGGCGAGCCCCTATTTCCTCCTCCAGCCCGGCCTCTGCCCCGCAACCCCCCCCTTATTCTCCATGGCTGCAAAAGCTCAAACTGCCTGGTGGCTTCTGAGTAAGGCCACTCGTCATGCTCTCATTGGCCCCCCCTCTGGGTGCAATGCATGAATATCAGAACAGCTGGCATCATTTATCTGTCAAAACGTGATTGTCATGTTTCAATCTGTATGTGGTTCGGGTTTACTTAGGACTTTCACCATTTTGGGGGAGTGTGATATCTCTGGTTTGGCTGCAATGCCAGGTGGCCATTCCTTGTTTTCTGGACCTTTAAAGATCTTTCTTATGCTCTGCCTGTCTCAGACAAGGTTCCAGCAGGAAGCAGAATCCCCTCTAGATGTTAAAACGAAGAGACTTTAATGAAGGGGCTGTTTAGGAGTTGTGGGCAGGGTGGGCACCATGACACCCACCATCAAGGGCACCGTGAAGGGGTGCTGAGACACTGGAGAAGGACAACTGGGCGAAGCCTTTCCTAACCCAGGCCTGCGGGAGCCAAGAGAGGAAGAGAGTCAGTGGAACTCCAGGAGAGCTCCTGCCCAGGGGAGTACCCTCTGCCCACCCCTACACATGGCAGCTGTAGTCAGGGAGGCGTCCCAGCCCTCCCAAACTCTGGCATCGAAGCAGGGAGGGAGTGGAGAACTAGTAGTCCAACCTTGCCATTCTGCCCCTTGCTGTTCTGCTGGTCCTTCTGGTCCCCTAAACCCATCGGAAAGCCAGACCGCAAGGGAGTCCGGTAAGGCAGGCTTCTGGGGCAGAGCGGGGCAGCAAGTGTATCAGGAGTCAGGACGGCAGACAGAGACAACAGCACAGCTGCCTGGGGACCGTCAGTGCCTCCTGTGGGATCAGCACTCAGGACACGGAGGATGTGGGGCACATGGGTTCATCTGGACCTATCCTCTGGGACTGGGTGAGGGAAATGCCATCATCATTGTTGCCTTTTAAAATCTCCAGTGGTATTGGCAGCTATTCCCACACAGGGACCTTTCTAGGATCCATTCTTGTGAATCATCTCCCTTCCTTCCACTTTTAAATGTTTTAATTCTTTTTTTTTTTTTTTTTACATTTTAAAATTTGAATTAATAATAATAAAAAAAAGCCTTCAAGGTTGACAAGGACTAGGATTGACAGTACTCTGGCTTTTAGAAATCCCTGTTGTCCATTTAAATTTTAATGTTTCTATCATTTGTTCCTCAGTGTAAATTAACAGCCACGGCAGCGTGTTGGGTTTCTTTCTGAAGTCGGGACTTTAAATTTAATTCAATAGCCGAGATTTACGGCGCTTCTATATTTCACACGGCAGAATCAATAATGTGACTGAAGTGAAGAAGATAAAAATTTATGGTATCTTGCAATTTAATGGTTGAAAAGATGCAATTGGAGAGATCATAAATTGTGAAGGAGTTTATGCTTCATTGCTCCTGATTCAGGACTTGCTGTTAGAACTTGATTTGTGGCTATTCACAAAGTGTGATTAATGGTGTGATCGATGCTTGCTTCAGTGCGGTAAAGCAGTTGTAATGCTCTTCATTAGAATAAATAAAATAAATTGACTGAAGCTTTATAAAAACTGTGTAACATTTAAAATCTAAAATGTCAATTTTTTTTCCTGTTACAATTTAGGTTTCTTCAGGCACTTTCCACCTACATCACATCACTCATTGTCATTCTTTTTGGATATTATAGAAATCCATGTGGGTTTGGGTAAGCTTTATGCAAAGCTCACTGAAGAGGAAAAAAAAAAGAGTTGAATAGGACCCACAGAGCTGGAATATTATGGTGGCTGTGCTCCACCATCCTCCAAAATGGGCATCTTATCCTTCTTAAACACAAAGTTTAAAGAAATCAAGGCAGAAAATGACTCTTCTGTTCACGTATTGGCTAAAAAACAAAGAGAGTGGGTAGTTTGCGGGTCTGTTTGTTTTTTTTAAGTGTGGTGATTTTATATGCGTCTTCCTGGCAAGAGCCCGAGTGGGCATAGGTACAGCCTCTAGACAACTTTAATTTTGGGATTTTTTGCTTGACATGCTTCTATTGTCAGTTCAGACCATGACACAACCAAGAGCAAACACAGAAGGGGAACAGTAGTCTCTCTGGGACTGGAAAGAATAAATAAGTCTAGGTAATGCCTCCGGGCCCTTGGTGAGTCACTCAGGCTGGGAAAAGTTGCCTTGGCACATGCACAGAAATTCTTGCCCATATGGGAACTTAGTTGTCACAATCGTAGACTGGGCTGCCTTTGGTTTAGTATCGTTCACGGAAATTGATTACTTTCAATTAAAGAACACTTCCGGGGGCGCCTGGGTGGTTCAGCGGGTTAAAGCCTCTGCCTTCGGCTCAGGTCATGATCCCAGGGTCCTGGGATCGAGCTCCACATCGGGCTCTCTGCTCGGCGGGAAGCCTGCTTCCCCCTCTCTCTCTGCCTGTCTCTCTGCCTACTTGTGATCTCTGTCAAATAAATAAATAAAATCTTAAAAAAAAAAAAAAAACCACTTCCGGCCTGGCTTGGAGAGAGGTATGTGTCTCCCAGAGGTACCTCTGCTTGGTTCATTTCATGTGTTTGTTTCACCTTTTTCATCTTTCTTTCTTTCTTCTTCTTTTTTTTTAATGCTTCAAGTCACAAGCAAGTGATACAGTTCATCTTAAGGACTCAATAGTTGTAAGTGACTTATGGGTGCTCAGATTCCAATACTATTTGTAATTATAGTTTTACACCGGGCCCTGGGGCTGGCAAGACTTTCTAATATGTTTCCAAGATTTAGGTGGATTCCGCTGGAATGAATCTGGAAGGGTCTGCTGTAGCGGAGGTTTTATTTTACCTTCATTCAAGGCCTTGAAAGGGAAAAGGGAGACCTGGGGGCAGGCCTCCTGTTGTTTTTTTTTTTGCCTTGTGCCATGTTGCCGTTAGTTAGTTCCAGTCACCGTGGGGTTCAGCCGGAGTACTGGAAAGGATCCACTTCTCGACTTGAAGGTATCAATTCCATTGGCTTCCCAGATTTTCATTGTTTCTCTTCATAGATCCTTAACTTACCCCGTGTTTCCAGAATGATGATGCATCTTGGTGTAGTAGAGACCTAACTTCCGAAAAGACTCCCAAGTCATCTGCACTTGGCATTGATCAAGTTATTAAGTTGGCTTCTATATCCTGAATGGGAGAGAGGGCTGCACACAGATTTCTCAAAGGTTTACAATATCACATGCATTTTAAAGGTGCTTCCTGAGTTACCGGGGTGTAAGAGCTGGAGGGTGCAGACAAAGAAGGTACTGATTAAAAATGACAAAATAAGAAGAATGAACAGAACTTGAGTGAAGCAAGATTGTTTACCTCTGCCCGTGGCGAGCTCGTTGGGCACAGACACCCAACGAGGGTTTGGTAGAAAACAAAGACTGTACTATGCCATTGAGGGCTGTTCCAGAAGTTGAGGGAGGCAGCAAAGCCCTAGCATGTGCTCTCAGAGGGGAGGGTCTTCCCTGACATGCCCACCACCACACAGCCAGTATCTAGAACAATGCCTGGCACCTACAGCAGGACCTCAGGAAACGTTGGCCGGATGGGGTGAGGCAGGGGACCACATATTCCCAAAGACATTAAGCAGACTGAGCAACCAAGAACATGTCAAGGGACAGCAGGGAAAATGTTAAAAATAAAACAAACCTGTTAGGACGGAGAGAACCTGAGGAAAATAGGAGGAAAAAAAATCCCAGCACAGTCTTCAGTGAGTCTGCCCACTGCCAATGAGCCACTGTACCCATTTGGAGGCTTACAGCTTTGACCCAGTTTTCAGTTGATATATCTTAGTATTTGGGGGGACAAAAGAGAATGAAAAATCCCAACCCCCCTTTATTTGGAGAAGGGAGCAGAGTGGAGATTGGCAGGAAAATTGCAGCTCAGATCTATGCACCGCACATGGGAACTTTTTCATCAAACTCTGGGCAGTAAATGAACCTCTCAGGGCCTATTTTTTATCTGCAAGGGGCTGGGGTGGGGAGTGCCTATGTTGCCTGAGGTCTCCTTCATCTCTGCATTCTCAGCTCTGTGCTTCTGTGTCCCACCCCCTTTCTGGATCCTAATACCCAGCCTGCCACACAAAGGGGCCCAGGTATTTTCCCCTCAGGCTTTTGCCTTAATTTCCCAAAGCACTGCACACACTTGACAGTGATACCTAATACCTTCTCAAATTGACTGGAGTTTATAGGTGGGACTTTCAGTGAGAAAAGAAAACTTAAAACTCCAAGTTAGCTGGAAGCCCTTCCTGGAGCGCACCTGCACTGGCCCTTCCCCTGGGAGGCCCCGTAGTCCTTCATGCTCCTTGGCATCCCTTTGTCCTTCCTCCTCTGTGCCCCTGCCTGCCACCACTGAGAGGGACTTTGCCCAGGTCCTCCCCTGCCAAGGACCAGGTGCTTGCTTTCCTCTCTGGGCCCTGCTAAGGGAAGGGTAAGAAGGCCCACCCAAACCAGTCTCGCTATAACTCAGCCCAGGCCCAAACCAAACTTTGAACACAGGGCCCCAGACGTCTCCCCTTCAGAATAGGAATCTGTCTTGACACTTGTCTAGTCTATTGAAATGTTACCTTTTGTTTGTGTTTCACTGTCTTCAAATAAGCATGTCCTCAGTTTAAGCCGCCGTCTCCAGCAATGGGAAGAATCACCAAAGCTTTGTGTTGAAGATACCAGCGACTGCTGGGGACTGGAGATGACAGGCTCAGTGTGCCACCAGCAGCCCTTTGAAGGGGACGGGACTCCCACCAGGTCATGGGGTCTGACCTCAGGGTGGGGCTGATCTCGCTTTTCCAGAGAAAAGCTCAAGAATCTGACTTCTTCTGTGCTGTGTAGGAAAAGGAAGGCTGTATCTGGTATGTTTCCTAAGAATCCTTGAGTTTTGAGTTCTTAGCTGATTTTGTGATTTAAAAAAAAAAAACAAACAAAACCGAGAGAGGGAAATACTGCTGTGAAAATTTGGTCTTGGACTCTAACTGATGTTGTCTCTAGTTTACATCTCTGGGGGGGTTGGTGAGGAAGGGGAAGCCATTTCTCCATGGCTGATCTCCTCATGCATCTAGAAGGGAAATAGCGACACTATTGCTTTTCTGAACTTTTACCCTTTCTGCCATGTTTTGACATGGTAATTGCTCCAAGGTCAGTAAGTGAAAAGTTAACCTGTCAAAGTAACTCAGGAAAAAAGATTGTTATGGTCTCTGAAAATATCAAGTGCTATATAAATGCTTAATAAAAAAACCACCTTAGTCTCCGCATCATCTCCTTTTTCCCTCTGTCTCTCCCTACTGAGTTTTGCTTATAGTTGTACCGAGTATCACAAAAAATAATAACACTGCCACGCACCGCAGTTTCTGAAGTACCTTCCCACATGTGATCTCGCGGGGACCTTACTCGGGATAGCCAAAGGAGCCACGCTGGTTCACTAGATCCATTTAGCAGGTGAGAAGACTGAGGGGTGGTCAGGGGCTGGCTCCCCGTGAGGCTCTGCAGACCACCCCTTCATGTTCACCCCCTGACACAAATTCAGGGCTCTGGGCTGGGAAGTACAATCCGATTCTGTAGGAGGCCGTTCTGTGGCATCTCAGAGCAGAAATGCACTCTGCTACCTTTTATAAATCAAAGTGATTCTTTTAAACACAGTTTTCCCCAGAAGGTTAGAGCTGGCTTTCATACAAACAGCTGTTTTATCAAATGCTTTCTGAAAGTATATGCCCCTTCCTCTGAGACCCGAGGGGAAAGTGCGCGGCAATCACTGTCCTGCTTCCTGAGAAAGTCGTCATGATTTAGGGGACAGGTAGGGGGAGAAGAAAGGATCCTCCCCCTTTCAGAGATTCTCAAACCATTTCTACTTCGGTGTCTTGAGCTTGCCAAATTTCTACCCTGCTGCAGTACGCAAGAGCCCTTTCGGTTTGTCTAATGGGTCTTTATCTACCTTCTAAGGACAACATACCTTCCCTTCAACTCATCTGTGCTTGTCATTTCCATGGCTTTTTGGACTGATGAAATGGAAACTTTCCTCCTAAGTCCGTTCTCCAACTCTGTTTATCTTGGCACACTTTCCTAAGTACATTTCAATGGCCCCATTACAGAAGACAAACCATGGGTGTAGACACAGAAGCGAACGAGATGCAGATAGAGTTACAGAGTTAGAGTTGTAGAGAGATAGATATGTACAGGAAAATAGCAGCGGGCAGGGCTGAGCGCACGCCCTGAGAATCCCTGCTGTCCAGTTGGCTTCTGAGCGGCCCGCTGAGGTGGGGCAGGCTGGGGCCCATGGGAAACCAGCACCCAAGCGGCCGTATCCGGGTCGTCGTGTGGGGCTGCTCTCATTAAGCCTTCCGGGCTGTGCTGAATGGCTGGAGGCCTGCTCAGGAAGCAGCTCGGAAGATTGCTGGAAGGACTCCTGCTGTTCCACTTAGTTGAGTTTCTTTCCTTTTTCTCCAAGTTATCCCCTTATTAGAGAATCCTGTAAAACCAGGAGGAAGGCGAGGCGAATTTTCTGGCTAGCTTTGACTATAGTCCTTCTGTCTCTCATTAAGGCCTCTCTCTCGGTGTATTCTGTGATGTGAACTTGTGAACTCGGTACGGCTTACTTCACCATCATTGCAACATCAGCACTTAAAGATATCAAGGACCCAACAGCAACTCCGCTCTCAGGAGGCAGGAACAGAAGAGCGGCTCCATTGTACTCTCCTACTGGCCACGTTCTGTGGCTCACAGTGGATGGTGTTTCAAGGAATAGGAATTGGACTATGGGATGCATTCTTACCCATCCTTGAGTTCCATGTATCATGGGTGAAGAGCACCCTCGTGCTTTCTGAAATGAATTCCGAGTGCTTCGCAACAGGGAACTGGGTTTTACAAATCAGTTATGCTTTGAGCCAGCAGGAAAACCCTCAGGATTACAGCATTGAACACTCAATGTGGGGCAATTCAGAGTAAAGTAAGATAGGAGGAAGGAGGAGGAAGGATTCCAGCCTAGGATAGCTCTGAGGAACTTACTGGTGGTGGAAATGTTTGGGCTTGTCCAGTGGGTCCGGGTAGAGGTAGGGAACTATGTCACTCCAGACACTTTATTCATTCTGGCTCCTTTTCTGATGTGGTCTGGGACATGAGGCCTACGTTGCATCCCTTCTTCCTGGTGCAGCCCAGAGTACTGACCTTGGTACTACTATGATAATGAGACCTACTGCTGATGACCCTTGAGTATAGGCCAGTGAGGGGAGGGGGATGGTCATCAAACTAGGCCCCAGGCCAAATTCAACCTAAGGCGTGTTTTTACAAATAAAGTTTTATTAGAACACAGCCACCAGGCTCCTTCATTTAGGTAACATCTAAGGCTGCTTTCACACGATAGTGGCTGAGTAAATGCAAAGCTGAAACTACTTATTCACTGGTTCTTTATAGAAAAAATCTGCTGACCTCCACAATAGGGTCTGTCGAAAGACGAGGTATGTTTAGGAGGTTTAGAGTCAAGAGGTGGGGTGTGACAGGTAAGATGGCTTTAGAACAAATTTCCCTAAAACCTAGTGAGTGACGTAAGATGACCCTTTCTTGCGCTGATGGATTCTAGAGGGTAGGACAGGGTGCAGACGGGATGCCTTGTCTCTGCTTTGCGATATGTGGGGTGGCAGCTGGAAGACTCAGACAGCTATGGCTTTAAAAGGCTGCAGCTCCTCAGGCATGTCTCTTTGTGCCACTGTATGTGACCTCTCCCCGCACGGATGCCTGCTGGCTCAGGGCTCTCCAGGCGTGTGTATGGCAGAGAGAGAGATGTGGAGGGCATAGGAAGAGAGGCATGGCACCTTATTTCCCTCTGTGTCCCTGTGTCAGCTGCATATGCCACACAGCATCACTCCCACAGCATTCTGGTGGCATTCTGGTGGCAGCAGTGACAATGTTCTCCCCAGGCCGGGAGGAGACGACAGAGCCTGCGCTCCTGCATGCAGGGGTGGCCATGGCTGATGTGAAGAGTGTATGGGAGTTGTACATGCATGTAGACCTCCGTCTTTGGAGAATCTGGCACGGCAGGGAGTCCTGCCTTCAGACTACTCATGTCTCATCACTGTCTTTCCTTTCTACGCTCCCCCCCCCACACCTGCCCCACCGGGAACATCCATCCTTAGACACTCTACCTAAAGGCACTCTCCCTTATAATGTCATCTATGTCCCAGGCCAGAGTCCTTTTTCTCTGCAGCAGTCACAGCTTCCTCTGAAGCCCTCCATGCTTTCTCATCTGTAGCCAGTTTCACGGCGCTCAGCCTCCCGGGGTCATCAGAGCCTCCTATGTGTGGATTCCCCGCAGGCTCAGCCGGGCTCCTCCATAGACCCCAGACTCCTGGGTTTTTTTTTCTCAGTCAGAAGCTCCTGCGCCAATGTCCTCTGTCCTTCTCTGGGTTTCTCTCTGCCCAGTCACATCTTTTAAGGCCAATCTCAAGTTTCATCTCCTTTATGAGCCCTTCCCCGCCATCCTGTTTCCACTGAACATTCCTTTCTTGTGTATATTGCCTGTAGCGTTACATGTGGCTCAGATTTGCTTGCATTCCCCCTTGCACCTACTCGGTACCCAATATACATTTGTTGCATGTGCTGATCTGCATAATTCTTGAAATTTCTTAGAATTCTTATTAATATTAATAAATTAATTTATTTTTTATTTTAAAATTAAATTTAATTTTATTAAATTTCTTAAAATTTCTTAGAAATTTCTTAGAATAGGTTAGTCTGTCGCCAAGTCATTACATCAGTTCTTCAAGGGAACAGCTAAAATTCACCTGGATTTATCTGATAGGAGTAAGAAATAAAGGAGAAAGGCACATCGCTTTAGTCATCTGAAAAGGTTCAGATTCCAATCAGAAGTCAATGTCAGATATATTTTGTAAGTGAGATACCAAACTGCTACATTTAAACTGTGTGAGTGACTGTTTGGCCCTTGCCTCTTCTAACACTTTATAAAATATATGTTTAGCAAGTAAAAGCCAACCCCAAAAAGACAGAAAAAAAGAGAGAGATGGGAATAAAGAGGGTGGGACAGGATTTGTCTTATGTGACTAAGAAAACCTGACATCCTAAGTCGGCTCTTTTTTTTTTTTTTTTTTTTTTTTTAACCTGGAAGAATACAGTTGAGAAAGCTCCTGTAGGAGATTTTACCATGTGCCCTCCTGAACTTTCCTAGTTGGGTGTTGCTGAACATTTGCCAAAAGATAGTGCTCCTTTATGTTTGGCTCCCAAATTAGTTCCAGCAACTAATTTCCCTGGTTGTGTTGAATTCTGTTAGTTATTTTTCCAACAAAGTTAGCAATCAATGTATCCTGGGAGATGTGTCCCTATGCAAACACACACGTACACACACACATGAAGTCTATTTTTGTCTGGATTGCCATCTCTGTGACTGGTATGTAATAGTTCCTCTCTAGATGGCTCACAGTTCACTAAGGGGTTGCTTAATTTATTAGGAACCAATCATGCATTTATACATTCTTTTATCTGAAGTGCACTTTTAAATGTTAGACCATACACTAATCAAGTTGAACATGATAATGAGAGCACATTCACATTGTTAAGGTAAATGACCCAATGCACTTAGAGCGAAGACGTATTTGAACTACAATTTGCACTTTTCATCGCAATATTGAAGATTCCCAGCAAGGGTCAGGATGCTGTTGGCAACCGCCTTGGGAGGATTCGATTAGCTTCACAGATAGAACCAGACCCTCCTCACTTCACTGTCCCTTTGTTTTACATTATCCTGTGAAAATACAGCAGGAAGAGGAGGCAGAATTGGGAACAAACAAGAGAATTTTGTGGAATTACAAAGAGTCAAGTCTTGATCATTTCTAATAGTGGAGAGGGAAGCAGATGTATGGAGAGTCTCAAATAGTTGAGAGTCTGAAAATAATGCATAGTTACGTTTGGAACACGTTTGGGTGTGTGGTTTTACATTGGGTGAGATGTGCTTCAATAATGAAGCTACACTGTAGAGACATCCCCCAGGAGAAGCGAGAAGAGCGTCCTTGTCCACCATGTTGGCTCCCTTCCTCCGCATCTTCCATTGCATCCTGGGATGGAATTGGTGGACTCTCAGGTCCAAGCAGAAGAGGAATTTGAACCAACCTGCCACAAAATAGGGAAGGGATATTTAAGGACTTGATTTTCTCTTCTGTTTTATAAACAACAAGCTAGGCAAGTATTTTAGAATAGGTAGGTAGTCTGTAAATCTGAAATAATGTGTCCTGGTGCCACAAGCCCCCAGTTCAGGCAGAGCTGAATGCAGAGATACTCTGGGTTAAACAAGGTCCCACTGTCACATTGTCACGTGGCAGATGGATGTACAGAAATCTGTAACGAGTGGCATATGTGCTGAAGAGTGAGTGAGGGCACTGTGATTAAGCCTTGGAGAAAATAGATAAAGGCATTCCGAAGCCCAGTAAAGGCAATCCAGAAGAAGCCATGCCATGCCTCACCCTTTACCAACCAACCGTTCCACCCATATAAATATTCAGGTTTCTGACACTCTCTTCTGATGTTGCTCTAGAACAGAAAGATAGAATTTGCCCCCTCTCTTCATACCATTTTGCTTATTTGTTTGTAGTACAGACGAGCAATTAGACAACCTTACATGGAAGTGAATTTTAAAGATAAATTATATTGCAGGACATTCCAGTTTGAGAACAAGATGGGTTTGCTGCATAAATGCTCACTGAGCCAGGCAAAGTAGACAAAGACTGTGTGTGTTTGTGTGTGTGTGTGCGCGTGCGTGTGTGCGTGTGTGTGTGTGAGTGTATGCGTCTGTGTGCGTGCGTGTGTGTGAAAGAGAAAAGAGTGAGGGAGAACGGGATTCATGATTCATTTTCACACTAGGGAGCTTCTGGAACTAGTCTCTTGCCTTGTCTCTATGCCGTCATGTAATTGCCATCCCCAGGTAATACTTATTGAGCACCCTGGTGAGCTCAGCTCTGCTGACCATTTTGTACTTACTTAAAACATCCTAATCATTGCCCAGCAGAAGCTTTTGAGCTGATGAAGAACTTACAGTGAATCCCAATGAGCCGGGCCAAGCCACTGTGCAGTGTCAGGGGACACGCTTGATACAGGGAGAATGGCTCTGACTCTACCTCCGTGTCACTCCCCCAGCCCCCAGGTTGCTGAACTGACCCTGGGGTGGAAGGGCCCTTCCACTCTAACATTCTATTATTTTGGTTTCTTACCGTAGTTTTCATTTATGAATGAACCAAAACATTCTACAATTTATCAAGGACATCATCCTCAGTATGCCATTTTGAATGTAAGTGACTTTCATGTACTATTTCGTCTCCATACCATCCTATTTCGTCTCCATAATTCCTGTTGGAATTCTTAGCCGGCTGATGAGAAAAATAATGGTGAGGCTGGGATCTTGGCTTGTGTTTGTCTGGCTCCCAAAACTGTGGACATGACTGCTGAGCTATACTGCCCTCCCCACCTGCCCCCCACAGTCAACATTGTCCTTATGTGTTTTACAAACAGCAGACAGTTGAAATATCCCGTCTTGGAGGGCAGCTCTGTCTTAGAGCATGGGGACTTTGGAAAACATTGGGTCTTCTAATATCACCTTTCACCGGCCATCAGCTCTAACGCAACAATGGCGTTTTCACAATTCTTTTGATTCCAGAAAATTATCTAGGTCACTAACTATGTCAGCTATAATAATGCAGCAGCTAATTCTTCCCAAAACAGAAGACTGTTTATCAGAATTGCCACTGGCAGTAAATCTGACGTAGACCATCCTCTCTTAGGTGGAAACTCATCAGAAGGTAGGAAATGATTATGTTCTTTCCAAACTTTTGGCCCCCCATTGGGCTTGACTTCTACTTCTACATGTTGCACTGAAGTTGCTACTTGGAAAAAACCAGACCGTCCTTATTTGTTCTGGTTTCTCCATATCGTCGTCAACACTTGGTATGGCTAGTCTTTAACATTTTAGCTATTCTTTTTCTTTTTAAGATTTTACTTATTTATTTGTCAGACAGAGATCACAAGACAGAGAGGCAGACAGGGGGTGGGGAGGAAAGCAGGCTCCCTACTGAGCAGAGAGCCCAATGTGGGGCTTGATCCCAGGACCCCAAGATCATGACCTGAGCCGAAGGCAGAGGCTTAACCCCCTGAACCACCCAGGCACCCCCATTTTATCTATTCTAATAGGTGTATAAAGACATCTCATTATGGTTTTAATTTGTATTTCCTAATGATTCGTCATGTTGAGCATCTTCTTGTGTGCTTCTCTGCCGGCGTACATCCTCCTCACTCATTTTCTGAAACCGAGTTCATTTTCTTATTATTGAGTTAGGAGAATTCTAAATATTTTCCGAATGCAAGTCCTTTACCAGATATATGAATGGCAATATTTTCTCCAAGTCCATGGCCTATCTTTTCATTCTCTTAAGTATCTTCTGTAGCATAGAAACTTTTCTTTTGGGTGAAGTCAACTTATTAACATTTTTAAGCACTCGGTGTCATATATAAGAAACCTTTTCCTCATCTAAAGTCATAAAGTCTTCCTATGATTTTTTTTTCTTGAAGTTTTATTGTTTAGAATTTTATCTTTTGGGCTTATGATCCAATTTAAATTAAATTTTATATGGTGCAAGGTGTGCATCAAAGTTCTTCTCTCTTATTCATTAATTAATTTATTTATTTTTGCTTATGATATTAAATTGTTCCAGCATCACTTGTTGAAAATACTATCTTTTCTTTATTTTACATCTTTGTAAAAATCAGTTGTCTGGGGGCACCTGGGTGGCTCAGTGGATTAAGGCCTCTGCCTTAGGCTCAGATCATGATCTCAGAGTCCTGGGTTCTAGCCCCGCATTGGGCTCTCTGCTCGGTGGGGAGCCTGCTTCCTCCTCTCTCTCTGCCTGCCTCTCTGCCTACTTGTGATCTCTCTCTGTCAAATAAATAAATAAAATCTTTTTAAAAAATCAGTTGTCTGTAAGTGCGTGGGTCTATTATGGTCATTTCTACTCCGTTATATTTGTCTGTCTTTATGCCAATACCACACTGTCTTTATTACTGTTTCTTTATAATAAATTTTGAAATCAGGCAATGTTATTCATTCAACTTTGTTCTTCTTTTTCAGAGTTGTTTTGACTATTTTAAGACCTTTGCAATTGATTCCATATGAACTTTATAATCAGCATGTCAAATTCCATTAAAATGCCTGCTGGGATTTTGACTGGGATTACTTTGAATCTTTAGATAAATTTGGGGAGAATAACATCTTAATAATATTGAGTCTTCTGACCCATGAGCATGGTATTTGGCTCCGTTTTTTAAGTCATTTAAAATATCCTTCAGCAGTGTTTTGCAATTTTTAGTGCACAAGTCCTTTATATTTTTTATCAGATTTACTTCTCAGCTACTATAAATGCTGTATTTAAAAAAATTTTTTCAATTCCTAATTGTTCTTTGCTAATGTATAGAAGTACTGATTTTCATATATACACTGATCTTATATTCTGCAACCATACTAAACTCACTTTTTAATTCTACTAGTTGCCTTGTAGATTTAATTTCTTTATATGCAAAAACAGCCCTACTTTCATCTTTCTAATCTGGATGCCTTTTGTTTCTTTTTCTTGCCATACCGCACGGGCTAGAATCTCCAACACACTGTTGGATAGAAGTAGTAAGTGTAGATATCCTTGTCTTGTTTCTGATCTTAGGAGGAAAGCATTCTAGTCTTTTACGATAAATATGATATTAGTTGTAGGTTTTTCACGGATGCCCTTAATCCGATCAAGGAAGTTCACTTTTGTTCCCAGTTTACTGAGAGTTTTTCTTAGTATTGGGTGTTAGATTTTTGTCGTATGTTTTGTCTATCTTATTGAGATGATCTTATGGTTTTCTTTTACAGTTTATTTATATTGGGAATTACATTAGGAATTACATAAATCAATTACATTGATTTTTTATGCCAGGGTCATAATATATCATATTTATATATTGTTGAATTTGACTTGCTCAAATTCTGTTTAGAATTTTTATACCTATGTTAATGAACTATTTGTCTATAGTTTTCTTGTAATATTTTAGTCAGAATTTGGTATTAGAGTCATGCTGGTCTCATGGGATGTGTTTGGAAGTCTATCTTCTTTTTCAGTTATCTGGAAGTTTGCATAGAATTGGTAGAATTCACCAGGAAAGTAATTTGGGCCTAGCAAGTCTTCTTTGTTGGAAGATTTTAAACACCAGATTCAATGTCTTTAATAGATATTGGGCTCAGGTTATGTACTTCTTCTTGAGTGAGCTTCGGTTACTTGTGTCTTCCGAGGGATCTGTCCAATTCTGGATAGTTGAATTTATTCACATGAAATTATTCATAATATCCCTTTATTATCTTTTTAATAGGACCTATCATAAAGTCACCACTCTCATGTCTGACTTTGATAATTTATTTCTTTACTCTTTTTTTTTTTTTCCTGATCAGTCTGGTTAAAGGTTACTTATCTTTTTTAAAAAAACAGCTTTTGGGGGCATCTGGGTGGCTCAGTGGGTTAAAGCCTCTGCCTTCGGCTCAGGTCATGATCCCAGGGTCCTGGGATCGAGCCCCACATTGGGCTCTCTGCTCGGCGGGGAGCCTGCTTCCTCCTCTCTCTCTGCCCGCCTCTCTGCCTGCTTGTCATCTCTCTCTGTCAAATAAATAAATAAAATCTTTAAAAAACAAAAAACAAAAAAAAAACAGCTTTTGTACTTTCTTATTGTTTTTCTGTTTTTTGTTTTTTTGTTTTGTTTTGTTTTCTGCTCTGATCTTTATTATTTATTTTCTTCTTCTTCTTTGGATTTACTTTGCTTTTCTTTTGTAGTTGTTGTTTACATGTAGGTAGCTTTTTTATTTTAATTTTTTAAATTGATTCTACAAGTCTATACATTATGCTATGCTCATCGCAAGTGTAATTACCATCTGTCAACATACAACACTATTACAAGATCATTGTACCTTTTATTCCCATGACTTATTCATTCCATAACTGGAAGCCTCTATCTCCTATTCCCCTCCATCTATTTTGCCCATCCCTTCACCCCCACTTTCCTCCGTCAACCATCAGTTTGTTCTCTGTATTTATAGGTCCGATTTTGCTTTGTTCATTCATTTGTTTCATTTGTTTCATTCCACATATGAGTGAAATCATATAGTATTTGTCTTTTTCAGTCTGACTTATTTCAGTCCGCATAATACCCACTGGATCCATCCGTGTTGTTGTAAATGGTAAGATTTTGTCCTTTTGTGTAGCTGTGTATCCTTTCATAGTTCCTTAAGCCAAAGCTGTAATCATTAGTTTGCTGCCTCTTTTCTTTCCTAAAATAGGCATTTAGTTCTTACTTGATAAATCTTTGTAAATGTTCCATATATACTTGAAAAGAATGTGTATTCTGATGCTGTTGGGTGGAAAGTTCTCTAAATGTCACTTAGGTGGCTGATAATGTTCAATTAATCTATATCCTTTCTTATTTCCTATATTTGTTCTATCAATTGTTGAGAGGAAAGCAGTTGAAATCTTTATAGTTGTGGATTGATTCATTTCTCTGAAAACTCTTTCAGTTTTTATTTCATGTATTTTGCAGATATGTGACTAAGGGCATAAACATTTAGAATTATTATGTCCTTTTAATGACTCCTTTATCATTATGAAATACCCTTTCTACCCCTGGTAATATTTCTTGCTCTAAAATCTACAGTATTTGATATTTTAAATACAGCCACTTCCGCTTTAATTTGAATGGTGTTAGCATGATATATTGTTTCCATTCATTTGTATTTTTACATTTAAAATGCATTTTCTATAGATAACATATAGTTGATTTTGCTCTTTCAATACATTCTGACAATCTCTGCCTTTTAATTGGAGAATTAAGACCATTTGCATTTCATGTGATTATTGATAAGATTAGATTCAAAGCCATCCTTATCTTGGCTATTTGTATTCTAGTTAGTCCATATGTTCTTTCCTCCTCCTTTCCTCTTTTTATGCCTTGTGGATTAATTTCTATTTTTCATGATTACATTTTGTCACCATTGGTGGCTTAGACTCTCTAATTTTTTGCCTTTTAAATTTTAGTGTTTGCTTTAGTGTTTATAGTATACACCTTTAACCTATCATAGTCCTTCTTCAAATCACAAAAAACCATTTCACACACAGTATAAATATCTTAACAATTGTGTACTTCTATTTCTCCCTTCCTGACCTTTGCACTATTGTTGGTAAACATTTTACATGTGTTATATCTACCCCCACTACATTGTTATTCTTTTCTTTTCTTTTTTTTTCTCTTTTCATTTTTTTTCCAATTTATTTATTTTCAGAAAAACAGTATTCATTATTTTTTCACCACACCCAGTGCTCCATGCAAGCCGTTATTCTTTTCATTTAAACAGTCAGTTATCTTTCAAAGTCCTTTTAAAGAAATTTAAATATTAATAAAAATATTTTAAATACCTTATGTATTGTAGTTGCCAATTCTGGGGCTCTTCATTGCTTTCTATAGGTGCATATTTCCACTTGGAATCATTTTCCTTTTACCCAAAGAAGTTTTTCTTTTTTTTAAGATCATAATGTGAGTCTACTAGTAATGAATTGTTTTAGATTTTGTAGCTCTTGAAAATGTCTTTATTTTGTTTCGCTTTTGAAAGGTATTAACACAGCATACATGATATAAATTGACCGTCTTTTTCCTCCATCACTTGACAGATCCTGTACTCTAGCTCCTTGCTTCCAGGAAATTGGATGTCATCTCTGTTTTTGTTCTTCTGCATCTACCATGATTTTTTTTTAATTCCTTTAAGATTTTCTTTTTGCCACTGATTTTGAGCAATTTGATTACGAAGTGCCTTAATGTAGTTTTCTTCTTGTTTCTTTGAGTGCTTGGGGTTTGTTCAGTTTCTGGCATCCCTATGTGTATAGTTTTCCTCAAACTCCAACAGTTTTGGCCAATATTTCCTTAAACATTTTTGTACTTATATGTCTCTCCTCTCCTTTAGGAACTCCACAACTGCAAGTACATTGGGCTACTTCGAATTGTCCCATAGCTCACCAATGCTCTGTTCAGATTTTTCAAATTCCCTTTCACTCTGTTTTATTTATTTATTTTAATTGAGGTATAGTTGACACACTCTGGGAAAGTAGTAGTAGTAGTAGTAGTAGTAGTAATAGTAGTAGTAGATACTCTGTGGAAAGTGTCTATTGCTGTTTTCAAGGTCACTTTTCCTTTTTTCTGTAATCTGCCATTAATCTCTTACAATGTATTTTTTTTTTAAATCTTAGACATTGTATATTTAATCCCCAAAAGCTTGATTGAAGCTTTTTTTTTTAGATCTTACATGTCTCTGTTAACTTTTTTGAACATATGGAACACAACTATAACGACTCTTTTAGTGTCATTGCTACCAAATCTAACATCTGTGCCAGTTCTGGACCACTTTCAGTTACTGATTTTTCTCCTCATTATGAGTAGTATTTTCTTTCATCTTTGCATGCCTGGTGATTTTGATTGGATGCCAGATATTGTGGATTTTACCCACTATGTGCTGGATGTTGTTGTATTCCTATAAATTTTATTGAGCTTTGTGACATAGTTCACTTGCTTGGGACAGTTTGATCAGTTCAGATCTTGCTTTTAAAGTTTATCAGGCAGGATTGGAGCAGTGCTCAATTTAGGGTTAATTATTCTCCATTATTGAAACAAAGCCACTTTGTAGATACCATCCAAGGCCCTATGAATCACGTTTTCCAGCCTATCCTATTTCAGTAGGAACAGGCACATTCCTGGCCCTGTTTGTGTGTCAGGCACTGTTCTCTCTAATCCTTTTGAGCGATTCTTTTCCTGGTTGCATGAAGCTTTCTCACATGCCAGCATTGATCAGTATTCAGGTGAAAAGTCAAGAGTGACCCTCTACACATTCCCAGAGTTCTCCTTCTGTGAAGCTTTCTCCATTCAGGCACTCTTCCCTGCAGACTCTAGCCATCGTCTCATCCATGTACTCTCTCTTCCATCTCTGCAACTAAGGAATCCACTGACCCCTACCTGGGTTTGTCTTCCTTGCATTGTCAGAAACTCATGGCAGCTCAAATGGAAGTAGGTCCCACTTTATTTATTTCCCATTTTGGGGAAATCTTGTTAACTGATATGTACTATCTTGAAGCTCACTGTTCATATATTTTGTTCATTTTTTTGTTGTTTCTGGCAGCAGGATAAATCTGGTTCCTATTACCCTTTTTTGGCCGTAAGCAGAATTTCCCTCCTAATTTTTTTCATAATCTGTTTTTTTTTCACTTTAAACTATTTAAAGAATTTATTTTGACTTCAATAAATAACTGCCATAGTATTATTTTAAATGGCTGCATAGTATTCCACCAGTTGGACAGACTAGAACTTTCTGAACCAGTCTTCTGCTATTGAATGTTTACATTGTTTCCAGTTTTCCTTTTATTACAAAAAAAGTTAAGATAAACATTTCTCAAAGCTACATATTTATAGATTTCCCTAATTAAGAGAAATTCTTAGAATAGGATATCATGGGTCAAGTTATCCACAACTTTGATGGATTTTGTATATTTTTGTCAAACTGTCCTCAAGAAAATTTGTGTACTTTCATTTGTTTTACTCCTTTTCTCACTCATTTGTTAATATATCTAGTTTTTTTTCTCTTTTCTTTCATTTAGTCTTTTCCTTGATTTTTTTTTGTTGTTATTGTTGTTCATGGCACTTTCTTACAAAATATTGCGATTTGTGTTTTTTCAGAGAAGGAAGGGGAAGGCATGCAGATTGAAAATATGACTTTATTCTGTCTGCTTTCAAGACCCGCAGAACTGTAGCAAACTTGCTTCAAGATCCTGCTGTCCCCAGCTGCTGTTTGCTCACTGGTATCTACTCTCCCACGGTTCTCTTTTCCAAGTTCAAGCTCTATGGCTCAGCTAATGAAAAGTGTCACCACTATGGGAAAACAGCAGGGTGACTGATAATTCTAGAGTAAGCAAGACACTCGCATAGGACAGAGACTGTATTTGGTGCTTCAGAAGCAGACTGGTTTGGAGTGATGGGTTTTTTTCTGTGACTACTTCCTGTCTCTAAAATGTGCTACGACTAAACTTCATATTACAACTCTCTGAGTGAGACAGAGAAACCTGCAAGAGGGTCACACCTTTCTCCCAGCTGGGGGAAAGATGGAATTCTTAACAGCTGTTACAAAAAGAGGAGATCAAGAGTCACCAAGGGAAGAAACATGTGGCCCTAGAATGAAGGGTTGACGATGCAGCTTCCCTCAGCGGCAATTCTGATTGAAACTGAATTTTGATGTACATAAGCAAATGACAATGTGGCGATACAAGGCTAATTGATGCTTTCTTTTTCAAAATTACACAACTATTCTATACTTATGGGAGATATTTTGTAAGTTTTTAAACTGCTTTGGTGATTGTAATTAAAAGAAGGTGGGTCCTTATTTTGTTTACTTCTATGACAATTGGGGGGGAAAAATCCAGTGTGTTTTCCTTCATCTTAATTGCCAGGCTTGTGTACCTTTTAGAACAATCGGTACAGGATGCAGTTGGGCTGTAGCATGGAGTGGTCTGGGAGTCAAGGAGGGCAGGTAAGAGTTGCTACATTCAGTTCTGAATCCTAGCTCTACCTGTAGAGCTGTGTGACTTGGCACAAGCTGCTTAACCTGTTTAAACCTCAGTTTCCTTATCTGTAATACAGACATAATAGTCCCATCACAGGTTGTTGTGAGGGGTAAGAGAGCTAATGCAGAGAGTCAAAAGTGCAGAAACATAGATGATATTTTCTGGGGATTGAACATGTCCTTGATGGTATCATTTGCCCAAGATAATGGCCACACTGGAATCTGTGAGCTCTTATCACTAGGCACAGAGCAAGACCTTGTTAAAATGCTACCTACTCTGCAAGTCAGGTGGCAAAAGTGATGCACTGACACTTTGCCTCCTTTTTAGTAATGGATGTAGTTTATTTTGGGGGAGACCTCTGACAGAATTATCAGTGGGTCATTCACATGTTAATATCAGAGAGGGGAAAGTGAGATGTAAACTTCAGCAGTGTGCTGGGAGGGTGAATGCCCCTCGTGGTCTTTGCTATGATGGACAGTTAGCCCTTTTGTCTAATTGAATCTAATGATGGGTCTGGAGTTGAGTTCAAGGGTAGCACTAGAGAGAGCTGAAGTCCTCTTGATGATGAAGGGTGAAATGCCCTTGTGGGGAAGGGAGGTTGGTGGGAAGAAAGGGGGAAGGGTAGGGAGGAAAGGGGAGTCAGCACAGGGTGCCCAGCTCTGCCCTCTGTATGGTGGGGCAGCCTGTAGTAAATCCAGATAGCAACTGGCCAAAAGGTATTTCAAGAATGGAGGTACCTGGGGCACCTGAGTGGCTCAGTGGGTTAAAGCCTCTGCTTTTGGCTCCATCATGATCCCGGGTCCTGGGATCGAGCCCCACATGGGGCTCTCTGCTCAGCAGGAAGCCTGCTTCCCTTCCTCTCTCTCCGCCTGCTTCTCTGCCTACTTGTGACCTCTGTCAAATAAATAAATAAATAATCTTAAAAAAAAAAAAAATGGAGGTACCTGACATTCCATGTCTAACTGTTGTATGCCTCCTCCATTACCCAACACCTTTCAGGAAATTCTGCCCTACGCACTGGTCTGTGACACGTCCCTGCTCCAACCCTTCTGTGGACTCCCATCTGACCCCATCTCCACTCCGTCCCCTCCCGCTCAACTTCTTCTGTGTGTTCCTGGAACATGGCAAGCAAGCTGCCTGACGGCAAGCCTTTGAAGATGCTGTTCCACCTGTCTGAATGCCCACAGAGCTCACTTGCTTCAGGTCTAGGTTCAAGTCACTTTCTAAGAACTTCTTTGATTGCTCTATATAAAATAGCGACTACCTCCCTGCTCTACCTTCTCTCCATGGTGCCTTGGAGCTGGCTCATGTGAGTGTGTAAGAACTGGTTACTCAGTTTTCAGAAATTTTGCAAACTGGTTATTAAACACAAGATTAATAAAAATTAAATTATATAATGAATTAATTCATTTTATTATATGAAATTACACTAATAAATATGTCATATTATATTAAAAGCAAAGGCAGTGTATTCTCAAAATGCATCACTTCCTAATATTTTCTTATATTTCACTATTATCTATGCTTTTGATGTACTTGGCCCTGTTGACATTTTGGGCCAAATAATTCTTTGCTGTAGGATATTTAGTAGTCTCCCTGGCCTCCACCCACCAGATACAAATAATAACCCGTCCCCTTGTTGTGATCATCGAAAAGGTCTCCAGACATTGCCAAGGTCCCCTGGGGAACAAAATTGTCCCCTACTGAACACCACAAACCCATACCATGGTAACACTGCGTAACAGTGTGCTGCTGTGTCTCATTGCAATTCTGTGGTTAATAAGCATCATATTGGTGGTTCAAATTGGCCATGGTGGGAGCATTTATACCACAGAAATCTGCAAGTGCAAAGGAGAGTTTACTAACCTAGATTTAGCATCAATAACACAGTTTAAACTTATAAGTATCATGTCTATAGCTATTACAACATTGTAGACAGTGCAAAAAGTCGCAAAAACAGTCTTCCAGTGTTCAAAGACTATTTTCTGATTCAGCAAAGAAGTGACTCACAACATTGATCGAAGGGTGAAGTTTTAATATACATCTGTATTATTTTGCTTTTGTCATTTTCTTAATGAAAACAAAATTATCAGTCAGCATTCACGGTGGTACTGGATTCATTTGTCTACTGCAACCAGAGGATAGCTATGGGGGCCAGAATTCAGCAAAAATCAGAGAACTGGTATATCATGCAGAATTTATTGTGAAAAAACTCTATATTTTATTATTATTTATAAATATTTTGCTACAAATCCTTTACATAGTGAAATTTATAATATAAATTTGTATTTATATAAATATAAAATATGTATTATATAATCATCCTACATTATAGGATATATATCTAGATACAATGTGAGATTTACGATGGGCACATACACATGCATATGCTTTTACCCAGAGAGCCAATTCTTAGTACACCACTGCTGTATGTCCTTTACCCTTTCATTCAACCAATAAACACTCATCCGACACCCTGTCCTAGACCTTATTCGAGGTGTTGCAAATAGGTCAAAACAAAACAAATGAAATTCCCTTCCCTAATGGAGCAGCCGTCTTCATGCAATGCTCTGTCTCTGTTGCACGAATCCCTCTTTGGCAGACCATGTATTTACTTGTTTTCTGTGTTGTTGCCCATCATCCTTTACGAAAATGTAAGCTCCATGAGGACATGACCATTTTTACAAATGAATCGATCAACGTAGGAACACGTGCCTGTGGTGTGTGTCAAGGAAAGGAGCTGGACTTCATACTCCAGGGACACAGTGCCCATGAAATGATAAAGCAAAGTATAAGCTGAATTAATTTAGTGGTAGCCTGAGCTCACACAGAGATCTACATATGAGAATTTAAAGCCCTCTAGGATTTTCAGAAATTTCAAAAAGTGCTTGCCCTTTCTGCATGGGATTTGGACTAAACTTTATCTGGTCAGGGGCAGAGAGATTTCAGTTAACTGAGGTTAAGCCTGATGTCTAGCCCAGGACTCAGGGGCAGTATATGGGTGCATCTCAGCATAAACCACTCATCTTAGACCCAGTCCAGGGTGCTCATGATTCCAATGAGTGCCAAATTGTATGTGCATGATACAGGGAGCCATGAACAGACCAAGCACGGTCTGGTGTGTACCATGGACTTCCATCTACCGTGAGAAAGAAGTTGTGAAAACCTCTTTGAAACCAGCTTCACTGTGATTGAGGGCACTGGGATATTTGAGACTGAAGATTTCAGATAAAAATCCAGACAGAAAACCAGGCAAAAAGGGACCAGAAGGTTGGTGGGCAAGCCACCATCCATATACAGAGTATTCATTTAAATATTGAAGGTTTTCTGGAAGGGAAATAGAGAATGATAGCATATATGCTCAGTCTAATCAAAGATCCTCATCTCTTTTCCATTTGCCCAGAGAGAATCTCCAAAAGACTAAGCTCATTCTGGACACCAGCAATTAGTCAACCACTGGAGTTCCTGTGGAGGCCAGAAGCCTGTAGAAACTGGTGCTCTCTCAGGACATGGAAGCCAGGGCCAAGGTAATATTGTTGTTGTAGGAGAGGGCACCCAAAGGAGGAAAAGTGATGGAAATAGTACTTTAGAGGTTGTACATGGTCTCAAGCACCATGGTCTTTGACCAACTATGTAACAAAACTAATACGGGCTCCAAGTCCATGAGTCCAACTTTTGACTGTGTCACATCAGGAAGGAGCAAGTAGCATTGTGATAAGAATTAGAGAAATTATTGGAAAGAAGAACAGAAAATTGGCCTTGAACAGGAGAAAGAATGCTCAGGTAATAAGGGATTCCCAGGTTGATGAGGAGGGAAATTATGCTTGAGAGACCTAGCCTGTGTGGGATTTATGGAGGAGTAGTACATGTCCACTGTTGGATTAGTTCATGCAGAAAAGGAAGGAAGAACAACTGGGGAGAAGGAAGCAATACCTACTCTCACGGAACACCCCAGAATGGACACGGGAGGACAGAGATGGTGTGGGCCTGTCTCATGTGCCAGAGAGTGGGTCAAGCAGGTCACCCCTCCTGCCATCACCTGCCTAGGAAATGGGTTAACAACTGTGCTCACTCATTTGCTTCTGAAGTGGGGTCACCAGTCAGACAATCCCCACCCCCAAACTGTGCCTACTGCGAGAAAGCTCTGAGTTTGCTCTGAAATGGCCAGGCAGGCTTCCTGCTCTGGACAGGGTCCTGCCCAGCTCTGGAAGGGAATGATTATGGGGAGTGTTCATGGGAGACTCATAGAACACCTTTGGACTCCGTGACACAGGAAATCCACCCTTTTGTTTCTTGTGTATGAAAAGGACATTTTTTCTTGGCAGATGGCATCCATGCTGAGAATCTAACCCTGTTCATGAAAGAGCAAAGATTTGCCGAAAGGAGGAAGAAATGAGAACAGTGAAGAGGGGAATCGTCCTGACTTCCTGAAAAAACAATCCCAGTTAGGAGCCTTTCTCTCTTTGGCCTAAGATGGCACAGGGTCTGGCATTCTGTCTTCCTCCCCATCACAGTCCAGACATGACAGAGTCAGAGACAGAGGAGAGGCTGGAATTGGGAGACAACAGGCTGTGAGATTCTTATAAATAATATGTCCAGTCCCTTGTGTGGGTTTTGCTATGGTCACACAGCCGCAAGGTAACCTGGTTGGTTCAGGAAGCACAATCTTGGCCCGCTTTTCATGAACATTGTTTACTCAACTGAACAAGGGAGGGAAACTCAAGCCTGACTGAGACTTTCACATTCTGCCTTTGCACTCAGTTTTGTGGGGATGGGACTTCTTCCATCCTAAGCCCAGCAAAGTCCCTTGGCCCCTCGCCTCCCCCAGCCTCAAAGTCCCTGATGTTTGGGCTCCCATTCTGACCTAGTTTCCACCGGCCTCATCAACTCCAGTTCTCCTTTCTCCAAAATCAGCAAAAGACCGACTCTCACTGATTGGGCAAGGGGTGCCCCCATCAAGATCAAAGCCAGAGCTGTGCTTCATCTAAATCAGCAGTGTTTTGAAAATTCACAGGGACAAATGAGTCGTTGATATGATAGTGAGGATGGGGGGTGGGACACCAGTGACATTTAATGAGAGTGGAGGCCAGGCATTTGGCCCAACACCGTGAAAAACTGCAATACCTCCTGCCTGACTTTCAAATAGCCCCCGCTGGACACTCACACAGACAAAAAGCATATTTATGATCAACTGAGACTAGAATGTACACTCATTTTTTAAAAATACTCATTTATATATAAACATGAAGTACTGTGCATGGTTTCAATAACGTTCTCTTTTTCTGGAATACCGTGCCAATCAAGGGAAGGCTGCTTTCTTGTTTCAAGTGGAACTTGAGCACAACTTGCTCTTAGTTTTGGAAAATCGCACCACCAACCACCACACAGCTCACAATCTGGAATGTGCCTACACAACGACTCAGCCCTCTGGGTCTGCGTTTATAGCCTGTGCACTGAGGGACTCTGTGTGTAGTCGATCGCAGCTTTCAGACCTGAGTCTTTTTGTACCGAAGTACGTCTGATGGTGTTCCACATGACTTGGCTTTTATTATGTCTTTATATTATAGTTAGGGCACTTTATGGGCTTTAAAAAATTTCTGTGTCTAGGTAGGCTTTGCATTTTATTTCAAGATTATGAAGGGGGCATTAAAAGAAATCCCTCATAAGAAGGGTCAGTGGCATTGGTTTCATACTTCTGAGACGGACTGGTCTAGAAGTTCCAGAAGGCTCACAAGGGTTCCTTATGGCTGTCAGTGATTTGCATTACCAGTAAGAACAAGAGGATTATAGAAGGCTTTTGCCCTTTCTTCTTGGTCTTTCTGTCTCCCCTCCCTTTTCCCCTCCTGAGTCCGAAATTTTCATCACCAACCACTGTTGCAAACTGGGACCACGGCTTTGGTGACTCTGTAAATGGTCTTGTGGGAATCAATGGACAGGCCCTGCTGATTTCCTGCCTCGGTCCCTCACAACAAGAAGCAATTTTCACGCTTTTCTAGTCTATATTTCACCCCCTTGTGCTACGGCGTCCGTGCAAGGTCAGACAGCTGGTGTGCAGCTGAGGGTACAAAGTTCACTCATTTTGAAAGAGGTAGAAAATCTATATATTTGACTTGTAAGCTACCTACCAAAGCCTCCAGATTTCCTGAGGCCTGAGATGATGGTACACTATGGGACCTCTAAATTTTGCCTCTTGTTTGGAACCTTTCGAACAAAACCATTGCTTCTTCTTAGTTTTAACAACCTCGCCAGATTTAAATTTTATCTCCGATTTACGCTGACATCCTACCTCATTTCGGCTGGTCATATGACAACGATTTTGTGCAGTGCAAAGGAAGTGCCTGGTGAGATAAATAGGAATGTATATCTACAATTTCAGTTTCAAAGAAATTGGTGCTTTTCTCAGGTTAAAACTATTGCCACAGTATTTACGCAGTTTTTTGATTATAATCCTGATCTTCAGGGTAGAATTTTAAATTGTGTAGCTGGGAAGGCAGTGCTACATCATCTCTCTTCATTTATGTCCATGTTGTATTATTTCAACATAATCACACTATAGTTAAATGATTTATGTTTATAGTATGCCATTTATATTTGAAAATGTGCATATAGATATTACAATAATTCTAATAACTGCATTTCACTCTATTTTCAGTGGCAGGAAAATGCAATATTCCACCACATTGAGTTACAAAAGCTACATAATGTAATCTTACTGGAACATTTATTCAGTGTCTAATCTGTGCACTGTCAAAGATTTTTCATTGTTATTGGAAAATTAAGACTATAACAAGCCTCACACTGGAATATATGTAACAGTTTTACATTTCCAGTAGTTAAAGTTAACAACAAAGAATTTATTTTTTTCCGTCTTTGTTGGAAGAATGATTAAAAACAAATCTAGGAGATTTAAATTACTATTTGAGTTTTGCTAATTGCATAGACATGTATCTTTCCATGGAGCCTTAAACTATGTTTTTATATCTCTTTGCAGACTCAGAGTGCTGTAGTATAGCAACTCCAACTGTCTATGTGGGATATTCTCAGTATTTGCTCTTTGGAGCGGACGAAGTTAATTATGCCGAGAGGGGGCACATTCTGGAGTTGGCAAAATAGATCTGTGGTCTGACAAATTTTCCAGGATATCAGAAGATCTAATTATAGCTGAAAACCCCTCCCAATAGCTACATAACTGTTCTGGTTATCATTACTGAGGAACAAATTATCCCCATGATTTCTGTAGGTCAGGAATTCAGGAAGGGCTCGATCAGGCAGTTCTCTTCTGCAGTTGTAGTCCATAGCTGGACTTATCTGCTTCCAGTGGGGTGTCCAGGGTCTGGCCAGGCATTTCTCTTTCTCTTCTTGTGGTCTCGGGTTTCCCCATGAGCTTTCTCCCTCTGGACTACTTGGGCTTCCTCGCAGCATGATGGCTTTGGGGCAGTTGGATGGCATCCCCGGTGGCTCAGGGCTCCTTTGTCAGTGTTCCCAGCATGAGGCTGCAGCTGCCTGCGTTTTACAACCTAGCTTCAGAAATCATGCAATCCCATTCACTTCATTCTTTCATTATGACCAAATCCAAAGCCTGCTTGAGTTCAAGGAGAGGGGACATAAACCATACTTCTCCAGGGAGGAGTGTCAGTGACATGCTGTACGAGAGGATGTGAAATGTGTGCTCCAGCATGCAGGATAATAACTCCGCTGAGCTGGGAAGCCCTTGGGCAGCCGTCTTCTCAGGGAGTCACATCCTTTTGGCTCTGGCTTACGTTCTGAACGCATCCAAACATGAAACCAAACTTCTGAAAAAGAAGCCCTCCGGTGAGCCCTTGGCAATGCAAGAACTCTGTGCCAAGGCAAGCCATCACCAAGGATAAGATGTCCCACCACCTTTTAATGGGGTAGAAACATATTTCCAGTTATCTTCTAGGGCTAGAGAGGAGGAATGCTTGTGTTTTAGCCACAGAGAGTTCACACAGCCTGCTTCCTCTCCTACCCTACCATCTCCTGTCATTGTGGTTCGAAGTGTCTTTTTCCTCTATGAATATTGACACCAATTTCATGGCTGTGGGGAGTTGTCATTGTGTGGTATTGATTGGGCAGAAATGTACTAAAAAAAATCAGTATTTTTTAAACATGTGAAATTTGGAAACATTGTCCATCCTTTAACACTTTCCCTTTGTCTGGCTTCACTCCTTCACTTATTTATTCATCAAAGACATACATACATCTCTGTACTGGCAGATCCCCAGACTGAAGTGTTGGAGTTGTCAATCGTTGATGTTCTCTATGCCCCACAAATCCCACTGAGACTTTCAAAAATAATGTTTGTAATAATTCAGCCTCTTTCAACTGCAAGTGTCAGAATTATTTTGATTTCTGTAGCTTGGAAAATGAGAATGGCACAGCTAGACCCAGGAACCCAGATGAGCTCGAGGTTGTCAGCTCTCTCTCCACTCCCTCACATTTGTCTATGGGTTGACCTCTTTCCCACCTGCCACAGATACAGATCCCAAGGACTGAAGATGGCGGCCAACGACCAGCTCTGTGGCCTCTTCCATTCCAAACCAAAATCTTGATTGGCTCTGCTTGTGTCCTCTACCAGTCACCCTGGAGCCAGTCCCCATGACCACTGGAAAGGGGATGGGACCATGTGCAAATGGAGGAGGGCATGGCTGCACAGAGACCTTACCATGCCCACCACAACGATGCTCACAGCGCCTCGCTCTACTCCAGCTGCCATGGCCTTGACATCGAGCTGGTCTTTCTGCCTCTGACCTCTCTTAACTCAGAACACTACACCCCATCAGCAGGTTCATATTGTCAGAACTTCTCTTCAACATGCCATTCTCCTTCTCAAAAACCTTCCAAGAGTCCCTGGTGTCCAGGATACAATCGCACCCACCAGACATGGCGTCCTCACACTGCCCAGCCTGCCCCCTGCTCAAACTCCTCTCCCCCTTCTTCCTCCACAAACTCTTGACTCCTATGCCATGGGTCTGCCTGCTCCCCACAAAACCACATCCCAGCCCTGTGCACTTGCTCCCGCTGTTTCCCTTCCCTGAAGGGCCCAGTTTGCCTCCATTTCTGATTCCTACCCATCATTTAGAGCCTCCCAAACTCTTTCTCTGGGACGCAGCTCTGACCATCTCACCACAGAGAAAAAGGGTGGTTCTTAGAATAGCCCAGTCATTCAGATTTTTACCCTTTCTCCAAGATCAACTCTGTATTCCAGAGACACTGTCTCATAGGATTCATTTCTGCCTCTCCTATCATCTTGCTTTCTTTTTTCTTATTCAAATAAGTATTATTACATTTGTATGTTAAAAGTCTAACAGAGGGGTGCCTGGGTGGCTCAGTGAGTTAAAGCCTCTGCCTTCAGCTCAGGTCATGATCTTGGGGTCCTGGGATCAGCCCCACATCGGGCTCTCTGCTCAGCAGGAAGACTGCTTCCCTTCCTCTCTCTCTTTCTCTGCCTGCCTCTCTGCCTACCTGTGATCTTTGTCTGTATAAATAAATAAAATCTTTAAAAAAAATAAAAATAAATAAAAGTCTAACAAAGTGTCCATGAACGTGGTGGAAAAGGCACATAGTCCCAGGCGCTCAGAATTGTATGGACTTTGAACAGAGCAAGCTCACACCAGAGACCATCATGGCTTTAGTATGAACGTGAATTTATTCATTTAGTATGAACGTGAATTTATTCATGCCTGCTGCCCCTGAAAGCACTTTGGCAGCCCCTTCATGAAAAGAGGATCTGGGTTTTGTAGACAGCTCCAGCAGAGGGCAAGCCCAAGATACAGAACTAAGTAGCCTTTGGATTCGGAGGAGGCTAGCTCAATTTAACTGTAATTTCCTTTCAAAATGTGAAACAAGAAAAGGTCAGGAAGGACATTTGACAAATGAAAGGGAATATATTGTTAACAATTCTTCATTTAAGTTAGCAAACTTGGATAAGGGATGCTTTGATGGATTTAAGTACTCCTTTGGAACATTTTCTCCTGCTCTAATAATCCATTCCATTGTGTTATAAAATAATCATAATCACCACTCACTGTCCCAAGTCAGAGCAGGAGAAAAGAAGTATTAAGAGCAAGAAGTACCAGAAATATCTTACATGCTGGTTTTCTGCTTTTTAAGAACTAGAAAGCACCGTCTCTTTGCTCTGCTGTCATCGCTGTGGCAAATGCGTACAGTGCTGGTGATAGGACTGTACTAGAAAGGTGTACCAGGAGAAGTGCCCTAAGACTGAAGAGTAAAGGGGCTCTGTGGAGGACCCATTTGGAGAAGGAAAGTGTCTCTCTGGCCAAGAGAGAATGAGCAATGGAGTAGAACAGAGAAACAAGCCTGGGGCCCCCTTTGAAAGCTTGGGTTCTTTTTTCTTGAGCAACACGGGGGAGGGACCCAGGACTCTCACTCCTACTGCGTTCCTGCCTGCAGGAGAGAGCTTCCACAGACAGGGAGGGTTTGAACCAGAGAACAAATTCTTGACTGATGGCGCAATCTACTGTATGAATGAGGGTCCCGGCAATACTGGGGAAGAAACCGGAAGCTCGTGCAGTCCAAAGCTCCACATCCATTCAGGAGAAGAGGACCAGCATCTGTGGAGGAGGGAGAAGTGAACAGAAGTGAACAGAAGTGAACCTTGCAAGCTGAAATTGCCCAGAATTCGCCAGTTCCTGTATGGCTGTGCTCAAGGGGAGTGTTTAGTCTAGGCATTTTCTCTTGCATAAACTACTTGCATAAATATTCAGCATTTGTTCCATATTACGGTAATTAATAAAGTTAATAATTGAAGGACTTCATAAAGGTTGGCATGGAAAATGGAGCACAGCGGTCACCTGTTATAAGGCAGAAGGCATCCTCCCAGGAGCTAGCCCAGGAAACTCTGGGACACGCAAGTGAATTACACGGGAAGGTGGCCTGGACTCCCATCCACGTCCCTTCTTGCACCCAAGTGCTGCTCTCGACTCACACCGTGGACTCTTGGGAATCTACTTTGGCCAAACAGAGGACAAGGAAAGAACTTAGGCCAGACTCACCGACCAGCTGGCATTGAACGTGTGCTGCCTCCCATTGGACTTTTGCAGCTCCGTGGCCTCACTGAGCAATGGTTCTGAAGGACTGGTGGTGAGGGAAGAGCCCCAACGTGGGCAGAGCTCTGAGCAGCACACTTGGCTGTTCACTTCTCATGAGGGAAGCTTACAAAGGAAATCCTGGTCAACAACAAATGACCCGACCGGCTGGCCAAGGGCTGGCCATGAACCAGACTGTGACATCACGGACAGGGAGTATGCGGGAAAGAGCACATGCCTGTATCTGTGGGGTCTTTGTGCTTCCTCATGACAGGGGGAAGATCTCAGTAACCAGGTGGACAGTATGACTCTTCCCCTGAACATCAGCCAGGGCTGTTCTCAACCACCCCTGTGCCAGGGAGCACAGTAAGGTGCCAGGAAACTTGGAATTGTGACTCCCTCTGGGTTACTATGGGCTCCTCAAACCAGTAGAACAGTAAGCAATGAAAAGAACAAATGTACTGGAGGGAGCATTTGTCCCTGACCGACACGTCTGCCTTGTCTCTGTCCCTATGTACCACTCAGCCACAGGCCAGGCTCGAGCTGAGAGATGGGGGGAAGCTTTAGAACAGATCTGATTGAAGTATACAAGCGGGTCTAGATAACTCATCCCTGAAAATTATGATGTCTAAAGTATAATTAAAAGCTACGGGATTTGCTTGAGATGGCATTAAAGTCGGGAAAGATCGAAGGCTGTGGTGGGAGAAAAAAAGAGCATCTTCTCTTTGCACATCATCTAGTTGAGCTCATTCAATAAACCAGTTATAAGTGGATTATTCAGAAACGTGGAGGAAGATCTCAGAAAAATCAACTGGAAGACAGGAGGTTGCCTGTAGTGAACATGGTTTGGAGTTGAAGAAAATATTTTTTTGCATTATGAGTTTTGCTCATACAATTTTAAAAATTATATACATATGAGACTTTGATAAAAAATTCAATTTAATTTTAACAAAATTTTATTTAGAATTTAAAATTTTTATTGAAAGCAAAAATTCTTGTGTGGAAAGGAGTGGGAGGGAAGATGACATGGAGAACTTAGAAACACGAAATGCCCTTCAGATTATAGGACATCATTTTTGAACTAGAGAGCCCTTGGAATCTTCTCATAAGCTTTCTTAATCAGGAATGCATGGATGAGGTTCAAGGGGGGGGTCCATGAATATCCTTAAATATTTTCTATTCAAAATATTGTGTCCCTGTACAGTCTCTAGGGTACTTAGCTTTCACTGGGTTCTGAGAATTAAAAAAAAAAAAAAAGAATTAAACAGTACTGATCAGATACCATTTACATAACTGATAAGAATTTATACATTGGTAAAGAAACGTGCGTGCTTGGTGATAGTGAGTGGAGTGACCCCCTGCACCAAACTGTTGACAGTAATCACCACTTGAGGGATCTGGGGGGCGGGGTGGGAGTCAATGAAGGCTTTCACTTTTTCCATATTGTTTGGATTTTTTAAGTAATGAGAATGTATTAGGCATTTTATGTTAAGTTTTGAAACTTCTGAACTATTGATTTAATTGATTCCTCTCATTTTAGAGTTGAGAAAATGAGCTGCAGAGCTATAGGCTCATAACCCAAGTCACACATGTTTGCAGAGGTGGGACAAGAAGCAGGTGTCCTGCATTCCACCCTCCCACCCATTCTGGTGATCTGGTGGCATTCTGAGCTGGTTCAAAGGGATCTCTCGTACCTTTAGGGTTGGTCCGTCTGCCAGGCATGTTGTAAACTGTTGAGTACCATCATGTTTGCACATGCACATGTACATGCACTTTTACAAGCCAGTTTTGCAAATACCATAATACCATCACCACCTGTTACCTATAATTAGAAGGAAGTAGTAAAAGTAAATTGATTTGCACAGGATTTCAGTGTCAGAGGCATCCAGAGTTTTTGATTTTTTGACTCTGCTTGTTCTATTAGCTCACACTGCCTGATCAGTATGAGTAGGAATTTCTAAGATCTACCTGATGGAGGGTCAGAAACTGCTAGTGGGCAACACATCCTGAGTAATGAAGAGTAGGGACTCAGTTCAGACTACCAGGTTTGAATTCCTTTTCCACTTTCCTGCTGTGTGACTTATGACATGCAGCCCTACTTCTCTGAGTCTCAGTTTTCTCATCTACAAAATGGGAATAATAACAATACCACCCCTTAGGGTTGTTGGAATAACACATATAAAAAGTACTTAGCACTGTATGTGTCATAATTCAATGTTAGCTGTTATTCTTACCTGATGCTTCTCAAAAGGGGATCTCCTATTCAGGTGCAGAACAGTTTAGATAAAAACAGGAACCCTACTTGTAGAACTGGAGTGTCAGAGAACACCTACTCAAACCAGGTTTCTGGCTCTGTGTTCCCAAGGAGGGGCAAGATGTCAAAGAGGGACATTTCAGAGTGAGGTGCCTCACCGCTCTCCTTTTCCCATTGTGGCCAGTTTCTCCTGTGGGTGGATTTCTTGTCCCTCACTTGCTTTGTGATTTCACGGGGTGGAAGTAGGTAACACAAATGCTGAGCCCCCAAGGACTAGCTGAGCGGAAGAGGGAAACTCAAAAGTCTCTTCCAGTCAAACCGACAATTCTACATTTGTTGGAGGGCACATTCCAAAAATCTCTTCCAACACCATCAGGTTCTTCATGGCTGAAATGTGCCACCAGGAGTTCTTCCAACTCAGGATGCCCTAGAGTGAGCAGGTATGCCTGTGAAAATGGAGATTCCTGGGCCACGTAGCTTTGAAATTTTGGTTTAGTAATCCAGCATGGCTTTTGCTAGCTGGGCTTCCTAGTGTGCCTTCTGACCACCTGCTTCAGAATCACCTGTGGGTTTGTTTAAAAGTATAACTTCCTGGATAATCCTGATAGCCATTAAAGCATGCAAACCACTGGCAAAGACCTTTGCCAACTTGGCCTCTTCTGGGGCAGATCAAATAGGCCACCGGGGTTATGAGGGATTCATCATGTTGCCACCATCTGGGTGCAGAGTGATTATGGTGATGTCCCCATGCCCTTGACCAGTGAGGATCAACTCTCAGAAGGCTAAAATGCCTGTCTATTTTTCACTGTCGGAGTCTAACTTAGCAAGCCAGAACTGGAATCTTCCTTTTCTTTTTGGACAATCAGGCCATTGAGCAAGAGTTTCTTTATGGTGTTGATTTATCAAATAAGTCACATCAATCTAGATGCTCAGTCAAGAGTCGTGTGTTATTTATTGATAACTTAAGTTAAGAAGAGCTCATAAAAATTTCAATACTTGCCCACGCAAGTGGAGGGTAACATTTTTATGATGCAATAAACTCTCATTCTCCAGCGCGGCAGATCAGGTTGCATGAGCGCTAACAGATCCTTGCAGAGATCAAATTTGTTCTGTTCAACATTTTGAATAAAATTACCATGGTGAAAACCTTTCTGCACAGGCTAATGAGACTTTAAGTGAGATCAACCAGGAGGCAGATCCAATCACTCACATAAGGGCTTTCTGGTTTAAAACACAGACTGCTCAGAGAGAAAAAGACCAACAACCCAATAGAAAAATGGGTGTATCAGTCGAAAAACTGTTCAGCCTCACTCAGAATAAAAGGTGTGTAAACTCCAAGAGACCATGTTTCACCTCTTCGATTGGTAAAGATGAAGGAGCGTAACAGGCAGGAGTCCTGTATGTTGTTACAGTATGTTTCAAAAAAGCACATTTCTGAAAGGAAGTTTGATTATGCCTATCAAAAATTTAAATGTGATGAGATGGTCACAGCAATTTTGCTTTTGGGAATTCTTTCCACTTTTACATGTATGTACAGTGGACGGTCATTGTAGCACTTTTTTCGTAGCAAATGACTAGAAACAATCTAAATAGGCATCATTAGTTAAATATTATTAAATTTTTAGGCAGTTAACAATTAAACAGTCAAATACTGGTTAAATACATTTTTCGTATTCTTCAGTCCTTAGAAACAAGGAGCCACATCTACACAACTTAGAGAAAAGCTCCAGGATCGACAGTTAAATGATAAAACACAAAAATGTACCATTTCTGTTGCTGGCACTGGTCTAGATCCTCCACATCTATTAATTAATCATTAAATCATATGAGGTAGGTACCATTAATGTCCCAGGTTCAGTAATGGGGAAATTAAGGCACAGAGAGGTTAAGTAATTTGCCCAAGGTCACACAACTGTCATACAGCAGAGCCAGGATTTAAACCCAGACTCCTGGGTCTAGAGTTTGTGGTGTTAATCATTATGTTGAGTTGTGTATAGTATGCTGCCATTAGTGTAGGAAACATTTATCTCTATGCATGCCCACACGCTACATACTTACATACGCAGAGACTCTCTTTCAAATGATAAATGTGAAAATAGTAACGAATTGGCCTTTGCAGTGATGAACTACTGCTTAGGGTCACTGGTATGGAGACACTTAAATGACGTTTCACTCTTCAAAATTTTTAGTTGCATATATATGAACCTCCTCCACCCACTGGACCTCCACTAAGAAACAAACATACAAACAAACAGATAGTCACAGAAAAACAAACAAACAAACAAATAAACAAACAAAAAAAACCAGATCACAACTTGTGCCCTGTAGGTCATGGAAATCATAGAGCCTCTGAGGCAGGCTGAGTGAACAAGGGACTCTTCAGGGACTGGAGAACTGGGTATCAACACACTTCAAGTTCTGCTTTGTCTAAAGTAAGGAATTTTATAGAAAGAATTAAATTGTGTTTGCACGGACAGTTTGAGGACTCTGATTTTATTTGCTTTTCTTTCCCTAGTGAGGGAAATCTTCCCTGACACTTTTAATTTCCAATCATAGAAATTTTCTCAATAGTCTTCCCCCCATGGAGCCTAGATTCAGTGTGGAAATCTCGGAGGGTGATCTACTGCAAGTCCAAGGACATTTATGGCAGTGCAAGAAACCAGAGTGAGGTGGTTCTGAAAGCTCTGGGTCTTTCCAAGGCCTGTTCCACCCATTTTAAGCTTTGATACTTGCAAAAACAGAAATGCTAGATAGCCAAGATGTCAGACAAAACAAGCCATTTATCTAAGCAACTTGTATAGAGTCTGTACAGCTCTTCAAAGGAAATTGTAGAGTGAACTAGATGATTCAATAGTCAAAAGAAGAACTACTTATTTCCAAGCAGTTGAGCAGCGAGGAATGAAAGCTCTCTTTGGCCTCAGACACCAACACTAAAGCTGTCAGCTTCCTCAAGGGTGTGTATGGCTCTCTTGGGTGTTTTCACTTCAGCTGCAAACTGGGAAAAGGCATGACTTCAGGTAATCTCCTCACAGGTCAGACACCGCCATCAATGGGGGTGGCCCCTCCCCTCATCCTGCAACTCAAGGCTCTGTCTGTAGTCTCTAGGCCCCCAGGGAAAAGAAGATCTGGAAGACCCATAGTAGGTCTGGACTGGATCTAAGTTTTATTCTAACAAAGAGAGAGTGAAGCATTCTGGGAGCTTCACTTCTCTTGAAGATGATCTACAAGACCTTTTCAGATAACTCTCACAGATAAGTAGAAACTTCACCATGACTCTGGAACCTCTCAATCTCTTGAGGAGTCCCCTAAAGAGAAAAGTCCACTGGGTTTGTCCTGTGGGAACCCACTCTGGAGAACTTGGACTATAAAGACCCAAGAGACCGGCCTTGCCCTTTGGAATCTACTCACCACCTGCCCACCTGTATGTGAATCTGTGTATATTCACACCGGCAACCGACCGGCCATGTAGCATCTTCCATCAGCCCATTGCTCACCCAACCTTATCCCAACTTCTACTTCTCATTTCTGGCCTGGGTTCACTTTCTCTGGGGCATCCTTACTACATTGTTAATAACTCCATTTGCAACTGACCATATCTGAAACTGCCAGGTAGCATCTGGTTGTGAAAACAGATTCTGGAGTCAGATGCCAGGATTTAAATGTTGGGCCTACCATGTATCAGCTGAGTGACATAGGGCCAGTTTCTTCACTGCTCCCTGCCTCAGTTTCTTTATCCGTAAAATGGGGATGTAATTGTATACATGCCATAGGATTGATTTAAGAGTGTAAATGAGAGGGCGCCTGGCTGGCTCAGTCCATGGAGCATGTGACCCCCAATCTTGGGGTCATGTGTTCAAGCCCCACGTTGGGTGTGGAGATCACTTAAAAATAAAACTTTTTTTTTTTTTTTTTTTTAAAAAGAACGTATATGAGATAATCTACGCAGCCAGTAGCACTTTTCCATTTTGGGTTTACATGAAGATGAAGTAAAGCATAAGTAAAATATTTGAAACAGGAGGAGATTCTTGATGGTAAGATTAATACAGGCCTGGGTTACTAAGAGAAGGCATTGAATTAACTTGACAAAATGGAATCCTTCTCTTGAGATAATTTAGATGTTCTCCCTTGGTGACAGCCAATGGAGTGAATAACCTCTCACATTCCTTCTAGAGTCTCCTCTAAGTGTTGCCACAGAGGCTGTATTATGGGTTAGAGGAAACCCAATGTCCCGCTTACTTGGCAGTGGGAAGCCAGAGGTTCTAAGAGCTAATCTCCCAAATGTGCCACTCCACTGCCGGCTAAAGGGTAGGTACAAGAAGACAGCTTGAGAACCCACCCCTCTGCCGCTCCATCCTTATGTTTCTGTTGCACAAATGCAGCAAAATGAGTAGCAATATTTTCATTGAAAATATGCCTCATGCAAATCAGTTTGGTAAATATGGAATTTAGCCTTTATAAAAGAGCACCTGTTCCCCCCTCCCATTCCTCCATTTAATTTTTGCATTCAGATGTGCTCTGCTCGTGCATGAGCCTGGTCCCATACACTACGGCAAGAACAGACTTGCCGGTTTTGAAACCAGCCAAACACACCCCCCTATTTTCCAAGAAAAATCTTCTCTAAAAAATTACAGGCACCTGCATGTTGGTTTTCTAGTGGGCCTTGAAGGATAGTCCCACGGAAGTGAAGAATATTGACATTTTTGAAGCATGAGAACTCTCTGCAGTTGGCGCGGGCTCTGGCGGGTGAGGAGGGGGCAGCTGGGCAGAGGCAAGGGTCAGCCCTGTCGTCGCACGGCCCCAGGGCGGGTGGCACGTGACGGCGCCTCTGCCGTGTGGCGTCGCTTGGGTTAACTGCTCTTCTCTGCAGAGGAGCTGAGATTTCAACTCAGTTGCGGTTTGGTCTGGGTGGTTTCCTTTTTCCCTCACCATCAGAGGGATATTTTAAAATCACAAATGGAACCTGGGGAGAGGAGGCCCAATTTGACACCTTTGAACCTTGCTGGGGCCACGTGAGAGGTTCGGATTTAGAGGGGTTGTTGGGTGGGGAGGCGCAACCCCGGGAGAGCCTTTCAGCGCCTTTCAGAGAGGGACACAGAATCCGAGTTTCCTCAAATGGTGTTTTTTTTGTGTGAGACCTGTCAATAGAAATATCAAACTGTGAATATACAATTGAACTTTATTATCCCTTTTGATTTTGTAACTACATAGGTATGACAGACAGAAGCCGATTTGAAAAGAAACTCACAATTGCTAGCGTGTCCCTTGTATGAATCCCACGGCTGGAAGTTTTTCTGTAAATCGGCATCCTCAGGTAGGGGCTGTGCAGGTGCCTCCCACTGACTCCTGAGATAGGTTTTAATTAAGGAACATGAAATCTCTCAACTTTCCGCGACAGAGTGGAAGTGCCCTTGCGCTCTGAAACATGGCTCCAGCCATGGCATTGTGGGGCTCCCTATTTACTCTCTGCTCAACTTTCATTTCAAAGATTCTTACTTTGTGAGCCGAAGGCTTTTTCTTTTCTTTCTTTTCTCTCTTTTTTTTTTTTTTTTTTCTTTCTGCTTATCCCGGAAATGGACTAACCCTGGAATTCAAGAGTCCAGCTGTGCTTTCTGCCTCTGGCATCGTTAGAAAGCCGAAAGGTGGGAGCTGCTCTCCAAAGGGTTGGCCTCAGAATGAAAATCTCGCTCCACAGAGGGAATCAGAGAGTTGGGGCCAAGGCCCCTCTCACCCATGGTGGTGGCAGGAGCCAAATCCAAGGACTATACTCTTCCCGGTGCTCCTAGTTGCTTAAAGTCACAGGAAGTGTAGCTTCTTACAAGCTCCACCTCCCCAGAGCCTTTCCTCCCCAAAGCTTACATCCTGGTAAAAGAGAGAATCGCACAGATTCTTCAGGAATGAAATTGCTTCTGGGATGGCTGGGTGGCTCAGTCAGTTAAGCGTCTGCCTTTGGCTCAGGTCATAATCTCAGGGTCCTGGGATCGAGCCCTGGTGTTGGGTTCCCTGCTTGGCAGGGGGTCTTCTTCTCCCTCTGCCCTTCCCCCCTGCTCAGGGTCTCTCACACTCTCTTCCATAAATAGAGTCTGTCTCTCCCTCTCCCTTCTCCCCTGCTCATGCTCTCTCTCATAAATAAATAAAATCTTTTTTTTTTTAATCGTTAAGGAATGAAGGAATGAAGTTGCTCCTAAGGATGCTTTCAATTTCAACCATATACATGGAAGTTACTAGAAGTAACACAGATTAAGTGAAGTGCACATTGGCTAAGGGTCACAAAAACCAAGGCCATGGTAATTAGTGTGACCTGACCAGGTATTTGATCTGTGTCTGTATCTGTACATGAAAGACTGGACTAGATAATCTATAAAATATTCTTATGGTTCCACGTCTCCCCAAGTGCACCCAGCAGCAGTTAGATGTTGAGAAATTAATGCAGACACAGAGAAGTTATAAAATATAGCCATTGCCAGGGATGCTATGCAAAATGATGACAGGATTTGTCTCTGGAAAGGAGCAGAGTAGGATTGAGAAGGCAGACAAAGGAAATTTTCGCCTTATCTACGATTTCTTTTTTATTTATTCACGAGGAGACTGCACTCATATTATTTAGGCAGTTAAAAATTAGTTTGAAATCCAGCAAACTCTAAAATAAAGTTAGAATGGAGGAAAATGCTGTTTCTCTCACCCTGTCCCCCACAAAACAATGTGGTCACACTTACTATGATTCTATATATTTTATACAGGCATATAGATGCACAGAGAAAGTTGTGGAAATCCACATACCAAGCTGATGGCAATGGTTACCTCGGCGGGTGGGAGGTATGCGTTAGGTAGTGAGAGTTAAAGATAATTTTAGGCTTTCCTGCAGTGCTTTAAGGTTTTAATGGGAGGAATGTAGTCCTGCATTTCCCATCTAATGAAACCACACAACCTACGCAGACTAGGTTTTAGGGCGAAGTGTGTGTATATACGTGTACATATACAGCAGTATGTACTCATGTCTATGTGCAAGTGCACACACGCGCACACCTTCTGCCCAAAACGTGAATTTGCAGTATTATTGGAGAAACTGCAACGGTATGAACACTTAAGGACTGGAGAATGGTTCTTAGGCAAGCTTCAGCAAGCTCAGCTCTACGCCAAGCCTTCCCTAACTATTGTGTTCACACTCACCTGGCTCTTCTTGAATGCCTACCTTCAAAATCACCCTGTCCTCCCCAAACCCCTTCTTCCTCCCTGTGCGTCTTTGGGTCCAGCCTTAGGGATCCCTGAAACAGACCCCATCCCAATGTTTCATTCTAAGTTTCCACCTAGGAGGCACATGCCCAAGTGCCTTGTACTGTTTGCCCTTGCTCTGCCGGGTCTGCTCACCCAACTCTTGGGGAATGCCTCTCCCACTTCTCTGCCATAGGAATGTCCCCAGGGAGCCTGCTGATGTGCCAAGTCTGAGTCCGGAGACCAGCCCACAGATGCTGCCTCACAATCCCTAGGTGAGGGCACCAGACATCCGTATTGGTCCTGAGCACCCCAAGGGACGCTCAGCCCAGATCCATTTGGCAAATGCTGCTCTCAGGTCCGACATGGCCCCCGCATTACACTGGGGAGAAAAAGAAAACACATTTCCCTCCCATGGGGGATGGACTAAAAATGGCTTTAGACTCTCCTACACGCGTAGATCCAGAAAGGAAAGCAATTTGGCATTATACATCAAAAACCTTTAAAAAGCTCATAGCCTTTTATCCAGCAATGCTGCTTCTGGGCATCTGGATGAAAAGAATCAGAAACGAACATAGAGATTTATGTATAGATCTTCATCATGCAGTTGTTTATGGTTAAGTATGAAAATAGCTAAATGAAGCATGATTCTGCCACAGTGGTACTACATAACTCTCCAAAAAGGGAAGGGGAACTTTTAAGTGCATGGTTATGCTTATGGCTACTTAATAAGGAAATAATCAGGAATTCAAATGATATCACCAATGTGATCTTTCTATGAAGAAAATGAAGAAAAGACAGAAAAAAAGGGAGGGGGGCTGGAAGAAGACTGAAGGGGAGATTAGCATATAGAGGCGCTAAAGAGAGAGTGACCCAATAAGCCCGAGTTAGAGGACATAAACCAACCCCCAGCCCTTGGCATTTTATCCCATCAGTACCAGTAATAAAGAAAAACTGAGCAGATAATTTGGTTGACGGTATGGGAGGCAGAATATCACACAGCTGCTTTACCCACAGCTGTATGGCTTTGCAGTGTTGACAGTTTGGGGAAAAAACAGAAAGACAAATAGGAAATAAAACCTTGTCTTGGGCTGGGAAGTAAGCAGATGGGCTGGGATGTGACCCACACAGGGAGCCTTGGTTTGATTAGTAGAAGTTACTGATTTAACTTGAATTTCAGACCTATAATTTCTATCTTTTAATGAAGTTTCCATTATTTGGAGTTTTTCTAACCCCCCCCAGAGCTTCTAAGTGTTTTTTTTTTAAACCAATATTTATTTCTGTATGTTTTATTTCATGCTTTGAAAAATTCCCATAAACAAAATCACTATAATACACATTTTCCTTTGAAGATTCCACACCCCCTCCCAATCTCGCCCCTCCCACCACCTTCAGATGGTAAGTAAACTCTTTGTATTATTGAAAACCTAGGCTGATAGACACAGGAAAAGTGAAGCAGTGGATTAAGCAATTATTTAGGGAACTTCAGCTGGGTAGACAGTCTGCCTAGCTGATGCCATAAGATGTTTCTTTCTTTTCTTTTCTTTCTTTTTTTTTTTCCTCACTAGCTGTCTTTTCTGTGACCAAAAATATGTGAATGACGGCTTCCACTCTTGCTTTCACTTTGGCCGAAATCATCTTGTTACCGCTACTTAGGTCAGATGTCAAGTAATTAAGAGAATGATATTAACACATCAATTCTGAGAATTCTCTGTTTTATGAAAGCATCTATTTTAGAACTCTTGCAGGTGGCTGTGGCTCACAAAGCCTGTCAGATGTACTGGATGCAAAAAGGTTCAAGGGCTGCTTGTGTTTTTCAAATGTTATCTAAGGAATCTTTTCACAAATCCCTGCTATTGTTCGACATAATTTTTGTGGCTCTTGGGGACTTAAATGCAACCGAACAATTTTAAAGAAACCAAAATATGACAAAAGAAATAATAGCCCCCTATTATAAAGCATTCTCTTCTTTTTCTCTCCCTCCCTCCTCCACCTTTCAACCAATGCCCTAGGCTGGCTGATGCAACTTATGTCTGAGAATGCTGGAAATTTTAGGGTTGTGACTGCACTGATTTAGCAGAATATCTGAAGCACTGTGCACATATTAGATTACCATAAATTAGGGAGCTTTTTTCTCTTTCTTTCCTTTTTTTTTTTTAGAACAAGAAGCCATTGAAAAGCAAGAGCAATGTATGGCTGCTGGGTCAAGCTCATTGGTTGGATTTAATACTAAGTTGATAGTGATTATAATAATCAGAGAGGGAGATGCTCAGTTAATGTGCTAGCACTCTATGCATGGCCAAGAAAAACTACTCCAAATAATTTCAGTTTGCTTTTTGAAATTCACAAATAATTTCAAAAGTTGAAATTATTTGTGAATTTCAAAAAGCAAGTAGAAATATATCCATTTCTTCCCTTCTACTTTGTTGTTTTCCTCTTCTTAATCTCCCAAAGCCTCCCTGTTACATTAAAAAAAAAAAAATCTTTTTCAGGGGCACCAGGCTGGCCCAGTGGGTGGAATAGGTGACTCTTGATCTCAGGGTCATGAGTCTGAGCCCCATGTTGGACGTAGAGATTACTTAAAAAAATTTTGCTCAGAGTTCTGTTCTATTTTCTTGTTCATCCTATACATAATAATAATGATGGGGATAGTTGATATTTATCAGGTAATTACTACATGCAGGACATGGAACTAAGCACTTTACACATATTAATTCATTTAAAACTACAGTAGTCCTATGAGGTCAGCACTGCTATTATTTCCATTTCCCAGATGACACCATTTGCCCAAGGTCCGAAGCTAATAAGTGCCAGAGCCAGGTTCAGGACCCAGGTTTTGAAGTCCTGACACCATGCTCTTAACCACTATAATGGACCATAAATATATTTTTTCCACCCTGGGAGATACTGATCTATTTTCATACATAGACAAACAGCAATTTATTTGCATAAAAGGAGAATTTGCTGCCAACGCTCATTAGATTTGATTATGCTTTTGATTAATAAGAATTGAACAATACACACCCAGTATTGTTTATATATTTAACTCAACTATAGCTTTAATAGCACAACATTTCTATGCTTACTATAAAGTGCTTTTTCATTGGCTTATTGGTTTATTTCTTTTGAATTCCTTGACTCGATTTGCCTCAAAGTTCTGCTCACTTCACAGTAGAAAGAGCCAATGAACACTCATTTGTAAATTAAACGTAAGTATAGTGGACTTAGGAAATATTCATGGGGGTAAAAAGGCAATTCTCCCAGCAGATAAAGCTCATCAGAGATGTTCCAAGGAGAATGACTGCACCAAACCAAGCACAGTGTTTTCCTCCAATATCCCTTCCTACCACGCCAATAACCACTACCACTAACATTCATGAATTGAGAAGAAAAAAGCTATCGATAGAAAGAGAAATAGAGGCTCTCTCCAGGCCTGGCAACTAGACTATCATAGGACAGGCAGGGAGTGAGTGAAGCCCAAGCAAGCCACAGGCCAGTCTTGGAGGCTGGTAAAGATAAGAACACAGTTTAATGCTAAAACTTGGCCTGCAGAGTAAAAAATGGACTTAGAAACAGTCACGGCAAAAGCTCAGGTTTGTTGCATGGAGGATAAGAAATTAATACAGAGCAGAGGTTAATGAGAGAAAGAGAATTTGTGTACAAGACCAAAAATAAAGACTGCAGAGGGTTGAGAGTAATTCTAGGTCAAGAGACGAAGGTCAGGAAGCTTTGGCTGTTGGGTTGGGGTCTGTGTCTACTTTATTCTAACCCAGGCCCAGAGTGTCCTGGAATGTCGGCCCATAGCCCCAAATTCTAGTACTCATGTCTCTCCCAACCCACTGAGTGCCTTAGAGGGACCCTGGGGTCACACATGGCTACATCATTCACAAATTCTAGTTCAAAATGAAAACATTGTTAAAGATACTAAAATCCTCTATGGCCTTGTTCTCTTGACTGGTTATGATGTTTATTTGTTATTTAATTTCACTCTAAGGAAAGAAAAATTATAATTTCAGATTATTGGTATGAATTTTACTGTTCATCTTTATATTGTGCAATTCTACTTTTAAATGCATTTATGAGAACATTTAACTTGTTTGTGGAACCACTGAAATGACACAATTTCTATTTCCTAACTCATACATATATATGTATTCCATTCTTAGCCCAACAGTGAAGACGCCACACCAACTTTCCTCTACTCTTTTACTTCCTGTTCAATGTGTGCACATTTGACCAAAACGTTTTATCTTTAGCTGACGAGTATGAAAGGAATGAAAAGAAAAAGAATTATGGGTTGCCCTAGCTTTCTTCAATATCATCTTAGAAACATGGTTAAGAAAGAATATGATAGTGTTCCTTGGGACTTCTTAGAACACCATTTCCTCCTTCCTGTGTTGGAAGCAAGTTGTCGTTCAAACAGAAAAGAGTAGCTTCTCAGGGATATCAGCACCCTCATTTACTCCAGTCATGGATGCCATGCTTTACCTCATACTCTCTTTTGAGTCTTCTAGAACTCCTCTGCATCCTGTGTCCACAGGAATTCGATGTTCATGGAACTCGGTGAATTCCATATGTGAGCGGGGCATCAAGGAACAGTGGACATACGTATGGCATCATCTTCTCTGCTCATACACATGTTCCATGGTCCCACTGGACCTCATTTACAAAATACAAAGCTTAAAAATAAAACTATTAAGAAATTGAGAAGACGACAGCAGAGCACAAGCATAGGACCTTTCTGTGTTGTGGATCCCGTCCAGCTGCACAGGTGGGACGTTCATGAAGCTGACCCAGCCTGGGGTTCCTGCTATTGTGCAACTAAGAAATGATCCAGTGGTATCCTGAAATGGAGGGACTTACACTACTGTGACTAGAATGGTAATAGACAAAGACCTAATATATACAGGGATAGCAAAGCACCTACCCACACAAGGGACAGAATTCCCAGTGAGTGCTCCTGGGCTTAGGGCTGGATGGGTCCGCTCACCTGACCAGTACTCCAGGACACTTGCTCAGTATTCCCTTAGAAATTCTCTCCTGGTCCATGAGCCCCAGCACATCCTAGATCATCTAACAACCCTAGAAATGATTCTAATATGACAAACAGGAGACCCCTCTCTCTCCCCTTCCTCCTTTCCTTTTCCCTCTTCTCATTTTATCAACAGAGCCCATGTTCTGCTGTCCCTTTCTACAAGAATGGAAGAGAGCTCAGGAGCCTACACGAAGGGCTTTAAAATTAGAAACAGAAACCTGTTCACCTTCCTTAGCTGGATGAGGGGAGGAGAACACAGTGGGAAATACCTTCCATTCCTCCCCATGAATTTCTACCCCAAAGGCTGAGCTGGAGGTACTTTCTGCAAAATGGCATCTTATGTATAGGGACGTATTTTTTGTCCTTACATTATTTAAAGACAGAATATTTGACTTACAGGAATTGTGACTTACTAAAATTTACTAAAATTTAAATCACACTGATTCTCTGGAACAAATTCTGTGATGATATACCCATTTTTCCATAAATCAAACCAAAACACAACCAATGATCTGAGGTACTTGGGCAACTTTTGACCGTGCCTTTTTCAGATCATCCTCTAAAGAATTAACCCAATATGCTCATTACTGAGTACCAGCATTTATATATAAAAGTTGTTCATTGTACATATCTATATATTGATATATAACATTATTTACATGAGAAAATGGCCTTGTAGATATTATATACCTATATATCTATATATGTAGATGATCTATATCTGTGTTTATCTCTACACAGCTATATGAGAAATGGTCTTATAGTATCACAGGCAATTCTGATAGCTCAGAGAGCACCTTTGATTGGATAAGAAATCTCATGTAACCTGATTTCAGTTGCCAATTTCAATCAGAGTTTTCCTCCATGACTGAGACGGTCGTGTAAACTGATCTAGTTTAGCTGATAGGAACAGTTCCAGAAATCCAACACGGAGAGTGTTTTTTAATAAAAATGTATACAGGATTGGAATGTTGATAAGACATTTGCAAATGTATATAGAAATATGATAATTTATACTATTTTTTGATAAGACTCCTGGTTGGCATTAGTGATGTGTCATATGATTGCATTAATTGCAAAGAAGAAACTCAAAATGGCATAATTGTGCCTGATGTTCAAGTAATAGAAATGGAATTTAAAGTGTTGTTAGAAGATGGGAAATGTTACCGAGGTGAAAAGGTTTTAAAAACATGAATGCAAAACCGAACCATTAGCACATGTAACCCTTTCGAGGTATCATGAAGTGTGCAACGGCACTCGACAATATCTGCTGACCCCAGCAAAAATAAAAGACAAGGGGGAGGTGACCGTCAGTCTCCAGCGCGTCATCTCTGAAAGTGCTTAGCAGGGGGCGGGGGTGTGTGTCATGTTGTAATACCCTTCCTCCCTTAGATCCTAAGTACTTATGTTGACGTCTCTGGCCACTGGCTGTGTTGGTGTGAGACACAGCATCATCCAGCAGTCTGGAGTGTGGGCTCTGCACACCACACTGCCCGAGTTCAGATCTTGGCTCTACTGCCAACTAGCTGTGTGTCCTCAGGCTAACCACTCCACCTCTCTATGCTTTTAGTGGAGTCTGCAAATGCAGAGTCATTCAGTGTATCTTTTTTTAGCCACCAGTGATAAGACTGAATGAATTAATATTTGTTGAGCTCTTGAGAGAATACCTGTCAAATAGTAAATAATCAGTAACTGTTTTTCAGGTAAAAAATTTTTAATTGATTATGAAATGTATACATGGTGTTTTCTTTATAGTCAATGTGAGCTGTGGAAACTTCCTCTGAGAAACCTTCTTAGTTACAGAGCACAGCATGAACCCCCCTCAGTCACAGCAATTGTGGCAGAGATGGGAGTTCTTTCCTCGCCCAGCACACCCACAGCCTGGCTGACTATGGAGGTCCAGGTAGCCATGTTTACTGCTCTGACCAGAGCTGACCAGAGAGAAAATGCTCACTAAATCGGAACAAAAAGATTGTCCCTCCAAGAAATTTGACATAGGAGAGCCTAAACATGGACTGGGCTAACTTTCAGGAGCTGAAGAGCAAAGTTATATAGAATCCAAGAGGAGTGAACTTCTTCACAAGACAAGATAAAGTCACGTACCAGCATCGACCATGGGGGAGTACAAATGAAGAACTCTTCCCCATGTGGAAAGCCAATCCATGAGATTCTCCTATGTCCTTACAATAAACCCCCTTCTCACCGAAGCTAGCAGGAATGGATTATTGGGCCTGGCGACCCTAAGTGCTAGACCAGGAGCTGGAAAACAATGCCTGAGTATCTTCTGTTGTACCCATCCCTGGGCCAGATGCTGGGTGTGAGGAAGGACTAGAAAGAACTTCCATTTATTGAGGTGCTCGAGGTGGCAGGCAGTGCTGGACATTTCAGTCCGTCACCTCACTTATGCTCCCTGGTGATCATATTACATTGGTCTTATTTCCCATGGGTGAAGACACTTATTTCATGGGTAAAGACACTGAGGCTAAAAGAAATCAAATGGGTTTTCCCAGGGAATGGCAGAGTTAGACTTTTATTTCAAATTTGTCAAACTCTATGTCCCAAGCTCCTACCAAAAACATTTTTAAAAGGGTGTTTGTTCAAGGATACGCATGTGAAAATATGCACCTTGTAGCTCTAATTCTTTATATTATTTGAAATGCATTCGGTGACTGCAGTGAACAGCATGATAACAACAAAGCCGAAGAGAGCCAGCCTCTGTCCACTTCTGTTCTAACTTGCAAACAAGGGCCAGTAAATGAAAGATCTTAGGCTTTGATGCAGGAAGCGTATTTTAGGGCTAGGGGAAAGAATCAGTATAGAAGTGGGTTGACCTTGGGGGAGGAAATTGAGGCATTTCCCTTCTCTAATGATCAAAGTGAGAGGAAGGTGGCAGTTCATCTGGGCTCAATCTGGCAACTTTCCTATTGTCGGGAGAGCCCGGGGGAAGCTGCATGTGGAAGTCATCTCTCCCTCCCCTCTGCTGCTGTGACACTAGGTTAGTAACGCGCTTCTGCATCTCCTAGCAGATATCTGTATTAGATGCACTCGGAAAACTGCCTTGCAGAATTGTGCAAGCCAGGACAGCATTCTGAAATGTTTGTAACGGATGTCCATGTAAACAGCTTATTCAGAAAGCTCAGCTCTTTGGCATTTGAGCATTAAAGAATTTTGTTTTATAAGAATCGACACTAAGTCTACTCTATTCAAGACACACCTCCCTTTTACTGTGGGTAATGGTTCCTTTAATGATTATTTGACCAGACTGCATGTATTTTTAGCTATTTTTGCTTATTAAAACAATCTTCTTTCAGTCCTGTTCTTATAAAACTTCAAACCCAAATAATGATTTCAAATCATCTCCTTCCTCACCTGGCACAAGGTAAAATTGTATGGGGCAGGGGGGTGCCCCTCCTTCTCCCATTTGAGATGCTGGTTCCTCAGGTGGGCTTGTGGGGGGGAAGGGAGGGGACCATGCAAAGGAGCAATGTCTCCTTTAACCCATCAGCCTCTAGTCCTCTACTTGGTTGGCCTTCTGTCCCCACCCATCGCCTTGGGGTCGGGTGGCTAGGTGGCAGCTTCCACAGGGCCCCGCTGGCAATGACTCATCCTCCTGTAGCCAACTAGCCTGCATACCCATATTTAGCTGCATCTACCAGCTGACTCTGGGTTGGGGGTCTCAAGCTGCATTTTTCCAATGTGAGTGTCTCTTTGTCCTCCATGAAGCAGCAGGGCTGACAAAAACAAAGTTACAATTTATGGCAAATTCTCAGGCCCCCGGACAAGCGAGGGACCCATCTTCTGTTGTCATCTGGGACCCTGGCCACTGTTTCACCAATTCTCTTTGCCTCTGCTCTGGTATTATAGGGGCAGATCAGCAGATCTGCCACCCAAGTCATCAGTCAACCAAGGTCTCAATAAGACTTTTTAGTGAGCCAGGGAAGGAAGTAGGCCTTCTTTTCCCACTGCTATACAAGAACAGAAAGCCCCAAACATTTCTCTCTCCAGATGGCCCTGCTGGCAGGTGACAAGCCTCCCCACAGGAGTGGTGCCCGTCCTCAGGTTAAACAAGAGGAAATACCCATTGATACCCCGTTAAAATGCATCAGTCACCAATATACCCAGCTATACCCAGCATACACTCCTATTTATGTCAAATAGTAATAATGCTTATTTGTACAGTCTTAACCTCTTCAGGAAATTTTTGTAGAAGTTTGTTTTCATTAGATGATATTTTTTGCTCAGAAGCAATCATCTAGGATCTCTCCTCCTTAGGCCAGCCTGTCAGGGATCTACTGGGGAAAGAAAGGAGAGGGGAAGCAGACGATTAAGTGTCTTGTGATGGGAGGGGTGTAAATGGACATTCTTCCATGTTATTCCTAGACCAATACTACCATGCGCACACACACATACACACACACACGCACACACGCACATACCTGCCAACTAAAGAGTGGAGGAAACAGTTTCTCCTATAATATTCCTCATCGGCATTTCTTTTATTTAAACATGAGATATGAGTCTTGGCACTGATCATTAGGGGAGAACCAAGGAAACAAGTCAGGATGAAAAAGAGGAAAAGATGTGGAACTTCTTACAGTCAATATTTTGCTGTTTCACTTTATGGGAGAAATACAGGTTATTTTAAGATGTTATATGTGTTATTTGCTTCGAGTCTGAATTTAAAAATATTATACAGTGCTATTAAAATAGTACAATAATTTGCTGGGTTTAAAAGTACTAAACATTAAATCTCCAAACAATGAAATCTAATAATTGAATCTAATAATAATAAGAGGGAATGGTGGAGTGCAGAATGAACTTCAGACAATTTACGGTTATTACTTTTTAAGACTATTGTCTTAGCCTGTTTGGGCGCCTATAACAATGATACCGTAGACTGGGTGGCTTATAAACAACAAACATTAATTTCTCACCCATCTGGAGGCTGAAAGTCCAAGATCATGGTGTCAACAGATTTGTGTCTGTGAAGGCCCACTTCCTGTTTCAAAGACAGTACCTTCTCACTAGGTCCTCAAATAGAAGGGGGAATGGGGCCTGGGGATCTCTTTTATAAGAACACTCATCTCATTCATGAGGGCCCTACCCTCATGACCTAATCACCCCCTGAAGGCCCTACGTCATAATATCACATTGAACATTAGGACTTCAACACATGAATTTAGGGGAACATAAACATTCAGACTGTAGCAGCTGTCATTTGTCTTCCTCTTCTTTTCCCTTTCTTCTTTTTCTTTGCTTTAAAAAATATTTGTTAGTGGATGGTACCTATCGTTATATTGTGGAGGGCACCACCAATAGGGCTGGAGCCAAAGAAGCATCAGGGCCTACAGGAGGCCGGCGAGACTCCTGGGACCAGAGGGAAGTGGGTAGTCAGGAGACTGCTGTCATATAAAGAAAATAAGCAGGTAAATAAAGATACAGACACTTCCTTTCAGTAGAAGGACAACCAACAAAGGCAGAAGTAATGATGAAATTAGAAAAATCAAAATTTGGCAGCCATTGCAGTAAAATTTTATTCAGGCAAGAATCAAGCAAGGATGATAAAATAAGCAGAGAGCTTAAGTAAGATATTAACATGATTTTAAGGTAGTGCTCCATGAGACATTTGCTCATTACCAATGAAAAGCTATTAATAATTTACAGTGAAGAAATCTGGCAAACACCACCTCAGCCAGAGATCACAGTTAACACGGCCAGTGATAGGACATACTGATGTCATTTTCTTCCTACCATGATATAATGAGAAGGACACAATAACACTTTGATGATATTCCTCTCAAAAATGCATAACCTAAATCTAATCAAGAAGAAACAAGCTCAAATTGAGGGACATTCTACAAAATAACTGAATGCTACAAAAATATCCAGGTTGCAAAGGATAAGAAAAGTCTAAGGAAGTGTTTCAGAATTAGGAGACTAGAGACAGAGGAAAAAAATGAGGCAACTAAATGCAACATGTTATCCTGGATTGGATAATGGACTACAAAGAAAAATTTTTTGTGTGCTATACAGACACGTATTGGGACAATTGGTAAAATTTAAATGAGGTCCTCGGATTAGATAAGTAATATTATATCAGTATTAATTTCCTGATTTTGTTGGCTGTTCTTTGATTAGGTAGGAGAATGTCCTTGTCTTTTAGGAAATACACAGTAAATTGTTAGGAGATTTCAATTTACCTCCAATTGATTCAGATAGAAAAAAAAAAAAGAAGGAGGCAGCAGGGAGGAGAAAAGAAAGGATGAGGACTGGGGAAGAAGGCGGAGGAGGGAGGAAGAGGAAAGGAAAGAGGAGGAGGAGATGAAGAGGAGGAAGGAGATTTTAGGATAAGAATAATAAAAAAGCAACCGTGGTAATAATCTTAACGACTGGAAATCTGGATAAAGGGTATACGTGAGATGGGCTCCTCTCCCATCTTTTCTCTGAGTTTAGAATTATTTTGAAGTAAAAAGTTAAAAGGGATAAAAGGAATCACTCTGGTTCATTTTACTTTCATTCTTCAAGGGCAAAGGCTGCTTTATGCACCTGCTTTCCTTCATCTGGCCCATTTCCAGGTACATAAGAGAAAGCCAAGGACTACTTGTTTGAATAATGGGTGATTAGACTTGTCTTATCTTCTTACTAAATTGTAAGCTACTAGAGGGCTTGAACCATGCCTTCTTTCTGAGAATTCCCTCAAAACCAGCTCCAAGTTCTATGCATAACTGACACCACCGGTTCTTTGCAGAACTGACTGGAATTATGTGGCCTCTCAGATGTTATGATAATGATTAGGTTCTGACAAAGATCCCCTTTATGGGCCTGTGAAAACAACCACAGTACTTGAAACTAAAATGCTCCTCCTGGGCTATGAAAGCCAGGGTCCAGGTTAAGCGGCCCGTGGTAGAGCTGCATTCTCTTGGAGCAGCATCTCACCCTCCACTGAGTCACCTCTGGCAGGAAGCCTTCCTCTTGGTCTGCGGTCATTACGCTAATGAAGTGCAGCTGGGGTTTCAAACAATGAACTTGCACTCAAGTGGCAGCCGCCCTTAAAAGAACAGTACCCTCACACACTGGAACAGCCCTCCCAGGCCAGAAATTGGCCCAGTGGTTTTACTTCTGGATGGGATGTCGACCCACGGGCAGCCAGAAAATGGCAGCTGCGAAGCATGCTATTGAGAGAGAAAAATTCGGTTTCAAGTTAAGTGGAAACCCTGCCCAGAGTGAGAAGCAAGACTTGCCATGTATTTCAAAAACCACTGCTGTATTAAAATAAAAAAAATTTATATATATATATATATATATGGCCCAATTCATAGGAAGTAAATATATATATATATATAATATATATATATATATTTGCAAAGGAATCTGACACAGATTTCACCTCTGGGCAGTGGTCCTGTTCATTTTGTCCTGATTAGACGTAGGGTGAGCTTGAAGCCAGGGCTCTGAATACAGAGCGGCTCCCCAGTAAGCTATAGGATCCCCCAAAGAAAGCCTCCAGGAGATAGGCATTTTCCAAGTCTATTTCTCTGATGAAAAGAACCTTTTCTTTGTAAGCCTGTATAAGGTCACTCATCGGATATAGAAATCAACATTTCCTAAGAATACAGAAAAATAATGGCTGGTAATAACCCACATCACTGAGTGCTTACTCCCTGACAATTGCTCCTTGGGGAGCTTGATGTGATCACCTCGTTTCATCCACCCAACTGCCCTGCGGGCTACCCAGCTGGCCAAGAAGGCACCTGGGAAACCTGACCAAAGCCACAGAGGCAGTACCTGGTGAAACCACCATTCAGAGCCAGATACTCTGATGACAGAGCCAACAATTCAGGTATTTCAATAGGATATTTTTCCAAGGAAACCTTGAACAGGGAGATGTTACTGTGTTATGTGCACTGGAACTTGTTTTAATCACTCACACACACACACACACACACACACACAGTGCTTTGAACACGGAGTTCAACTGGCAAAATTCAGGATTACACACAGTAGAATAATACAGGAGTGAGAGCAACGCTGACTGTTGGGACCCTGGCCAGAATCTGACACCAGCGTTAGAAGTGCAGAATGTGACCAAGTTGAAGTCCTGCTGGTCCGAAGGGTTAAAAAGATTTCTTAGGCTATGAACATGTCCTCTGGGTGGAGTTCTCATCTCAAATGCTGCCTTGCTGCACAAGGGGACTAAAAGCCACTGCTGCTCCCCGGCTGCTATCAGACGGAGACGGTCACTCTGGTAGAAAGCATAACTGATGGGCCTCACCGCCCTTAGGAATGCAGTCTGCACAGCGGCAAAAATTCGGCTCCTGGAACGGGGTGCACGCACCCGTCAGCAGGCACAGTGAGGACGATGGCCGATGCCCAGCTGAAGAGAACAGGGGAGCATATTCGAGATAAGAAACAGGAAATGACATTCCTATCCAACGTGAAAGAGTTACACAATGAGTCAGGCAGGAAAGCGATCAATGTTTCCAAGGCAATAACACTGCCTCATTATATAAAGTTTTCTGCTCTGCCAGTCATTAAATTTACAAGCGAGGAAGGCGAAAAATACATGTTTTTATGAATCAAGCAATCATCAGCTTCTATGAAACATCTTTTCATAACCAGACCATGGGAGTAAGCTGTTGAGACAAGGACAATCACGCAAATGTAGAATGAAAATGGGCCGGCGGGAAATGCACGTAGCCGGGCTCCGGGGTACCCTGCCTGACAGCACCCTAGCTCGCTGTATCCAGAGCTCCAAGAACCCTCCCACAGCTACTCAGACAAGCTTTCAGAGAAGCGCGATGTGATCATGTCGATGAAGAACTGATGGATTCTTCACGACACTATTTTGCAGGATCGCTTTCCTCCCGTTAGAAGAATCGCAGGAAAGAACATTTGAAGTGAGCATGCAGACCGCATCACAGGGCACGGTTGCCTGCTTGGGTCAGACTCCAGTTAGGGCTCTTCCCCTGGGATGGTGGGAAGCAGAAACCAGGGAGACAGTTTCAGGGAAATGGGTAGAGATGGGGTTTTTTTATTTTTTTTTTTTTTAAGAAAAGAACCCTAAATAAGATTATGGGATATGATATACATATCACCCAGCCATTCTGAGGAAACTGAATTATTATCTTAGAATATATAAACAGTTTACAGACTGGGGTGGGGGGGAACTAAATGTCTTAAAACGAGAGAGGTTGGGGCGCCTGGGTGGCTCAGTGGGTTAAAGCCTCTGCCTTTGGCTCAGGTCATGATCCCGTGGTCCTGGGATCGAGCCCCGAATCAGGCTCTCTGCTCAGCAGGAAACCTGCTTCCTCCGCTCTCTCTCTCTGCCTGCCTCTCTGCCTACTTGAGATCTCTGTCTGTCAAGTAAATAAATAAAATCTTAAAAAAAAAAAAAAGGAGAGAGGCTGCAAAGTGGGAATTTCAGAAACAATTTCCAGACCATGAGACTATTTTAACCTTGGAATGGGTCCCCTAGATATTCTTGTGATGCTTCTTGAGGGGGAAATAAGGATAATGACAGGGATCGATCTATTCACATGCAAGAGTTTACTTTTTTTAAAGATCTTATTTATTTATTTGACAGTGAGCGAGAGAACATAACCAGGGTAGTGGGAGAGGAGGAAGCAGGCTCCCGGCTAGGAGGGAGCCCGATGTGGGGCTTGATCCAAGGACGCCGGGATCATGACCTGAGCCAAAGGGAGACGCTTAACCAACTGAGTCACCCGGGCGCCCCCACCTGCAATAGTTTAAGTCAGTGTCTATCAAACTGAAGTATATAGGGCCTAGAAATTCTAGATCTTTTTTTTTTTAATATTTTATTTATTTATTTGCTAGAGAGAGAGAGAGCATGAGTGAGGGAAGGAGCAGGAGAGGGAGAAGCAGACTCCTGGCTGAACAGGAAACTCGATGAGGGCTCAATCCCAGGACACTGGGATCATGACTTGAGCCACCCAGACGGCCCAGAAATTCTAGATCTTTAAAAGCTTATGTTTTCATTTTGGTGATCATCTAAAAATTATTTTGTGCCAGTCTGAACGTGGCTCAAATCTGGGAAACAAGTTGAAGTTGCCAAATTCGCCTCTTTCACCCTGCTTCTATTTTGTATTGTTCTAGTATAAACGCTTCTTAGAGTAACCAATCAGCACACAACAGGATAGAGCACATATCCAGTGCTACCATTTGCAAAACAGGCAATCACATGTTAAAATTGCAGAAGATCGAAGAACATATTTACTTCCTATGAATTGGGCCATACAGTACTGTGGCATCAGTCATTGAAAATGGTAGGGTGCAGACCCCACTAAAGGAAAAAAAAAACCACGATTCTTTAGAAGGCAATATTGTAGCCCCCCAGATACTTTATTTGAAAAAGAGAGGAAATTTTATATATTTATTTGAGATAACATATATTTTCCATAGACAAGAGAAAAAAGTTAGCTCAAAAGGAAAGATTAACTATTCACATAAAATCTTAAGTAATTGAAGGGTTAAAGAGTTTGATTTACTGTTTGTTTACCTCATATATTATTACCTTCAAGTAATGATGAGCATGTATTTATCTACAAACCACTAATTTGCTACTACTTTGCCCATGATGCCTCATTACTTCTCAGTATCTGATTGGGAGAGGCTGACCAGAATTTTAAGAGATGCATTCGAGCAGTGCAATGGGTTTGATGCTGTGGGAATCTCATTTCCCCCTAAGACTGTTCCAAATGCATCAGCATCCCATGAGGCAGTGTGTCATGGACCCCAACAAAGATAATAATTCAAGTACAAATTCATTAAAATGCTGGCAAAGATGATATTTTAATTTAAAACTCCTCACCACTTTAGAAATATAAGTGTCAAGGATACATGTTCCAATTCAAACAAGAACCATATTTTCCTTTTGTTTTTATTTCTCTTAAACCCACATATTTGGGTCCCAGGCACCCCCCAAATATAATGAAACAATTTACTAATTTAAAAGGATGTCACATGATATCGATAATGAAGAGCATTTCAAGTTAATAATACTTATCTTAAAAAAATTAAAAGATGGGGGCTCCTGGGTGGTGGAATCAGTTACATGGCTGGTTCTTGGTTTCAGCTTGGATGGTGATCTCAGGGTTGTGGGATCAAGTCCCCCTGTCGGGCACTGTGCTGAGTCTGGAGTCTGCTTGGGATTCTCTCTCCCTCTCCCTCTGCCCCTCCCACTTGTGTGGGCTCTCTCTCTCTCTCAAACAAATAAATTAATCTTAAAAAAATAAAAAATAAAAATAAATACAAAGAGGTTCTCCACTATTGTGAGCATTCAAGAATTTCTAAAAACAAAAAACAAAACACAAACAACTGGAGGTTTTAAAACTTTCCTACTTCATTTTCCTTACAAATGAAGGAAGAATTGATGCAAGACACATTTCTGAAGTCTGAGTTTGTTTTAACTGTTGTAGGCATTACCTAATCCCCAAAAGGCAAGTTCCGTTAGCTACAGGATGGAGTACTTTGAGGAAGACGTTCCACAAAAGGGACACAGTAAGCCTCTTCTGTACAAAGATTCTGAGAAATGTGCAGGATTACATGCAGATTTGAGAACGAAAGGAGAGCTACATCCTCTAGCATCACACAGGGTAGTCGCTTTGTAAATTTCTGAAGCTATGTCCACTTGATGAGGTAGAGAGAGAGAGAGAGAGAGAGAGATATCATGTTGTTCAAAATTGTCATTTAAATACTTTGTGATTTTAGAAATAAGAGCACCACGTTTCCACCAGTAAGGTGAGTGACTGTTCGGATACACTTGGCACTATCTTTAGGGTTACAGCTTCCAACTTGGTTAAGACCATTCCCAGGGTGAGAGCTGATTTGCCACGGTTATGAAGCTTTCAAGACATAAACTCTAAGAATGATACACTACAGCAGTTGAAAATGTGCCTTCAGCTGCTCAGCTGCAGCTCCCATTTATGTCTCTAGGAATAGAGAAATGAGGATCTAGGGACCAAATCTGGCCCAGTCAGTAACAGCGTGGGTAACACATAAATATTAATGTTCATTGCAGTTAGTGTGCTATGCAGAAATATCAGAATATAATTGTTAATTGCCAATACATTTCATTCATGTTACAGAGGAATAAGTGAAAACCATTTTACTGTAATTTTTAAATGATTCCATCATAATAATTATAAAATATTCATTCTATTCCTTAGATTGTTAAAACTGAATTTTCTGAAAATGAAGCATTTATACTTCACCTTTATTGCCATTTGCTTTCTATATAGATGTTTCTACATATCTGTTATTCCGTTTAGTCACTGAGATAGTCTCCGGTTCTGTCAGTTTATTGGTGCTCCTACACTTAGCATTCCTTATACGAAACACAATGTTCAAATAATTAAAGGCATTCATGACAGATTTCATGGTATTTTAGAGGTGGTCATGGTGTCGGGGGAGAAAGAGGTCCTTACTTTGCCCTGCCAAGCCACCTGTTGAATCCTTTTCTCTTCTGATTTATTATTTCTCCTTGGGTTATCCATATTCTTTCTCAGATCACTTCTATTCCATTCCAACAGCAACAAATATTTAACAAACACCTACTGTGTGCCAGACTTCGTGCTTAGTATTTTAAATGTATTGCATCTTTTCATCCCCAAACAAACGAACAAACAAAACCAAAAGCAAAAAACCAAAAAAAAAAAAAAGCCACCCCCAAAAACAAAAAACAAATAAACAAAAAGCTGGGGTGGGTGCCTGGGTGGCTCAAACAGTCCATGATCTGCCTTTGGCTCAGATCATGGTTCCAGGGTCCTGGGATCAAGCCTCACATTGAGCTCCCTTCTCAGCAGGAAGCCTGCTTCTCTCTCTTTCTCTCCCCACCATCCGCCCCCCCGCCCCCCCGCCCGCAACGGCCCCTGCTTATGCTCTCCTGCATTCTCTATCTCAAATTAAGAAATTCTTTAAAAAAAAACAAAAAACAAAAACCCTACCAAGTACTAATTTTTAAATCTGTAGTAAATCTGTCTTTGCTTTCTCCTTTTTTAAAAAGAGGACTGCAATTTTTCTTTCAGTAATTTCCCCTGACCCTTTCCACATGGCTCTGGAAGGACTCTCCCTTCCCCCTTCTTTGTGCCCAGGTGTTACCAGATGACTCAAGCCCGCTGTGAGTGACAGCAGGACAGAAAACAGGGTGGAGTCATGTTGGTTTCAGAATGTTGGCCAAATATCTGTTTCTTCTGCTGTGAGGAGCCACAGAGTTGCCAGGTTTCTATCCTGTACAAGGCCTAACTGCTCAGCTTTCCCTTCGGTTCTGCGAGAGAATGAAGACCACTTCAATAAATTTCCCTTCCTGGCATAAGGGAGTCTGTTTCTGTTGCTTGCAACCAAAGAACTTGACTGATGTGTTCCTATTTTGCAGATGAGCAAAAGGAAATCGAAGCTCTGAGGATTCAGTAACCTGCCCAAAGTGGCTGGTAGAACCAGGACTCACACCTATGCCAGCCAGACTCCCAAACCTAGGAACTGAGCTATTATGTTCTGCTGACTGTTATAGCACAGAGAGCCAGGGAAGAAGTTTCTGGAGCAGGACCAAAAGCATACACCGACGTTCCTCTCTTTCAGCTTTCTGATAGCCTGTGTGCTTCTCTTGGATGCGGGACTTACACACTACAGGTTTAGTCACTCCAAGTAATGGGTCAAAATGGAGATATAGTGGAGCAAAATGACTTATGGGCTTAATTACTCTTAAAAATATAACTTTACCATTGGCAGCTAAGCCCACTGCATCTCTCATTAGGCCAATCGTGTCATATATTTTCCTAAGGACATTTTTTTTTTTTTTTAGGTTTTTAGGTTTTTAGGTCCCAGTACTATGATGGACAGTATATGAACAGGTCTCGACAGCTATCCTGCAGGTAAATGAGGCACGACATGATGGAAGCAGATTTGGGTAAGATTTGGAGCCAGAAGATGGGCTTCTGGTCACAGCTCTGCCCCTTCCTACATGTGTGACACCCGGAAAATCGGCCTCTATGGGTCTCAGTTCCCTCATCTGTAGAATGGGCCTGTGATGATTCTTCCTTTAGAGGCTTATTGTGGAGATGTAGTAGGGTCGGGCACCTCCTGAATGAACGCACTAGTGAGTTGACTATAGAGCTCTACAAACATTAGTGTCTTTAATTTCAGGAGCTAAAGAACCGTCACATTCTGTGACAATTTCAAGAGCCTGTTCTTTGTTGTAGAGCCCCTTTCACTGATGCTCAAGCCATAGTCTTCTTTCTCTTTTCCCATTTTGTATAAGACGAATGGCAGAGCCTTTATCATAAAATACATGTTCCATGTGTCCAATCAGGAGGCATTGGGTTTTCGGGACTCTGTCCTAAAGCTGTACTTTAAAAGGACAACCTAAAGTTGGCAACCTTGAGCTCCCTGAAGGAAATCAGATCTGCAGGGTTCTGAGTGGGAGGGGAGAGGACAAGTCCCGTGGGTCACGGGAGCCGCTCTAGTTCAAGCACAACACAAGCGTGTGAGGACCTGGCCCCAGCTCATTGCAGGTCAGAAGGAGCTCCCAAAGGGCTCTCCTGGCCCATCCTGATCTCTTCTGGTGGTGACTGATAGATTTTAATACCTAGCATGGAAACCTGGTGCTTCTATTCCTTCCACTCCATTTTCTCCAGGGCTATATACAGAAGATATCACCTTTCATTCATTCACTTACTCACTCACTCAATAGCATGGGTCTACTCCATGCAAAGCATTAGGTTTAAACTCTGGGGAAATTTTTAAAAATAGAAATCTGAAATAAACACTGTTATGAAGGAGCAAATAGCCCGGTAGAGGCTGGAAGACATAATCATAAATAATTTTAGTCAATGGAACTGAGATTTTTTTAAAAAATGTGTTAAAAGTTGGCAAATATATTTAAAGCAAAAACTATCTTTGGAAAAATGATTTTTTTTAAAGATTTTATTTATTTATTTGACAGAGAGAAATCACAAGTAGATGGAGAGGCAGGCAGAGAGAGAGAGAGGGAAGCGGGCTCCCTGCTGAGCAGAGAGCCCGATGTGGGACTCGATTCCAGGACCCTGAGATCATGACCCGAGCTGAAGGCAGCGGCTTAACCCACTGAGCCACCCAGGTGCCCCTGGAAAAATGATTTGATAAGCTATTCCAGGTGTAAAGGGAAGACCCTGAAGCTGAAGCTTAGGAGACAAAGAACTGACTAAAGGAATCTGGGGCAAGGGTGGGGTGGAAAACGAGAATCAAGGGGCAAGGCAAGCGGGGGAGAAAGGCAGTGGGGGGCAGGCCAGATGGCAGGGGCTTCACCTCAGAAAAAAGCTCACTGAATGGTCCTGTGGCAAGGTGACCAGGACACTCTTCAGAGTAAGGCTGTATAAGATTTAATATTATGACATTTAGGTTGTAGGAATATAAACCTTCACCCATTGCTTCAGCTCTCTAGTAAGCTCGCAACACCAGTGTCTCCTTCTGTGAGGGCTCTTCATATGGGAAATTATAAAAAAGGAAGGTGGGGTCAAGCCCCTTATCAGCTAAGAGAAGAGTGAGCCACAGAAGGTAAGACAAAGAGTTTAAAAATTCAGAGAGCAGGAACTTGGAGCCAGAAGAGCCCATGAGTTTGCAATTCTCCAGGACTTTCTGGATGGAGGGGTAGACAGTGCATTTCGCACAGGGTTGGCTTGAAATCTCAAGGACAGGTGATTTCCACTGTAATCTGGTGCCCCCAAGCAAAACTGAAGAGTGTTACAAGGAGAGACTCTAGGAAGGAGTTAGTGTGAGAGGTAGACCTTAGGAAGGCTTTCATGGGACCAGGACCGGAAAGAAGACAATCCAGGCAGAGGTAAAGGCTGAGCCCGGCTGTGGACAAGTGTAGGACCAGTGCCGGCCACAGCTGGAGTAGTGAGTGAATAAACTAGAAGGCAGTTTGGGCCATTGGGATATAGAAGGTTATTTCATTATTTGGGAGGCAACTGGGAGCCCACCTTTTTCAAAGTATTTTGGCATTTATGATCTATGTTGGTTTTTATCATGTAAAGAGATATATCTTCGAAGAGATATAAAACGTGTTATAATTCCCATTTTACAGACAGAGAAATTTTTAAAACTGATGAATAAAGTTGTTCACAGTCAGCATTGTAACTGAAAGAAATATTCCCCCCAGATTTTCTAAATTCTCATCCAACAACCCTCTTGTGCTTCTAGTGCCCATAAATATCCTCTTTGCATAAACATGTCCAGGAGCTCCAGGAGATTCCCTGGGGAGTGGGGGAAGGGAGGGAGAATCAGGGGGCATGCTGTGACTGATTTTCTTGGGAGCAATTCTGGAGGAGAATTTCTGATGAATAAAATTCTCCACCTCATTACACAAGTAACTAATCTAATCAGCCAGGCCAGCAAGTGGGCTAATTTCTGGTGTGTGAACTTCTGCCTCAGCCCACCCACTCTGCCGGATGCCCTTTCCTTCTTCCCAAGTATCAGATGACTGTTAGCAGTTCATTCATTCGGCTGATACTCCAAACCGGGCTTGTGGAGTGTCAGGGAAATGGCCTTTTGGAGACAGCCATCTATTTTGTCCCAAACCAAAACCTTTATCTTTTCCCACAAGCAAGAATGAGTGTACTGCTCCATCCGTCAGGCTGCCTACAACCCAAGAGGGTACAGAGCAAATACCCCATACAGAGCTGTTAAAACTTCCGTTTGCGCTGCCCACCCATATCCACTCCTTTTCCAAGCTCTCTATATTCTGACTCCCAGTCAGGAAGGAAGTCGTGCATACTGATTTTCCAAAACTCCATTCCTAATTCTCCCTGCTTCCGGGCTGCTGCATCCATTTTCTTTTCTTTTCTTTTTTTTTTTTTTTAAAGATTTTATTTATTTATTTGACAGAGAGAGGTCACAAGTAGGCAGAGAGGCAGGCAGAGAGAGAGGGAGGAGGAAGCAGGCTCCCTGCTGAGCAGAGAGCCCGATGCGGGACTCGATCCCAGGACCCTGAGATCATGACCTGAGCCGAAGGCAGCGGCTTAACCCACTGAGCCACCCAGGCGCCCTGCATCCATTTTCTTACTGCTTAGTCCTGATGGGATCACATTCTTGATCTAGAACAATCACTAGCTGCTCCCTGGCCAACGACCCCATTCCCAGTATTTACCTCCCCCTATTCCCCAAGGTGAGCATACATCCCCCAAAAGAGAAACTTCACAACTGCTTTGTTCACACTTGGTCATAAACTGGAAACAACCAAATGCCCACAGACAGAAGCTTGGACACACCAAAATGTGGTACCTCCATTCTATTTAGCAAGAAAAGAGGATGAACTGCTGAAGCAAACAACAACAGGAATGAATCTCAAGATAGTGTTATTTTGGGCAAAAGAAGGCAGATGCAAAAGAGCACATAGTGTGTTCTCCCATTAACATGAAGTTTAAGAAGATACAAAACTGATTTATGGTCATAGAAATCAGTCCAAAGGCTGCTTATGGAGTAGGATTAGCCAAATGGGTCTACAAGAGAATTTTTTAGGGTGATGAAAATGTTCTACATTGGGGGGAATTAGTAAGACAAGTGTATATATTTGTTAAAACTCACTGAACTTTATACTTAAGCTTTGTGCATTTCCTTATGTGCCAGTTTTACCTCAATTTAAGGTAAGTGGGAGCTCCCTCCTCCTGATTTAGGTATGTACAAATTCCTCTGTCCAATTCATAGTCAGAAGGTAGATTAATGGCTGCCAGGGACTGGGGAAGGGAAGAATGGGAAGTGGCTGCTAAAAAGTGTATAGTTTCTTTTTGGGGTCATAAAAAAGTTCTGAAATTAGATCATTTTTAGGGTTGCACAACTCTGTGAATATACTAAAACCTCGAATCACACGCTTTAAAAAGAATTAATTTTACGACATGTGAATCGTATCTCAATAAAAAAAAAAATTCACCTACCCAGCATTCCAGACAATCATGAGATGGTTCTAAACTAGCTTTCTAGTTCAAACCCACTACTTGGTGGTTCCCAAACACCTTAACCTCTACACTTTCCCTCACTTTGTTCCTTCTTCCCAGAACCCCAACACACCCAACAAACATCTTCATCTGTGAGATTTTCCCCATCATTCAAAGCCCATCTCAGAAATGATAGCTTCCTAGTCCTCCCTGCAGAACATGGCTACTTTCTCCTCTGAACTTTGGATACTTGGTAGAGAGATCTCTCTCGGGAAGGTCTCACCATTTTCTGCCTTGCATTCTATCTATTCGGGCATTTGTCTGATCTTTCTTACTCAGTTATAAGTTTAGTGAGGACAAGAACTGGGCCCTGCTTACCCTTGTGTACTTGACAGTACATCACTGTTGTTCAATAAGTGCTTGATGAATTGAACTAACCAAGGTAAGTAGCTCCAACTTCATACATCTCAACCCAGGAAGAAAATGATGTCAACCCAGTGACGATTTTTGTGAAGCATATATGTTTAGCCTGTGAGGTGACCACCCACCCCAGCAGGTTCTCCAACTTCCGTCCTAGGATCACTGGAGGTAGCTATTCCCAACTGATTCCCAACCAGAGTGAGGCCCAGAAGAATCCCAGGTGACCCACAGACCATATTTTGGGAAACCCTGCCTTTGAACTGGATGCTTACCAATGAATACAAAGAATGATTTTACTGAACTTATTTTCTTGAGCTGTTCTACCAGCTGAAATTCTTACCTTCTTATGGGAAATGTCCTGCTGGAGTTGAAGAGGGTTGCATTTTGTTGGGAGTTTTCTAAATAATTCCTAAAAAGCTTATGACTTGTGAGTAAGAACGCTATGGTGACTTCGTGACCATGCTAACATCCCTGTAACCAAATCACATTAATACCTCAAACTCTGGGTCCAGTGGTGATTTCTGATTTCCCAGTACCACACTGCTTCCAATTCAATGTGGGAAGTTTATTATTCCATAGGAGAATTCACTGAATGATGTGTGTGTGTGTGTGTGTGTGTACAGGTGAGTGTTGGCTGGTTTTTCACACTGAGTTCTGAATGTAAGTTCTGAAAGTAGAAAATTTTCTTAGTATATGGGCAAAAAGGATAATTGTACCCCAAACCACTCAAATACCCATCTTGGAATAAAAATGAGCCTTTCCCAAAGCCAACCTATTCTAAAGATCTAATAAATATTACGACTCACTTAGATTTTAAGCCTAACAACCACAGACAAAAAGGGTTCTCTCACAATAGCCCTATCTGCAAGAGGAGAGAAAATGTGCACTCCACAGCCCCTTGACCTAGACCCGAGGCCTGGTACCCCTCCTGCTGGAGTGGAGAGCTCTAAAAGGATGCACAGACACTCGATCTGAAGCACAAAGAGCTGGAAGAGCAGGCAGCCACGTCCGGCATGCGCACATTTCTTTTCCATTGTGTCCTTCAATTGATCCACACACCAAGGATCTCCATTAGTGCCCACAGGACTCCCAGGAGCTGAGCAAAGGGATGACATTCCACCAATGAATCATCTGGTTTCCTGAGCGAGCCTCTGGTTTTCCTTGGATCCCCACGGCTGTAGGTCTCGGATCCTCCCATCCCTTTTTACCTGTACCTTCAGGCAGGGATTCATGTATAAAGCCCCAGCAAGAGAGAACTCTGAATTGAGTTCCCGGTGGGGAGCAAGCCAGGTTCAGGGGCTGGTTAAGGTCTGCTTTTGTTCTGAGATTAATTAGAGCTGCATTCTTCCCCCAGGTGTCACTGAAACGGTAGCACTGAGGGCATGGGAGCAGACCTCGCCTAACTGTACATCTTTCTTTCCACTTCTTGTCCCAAGAACACAGATTGCACTTGGATGTGTCCATTTGCTCGCATGAGCAGTGTTTGCTTGACCTGCAATTTTGAATGGCTTCTGTCCTAGTCATTCCTAGCAGAGCTGTCTCCTCAAGAGGTCTAGGGTGGTGGGTCCCCAGATAGCTTGTTGGATCAGTTATGAACAATGAGCGAAGTCAGCAGAAAAGAAGGAAAAGGCAATGAAGAAGCAGTTCTGTACCTGGCCTGGCAGTTTCTCCCCCTCCGCTCTCTCTCCGCTCACCCCTAACCAGCCCTAGATGGATAATTCCAGAGTGCAGAGGATGGGTGAGGCTGCTAGTGTCTGATGAGCACTACTGAGCCGAGTGTGCAAGAGCGGTGGCCCTCATGGAGCTCTCCAGAGACATTCTACGACTTAGGAAGCCCCAGGACCAGGACAAGGATACCCGAAGACTCAGGAAGTTTTGTCCCACTCAGGGATGACCTTGGACACACTCAGCATCTAGAATTGCTGACCTAGAGCCACCACTACTCTAAAAGAGACCTAGCCAGAACCAGCCCATAGGGACAATGTCTTCATTCTCTGGGTGACTTTCATCATTTGGCAGCTCCTGCTGGAGGCCAGGGGCCTTTAGATGGGCTGAGAACCATCTCTCCTACTGTGTCCTAGCTGTCAGTCTTTAGGCAGTGACCTAACCTTGCTGTGCTTCATCTGGAAAATGGGAGCAACATCTCCCTGATGAAATAACACATGTAAAAGCTTGAGCAACATGCCTAGTTATGGGCAAGCTTTCAGTCAGTGGTCACTATTCTTGTTGTTCATTTTTCACAATATTGATATTATTTATTAAAACAGTCTGGCCCATCCCTACTTGTTCCATGCCCCTTTGGTACTGATGCAGGGTGGCTGGAGAAGGCCTGGCAGGGGAGGGAAGCCCGAACCTTAGGAACTGGGGACCCCTCCAGTGATGTGACGTCAGAATCTTCTGGCCGTGGAAGAAGAGGTTTCCTTTCCAGGCTAACTTGGAATAGGAAAGAAGGGAGAGGTGAGGAACAAATCTGTTCACTTTCTCTTTGCTGTAGAGAAAATAAGGTTTACTGAGCAAGGACAGTGTTGTTTTCAGAACTTGGGTTTCCCAAGAATAGAGGCTTATGAATGAAGGCGGTAGTAGCCCTTGTTCACACACTTTCTTCCCACACGTAGCCCCAGAATTTGCCAAGACAAGCTTTTCTGTGCTCCTACAGACCAGTGCCAGGGACCCGGGACTCCCTTTGCCTACCTCCCCAGCCTGTCATGCCCCCACTGATGGGCTGAGGACACAGTCATGGGACTCAGCCCCAAGAAATCAGGAATTAAACCCATCGCTGACCCAGATTTGGCAATTCCAAGCTAAATTCTTTAAACATTTGTAAGGATTGTAGAGAAGGAAAACAGCTAGTAACTTTATTCTTTACTAAGACATTGGAATGAAAATGTGAAGAATGTATAAACAAAGAAGGGTATTTCTGACCTTGCGCTGGGATCACTGGAGTTCTAAAACCAAGAGTAAGGAGCCTGTACTGCCCAGGATCCCTGACAGCCAGGTACTTCCGAAGGTAGAGCGCAAGCCCTTTAGCAGAATGCACAGAATGTTCATCCAGTGCCGCCTGCCTCCTCTCCAGCCTTAGAGAGAGGCCGCATGGTGACTAAGAATGTCAGGGATAGGAGCCCTCACAGTATTAATAGATTCAAGTTCTCAGGCAAAATCTGGGCATGAAGAAGCTGGAACCCAAGGGAAAGGGTAGGCGCAATGGTGCAGGGTGAAGCCTGGTCCTGGGGCTCAGCTCGTAGGCTCTGCAGGCTGATGCATGATGAGGCCTGAAGAAGAGCTGGAATCTTAGAATTGATTATTAACTAAAAGTCCCAAATTTACTGGAAGAAAGCCAGATCCTGAGTTTCCATTTCAATTCTACCACGTATTATCAACATCAGCGTGGGTAAGTTACTTCCGATGCCCAAATCCTATTTTCTTCCTCAGTAGTAATACCTGTCTAACCCACCTCATGTTTTTATGAGATTAAGTGCATTTTGTACATGTAAAGCACTACACAAATACGAGTGATTGTTATTACTATCACCATAATTCTGGGGCTTCGGAATAAACAATGACAAGGTGATCAGTTATTTTAAAGGTCCTTAGAAAAAGAGGAGTAAACAAAAATAACTTTAAAAAATAAGTGGATATATATATATACATTAAAAATTAGCAGACCCAGGCTAGAAAGGGTTCACTGAAAACAGAGTTTCAGAGACCAAGTAAATTAATTAGGATACTCCAAGAAACAAAACCAAAGGATATATATGTATCTGTATCCTAGCCTTACAAAAAGTTTAAAGATAGAGACAGAGATAGTGATAGAGATAGAGAGAAATTTATTGAAGGGATTGGTTCAAGTGACTAGGAGAAGGGGAAAGTCTGAAATCTGAGGAGCGAGCCAGCAGCCTGGAGACCCAGGGAAGAGTTAATGTTGCTGCTCTAGTTCCAAGGTAGTCAGGAAGCAGAATTGCCTATTTTTCAGGAGATCTGGCTTTTCTTTCAAGGGCTTCAACTGATTAGATGAGACCCATGCCCATTATGAAAGGTAATCTATTTTACTCAAAGTCTACTGATACAAATGCTAATTTCTTCACAGCTGGGGCTCCTGGGTGGCTCAGTTGGGTAAGCGTCTGCCTTTGGCACAGGCCATGATCCCAGTGCCCTGGGATCATGTCCCACAGCCCGCTCCCTGCTCAGCCAGGAGTCTGCTTCTCCCTCACCCTTTCCCTCTGCCCCTGCTTGTGCACGCTCATGCTCTCTCTCAAATAAATAAATAAAATATTAAAAAAAAAAAAAAAGGACCATCACAGCAACATCTAAACTGGCATTTGACTAAATGTCTCCGTACTATGACCTAGCCAGGTTGGCCCATAAAATTAACCACCACAGCAAGTAATCTAGCACTGCCATTCAGGGAAGTTGTGCAGATTCTAAAAGCTGTGTGGAGACCAAACAAATAACTTGGAAACAAGCTAAGTCATCTCAGTTCTTCAATGAGAGCTGAAGGGCAAATGGAAAAGCATTTAAAGATAGATAGATAGAAGAAATTAGGCCAGATTGCTGAAGATGGCTGGCTATAAGGGTGTGTAGGAATGGAAATCAGTACTATAGGAGTGGGTTGGACAGGAGGTTGGACAGGCAGGAGCAGGAGGGGCGAAAGGAGAACAGCAGACGGGAAATTGCAGGAACCACCCAATCTCTGCCCAGAGACCAACCCCTTTTGTGGTTTGGCACAGTCTGATAAGCAGAAGATAGGGGGCCATGAGGACTAGCCCAACTTTGGGGCATGCCCACTTTCCTTAAACCTTGTCCCTCGTAGTCCTCAGGCTGTCCTAATATCATTATAATATCATTCACGCTGCTGTTTTGTCCCCCACCCCCATCCTCACCCCATGGGTTTCACTCAGGAGCTCGTAAGAAGATGGTGGACACGAACATGTGCAGAAGGTTGCCGGAGAGGAGACCGGGGCGAATCAGAGGGTGCTGTGACGATGACCAGATGGGAGGGGGGACACCAGAGACTCGCGAAAGAAAACACAAGACAGAACTCATCAAGCTGCTCCCCACCCTCAGGTCAACCTGCTCCTCCATCTCTGGAGTGTACTTTCGCTTTGCTAAATAAAAGCCTTTGCTGCTTTAACTGCTTTGCTCTCAGGTCTCTGGCCTGAATTCTTTCCTTCGAGAAGCCAAGAACCAAGGAATTCCACGACCCACCAGCGGGTAACAAGAAAGGAGGCTGAAGCCGGAGAGGGATGCGGGAGATACCACACCAGACCAAATGCTCTTGGCACCCTGGGGCTACAGGGCTGTGAGCCCGGATTCCTGTGTCCAGCTCCCCAGGGTCCAACTGTTACAGGAGCTGCCTGGGCTGCAGCTGAGTCAGAGCAGGACCAAGTGCTGGGGGAGGGGAAGCCCAAGAAAGCCTCCACTATAGGAAGGAATGCTGGAGATAGACAAAAGGCAGAAGGGGTCATTGGTCTCTTGGCTTTGTTTTTTCAATAAGAAGTGCAAACTCTAAACCAATCAAGACTCAGTGGTATTGGAAAAACTGAAACCACATGAGACCAGAGGCCAAATAAGTTTACCGAGAATCTGAAAGCTGGGTGTATATAAGTGAGCCAGTTCCAATGACATGCAGATAGAACCTTCTAGCTCCCAGGACTTTTTTTTTTTTTTTTTTTTTTTTTTAAGACCAGAGAGGACTGACGCTCCTTTTGAGTAGAAATGTAATCAAATGGTGTGCTCATTTTTTAAAAGATGGGGCCTGGGAGGTGAAGATAAATTAATATAGTAATTACAGACCAAATAGCACTGGTAACTAGAAAAATTTTACTAAATCTGTCTATTAATCTCTGCATCAAAGAATATAAAACACCAGGAAGCAACCAATAGGTTTTTTGAAATGCCTCTGGAACAGAAGGTTTAAAGACAACTTTCCTTCCAAATTTGGGGCATACACCTAGTCATACCACCCCTTAACCCAGGACTCCCAGATTATGTCATCCTCTAGCCCAAGCCTCCAGGAGGCTGAGACTGCAGACCCCAGGCTCTTTTTTTTTTTTTTTTAAGATTTTATTTATTTATCTGACAGATAGAATTCACAAGTAGGCAGAGAGGCAGGCAGAGAGAGAAAGAGAAGGAAGCAGGCTCCCTGCTGAGCAGAGAGCCCTATGCGGAACTGGATCCCAGGACCCTGGGATCATGACCCCAGCCGAAGGCAGAGCTTAACCCACTGAGCCACCCAGGCACCCCAGGCCCCAGGCTCTTGATGTAAATATACTAGGAGCCTCGGTCTTTCTACATGCAGAAATGCAAATAATTGAATTGAATCCAATGCTCATTTCTTGAGTGTTTACGATATGCTTGTTGCCTAACCAGGAAGTGATTTTGAAAATACAGAAATGCATAGGACTTGGTTTCTCTGTGCCCCCTCCCCCAAAGAGACTAAAGTACATATTAATAAGGGGAAGAGTTTGTTGTAGTTAAAACAGAAAAGGAGCATTTCAGACCTAAGCAATAACCCTTAATCATCAGGATGATAACATTGGAATTTCCTCTGGAGAGAGAACTGAGGAGTTTCTGTCTTAGATGTAAAACTGAGACTAAAAGCCAGCCTGTCTTGGGTGGTTAGACTTTCCCCTGCCCCAGAATAGAGCCCCGAGGCAGGTAACATGGGGCGGTCCCCTCCACTGTATAATTCTAAGACACTCTCATTTCAAAGTTGCTAAAAATAGAAGCATGGCGTCTGGTATGTAACAATATACACTATTGCAGCTGTGTCTTTATGATGAATAATAATACTTTGGAGTTATATGATGAGGCAATCACTTTGCAAGCGAAATCTCATTAACCCTCACAATATTCTGATTAGGTAGGCAGGTGGCAAGTGATCTGAACTCAGTTTGCAACTGAAGTAACCAAGACACAGGAGAAGCCCAGAAACTTCCCAGGGAGCATATGGTTTCTGTGTCAGAGCTGCGAATGTCAGCCAGGTCTCCCTTCCTCAAATCTGGGGCTCTGAGTAGCGGTTCACACCACTTCTCAGTTGTAACCCTGGCCACCACACAACATTGGTGCTGCCCTGCACGTACCCTCTTGGAAAATACTACTGACTTCTCTAGAATAAACTCTAGTGTCATCCCAAGATGCAAAGTTGTTTCTTTGTTTATCCTTTCTGTCTGATAGCTAAACTCTTCTTGCCTACAAAATCCAACCTATCTTGAAACAAATCAAATAAATTTTTAAACCACGCCCAAACCTCTTTATGACTTCTTTTCTTTCCTGTGGCTGTTAGTGTCCTCTGAGCTTTTGTTTGCGTTCTGGGTCCAATTTAACCAAATGTCAGCTTTAAGAAAGTTTTAAGAAGTCACTGTTGCAAAAAGCTTTTGAACACTAGACAGGCACTCTGTGGAAACAGCTTTCTCCTTTCAGTCCTGATTTTGTTTCTTTGTTTAAAAAAAAAAAAATCCTTTTGCTTTGCTAAACTCAGACTAGAGGAACAGGTTTGGTGGTGCTGATAGAAAGTCACAGGAAAATGACACCATTAACCAGGAAACGTTTGCCAGCCAAGAGCAAAGGAGCCTTCCCAGTCTCTGGGGAGACACTGACGTTTGTCTATATGGGAACCATGAGATTAATATGGGAACTGAGGTTTTGTGCTTTTGGGGTAGGCTTCCTTGGCTCCCTCTGAGACAATGACGCGCGGCCACATCTTCAAATTGTTAATTATGTACTGCCCCCTAGGGATTTTTGTTTTGCTGGTGGCAACCTGCTTCAAATCCTACAGGAAATATTTATCAGCTGGCTTCAGCCAGCATTTGTCTCATAGAATGCGGCACCTTTTGGCGACCTTGTTGTACGGAGCCCACCCTTTTCCCTAGCAAGTTGCATTCATACACTTTACTTTTCGGATTGTTGATTTCCCAACCCCCTCCTTTGTCTTTATTTTATTTCCCCAGGATGGCTACATTTGCATAATGTGGGGTAGACCTCGCCTCTGCTCTTTTCAAAGCTTTGCTTCCCGCACCTTCCACTATATTTATCCTGCCGTTTTGTAAACACCTTTGGATTTGGGGAAAAGAGGAAGAGCGAACTGTGAATTAGAGACACTTTACACATATGCACTTACATATTTATCTGTACTTACCAATGGAGGAGTTCTCCACACTCCAAAATGTTCTCTATGAAATCCCATTTAAATCAAAAACTTTTATCAGAAAAATGAAATTGCTTTATGATTGAATAGCACTTTGCTTCTAAGTACCAGCCATCGAGGCTGATGAAATGACCAAGATGACATTCTTCCCCAGACAGATATCCCCGCCCTTTATCTTAAAGTTGGAGTAAAAAAGTGGGGGGCTCTATTCCTTCATACGGCTTCTCTCATACATGGGAATGGTCTTTTAGCTATAATTAATGGCATTTTGGCATCTGATAAGAATGTCGTGCACGTGCATGTTTTTAGTGTTTGCGTAGTTTTGTTTTTAATAACTCGTAAGACAGACTTGGCAGGAATGCTTCCTTCGGCATTGTATGTATTTTTTAAAACATGGGCACACACACACACACAAATCCTGTACACAACAACTTTAGCAAATATATGCATGATCAAAACAGTTCAGAAATATAAGATCTGAAAATGAGAAAGGGCAGCAGGTTTTTGAATAGGCTTCATCAGCAGAGGGGAGAGGTCAGCCATGGAGATTAGTTATAGGAGCTATTAAGTCTCCTCTGACACCCACAGTACAAGCTGCTTAACATAATCAGCCGCAATCAGCAAAACTGCTGTTTATTACAAAACGTTTTTCCTTTTTAATATTTCATATTGTTATGTAAAATGGTGCAGTGTAGGGACACACACATTTCACCAGGGACAAATTGTACAAATTGTCAGCAATAATAATTTGTGGCTCTTCTCGTGACATCTTTTGAAGTTAAAAACCGTTGAGCGATACCTCTCCAGAGCTATTTTCTCTAATGTGGTTAATGGTTTGCACCGGAGTTGACCAGCCACTCTCTCTACCATGCTGTCACCGTCTGCCAGCATGAGAAAATGTTTGTGTGACCGCACATCACTCAGTCAAGTCTGTAATTCGGGGCCCCGAAACTTGGTTCTGCTCGCTCTCACCCATGTGGTCAGGCCCTCTGTTACGGGTGTGTCTCACGTGTATTTCCTAGTCTGTGTGAATCACTGAAGTAATTCCTTGTCCCAAACATTTTCACTTCGCGGGCACTGATTATGAGGTGCTCCACGATAGTCCGTGTCGAAGTCCCCTGAATTTTACACACGAGGTGTTGGGATAAGAGAAATGTCCTCGCTGTTCTATTGGACAGACTGCAGTGGCCTAGATTGGAAGCCGTTTGGAGATGATGCCCACACTTCTGTAAGGGGAATGAGGAGGGATGGAGACAGGCACTGCTAGTTCTCATTCCAGCCCACGGGGGGATCTCCGAAAAGATGCCCCCGCCCCTGGAAGAGGGCAGCCATCGGGGAGGGACACAGGGATGGGATTTCATTTTTACAAACAAGCTAATACATAAAAGATCAGGTCAACATTGCCTCTTGCAAAGCGGTCACTTTAGCAGGCTAAAGTATTCAGGTCACATTTTTCTCACACTTCTCACATTTTCTCACGTTTTCGGGTCATCGTGTTTATACGTCGCACCAAGCAACCAGTTTCCTTACTTTACACTAGGGTTTCCTTTTGAATCTCAGCTTAATCATCTATGTTATTCATCAGGACTGGCTCCAAACAAATGGGTCTCCCTCGGACTTTATATAACCTCCACTTAAAATAACTCTTTTGGGGGCACCTGGGTGGCTCAGTGGGTTAAAGCCTCTGCCTTCGGCTCAGGTCATGATCCCAGGGTCCTGGGATCGAGCCCCACATCGGGCTCTCTGCTCTGCAGGGAGCCTGCTTCCCTACCCCCCCCCCCCGCCTACTTGTGATCTATATCAAATAAATAAATAAAATCTTAAAAAAAAAAAAAAAAACTCTTTTGGGTGTTTATTTATGGATCTGTTTCTCTGGCATAATGAACTCCTGAAGGTCAGGAAATTCTCCTTTTCACCTGTCTGAGCATCACCGTCCCCCTGGGGCAGGCACACAGGCAGCACTCAAAGCATGTTTGCTCAATAACCAGAGTGAATGGTGCCTGGAAATTAAATGCATTCCTAGAGGGAAAAGATGGGCTCCCGTGAGGGTTCTGGACTCCCAAGATTATTCTATCATAGTTTTCTTTCCTTGGACATTTCTTGAACAATGTAAACTTTCAGGAGTTATGGGGATAGTGTGTCATTAAAATGTAAAAACTCTATTAGGATTCTTAAAACCCCAGCCATCAGACCTTCTAGACCAGTGCTGACCAAAGGAAATCTAATGTCATCCACTTAGGTAATAGAAATTTTCTAGAAGCCACATTTAAAAAGATGAAGCAGGTGAAATTACTTTTGACTCCCTACATCTGAAATTGTATCGTTTCAACAGATAATCCACTTAAAAATCATTAGCGAGTTATGTCACATTTTTTTTTTTCTTGTTGCCTGAAGTCTTTAAAATTTGGTGCGGGTTTTACACTTGCAGTACATATCCGTTCCCACCAACCACAATGCAACCACGTTGCAACCACAACCACAATGCAACCACGGCCACGTTTGGTAGCATCTGCTTATCAGACCTTGCAACTCCAGACCTGCCTCCCAGCCCTTTGACCTGGGCTTCCCAGGAACTGATACCTTTTCAGGTGGGCTGCAGGGGACAGCACCAGGCAATGACTGGATGTACCACGAGCAGTCGCCACAAACCCTTATTTGTCTTTTCTCTCCAGTGGAAGTCAAGGCTAGCAATGGGATCTTGTTCAGATGAGAACTTCAAAAGTTCATGAAACACACCAGCTTTTCTGTGGTCCATACCGACTACATTTTTATTCCTTAGGCTAATTGTTCCCTGCTGCTTTTCCTTGTTTTCAGCCCAGTCTAGCTCCTAAAGACAAGTATGGCTTTGACTGCAGTAGCAGCAGTGGAATCCATGGACTTATTGACACCAGAGAGGAGAAAAGGAGAGGAGCCATGATGCCTGGGTGTTTTCTTTGCTCAACCATGTCAGATGGTGGGACCGACACAAGCCCCTAGGGAGGAGAGTGTGGCTAGAGAAGCAAGTATTACTAATTACAGAGCCTTGGGAGATCCACCACTGCAGGCAGGAAGAGTAGAGGGAGCCAATTAGAGGGGCCGAGGGGAGGAGCTGCCTTCAAGTCAGAGATCAACCAAGGGTAAGCGGGGGATGGGCAGGGGGTGTGTGGGAAGGTGGAGACACGTGGTCCCAGAAACATGGTGAAGAAACTATCTCCAAAAGGCAGATATAGACAGCTCCTGGAGGTCAAGTTAAGATTTTTGTGGCTGCAAAAATGTGAAACACACTAAGTGGATTGAGAAGACAGGCTTGGGCAGCGAGCAGAGCAGAATCAGGATGGTCTGAGGGACAGGGTGTGAGATTGCGTTGATCCAATAGGCCAGGACAAGCGCAAGTGCTGGGTCAAGGGAAAACTGACATTAAAACCCAATTAAGCCAGTGCTGGAACATGGGGAAAAAAGCAAAGCTACATATAAGCCTTAAGGGCCTCTATGTCCCTCATTAGCCCAGGAAAAGCTACCCCTCCACCGCATTTTCCTTATACACAGAGAAGGGCCAGTAACAGTTCCAACCCCCGAGGGTCCTGTAAAATTGAAGTGTGCAGTGGTTTGAGCCAATCGAGTTTTAGCATAACCTGAGGCCTTGATTTCCCATGGTCAGTCTGGCTTAGGAGGTTTATTTATAGAAATTCTTGCTAATATAATTGACCTAAATGTTCTTTAGCAGAGAACTGGCTAAATAAATTATGAAACATCCAAATAATGCAATAGCAAGCACTCATTAAAAAAAACAAGTGAGAGCTATACATAGTGACCTATAAACATATGCAAGATTCATTCTTAAATGGAGAAAGCAAGGTTCGTAACAGTATATAAAGTATACTGACTTTTGTGGTTAGAAAAAGAGGATTATAGAGACACCTGGGTGGCTCAGTCAGGTAAGTGTCCGACTCTTGATTTCAGTTCAAGTCATGATCTCAGGGTTGTGAGATCAAGCCCCATGGGGGGCTCTACACTGGGTATGTAGTCTGCTTGATATTCTCTCTCTCCCTCTGCCCCTCCATCTCCTCCCACCCCCTTCCCCTACTCATGCACATGTGCATGCCCTCTGTCTCTCTCAAAAAAAAAGATATATACATATTATGTACCTACATAAATGCACCTTGTGTATGTACAGAAATTTTCTGGAAGAATAAGAAGCTATTAAAAGTAATTGCCTCTGGAGGAGAAACTAGAAGGGAATTTAGGATGAGCAGGACATGGAATCTTTAGTCCTACTCAATTTCTTCTGGCCAGGGGCAGGCATTATTATTTTTTTAAGATCAGAATAACAGTTTAAAGTGTTTTGAGCAATATTTGACTTATACTGTTTGTATTAAACACCCTAAAATCTCTTGGAGAAACGACTGCGTTTCTGCATGCCCAGTGCACCACAGTCCTTCAACCAGTCTTCCAAATTTCAAATTTGGTGGCACTGGAAGACTGCAGTGATTAGGGATCCCTTTCTTCAATATCCAATTCCTTTTAGCAACTGGACGTGGTGTTTAGAAATCAAGTTCAGAGCTGGTTGACATTAAGACATCGCTGTAGCGCTGGACTTAGGGAATCTAAAAAGTCCAAAAAGCTGGGCAAATGTGAAAGGCAAGACTTGGACCAGTCACAGACTCACCTCTAGTGTCTCCCATCAGTTTCTCAGCACCACCTGCCTGCCACACTTACCCCGAGGTGGCACCTACAGAGAGATGCCAGGAGGCTGTCTATCCTATCCATCCCAAAAGAGACAATACTTACTGCTCTGTAACTCCTAATTAAACAGATGTGAAGAGGTACGGCATCAGGCACAATGAAGGATAATAGGATTACAGTGTCCTTTGGAGAGATGAGAGAAACTGCTGCAGGCAAGACTCTCTAGGCCCTGTTTGAGAGCTGTCTGCCGCAGGAGTTCAGAGGTGGCAGAGATCACATCTCACTTGTACAATTAGCAAAGGTGGAATTTGAACCGGGTCTTAATGCATATGAAGTAAATTATTATTTGAAAGTGTTACCCCAGGTATTTTTAGTCCCCCAATTCTTGCTGCTTTGCAATCCTCCATCCCTTGGAGCTGAAGTAATCTTTCTTTTAGAGAGGGGCAGAACCTTGACCCCGAAGGAAGGACAGTATTTCTTCCTTTCTATTTCAGATCCCAAAGTCATGAGGCTTTTATCTGTGAGAGCCTACCTTTGTTGAAGGAAGGAAGGATGGGTGGATTTCAGGGACCTAAAGTTAGAGGGGCAGAGTTTTAATAATTAGCCACAGGGGACACGGGGAAAGTTCCTGGAACCCTGGCAGGAGGAAAGCCCATCTAAGAAGGACGGGGGAGGGGGGCGCTGGGGGGGACGGCTGTGGAGATGAAAAAGACATTTGGAGGAGAGGGGCCTGGAGTTGAAGCACTAATTACACATGTGAGGAAGGGCCTGTTTCTTAGTCTGAGCCCTTGCCTTGACAGAGTAGAAAATGACAGAATTTGAGGTCACTGAAGAGGGCATAGGGCTTTCTGTTGAAATTTAGGGAAGAGGCCATTTTGTGGGTCCCCAAACCAACAAACACTGCTACAGGAGAATATGGCGGTAAGGGGTGCTTTGCTGGACAGGGTCCAAGATGGAGTCCTCCAGATCCTCACAGGCCGCATGTGGAGATACGGGAGTCCCCCGGTAATGTCCTGGGGAGTGTGGGAGGCCCGAGATACCAGATGGACCCGAGAGGTCTGGAAGTTAAAATGAAAAGCTGGCAGATCTTACTCACAGAGGCTTCAGCAGCGACCTCATAAACAGGCCGAGGACGCCACCAAACGCTTCCCAGCAAGGAGTAAGATGGTGAGAGGAGCGCTCTAGGCCCGCTGGTCTTCTATCTGCGTTAGCTCGGGAGGCAAAGACTCAAAAAGCTGAGTGTTTACACAAAACGACAGCAGACACAGCCAGGAAGCAGTCTTTAACAGAATTAGAAGATGGGGCTGCTCCAAGGGACGTCAGAAATTTTCTTGTAGGGAACTGTATTTTCAGTGCTTTTGTTCGTATGTTTGTTTTCACCTAGAATCAAGGAGAAAGAACAGCAATGGCTCTCTGCATCTGGGAGCTGTTCTGTGACCGCTGCAGGTCTCCGTCCTGCCCGCTTGGGGGCAGTTGCCTTTGGCGATGACTACCCGGCTCCCTGGAGTTGCTCAGAGCCCACGGTCACTCGTAACTAATGAGCATGTATGTCTGTAACATTTCTCATCCTGAAATGCATGTCTTTCTCATTTGGTACGGTCCAATATGACCAGAATGCAAAACAGAAACCAGACATACAGTGACTAAACCTATAGGGGACATGGCTATTGCTCTTTGTTCCTAACTTTGTTGAACTGGAAATACAGTGTGAACTGAACTCTTCCAATAAATGATAAATCCAGTTTGCTGCTGAGGGAGGGCAAATTCTTTCAAGTAGACGCCACTGTGAACTTCTTTTAACTCATTCTGAGTCTCTTTTCCTGGGGCCTCCATTTCTAGATCCTGGCTAGAAATCCTACTTAGTAGAGAGCCTAATGTTCTCATCTCTCCCATTTCTTATAAGACGAATATGCTCTGATAGCCCAGCTAAGAAAATAGAACAGAGTGCTTCCTCCCTGCTTCCTCCAACATTAGGATCGTATTGTCTCTATCTAAAAAGATCATCCAACCATGAAGATGCAAATGAAAACGAGCAATGCCGATCTAGATGCTTTTCAGCTCCGTATTAAGTGTTCACCAATACACATGCAACTCATGCTTCTTATAAACTTCATTTATTGAGAAGAAACACACCATTATACATTATGCATTGTATCTCTGATGGACAGTAAAGAAGATTATAATAGATTTACTGCCCTTGGTGTATTTTTTTCCCTTCCTCATTGGCGAAGAGCTCAGATAGCCAAATTGAGCCAGCAAGAGCCGGTCACATCAGCTCATTCAATTTTAAAAGCATTTTGGCTGGACAGTCAGTCAAAATCCCCTTCTAATGAATTTCTGTCCTAAAAATTATCTTCCATGTCAAGAAAGATACCACAAGGAACAAACATCTTCTTTCCCTGATTTGCATTGTGGAAAGAAAAGGAAAATAGCACAGATGCATTCGGTATTGTACAAAGAGCATATATGGGCATTTCAATCCCTAATATCACACTAGTTTCTGATGCTAATGTAAAATATGTTCTTTTTGCATTTATAATCATGATGAGCAGATGGCGAAGACGGTTTAAAGTAATACAGTATGTCTATTAAAATAATGTATGCTGTTAGTGAGTCTTCCCTAAAACTGGAGTTTAATTGCTTATAAACACATACGTTAGAAAGAATCACAATTCTAAGAGCCATGTGCTTTGCTAGGACAATAGTTAGACAGAGTTCTCTATAACAGGCTTTGGCCGCAAGACTTTTTGTGGCAGCAGATGCTTTCCTATGCGCTCTCTCTCTCTCTGTCTCTTAAAGAAGCTTAATTGAAAAAAACGTTGGGATTGGCACAAAGGACCTTGGTTTCTTAAAACAAAGGGATCCTTCTTAAACTTAAACTAAAATAGAGAAATTAAGGGAAATGTTGGCTGGGGGAGAACAGGTAAGGGGAAAATGAGGTAATAAGCTTCCTCTTTCTTTTCTTTTTTCTTTTCCTCTTTCTTTCTTTCTTTCTTTCTCTCTCTCTTTCTTTCTCTTTTCACCTTGCCTCAAGCAAACCATCAATAATAGCAATAACAATCAATTTATTATAATAATAATAAAATTTTGTCATTTTTCAGTGATGAATATTGATTGCACCCTTGCTGTGCTTTCTGGAAGGAAAAACCGTCAGACAGGAGAGCTTCCCCTGCTTTATTTCAAGGGACCCACCATGCTGCTGCTCAGAGGCAGAAGGGCGTGAGGCCTTCTGCAGAAGTCACGGAGCCTCCCTGGGAAGGGAGTGCTCCCAAGGAAGGATGTGTGATGAGGGAAGCAGATGACAAAGTCGGGAGGATCACAATCCATCCCGAACACCAGTGAAAGGAAACGGATACTGTTTGCAAACAGGAGGAGGAAAGAGGGAGGAGGCAGCAATAGAGAAAGGCAGGCGTAGAGCCAAGGGCCCTGAAAAGGCAGCAAGTTTTAGAAAACATTCATTTAACTAATTTGCCCAATATAATAAAGAAAGGATGGTTTGATTTTCAAATAGAGAAGTGGTGATTGATTAGGTGGGCATTATATTTGGAGCAGGTGAAATGAATAATGGTTGTGAATGGATATGGAAAATCTCTCACCAAGAAGGAAAAAAAAAATCCATAAGTCATACGAGGCAGAGCACAAAAATACCAACATACCAACATTCAGAGAGAGTTTAAATAATAACAGACTGAATCTTGGAAGCACTCCAAAGAAACAGGGAACAGAAAGAGAGCTACACGCAGCATAATGGTTTCTAGACAATAGGCAATGAGAGAGGGTCTGCACATGCTTGTGAATGTAGTATTAGCTCTTTAATTACAGTAATTACCTAAGTTTAAGGTCAAATCACCTGTGTATTGCTGATAAAATGAATGATTTCTTCTGAAATAGTAGAAGTAGCACTTAAATTACCTAGGATGTTATAGGAATAGGTAATTCACGTGGGTGAGCTATTGCAGAATTGTCCCCATTTTGTAGAACAACATCTCTGATAAAGAATGGCACGGAATCCCACCACATCTGCAATATTCTGACTTAGACCCCTGGGAATCCATTCTAAAACATGAGCTCCCTCTTTGGTTGAAAACGGCCCCTCCTGCTGCTTCAGAGATGCCTTCTTGCAGTTTAAAGAACTTACCCTGGAACAGGGTTTACCTCAGGTAAGATGAAGTAAGATTTGGAAACTTGATCTTAAGTTTTACAAGCTTTAGTCAGTCATCAAATTGCAGCCTTAATCAAAAAAAAAAAAAAAGAGAGACTGGCTGTTGAAGATTTGCAAAACCCTTGTACTTTGAAAGTTTCTGAATGATGAAATTCTACAAACTGTGATTTAAGTGGTGAGATGAAAGATTTTACTTTTTCTTGTCAGAAATAACTAAAAAATTGCACAATTTAATTTTTCATCAGCATGAATTCCAAATAGTTGAGAACAAACACTTGAAGTGATTGATCCAAAAACTCCAGGGAAAATACTCTCCTGTTGTCCTTCATGTAGGACTAGCTAGATCTCAAGCACTCTGGATGTAGCCCACACATCTACATTTTGCAAATACTGCGTGGGTGATTGTGCTGTACATCAGGCTTCAGAACCATTGCTGTAGGCAGGGGGCAGTCTTTAAATGGCTTAAGACCTTGTCAGATCCGCATTTTTTCAATAGATCACTGGTGAATACATAGCGAATCAATTTGAGGTGAGGCAAGACTGGGGTTAGCGATGGCTGTTGAGAGAGCACTATAATCCACGTGAGAGGTGAGGCGTTCTAAACAAAGGCAGTAGAAGTTGGAAAGGGAGATGGGGCTCAGGAGTAGGCAGGCTGAGTCAAGACATATTTAGAAGGCGAAATCAGCCCTCCCCTGTGGCTGAATGTGGTGGCTGGACTAACAAACAAATCTAAAATCACTCAGATTTGTACCCTGGGTGACTGGTTCTATGGTGAAGCTTCTATCTAAATACATTTTAACATCAACTCTTTGACACCCATGGCATGTTCTACAGTTCAGTTCAATTCTGACACTCTTCAGAATTAAAGGAGGCCCCACAGGAAAAAGGCTCAGTCCCACGAGACAGCTTCACTCAGACGCAGCCACAAGTGGAGTTCCCAGATGACCCCCACTTCTGTTGGACTTAGCTACAAACTCCGGGATCCCCATAACCTTCCTTTATGTTCCATAATGACTCACAGAACTCACTGAAAGCATTATACCTAACAATAACCATTTTCTGTAAGGGATACAAACAGCCAGATGAAGAGATGCACAGGGATCTGGAAGGGTCTGAGTATGGGAGCCTCAGCCCCTCTGGAGTTGGGGTATGCCATATTTTTGGTATGTCGATATATTCATCAATGAGGAACCTCCTCAGCTTCCTCATTTCAGAGTTTTTCTGGGTGTCTGGGATTTTACTGTAGGCATGTTGGTTAAATGACTGGTCCCTCAATCTCCAGCCCCACTCACTTTCAGGCGCTGAAAGTTCCAGTCCTCTAATCACTTGCTTGGTCTCTCTGGTACAGGCAGCCCCTTTCTTGAAACTATTCAAAGGCCCACTATGATCCACCTTGCTAGCATAAACTCAGGAATGGTTGAAAGGGGCTTGCTATGAGTAACAAAGATGCTCTTAACACTCAGGAAATTCCAGAGATTTTTTCTAAGTTTTATTTAAATTCCATTTAGTTAACATACAGTGTAATATTAGTCTTGGGTGTACAACATAGTGATTCAACACTTCCATACATCACCCAGTGCTCATCACAAATGCCCTCCTTAAAATCCCATCACCTAGTTCACCCATCCCCCAACCCACCTCCCCTCTGCAGTTAAGTCTGCTTCTTGGTTTATCTTTCTCTCTTTTTTTCCCCTTTGCTCATTTGTTTTGCTTCTTAGATGCCGCATATGAATGAAATCATATGGTACTTGTTTTTGTCTGATTTATTTTGCTTAGCATTATACTCTGTAGCTCCAACCATATTGTTGCAAATGGCAATATTTCATTCTTTTGAGGGCTGAGTAATATTCCACTGTGTGTGTGTGTGTGTGTGTGTATTTATATAACATCTTCTCTACCCATTCACCTATTGATGAACACTTGGGTTGCTTCCACAATTTTGCTATTGTAGATAATGTTGCTATAAACATTGGGATGCTTGTGTTCCTTTGTATTAGTATTTTATATTCTTTGGGTAAATACCCAGTAGTACAGCAGCTGGATCATAGGGTAGTTCCATTTTTACCTTTCTGAGGAACCTCCATCCTATTTTCCACAATGGCTGCACCGGTTTGCATTCCTGCCAACAGTGTAACAGGGTTCCCTTTCTCCACATCCTCACCAACACCTGTTGTTTCTTGTGTTGTTGATTTTAGCCTTTCTGACAGGTATGAGGTGATATCTCATTGTAGTTTTGATTTGCAAGGAAATTCCAAGAGTTTTTGAGGTTCTGTGCCAGGAACTGGGGCAAAGAGCAAATATAAAACTTTTTTATTGTATCACATGAAGAAATAATCAGAGGAATGTAGCTAGTTCCATTTTGAACCTGAGGAGCTTAAGGACCGCTTGAGTGATACATCCAGCAGCCATTTAGACATGCAAGGAAAAAGTCAGGGGGGAATTCAGAACTGGAGGCAGAAATTCAGAAGTAATTGTTTGTAGGAACTACTCCATATTGGGAAATATGGTGAAAAGAAAAAAGGCTTCAAGTTAAGCAGTATCCAACAGAATGCATGATGAAGAGAGATAAAACGTGGAGCCTACCACGCCTCACACACGGCAATGTCAATTTTGTGCTCTACACCAAGGGTTAGAAAAGTTTTTCTGTAAAAGGACAAGTAGGAAATATCTGTACTCCAACTACTCATCCTCCCTGGCTCCTGCTAACCCCTGGCAACCTCTGATTTTTTTCCTGTCTCCACAATTCTGCCTCTTCCAGAATGTCATATGGTTGGAATCATACAGTATGTGGCCTTTTCAGATTGGCTTCCTTTACTTAGTTAAATGCATCTAAATTTCCTCCATGTGTTTTTGCAACTTGACAGCTCATTCCTTTTTGTCACTGAATAATATTCCATTGGGCTAATGTACCACAGTTTTGTTTATCCATTCGCCTACTGAAGGTAGGTAGATCTTTGTTGCATCCACGTTCCAGTGACTTTTTTTTTTTTTCCCAATTTATTTATTTTCAGAAAAACAGTATTCATTATTTTTTCACCACACCCAGTGCTCCATGCAAGCTGTGCCCTCTATAATACCCACCACCTGGTACCCCAACCTCCCACCCCCCCGCCACTTCAAACCCCTCAGATTGTTTTTCAGAGTCCATAGTCTCTCATGGTTCATCTCCCCTTCCAATTTACCCAAAAGCACATACCCTCCCCAATGTCCACAACCCTACCCCCCTTCTCCCAACCCCCCTCCCCCCAGCAACCCACAGTTTGTTTCGTGAGATTAAGAGTCACTTATGGTTTCTCTCCCTCCCTATCCCATCTTGTTTCATGGATTCTTCTCCTACCCACTTAAGCCCCCATGACCCAGCAATTGCACTACTGGGAATTTACCCTAAAGATACAAACGTAGTGATCCAAAGGGGCATGTGCACCCGAATGTTTATAGCAGCAATGTCCACAATAGCCAAACTATGGAAAGAACCTAGATGTCCATCAACAGATGAATGGATCAAGAAGATGTGGTATATATACACAATGGAATACTATGCAGCCATCAAAAGAAACGAAATCTTGCCATTTCCAGTGACTTTTTAACCTAGAAGCCAGACATGTCCCACTGTCATTGCACCCGAACACCCTGACTCTGACTTTTAATGCCCTTGCCTGCCTTTCTCAGCTCCTCCTCCCCATTGTGCACCCTTCATGTTGTCATTCTTTCTCTTCTTGCCTTAGAGCTGTTGTCTGCAGCTCCCTCCACTGGGATTCAGGGTTCCCCTGAATACCCCAATAGGCCACTTCTCAATTCCAATCTTGCTCACGTTTCCCATCCTCAGAGAGGTTCTCTCTGACCTCAAGCCAAAGTTGCCTCCATCACAACATCTCATTTTTAATTCTTTCCTCACCATTTAACTCCATTTGATATTTTCTTTTTATTTGTAGTCTTTCTTCCCTGAATAAGAGCACAAACCTCCCAACGTCTTATTCCCTGATATATACCCAACACCTAGAACTGTACAAAATAATCAATACTTTATTAAATGCTTCTAAAAGTCAGTTGTACCAACCTCATTGCAATACTTAAAGTAGAAATCAACATTTGGAAATGAACTTTTCCAAGATTGTGTATTTTTTTATTTGCGTCATGAAACTCTCCTCTTGCCTTCTATTCTTAGTCAAGTCCCTATGTCTCCCAAGCACTCTGAATCTGTTCCTGCGTCCCTTAGATCTTTGTTAAAAGGACAAAGCTGCAGGCTTACGTGCCGGAGCCAAAGTGGTAGGGCAGAAAGAAGAGCACTAACTAGGTCCTGCCCAAAGAGAGGGAGGGAGAAACAGCAAATGGACCATCAACCAAAAAATCAAGTAAGAGCTAGTTTGGTGAAAAGTTCTGAAAGCAATTCAATGGTGCACAGAGGAGATGCTCCATGCCCTTGCTGATAGACCAGAATTGACCTGGGAGAAGCTGAGTCTCACAACTGTTTTGAAGAGGTAAAACATCCTCTGAATAAGTGTTTATCATCCTGAAGAGATTCTGTTCAAGGACAACTGTCATTAGAGTGAAATAAAATTTATTTCAAATTTTATACCCGCACATTTTATTCAATCTTTAAATAAAGCTGATTAAGGGGGAAAAAAATCAGTGCTTAAAGGGTGGCTGTAATCTTTAATCTTAAGAAAAGGTATACAATTTATGACTTTTAACTCTGTGGGTTTAGAATCAAACTTGGCTTTGTGGGCCTTTATATTCCCTTCCAGCTGTAAGGTTCTACAGTTCTGTGTAGGGCCATCATTCAAGCCATTTTTCCTTTGTAAAAACGTGGTAATAGATCAAAGAATAAAATATCCAGTGAACATTTGGATTGGGTCACATAAAGTCAAATATGTCTCACATTCCCTGATCAGCATCAGGCAGAGGAAGAAGAATCAGAGTGGTCAACAACTTAATCACCAAAAGGCTTGGGGGTGTGGGAGAAGCTATAGATTAAAGCCACTTAAAGAACTGGAGGAGGCCATGAGGGGACTTGATTTTGAGAGGCAAATACTCAGAGAGGTGAACAGACTTGGGCATTAATTTATTGCAAGCCATGGCCATCTGAACCCAAGACCTCAGACTTCTGGTCCACGTCCTACCTAACTCATTTCAGCTGTCTTTTTGTTGTTACTTTAAGTCACTAAGTTTTGGGGTGATTTGTTACTCAGCATTAGACACTGGAACAGACTAATGAAGAGCAATTCTTTAAAATGAGAGAGAGGGAGAGAGAGAAAGGAAAGGAGGAACATGAAAGAGTTGGTAGTATAATAAGCACCTATATCTGTTTTTTATAAAAAGGACCCCCAAAGGTCCTCCCATATCCCACTAAATCCTTCAAAGAAAATTAGAAGAATAGAAGAAAGGAATCTTCCCCTAAAGAATCCCTTCCATATTAATTGCCTCGAAGGAGCTCTTCTTTTACCTTCTGCTTTGCACCTCGAAAAACAAGCAGGAATTATGAAGGTAGGTGTTTGGTAGCTCGTTCTGAGCTCTGTGATGTTTTTTGGGTGACTGGCTACTGTGTGATTTTGTTAATTGAGTCGCTGCATATATTTTAGAAAGCTTCCCAGTATCTAGGCATACCATTTATAGTTCATTAAATATGATAGCTGAAGTCACTTTAGGAAAACCTGGACATAGGGTCTTTGAATGGGAGTGTCACACCACTACTCAAGTGGTGTGTATACCACTCAAGTGGTGTCACACCACTACTCAAGTCAAGTAGAGATGACTTAGGTCATTTCAACTCATAACACCATTTTCCAGGAACAGGAATACAAGGACTCCCAACTATGAAATATTCCTAATTCTGGGACTGTGTACATTTCAAGTTAACCATTTTGGGAGTCGGGACATCACTGCACCTTTTACAAAATCCCAATTAGCATTGCTTTCCTAACATACAGAATTATCAATTAATTGAGAGTTTGGGGGAGGGGCATTTGTATGGAAAATAAACAGCTTTTCCTACAGTCCTTTAAAGCTCTCTACATTTCCTTATAATAATCATATGATAAAAATGTCATTAAACCACTTGGTTTTATAGAATTTTCTCATCTTGTAATTTACTCTGATTCACAGTATCTCCAGACTAAACAAATGAGTTTTGAGGTCCCTGATAGCTAGGTATTGTCGATGAAAAAAAATCAGTAGAAGAATTTTTCCCCTTTTTTTAAAGAAAACAATTTACTGGGACCTCTGGCTGGCTCGCTCAGTAAAGCATGCAACTCTTGATCTCAACGAGCCCCTGCGTTGGGTATAGAGATTACTTTTTTAAAAATCTAAAAAAAAAAAGAAAGAAAAGAAACAATTTACCAAAAACACTGTCATTATGAGAAGTCACTGCTGGGAGATTTATTTGTTGATTGAAGGGAGAGGAAGTTTTCTTTCTTCACATCTTCCTCCTCAACTTTGGCTCCCGGCAAATTTTGTCAATAAAAACCTGTTAGCAGTTCCTTCTGGAACTGACTCGCCCAAGTCTTTTGACAGATGTTAGCTTACCCATTTCATTATCACCAAAATGCTAATATTTCTCTACAAGATCATAATATTCTCTTATGAATATTACAATGGAATTTCTTGCCAGTGTTGGCTATAGTTTAAAGGTGCTTCTCTTAAAAGTCAGTAGAATTTCATGAAGGTACTGAATGCTACGTGTAGCTCTCTATAAAAATTTGTGAATTTTAAGTACTAGTTTCTTACCCATAATGCACATTATTATCTTTTCGTTAAAAAAAAAAAGGCGTCATTTTTTTACCCTGTATATAAACCACTTTGTTCTTTTTTCTCAATAAAACTTATAGGCAGTGTGGTTTTGCCCACTTCTTCTTCCCTTTCAGGATTTGTTAACTGCTCTTGACGCACTGAAAGCTTTTTCCTTTCTATTTTACTTTCCTGGTACTCAGATAGGAAATAGAAGCTCTTTTCCCTTCTCTTCCACTTCAATCAGAATGATGGGCGTGCTTACTCTGCCTGGCTCCACTCCTTTGGCGTGGATGACAGCTAATTTCTTGCTTTTATCCAGAACGGCACCGTAGGAACCTGGTGCATTTTACCGCAACTCCAGCTCCTTTACAACTTTCAGGGGTCCCCAGATGAGTACCTCTCTTTAAATGCCAACAAAAATGCTGTTCAAGCCCCTAGCTAGAGGGAAAGAACACCACCATGTCTCATTCAAAGGAAATGTATATAATTAGGATCCATCACATTGATCAAAATGACTTCACTTGTCTCAGCTAAACTCACGATAGCCTAAGTGATCATGGGAATTTGCCACGTCAGATACGAAAGAGCTCATCTTTGGAGAATTTAAAGAGATTTCTATTTTTATTTTCATTTTTTTTTAAAAGAAATTTTTAAAGGTGATTTGTGTCTTAGAATCTCTAACCTGTTGACACTTTATCTACAAATATACTATGATAACAGTGTCTGATTAATTAATAAAACATCTTTTACAGTGGTATAATTAAAGGATGGGGGAATCCTAAATTTCTTTTTTTGGTCTGTTTGGGGTAACTACGATTCATATGAATGAGAAGTTGGCCCATTCTAATAACTAATAATTGGCATACAGGCTGTAATTTAAAAAAAAAAAAAAGTACATAGATTCCAAATCTTAATGCAAGGGGGAAAAAAAAAGGAGAGAGGCTCAGAACTGTAACTTGCATTTGTCTCCTCTTTCTCCCCAAATTTCTCTAGAATGACAACAAAGTATTAAAATAAGAGGACAGAAAGGACAGAAGAGGAGACAAAAGTTAAAGAGAGACTTCAGCAAGTTTTTTTTTTTTTTAAGATTTTATTTATTTGACAGAGACCACAAGTAGGCACAGAGGCAGGTAGAGAGAGAGAGAGGAAGGGAAGCAGGCTCCCTGCTGAGCGGAGAGCCCAATGCGGGGCTCCATCCCAGGACGCTAAGATCATGACCTGAGCCGAAGGCAGAGGCTTTAATCCACTGAGCCACCCAGGCGCCCTGCAAGTTTTTTTTTTTTTTTTTAAGATGAAACCTGGGCGGGAGAGCTGAAGCCAACTTAGCGGAGTGAGGATACAGCAGGGATGAATGCCGGAGAGAGATGTCCAGATACTGCAACCCCACCCCCCGTCCCACCAAGCCCACGGGATGGATGGTTCAGGTTCATCTTGGAATCAGTTCCTGGTAGGAGTTAGGCTTGAGCTCACACAGAGTAGTGAAGTAAAAAATCTGTGCATGGAATTGTGGGACATGGCCCCTACTCCCCAAATGCCAGCAGCCAAATCTCTCAAGCAGGAAACTGGAGGACTCTTGTTTCAAGAAAACTGAATAGCCTTGGAGAAGAGTCCTCAGAATCTGACATTTCACACTCTCCCCATAGAAAGGCCGGCTTAAATCCAGAATGCCCCACAATGATGCCCAACACTCTTCAAACCCATACCCCCACCTCCCCACCCCACACACAGGTTTCCTAAACTGTTGTTCAATGCCTCAGTATTCAAAATATATAAAAGATCAGCAGACACTCAAGGAGATTTCCCACCATGCAGGACAGAGGCCAAAACAAAATAAAAAGAAGCAAATAGAATAAAGCAAGTAAAAAGAAGCAGTAGAGACAATACAGGGAACAGAAGAATAGAAGGAAACTTAAGAAACCAACATCCCTGATCAAGATAATGTGTTCATAAAACAAATTCAAGATACTACGAGGAAAAAAAAAAAAGGACAAGAAAGACCTTTTGAAAATTAAAAATAAAGTACCTGGGATTTAAAAATTTAGTAGAAGGTTTGTTCTATAAAATTAACTTCTTTTGGAAATGTGAATAAAAAAAAATACAGACAAAGGGACACTTGGCTAGCTCAGTTGGTGGAGCATGGGATTCTTGATCTCAGAGTTGTAGGTTCAAGTCCCATGTTGGGTGTAGAGATTACTTACAATGAAATCTTGGAAAAATACATATATACATATGGAAGACATCAGAGAAATGACTTTAAAATAGAGTTAGAGGGGCTTCTGGGTGGCTGTCAGTTGAGTGTCTGACCCTTGATTCCAGCTCAGGTCATGATCTCAGGGTCCTGAGATTGAAGCCCAGGCCAGTTCTGTGTGTGGAGTCTGCTTCGGATTTTCCCTTTCTTTTCCCCCCTACCTCCCACCACTCATGCTCTCTACCACTCTAAAATAAATGAATAAATAAATAAATAAGTAAAATCTTTAATCAAATTAGGGAATCACTCTTTAAGCTCTTACATGTGATTAATAAAGTTTTTAGAAACAGAGAACAGAGAAAATGAAGACAGTACAATTATTAAAAAAATGATATTTGAAAATTTTCCAGAACATAAAGGCATGAGTCTCCAGGTTAGACAGAATCACCAAGCGCTCATCATGATGAACGAATGAAAAGCACAAGTGCCAAAGCCACTTTGTTGTAAAATGTCAGAACACTGGGGATTCAAAGATGTTCCTACACTCTTTCAAATAGAAAACAAAGCAAGCCACATACAAAGATATGGGAATCAAAAATGCCACCACCTTCTGAACTCTGAAGGACGATGATTTTTCAACTAGAATTCTCTATTTGCCAAAATAGCAATCAAGCAAAAGAGGCTAGTGGGTTGGTTTATTTGAGCTGATATAATAAAATACCATAAACTGAGTGGCTTAAACAACAAAAATGTATTTTCTCATAGTTCTGAAGACCAGAAGTCTAAGATCAAGATGCCAGTAGGACTGGTGTCTGATGTCAGCTCTCTCCTTGGTTGCAGAGGCCTGCATCTTGCCATGTGTTCACATGATCTGTGCATAGAGGAAGTGGGGGCAAGTAAGCTTTCTTTTCTTTTTTTTTTTAAGATTTTATTTATTTATTTGACAGACAGAGATCACAAGTAGGCAGAGAGACAGGCAAAGAGAGAGAGAGAGAGGAGGAAGCAGGCTCCCCGCTGAGCAGAGAGCCCGACGAGGGGCCTGATCTGAGGCCCCCGGGATCATGACCTGAGCTGAAGACAGAGGCTTTAACCCACTGATGCACCCAGGCGCCACACAAGTGAGCTTTCTGCTCTCTCTCTTTATAGGGACACGAATCTTACTGAATCAGGGCATAACCCCTATGACCTCAACCTTAATTACTTCCTTACTCCATATACAGCTACAGTAGGGGTTAGGGCTTCAACACATGAATTTGGTGGGAAGACACATACATTCAGTCCATCGAAGATAACACAGAGATCATTTTCAAATGTGCAGACTCAAATGATTAATCTATTATTCCTCCTACCTTAAGGAGCTCAGGCTTAGAATCTTAAGCGAATAACACGGAGAACATGGGGAAATGAAGAGGAGAAGGGAGTTGGGGGAAATAGGAGGAGGAGGTATAAACCATGACAGACTGTGGAATCTGAGGAACTAACTGAGGGTTTTGGAAGGGAGGGGGTTGGGAGGTTGGGTGAGCCTGGTGGTGTGTTTTGTGGAGGACACGTATTGCATGGAGCACTAGGCGTGGTACATAAATAATGAATTCTGAAACACTGAAAAGAAATAAAAAAAATAATAAAATTTTTTTTAAAAAGGCTTGGAATCCAGAAAATGGGTACATGGGACTGGAGATATCCCAGAATAATTGATGTGTACCAAGTTAAAGAACACCAGTCCATCTTAGAGCTGGAAGGAGAATTATAAGAAAACCAGGAACCTCTATAATCTCCATGAACCCTATTATTAACAAAAAGTTAAAGGATAATATACATGTAGCATATCACTTGGTTCAATAATGATAATCTACCTATAGTCATAGTAATGGAAATATTGACTCTTGGTTTAAGCAAATATTGTGATACAACCATATATTTGCAGAAGGGCATGGGAAGGGTACCGTGTGTGGATGGTCACAGTGGTGCAATAGAACTAGGTTCTCAATCACGATCATAGGAAGTCAAAGATAATGGTGCTTCCATATTATTTTATTTCACTAACACTTATATGCCAGTGTCAGGCACTTTTCTAAGGATTAGTTCATATGAGATCAAAACTATTGTTAACTTTATTTTATAGAATAGGAAACAGACACAGAGAGGTTAGGCAGTTCACCCAAGTTTACATAGTTAGTTTGTTCAGAGTCAGGATTCTAAAATAGGCAGTCTTGTTCAAGAGGACTATGCTCTTATTATAAAATGGATAAATGAAGATATAGCTGTATAAGCATATAATTTAGAAATATGGAGGTAAATTCTGGGAGAAACAGTTAAAAAAGCTAAATGCATTTGGCTCTGAGAAATAAGACTAGAGGTGGGGATAGGTTGGGCAGAGATTAGAGTTTTTATTACAAGATTTTAAAAAACTATTTGATTTGGGGGGTGCCCTGGGTGGCTGGGTCAGTTAAACATTTTACTTTTGATTTTGGCCCAGGTCATGATCTCAGGGTTGTGAGATTGAGCCCCAAATCCAACTCTATGCCGGGTATGGAGTCTGCTTAAGATTCTCTCTCTCCCTCTCCCCCTCTCCCATCTCCCCTCCCCTCTCTCTGTCTCTAAAAACAACAGTAACAATAACAACAACAGTTTGCTTTTTAAAAACTATTTGCATGTATTTTTAAAGGAAAAATAAAAGTTGTTTTTTTTTTAAAGATCTTTATCTATTTATTGACAGAGAGAGATCACAAGTAGGCAGAGAGGCAGGCAGAGAGAGAGGAAGGGAAGCAGGCTCCCTGCTGAGCAGAGAGCCCGATGCAGGACTCGATCCCAGGACCCTGAGATCATGACCCGAGCCGAAGGCAGCGGCCTAACCCACTGAGCCACCCAGGTGCCCAAAAGTTTTTTTTTTTTTAAAGAAAAGAGAAACAAAAGAAAAATATCAGCTTTTTCTACCATTACCTCTCCTTTTCCACACCTCTCTAAATCCCAATTATAATGAAATTGTGTGTTTACATTCTCCCCCAATTACTGTGAGGCTCTCAGGGCCAAGGGCTATTTCATTTATATTGTGCCCTGGATCCTAGCACAGTGTCAGACCCATAGCAGGTCCTCAATCAATATTTGTCTTCCTTCCCTTACATGGAATTTAAGATAACCTCATATTGTGCAGTCCAGGCTAGTTTCTCAGGAAGCTCTGTCAGGCTTGAGAGCTGGTCCAGATTTACTTTAGCCAGCTCATCTGAGTTTCTTCTGTAATGGTGAACATAAAAACTGAACAGTGCTATAGGAGATAAGTCTCAAAGTCCATCCAAAGAAAAGACCCTATTTCCATTAGCTTAGAGAGACATGAATAGAAAGATGCAGAGGCTCTCTTTCATGTCTACTTCAAATGTCAGAGAACATAATATCACGAAATGCCAAGGTTTCAAAGGATCTCAAAATTTATCTGTTCCAACTCATAATGTAATTAGTGCAGCACAGAGACTAAGGGCATGACTTATATCTCCCCAATGTAGGTATCCCAACTTCTCACTTAACTTCTCTTCTTTGAACTCTTAACAGAAAGCACAAAGTCAATATGTCCAAAATTCCACTCCTGATGTACCCACTAGGGTGTTTCTCTTGTACTCTTTCCCATCTCTGTGAATGACACCACCATGCATCCAGCTGTGGACACACGAAGCCAGTACCACCCCAGACCAAGCTCTCATCATCTCTTGCCAGAATCACTGTAGTGACCTTTTAACTAGTCTCTTATGTACACCGAGCCACACTCCATGCAGATAGTTTCTTCAAAGGAAGAATGCATTTCACATCCTACAATTAAAATCTTTCAGTGGCTTTCAATGCTCCTGAATAAAGATCAAACTTTAAATGGCTTAGAAGGTTTTGCATGGGTCTGGCCATTCAGGTATCTCTAGCTTCATCCCCTTCCATCTCTGCCCATACACATTATCCCCCTCTCAGTTCCTTTTGCTATTCCTCATTTAGTAAACAGTGTGCTTTCAGTAAAGAATTCTTGAATGTATGATAGCACAAAGATGTGTGCTCAGAACCTAGTATGTCTTTGAACACAGGAATCTCCCTAAACCTCAGTTTCCTCATCTATAGAGTGGAGACAAAAGTATCACCACCGACTCATGGGTTCTTATCAAGATTCAACAAGATAAAGACAACAAAGAACTTATCACACTGACTGGCATAAAATTAGAACCCCCAATTTTTTGCTATCTAATATTCTATAGAATCCCAACTGAATAGTCTATTTCCATTAATAACTAGTCATGCCAATCATTTACTAATTAATTGAAACTTTTAAAAACTCTTAAAGTTTTCAGTCTGTGCAAAGGCTGAGGGATAATCAGTTTTATGACTTTATTACCCTATGTGCAAAGTAGTCAAATAATGCCAGACGTGTGCTGGAGCTGGCTTGTCCCAGCTCAGAAGAGCTAACTGTTAAATTTTCAGGAATTTTGTGAACCAGTCTTTAAATATCGATTTTATTAAAAACTAGATTATATAAACTCACACCTGAGAAAATTACATTAAAAGTTATAGTAATAAAGGTAATAAATACTCAAAATGCATCACTTTTCAGTTATTTCACCACATTTTACTATTACCTATACTCTTCATGGCTGCTGTACCTATATAGTAAAAATGATGCATGACTACACCTCTCTTCCCAGCTCTACATTCAGTGATGTCATCCTGGGTCCTTGAAATTGGCCACCCAGGTAGCATTTACACCATGGAAATCAGCAACCACTAAAAAGAAAGCTTCTCCCCGCTGCCCCCCAAAGCTGGTTTTTTAAACATTCAATAGCACATCAGTGTGTAATTCCTAATTATGTAGACATCAGATATAGATGAAGACCTCAACATAAATGACAGTGACTGCTCAGCAAAGTCAAGAGCTCTCATAAAGTCCTTTAATGAAAGATCATTTCATTTACTCTATTGTGAACCCATTCCTTTCTCAGAGAATACTGGCCTTAAGTTTATATCCAATTCTTGTTCAGTTTAGCTACCAGGTTTGTTAGTTTGTAAAACAAATGAGATGGGCACATTGTTATGGGGAGACATGACAGCTAAGAGCTTGGCAGCAAATAGTTTAATAGCAAAGGAGGACAAATAAAAACAATGACAACTTGGGAATAAATAAAGCCTAGCAGTGGGAGGTCATTAGTATAGGAGAGCCCTTTTGAGAGTCACTGTAATACAGCACAGAATAAGAGTTAACAATCTTAGAGGTGACAAAGAGCCCTCAAGAAAAGGTTTGCTGTTTTCCGTACACTGTTGAAGAAAACAGAATAGTGTGTAATATGCATTTTAAGTATTAAAAATGCATTCCAACAAATGCAGCTGAAACAACTCGATATGCACATGCAGAAGAGTTCATTTGGACTCTCATCTTACAGCACAGACAAAAATCAACTCAAGATGGATCAAAGACCCAAACATAAGAGCTAAAACTATAAAACTCTCAGAAGAAAATATAGGAGGAAAGACTCATGACATTAGATTTGGCAACAGTTTCTTGGATATGACACCAAAAGCACAGGAAACAACAATAAAAAAAATTAAAAAGATTAATTGGTCTTCACCAAAATTAAAAACATTTGTGCATCAAAGAACACTATAAAGAAAGTGAAAAGGCAACCCATGGATGAAAGAAAATATCTGCAAACATAGATCTCGTAAGGGATTAATATCCAAAATATATAATAAATGTCTATAACTCACAATAATAAAATATAAACCACCCAATTCAAAAATGGGCAAAGAACTTGAACAGGTCTTTTTCCAAAGAAGATATTACAACTGTCCAATAAGCATAGGAGAAGATGCTCAACATTACTATATCACTAATCATTAGAGAAATGCAAAGCAAAAAACCACAATGAGATACCACTTTATACCCATACAAAGGCTATTACCAAAAATCTAGGAAATAAGTTTTGGCAAGGATGTGGAGAAATCAGAACCCTTGTGCATTACTGGTGAGAATGTAAAGTGGCACAGCCACTAAGGAAAGCAATGTGGCAGTTTCTCAAAAAATTAAACATAGAATTATTATATGATCGGCAACTCCACATCTTGGTATAGACTCGAAAAAACTAGAAGCAAGGACCCAAACAGATATTCATACACCCATATTCACAGTGACATTATTATTCACAATATTCAAAAGGTAGAAACAACCCAAATGTCCGTAGACAGATGGGTGGATAAGGAAAATGTCATATGTGTGTACAATGGAGTATTAGTCAATCTTAAAAAGGAATGAAATTCTGAGACATGCTATAACAAGGAGAAGCCTTGAAAACATGCTAAGTGGAATGAGACAGACAAAGCAGGATGATGACTCCACCTCCAAAGAAGAGTTAAACCCATAGATAGAGCAAGTAGAATACTAATTACCAGGGGCTGGGAGGAAGAGGCATGGGAAATTCTTAGACAGTAACTGGGTACAGAGTTTCGGTTTAGAGTAATGAAAAGTTCTGGAGATGGACAGTGGTGATGGGTGCACTGTAAATAGATGCTGAATTGTGCACTTAAAAATTATTAAAATGAAAAAAAAAATTATTAAAATGGTATATATGCTGCTATGTGTATTTTACCACAACAAAAAGTGCTTTATAACATACAAATCCAAAACTGGTTAACTCTATTTCAAAAGTATAACTTAAATAGCGTGTGCAAGCTCCAGATCTCCAGAATAGTACCTTTTATGAAAACTCTGGGTCTCTGGTAGGAATGATACATGAAGTGTGAGGATTGTTATAACCATATCCATAGACATCAAAAAGGACATCCTTTATTGCTATAATTTGAATATGTGGTCAATATAAGAATGAACACAGTCATTGTGCCTGTGGCAGGAGGGAGAGAAAGCACCCACTTGGCCTGGAAGCATACATGGAGGGCAGGTGGTTCATCTCAGGGAAGGTGAAAAAGAGAAGATAAAAGAAGGCAAAGTGTCCTTAAAAATAACAAAAGACGTAAACTACAGTATGAAGGAAACAAAAAAGATCCATTGGGTGGGTTTAAATACTGCTGGCTTTTGCAGTTGTTTCCAAGAGATACCATTTGGAACTGTTAAATAATGCACTCCTTGGGACGCCTGGGTGACTCAGTCGGTTAAGCATCTACCTTCGGCTCAGGTCCTGATCCCAAGGTCCTGGGATCAAACCCCACATCAGGCTCCCTGCTCAACAGGGCGTCTAATTGTCCCTCTGCCTCTCCCCCTGGCTCATGCTCTCTGTCTCTGAAAATAAATAAATGAAACCTAAAAAAAATAATGTATCCCTCCACACCTCACTCTGCACCTTTATTCCATGTCTTCTTCCCACTACTCCCCACCACCATGGGCACTTCCCCTATTAGAGCCTGGCTCTGCATTCATTGCCTCTGACAGCACAGAAAAGGAGGTTCTGGGAGATTCTTCTTGACTTTCTAGTTCAATAACCTAGATACAAAAGGGAGCACACAAAAAAGCAAGGTTTTTGCCATAATATTTTAAAGTTTGAGGTAAGGACCACTTCAGTAGAATAGGGATACAAAACAGAATTTAAGTGATAGAAAAATCAAGAAAGCTGTATTTCCCACACACCAGTCTGTATACTAAGATTGGCACTTACTACATAGTTTGGGGGAGTCCGGGAAAACAAGAAAGTGGCCCAGGAAAGCACATAAAGTGAGAAGGATAGTGGCTGGTGGAAATTCGTGAGACCTAGGCACCAAGAAGTAGAAACATCTGCAAAGGACATACAGACCCAGAAAGGCAGGAGAGAGGAATGGCCTGGAGAATAAGGACCTGCAACTTATCAGGAGACTGTAATCTGGTTGTGCCAAAGTCATCAAAGTACTTTCAGTTCATGGTCTTAGACAGTAATCCTCTTCTGTGACTCACCAGGTAAAGCTCAATCCTGTCCTCTCTGTCTGGAAATCTAAACCCACTGATTTCCATTTTAAGTTCCCCGGTTTGTATGACATAAAGGCAGCCCCAGGACTTTGCAGGTCACAGCTCACTTGTCTCATTAGTGCCTTTCCACCTGGTCCACAATGGTTCTGGTTGGCCGTGTGTCTGCCTCTTCGTGATAATCTCACCTCTTTCATATTCCTGAGTAACTGCGATGCTATGACCTTACCTCTTCCTTTCAACCTGTCTTCAGGATTAAGATCAATACCTGCTGCTTGGCTTTTATTCAAGTGATGGATAGCTTTGGAAACTCTTATCTGGGCTGGTTTGCTGTCTCCATCTGATACTCCAAACTGACCTTCAGCCTAGGAGTCTTAAAACAAAAATGTCCATATTTTAAGGAAAGATGGATGATCCTCTCTGTTTTAAATAAGAAGGAAAATCTTTTAATCAGAATGGAAGCAAAGAAGGAATTTGGTTCTGCTTTGTTTCAAGGAGTCCTTGAAGAACTGTTAATAGGTTATCTTTCTTTCCTTTAATTATGTTTATGTCCCAACTCAGTATAGAACTGGCTAGGAGACAAGGAGATTGGTAGCAGTATCTTGGGTCTCAAACTAGGGTTATAAACAGAACTTCTCAATGTCTTTTTGAAAATTTATCACCAGATTATTTTCTGCCTGTTCTTCTAGGCACAAGAAATACAGAGACATCAAGAAAGAGCTGAGATTTCATCTAGACACTCAAATTAGACTCCCACAATGAAATAAAGCTTTCCTCATGGTTGCTCATTCTTACGGATCCTCATGAGCTTTGTGCTTGGACTTTGAGCTTCAAGGGGGAAAAGAGATGCCACAGGATTTCACCCAGAAATGGTCTTCACCCCATCTTCTGCAGGTGGCTTTGCTAGTTGGTCCCTCAACTCATATGATGGCTCAGTCTCATGCCTGTCTTTCAAGCGCTGTCCATTTGACTTAAATTTTAAAACACTTACCAGATACCTAAGACACGCAAAGCACAGAACTACCTAGAGGAAGCTAGGGGACCAAAATGAAAAGGGGGTGGTGGTGAACTTGTAACCTTGTGACCTTGACATCAAGGAACTTGCCAAGTCTAAGATAGAAAATAAGCATGAAAATAATTATAATATAATAGTATCATCAGAGAGAGAAGAATGAATACTTTAATGAATTTTGAAGTGGACATGAGAGTTTTCAATCAAGGGGCATTTAGAAAAGAATCAATGATACAGTGGGACTTCATTTGTGCCAACCCTTGAAGAACGGGTAAGATTTCAAGCATAAATGCGGAGTTGACAGGACAGTTGGCTGGTTTGGAAAATAAAGAATAGCAGTTGAATGCAGAAGAACGAGGCATTAGTATCTGTTTTAAACTGATTTATACTAGCTTTTCCTCCAGCACTGCTATAAAGAATAGATAAGTTCCTGAAAAATCTAGCTGTAAAGCAGATTTTTGCACAGTATACTCAATGCTATTTTTTCCCCAGTGGCTTATGTATTCAAATGAGAAATGCACTTTAGAGGTGGAAAGGATAGAGAGGTGGGAGGGAGGAAACTGATGATATAATCAAATGTTTTAAAATGTTTTTAATTTAATAAAAATATTATTCAAGAACCATGAGACATTAAAAAGTTAAGTAAGGCAAAGACCTCTGTTTTCAGATGTATGCAAACGCATATGGAGTCCACAAATAAGCACACCACAGGCTCCTTCCCTCAGGATGGCTGTACTGCGAGTCTGGAGGGATGAGAACAGCTTGTGAATGATCCAGAGCAGAGAAAGAGACAAGGGAAGAGGTAATAAGCACCACAAAAGAGAAGGAAAACAAGCTTTCTGAGTAGAGGTGGGGCAATCATGGTATATCCTGTGAACAGATCAGAGACCTACTGGGTGTTAGGCTTAGGAAATCTCTGATCTTCTAGAATGCAAGAAAATTGAGACAGCCAGGGCTGGCTGCCCTATCAAGAAGTTCGGCAGTGAGAAAGGGGGGAGCAGAGAAAAGCAGACAGCCCGGGATGCCAAGAGCTGGGCACTGGCCTGAATGGGGAGATAAGTAAAGCTGGAAAGGGACCCAGAGTGAAAAGGAGTTAAGGGTCTGGAGGTCAAGATGGACAGGAGGAGCCAAGAGAGGCCATGTTGGAAAGGTCATGATGACACCTTAGTATTTTGGGACTGTGACAGGCTACCCTTGCAAGACAGGATAATAACCCTTATTTCCCCTCACATGCTTCTACTTCCAGTTTAGAATATAGCAGGGAAGTAAGTCCTCAAATAAATTCCCTCCAAAACAACAAAACAGAATAATACAATATCCAAGTTCTGCATTAGTAAGGTTGATAGAGAAGTGGAGCACCATTGAGTGGCATAAAGGACTTTTTTTTAAGGGATTAGACCTCGCCTTGCCTGATCACTAGAGCACAGTAGGCAGTTGTAGGTCCACTGTCCCTGTGTCGGCTGATGGCCATGAAGTCAGCAGAGCCAGTAATGAGAACAAGACAATGGATGGGAAGTGAAGGAGAGGTGAGGGCAGACGGGAGCCTGCAAGGAACAACTGGAACCCGAGTCCGTTTGTCACTGGCACCCACTTCAGTCTCTCATCACCTTCACACCTCCAACAGCAGTTTGGAATACTGGGCGGAGAACTAGCGCACGTCACCAGGAACCACTCATGCACCTGCCTAGGAGTCAGGGAAGCTGAAGGAGGACTTTGTGTGGACGCTGGAGGAGCTGTGGGCAGGACAGCTGCTGCACACCATCAGATGAGCCAATAGATCCCCAGCAAGTCTGACCTTGTAACACCAGTAAACTCTATGTTACTCTCACTTTTTGCCTCATTCATGTATGTAAGAAATTGTTCTTGAAAGAAAAGCAATAGTAGAGACTGAATAAATAAATGGAAAAAGCTCTCTGAGACTTACCCACCCAGCTCAGGGTAAAGCCCTATCTTTGTAGTCCTGGGGTCTACTGAGACCAGTGGCTCTTTCAAAAATGTCTTCTAAATTCAATCTCTTTCAGAAACTACAAAAATAAGTCTTTTCCTAATGGTACTGAGAGAGCTAAATAATCTTAATGGCATTAACAAGATCAGTTAAAGAGTCTCAAAGGTAAATACCCCTCTCCAAGATAACTTTGCAACTTGACTACCTTCTCTCGCACACCATTCTGGTCCTTTTTCTCCAGGCTCGTGACTCACAGCTCTAAAGCCATCATTCCTAAGGCAGCAGTAAGACAGCCTCACCTGAATTACCCGGGAAATTTAAGATTTCTTTCTTTTTTTTTTTTTTAAGATTTTATTTATTTATTTGACAGAGAGAGAGATCACAAGTAGGCAGAGAGGCAGGCAGAGAGAGAGGAGGAAGCAGGCTCCCTGCTGAGCAGAGAGCCTGATGAGGGGCTCAATCCCAGGAATCCGAGACCATGACCTAGCTGAAGGCAGAGACCTAACCCACTGAGACACCCAGGTGCCCCATTTAAGATTTCTTAAATGCACCCTAAACCCAGTGACAAGTGCCAAGACAGAGGAGAAGGACATGGGAAGGACAGCAGCAGAGACCGGAATTATGTGGTGGCAAGCCAAGCAATGTCTGGAGCCACCAGAAAGCAGAAGGAGAAAGGAAGGATTCTCCTCTAGAGCCTTCAGAGGGACAGAGGTCTTAATGACCCCTTGGTTTCAGACTTCAGAAACCCAAAACAACAGACTTCTGTTTGTTTTAAGCCACCAAGCTTGTGGCAATTTGTTACGGCAGCCCCAGGAAACTAATATATCCCTGCACGTCTCCCCATAACCCTGCAAATGAAAGTCAATGCTTGGTACAGACGGGGCTCCCAGGAAACTGTTCTAGCACCATGGATAGGCCAAAGTCCTGATGAGTTCGTAAGATACACCTTGCTAGCTGTTAAATACTTTGCAAAACACTATGAATAAAAGTATGAGCATAGGGGTGCCTGGGTGGCTCAGCTGGTTAAGTGTCTGCCTTGGGCTCAGGTCATGATCCCAGGGTCCTGGGGTCGAGCCCCACGTCAGGCTCCCTATTCAGCAGGAGCCTGCTTCTCCTGCTCCTTGCCGCTCCCCCGACTTGTACACACACACACACACTCTCTCTCTCTCTGTCAAACAAATAAATAAAATCTCTTTTTTTTGTAAAGTATAAGTGTATTACTGAGTATCCCAGAAGCACACATCCAAACAATAGGAAACAGAAATGATTTTTAAAATAATCAGGAAATAAGACCAGGCAGGAAGAAAGACCTATCTTTGCACTTTGTTCTCTTCTACACTGTTTGAAATTTTTATTTTCCATGTGCATAAATAATTTTTAAATCCCTAAGGGAAAAAAAACAAAACACCAGGTAGTTCTGATAAACAGACATGTTCAAGAATGACTGCATGAAGGGTCAGCTCAAAGAGTCACGAGAGAGGCAGCCCAAGGCAAAATCAGGAAACAGATGAGGTGGTTCTGGGAGTTTCAAATCTAGATGACTCTGAAGGTCAGGGAAGAAAGGTCAAGGACCTGAGTAACCAGAGGCTACCTGTTTCTAAGCTTCATCACATGTGAAGCCTCTATCACTCCCAGAAACGGCCGTATTTCAGCCAGGTCTGCGATCTCGCCCGGGAGGACCACTCATTCACCAATATAGACACTGCTTTGCATATCATTATTTACGCCACTGCTTGCCTACCTCCTGAGATGTTTATGGTGAGGACTGATTATCACATATATAAAATCACACTGTTTTATATGAAAAGGAAATCACACCGAAAAGGAGAAAAGTCCACAGCACCTTGTTAACAGTTCCAACTGCCGTCGGTGAGATCAGCCGAGGGTTCTGGTTGCAAAACATTGATTTTATAATAGCAATAAAGTTTAAAAATGGCAAAAATATGAGCTTGTTTACTTCTGGAAGATTTTATTATTCATGCAAACTATTAGTCAAATATACAGGCTGTGATATATGCTACAAAACCATTTAGGAGCCAGAAAGAACCCAGGGAGAGAGATTCAATAGAAATGATTTTGCAAAATCTAAGGCTTTCTTGATCCTTAGTTTAAAAAGCCAGGCTCCATCCCTGGAGCAAATGTGAAGCCCAGTCAGGATCTTTGTGATCAGGGAGAAATGGAGCCCTTTATTTTCAGGGCTCTCTTACAGTTGACTGTGTTAGCTGTACCAACACAGACTTCCAGGCTATGGGATACCTGCTGTTCAAACCCAAGTCTACTGGACCTCACGATCATATCCAGTTGGAGGATTCTTGAGTTCTGTGACCTGAACTACGGTTGTTCAGTGGGTCCTGGCAGGCAACATGTTTGTTACTGGCTTTTTGGGTTTTCTATGCATCTCCTCCAACTGGTTTGCACTCAGTACAAGGGCAACAACTTCCCTCCACTTCTCAGTCTTAGCCTGGCTTCCTAGCTGTTTACCAGAGTTTCTCTAATCTAACTGTGGCTGTTCACTGGGAAATTGAATTACTTCGTATCAATGAGGCAGACCCATTTTCCTTCTGCCTTAGCATAATCTGCTTAGGACTTTTCCTTCTGCCTTAGCATAATCTGCTTAGGACCCCCTTAAAATACATTGTTCAGATTCTAACTATATAGAACTTCTTCCTGCATAACATCATGCAGGAAGTTAAAAAAATAGCAATGATGTAGTTAATTTCAACTTTAAGAGCCATTGCAATATTCTACAGGAAGACACTGGCAGGTCTTCAAGGAGCCATAAAAAAAAAAATGTTTCCCTAAAGCAGTAGTGATGGTAGTTCTTTGTTTTCCCTCACCCTCCACTCTAAGACATTTCTCCCTTTCCTCCTACTAGGACCCTGAAATTTCTAACTATGCAATTTGGGTGTCCCTGATCCCCAGCTAGGACACATTGACCTTACCTGTCTCCTTTGATTGGTTCAGAGCTGAGTGACACAAGTTGGTCTAAGCAGTAAAAAAAGATCTATAAAGGAGAAAAAGACTGATGCTTTCTCTTAGTGAAGGAGAATTAAGACCCATCTGATTCCACTTGTTGCTTCCCACCATTCTGCAACAATGAGGAGAACCAGCCTTAAAAGAAGCTGACTTAGTACAATGCAGAGCAGAGAGAAGAAAACAGACTAGAGGACACAGGAGCCAATGTTGAGTATCTGGATTAATTCTTGCATAAAGGTCTCCTTTCTGGATTTTTCTGCCAGTAAATTCCTTTGAATCGATTAAGCCAATTTGAGTTAGGTTTATCTTACATACAACTAAAACCTAACTGATACAGTGACCAACACAAAATTAGTGTTGTTCCTTGGATATTCAGCTACTTTCCATGCCAATCCCTAGATTTCGTTTCCAACAGTAAGACTGAAATTTTGGGACCACCCCTAAATGGTCCTTGTAACTAGGGACCTCCTAACACTTCCAGAAACCTATGCACAGAATTTAAGGCTGGGATTTGAGTTCCAGATGAATCTGTGAACACCAGGATTTCTTGGTATTTATAAACAATGCCTCAACCATGTAGAGGGAAAGGGTCACCCCAGGAGTATCCCAGCTTCCGTAGGATCACAGACCTAAGGATGAGTTCTGGCCACTGCCAAGAAATGGTCTTGATCATACCAGGGTTTGGCCAGAAGCAAGACAACTTCCTATACAACCACCAACCCACTTGCATTTGCCCTTTGGCTTCCTGGAGGCACTAAGTGAGCATTTATAGTCAGCTAGTTAAAGCAATTCACAAGCCAGAGTTCCTATAGTTTAACCACTACAGCTTCTGTGAGAAGAGCCACAGAGGGATTCTAGAAAACATTCCTACAGAGTCAGTCTGTGAACACAAGATATTTTGAAATCTTTTACACAGGTGTTAGGTATATTGTTTTAAGAATGAATATACTTATTTCTACTTTATCTTTGAAAATGATTTGAGGTGGCTTTAAAATATGTAGGACAAGTAAGATTAAGTAAATAGATGAAATCAAACAGTATAAAAGTAAACATAGGAAAATTAAGTATCAGGTAAGGTTAGTATACAAAATGGTTTCATAATATCCTACATAGTTACCATAGATAGACAACAAATTTGTCTCTGACCTTTCGAATTAGACAAGGCAAAGAGGAAAACACACCTCTAATAGATTTATAAAGTCTGACGGATTTTTTTAAAAGAAAGAAAGGAAACAAACAAAAAGGTAGTTGCGTGAATCTATTACATTATTCTAGTTCCTGTGAAAACTTTCTCCTGCAGTAATTCATGAAGGGGACACCGTGCTACAGAGAGCCTCCAAGAACAAATTGTGGAAAACACATCAGCATAGCTGATGGTATAACCTCAAAGTACTGTTCAGCAAAAGCAGTTTTAGGGAACAAATTACTCTCCGGTTGGAGCATGTAGCTCTTTAATGTTCTGCCTCGGTCCAATCAGGAAATTTACAACGTCTATTTAAATGTCAGGACCTCAAGCCGTAAGGACGCTACCCATGGGCGTCTTATATCCACGTAGAGGAACCACCAACAAGGAAAGGAGACCTGAGAGACAAATAGAGACACGCAGAAGTATCTGACGGATATGTCTGAACACCTGGACTGCTCAGGTCTATCAGCCAATAAATTCCCTTTGTGCTTACACCACTGCTGTTGAGTTCTCTCCACTGTACTGTAAGTCCGTACTCTTGACAGATGAGGCACACTGTCATCAAAAGCTAGAGCTAAATGCAGGAGGAAGGAGATACAGGGTGCACGTACTCATCCTAGAGGTAAGAGAAGGTGGGGCTATGTTAATTCTAAAACCTTACCACTGCCTCTTCACACTATGACCAAAAAGCAAAATGGCAACAAGATTTATGTGTGTAGGTCCCTTTGCATCTCTCGTTGGTGCATGAAACCAATTGCTTCGTTTCTTTATCTACTATCTATTAAATTGTGAGTTAAGGAAAAGATGCTATATAAATTAATTCTTTGTATGAACTGAATATACATCATTTGAGTAACCAACTGTCGGAGAACAGATGGTCTGTCTGAGCATGAGATAGTTTCCTTGTCTAAAAGCTCTGCTCTCTGCAACTGCTTTGCCCCCTGCCGCAGGCCTGACTTGTTCAGGTAATCTATATTTATCAATAGAGCACTAACATTGTAAAAATAAGGCAATTATACTTCAGTGACAGAGTTAAATATTATGTCACTATATGCAGCAAATGGCATTGTAAGTCATTTCTTCAGATATTATTTCCTTTATGGAAGCTGCATTTCAAGGCACTGGAACTCAGCGGGGATTCTTTGTCAACAATCTGCCATTTCTAGCAAAATTAAGTAATCATCTGACTACTATATTTAGAAAGCATGTGCAGGCTATAGAACATATAGAAAGCTCTAAATGATGCATTTATCTTCAGGGGACACCATCACATAGGTGCAGAGTAACATCTGCTTTTATAAGAAAATGGGCTTTCTATTAGAACCATAGAACAAGAAGAACATCACAGTATAAAGTCACTTTTGCTTCTCAGCATATTTGGGATCAGGTGATCAGGTTGCCTACGAAGACAATGTAGAATATCTTACAGTTTTTCTTTATTTTTTTTTATTTATCTTATTTTTTTAAGATTTTATTTATTTGTCAGGGCACCTGGGTGGCTCAGTGAGTTGGGCCTCTGCCTTCAGCTCAGGTCATGATCTCAGGGTCCTGGGATCGAGGCCCGCATCAGGTGTTCTGCTTGGTGGGGATCCTGCATCCCCCTCTCTCTGCCTGCCTCCCTGCCTACTTGTGATCTCTGTCTGTCAAATAAATAAATAAAATCTTTAAAAGAGAGAGAGAGAGATGTTATTTATTTGTCAGGGAGAGAGAGAGAGAGCACACAAGCAGGTGGAGCAGCAGGCAGAAGGAGAAGCTGGCTCCCTACTGAGCAGGGAACCCGATGCAGGACTTGATTCCAAGACTCTGGGATCATGACCTGAACTGAAAGGAGATGCTTAACCACCTGAGCCACCCAGGCGTCCCTCTTGTAGTTTTTCTTAAAGAGAGTTCTGTAGTGTTAAAATTATTTCTCCTCTGTACATCTACTCTTAGCAGGAGTTTTCAAAGACACCCTCAGATTATTTCAGAATCCCTCCTCCTATGAAGACACTAAGACACTCTATGCTACCAGACCAGGGATTCATTATTTTCCACCATTATGGTAACTGTGATAAATGTGATGGCAGCGCCTGTTACTTGTGCACTTACCATGTCTGAGGAATAATAGGCATTATATGAACATTATTTCATTAAGTAAATGAACTTATATAGGGGTGTGTGTGTGTGTGTGTGTGTGTGCAGTACTTAATTGTGCTTAGGGTGTATGTATAAGGTATATATTTTTATCTCAGGTGCATATATAAAGAAACCAATGTTCAGAGACATAAGAAATTTACCAAGTATCTCACAGAACGTAAGGGGTAGGGCTGGGTCTGGCTACTTCTGAGGGCCTTCCTAACACCACGCCATGGCTTCCTCTTGAATAATCAAACCATCTGTTGTATTTACCTGCCCGTGTCTATCCCCATCTTTCTCCTCCTGGCTCTCCAAACCCCTTTGCCTTCCATCTATGCTTACACATGGAAATGGGCCAAAACATAGCAACTACTTTCAGGAAATGTCCTAAGTTCTCTGGGAAAATAAAACCGAATTGCAAACAAGTGAGTAGAAAGGACAAGAAGAACAGCAGATGACACGAGACCTCTAGTGTGCCCACTGCCTGACTTGCAGTAGGCGCGTCCTAATTCACTGGCCCTGGATGCTCTGGGAGATGTGTTTATTTCATGCTGCACTCTTGCCCGTACCTCAGGACCTTGCTGGCAGGTTTTTTTTTTTGTTGGGTTTTCTATTTTTTATTTTATTTTTTTAAGATTTACTCATTTATTTGAAAGAGAGAGAGCCCAAGGAGGGGAAGGGCAGAAGGAGAGGAAGAGGGAGAGATCTCAAGCAGACTCCTTGCTGAGCAGAAGCCCAGGGCTTGATCTCAAGACCCTGAGATCATGACCTGAGCTGAAATCAAGAGTTGGTCATTTAACCTATTGAGTCACCCAGGGCTCCCAGGACCTTGCTGTTTATAAGAACTCCTTGTAGGAAGAAACATAGGGAGTGCTAGGCAGCCAGTGGTGGGCCTGAAGATCACTGCACATCAAGTTTATTATCCAACTTGCAAGCTTTCTTTCTACCCGAGATCTACTCCATGGTCAGCAAGAATTTGACTATGATACTCAGTCAGTATGAGAAGCAGAGAAAGATAAGAGTTTCTCCTGCTTGGAGTTATTGAGCTGTTTTTAACCTAAAGGTTTACAATGTTAATCCAATTTGGAAAATTTTTTAGCCATTATTTATTCAAATAGATTATTGTTCCCTTCTTTTCTCTCTCCTTCCCCTGCAACACTAGTGACATATATGGTAAACTGCTTAGTTTCATCCTGCAAGTCATTGCTGCCCTGTTTGGCTTTTTTGTTCAGTGATATATTTTTTCTCTATATTTCATTTTGTATAGACTTTACTTCTAGCTCTTCAAGTTCACTGGTTTTTTTTTTCTTCTTTAGTGCCTAATCTTCTGTTAATTCTACACACCAAATTCAGAAGATTTTGGTTCAAATACTGTATTTTCAATCTCCAAATTTTCATCTAGTTCTTTTCACCTCCCAGTTTCTCATTGTGTTAATGCTTTTCTTTACTTGAATGTATTTTTTGTAGCTGGTTTAACATCCTTCGTTGCTAATTCCATCTGTAGAACTAGACTGTCTCTATTGATTGACTTTCTCCTGGTGTGGGTTACACTTTCCTGCTTTGTAGCATGTTTGATGGGTTTTTTAAATTGAATTATGGACATTGTGAATGTTATGCTATTGAATGTCTGGATTTTTGTTTGCTTTCCTTTAAAGAGTAGTGGGCTTTGTTTTGGCAAGCAATGACTTGCTTTCCAGCTTCATCCCTTCTAGACCTGAGTTTTTTAGCTTTCCTATCACACATCTTGTGTAGTTTTATTCCAGAGGTTGTCTATCCTTACTATTAACATGTGCCTCTGGTGGTCTCCACTGAATGCCCTGGCTGACCAGTGAGGACTCTCTACTCTCGTTGTCTGGAGTTTAAACATCTCCTTGCCCTTATGAATTTACAAGTCCCAATTATATTTTTCCCCTGCCTTATGGGGAGTTTTTTTACTCCAGGCACACACAACATAATTACTAGCAAAATGCAAGGGAGTCCTCCAGGAAGATTCATGCAGCTCTATTTCTGCAGAGTGCCCTTTTCTTTAGAATTATGATCTGCAACTTCCAAGCTGCTCAGCCTCCCTAATCTGCTTTTCCTCAATTCAGCAAGCCCACTGTGCTCTGCTTGGGATTCCCGTCCCTGCACTGTGGTTACAAGTTGCCTCCAAGTAGAAACAAGGGTGAGAATGGGACTCATTTTGTTTGTTCCCATCTCTCAGGAACCCCAGCCCTGAGCTGCCTCTGTCGGATGTCTGGAAATAGCTGTCTCCCAGGCTTTATCCAGTTTTTTACTTGTTTATGGTGGAAAGGTAAATCTGGTCCCAATGCCTCTCCTCTGGAAAGAAACAGAAATTCAAGATTTTTTTTTTTTAAGTTTGAAAGTTCTTATAACATTTCCCAGTTTACTTGACCATACATCACTTCTTGTAGAATACCTATTAATATCTTCAGGAATGACTCTTCCTTGGAATACATTTTGGAAAGCTTTGCTTTAAGGGAACGTATTCCTTAGACTAGGAATAGGAGTATGTAGGGGCGTCAGGGAAGATGATTTCTAATATAGTTATTTTTCTCCAAATGGCCCATCTTTCAATAAGTTTGATTTGGTCTATTCTTTGGATTTATGATATTTAATTTTTTTAATTATTCTCTATTGTTACTTACTGTTAATTATCCCATATTGATTGAATAATTTAGTTATCAGGGGAAATGGCACCTTAAAAGTTCAAAGTCCAAATTAATATAATTAATCTATTTTCTTATTTAATACTCCAAACTTCCAGCTACATGGCCAGCAAAACATTTGCAATTGTTATGGGGTTCTTTTCCACAAATATGTTAAAGAATACTCAGGGATGCTTGTGTAAATGACCCAAATGTCCCAAAACTCACCAGCTGATAGGTCACATTATTTTCCCTTCCAGTGGAATATGAAAGATTGTATCATATGTGATCAGTTACTACTTCCAGCTCTAGGGGTCACGAAGCCTCCTGACAGCCAGGGTTCCTTCCTGGGCCACAAGCTGATTTCTCTTTCAGACCTCAGATCCTGTCCCACTGCCCTTCTTTGGTGTCCGTTCTTCAGACTGCATTAACAAAAATTTTGAAGCAACCATTCAAAAAGCAATAAAAGAATTCTTTGAGGTTCAGACAGAATGTCCAGACAAGGAGAGGCTGGAACATGATTTCCTGAAGCCATTGAAAACTTTGGTTCAATTTAATAAGCATTTAGGAAGCATATGCACTATGTGCAAGATAAAATATTTTTAACAAGACTTCTCAAGAGCCAGCCTCTTCCAATCATGTGGGAAACAACAGGATGCAATCAGGCTAGCATCTCATGAGCTACTTTGACCATCCCTACCTAGAACTTCTGACTTTTTTTTTTTTTTTAGGAAAATCTTTATTTCTGGGATTTAAAAAAATGATACTGTGCCTTGTAGAAGATGTGAGGGTGGGATCCTTTCAAAATACCAGATATTAACACATGAATGAACTCTTCAAGCTAAAACAGCTCCAGCTGCAATGTGACTTGTAAGAGATGAAAAGGGAAGCAAAGAGGAAAACAATTCAGGAAGCTAACAAGTTCAGATCAACAAAATGCATAAAAACCCATATGACTTAAGAAGGGATGTGAGACAGTGAAATTAAATTCAAGGTTCATTTAAACGTGTGTGTATGTGCGAAAATACAAATCTAAAGTTATCTGAGTCTTTCCACGAGAAAAAAAGAAAAACAGTAAAAAAAGCACTTCTTTATTTCACTGATAGACTTATGTTTCTCTCTTTTTTTTTTTTTTAAGATTTATTAACTTGCGAGAGGGAGACAGAGTGGTGGGAGGAGCCGAGGGAGAGAGAAACTCAAGCAGACTCCCTGCTGAGCACTGAGCGTGGGGCCCGATGTGGGGCTCGACCTTATGACCCTGAGACCACGACTCTCGAGCGGAAATCAAGAGTCAGATGCTCAAATGACTGAGCCACCCTGGTGCACCTGGAACTGTTGCTGCTTTTAACAGAAGCTGTTATTTGTGGTTTTGTCTCCTGACAAAATGCCTTTGTTCAGTGTCTGTCACCTCGTCCCTAGTTACCACTCATTATACCACTCTCTTTTTACTTTTTCTTTGGTCACTTTCCAAAATTCAGTACTTCCTAGCTAACCTACCTAACACAAAAATGTGCATCGATGTGTGCCCACGGCATGCCTTCCCACCTGATACACGTCACCCTGGTGAACGTTGCCTGTTTATCCCTCCACGTGACGCCTTCTTCATGTGTGTCCTCTGAGAAGAGGTGTGATGTCTCAACATTTACCTCTGTCATTCACAGACCTACTGATGATCTGCCTTATCAGTAAATAGACATGATGTACGTTTTATGTGTGATGAAACTGTCGCAGAAGCCAATTCCAGAGGCTAATCCTGACCTTGGAGGGCAGTGTCTTGTCCCCTATTTGATGCGATGATTCAGTATTTCTAAGAGGACCAACTATTTGGGAGACTGATGTCAGTGATCCTCACATTGCTTAAAAGAAGTCACATGGGGTGCTCGTTAATAATGCAAATTCTAAGATCCCATACTCAGTGATTCTAACTAACAGGCCTTTTACGTGGCTCATTTGAGCAGGTTAGCAAACACATTCAGACACAGGTGGTGTCTGGACTGGGCTTTGAGACACAGTTACCTGTACAGCCTCAGATGTTAAATAACTGCGCCATTGGGCTAGATCTATACATTCTAATTTTTTTAAGTGTATTCTGCATTTTACAGATAGGGAAACAAGATCCTGCACTCTGGTTTTATCAACAGAGTTCAGTAACTGAACTAAGCATCACTTCAACTTTACTAGCTGACATACTGTCTAGTTCAACTTTGAAATATTGTCATCCTAAAGGGGTTCACCGGCACTTTTACATGGTGGTTTGTCCTTGATAAGATACTATGCGCCACAGATAGCATGGCCTGGAATAAGATGCACCGTTCTGGCTAAGTCAGGAGACACCTGCACAGGGAAAGAAATGGATTTGTTTTTCCATCCAAACCAAATCTGGAACCTTGTCCCACTATTTGTAACTAAAATGCAACCGAGGAGACTTCATCAAATCTGTCAAATACTAGCCAAAGATACACTTGACCTGGAGTGAAGTATCAGGAATTTTTAAACATTTAACTCCTAGTGTGTATTAGTTTGAAACCAAGTTGAGCAGAACCCATTAATGTCACAGTGATCGGTTACCAATGGAAATAAATAATTCATGATGAAGGGAATTAGTCTAATTAGCAGGCAGTTTGAGTCCTTTGATAAAACCCAGCTCTAATTCCGTGAAGGGCAGGAAGTGCTGTCATCAGTCAGCCCTGAAGAGATTAGCATCTATTATGAATGAGGTTCGACACCCTAGCGAAGTCATGTGTGTCCTGGAGACAAACTTAATATGTTCCAGAATGGGACACAGTTTGTCTCACCAACACATCATGATTCCTACCAGGCTATTGTATGTAATAACAAGCAAAGATCAACGCTCCGTCCTGTCACTCACTCCGCTGTCCGTCATTCTGACAACTGTGCAAATACATTCTCCATGCAAAGGAGGGAGTGTGCCCTGAATACTTGTAAAATTGCACAAGATGTCAAAGAAAATATGTGTTACTTTCTCACTCACCAAAACAAACACACAGAACCAAATGTCAGCCCTGAAACTGACGGTTTCAGAGATGGTGGGCAATACAGGATGTCAGGTTTGGTGTATACACATTTCATTTTAAAAACTGTTGTCAGCTCTTCCGGGAGATTTGCTTCCCTACTTATCTCTCTCTAGATATTGAAGTTACAAGATCAATCATAGGCTTCCAGCTTCTGCAACTGCAGATAAATGGAGATAAGCATCCTTAGCAAAGTAGCTGCTAGAATTCCAAACAAATATGCAAAGGGAAACAGGGGGAAAGTTTTATTGTTTTGCTCTGTATTATAGTGCACGAATGACTTGCATCATTGGGATGGCTCAGTTCTAGGAAGATCTGCAGTTTCTGAATATGTGGCCTGATGCGTCTAAAAGATGTTGCCTGTTCCACACTGCGCAAGCCCCACATTATTTTCCAGCGCACAAGCTGACGCGGCATCAGCTGTGTTTCCATTTTCACTTATGAGCCTTTTGAAATTACATGTTTCCATTTTGCAATTTGATGTAATAATGAAGAAACTCCAAATTTGTAAGTTATTGTATTGCTTGTTTTTATTGTGTAAAATTAATTGCTTCATTTATTTATGTCATTAAGAAGGGGGGTACCATTTTGCACATTTTATCATTTGCTGTAATAATTAACATGCCAATAACACCACAGACGCCTTGGAAACAGGAAGGATCAAGCCTGAAAGTCTGAACAGCATATAACATGGCAGACCCTGCTGTTAGGAGAGCTGCTTCCCCAAAGTGAGGGGAAGAATGCAACATCATACAAGTATTAATAATCCTGATGAGCGCGTACTTGTGGAAACGAAGTGGAAGTGAGCATGTCTGGTCAATAAAAGAAGTGACTTTTATAGAAGCAAAATAGTATAGTTCTCAAAAATTGTAATCCAACTGTCCAAACACAGTTGAAATAAGCATGGGCTTGCACAACTTGGTGTTGACAACTCATTTAGATCTGAAAAGATAAATATTGGTACATATTTGGTATAGGTTCTTTAGAACTAGCTGTTACTAAGGAGGGAGAAATATTGGCCATATCTTTCTTTCCAACATATCTACAAACCAGAAAGCTGAATCAAAATCGTACGGTTTTGCATTTATGTAGTCAGCATTGGGGCTGTTTTGCAAGGGAGAAGAGAAACACTTTGCAGATCTGCAAGATCTTTAACATTCGGCATATACCTCCTACTATGACCAAATAAGTCAGGAACCATTCTTTGTTTTCTCATTTTTAAATTTAATTTGTTTAATCTATGAATTAGCATATAGCATATTATTAGTTTCAGAGGTAGAGTTTAGTGATTCATAAATTGTACACAACACCCCGTGCTCGTTCCACCATGTGCCCTCCTCCAATGCCCATCACCCAGTTACCCCATCCCCCACCCTCTCCCCTCCAGCAACTCTCAGTTTGTTTCCTAGAGTTAAGAGTCTCTTATGGTTTGATTCCCTATCAAGTTCATTTTATTTTATTTTTCCCTCCCTTCCCCATGGTCATCTGTTTTGTTTCTTAAATTTTACATATGAGTGAAGTTATGCATTTGTCTTTCTCTGACTGACTTATTTTGCTTAGCATAATACCCTCTAGTTCCATCTATGTCCTTGCAAATGGCAGGATTACATTCCTTTTGAGGACTGAGTAATATTCCATTGTGTGTGTGCGTATATGTGTGCATATATATACATATATATAGATATATAGATATAGATATAGATATCTTCTTTATCCATCCATCTGTCGATGGACATCTGGGCTCTTTCCATAGCTGGCTATTGCGGACACTGCTGCTATAAACACTGGGGTGAAGGTGCCCCTTTGAATCACTATGTTTGTATCCTTTGGATAAATACCTAGTAGCACAATTGCTGGGTCATAGGGTAGCTCTATTTTTACCTCTTTGAGGAACCTCCATATATTTTCAGAGTGGCTGCCCAGTTTGCATTCCCACCACAGTGTAAGAGGGTTCCCTTTTGTCAGGAACCCTTCTTTATTCCTCTTTGTATCCTCTCTTCCTCCCACCAGTCTCACACAGGGAGAAAACGATCGAATTGGTGTTGAGTGACTCTTGACTGGATGAATGGACAGAACCTACTAACCAAGGTGCAGTCACCTAGTCAAGTGTTTCACTGTAAAAGAACAACAGAATGACAACACTTCACATGAATCTTAGAACACACCTGTTGCCTGAAGTCTCGTGATACTGTCATGGCTGGTCCTTCCAGTTCTTAAGAGCTTAAGTTCTTAAGGTCTGCGGCCTGTTTTTGAGTACTGGATGCAGAGTCCTGTTCTGACAACATCCATCAGCTGAGCCTGAGCTCAAGGATCCCCTTGCATCCTGCCAGGAGCTCTGACTTCACAGAGAAGGAAAGCCTTCTGATGTCCTTCCACAGAAACCCAGAAAAGACTGAGAGTATTTTGAGAACACTAGGCAATAAAAAACTATTTTTCAGAATCCGGAACATTAATCCAAGTCTCATGTCTCCTTAGAATTCTGTTCTCTTTAGCCAAATATTTAATACAATACTGCATCTCTATTGCCAGAGCAGACAGTTTAAAGATCATAGGGAAGGTGGCTACTTCAATCCAGTAAAAAAAAAAAAATCATAATTTAGATTAATTGGGAAAAAACCCTCTGAATTCATGAAGCATATTACAAACGTAATTTTTCTAAATAAGTGTTTTATTCCTTTCAAGAAGGGTGGCTGAGCCTGAATGGGCTAGTAGAACTCTCAGAGTATCTGCATTGAAAATCCAGATATGGAATTACTATGTCATTTGCTGGTAAATATTAATTTTTATTCATTTGTATTGTTACAACATTTTCAAGCAGAATGTGACTTAAACACTACACTTTCACTCATAAAACTTGCTGAGTTACTCTTTGAACAGCTTTACAACCCCCCTAAGCAGGCTTATAACTTCACTACTCTCAACAGTGCTCTTCTTCGGAAAACACGCCCTGGAGACAGTTGCTCCCATCAAGTTGGTTCAGTTGTAACATACTAGTTTCTAGGGGCCTGGTACATGCAGTTGATAACTACAGGGGATGGAAGGTTTAAAAAGCAGATTCTAGGGGTGCCTGCGTGGCTCGAGGGTTAAGCTGTTAAGTGTTTGCCTACTGCTCAGGTCATGATCCCAGGGTCCTGGGATCTCGAGTCCCACTTCGGTCTCCCTGCTCAGCGGGGCGTCTGCTTCTCCTCCTGCCTCCTGCTTGTGCTCTTTCAAATGAAGAAATAAAATCTTTAAAAATATAAAAATTAAAAGAATTAAAAAGTAGATCCTAGAAGGTGAAAGTTATTTTAACCAACATTTATTTTTCTTTTAAACAACAGGATATAGCTCAAAACTTCAGTGACAAAAAATTTGGTCTTACTAAGGAATCTGCTCTATCACTGAACACCTTAGACCATACAGTTAGCATTCGGTTACGTACATCTTACAACAAATGTTACCTTGTCCTGCTAAAATAAGCCAACATGGAACCAATAAAGAGAAACTAGCTGGGCTTTAATTCCTACATATCACAGCACCACACTCAGAAATAGAAATCTTATCTTCCCCTTAAGTAATTCTTGTCATGCCATATAGATTTTTAAAATGTTAACAAAAAAATAAAGAAAAACATCCTGGAAAATATATTATCAGAGGGAGTGAATACACGTACAAGTAATAATTTTAAAACAGTGGTTTTTAACTAAAGGAGGTATAATAAAAGCTGTTGCCCTTCCTTTCTGGAAAAACACACAAAATGTTCCTACAAATGAAATCTGGGCACAATTTCTTTAAGAAATCTGAAATATCCTATGTTTTCTTAGGTGTATTTAGGCAGCTATATCTTTATATTTACAAAAGTATACTTTGGTTCTGGTACCTAAAGAAACTGCTACTGATTCTGAGTAACTGGAGCCCAAATTGATCAGTTTCTAATTTTATCGCCCACTTCTCTCTGCTAAAATTCAATTTTGCCCCCTGCTAAGAAGTTCTGAATTCACCTTATTTTGCAAAGAGATTCCAAAGAGCAGAATACATGGAATAGGTTCTCATCAGTGACAGGAGATGGAATGAGGGAGATTTTCATGACTAGTAATTTTCATTAGTACATCCAAGGAGAAATTTGGATAATTTTCTCTTCAATAACAATTTTCTCCTTTCTTATTAACATAACCCCTATTTCACCCGAAGCTTAGAAGAAAACTCTACCTCAGCAGCCCGTCTTGCAGCTAGACCCAGCCATACCAAATTGTAGCCGGCAGAAGCTTCTGGGGAGAAGCTCTGTGAAAAATCTTGACAAGGGCTCGAGGTTTGCTCACTTCACTTTTTTTCCCTTTGCCAGAATGCAAAGACAATGCCTGGAGGTCTGGGACTCATCTGACAGCCAATACGGTAACAGCTACGCACTAAAGATGGTAGAGTAGGAACATGGATCAATAGTGAGGCAGTCATGAAACCAGCCCTGAACTGATTTAACTCCAGATTTCATGTTACATGAGAAACATAAAACCCCTCTCTTTTTTAAACTACTGTTTTTTTGGGGTTTTCTTTCATTTGCAGCTGAACCTACATCCTAACTGATATATCCACATCCACTCAGCCAGCCACACTGAAGCTGTGCCCCCTTTCCAAAGCATTGTTTCTATAACTTTAATGAGCCTATAACTCTCCTGAGAATGTTGTGAAAATGCAGATTCTGATTCAGGCTCAAGATAGGGCCCAGGAGCCTGCATTTCTAAGCTCTCAGGTGAGGCTGAGTCTGCTGGTCTAGATACAGATCACCCTTTGAGCAGTAAGGTTCTAGAGGATATATACATTGAATGGAAATTTTATCCATATGTGATTTTTCTTTCCTGTGGAGAGGTCCTATTGTTTTCATCAGATTCTCAAAGGGGTCTGTCAGCCAAAAAGATTTAAAACAGATATTATATGGGATTAATTGACAACAAAAAGAAAAGAGCCAACATGACCATGGGATCCAGTTCCCCATCCATGAGGGTCTTTGGGAAAAGAGCAGATAAAGCAAGAACTGACTATTTGCCTCCAGTCCCTACCCAGCTGCCTTCCTCTGTTCATAGGGGGCCTCCTGACCCTATGAACTCCATCACCTGGACATCAGTTGGCTCTGGTTGGGTTCAACCAGTGGAGGCACCAGCAGGGAATCCTAGGCCTGGAGCAGAGAGAGGCGGTGTTTTTCTCCCCCACCTCTGTCCTGGGCATTACACCTCTGGGTTATCTCTGGCACTCACTTTGTCCCTCCATGACTCCAGCTCCTCTGGGTAGCCTCACTGGCTCAGAACAATGGCATCTTCCTTTGCCTTGTCAGCCCAAGTTTGTGGTTCCCACTATAGCTAGTGTCTGAGTGCCTCAATATCTCTCACCTGCTCCCACCACTGAGGTAGTCCCTTCATATAGGTCTCTTTACCCAAACCAGTTGGAATGAAATCCACTTCCTGCTAGATGCTGAATGATGTATACAGCAACCACCCTCTGGCTCACCAAGCCAGTGGCTACCTACAAGTGCCCAGTTTGGACTTCTTTCTCTAGCACTCGAAGCTGTTTGCCACTGTCTCACCTCTCAGTCCTCAAGGCGCTCCTTCCGTGGGTTGCTAAGATCTCCCATGGGAAGGGTGGGGAATGGGCAGAAGCCCCTTCCTGTCTCTGGTCAGGGAACCCCTCAGCCCTACATTCCCCCTCCACTAACAGTCTTATCGCCTAGAAGATGGGAAAACAAAAGAAAACAAAAACAAAAACAAATTCAGTTTCTTAGCAAAGCATCAAGGTCCCTTTCAACTTCTCTTCTAGTCGTGTCCTCTATGGGTTCATATCAACCCATCCAACGCTCCCTAAATACATCTTGCTATTTCAAGACTCTAAACCTTTTCACTCTCTCCTTCTTCCCAGAAGGGGCCTTTCCTTCTCCAGTTTCCCAGAAAACTCCTACTTGTATTTTAAAATTCTGTCTAATGTCACCCCCCAGAGACAGTTAGTTCAGTCCATACTCTGCCTTCGGAACATTACTCAATATGGGGTAATCTGTTTCCGGGTCTGTCTTCTCCATGTGACAAGGCACACTGAAGACATGCATGACAGCTTCTTCAGGTCCTTCTCCCAAGTGTCTGACACCAGTTGGTGCCCTTAAATATGGGAGGGCAAGGAGTAAAGAAAGAGGGAGAAGCCTTGGGAACCTTGACATCTACTTCATCAGCCTATGCTCTCCACAGAAGAAGGGCAGCAGAACCCCTCCTCCATCTTCCAAGAATCTTTATGTTTACAATGAATTTTGTATATGCCTTGGACCTCAGAGAGATGGGAAGAGCTGAGACTAAATCCCTAAATTGTCACAGAAGCAGGACTGACGCAGGGCTCGGCACTGTGCAGTGATGAGAAATATAACACGAGGTATGATTAAATGCTCAGGCACAACCCGACTGGATCATTCCCCTGGGAATTCATCAAATGACCTACAGTTTTCTGTTTCCACAATTGTGGTTTTCTTTTCTTTTTTTTTTTAACCTTAGTGTAACATTTATTCTTCATGAGTCTCTTGACTTACAAAATATAAGCTGATGAGGACAGAAAAACTATGGATATCTTATGGAAATCCATTTAGTATTCATAACGGTGCCCTAAAAGATAGAGAGGACGAAAGAGCTTCAATAATTGCCCATCTTCTCTCCCTCCCTGCCAATAACTCCGAGTCTTTATCCTTACTTTGCATACTTCTATGCTTGACCTACATGTGCATGTCTTTATGAACCAAACGTAAAAACTCAAATATTCATCTGCCTCATTCTGTATCTCCTTTGTTTCTCCCACTGCTTCATCTCCCCTTTAAAATCCCCAACAATAAAGCAACATGCTGCCGCAGCTAAGAACACACCAAGTAACGTTCACGGCTAAATCTGCATTACTTACAGAGCAAGCTTTTGTTCGTCTGTATGAAGTGTGTGTAAGGGCCCCTAGTGATTCAGACCCCACTGGTTATTAATCATGTTGTTTCATATCATTCTTCCCATTGCGCACAGTAATGTAAGTGACATCTGTCTCAAAGCTAACTGTCAATACCTTCTTTAGGACCTCTGTGTTAATCCTGCAGCCTTTGCTTGCTGGTGGGCAGGAGGCAGATTCCCCAAATTACCACTCCCTGGAGAATCTCTTACCAGGACTTTGAGCTCTTGTATGGACCACAAACCATTCTCAAACTTCAAGCCTTGTAACTAAGAATGGTGCCTATTGGCCTTCCAGCATGCTTCCTGCCTACGTATGATCTTAGAGGAATACTCATTTCCATTTTTCTCCTCCTGAGAGCAGTTAAAAGAGGAAGAGGAAGAACTGCTTTCCAATTCTCAACCACACTCATTTACCATCAGTTCAATTCCAAGAGCATCTTTTCCTGTCTTGGGAATTTCTTTTACCATTTAGAAATAATCTTACTTTGATGTTAACATTGTGCTAGAAGAGTAGGGTTTTTCCATCATTCTAAATACAGAAAGGAAAGAATTCTGCTGAGGAATTTTATTTGGACTCAAAATGAAAGAGAGGCCTGTTTCCCAGATTTGGGTCCTAGTTAGGAGCTGTTGAAAGGCAAGAATGCAGAGGAGGATGTGCTTTTCTACTCCCTGTGGTCGTTCCTCAGAAGGTCTCATTGTTTTGAATTGTACCGGGTGTGGCAGCAGCTGTTCTATCCCCCAATATCACCTTTTCCCTTGCTCTTAACATAACAGAATTTTTTGTCTTCCCTTTCTCTCTCAACATAAGAGAATCTTTTCATGCTACCTACAGAGACAAAGACTACATTTTCCATCCTCTCTTGCACGTAAAGATGGCCAGGTGAGTAAGTTCTGGCCAATGAGATGTAAATGGAACTGATGAATGCAATGAACTAGACTAAGCCTTTATAAAGAAGGAGACTGCCCTTCCCTCTCTCTTCTGCAAGGCTAGATGTGGAAAGAGGCCATCTTGGACATGCCAAGGAAGGTGATGCATTATAAAAGATAGAACGGTAAAACAGAAGGTGCCTGGCCTCCTGACTTATCCTTAATATTCTTCAGTTGCCACAGTGCTTGAGGTCTCTCTGTTAAGGATCAAGGTTACTACTTCCTAGCCCATCAACAATAGCCCTCTTTCTTGTTGTCCCTCCTGCTAACTTCCTATTAATGGAAAAATAAGACCTTATCATGATAATTTTTAAAATTCCTTCCTAACATATTTACCTCCGGAGAACCTTATCTTAGAGTGAAGTTTGTTATCCCTGTTTTAAAGATGAGGAAACTAAAACAAAGTGACTTACTCTCAGCACAGATGTTACCATTTACCAAAGGGTACAGAAAAGATCCAAGGATCAAGACCCTCAAAATCTAAGGATCTCAAAAGTGAAGGGCCCCAGGAATGCACTGGCTCTTCACAGTGCATATGTACTGGTGGTACCTGTGGCTGGCATGTCCTCACTGACCACAGCTAAGGTCACTAGAGAATGCCCCCAGAGCCCCCTGGCACTCACTTCTGTCTGGCAAGTTTTTAGGGCCACCATCATGGCTCTGCATTAGCACTGCTCTGCATCATTGCAGTGGGGTGGGCCATTGGCCAGCATTGTCATGCAGCAGGACTATTCTGCTTCTGTGTTGACTCTCTACTCTCCCTTAAACAGAGCTAAACTATGGTCCCTTCACCTTTTTCCCAAGCCCAGTACCCTTGGATGCCTTCTCCAACACAGGGTGTCACTGGCCCAAGATCTGCCTCCTTCAATAGATCTCTGTGGTCAAACAAGCAGAAAGCTGAATGCCCTCATGGAACAAGAGGTGCTTGTGGTTAGGAGTTCACACCTCCAGAGTTAACTGATGAGAAGCATTGGATGCTTTTTTGTCCTGGAGGGAAACTGTGGTTTGAGTTTGGAACCTCCCATATCACTTTTCTGTGCTCTGACCTCTTGTCTAGCTCCTTCCTTACTCATAAGAAGGTCAACTGGCTTTTGATGCTCCTGAGGTAGAGAAAAGTCTGACAAAACACACAGAGTGGGTGCACAAGAATCTTACGTTACTTGTAACAACGTAAACTAATACTAATTAAAGTATAGTAGATGCATGTGGTAGACCCTGAGAGCATCTGTAGTATTTTGAAAGTATCCAAACACAAGACTAATGACCATAATGAAAAAAACTGGGAGCATACGGTAACTAGGGATCAACTTAGTTACTATGAGGATCAGCTCTCCCTGGAGAGCAGTGCCTGGTACTCACCTGTTAAACAGATTCTGATTCAGTGGATCCAAGGTGGAAGCCTGGATTTTGTACTTCTGACAAACTCTACAGTGATGTCAATCCTGCAGATCTGTGGACACTGCTTTGAGTTTAATGCTTGACCAATACTTTCATGACATGCCACATGGGCAATAACCCTTTGGGTTGACCCACTTCTGCTCATGACAACAGAAATACAGCGATCGTTACAACCAATCTCTAAATTCTAATGAGTTCTCACATTTTATCCTTCCTCAGGAACCTATAGTGGGTAAGAAATTGCTGTTATTGGGGGCTCAGGAGGGTCTTTGTAGCAGATTAGAATCTTTATTGGGTCCAAAACTCAGCTGCCTATTTACAATACTCCAAATTACTATTGGGCATGAAAGAATGGCCATGTCTCTGGGTAGCTCCATATCATGGAGTCTGAAGGGACTATTCAAGCCTGTGTTGCAGGCTTCCCAGGAAGCAGACTCTGAATTGGAGATCAGCAGGCAAGATGTTCTTGGGATCAACACATGTGGATGGGAGAAGGCCAGACTAGGCAGGAGACACTGAGCTAAGACGCAGACACCAGGAAGTTCTTACTCAGGGAGCCCTGAACCTGGGATGGCCCTTCAGAGTTGTCCCAAGTGGAGCCAGAGGACCAGGCCTTTCTACCCTCACATTGATCAGTCAGTCATGGGATACAGGCTGACCCTGGAAAGAGTATGACCTTGACAAACAACAATTTTCCTCTGTAGGGAGTTGATATTTGGGACTGTCCAGAAGCTGGTAGAATAGGTTTTGGGTTTTGTTGAGGGTTTTTTTTTATTGTTTTTTGTTGTTTTTGTGTTGTTTTGGTTTGGTTTGGTTTGGTTTAGCATAGGTCTTTATTCCTGAAGGGAGATTTGGATGCTGCATCACTCTGTCTTCCACAACTTGCCATCTGTAGGCTCCCAAGGATCTTAAGAAAAGCTTCGCCTGGTCTTCAGAGCTAGAACTGCCGTCCAAACAGCAAATTCCCACCCCTCTTCTTTGTTTCTAAAACCTCAATTTTATTCACTCTCTGCCAGCTAGCAATATCCTTCAGGGAAGACAAGCTCTAACCTGCTATTCACGGTGGTCTCATTCTTCTTACTAGTGATAGTTCGCTCATGGTGAAAGGATACAATTCTGGCCAGTGAGACTGGAAGGGAAGTCTGATATGGACTTCTGAAAAAGTTTTCCTCACTGTTAAGAATGCGGGAGAATGTCCCTTCTTTTGTCTCTTGCTTGGATCAATGTTATAACGTCCATGTGTGATGGCTAGAACTGCAACCATGAAGGTAAAGGCCTTAAAGACAAAAGCCAGGCGGCAGAACAGAAAGATGGAAAGAACCTACATCCTTCCACTGCATTATTCTACCCTGGAACTGCCTCATCTGGACATCTCATTATCTGAACTAATTAGTCTCTTTACTTTGTAACCATTACAGTTTTTTTTTAATGATATGCAATTAAAACATCTTAGTAAGTTCAATGCTTAATCAATACTTGTTAAATGAGTAACTGAGTGAGTGAATGTCAAGGGGCTCAACCACCTCACATGAGGCAGAGTGGCACAGACTATCATTTCATAGTTTCATTCTGTTCTAGGTGGATTTGGACTAAAGGGGTACAAGGGAAGAGAAAGCTATGGAAAGAATACTTGATCTTGGGACAGAAGTCTGGTTGTTTATAGTAGGGCTGGATTTTAAAAAGTCTCTACAATGACACATTGAAAAAGTATGTCCCAACCGGAGTCCAGCTGCTCTGGTGGGGGTGGTGTGCTAATGCAAGATGTGAATCACACCTCAAGAAAACAGAGCAATGATCAAACCTCACCTGGTAATGCTGCATACTTAATGTGACTTATATCTTAGAAATAGCCCTGCATTTGACATTCACCAAGCCTCGTGCCAGCTACTTTGTCTTTCATTCTACAATTAAACAGGATTCCTTTTCCTGGGTTTGGAGCTTGCAGAACTCTATCTTTTGACTAATTCACCTCAGATCGGTCTGTGTCTTGATGTATTACAGCGATAGGCTGTACCACGCAGGTAATCCATCAGAGCAGTCAGCTGTTGCTGGGCTCCCAGCATAGAGAAACTGAGCCAGCTGTTGTTCTGACACATCAGGGCGATGCATCACCCAAACCTAGGACACCGATGATCTATTATTACTCCAAAATGGCACTGTCCGGAATAGAGATAGTCCTGGGGCATACGGAGCATCACGCGGGCTTGACAGAGACCTACTTGGGGCTGGGGAAGGCTTTCTTAACACCAGGTGGTTGGAAATAGATTGGTTTCCCAGACCAGTTCAGTGGTTTTAATAATGGGGTACAGAAGCATTCACATGTATTGCTGTTATTGATCAAACTCAGGACATCGATTTCTTAGTAATGTATTTCTGAAAAATCAAAGCCATCCCGACAGCATTTTATGTATCTTAATCTGTATTGTTGATGATCTGAATTGTCTTTATACAAATCTTTCAAGTCAGCAAATGATATAGGCTGCTGGTTCAACATCGGGCCCCCCAGTTGGGCATATATAAAGAGGAACTGTTTAAATATTGACTGCTGAGAATTTGCTGAAATCATCCACTTCCGGTTTGCTTTTTGTTCTTCAAGTGAACACGTGCACTAGCATCTGCATTGCTTTGCTGCAGGAGAGTACAAATGCAGTTCCCTGAATCACTGGCATGAAGTACGTAGGAAACTATAGCTACCCCTCACCCCCGTTCTCCCCTTTATCCAGCCTTACCAGAACTGGCCTGGCTGAAGAGGAAACGAACCCACAAAATGGAAATATTAAAAGATGAGCTATAAAAACTCTTCACTGTTGGCTCTCAGAGAGTTTTATAATTATTAATAAAGAGACCTAGTGTTTCTACACAATTCCTCAGTTCCTTCAGCATCTTCAGGAAGCCACCAGTCTAATGAAATTATTTCCCTGGCTATGACTCCAACGGCAGAAAATGGGCCCTTCTGTACCTAAATGTCCTCATTTGTAATAGGAGAAATGGTAGTGAACAAAAGGAGGTCACTGCCTAGAACTGGAGGAGGCAGCACAGGCAATAGAATCTTCCTGGAAACCTAACAGTCCTCTCTATTTTGTTTCTTTCTTTACTGTGGCAAAATATACATAACATAAAATTTGCCATTCTAACCATGTTTAAGTGTACAGATTGGTGGCATTAAATACATTCACAATGTTGTGCAACTATCACCACAACTGTCTTCATCTGGGAAAAGAGAAACTCTATACCCTTTAAACAACAACTTCCCCCTCCCCCTCCTCCCTCTCCCCAGCACCTGCCAACCACCATGCTACTTTCTGTCTCTATGATTTTGATTACTCCAAGCACCTCACACAAGGAGAATCATGTAGTATTTGTCTTTTTTGTGACTGACTTATTTGACTTAGCAAAATGTCCTCAAGGTTCATCCAAGCCACAACATGTGTCGGAATGTCATTCCTTTCTAAGGCTAATAATATTCCTTCTGCTCTATGTATATGCTATGTTTGGCTTCTCCATTCATTTGTCGAGCGACCCCGGGTGGCCTTCATATTTTAGCTAATGGGATAAATGCTGCTAAGAATGTAGGTGTGCAAATAGTTCTTCGAGAACCCTGCTTCGACTTCTTTGGGGCATATACTCAGAAGTGAAATTGCTGGATTATATGGCAATTCTTTCTGTTTCCCACAGCCACTAAACCATCCTATATCCCCACCAACAGTGCACAAGGGTTCCAATTTCTCCATCTCCTCACCAACACTTGCTCTTTTCTGAGTTTTTGATAGCAGCCATCCTAATGAGTATCTCACTGTAGTATTGATTTCCATTTCCCTAATGATTAGAATCCTACCCATTTTAACAACAAAATTTTGATTTTATATAAAGAAGAAAGTGATCCAAATAGTATAAAAAAGATTGAGAAATCTTTTGCTCTTTTCTACTCCTCTGTGGCCAAAAAAGTAAGGTCAATGATGATGTCCATAAGTTAAATACCCCCAGATAACGTGTTTGACACCTCAATGGAATGTTCAGTCAACAATTTTGTTTGTGGGTCATTTTCTCTCTCACTGCCAGTTAGAACAGGTCTCCCTTGTTTATTCAGGCACAGAATAATCACTTTTTACCTCCCCACCAAGAAAAGAAGCATGGGAGTCCATGGGAATTTATCTTTAGAAAAGAAATGAAGACTGTCTGACATCGATACAGTCGGTGGGGTGAACAGTTCGTCCCAGTTTGCCTATGACTCTCCCAAGTTTAGCACTGCAGTCTCTTGCCCTGGAAGCCCCCTCAGTGCTGCACAAACTGGGACAGCTGGTGACCCCAGAAGTAGGTCCTCAGGAGTTCACACTTGGGGACAGTGCAATTAAGCCAAACCAGGCCATTCTGTCTAACCCTAGACCTCCACTTCCTCCTGTGTAAATGTTGTGTGGTGAAAAATACAATTAAAACTAGGTTAAGAAATGGGTTTGCAATAGACACAGCTCTTCACAAAGGGCTGTGGGAAAGGAGAGAAAGGGATGTAACATTCATTAAGCAGCTATTTTAGGAGCTTTACCTAATACATTCATATAATCCTCACTACCCTGAAGTAAATGTTATTAATACTATTTTTTATACAACACATTACAGTGACTCTGAGAGTCTGAGTAACTTTCCTAAGGTCATATAGGTAATGAGTAAATGGCAAATTAAGGATCTGAGCAAAAGCCTTCCTACTTTCTAACACAACCTTAGAAGTAGATAGATGAGTACAATTATAGGAGAAACCTCTGCCCAAAATAGACTGCTCTACTGCTTGTAATTATTTCATTATAAAATATATTTTCTTGCATCCAGAAAATGTTAATAAGCCTCCAATTAAAAGGCAAAAGTTCCTATAAAGAGAACTGTAAGCGGCTGAAAGTATTATAAGCTAACATTTTTCTTATTGGCTATATCCAACAGCTAGATCTTTCCCAAAGTCCAGGTTAATGAGTTCTAGATAACCCTCTACAGCCTAGTGCCTGCAAATACCACCATGCTTATTCCCATTTCTTTCTACATTTTCATCTTCAAATAATTTTTTTAATTGTTAGATAAAATTTCACCAAGAGTTACCTTAGTATATGTATAAACCATGACTCAAGGTCCATGTTAGGTGAACATAACCCTTCCCTTCACCTATTGCTAAAACATGTCTCTCTCCAAGCATGTCAATTCTAGAAAGCACTGCAGTCATGGAGTCCTGAAGCACTGATCATCTCTCCCACAAAGAATCGTTCAGAAAAGCCGCAGAGCTCACGCATGGCCCCCACATGCTATGGGGTCTGCCCCTCAACCACCGTGCTCTTTCCAACAATGTGGGCCATGTCTCATCCATACCCCTCAGACCCTTCGGACCTTTCCCAGTTCTAGCTACCTCTTGTTCACCGTCTGAGCACAGTTTAAGAGATCAGTAGCTTAAGTCCTCTGCATTAAAGTAGTCCAGATTTTATCTCAAGGAAAAATAACCTTCCTTTTTTTTTTCATTTTTTTACTTCAAAGTCAATTAGCCAACATACAGTACATCATTAGTTTCAGATGTAGTGTTCAATAATTTATCAGTTGCATATAACACCCAGAGCTCATCACATCACGTGCCCATCACCCAGTTACCCCATACCCCCTCCTACCTCCCCTCCAGCCTCCCTCAGGTTGTTTACTAGAGTAAAAAGTCTCTCATGGTTTTTCTCCCTCTCTGCTGACTTCCCATTCAGTTTTCCCTCTCTTCCCTTATGATCCTCTGCCCTGTTTCTTACATTCCACATATGAGTGAAACCATATAATTGTCTTTCTCTGACTGACTTATTTAGCTCAGATAAATACTACCCTCCAGTTCCATCCATGTTGATATAAATGATAAGGATTCATCATTTCTGATAGCTGGGTAATACTCCATTGTGTGTATGTGTGTGTATATACATATACATATACACAATGTGTATATACACAAGCATATATATATATATATATATATATATCACATCTTTACCCATTCATCTTTTGATGGACTTCTTGTTTTTTCCACAGTTTGGCTATTGTGGACCTTGCTGCTATAAACATTGGGGTGCAGGTGCCCCTTTGGATCACTACCTTTGTATCTTTGGGGTAATACCTAGTAGCGTAATTGCTGGGTCATAGGACAGCTCTATTTTTAATTTCTTGAGGAACCTCCATACTGTTTTCCAGAGTGGCTGTACCAGTTTGCATTCCCACCAGCAGTGTAAGAGGGTTCCCCTTTCTCCACATCCTCACCAACTTCTGGCTACACAGATCTCCAAAGGCAAGGGAAACAAAAGCAAACATGAACTATTGGGACTTCATCAAGATAAAAATCTTCTGCACAGCAAAGGAAACAGTCAACAAAACTAAAAGATAACCTATGGAATGGGAGAAGATATTTGCAAATGACATATCAGATGAAGGGCTGGTATCCAGGATCTATAAAGAACTTATCAAACTCAACACCCAAAAAAACAAATAATCCAGTCAATAAATGGACAGAAAACATGAACAGACATTTCCCCAAAGAATACATACAAATGGCCAACAGACACATGAAAAAAATGTTCCACATCACTCCGCCTCAGGGAAATACAAATCAAAACCACAATGAGATACCACCTCACACCTGTCAGAATGGCTAAAATTAGCAAGTCAGGAAACCTGCAGTTGAAAACTAACCATTCACTTATGTGAGGTACCTAGAGTAGTCCAAGTCAGATAGCCAAAAAGCAAATGATGATTGCTAGAGGCTGAAGGAGGGGGGCATGCAGATTTGTTATTTTAACAGGTACGGAGTTTTAAGTTTGGGAAGATGAAAAAGTTGTGGAGACGGCTGGTAGTGATGGTAGCACAACAGTGTGAAAGCACTTAATGACACTGACTAGTATGCTTAAATATGATTAAAACAGTAAATTATATGTTATGTATACTTTGCCACAATTTAAAAAAAAAAAAAAAACTGTCATAGGAGAAAGACTTCAGATGTTTCCTGAGACTCTGCTCACACTAAAGTTTGTATCCTCCAAAATTCATACATTGAAGCTTAATTCCCAATGTGATGATATCTGGAAGTGGGGCCTTTAGGGGGTGATTAGGTCGTAAGGGTGGAGGCCGTGTGAATGAGATCCACACCCTTTTAAAAGAGACCAGGAGAGCTCCCTGACCCCTTCTACTTTGTGAGGACTCATTGAGAAGATGGCCGCCTCGGAATCAGGAAGCTGGCTCTCACCAGACACAGGATCTGCTGGCACCTTGAACTTGGACTTCCAGGCTTCAGCTCTGTGAAATGGATGTTTGCTGTTTAAACCTCCCAGCCTATGCTATTTTTATTATAGCAGCCTGAATGGACTAAGACAGACTCACTTCCTGGTTTCATTTGGATGACTCTTAACTCTGAATCCTAAGTGCAGGGAAAAGGAGAGAGGGAAACAAAGAACACTGTGGAGGAGCTTAAAATCCAGTGCAGGGAGGGCACTTGCTTATAAAATAGATATGAAAGCACTTGCAGGGAAAAATTGTGTTGTGTTTCCAACACTGCATGTGAACCCAGCAGCAGGAGGCAAAGGCAGTATTTGTGTGTCTCACAGGAAAATGTTTTCTCCTTCAGAACATAAAGAAGTCCTTAGTGCCTCCTTATGTTTCTGTCCAGAATATAAAACAGTGTTAATGGTTAAGGCCCCAGCATCAGACTGCCTGGCTTAAAATGCCACCCGTGTGTTCTTGAGCCATTAACACTATTTCTGGACCTCACTTTCCCCATCTTTGAAATGGGGAAATGAAAGGAAGAGTATCTATCTCCATGATCGTTGCATGTAGCATGTGAAGTGACTAGATCTCACTTGGCAAAGAGTAAGTACTCAAAAACGTTACCGGGTATTCTTCCTGGCTATGCCCCTGAACCCCTTTCCAAGCGAAGAGCATATTAAACTTGAGGTTTAGTCTTATATGTCTGCTTTCTAAGTTGTTTTTTTTTTTTCTTGGACTATCAAACTTTCTCCCTCAGCACTGGTTTGCCAGACTTACAGATCAAAAGACTTTATTCTCCTTGTGGTTACTTTGAAAATTTCCTAGAAAATCTTATTTTTTTTCCAACCAAAGAAATTTTGACATACAAAGAATAACATTAATATGCAAATCAGCATACTGTAAAATTCATTTTGGTGCCTCAGAGGCAGTATTTTTATAAATACAGAAACATAATTATGCATCCTCTAGAGGACTAAAAATAATTATACAAATTTACAACAAAGCCCAAGGCTGTGTTTCCTTTTAACTGACTGTTTTTAATATCATTTAAATCTTGTTAGAACTTAATTACCAAATCTCTCTTGTAATAATTCAGGTGGAAGATTTAAAGTCTAAACTTGCCATTCAGAAAATAGAACCTCATCGGAGAAACAAAGACATTGAGGCAGTGATTGCCGGAATTGGACAATAGAAGAAACTCTGTCAGGATGGAGCCATGTGGGCCTTGAGATAGGAGACCCACTAAGAAAAAGCATGAATATTAATATATGAGTCACATTAATTTTTAGCCTACAATTTCTTGAAAGATTACATATTTTGATTATAAACCCAATGAACCATTTCTATCTCTTCTTAAGTTTTCTTCTATACTTTTCTTATCTTTTTCAAATTAAGGTAAATTTAACTTGGGAGCAATATTTTTCTCAAGATGATATGATTATCCTTTCCCAAATCTATCCCACGTGTGTGTTTGTCTCTGTGTGTGTATCTGTCTGTCTGTGTTATCTGAAGACTGGCTTATTTAGTGCAGAAAAAAATAAGCAAAGTCATGAGGAAGTTTCCGGTTTATACTCAGTCACAAAGGTAATTATTTATTAGTACTTAGAGAAAACGGACATCTTATTATGAAATAAAAGGCATAAGAAACTCAAACACTTGAAATTCAAACACATTTTCATTTACCACTAGTTAGTAATATTTTTTAGGACTTAGAGCTCCCTGGAAAATTAATTATTCTGCTTACATTATAAAGGATAATAATTTGTTTATGTGAGATATCTCTAACATAGGTTGTTATCCATTATGGCAGAAGCTGATCAATTAATTTTCCAAGGAGCTATAGCAATTCCACATATGAGATGTGTGTGCCATGCTGCAATTCATTCTAGTCACTAAAAAATATCAGTCAATTCAGTGAAAAAATATTAATCAAAATGATTGTTTGACAGCATTTAGACAAATCAGCCAGTTGATTGAATCTCTCATTTCTCAACTATTTATTTTGGCTTTGTGTGGGTCTATAAACGTGCTCACATGTGCTTATAGTATATGGATTTTGTTCCTGTTTCAATGGCTTTAATCCCATGGAAAGGTATATAATGCTAGAACATTTTATATATTATATACTTGATATGTGTGTGTGAGGGGGTAAAAGACTTTGCTCTTGCTTCTTGGGTTCATGGACTCTTTTCACTACCCCCTTTGAAGGAATCCAAGGGAAGCAGCACTTTGACAGAGGGAGTTGGAATGAAGGTTCCAACTGAGTGGGCAGATTTTTCTATTCTAACCCATCTTCTTTCACTGATGTGTGATCCTTTGAAAAGTTATCCCTATTGTTCCATTTTCTCCTCATCACATAAAATTCTGTCATTACCTGAATTCAAGCATTATTTAAAGCCATGTATTGTTTTGGAAAATTCTACTCTTGAAGTGTTTGAATTTCCTAGCCATGTTCTTGGTTGTCATTTGTAATTGGTCCAAGTGGAATCTAAAATAAATAAATAGACCTGTATAGATTGCATATCTGAAAGAAAGCCTACCCAACAATGAAGTGAAGCACAAAGATCAGATCAGTCCCCACAGCATCTCTAAAGTTGCATAGAATTGTCCAATTCAGGGCGATAATTGAAGAAATCCAAGCCCATAGGTTTCTCCTAATCTCTTTGTATTAGCGATAGCAGAGTATTATTCAAAATCTTGAGACTAGGTATATTGGGGCGGCTGGTGAAAATGGAAATACCTAAAATCTCTTGCTGGAGATATTGTACACAGGCATTGTCGCCTGTGACCATCGTTCCTTTGGCCAGTATGGGAAATCATCTGTGATATCTGCCCATTGTACGTGTCTATTGCATTTGCCAGCTAATGTTTAATAACAAGGGTTGTTTGTTCTTCTTAATAATTTGAACTTTCTCCATTTGTGTTTACCTTCACATCCAAACTAGAACAACTCTGCTCTGAGTTAATTCCCCAATTTCATTATGGCCACATTGGGGAAGGGGGAAAGGATCTGCATCCAAACTACCAGACAGAAAACAATGGGAACAGGCAGCAATCCAAGAGCTTTGGCATGATTTGCAGGAGGAAGCCAGCTCTGATTAATGCTATCAAAAGGCTTGTCTTTCCTTTGATTGATATTCAAGACCCTTGTTACAATTATTGATGCTGGTGACAACTATCATCAAACTCTTTTACAGTTTGCTGTTAGGGAGGGAGGTGGCACAGACTTCACTAGGATATTAGCACACCTGCCTCAATTTAACCCAAAACCCATTATTTTGCAAACAAAATATATAAACCCAACATAGAAATCATGGATTCCCATATTCTTCTATAAAAAACCTCTCGAGTTCATGGTAGGGGGTAGTCTGCTTCTGGCCCACTACAGTTTATCAATGGCAGTGTGGAGTATAGGATGCACTTTTAGAAAGTTCTTTGGGATATGAAATCTGGCAAATTAAAGACATCATTTGGAAGGGCACTCTTTGTCCTTTGATGGTGACATTACAGCAGGCTAAAAACGGGCAGGGGTAAAGTTTTCTGGGTTGCTGCTCTTCAGAAGTAAGTGATAAAACAGCCACAAGTATCTGAAGATGACCTAGTCTAGAAGAGCCTGCCCAGGATGCCACAAATGTGGTTATAAACACACAGCACAGAGGGCATGGGGGTTTTTTTGTAAGTTTGATAGGAAATGTGAACAGGTTCCTCTTGGATTACTTATCCCATTATTCTGGTTAAAATAATTACCAAGCCTAACGTCTGTGTACGTTCTCATTTACAAAACTGAACGAAAGAATCTTCCTGTTTTCCTGCTTCTGATACCTGCGGGACAGTAATGTTTGGTCTTTCTGTCTCCCCAGGGCAAAAATCCTAAATTATAGGATTCAGAAAACTACAAAGAGAAATAAAGTATGTTTTACAAAAGCTCTTCCAGTGAAACTTAAGTCATGTAATGTCTTTTTAAAAACATTCTTAAAAATAAATCTATACATTCCAAGAGATCTATTTTATTTAGAAATTATTTCTGTTAAATAGTAGTTAACATATGTAGATAAGAGAAGGGGACCATATCCCCCCGTTGCCACCCAGCTATCTAGCCAGAACCTAGAATTGTGCCCCTTGTAGAGCAAGTGCTCAACTGATATCTGTTGAATGAATGAATAGAACAAACAGAAATAAGCATTTGTGGGTTAATGTTCTATATGGCTTGTTGCCAATTTGGCTTGATCCCTGTGGGCAACCACATCTTGATGAAAATAGACAAGTGAAGTATACTTAGTCTAGATATCTGTTTGTACCAATATTAAGTGTGGTTTTTTTCCTCCAATTTTTTAATATGAGATTTTTTAAAAATCTATAAAAATTTTTGAAAAAGAAAGCTATAGTTAAAAGATAGTGATCACAGTTGCTTTTTCTGTGTGTATGATTTAAAAGTAGTCTGCATATGTCCTGACATTTTAGCTCTAAATATTTCAGTGTCCATCTCCTAAGCAAAAGGATGCCCTCCTACATGGTCTCACAAAGTTTTTAAACAGAAATTTTTATGGAAAAAATAAACAACCGACCCCCCCCAGGATACTGGGGAGTAACAGATACACTTTTTAAATAAGAGCTATAAATAATTATCTTTTGAGCCCAAGTACATATAGCCACTCAACGGGAGAGATTGTGGTCATTGTGCAGTTGCTCCTCACCAGGGGCAAATGGAAACCCTTAGCATCTGTGAAGTGTTCTTGCATGGTGGTCCTGTCCTGGGGCCCCCTAGAGAATCAGGCCCCTTTGAAAAGCCCCTTGAAATGTATCCTGTGCTGTTCTCAGGTGCCAAGGTTTCCTTGCACCACGGCCCTTATTAGGACTCAGAGGAAATTCTCAGTCTCTGACTGCAATAGCTTTAAGTCCAAATAAAGAACAATCTATTATCAACTGTACTTAAAGAGTAAGATATGTTCTAATGCTTTGTCTTAGTCCATCTGGGTTATAATAACAGAATACGTAGACTGAGTGGTTTATAAACAGTCAAAATTTATTTCGCACAACTTCGGAGATTTGGAAGTCCAAGATCAAGGTACCAGCAGATTTGGGGCCTGATGAGGGCCTGCTTCCTGGTTCATAGGTGGCTATCTTTTCTCTGTCCTCATATGGCAGAAGGGGCTGGGGAGCTCTCTGGGACCGCCTTTATGAAGGCAATAACTCCGTTTGTGAGGGCTCCACTCATGACCTAATCAATTTCCAAAGGTTCCATTTCCAATTGCCATCGCATTGCAGGTTGGGTTTCAACATATGCATGTAGGAGGCACCCAAACTTTCCAGCTGCAACATGCTCTCTGTCAGACACTGCTGCCAATTAATGCCCTAGGAAGGACTTCTTTTTCCACTGCAATGGGCTTTGGAGCTTTCCTCTCTCTAATCATTCTCTCTTACAATGTGAGTGTTCTACACTTTGCCTGGGAGAAGAACTTTCAGAATGAGATGTGAGCTCAAATAGTTCCCCTGTGATGCTGGACAGAGTCTTATTACCATTCATGCAATAAGCCCTTCCACCCTAATTCCCCATCTCCCATCTCATCAGGGCAGCCAAGTGCCTTACCATGATCCACTGGTCTCCCGACATCAAATGAGGCACATCCTAAGCATTAACGTTCCTAACAACACAGATGTCAGCACAACAAAATACTGTCATATTTAGTTCAGACTCCTATGATAGTCTTAAGCTATTGCTTACACATTGGTTCAGATGTTGGATAATTAAATACTAATTCATTGAAGACATGTGTCCGAGATCACTTCCTTTTATAAATGGAATTGGTGAAACACATGTTTCATTTGCCAAAGGATCCCTTGGTATCTAGAAAGTGAATGTAGGAAATAGTTGCAGCAAAGCTCAGGGAGAAAGATTCCACTTCCTTCCAAGAAACAGTTGCTGAATGCCTACTGTGTGCTGCCAGATACTATCCTAGGTGTTGAAGAGCCGAAGATGAACACTTAACCTGAGAAATCCAGAGTTATTAGGAAAAACACTAATTTCTTCAATTGACTCACTCTAAGGCATTAAGTCATTTTTTCCTTTGGAAGATGAAAGAAAGTAATATGAAAAAAAATGTTCATGACAATCTTACCTTGTGGCAGCCCTTGAGATAATGCATTACCTCATTCCATCCTCAAAACAACTCTCCCATGTAATTACTAATACCAGGTTAGATATCTAGTTACAAAGGTTAGATAATTTGCCCAATATCATGCTAACACACAGAGACCTCAGAGCCCAGAATCTTAACAGCTACACTGTATACTTCTCTACTTTCTTGCAAAAGATATAGATACTTTCTACATGAAGTAAATCCCATTGATTTGAAGTCATAAAGGCCATATTTATACCAACTGACTCTTCCTATTTGGGGCTTTCTACAAGACAGTAAGATCTTTGGATTTTTCTTTCCACACCTATCAAATGAGGGTTGTACAGTTGGTAATTTTGGCAGATTATACTGTGGATTTCTATACTTCAATATTAATTAAAGTGATTTTTCATGTTTTAAAAAATTATAATAAATAAAGGACACAGGAAAATTATTTACATCCACACATTCCATAAAGGGATAGATTTGGGGCAGACAAGACTTTCCCACCCTAGGTTTATAGCAGTGATCCCCTGTGCCCTTCTTACTCCACACACTCTAGCTTTCACACTCTCAAATAGAAGAATGCTTTCACCTTGTCCTGACATTCATAGAAGGATCACCTCTTTCTTTTCCAGATTTCCCTACTATCTCTTCTTTTTATCAGCAAAAGTTTGGTGTTTGTTTGTCAACAATTATTAAGACGGTCAGTGGGTGAAAAGTAATTCATCACTTTTTGGCCTTGTTTTAGCTAAACTTCCCTCAGTCTTTGGCCAAGTTGCTGATAAATTTCCCTCAGCTGTGATGACTATGGCATTATTATAATTAGCTATCAGAGAGAGATTCACTCTACTCCCCAAGACCCTACCCATGTGGGTGTGACCAGCCCTGGGCTGGTCTTCAATCATCTTGTCTTCAGGCTGCCATGAGGTGTCCAGCTTCAGGCTGGAGATCTTGCTCTGTGCTGCTCTGCACCAATCTCAAATGCCTTACAGCTGCCATGGCACCACCACCACCACTCCCCCCCATAACATGCATCTTAACCATACAGGTTTTACCTAATTTAACTCCAAACCCTTCCACTGTGCTCTCAGGAACTCACCATCATCAGCAAACTTACCTACATTTCTCTTCCTCTTTCATGTATCTTCCTAAGGGAAACAAAGCTGTTCCCCAAGGACAGCACTGCGAGCGGCTCTCTCAATTGAAAACTGTGTCTTTCCTGTCCCTAAGCACCTCAGGCTGGGAATGGGGAGATGAAGGATGTTTACTTGGCACCCCTGCACAACTTCTCAACCTTCCTTCCTCATGCAAAAATCCTAGCTTTTTGAAGGCAAGTCATCAAACTTTACTACCTCTTGAGTCATCTCTCCACATCCTGGTTAGCGGAGTCACAGCTGATGTTAACAAATGGCTCCCTGTCTACCTCTTCGCCACATTTCCTCACATCAACCTTGGAGTCATCCAACATCCTGACACAGCTCTTTACCCTTTGCTCCAGTGATCTGTCCCTCCACCTCACCTCTACCATCTACACATATCATCATACCCTATGCCTTGATATTGCCAATAATTACAAGCCTTCTCTCCCAGACACTCCATCCCTCTTATTTTCCTCATATGTTGCTAGACACTTCTCAGTAACTTCTGTTGGTTGTTCCTCATCTCCCTGAACTCTAAACATGGAAATGCACCTCAGCAATTTAGCCTCTTCTTTCCTATATCCATGCACACTTCCTTAGAGGTCTCATACAGTTTCATGGCTCGGGGTGACTTTCAAATTTTTAACTTCAGAATAAAACAGAAATGAATTAGAGTCCAAGGCTCTGAACTCTAGTCCTATATACCCACTGCTTATTCTACATCTCTGCTCACAAGCCTAAGAGGAATCTTAACCCTGACATGCCAAAAGCAACATCTGATCTTCAACCAAATCTGATTCTCCCTCAGTTTTCTCCACCCAAGTAAATGTCCATTCTAACCTTCCAGTTGATTAGGCCAAAAGTCTTAGTCTTCCTTGACTCCTCTCTCAATCTCATATCCTACACCCAGACTCTGACAAACTCTTTGTTCTACTTTTACAGTGTATGCAGATTCTGACCACTCTTCACCATCTCCAATGCTACCACCCAAGTCAAAGCCACATCAGCTTTCACGAGAATTACTGCAGGAGTTGCCCAGCTGCTCTCCCTCCTTTGCCCTTGTCACCCTCCCTCTGTCCTTGTTTCCCTTCAGTCTCCTTTCAATGCAGGTGTAGTGATCCCTTTAAGAATAATTCTCATCTCTGCTTCAAATCTTCCAATGGCTTCCCATCTTACTCAAAATAAAGGCCAAATCTTTGCCATGACCTTCAAAGCCCTCCACAATCTGGTAGAGGCTCCATACGAGCTGACCCCTGATCTCTATTACCCCCATCTCTCTGACCTTCTCTCCTATTACTCTTCCCTAGCCATTTTTTCTCTGGCACTGGCCTCCTTGCTGCCCCTCTCAATCACAGGCCTGTTCCCACTTCAGAGTCCTTGCATCTGTTATTATTCTACCTGGACTACATTTGCCTGAGATATCTGGATGTCAGTTCCTTCCTTTCCTTCCATCCTTTGCAAAAAATCACCTTCTCAGAAAAGCCTACTATGACCACCTTATTTTACATTGCAGTGACCTCTTCAATAGTGCCTGTTCTTCTCTGCTTTCTTTTTGTCCGTAGCATTTATCATCATCTAACATAATATATAGTTTGTTTATTATTAGTTTAATGCAATAGATTTTAAGTGTCATGGATATCTGTTTCATTCATTGTGACATCCCATGTCCATAACAGTGCCAGATGTATAATAGAATATAAATAGTTCTGAAAACTCATTCTCCAGTGAAGTACTCCCTGATCATCACATTCTGTCATTCCAGCACCCCTCTTTGAAACTGCCAACCCACTGAACTGGCCACGTGTTCACTGTCTTTCACTTCCCCAAGTCCTCACAGCTCTCATCTCCAACCCTGGTCTCTATGATCTATCCCATTTTCAAACACTCTCAACTACCCCAAATCCTCTTAAACCCCACTAACTGCTTACTATATCTCCATAACCAACCAGTTGAACATTGTTGAAGAAAATCACTCGACCATGCTATCAGGATCCATTTCAAATTTATGATCAAAATCTTCAGTGAGTATTCAACACTATCTGACAACAAAACTTCCCTAGTAAATTCATTAACCTACTCCCAAGATGACTATTATGCATGTTCTCCTTAATCTTCAAATCTCCAATATCTCTTCCCACCCAACTCTCAGCCAAAGACCCTGTCATATTTTTCACAGAGAAATATAGATGCAATCAGATGAAAACTGTTTCAACTTCCCACCTTTCATTCCACAAATTTACTTATGTCTGTAATCACATGCCCTGGTAAACTTGTGCCCTGGCTCCCATCTTATACTCTTTCTCCTAGACTTGGCTCCTAAAAGAATTTCCTTTTTTCTAGATTTCTAAACTAAATCTCTAAGAGCTGATTGCTCAAGGAATCTTTTGGTTTTGTTTTAAGATTTATTTATTTATTTATTTATTTTAGAGAGAGTGTGTGTTTGAGTGAGCAGGGGGTGGGGGAGAGGGAGCTAGAGCATCTTCAAACAGACCCCCATTGAGGGTGGAGCCTGGGAGGTGGCTCCATCCCAGGACCCCAAGATCACAACCTGAACCAAAATCAAGAGTTGGTCACTAGGAACCGATTGACCCACCCAGGCGCACCATCTCCAGCAATCTTTTGTAAATCTCTCTGGCTAGGGGTGCCTGGGTGGCTCAGTGCCTAAAGCCTCTGCCTTCAGCTCAGGTCATGATCCCAGGGTCCTGTGATTGAGCCCCGAGCAGAGAGCCTGTTTCCCCCTCTCTTTGTCTCTGCCTCCCTTTCTGCCTACTTGTGATCTCTGTCTGTCAAATAAATAAATAAATAAAATCCTTTTTTAAAAAAATCTCTCTGGCTACACTTTCTAAATCATTTCAAAATGCCCCAATGTCTTCAAATATCATCCATATGCTAATGATGCTCAAATTCATTTTTCCAGTCCAGACCTCTTCCATGAGGTATAGACTCATGTCCATATAACTGGATGTCTATATGGATGCTTAATATGCCTCTTAAACTAATATAGCTAGAACTGAACTGCTGATTTCGCCTATCAAAAAAAGTAATTCCTAAAAATGTTTGTATTCCAGAAAATAGTACTACCATTCACTCAGTTGCTCAAGTCAAAACCCAGGACATCATCTTGGATTTCTCTCTTTCTCTCAATTCTAAATTCAACCCCACAGCACTATAATCATGAACTCCAGAATGTATCTCTAATGCTGCCACTTCTGACCATCTCCACTGTTCCCACCCTGTCTCAACCACCATTTTCCTCCCTTGGACCACTAAAGAGCAACAACAACCAAAATAATAATAATAATAATAAGTTGAATACATAGCATGCTTTGTAATGATAACAGCTAAGGAGAAAAAAACAGAGCAAGGAAGTAAGATATACAGTGTTGAATTGAACGGCTTTAAAGTTTTAGATGGCCACTGAAGGTCTCAGGCTTTGAAATGGGAGTGTGCCTAGAGTGTTCAAGGAACAACAAAGAGACAAGCATGACTGGGGCAGCACGAGAAAGAAAGAAGATGAGGTCAGAGTGATCACAGGGGTAGGGGTGGGGTGGGGGGTGGTCCAGTAGTCAAAACATGCAAATCTTTGTGGATCAGAGCAAGGTCTCTGGCTTTCACTTTGAGTAAGATAGAAAACCATGGAAGAGTTCTGAACTGAGGAATGACAGATCATTCTGCTGCAGTGTTGAAAGTAGATTACAGACAGCAAGGGTACAAGCAGGGAGACCAGTTGGAGGTAATCTATACAGTAGTTAATCCAGTAATTACAGTAACTTATTTTATGGTAACTCAGATGAGAAATGATTTGGCTTTGACCAGGATGAGGACAACAGAGGTGGGCGTAGTGAAAAGTGGTTCAATTTTGTGATCTATACATACATATATATATATCTCCATGTGTGTGTGTGTATGATCGATGGATAGATAGAATTTCCTAGGAAGAGTCCAGTCATAGATGCCAGACAGCTCTAGGTTGTACTCAAGGCTCTATTACTAACCATGTGAACAGGTGATTTCATTGGGCCTCAGTTTCTTCATCTGTAAAAATGGGGGAATTAATATTTACTTTACAAGGTGCTATAAAGACTAAATGCAGTATTTTCTATAAAGCGAATAGCACAAAATCTGCTATACAGCCGGTGCTCAACAAAAGTTAGTTTTGCCCCCTTTACTTGTTTAGCTAAGAGGTGGCAGAGCTAGAATCAAGGTGCCTACACCCAGATCTGTGGCCTTTCTAATACATACTCTCTATTTCTTGCTATTTTTCTCATTTGAATATTTTGGGGGCAGATGCCTTTCCTTGGACCTCATTAAAAGACTTGCCTTGTTCAATTAGCAGATTTTTTATTTCTCCATATGATCTTAACATGTTCTTTAAAGAAGCAACTGCGAGTGTGATTGATAAATAGGCAAAACAGTAGACTTTCTTGTACTAGGAGGAGTGAAGGATGTTACCATATTAAGTAATTTGTGTGTGTCCCCAACAAACCCCATACTCAGAATCAAAGAAGTAATCAGACTCATTAGCCAAGCAATTGTCTTTGCTGTGGTCACCCAGCAGGCAAATAAACCTCAGCAAGCCATTAGTCATCCCTCCTCCACATGTGGGGAGGTGACCCTAGGCCCCTCCCCTGTGGAGACCGAGCTTTAACTTTAATGTGAGTGCTGACCTAAGTGAATATGATGCTACACTCTCAAGGCCAGACCCCCATGGTATTAAGTAACTATAGTCATAGTCCTTGCAAGAGTTCTGAAAGTTTCATAAACCCCTTCCCTTCCTTCTTCTCTGTGAATGATGGACCCCAAGACTTTGTTCATCTTGATTAAGAGTTATCCTCCACACCCCTAAAATCATTCTTAGGCCCACGAAGGAAGCCATCTGAGAAATCCAGAGGTTAATTCATAATTTTGGTGCACAAAACCACCCACGGGTGTTTTGAGATTGCTAACAGCATTGAATTCCATGAAAAAGGCTAAAGAAGGTGTATTTGAGGACTAAAAGGACTAAAAAGGCTAAAGAAGGTATATTTCCATGAAAAAAGGCTAAAGGAGGTATATTTCCATGAAAAAAGGCTAAAGGAGGTATATTTCCATGAAAAAAGGCTAAAGGAGGTATATTTGAGGACGTGAGCTTTGCAAATTGCTTTTGCTTATATGGTTGTACTTTTTGCTACTAACAATTCATTCTTGTTTCAGGGACTTTTCACTTGAGGTTCCCTCTGCTCATATCCTCTGCCCATCTACGACCAACTACACATCTTCTTGCCATGCCAACCACAGAAAGACCACTCCAGCTAAAGTACCCTTTCTCCACACATCATCCTGTCCCCTGATTTATTTGCTATTTCATAACATCTATCACTCTGAAATTGCCTCATATATGTATACATTTACTTAGTCACCTACTGTCTCCATTACTAAACTGTGTGTGACACAAAAGCAGCACACTCACTGTCTTCTTTCCCACAGCACCCAGAGAAACCCATACACCATATAATCTAATGGCTGGAGAATAAATGAATATATCATAGCCAACTTTATTGACTATTTTATAGTATTATAAATTCTTTTCATTTACTCCTCAAAATAACCTAATAAGTAGGTATCATTATTATTCCAATTTTACAAATAAGGAAACTGAGCCCCAGAGAAGAGAAGTAACTTGCCCAAAGTCATAGAATTTGAACCCAGACACCACACTGAATCTATAAGGTGGTCCACTCAATAAATATTAACCCTCTTCCCAGCCCAGCTCTGGATAATTTGAGAAATTAAAGAAAAGAACAAAAATGTATATTAAAATATTATCCCAATAATGCTAATAAAGGTCAAATTAGAGGGCATGGCATTAAGCCCTTTAGGAAAAGAGACTTGTTATAACTGAATCCCAGATTTGGCAGGCTTGTACTCTTAGCCCTAGGTGGCTCTGTGGAGTATTTCTGCCCACACGAACTCATAGCAACAAAAGAGCAGAACAAAACTCTTGTCCTCAGAAGGCAGGGTAGCTCCCCAAAGCAAGAAAGCATTGCCAAACCAAGCAGGCCAAGTTATTCTTCCCAAATTTACTAGTAAGTCATCCCACTTCTTCAGGAACAGAGTAGATAAAGGGACACAGAGAGGCCAGGAATTTCACCCACTAGTTCCTTTCATAGGAAGAGAACATGAGAAATGGGGGCAAGCATACGACTCCAAACAAAACCTCATGCATATGGGGGCACAAACCCATGCATGTGCATATGTACAAGGATATGACCAGAACATGCAGTCTCCACAGACTGGGCCATACATAGTTCATGCAGATCTCAGATCACACAAGAAACAAGGCAATTATTTCAGCTTTGACTGATATCACACAGCCAATTCTGGCACAATGATTTGTTGCCTCCGATACTCTGAAAAATGCAGAGGAAGCGGCATTTCAATAAATGCCACTTTTGTAGTCTTTGTAACACTGATTCCAACTAAGGCTGTAAAGGAGCTCTGAAAAAAAGATAAACTAAAATAAAAATTAAACACTGTGCATATGAGGCCATCTGGGATCCCAGGTTGAGCTCCCACAGCTGGCAGCCCATGGAGCAGAGATGAGCCATCCCTGCTGAGCCCTGACTAAAATCCTGAATCACAAAAGCATTAACAGTGAAATGTTTGCTATTTTGAGCCACTGATTTTAGGAGCAGTTTGTTACACAGCAATGAATAAATAATACAATGAATGGATGCAGCATTTCATACACTCTGTTGCTTATGAAACTTTCCTCCATGAGACTTTTCTATGTAATCGACTCTAGGAAATGCTGGTCTAAGTAGTTAACATGATGGGCACATTTAAATCACAATGAGGCAGCTTTTGAAAAAGTGATTGCTATAGTCTCAGAATCTCATCTTTAAAAGACCTAAGTTATTTTGATGTATTCTCAAGTATAGTTTTGCTTTTGTTCCTCTGGTCTGAAGAGACATACCTAGGAAAACGTTGCACAGTGAAGGAAATCATCAACTTAAAATAAGAGCCTAACAAAACAAAACAAAAACAAAAAGGCAACCCACTGAATGGGAGAAGATACTAGCAAATGATAAATCCGATAAGGGGTTAATATCCAAAATATATAAAGAACTCACACAATTCAACACACACACACACACACAAAAAAAAATCTGATTAAAAAATGGGCAAAGAACCCGAGTAGATATTTTTCCAAAGAAGACATACAAATGGCCAACAGACACATGAAAAGATGCTCAACATCACAAATCATCAGGAAAATACAAATCAAAACCATAATGAGGTATCAACCTTACATCTGTCAGAATGGTTAAAATAAAAAAGATAAGAAGTAACGACATTGGTGAGGATACGGAGAAAAATAAGCCTTGTGCACTATTGGTGGAATGTAAACTGGTATAGTCACTATGGAAAACAGTATGGAGATTCCTCCAAAAATTATAAGTAGAGCGGCACCTGGGTAGCTCAGTGGGTTAAAGCCTCTGCCTTCAGCTCGGGTCATGATCTCAGGGTCCTGGGATCGAGTCCCACATCGGGCTCTCCGCTCAGCAGGGAGTCTGCTTCCCCCTCGCTCTGCCTGCCTTTCTGCCTATTTGTGATCTCTCTCTCTCTGTGAAATAAATTAAAATTTTAAATAAATAAATAAATAAATAAAAGTAGAAATATCATATGATCTAGTTATTCCACTACTGGGCATTTATTCATAGAAAATGAAAACACTAATGTGAAAAGATATGTTTATGTTTATTGCAGCATTATTTATAATAGCTGCATTATTTATGCATTATTTATAATAGCAGCATTTATAATAAGATATGGAAGCAACCCAAATGTCCTTTGATAGATTAAGACATAACAAAAGATGTGGGTGTGGGTGTTATATATACATTAAGTACACATGTTATAGATATAAAATATACATGTTACATATATTAAACATACATATATTATATATGATAGACTATTATGCAGTCATAAAGAAGGATGAGATTTTTGCCATTTGTGACAACATGGATGGACCCAGAGGACCTAGAAGGTATTATGTTAAGTAAAATAAGTCAATCTAAGAAAGTCAAACACCATATGACTTCACTCTTATCTGGAATCTAAAAACAAAACAAAACAAAACAAAACAAATGAATAAATGAGCAAACAAAAAGCAGAATCAGACCTATAAATACAGAGAACAAACAGAGTTGCCAGACGTAAGAGGTTGGAAGGATGGGCAAAATGGGTAAAGGGGAGTGGGAGATACGGGCTTGCAGTAATAGAATAAATCATGGGAATAAAAGACACAGCACAGGGAATAGAGTCAGTGTTATTGTAACAGTCCTGATGGTGACAGATGGTAGTTACTTTGTGATGAGCATAGCATAATGCAAAGCTTACTGAATTAATACATTGTTCACCTGAAATTAAAGTGACATTGTGTGTCAACTGTATTCAAATTTTGAAAAATTTCTAAATTTTTGTATTTTAAAAGATAAAACCTAATTTCTACAGCAAACCTATACTCTAGCCACATCAACCTGCTTGCCCTTTTTGGCCTATCCCATACCTTGCCCTGTGCCTTCTCTTCTGCTTCAAGGAATTATCCTCTTCCCTTCTATTTGAAAAATTCATATTCCTTTTTCTTTTATGTTTTAATTTTTTTTTAGTTTTTTTTAGATTTTTTTTAAATTTTGACAGAGAGAGAGAGAGAGAGAGATCACAGGTAGGCAGGGAGGCAGGCAGAGAGAGAGGGAGAAGCAGGCTCCCTTCTGAGCAGAGAGCCCGATGTGGGGCTTGATCCCAGGACCCTGGGATCACAACCCAAGCCGAAGGCAGAGGCTTAACCCACTGAGCCACACAGGCACCTTCGTATTTCTTTTTCATGATGCAATTCACATTACCTCCTTTGTGAAAATGTCTACAAATGTTAGGGACAAGATTCTTTTTGTTCTCTTTTCTCTCTTCGTAGCATTTTATATTTACCTCTGTTACTGCGATATGTTCACCATAATTATTTGTGTAAACTTGATTATCACATTCAATTTTCCACTCTGTCCACTCCATACTCCATTCAGTAAGCTCCTCCTAAAACCCCTAGTGGATGAAGCACTATGGATGCACTCTGTTTCACAGGCTACACTGCTGAAGGGTCAAGACATGTTAGACCATCACTTTTAATATCAGCCTTTTTCTCAGCCCCTTGAACATATGTCTGCAAGATTTAGCAAGAAGGAAAAGCTGAGTGACAGTCTCAAACCCTACCCCTCCCTTTTCTTCCTCAATGTTGTGTGTGTGTGTGTGTGTGTGTGTGTGTGTGTGTTTTGGCCAGGGGATTCTTCTGTACCTTCATAAGCTATTACCCTACCCCAAAGCAATTCTCATCCACCATCCTCCTACAGTACCTCAATGCTAGGATCTATGCAGCTTATATCAATAGCTGAGGTCTTTAACATGCTTGCTGGTACTTCTGTCTCCCCACAGCTAGTCCCTGAAAGCCAAAACCTTGTCTTTGGTGTCCACAGATGTGTCTGAGCCCTGCCATCAGGAATGAATAAACAACTGGTGATTTATAATGTCTTTCAAAAGGTTTTTAGCTATTATTATTATCATTATCATCATTATTATTATACAATCAAATGCTTTTTAATTTCTGACTTTAAGTAAGTTAAGAACTAGAATGGTCTGTACATGATCTTGGGATTACTTGAAAATATCACACAGCATATCTTTTCTCTAACAGGAATGAATTTAGATTATAAACGTACACTTGTTATCCCCATTGTTGTGATATATGCATAATTGCTGTCCTCCAAGAATACTTAATCACAGCAGGTAAGGCTTTAAATAATATTACTTAATATACAAGAAATCTAACATCCATCAAAATAACATGGCACTACCTTATTTATGGGGTCCTATTCCACTGCCATAGAAATGATACCAGGTATCAACCAAAAGGGTATATTTGGCTTTTCATAGAACGCTCCTCAAAACAGGAGACTGGCTTTACCTCAACATGTGTTATGTTTGGTATGAAACTGATAACATTTTGATAACAAACTGATGATTAGGAATCAAAGTTAAAAGATTGATTTGAGAAGTGCACGCAGTGGGTGGCTTCCCTGTACCTCCTCAGAATTAAAGAATCTTTTTATTCACCATAGTTAAGTTCACTGGCATATAATGAGTCAACCTTTTTTTCTAGAACATTATACACTATTAACAGTATCTTAAATATATTATTTAAAATAAGACTCTATAATGTTTTCTGCACTCACTTGGATGTGATGTAGGCAATATAGAAAAATTTGCTCTTGGGTGTGGTAGAGTTTATATGATTAAATGCCTTATTCATACTCATATGTCAATCTATTAGTGTGCTGTTAATTCAAATGTTACTATGATGTATTTTATCCCCATTAGCACATTCATCACAGGTGGATGTGGAACTTAGACAAAGGTGTATGTTCTCATTAATGATGAGCAGCCTATTCATCTTACTAGAATGTAATTAATGTTAGTTACAATCCTTAATTTTTCACTGTTTGTCACGATGCATATTTAGCATTTCTCTTGTCCTTTATCAACTGGCTCTCTCTTATCACACAGCCAATTCAAAAAGTCATATATTTAACTGAATCCGGTGCTTCATTTTTCAAGTATTTTATCCATGTTTGTTCCTTAATGTCTGTGGCAATTGCCATACTCTGAGACTTCGTATTATATGTAACGACTGCAAAAATAGTATTAAGGGGATTGTTTGGTCCATTTTATTTTTTAATGTATAAGATTAATGTAATTCATTTGCTAAATTAAATTTTAAAACTAAGAGATCCTTTTATGATCTGCACTAAACATCAATTGACTTGAAAGATTAGATTTCCAAAAAGAGAGAACATTTAAGAAACACATGCATTATGAGGTATTACACAAAGGCATAAATACACACATATACCTAGGATTCCCTCTACTGGGTCCCATAAAACGTGGTATGTATATGATAACTCACTGATCTCTCATAACAACCCCTATGGATATATTATTGAGGTAGGCTATTATTATTCCTATTTTATACCTGAGGAAATGGAGACAGGTTGAGTGACTTGCTCAAAACCACACAGCTAGTGAATGCTGGAGCAGGAATCCAAGCCCAGACCACCTGACTTCAGATTTTCTGCACTTAATCCCGCTGTGCTGCTTCTCATCTTCGTAATTCCTAATGAACTTGGCCAGCCAAGGCATTACACATACATGAGGCTAAACTAGGTTCTGAGTTTCGCTGTCTTTAAAGATCATTTTTTCATCATTTTGCTTTAATATTACTCTAATGACACAAATGTCTCAAGTGAAATATCTACATACCATTTGTAAAACAGCAAACTTTAAGCTCTGTAAAGTCAGAGAAGGCATTTTAAATGACTTTATCCTTCTCATATCTGGACAAAAGTCTGCACACAATAAGTGTTCAATAAATATTTTAACATATAAATGACTTTTTAAAGTTCAGGATTCAGAGAACAATGGGAGATAAGTTCAGGCCTGATACAGATGACAGTTTGAAGGCTACACTAATCATGTATTTCCAAGGTTTTTCAGATGAGATTCAAGTGTTTAGCTGTGTCTCCTCTGTTCCCAATACTGAAGTTTAAGATTAGGTCAGGCCTTTTGGTGTCTCAGGTATTGAAATAGGTATATTTCTTAATCCACCAGTCAGGTTTTCAAAAACTGCAATTCCCTTTACTTTTCTCTAAGTGAACTGTTTTAGTAGAAACTGATGCCTTCATCCAGCCCTCTAACAGAAAACATATTCCAGTTCATAATCAAATCAGGGTTTGCCTAACAGGTTCAGGGTAAATTGGTCAATTTAAGCCTCCCTTTCTCCCAGAGGAAGCATGCTATCTATGTTCCCAGGAGTGCACAGCATCACAGCTTGTAGGGGAGGCATATGGTGCTTAGGCTTGTCTGCCCTCCTTGGCATCTTCAGGACTGCGTACATTCCGGAATACCTGTCCTCAGCCCTGTGCACAGGTATCTACCAGGGTGGCGGTTCTTACCTGCCCTCCAGCCCTCCAGCGCACTCTGTGCTGGGGCTGCCTTCCCTGAACACCAGCCACAGGGCGCCTATAGGTGCTGGTTAGCTCATGCCCACATGGCAGGGGGGTGGGGAAGGGAGAGGGGTGAGTAGGGCGGGGGGAGGGAGAGAAGGGGAATGGGGGGGGGCGAGGAGGGGGATGGGGGGGGCGAGGAGGGTGCCCTCAGGAAAGCACATCACTGCTCCTGCATCCTGCCAGGGTCCACGAGGGCTGTGGAGGCTCCCTCAGGCCAGCGACCCACACGTTCTCAGTAGTGAAAGCATAACCACAGTCCCCTGTGCTCCCCCAGGGAGCTCCGTGCTGCCCCAGGGACCCAGAGCGCAGGAACCAGCAGAGCTCCTCTCCGCTCAGACCTGTGACTCCTCGGAGGGTCAGTCCCACGTGGGCACACGCACGGCACACACAGACGCACGCATGCGCGCAACCAGCAGAAGGCGTGGCGGAGAAACCCCCTTGGGGAGTACAGTCACTAACTTCTAACTAGTTTGTTCTTCTCTAAATGTTGTCTCCCTCTTCCCTCGTATCAGGAACTCTTTCTTTTGGGGGATCTGGAGGTGGCAGCAGGGACTGCTTCCCCGAGCCCTGTTCTCTTCCATATTTCCTGTTTCATACCCAGACCTTGAAGTAGGTCTGCACGGCTAAAGATTTTACTCCACACCACCCCACGCCCTGGCTCCAAGAAAGCCTCCTGCCTAACGGCCCGAGTGACTGTGAGGAGACGCAGGGAGGGGGAAATGTTATTCTGCTATCCCTGTCACAGTGTTCTGGAGAAAAAAGTAACCTGCACCAATTGACTACGCCATCCACCTCTTTGAAGCAACTAACAGACAACCTTCACATTGATGCTTAGTCTTTTCTGCTCTTTATTCGCTACTGCAGCAATGTACTGGCATGGGTCTGTTCCTTTAAGACACCTTTCCACCTTTTCTTCTTTTCTCAATTAATTTTCCAAACAGCTTGTCAATGTCAAATTTGTTGGAACATGGAGAAAACAGTATAAGCTGTATTAAAACACTGGTTCTCCCTTACACTGGGGCATGCCCGCCCAAATTGGCTAAGGAGCCTTTTTAAAAAGACCAAAGGTAACTTAGTCTACTTTTTTTTAATTTTTAATTTTTTATTTTATATAAACATATAATATATTTTTATCCCCAGAGGTACTTAGTCCACTTTTAATGCAGATTCCACTGCAGCCACTGTCATACTGTCTGCATTGTTCTCTATGTCCCCACCCACCTAGTACCCCTGAATACAGCAAACACAAGAGCACAAGAGTCCTCACACAGAAACGGACATGGGGCAAGTCTTGTCTTACTGGACAATAGAGCCACACAGCCCCCCACACATGACTGTCATTTCAGGGGACCACGAGCTCATGAGATGAGTCCAAGGCCACCACAGAGAGCTGCCAGCTATCAATTTTGTGTAGACTTTGGGGTTTTTTGTTGTTGTTGTTTGTTTGTTTGTTTGTTGCCTCCAATTACATTCAAAGGAAACTTCTTGCTCCCTGGGAAAATATTCACAGCTCATCAGTAAAGGCAATGGAAGTCTCAGTGCTTTTATTTCGGAGACATCCTCCTCTTCACACCTGAGAGACTGGAGAGAGGAAAAATTTTCATCTCTATTTTAAGTAGAGAAAAGGGGAGGCCCCTCTTGGTTAAATCACCTTTCCCAACTCAGGTCAGGAAACTGTCAAGGTGGAAACACAGCATCTCCCCAGCACCAGAGCAAGCCTGTGAAGTCATCCATCCGCCTTCCGACATACAGTGCCAAGTGGTGAGCCAGCTCCTCTCTGCCCATCTGCAAACCAGCCCGCAGGTGTAGCGCCACCTATTCTTACTTAATCCACCCCCACCTGGTGGCAAAGGGGCTGATGGCAGCAGCAGGAGACCTTGTGTGTAGCAGACTACAACCTCTGGACAGCGGTCCCCTGAAAGGAAGCGGCAGTCCTTCTCTGGTTTCCCGCCATCCCCAGTGTGAGCCATCTGCCACGATGGTTGTCTGCCCACGCTGCTGCCAGGCAGATTTAGGTGAATCAATCTCTCTGCGTGGAGCTTCAAACCCGTGTGTGTCTGCTACATGCCAAACCCCGTCTTTCCCTGTCCCAGAAGAGGCTTCCCTGTTGGAACGAAGCTCTAAGCTTTGTAAAATCAAAAGCCTTTGATTAAATCGGACCCAGTCCTTCTACTTGCCATGGCATTGTGTGACCTGGGAAAGCAGCGGGGCTACAAAACAGCCCGATTTGTCGCTAGGTGGGCTGACAAAGCAGGGCTAAACACACGGTTGATTTCAAGCTACGTTACATCTCCAAGTTGCAAAGCTAGCGATAAAGCCAGTCAGAGAAGCATCCCTGTAGGTGAATACTTCTCACAGACAGAGGCCACTCTGCCTCTGAGAGGGCTGTTGTCCTTCCCACTGGGAGTTTTTAAGCCACTTAGGGACAGCGACCGTTTGAACAGAAAATTGTTCCTGTTTCTAAATGATTTTTTAAAAAAGAGAAAGAAAGAAAAGAAAAAGGTCCCAGGAAAGATACTGCTTTTCTGACATCTAACCCACAAAACACACACATGGTCACACAAAAAGAGACTGGTTTGTGAGAATCAACTCAAACAGAGATTTGCCTACTCTGGTGTTCACCTGCTGCCTGCTTCATCCTCGGGCTTTGTTTCTGCCCGTGCTATGTGTTCCCTCCCAGCCTCTCAGCCCTCAAGACAGAACTCAGGGGAGCTCCAGCTTCCACCCTTCCGTACAGGAATCCCACCTGGCAGCCTCCTCAGAGCCAGACTGAGAACTGTAGGTGCCCTGGGTAATCATCTAGGACCAACTTACATCAATGTCCTTTAAAGCATCTTCAGTATTCATCTTGTGGAAACAAGACGAGCACCAAAGAGATGAAGAGGGAAGAGGACCCAGGGCATAGCCCCCAGAATAAAACCAAAGCCCCAAATTTAGCTGGTGGTCCCCTTCTCAGGTGACATTTCGGTTACCACCTACTGTTGCTCCAGCATGCTCCTCTTACAGGGGATCTTTCCAAACCTTCCCATACCCTGAGGGCAATAGCAATAGATTCTTCTAACTATGTGCGGGATGCTCTCTGAAATGTATCTGAAATGCAAGCCTCTCCAGCCCCTTATGTTTCAATTATGTTGACAAAACCCTTGTGAGCTGGTGCCTCCAGTACCCCTGCCTGGCTCAAGCCGACTTCAACTCTAATGATCTATCCTGCCTTATCTCTCAGTAGGGCCGCGCTCTGACCCAAGCAGAGGATCCAATGATGGCAAAGGACCGAGGGACCTGAGCAGCTTCGGAAGGACAGATGAAGAGTCAACTAGGATCCCAAGCAAGGGGATTAACAGGGTGAGGAACCACCTGTCATTCTCTGATGGCTGGGATCAGCTCTATAGTCACTGCAGGGGCCTAATGCGACCCCGGCTCTCGGAGGCTCAGTAACCACCTCCTGCACACAGAGTGCCCACTCCCCCCCCACCATCACTGAGGTCCACTCACCCACATTACTAAATGAGGCTGGGCTCTGCAGCAAATGGAGGGACCTACATTTGCTGGAGTTCAAGTTCCATCATTTCTTCAACAGACTGGCACAACAGCACCATTAAAAAAAATTTACGGGGCGCCTGGGTGGCTCAGTGGGTTAAAGCCTCTGCCTTCGGCTCGGGTCATGATCCCAGAGTCCTGGGATCGAGCCCCACATCGGGCTCTCTGCTCAGCAGGGAGCCTGCTTCCTCCTCTCTCTCTGCCTGCCGTTCTGCCTACTTCTGATCTCTGTCAAATAAATAAATAAAATCTTTAAAAAAAAATTTACATTGAATATTTGGTATGTTTTATTGAGGGCGGTAAAATCAAGGATAACAGGGTATTGTTACTGACACGAGGTGTGTCTGAGGGCACATTTGCAGTGAAAATGAGTTTCCAACACATTCCCACGTAGGCGGCTGCTCAGCGTCACCAACCACTGGTTAATTCATTAATATTATTCAGTGAAAAACATTTCTTCCATTTCATTTGTTAATAAATCTATTTTCATTCTCATGGAAATCAGCCCCTTTCAAGTTCAGTTAAGAGGAATATTTCATAACTTTCGAGGATGGGAGGTATTTTTATTTAAATACTTGCAACAACTAAATTGAGAACTTACACTTTTCATCTTTAAAGATATTTTCCTTGGGGTTCTGGGATGCTTTCAGGTTAGAAAAGATTTTAAAACTAGGAAACATGACACAGAGAATTAAATAAGATGGAAACTGATTTCAGTAACACCGGCTTTGTTGGTATTATTTGTTGCCAACCAATTAAATAGTAGGAATTTATTTTAAGTTTAAAAATTTGTCAGGGTGGCAGAGGACTTGGAAGAAGAAGGGTGTCTGAAATAAAGACCTTAAGTAGGGGAAAGCTGGTTGCAAAATGTTTAATTCTATGCAAACATCGTTGCGCTTTTCTTAGTAAAAATAAATAAAGGTCCAAAAAGGTGGATTCTATAGTGTGAAACACTTCTAAGAGAAGTATTTGATGGCGTGCTTTTGTGGCGTCCCACTGCTTCCGTAACGCTGTATCTGGGAACCGCGGGTACTGTGGGATTGTGCCATTACCACTTTGTACTTTCCGTTCATTTTAAAACCCAACAGAAGAGGCAACATTTGTGTATGCCTGAGACCTGAAGTGGTTAAGTCTTTGTTTTATTTTTTTAAAAAGGAAGAAGCAGTATTCTCCCCCCGCCTATTTCTAATGTACTTTTGATGTATAGCAGTAAATCATTTCACCATCACCTTTGTGCTCATTTTGTACTGATCTACTGGAAAGTAGATCAGAAAGGAAAAAAGAAATAGTACCCTACAATCAGGAGAGGCTTTGCACATGGGCAGGCTGCCGTGGTTTTGAGGGAAGGGGGTGTGCAGGAAGCTGAACCCCAGGTTACAGCCACGCCGTGGTAGAGCCTGAACAGGAATCACTTCCAGAATGCCTTGGCATTAGTCAACCTGGCTTCTAGAAATACTTGTACATAATAATGAGAGAATGTTAATAATGATTATTTTCAGTAGCATAGGACAGCCAAACCCTCAAAAAGAGAAAGTTTTCATTGGTAAGGCATTTCATTTAAACATTGAAATGTGGTGTAATGTGAAGTATGAAATAAGTTTTGAAAGGAAGCTGATGATTAAGAAGAAATGCAGTGGGCATTTAATAAGTGGAGGAACCGCAAGATAATTAACTGGCATGCATAAAGATTCATGCTTTATACCAAAATTTTAATTTTGCACATAAATGTGCCTGATGTAGGCAGCATTTAATCACCTAGCTGACAGGAGTAACTACTTTCATTTAACCTTGACTGAAGATCATGAATTCTAACAGGTTTAATTGGATACATCATTTAACAGAATGAACAGAGCAAATTTTTCTCAATTCATAGGTTCTGATTGACATGCACCAGCAATAAGGCGTTGCACAATTACAGCTGCTCTGCATTCCTGCCCTGGGCAGCAATTGCCATAGTGATGTGACACCACTGGATCGCTGGGGCACGGGCACTGTGCTCAATCTCCCCTTGTTTTGAAAAGGGCAGCGCTTAAAAAAAGAAAGAAAGAAGGAAGGAAGGACAAAAAGAGAGGGAGGCTGAAAAAGAAAGGGATCTGGACACTTCACGTTTGTTCTCCTATTAATCACATTGATACGCGCTGTAGGAGAGGGGGTAGGTCTTGTTACCCACCACGTGGAAAGATGGAGGAATAATGACATTGTCTTTTATCTGTTTAGCACTTCTTTTCAGAATGTCAGGAAAAAACCAGAGTCCAACAAAACAGACTCAGAATTCTAAGAGAGCCAAAAAAAGCAAAAACAAAAACAAAAACAAAAAAACATCAGGATGGCTTGAAGTCTCCAATCCTCTAAAGGAAATGCAGCGTGATAGGAGCTCTTGGCACTGCCATGTACATAGGGAGCACGGGCATCTCACTTCTCATCTCCAGGGTCCAACGCCCACTGGAGAGACACAGACCTGGGTCTGAGTGAGTGGCTTGTTGCTTCACTCACAAAAACCCAAATGAATTCAGAAAAAAAAAAAAAAAGTGCAAAGTTTCCAACATAAAATTATAAGCCTTTTTCTCCTGTTTAAGCGATCAATATCACACCTAAAGACAGTGCTTCGGTGGCTGAATCCTACATTCAGTCCTTGGCCAACCTCAAATATGCCAATCGGTGTTGTAAATCTGCTAAAGAGAGCCGGAAGATCGATACCTCAAGAAACAGGGCCAGTCCTGCTAGGTTCAGAAGTAAAACTAGAAACTGACAGTGCTAAATTTTAAAGACTTTACACATTAAGCATCAATAGTTCCCGTCCTATTGTTTTCTTGCTTTGCATTCATTATCTTGGCTCAGGAAACCTACTCCATTGCCAGATCACCTCCACTCCTGCACACTTGGTGGCGAGTCCTGCCCTCTGCCTTCTGCCCTCTGCCCTCTGCCCTCTGCCCCACCCCCCATGTTACCATGTGGTAAACACTGATTTGCTCACTGGTTGTCCTTTCACAGGTTACCTCCTCTTTGTACCCTTCTCCCCAACACCACCTAAACTGGGGGCTTCTTGAGGACAGACCCTGTGTTCTTTATTCCTGTATCTGCAGTTCCTGGAGTAGTGCCAAGTGGCTAGCCCTGCAACATTGTAATTATCCAATGAACTAGTGAACTGAAGTGGGGGGGGCAGGGGATGTCTTCGAGTCGTGAAGACTCAGGATGCTTCTGCTTTTCCTCTCCTGTGTTTTCTTTCCCCTCGCCTAGTCTTTTTGCCTTTCTTGCTTTTTCCTGTCTTCCCTTCTCCTTCCTGAGCCTTACAAATATGTATGCACTTAGCAGAGGTTTACGGTGCATCAGCTACATGCCAGGCCATGTGCTGAAGGCTGGTACCTCCGAGGAGAGTAAGACAAAGCTCTCCTGCAGTCGTGCGCAGTCTGGAGGGGGAGACAGATGAGACATATATAATTATAATATAATGTTATTTGTATTGTACTGTGATGAGCAACAAGGCTGTGGGAACTAAGAGGAGGGTGGAGGTGTGACTACTCTTGCCTGGGGTTCAGAGAAAGCTTTTGTGAAGGAGGTGACATCCTCGAATGAGGAGCAAGTGTGGAAGCCTGGAAGATTCTGCAGAGAAAACAGCCTTTACAAGGTTCTGGGTGTGAAATAATAGCGCGACTTCTTCTAGGAATGGAAAGAAACTCTGTGAGGCAGGAATGGAAGTGGGGGCAGGGGAGAAGTCTGAGAGGCAGGCAGGAGCCTAGAGATTCCTGTGTGCTACGCCGAGGAGTCTGGACTTTATTCTAGAGACGATGGGGAACAGGAATGAATTCTTTTTAGGGGAGGGTGGTCAGTCTATGCTTTGGAGATGCAACTCTGACAAGCAGTGTGGGGGATGGATTTGTACAAGAAAAGGATAAAAGCCCAACGTCTGGATTCTGTTGCTCTCACAGAAGTCCCTTCCTTGTTCCCCCTCTCCTCTTCTCCATGGGGCTTCTTGCACTCCCACTGAATTTCTTCTCTGGCCTTTCCCTGCTTTCCAGTTTCTACCTTTTTTCTTTCCCTCCAGAATGAACTCAAATGATCATCCAAGGAATTGTTGAACCACACCTTTTTGAAATTTGGTAATAGCTCACAAAGGGTCCAAGTCTCAAGATTGTAGGGCTGGTCCCATAAGAGTTTCACTGCTCTTCTCCATTTTCACTGAGGAGGAGGGAGGGGGAGGCAGCAAATGGCGTCCAGCAGGAAGAACTTAGGTTAGAGCATGGGAAGACATCTGAAGAGACCTTGTGGGCCTCCTTCTTCCCAGGGACTGGGAAGCAGAGGAGATCCGAAGAGACCCCTCTTCCCAGCCACAGCACTGGGTTCCCATGGGTTCTTAAGACACCTGGGCTGAAGACAAAATCCTGCAGGTGCCTGCCCTCAGTGTTTCCTCTTCCTCCTGACCCCAAACATCACATGCCCTGCCCTCTGCCCAACCTTAGTCACAGAACCAGAGGATCGCCTGCACCTGACAGTGAGATGATGAGAATCTGCGCCCCTGCTAGGTTCACGGCTGATGGGGCACCCACAGCAACAACTTCCAGGAAGGATGGGGACAGACTCCCCTCAGACCCATGAATAAAGGGATAATTTAAGTAAAGTCTCCAGTCACTGCACTCCTCCTCCTCCCACACCCCAGAAACAGGCAACTCGGCTTCTCAGCCCCTCAGCCTCAGTGTAGCTGCAATTGGCTATAAATCCCTTTCTTTTATTTGCCCTCATTTGCACATCAACCCATCTCTCTTACTACACTGTGAGCATATGAGTTCAGGGGCCAAACCTTATTCATCTTTTTACCATCCTTCCCCTTTAAGTTCATAGCCCAGTGTCTGACACCTGGAAGCTGTTACAGGCTGAACTGTGCACCCCCAAAATTCTCATGTTGAGGTGCTAACTAACCCCTAGCACCTCAGGATGTGACTGTATTCGAAGAGAGGGTACTTACAGGGTTAATCAAGTTAAAATGAGGTCATTAGAGCAGGCTCTAATCCAATGTTACGGATGTCCTTATAAAAAGGGGAAATTTGGAGACATTCACACAGGGAGAATGTCATCTGAAGGTGAAGGAAGAGATCAAGGTGAACAAAGAACACCAAATATTACTAGTAGACCACCAGGAAGAGACATGGAACTATCTGACATCACAACCCTCAGAAGTTACCAACCCTGCCAACACCTTGATCTTGGACTTCAGACTCTAGAACTTGGAGACAATAAATCCCTGCTTATTGTCCAATGTTCCAGTCTGTGGAATTTTGTTAAGGCAGTCCTGGCATATGGTAGCCATTCTGCTAATAGAGGATTCTAGAAAATGAGGGATAACTGTACTACTTGATGAAGGTAACAATGCAAGCTAACAATATAAGATATGGGACAGAATTTGCCATTTCTAGTCCTTCCTCTTAATTCAGTTTAATGGTCTACATTGGTTTTGTAGGTCTGTAACAATGATCCAGCTGTCTGGGAAAAAAAGGAGAGATGTTAGGGCGCCTAGGTGGCTCAGTGGGTTAAAGCCTCTGCCTTCGGCTCAGGTCATGATCCCAGAGTCCTGGGATTGAGCCCCACATCAGGCTCTCTGCACAGCAGGGAGCCTGCTTCCTCCTCTCCCTCCCCCCCCCCCGCCTGCCTCTCTGCCAACTTGTGATCTCTGCCAAATAAATAAATAAAATCTTTAAAAAAAAGGAGAGACGTAGAAAATTCAGAAGGTCGGAGGGCGGTGGGTTGCTCTACTGGCTTGAGGAATTTTAAGTAGTGTCTAGATCAGGGCCGGTCTAAAAAAATAACTCTACAGCCTCAAGAAACACTGACTGAGTTTCTTCCCTAAGGTTCTGTGAACAATTCTTTTCCCATTTCCAGTCAAGCTCTTGGCTTCGGTTTCCCTAATAATAAAACAGACTGATACTAGCTCAGCAGCCCTTGGGTGAAAAGGCAGTCATCCCAAAGGAACGTTGAGATTCTCCTATGTTACCTATCTAAAGAGGGTTTTTCTGGTTCTTACTCATTATTTCCAGGGTTAATGTGTTTTTTCATAAAAATGTCACGAGCAAAATTCTGTACAGCCTTATCTACAAATGCCTTCCCAATTTACTGTTAAGAGCACAGTTTCCCTGTCTTCATGGAAGTACTTTATAAACATCAGACAAGCAGATGACTTATTGAAAGAGAGCAGCCAATCCATAATACACACAAAAATGGTTCTTTTGCTTCCTGAACACTACTTGGACAATGATTCTTCTCGAATGTTGCCTTTTCTGTTCCAAATCTTCCTCTTCTCACCTTCCCTCTCCCCCAAAGAAACAGCCAAGGCTCTGGAACACACGTGCACGTGCAACCTTCATTTGCCTACCCATTCTTTCCACTTATCCTCAGTGAGCTCCATTGTCATCACAGCCTGCTCAATGGGACCCCCCAACCTCCTTGGCTCCCTTTCTCCATTACATCCCCAGCTGGAAGTCGTGGTCTTGCTGGCACACCCCAGCTCCCGGCCTGGCTCCCTCCCTCTGAGCTGTTGATTCATCACAGCTCTTCAAATCTCACCTTAAAAGCTTCCCCTGAGTTTTTTCTTGCCGTCAGCACTCAATGCAAAATGTTTGGGGACACTCTGTATTAAGTGTGTTATTGGCACTAATGGTGCGCACAAATCAATTGTATTAAATCTTCATGACTTCAGGTAATTTGTTTGAGAAAATGGCATTCTCCATTTCCCACTAGGATTTTGAATTTGTGTGTACGTTCTTTTTTTCCCTTGGTGCTATTCTGAACAAACAACAAAAATTACATAAACTGCCGAATATCCTTTTCTTCCATTTCCCCTACTGCACCTTCTCATTGTGCGAATTGGCACAGACTCCTGAACGCGGCTGTGTTTACTTCTGGGGCACACTGTATAATTTAACTTTCTGCAATATAAAATAAGTCAGTGGTGATATTTTTACTTGTTCTGACAATGTCCGAAGTTGTCTCTCACTGTTTTTATTTAAAGGAACTAGACACAAACCTGGCTGCCTTAGCCACAGCCTCTGGGAGGGCTACAGCTGAGAAAATCCGCCGGCAGGAAGAAGTGAATAGAACTAACAAGACTATTGAGCTGGCCAACAGATTAGTGAAAGGTCTGGAGGTGAGGTCCTACAGGGCAGACTAATGAAGCAGGCTGCAGAAAGCACTTCTTTGTTATACACTACTGATCTGGCAATAACAGCAGCACTTAGCAAAGAGCCTGATGAGCTGAAAAAATTATGTCATTAGCATTCATTTTTTTCATAATAGAAACATGTTTTTGACCTTTACATTTTCTTACTTTTTACCATGCTGCGGCCTGTGTTAACTGTAAGAATACCTAGTGACTAGCATATTCACAAAGCCCTCCGGGAAAGGAAACAGTCACTCTTTCTTGAGTATTGACAAATAAAGTTGATGTAATAAAAAAGGCAAAGACTTTATTTGGAACAATTAGACAATGCTAATGATAGAGCCCTAGGTTGGTTTACCACGAAGCACAATGCAATTTGTCCGACTTAGTTAAGGAATATGATAATGCCCTAATTATCTGTCTAAGATGTGCCCTGGATATTACAGAGGAGACAAAGAATAAAGAGTGGCAAACCATGAATTATCCGAAATAATCCATATTGTTAAAGGTTGGCTCCTGAGAAAGTCTGGTCAGTGGCAGCTTTCTCATTTGCCATTCAGCTATTGTTAATTTAATCTTTTGTATATATTCAAATTTTTTCCCTGGGTTAACATTTGTTGGGAGAATGTCTCTTCTTGTTCCCCACCATTGTAGGAGGCATGTTTTTCCAACCAACGGCTCCCCACGCTTTTCTTTTATTCTGATAACTGGACTTGCAGTGGGCCAAGAAAGCATCAACCCACTGCTAATTAAACAGATTTATCCAACTGGATATTATTAGGAGAATTTAAAATATAAATTGATGAGTGCTTGTTTAGTGCCATTTGAAGTAAAAATTGAAAGGATTTATCGGCTGAGAAGAAAAAGTCTCAGTGTCTCAAATGAAAGCTGGAAAATCTAATGAATTTAAATGTATCCCACCAGGGTAGCCATATTTCTCCTCACTGTGAGACACTGATGTCTCTCAAATTAATGGAAGTAAATTACTACCTTAATCTGACAAATCTATCACTGTTTTATCTAATCAATTTGCCAGTTCCCAAATAGATCAGGGGAAATAGTAGAGGAGTAGCAAAGGAGTCGCAGTGGATTTCTTTTTTCCCAAAGAGTAGCGCGAGTCCCCACACTCTAAAAGAACATCCATACCCCAACTTTACCGACTTAGTTTCACTCCACTTGATGAAGCTTCTTGGTGCAAACAAAATACCCGTTGGCACACGCTCAGGGCAGCAACCATGCCCTAAGCCCAGAGAGTGCTGGATCATTTCCAGTGTTTTCCATGTCTCTTGCTCTATCCCTCCTAACATAACAAATCTGTGGCCTCCAAAGAACATTCTAGCAGGACTATAAAGACGGCATTTGCAGGAAGACTTGCCTTCCCGAGGCGGCTTTGACATTGTGCTGGCTGCTTGGCCGGCCAGATTCCCATTTGGCTTGTGGAGAATCTGCGTCACCATGATGAACCCAACAGCAAATAAATTTTACTGCCCCACAGTGGAGATGCTTGCTGTGTCTACTCCAAAATCTTCTTTGTTGAAATACTTGTGCCATTTACTTTGTGGCCCTTTATAACAAAGGAAAGCACTGGAGACTGTGTGGAAGTGCAGAAATCCATGCACATCTGGACGTCTATGATGACAAGAGCCAACCACATGAGGGTCCCCAAAACACTGCCGTCCCTACTTCTCTGGCAAAGCGGTCAGTTAAGGCTCAGTTCCTGCAGGCACGTCATTCTTAACTTACATATTCCTAGTACTCAAAAATGTTTTGTTATTTAGCCCCTTAAATGTTACCATCCCAGAGACGGAATTTGCTTAAAAATGTCTTTTCTCTTTTCTGCCTGTGTTCTACTTTTGTGTTCTTTCCTATTTTCTTCCGTTCTAGTTTTCTGTTTCTTTGTTACTCTCTCCTTCCTGCCTCGTTTTATTTTTGTTTCAGCTTCATAAAGGCATAACTGACAAATAAAATGATAATATATTTAAAATGAACATGATGGTGGTTTGATATATGTATACACTGTGAAGGGGACCCCTCCCAACTGAATTAACTAACACACCCATCACCTCCCATACTCATCTCTAGGGCAGGGAGAGAACATTTAAATTCTGCTCTCTTGACAAGTTTTAATTGTACAATATAGTAGTTATCAACTGCAGTCACCATGTTTTGCACCATATCCTCAGACCTTACTTGCCTTCCTCCTTTTACCAACCTCTCCTTATCCCCGCTCCTCACCCCAGGCCCTGGTACCACTTTTCTACTCTCCATTTCTAGGGATTTATCTTTTTTTCTCCTTAGATTCCACATAAACGTGATATCATGCAGTATTTGTCTTTCTCTGTCTGGCTTATTTCGCTTCGCATGATGGCATCAAGGTCCATCCATGTTGTCACAACCACTGGCAGGATCTTTCTTTCCCGGGACTGATAGTCCATTGTGTGTGCATATGTGTGTATGTACAGATGTACATACAGAGGCACGTGTACACACACATACATGCATATGTAAGTGTACATGTGTATATATATGTACGTGTGTGTGTGCATGTGTGTGTGTGCGTGCGCGCTTGCCCTATATCTCCTATCTTTTTTACCCATTCATCTATGGATGAATATTTAGGTTGTTCCCATCCCTGGGCTATTGTAAATAATGCTGCAATGAACATGCGAAGACAGATACCTCTTTGAAATTCTGCTTTCATTTCCTTTGGGTAAATCCTCAGAAGTAGGTTTGCTGGATGATATACAGTAGTTCTATTGAATTTTTTGAGGAACCTCCATACTGTCTTCCACAATGGCTGTACCCTCTCTGTTTTTATTTTTTTTTCTTAACCTTTCTGACTTCTTGTTCTCTTTCTTTCCTCCTTTTCTCTCTTCCTTCCTTCCCTCCTTCTTCATTCCATGTCTTGTTCCTTTGAGGTATTTTTTTCCACTGCATCTTTATATGTGAAGAGTAGAAATCTAATTATCACTGATTTTTTTTAAAGGCAACTCCTTCAGAGCAGACTATCACATTTTTCTCTCTTCCTTTGTAAAACACAAAAATGGTTCATTACAATAAGTTCTGTGTTTACAGTTTGAAATTTATGTTTGGAATAATCAGGGTCTTCATTTGTAAGTTCTGAGTATTTCTCCCTCTTTGGTACTGTACTAATAGCCACTTCATTATCATTTAAAATAATTCTTTGGTATCACTCATTATTAAATGTTGTTATAAGAATTGTTTTCCCCAAGACTATTTCATTACCATCATAAAATTCATTTAATTAGCATGTTTTTTAAATTAGAACACATTAAAAAATGAAGTGCAGAAATCTTACTAAGACTTGTTGCTTTAAAACACACTGTTATCTTTCTGAAGGAAAATTTCAGAGCATTGAGTGTATTTACTTTGACCCAGGAATCTCCTTGCTAGGACTTTTCCCTAAAGAAAGAAGAACATGGCAAGGATTCACTACTATAATATTTATGGCAGCACTGTTAATAATAGCTAGAGGTTAGACATAACATCTGTGTCCCCATACTGGGAGCTGGCTAAATAACTTACAGGTCATCCATAATTCGGAATATCACTACCCATTAAAAATTATGTGGTAAAGAATATATTTTACCACATGGGGAAATGTTCTTAGTATATTTTGAAGTAGACAAAGCAAGTTACAAAAGGAGATATATGCTGTCATCTCAGTGTGGCAACATATTGCCTCTCAGCTCCTGATCTGCTCTATTACCTCTTCTGCCTTAATAGGTCCGGCCCTTGACTCACTTTTCCTTTGCAGCAAGCACGATGTTAGGTTTGTCAGTAGAGGGCAGAGGAGAGACAATGCGGGAAGAAGCTTCCTCTCCTGATTCCAAGACTGTTCTTTCGTTTTTCTTCTTGTTCCTATACCACTGCCAGAGGCTTCTGACCAAGCCACACCTGGAGCCTACAGTCCCTCAGCAGGTGCTCAGCCCCACCCCACCAGCGACCACCTTTCAGCTGCCTTCCCAACAGGGACGCCATCACCCCAGGCCTCCACTTGTCTTGCCAGCAAGCTGACTCTTGGTAACACAACTGCCTCTGAGCACCTGCCCTGCAGTAGTATGTTCCCTGCTTGCCCAGTCACAGTAGCCCAGTGCTGGCTCAGGCAACCTAGAGAGTGTCACCATCCAGTGGGGTTGTCATCTTCTCCAGGAAGGCCAGCATCCACTTTGAGAAAGCCCCCCGGCCCCCGCAACCACTTCAAAGTTATTCCTCCCTTGGATGCTCCTTCTCAGCCCGAGGGTATTCTTTACAGGGTTTTCTTTTCACCTTCCTAATTACGCCTATGTTGTAGTTAATAGTTATTTATAATAAATGTTCCTTGTCCAAATTACTGGGTGATTTCTGTCTCCTGACTGGACCCTGACTAACACAGGAAGAGAAGAAAAAACACTGAGATAAAAAGGCAAAAACTTAACAGTAGTTAAGTTTAATTTAAGTAGTTTGTTTAAGTTTAATTTAGGCAATTTAATTTAAGTAGTTAAGTAGTGTGATAATAGGTCTTTTTCATGTTGGTCTTTGTGAACCACAATCTTTTCCAAAATATTTTGTGAGTTTATTTATTCATTTTCATTTGTTTCTTTTTATTTTATAATTTTTTACGATTTCATTTACTTATTTGACACAGAGAGAGCACAAGCAGGGGGAGTGGAAGAGGGAGAAGCAGGCTCCCGCTGAGCAGGGATCAAGACCTAAGTGTAAGGCAGACGCTTAACCAAGTGAACCACCCAGGTGCCCCTATTTCTTTTTTTTTTTTTTTTTAAGATTTTTATTTTTAAGTAATCTCTATACCTGATGTGGGACTTGAACTCATGACCCCAAAATCAGGAGTCACATGCTCTTATGACTGAGCCAGCCAGGCACCCCTTCAGTTCTATTTCTAAGATTCATTATTATGCTAGCAAAAGTTAAGCCTTGACATGAGTTTATGTTCTTGCTAAAATTCAGATTCAAAACCAGAATGGTCATATTAAGGTACCTATTCAATCAGCAGATTGGATGGGGCTGGCCTGATAGCGGGGTCACACAAAGTCCTACAATTACTCCTAAGAATTGGCCTCCATACAGTGACCACAAGCTGTTTTCCCAGTGCTGGAGATACCCTACAACTTTGGTTTTATAATCATCCTGCTAATGCAAAGCTGTTAAGAACCGTTCCCCCCCTTTCTCTGCCTGCCTCTCTGCCTACTTGTGATCTGTGTCGAATAAATAAATAAAAATCTTAAAAACATAAAAAATACTGCAGCAATCTTGAAAAATTTATCAGGCAATGTTATTACAGTCTTCTGCTTTTTTAATGTGTCTACACATGTAGCAAATTGGCTTATTACCATTTCAGGAGAAGTAACACTAATGCAAGAACGACCCTGCAGTAGGTTAAATTCTAAGATAGCCCCTCAAAGGTTCATAGCCCTTAAGGTGCAAACTCCTTCTCCCAGTTTTTCAATCAAACACTGCAATGAGAAGACTGTGCAGATATCATTTAGCTTCCAAATCAGCTGACCTTAAGATAGGGAGATTATCTCTAATCATCATATATTAGGACGGACCTCTTCCTATGAGCTCTTTCAAAGTGAAGGGTTTTCTCTGACTGGTTGCAGAAAAGGAGAAAATCCAAGACCAGAAGCACAAAGGGGATTCAGCGTGGGAAAGTTCTCCACTGCTGTCTGAAAATGAAGAGACCAAGTAAGTGGCAAGGAATCTGAGCAGTCTCCAGGAGCTGAAAGTAGATCCTGCCATTAGCCTGGAAGGAAAAAGGGAGCTCAGTTCTACAGCCACAGGAACTGAATTTTGCCAACACAAACACCCCTGGGAGCATGTTCTTCCCAAGAGCTTCCCCACATGAGAACAGGGAACTAGAAGGGAGACAGACTAGATCTTGCTGGCCACTCCTATTCTTAAGGACTCAATGACCGATACCGATTTAAACACTCCTAGGGTTGGGCGGGGAGACTACAGATTCCTTAGAACTGGGAGTCTTAACCCTCTTGCATCCATGTGGCCCTCCCTGGGGAAAGGTGCTCTGGCACCTTTCAAGCTTCAGATTAGAGTCCACACATTCACTCATTATGGGATGTACTGGGACTGCCTCTCTTGATTCACACTCCTTGAGGGTTTGATTACGAAGAGTGACTTCACTGTAGGCAAAGACTTGGGAAATGACCACTAACTTTTTTATGTTTTGATTACAATTTTGCAATCAAGTAAACCTCTTACTCAGTAATAGCTTTCTGTTCTAACACTTTTTCTCCTCCTATGAACCATTTCCCTTACTCATAGTCCCTCTTGCTCTTAATTTCCTAACATGATCTAATTGGGTCACTTTTTCTTTTGTTTTTAGTTTTCTGTATAGCTGTTTTTTTCCACTCTGCTTCTAGTTGCACAGGGTAGGAAATTGGAGTAATTTCTGACAGTTATGAAAGAAAGAGAAGCTAAGCTAAGAGGAGAATGAATCTGCAAAGTCCTAACAACAACAGGTTTTTCTGTCTCACTTTGAACTTAGATGATGTTGCCAGAGTGAAGAAATGGCCGCCGTCGGATGGGAGCTGCCAAGGGCCCCTCCATCCAGCAGCAGGACTCCCTCTGCCTTCTGAGTGAGTTCGTTTTTATCCTTGTTTCCTGGTAGGTATTAATCCTGGTCCACTAATTCCGAACGCTCCCTCTGCAAATGGCTATTTCTCTAGTCTCCCACAGCTACTTCAAGAACAGGGCAAAACAAAACTTTACTTCCCTTCTAGTCAACTGGGAATTGAATGACAGAAGCCATAAAATCACAGCCAAAGCCCTTGAGATGATGAAGTTGGAAGGGCAGTGATGCATGTTTCCTTTGTTGACAAGACTGACATTATAGGTTTGAAAAGTATTTATTGCTATTTCAGTCTGCACTTACCAAGAAGGAAGATGATTTCAAAATCCAGTTGGAAATGCAGCTATCAGAGCAGTCCCTTGCCTGTCTTCCCTCTGGACAGGATAATTTCCCTGGGCACACTTTCCCATTGCAGAACCTGGAAACAACCCCAATGCAGCAGCAGGAGTCAGAATAGAAGTTTATATAAAGGAAATCTACTCGATGAGTGTTACCAGTTGAGCGATGTTTCCCCCCACTGCCCCCACCACTGCTGAATGCTTATGTTTAAGCTCTAACCCCCAGGACCTCAGGTGATCTTCTTTGGAAATAGGGTCATTGCATATGTAATTAAATAAGTGAAGATGAACTCAAACTGGACTAGGGTGGGCCCCTAATTGTTATAACCAGTGGTCCTTCTAAAAAGGGAAACTGGGGCACGGGGACATGTACACAGAAAGCAGCCATGTGAAGACTAAGGTTATGCTACCACAACACAAGGGACTACCAGGAGCTAGGAACTGGCCTGGGGACTACCAGCAGCTAGGCCTGGAACAGGCCTTTCTCTGGGAACCTTCACAGAGTGTGTGGTCCTGCTGACACCCTGGTCTGGAATTTTCAGCTTCCAGAACTGTGAGACCATAAACCCTGCTGTTCTAAATCACCCAGTCTGAGGCACATTGTTACAAAAGTCCTAGGAAACGAATACGGTGAAGACAGTGACTCTTTCCTCCTCCCTTTTGAGTGCCCCTGGCAAACAATACATCCTCACTGTCTGTAATCCCACTGCAAGATGTTTGAACAGGAGGAATGGGCATGGCTGCACGAGGCCTTTGACCTAAGAGCAAACCAGAGATCTCCGGGAGCTGCCCAAATAGAAGTCTGCACAGTCCAGAAATTACTCCTCCTGATCTCTCTCACCACCAGCATCTCACTGTGATGACTGAGCCCCAGAGCAGCTGCCCCATGCTTATGATCTAACTTTCTTCCTCCTTATCAATACCGGATTTATGGACGGCTTTAGCATCAGATTTCAAGATGGACACAAATCAGCGTGTGTTGTTATTCCGCCCTTAGCTTCGCTTGTACCATTCTCTGGAGTGCAAACCTAAAAGGGGCCGTGGGGATAGCTCATGGAGGGAAAGGGTCTTATGCTTGTTTTGACATCTCAGATTTCTCAGACTCTTGCCTGAATTTATTTCATCTCATCCTCCAGTTTCCAGTATGAAGGAATAGCAAACGTAAAAGTTAGAGTACCTTATTCAACACACAAAAGGGACTCTTCGTAGTGACAAAAGATGAAAACTCTAATTTCATAAAGGAGGAGGGTAGGTTTGAAATGTATGATAATCTCTGACACTTAGAGTTAGGAAAGAAATCAAAGATTTCTTTAAAATATGATTTGGCAGCTTCTGACCAGCCCCAGTTTCTTCTGGAATTTTCTTCCTTGTACATTCTGTTATTTCTCAAGAGCCACGTATGTTTCCTCCCTGGAAACCTCTCCAAGAAATTCCAGTCTGTGTCCCCAAGTCTTCCTCAGGCGTGGCCAGTATTTTCATAGTAAGCATGTTTTCCAGAAGCATGTTTACCACATCACTAATTGGCTGTAAGGCAATTTTGCCATCAAAGAAAAAAATCATAAAATATAAAAGAGACATTCATTGAAAAGGACATATTGAGACATGAAACATTAATAAGAAAGTTAAAAAGATTTTATTGTGAAACACAATAAAATTGTTTGAAAAATTTGAACACATTTAAAATGGGTGTGGATTCATGGCAATACTATGCAAATGTGGGTTGTACCTAAGCACGTCTTCAGAGTCTTTCTTTCCTAGTGTTTTTATTTTATTTTCTTTCTTTATTTGAGAGAGAGAGAGAAAGCACAAGCAGGGAGAGTGGCAGGCAGAGGGAGAGGCAGGCTCCCCACTGAGCAGGGAACCCGATATGGGACTCGATCCCAGGATTCCAGGATCCTGACCTGAGCCGAAGGCAGTGAACTGACCATCTGAGCCACCCAGGCTCCCTTCCCTAGTGTTTTATACCCATGCACATATTTATCTCATTAATGCATCACCTTGTGCATCACACTTTTTCTTTTCTTACTAAAATTTCTTCCTTTGTTAAGAGGTATCAGTATATAAATACCAGGGTGCATATTTACACTGTGAAAGCCTTCTTCACTGTTCTTTGCTCTTGGCCTATTGTTACATGTCTCTTGATATACCTTCCAAAGTTCTATGGGAAATGCTGGGCAAAACTTCTGTGCCACTGCATAGACCGTTATGAGGGCTAAGATTTATATAATACAGAAATGGGTGTAACTGCACCAATGGAGAAATGAAACCAAACTGTCAGCCACTTGATGGAACCAACAAACTGTCAAACCAACTGTCAACCAGCCCCTTTCAATGTCTTTCTGTACAGTTGCCTTATGCAAGTTAGTTATGGGGCAAAAATACTTGCAGCAAAGATACTTATGGGGAAACCACCAAGAAACCTCATTAGGACCACTCTGAGGTTTAAGGACAACATAAAGAGAACATGTGGACATATCAGAGAAACACCTTTCTCTGCTGCAGCAAAACCCACTCAAAGAGCATACTCTTCTGGGAGAAGGTCACAAGCATCAACTTTTTAGTACATTCTAATTTCACAACTATCTCAGTGATCTCTGGCCAGAATACCTGTGTCTGTGCAAAATGTAAGACTCTCTTCTTGACTCAAACCTTAGCTAAAAATATTCTACGAGAAGGAGTTTTCTTACCAGCTGGATGTGGTTGATTAAAGAATTTGTCTGGAACAGATTAGCTATTCTCACCCATCTGTGATTTTACCTTGTCATTTAGGAATTACAGAATATACTAAGGCCCCCCCCTAAGAAACTCAAGCAGTGGGTATAAATGCATATGTAAAAATCCAGAAAAATACAGTGCTGTGTTTTTGCTTGCTTTATAATTTATCAGGGCAGACTGAAATAGTTAATGCCCCCCAAAAAGAGAACAATTTAATCTGATCTCACAAGTAGGATCAGGGCCAATAAACTGTAACAAAGCATTGTATTTAGGACACACATATAATCCCCTCAAGGATAACATAATCTACACATGATCCATACAGCTAGTTCCAATCAGTTCTCCTCCTGTGAGTACATGGAGCAAATAGAGCTACGGTGGCCTTTACATTTCCATCCACATTCTGATGCATTCGTTCACTAGAAAGCACAAATTATTAATCGAAGTAGTCTCTGTCAGGTTTCTACTGTTCCAGCCATTTGGAATGCAAAACAAGAGGAATACAATTCAGAGGTCAAATCATATCTGGTTTGCCATATAAAATTCAGAGTTAAGATGGAAAGTTTAAAAAAAAAAAAAAAACCCAACATGAACTTTTCTCTATCTGCTTCCAGGACCCTGTTGTAGTTTCAACTTTATGTATGACTGCCTGTTGCCAGCATATCATATGAAATTAGCTATCAGGCCTTTGAAGGTGAAGAGCTGATTTTACAGCTTATTGATAGTCTAAGGGATGCACTGTGTTTAATTAAGATAGTTCTTTATATAGGGTTTAAAAACATTTATGTTTCCCAAACTATCAACAGGTGAAGCTGACCAAATAAGTGGGAAGAAAAATTTGCCTCCAGATAATAATGAACAAGCCCCAAATTTACATACTGGTTTTATATACACACACACAAAAATTATTCTGCTTTAAAAAAAGTGATAAGGTAGATAGAAAAATTACATGATAAGGGAAAATGGTATTTTTAAAAAGATTTTATTTATTCCTTTTGAGAGAAGGAGAGGCAGAGGGAGGGCACGAGCAAGCAGAGGGGTAGGAGAGAGGGGGAGAGTGACTCTCAAGCAGACGACGCTGAGCACAGAGGCTGACTCCACTCTACAACTCTCTGTGCTGTCTATTCCACAACTGATCGTGACTTGAGGAAAGTCCAGAGTCTGACACAACCAACTGAGCCACCCAGGCACCCCAGGGAGAGCAGTGTTTTTATTTTTATTTTTTTTTAAGAACAGTATTTTTAAATACACAGCAAGTATCCAATTAAAGCTGATTTAAAATGTACCCTCAAATGGATTTACTCACAGAGAAGAGATTATCAACTAGGAATGGAGGCTCTGCCGTCTAGTGGGAGATGTCTAGCGGGAGTGGGGATCAGATGACTTTCTGACTTAACGGGATACCTCTTTATTACTAGATGACCTTCTGTGTACATGCTTTGGGGTCTGGTTCACCAGTAGTAGGCAAGCACCCATCTGACAATCTAGAACAGTAACATTTACCAAATACCTCTTAGCTTTAATATTGAAGAATTTTGAGACTATACCACAAGTGAAAATACAGAGAAGTTTACTGTGACTCTCCACAAAGAAGAAAGAAAAAAATAAGTGGCTGTGGTTTTAGAAAGGTTTGAGAGAAGTCCCACCTAATGACAGAGAAGTAATAATGATACCTTGACATATTAAGATTTACAATCCCTTATCTAAACTCCTCTGCACCAATCTGTTTCAGAATTCAGAAGTGTGGGGTGCCTGGGTGCCTCAGTCATTAGGCATCTGCCTTTGGCTCAGGTTGTGATGCCAGGGTCCTAGGATCGAGCTCCGCATTGGACTCTCTGCTCAGCAGGAAGCCTGCTCCCCCCTCTTTGTCTCCCCACTGCTTGTGCTCCCTCTCTTGCTCTCTCTCTCTTCTCTGTCAAACAGAAAAATTAAATCTTAAAAAAAAAAAAGAATTCAGAAATATTAGGAATTTGCAACCATAATTGAGCATATATGTTATATATTATATAATATCTCCAATGCATCATGGATAGTATTCCATAATTAAACACACTCATATTTCTGCAACTAAATGTATGTTTGTACTAAATGAAATGAATAAAAATTATCAATAGCCTCATATCAGGTCATGCCATGTTTTGCTGCCAAGAAAGTTATAAAAATAACTTTCAGTTTTTAGAATTTTTTAAAAATTTTAGAGTTGTGGCTAAGAGTTTATATACCTATATTAGCCTTTTCAATGTAGCATCACCCACAAATTTCATGAGCATCTGTAAGATGCACTGAAGTTGGTAAAATAGGTAATAGCCTCCCTATATGACAATGTGGAACTAAGGGTTTAAAGGTAAAATGAGGGGCACCTGGGTAGTTCAGTTGGCTAGGTATCTGACTCTGGATTTTGGCTCAGGTCATGATCTCAGGGTCATGAGATCCAGCCCCAAGCCAGGCTCTGCATTCAGCATGAAGTTTGCTTGGGATTCTCTCTCTCTCCCTCTGCCCCCACCATAAACAAACAAACAAGTGTGAAACGATTTTACCCAGTATCTTACAGCTTGTTCTTGGAAAAGAGGGTACCAAACATTAGTTTACAGAAATGCTCAAATACCAGGAAAGCATAATGAAATATCATCCCAGCACTGTCCTCAAGGTCTGCACTCTTGAAGGAAGAGGTAATGACCTCATTGCCTGGTCCACTGCCACTTCCATTAATAATTATCATCATGGTGATCCAGCTTCCAGGCTTACAGTAAATTCCATGTGTCCTATTCCGTGTGCAGAGAGATTTTTTCAGTACTTCTTTCAAAAGGAACATCTCTAAGTAAAAACTAATTGCTTCTATTCTCTTTTACAAAGTGCCAGAAGATTCTTCTTTCTTTTTTATTACTTCTAAGTAGAAGAGCATAGAAAACAGATTTCTCTTATTTGTGCACAGAGTTCCAGACTCCTACTGTGAGAAAGGAAAAGAACATACAAAATGATAAGAATGAAACAAAATCTAGGAGAATGGTTCTCAAAATAGCACTCCTGGGGCACCTGGGTGACTCAGTCAAGAGTCCCCTTTCGGCTCAGGTCATGATCTCAGGGTCCTGGGATCAGCCCCGCCTGGGTTCCCTGCTCAGCGGGGAGCCTGATTCTCTCTCTCCCTTTGCTCTCCCCCAGCTTGTGCTCTCTCTCTCTCTCAAATGAAGAAATAAAATCTTTAAAAATAAAAAAATAAGTAAATAGAAAAAAGAGCATGCCTTCCCAAAGAGTGCGGTAGGCAAAGAAGAGGCAAGAGTAGCACTCTATGGAGAAATCTGACAAACATTTCCTCAGCCAGGTGATCAAGGCTATAGTCATAGTCATGTTGATATCTGCCCATGATATGCTACAATGAGAATGGCACTTTTCCTGTGTCTTCTGAAAAAAAAAAATACCTGACCAGTATGCCTCACAACTGTTGAGGCCATTGAAAACAAAGAAGTCTGAGGAACTATTATTATTGTCTACAGGGACTTAAGGAGACCTGATGACTAAGTGTGATGTGATGTCCTGGATGGGTTAGTGAAAGAAAAGGACATTAAGTAAAAAGGAAATCTCAAGAGAATATGGGCTTTGCTTAATAATAACATATCAGAATTCATTCATTAGTTTTGACAAATGTACCATATTAACATAAGATGTTAACAACAGAGGAAACTGGTGTTGCATGGAAAACATCTGTACTAGATTTTCAACTATATTGCAAATCTAAAACTATTCTTAAACAAAAAATCTATTTTAAAAATATTCTTCACAATATGCTGGATATATATAAACAGTAAAATGGAAAGAAATATTTAGGATAAGAAATAGCTTAACTTATACAATAATTCTCCTATAATAATGTTCTTCATTACTTGCAATTTATAAAGCTGGATTTCTAGAAATGTTCATTCATTGTTATTCAGTTATAATATCTGAAAAATTCAGATTTTTTTAAAAAATTTCAGATTTAATATCTGAAAAACAGATCTGTAGAATCTGGAATCTTATAGGATTTTGTTCACCTTTTTCTACCATGTTTGCAAATGTAACTCATGCATACTTCAGTTGTACAAAGAGAGTACAGTTCAGTCCTTTTGGCTCTTGCTAATCTTCCTTTTGACATCTTTTTCTGGTGGAAAAAAATAACTTCTCATTTTATGTCATTCAAAACTTAGTATGTTCCTACCATTTAAAAATCCCTTTATATTTTCTTTTCTGGTTCATCATTTTTTTAAAAGTTCTCTTTTGAAATCCAACTCATTAACCTATAGTGTTATATTAGTTTCAGTTGTATAATACAGTGATTCAATACTTCCATTACCTGGTGCTCATCACAAGTGTGTTCCTTAATGCCCATCACCTATTTAACCCACCTCCAACCCACCTCCCCTGCAATAACCATCACTTTGTTCTCTATAGTTGAGAGTCCGTTTCCTTTTTTATTATTATTATTAAGATTTTATTTATTTGAGAGAGAGCAAGAGCAAGAGAAATCCCAGAGAGAGAGGGAGAGGGAGAAGCTGACTCCCCACTAAGCAGGGAGCCCAATGTGGGGCCTGATCCTAGGACCCAGAGATCATAACCTGAGGTGAAGGCAGATGCTCAACTGACTGAGCCATCCAGGCACCCCAACTGTGTTTTGGTTTGCCTTTTTTTCCCCTTTGCTCATTTGTTTTGTTTCTTAAATTCCACATGAGTGAAATCATAGAGTATTTGTCTTTCTCTGACTTATTTTGCTTAGCATTATACTCTCTAGTTCTGTCTATGTCACTGCAAATGGCAAAATTTCATTCTTTTTATGGCTGAGTAATATTCCACCACACACACACACACACACATCACAACACCACCTCTTCTTTATCCATTTGTTAGTTGATGGACATTTGGGCTGTTTCCATAATTTGGCTATTGGAGACAATGATTCTTTGAATTAATATTTTTTTATTCTTTGGGTAAATACTTAGTAGTGTGATTGCTGGTTCACACTGTATTTCTATTTTTAACTTAAAATCCCTCCAATTATTCACTTTCTTAAGAAAGAACTATTTTCAGACACTCAGTTTGCTCAGTCTTCTTTCTGCCTCCCGTATCAGCTGAATTTCCTAGATGGTGACCAGGTGCACTGAGGGAAAATGTGGCCACCCGCAAACATGTAGTGGAGGGGAAAAGTTGGTACCTCTGCTTTCCATGAAACCTCCTGCCTACCAGGCTGGAAGGCATCTATAGTCTCTGATGCTAAGGATCATTACTAGTGAGCCCAGCAGCCCTTCTTTTAGCTCAGAGAAAGCACATGGGGAGTCGGAGCTTTGGCATCACCCTACCAGGTTACAGTATGCAATATTTACTCCAATTCAAGACACTCCTTTCAAAACCACATTTAATTTACCTTTCATAGGGATCAAGAATATTTTTTAAGCTACAATATCTTTAGGTCAAAATAAAACTGTCAGAGTTAATCTCTTCTTATGCCCTCCGATACATCCTAAAGCTGGAGATCCTTCTTCATCCCCAGTAGGGGATTTTCATTAGTCAGACCCAAAATAGAGTTGTGTAGAGTTGGATTATGTCACTTGGTTTCCCTAAGGTCAGATGTCATAACCCCGTGCTTTCTAAAGGGCTTGCTGTGTACTAGCTCAGCGACTAATTCAGAAAGGGGCTGTACAACCCAGTGCTTCTGAAGCAGTGTGTACTCAGACTCCTAACTGCTATTGACAGAAGGATTAGGTTTATAAAGAAAACCAACCAGGTCTTTTATGGATTAGCACTTGGGGGAACTTGGAAGTCTTCCTTGTCGGGCACTGTTTGGACTTGCCTAAAATGCACACAGACCCTGGGCCCCTTCCTACTCTGAAGCTCCCTCGTGAATATAATGGGGAACCTCAGGCCTTCCCCTCTCTTGTGAGCAGTAGAGCTTGCAGTTGGAAAGCTCTTTGTGTGCCTTGTCATGCCAATAAAGTTACTGAAGTGAGGGTGACAGGTTGGAAATGTATCAGAAACAATGAAGGGAATGCTGTCCCCTCTCTTCTGATTCTTTGAAAGGTTTGATCTTCTTATGCCACAAGGAGAACTTTAACTCTCCTGTTTCTCAGTTTGGCAGGACAAGGGAAAAGTTAAAAAGATTACAACTCTAATAGAAGAGATTTTTGTTCAGTGAGGAGACTCCAAGTTAGACTGAACCTGCCCCTGAACTTACTACTTACTCATTGCCTCACACTCCTTGAACCAGTGGCAGGATTAGCCGATATACTGACCAGGGCAAAGGCTGACTTGCATGGAGAAATAAAGACTACAAACACACCTTGACCACTGCAACTAGGTCAGAGACTCCTGAGCCCCACACAACCTCTATTCTACCTTCAAACCTTCTATGCTCTCTGGAATCCCATTTATCCCCCAATGGCCTTCTGTAATATCCCCTCTTCTAGGAAGTCTTCATTTACCTCAATCCACCCCTCTCCTCTCTGCTTGAAAATTCATAACTTCTTCTGGACTTTTCTCCACTCCCAATATCACCATTTATCTTATCACATTGCATTACAATAAGCTGTTTGCACTGTTTTCATTTCCAGGAGATTGGGAACTCCTTATCTTATGCATCTCTCAATTCCCAGTACCTAGTTTGTATCTGATACAGAGCACATGCTCAATAATTATTGGTTGGATAAATGAATGAATGAGTAATAGGGGCAGCAACTGTACATAAAACCCAGGAATTATGATTATCACATGTTCTTAGGGAAGAACAGTCCCTCCCTTAGCCTCAGAAGATTATGACTGGTGTAAGGCTAGAATCTTCCAACTACTCCTTCTCAGTGATTGAACTGGGAGGAGGCATATATCTATTTCCTGCCCATGAAATATAAGAGAAGTCTCTAGAAGGCTCCCATGAAGGCATCTGATTTCCTGACAGAGAGGATGAAAACATGTAATGTTCTCCTTTCTACTCCTTGTCTTCAGCATCTTTCTATTCCCAATGCCTACTTTAGTACTGGCACATGGCAGGTTCTCAGTAAATATTTGTTGAATGAATGAAAGACTCTAGAAGCAACAATTGCACTACCTTGTCCAGGTACTACCTTGAATATGGATGTGGTGGCTGGTGCTACAGGAACCATCTTGCCACCATGAAGGAAATGCTGAACATTTTATATATATACTGGGCAACTGAACTGATAACCAGTCTCTCCTTTTGCCATGTGAGAAAAGTAAACCCCTATTGGTTTAAATCACCATTAGTCAAGTTTTTTGTTACTTGCAGCCAAAAACATCCTAACCGATACAGGGATCATACTTTTTCCATTATTGCCTCCTCACCACCTCCTGTGTTCAGCCACACGTCTCCAATGGGTGCATCTCCATGGTATTCAGAGACTTCACAGTTCCATGGAGGAGAAAGCTTGAGATTTCCTGGGTCTGCAAATTTCTACCTTAAGTCTTTCAATATGACCTAGTTGTTTGCAAATCTATCTCAGGACTGCAAATAAAAGATTTTAATGCAAAGTGTTACGTGCTATCCTGGAGTTTTTAAAAAACTGTTCTGAGAGCACCACACACACACAAAAACGATTACTACTAATACTGAGCAATCTCAGCTGTGTTGTGCTCTCTATTTTCAGCAACAGGGAAATCCCCACCCCTTGATCTCTTGTCACTTTCTATTTTCTTCTGACAGTGTAGAATGTACTCCCTTGTTTTCACTAGGTCTCTGTCAATGACAAATTTTAGAAGTAATATCACCGGGGAAATCACAAATAAGTGAAATAAAGTCTTCCCTGTTCTATTTCCTCATAGATGAGCTTTATAAAGTCAGGACCAAAAAAATATATTAGTTCTTATTCCAGTTGACTCTAAAAGAGCAGATCTAAGTGGCTGTGTGAACAGCTCATTTACTTTTGAAAATTTATTCACTGACGTTCCTACAACTTTTCTCTCTCTTTCTTCCCCACAACAACTTTCCTCCTTAATTCCATCACTAAACAAGATTGTAGATAGGACTCTTCCAACTTTGTGACAGAGATCAATAACCTGATGGATAAGTTTCTATCTCACTTTCATTTTTGGCCATTGTGGTTTAACTGAGACTACATCTATTCAGAAGGGATCTTGTTTTCCCACTTCTTTAAATAATATACTTGTGATGAGTGTATGTACATAGTGTATGTACATAGTATATGATGCTACTCTCCAGTTTTTTTATTAGCACAGATATGTTCTCTCACATTACTCTTTCATTAATATTTCTTTTTTTTTAAGATTTTATTTATTTATTTGACAGAGAGAGATCACAAGTAGGCAGAGAGGCAGGCAGAGAGAGAGAGGAAGGGAACAGGCTCCCCGCTGAGCAGAGAGCCTGATGCGGGGCTCAATCCCAGGACCCTGAGACCATGACCTGAGCCGAAGGCACAGGCTTAACCCATTGAGCCACCCAGGCACCCTTTCGTTAATATTTCTTGAAGAAAGGTCATTTTACAGGCCTCCAAGAGGTTAAAGTAAAGTAGCTATGATTACAAATTGCATTTTTAGTACGGAATTAACCTGACCCTCTATGATAAAATGTATACCTTTTACTGAGGAAGCGTTTATGGTCACTATACAAGATTCATTCTCTAAAGATGAAGGATGGTAGAAGAAATCCTGAAGCAAAGTGTTACACATTAATATTTATAGTAGGACAATGTTTACATTTTTACATTGTGCATGAATGAATTGTTGACTATTGATAAATTACTGTGTGTGATCATTACCAAAACCTAGACATTACATGATCATTGCCTTACCAAAAAGTTAAAATCTTCTCAAGTCTGATAAGTAGTGGTAGAGTTGTTCTTCAAAAAGAAAATATTTTCTTATAAATACAATGAACCATCAAGAAGGGTTCTGAAGTGATAAGTAAGAAGGAGGGAAAATTCTCAAGTGTATGTGCCTAAACTTCTCAGGATGAAGAAAGAAAAGCAAGGAGAGAACAAGGTAGGAAACCAGAGATCCTGGATGCTTGGATCTGCCAAAAGCCATCTGGAGTGGAACAGATTGCTTCACGATGTGAAAGCTGCCAGATCACAGGATTTCTGGGACTTCTCTCTATTCCCTGGGCCAGGTTAGAAATTTAATGCTAAGCATATCCTAGGAATGGGATGTAAAATGTGTGCCCTTAACCAAGGAAGGCAGAGTCTCATCTTTCTCCATCCAATCTTGATTAGAACTCTAGAAATGTAACTCTGTGGGGGGAGAAATTAAGGGTCGAAAGTTTGAGAAACATGTTCTACCATCCCTGGAGGATACATACTGGACAGAGCAAATTAAAAGTTCGGAGATGCAAATGTCTAATACTCTTGCTATTCCTGGGAAAGAGCAGAATGCACACATTCTGACTGAGAAGTTCAGTGACTTTTTCAATGTCAGTTGAATGCGGTTTTTAATGGGACCTATTCTTTTGAGTTAGGTTTCCTTTAGGGAAATATTTTCTTAGTAAATATGGATTTAGGCAACACAGACTCCAGATAGGACAGGAAGTGCCCTCATGTTGGAAGACTGGATTTGCTATAGCCCAACATTGACCCCTCTGCAAAACTCTCAAACCTGAGCCACTAACCCAAATTCTGGGACGTACACGATAAACCAGTGAATTTTCAAGTCATGGGGTGGAGGTGCCCCTAAAAGAAGTAAACATATTCAAATAACCATAACCTAGGGAAGAACAATTCTTTTTTTTTTTTTAAAGATTTTATTTATTTACTTGACAGAAACACAGCAGAGAGAGGAAATAAGCAAGGGAAGAGTGAGAGGGAAAAGCAGGCCCTCCCCCGCTAAGCAGGGAGCCCAGTGTAGGGCTTGATGCAGGTCTCCATACAGGGCTCAATCCCAGGACTCTGGGATCATGACCCGAGCCAAAGGCAGATGCATAAGGACTGAGCCACCCAGGTGCCCCAAGGGAAGAAACAATTCTTACACAAAGAAAAAAAGGAAGATCTAGTTAAAGAAGAACATTTTCTTCCTTCTTGATCTGTATGAGGTTGGGTCTAGACCCCAGTGAGAGAAACATAAACATGCTCTGTGGGGCAAGGGGACACTATCTCCCTTTTAAGAAAGGTAAATAGGTCCTGTTGACAGAGTCTAGGAAGAAAGGGGTCCAGGTGGGTATCCCTATGATGGATGGGGTGGTAGATGTTCAAAGCAATCCTGTCTGCAGTCCTGGCCTCTGGAATTTAATTCATTTCCCATACTCTCAAGCCCTCAAAAATTGTAGCCTGGTGTCAACTTCCACTGGGGAAGTTCCACAGGAAGGATCTGTGTCCACTCTCAAGATAAAGCAGGACAGAGAAAACAACAGAGCAGGAAAGTGGTCACAAAATGGGGGGAGAGCACAGCAGTGGCCAGACAACTGGATTAGACAAGAGAGAGCCAGAAGAGATGCGGAAATTACAAGACTGTTCAACAAAATAGGGCCTCAGACGATTGTGATAGAAAACCCAGAGTGATGAATTGGGAACATTTGGGTTACACATTCAATACAAGACATAGCTCATATATTTCTCTGACAAATAAGGAAACAGCAATGGTTCTTAAAAAATATCATCTTGATAGAAATATCTAGTGCTTTTCCTCTTGACAAGTATGACAATATGAATGGTAGCGGGCATTTCTGAATGTGTTGTGGGAATTCCAAAGAAGCAATTAATGGTAAGAAAAAATATAAATGTGTAATATGACCCATATATACCTGGAGATAACTGTGTTTGTTATTTCATGTTGATAAAGTATCAAGATCTTGTTTTTCAGAGTCACTTTCAAGTCAATAGTATGTTACACACTTTGTGACCAATCCTTTATGCCTTCTCATTAACAGATTTTTAAATAAGCTAGCATTTTTTAACAACTAAAATGAAGGACATTCTCCAGGAATTCCTGAGATTAGCTTGCTCTTCTTTATGAAAGAAGGCATTCTAGAACAGAAGACCCAGAAGACCCTCACCTCTGGCAAAAAAGCATTCTCTTGTCCAAACACAAACCTACTATTCTCTGCTTTTAAAACTAACATTATAATTTAACTGTCCATGTAAAGAAGAATAGCGAAATAACTGATCAAGTTAACAGACTCATTAAAAAAAAAAAAAAAAAGGTAAGTAACTTTAAATACAATTTAAACTTAGCTGGAACCAAGGCAGAACAAGCTGCTTTGATGGTAGTGTTAACATTTAGGAAACCATGAATATTAACTCCAAGTTTGCAACTCACTGGGGAGTTCTGTCGACCAATTTGCTTAAATGCAGAGGCTAAAACACCTTTTTAAAATGTCAAACGTGTGTAGGATATCAAGGAAAAGAGCAAGGTAAATGCAGTTAGCAAAAATAGAACATTGGGGAAAGTGAAATTTTGGCATTTGTATTTTGACCTCACATAGAGATAAGTAGGGGCTGTGAGTCAACTGCATATAGGACTTTTTTGGGTCCGGCCCATGCCTTACATGGTTATGCTCTAGAAGCTTCCATGAGAGATACATGTGTGTCAGCTTCATGTATTGGCTGCCTCAGGCTTGCCAGCAAGGGACTGGTGAATAGCAATGGTGTCCCAGATTTCAAAAACTGTACATAGGACATATTTTTGAAGCCTTCTAACGGTACAATTTTTATTTTTTTTTTATTTTAATTTTATTTTTTTTATTTTTTTAATTTGACAGAGAGAGATCACAAGTAGACAGAGAGGCAGGCAGAGAGAGAGGTAGAGGGAAGCAGGCTCCCTGCTGAGCAAAGAGCCCGATGCGGGACTCGATCCCAGGACCCTGAGATCATGACCTGAGCCGAAGGCAGCGGCTTAACCCACTGAGCCACCCAGGCGCCCTAACGGTACAGTTTTTAATGTAGAATGGGTTATTCACGTCTTAAGTAGTAATAAGTAGCATTTTGAAGTAGCATTTTAAAGATACATAATGAGTATATTCAAAATAGAATTTAAGAGACATAAAGATCAACTTACATTGATCCTATGACATGTCTGTGAGGTTCTGTATAGGTTTTTCTACTTTTCTTGACTTAAAATATTTCTTGTGCCTTTGTACTCTGATTTTTCAGGGTGGTCCTTAAACAACAAAACAGGTCACTCTGAGGAAAAATGGTGGTAAAAAAATAACTAGAACTAATTTTGGATATTTGGGAGAGGTTTTGAGGATGTCTGGGGAAAATAAGGTTCCGTTGGCACTACTTTGGAGTCACCACAGGGTGACAAAAAGTTGGTTCAATGGCTATAAAGAAACCCATAAAAGCAGCCCAAACTAAAGGCTACAGGGAAGGGCATTTGTCAGTAGGTCCCCAAAGATTTTAAATTATATATTCCACTCTGGGAGCTCATCATCATAAGTAAACAACAACAGGTTATGAAAAGATGGAACAAGGAGGTTCACTGCATCACTGCTAATAACCATAAATGCTGGGAGCAACCAAAAGTCCAACAAGGGGACTGAGAAAATATATTAGAGTACATTCAGACAATAAAATAATCTTCCCATCATTAAAGATGCTGATAGAGGGGTGCCTGGGTGGCTCAGTGGGTTAAGCCACTGCCTTTGGCTCAGGTCATGATCTCAGAGACCTGGGATAGAGTCCCGCATCGGGCTCTCTGCTCAGCGGGGAGCCTGCTTCCCTTCCTCTCTCTCTGCCTGCCTCTCTGCCTACTTGTGATCTCTCTCTGTCAAATAAATAAATAAAATCTTTTTAAAAAAAAGATGCTGCTAGATAAATATTTTATCAGCAATAAGGAGCTGTTTTATAATATATTGTTACGAGAAAATACAGGTTACATAACAAAACATACAGCACAATGCTCTTTCCATTTACATACATGTGGATGGAGAAGTGGAGTTATAAGCATCAAGGTGGGAAAGTGGCTACATTTAAAAGGGTGGAAGAATAGATACTTTTTATTTCTATTTGTCTTTTCAGACTTTTCCATAATGAGCATATATAATTTTTATAATAATATGGCACAAACATTTTTAAATAGTAAAAATAAATAAGTACCTAATGAACTTTCTTTGAATCCAGAAGATGCATTTGTGGTTAACATTTCAAAAAATTAACTATACTGGCATTTTTGCCTTGCCACAATGGTGAAGGGACCTGCTGGCGTTTGAAAGGATGGGTCAGTATGCTGGACAGCCCACACAAGGGAGAACCTTCAGACCAGCTGATGTTTCTTGATGAGCATCTTGCCACATGGTAGTAATACGTACATTGGATATAATACTGTGGTATTGTGCATAGATCCCTTTTTCTTTTCACAATTTTCAGTGATGCTATTACATATAAAATTTATCTAGAAATGAGGAAGTCAGTGACTTCTCATATAGATCCCTTTGGAGAAACCTGTGTAAATGATCTAAATTGAAGAAACTGGAGAAACCCAAATATGGAAACAGAGAGTTTATTCAAAAAACATTTAACTCCATTTCCTCCAGGCACTGTGCTGGGTGCCCTAAAGGGTGTAAAGATGAATAAAATATGGCTCTGGCTCTTAGAAAGCACATGGCCTCTATGCAAAAGAAAGGAAAAAAACCAGGTACAAAGAAGCAAATGTGATAAATGAGAAGTGTGTGCCTGAGGAAGGGAGGGAAGGAAAAAGGGAGGGAGTGGGGGAATGGATGGGAAGAGAGGAATGGAGGTAGAGGGAGGGAGGGAGGAGGGAGAAAAAAAGGGAGGAGACAGAAACACAGAGAGAAGGAGAGGGAGGGAGGGAGGGCAAGCGAGCTAGAGAGACCTCAAAACCTTTCCAAAATCCCAGAACTGATTCAATGCCCAGAGAATCTGTAGATTTTGAAATCTTAATTAAAGGACTGGCATATTGAGGTATCCACTGAATGGCGGTGGTACTTATCCATCTATCCATCCATGTATTCATTCAATCAACAAGCATATACTAAGCACCTATGTGCCAACTCTGGGAATACAAATAAGAGGAGGACCAAGCTCTACCTGCTACATGGGGGCAGATGGGTAAACCCAGTTAAGTGCACTAAGGATTATAAGCCCCACAAAGAGAAGAAGAGATGAGAATGAAGAAATGGAGAGCTGTGTGGGCACAAAGGAAGGAGGAAGAGTCAATTCTACTTGCGACAGTCAGCAAAAGCTTCATGGAAGAAGTAATTCTCCAAAGAAGGGTAGGCAGAAGATGTAGGAAAGCTAATTTGAACTCTTTGGGTTCTCCCCCAGTATGACAGCAGTCATGATTCTATTGATTTCAAGTGACTGAGACCCAACTTGACCCAGCTCAGGAGAAAATGGGACAGTGCCTACTCAAGGACCTCAGGGCAAGAGTGTGGCTGGAGATACCTGGAGCCAGGGACACAGGCTGGTCAGGTTCTCATGTCTTCTTCTCTCTGTAGATCCGCTTCACTCTCTGCTACCACAGCCCAGTTTTCTTCACAGAACAGAGACATGGCTGCTGCAAGTATGGGCTCACATCTCCCAGCTTTTCCTCAAAGAGGAAAAAGTGCTCTACCACTCAGGTTTAGTTACTGAAACCTTAATGGAGTTTCTGATTGGTTTCTTAAGTCATGTACTGGGGACATGTCACTGTGACCACAGCAGCGACTTCCATGATTAGCCCAGCTTGGCCAGGGGACTACCTTGTGACCAAATACTATGTAAAGATAGGCAGGATCATGTAAAAGTACGAATTCCCCATTTGGTCTATATACAGAGGTAGAGAAAGCAGCTCTCCCAAAGAAACGGGGTGCTATTCCAAGAAGACACGAGGAACAAAAAAATAAGAAATAGCCACCATGCCAGGACTCCCTCAAGCCATTCCTAGTTCCCAACTGCTGAAAGAATCTCTTGTTCCAGGGTTCATATGATAGCAGCAAAACTGAAGGTACAAAGGTTGTGGTGTGAGCTGACTTCTAACTGATTTAGGTGCTACAGGTCCCTTCAGGGCTGGCTGACTTGGCAGCCAGCTAGACCAGCACTGGGCTCTGACAAAGAGCAAAACTCAGACAGATAAGGAATGCTGAACTTCTGCCAGGGGTAAACACCCAGAAGGACCACGCCAGCAAGGCCACGGTCAAGGCCATTGACCAGTCACTGCACTTTAGTGACAGTGACAGAGTGCCCCTGAGGAGGATGTGCTAGAAGGCTGCAGGGTTGCAATGAGTGCTCCTGTTCACAGAGCAGTTCAGACTCTCGTGGGGGTGGAGGTGAAGGTGGGGCAGCGCAAGAGGGAGTGCCAGGGGGGATGGGAACTGGAAGGTGCAGCTGTGTTCCAGTGGCAGATATTAACCCCCTCCCATCCCACTGTACTCCAGTACAAAGGAGGCTTTCTCCACAAGCCTTCTGGCGCCATTTCTCATGATCCTTCATTCACCCTTCCCCACTTTATGGATTCTCTTGCTCCCTCATAACTACCCTTCCCACTATGTATTTTCCTTACTTCTCTTGTTTATCTCTGTGTCCCTGCTAGACTGTAACCTCCAAAAGGACTGGTATTTTTGCCTGTTGTTCACATCTGAGTTCCCTAAAACAGTGCCTGTCCCATGACAGGTACTAAGGATTTTGGAAAATTACTTGTTAAAGGACTGAATTCCCAAGAATTCCAAAGGGAGGTTGCCACCTATTGAGGAGAGAATTGTTTCCCCACTCCTTACCTTCCATGGGTAGGAAGCTACCTAGCATCATACTCCTGGGCTCACCTCTCAATGCCTTCCTCCCCTGGGAAGGTGGAGTGATGTGCTCAGGAATGTGTTCAAGACAAAGAACAACAAAAGCTAAAAAAATAAAAATTAAATTTAAAAAGACAAAGAACAAAGCCTTGGTCATTGTCAGGAGTTTGCCTGCCAACAGCACGCCTTCCGCTCCGCGCCCACCTGTGCTTTTCTCTGGGGCAGGCTAGGGTCCAGCCCTCTGCGGCTGGGACCGGGGGCACTTTCACTTCATTTCTGCAGATACAGGTTCCAGTCCTGGGAGGAGCTTTCTCAGCAGTAAAGGCGATGTTTTGATCCCACACTTGCCTAACTTGTCTCTTACATCTCCATCAGTTCAAAACCATATACTGGTCCCTCTCGAGTTCTAGCACCACCTAAAAATGGCATACTCAGTACAAAGGATCTTGTTACAAAGTAGCATATGGCATCCCCTGAGTTATGCCCCGGCATATATCGGATTCCCTGGAAACAGACCTTAAGACTGAGATTTGCATGCAAGAGGTTTTGGGGGGATGGTTCTCAGCAGCAACCACCTATGAGGGAGTGAGAGGAGAGGGACTAGCAGAGGGATGTGGTAGCAGCTGGCCAAGGCTTCTGGGCCTTTTTCCCTCTTCCACATCTTGGCCAGTCAGTACATACAGGCAGCCTCAGGCACAGGGCATGCATGACCTTGGCCAAGGCCGATTCCCTGGGAAAGCCTGGCTGGGAGTCATCAGCTGCACACTGCAAGCCCTTGAAGGGGGATCTGTGTAAGCACCTCAGAATCCATCCACATACCATCCCCCTGTAGCAAATGACCTATAATTCAGGGGTGGGAGGGAGGTTGGTAGGGGAATGTTTTGAGGTTAGGCCTGGAAAGGGGACTAAGTGACAGAGAAGACAAAATCCAAGTGACTTCACATGCACTCAAATTCAAGTGGGTCAAGGGAAATCCTTGCTACAGAGACTGAGGCTTAGGAAGAATAGAGTACCTTCTGTGAGACGTTATCCGAGGAGCAGTTGCTTTGCTGTGGAGATAAGCAGCAGGAATTCATACTCTCACTTGCAACGCTTTCCAGGCCAGGATGGAAGCAGGGAACAGTGGGTTCTGGAAACTTCTGGAAAAGTCAAAGAAATCTGCAGGTTTGTAAGTGACTCTAAGAGGGGATTCCGCACTCCCATAAAACCCCGGTCCTGCGTTGATGGACATTCTGAGCTGCTACAGATGAAAGACTTTAAAAGGACACATCCGATACCCTCCTGTGTTTAAGCACTGGAACCCCTTGGCAGGAACAGTTGAAAAATGTCTGCACTTCCTTGCTCAGCAGGGAAACTGTGCCAAGTTTTCTCCCCCCAACTCACCCAGCAACATGTAACCCCATCTCAGTTGTGCACACTAGCATGGACTCAGCATTCGAACGAAATTAGAACAGATCCAAGAAAAGTCAAGCTGGGGAAATATAAAATTTAATGAAAATTCACAATCTTGCCTAAGGACTATCTCCCCTCAGATAATTGGGAGCCATTACCTTAGTTCTTATGAGCTTTACACTGGAATGGCCAAGGCATTCTGCAAGAAGTTAAAGGATTTTCATGCTTCTCAGTAGATTGTCAGAGCATGTACTTGTGCCAGGAGCACACCTAGGAAAGGATCCAGTGACTCAGCAGCATATTTGTGGTTAAGCCTGGCCCCCATGATACATCACCGAAGTTGCCCTGTGCATGTATTTTATACGTAGATACTTTTGACTAAAAAAATAAAAGCTCTATTCAAACAAAAGAATGATTATGCTCAAATGTAATGAAAGAGAAATTATTAACCAAGAAATGTACACTATCAACACAGGGCAATTAGATGCATTAAGCGAAAAAAAAGTTTGAGTCTACAAGTAGTTAAACATAAAATAGCTCTTGAAATCTACATGGCAATTTCTATTTAAAATGGACAGCTGAGATTTTTCTGCTCCACTAACCTAATTTAAATTTTTAAAACACAGTAAAAATTCCCAAGGAAATATGAAATAGGATCAAAAATTATATCAGAGTTAAATTTGACTCTTTAAAAGAAATCAGTGCATAATTATTAATCTATGATATTTAGAGTTTAAAATCTGACAATTCTTTATTGCACTTTTGTAATCTGATATCTAGGCAATTTATGGTATGTACAGAATTTATTATAATACCAGAACAGTACATTCAAGTCCTAAGAAAGTATCTAATTCACTCACTCATGTACTCTAGCAGTGTTTAAATGTTCACAGAATTTCTAAGAAAAATAAAGAATAATCTTTTTTATCTTTTTTTTTTTTTTTTTGGAGAGAGAGTGAATGCATGTGCTCAGGAGTGGGGGGGTTGAAGGAGAGGGAGAGAGAGAACCTTAAGCAGACGCCATGTCAAGCACAGATCCCCACATGGAGCTTGATCTCAGGACCCTGAGATCATGACCTAGGCTGAAATCAAGAATTGGACACTTAGCCAACTAAGCCACCCAGGCACCCCCTAAAGAATAATCTTAATAGAATTTATACTCTTAGATCTTAAGGGTACTCCAGGTAAATAGGGGCACCTGGGTGGCTCAGTCAATTAGGAGGCTGACTCTTGATTTCCACTCAGGTCATGATCTCAGGGTGCTGGGATCGAGCCCCACATCAGGCTCTCCAACAGGCGTGGAGGCTGCTTAAAATTCTCTTGCTCCTCTCCTTCTGACCTTTCCCCCAGCTGATGCTCTCTCTCTAAAAGAAATAAAAATTTTTTAAAAGGGGTACTTTATGTAAGTAAAGATTAAATTTTGTCTGATAGCTAAAAACTCTAGTTAAATGATGTACCAAGAGTATCCAACAAAGTCTGGGTGAAGATGTACAAATGCAATGATGAAGTGGTGGTCCTGACTTCGTATCCCTACTCAAAACAGTAAACTTTTCTTAAAACAGTAGAGTTTGAAATTAAATTCAAAATATCACACATTTGATTTTATAATTCCCCTTCTTGTAATATTGTCTAAGAAACTAATTCCAAAAATAAAAAAAGCTCTGTGCTCAAAAATTTGACCCAGCATTACTTATAGTTGAAAGTTTTTAAATAACTGAAATGTCCAATGATATTTGGGAAATAATCTTGAGTATATTAGCTCAATGGAATTATATGTGGGCCTTTTTGCATATCAGAGTCACATAACTGGGACATACCCTGACCCAGTGCGAAGATCGTTGTAACTGGACCATTTCCTCAGGGATGCCTAAAAATGTCAAAGATAGTACACTATATCTTTTCTATTTTGAGAGAGCAAAAAGTGATCTTTTGATATCTGTAACTACTTTTCTCTCCTGTAATTTATTCTCACATGTTAGTCCTGAAAGTACAATCAAATAAGTCTACATATTTAAAAGAACATCTGGAAATTCTGCCAAATGCCAATGTATTACAGAGTTGACTCTCTGGTTGAAAAGGGAGGAAAGGACATACGGCAAGAAACAGACCATAAATTCCCCGTCCTCAAATTGTTTATGTTCTTGTTAAGCTAGCATGCCAGAAAAATTTTTGAAAACATCATTTAAGCCTACTTTAAAATATAGTATAAATGAAGTGCATAAACACTGAGAGGCTTTGGCATAAAGGGGCTAATCAAAGGCAGGTGGTGTTAATCAAGGCCAGCACACCGGAGCTAGGCACCGGTCAGGACCCACACAGAGCTTGGTGCAGTGTTTTTGCAAAGTTTTAAGGGGTATGAACAATGTACAGTCACTGATCCAGTCGGTGGCATATTTGCTCTCTTCATAATCTGCTTCCTATATAAGCTGTTACTGAATGGAAAACAAATGCAAACGCGTCAAGTCTGTGAACAGATGGTACTTCTGTACGAAGAAGAAAAAATGAGGGTGAGAGGGACAGCAAGTTTAGAAAAGATGGCTCTCTCCCCTGCCCCCCCATTGTCGGCTGGTTTCCTCCTCGCCCTAGTCCTGTTAGCCCCAGCTCTCTCCTCAGCTCCTCCCACCTTTGTTAGGATGAAAGATGTTACAGGTTCGAGAGAAAGAAGACTGATGCTTAATCCTAAATCCCCTCTATGCATTTTACTGGAGCCCTGGTCTCCCAAAGTAAAATAAAAGGGCTAAGGCAGCGGTAAAATGGCAGCAAGGCCGTGCACAAAGAGCACGGGGCATATGGTGACCTTCCTTTTTCCAAGATGAGTTGAGCCTCCATTGTCATGCTACGGGGTTGTTCTTAAATATCATTTGGAGGTTATTGTTTGTCTGAGGCCCAGAAAAATGTGACCGTCTTGCTGAGCTGGAGGGAAAAAGAATCTAAAAAGGATTTATGGAAATGCCTGGAAATTTTGCCAAAACGTCAGCCTACTAATTGTCTGCCGAATGACATCTGAGGCGGCTCCATCTCTGTGTATGGGTTTGAAACTGTCTGTGTACTTTCTTATTGTCCTTTGGTTCTTTTTGCCCCGTTCTGGATCAAGGTTCTATAGTATTACAGTAAGTGTCGTGGTATGTGTTATAACATAACACTACATTACACTGACAGGTACCACACTAGTCAGATTTTCCAGAGTTGTTCTTATTTCTGTGTCTATCTAGCACTCTCCTACTTGTCAGATCATATGTTTGTCCAGGTTTTCAGTTCCAAAGATAAATCACTAGTGGTCCCTTGTTTATTCTGAAACATGTATATAGTAGGCATGAATAAACATAGAAGGAAGGAAAGGAGATAAAGAAAGAAAGAAAGAAAGAAAGAAAGAAAGAAAGAAAGGGCTATGCTAGGAGGTGTTGAGATCTTAGACTTTAGTTCTAACTTTACCACTAACCATTTGTGTGGCACTTGACCACGAAAAGTAACCTTCTAGGTCTTCGGTTTCTTCATCTAGAAAATGTCTGACACATATTACTTATTTCTGAGATCCATCCAGACCCCAGAAACCTATATTCTATTAAAAAGATGGCTTCCTGCATCATTTTAAGCCCTTTTTCTTGGTTCCTGGTTTGATTACTTACTTGTGACTAATCAGACTTATCGGTCCTTAACCAAATATGGGGAATGACAGTTAAGTTTCTCTATCCTCGGGTAGGTGGCAAGCCCAGGACTGGTAATCACTAAAAGAAAAACCTATCGTGGAGGCTAAATATGCAAAAACAAGATCATTTAGGCCTACCGTGTTTCTTTAAGGAGAAAATTAGTATAAGCTTTAGAGCAGAGGGGATACCAAAGTGTAGAGGCAAAAATTAAAGGGAACTTAGTCAAAAACTTTAATAAATGATTTAAGAATAATATACTAAGTGAATTGAAAGACATCAAAGTGAAATATTAGCAATTTGGGGCTTGTGTGAGACTGTTCCATAATGAAGACAAGACATCTAAACTTACAGCCAAAGAAAGAATGCCTTGTAGTCAGCTGCATGCACTCAAAATGTGGTCCAAGTTATAAGAGAAGACATGAAGGGTATTTTTTGAAAATCATTTTTATAATAATATTTAATGCTGCTAGAAAGAATGTTATAATCGAATGCAGTATTTAAGTAGAAGCTGATAGAGATTTAAGGAAGGCATTCCTGGGGCACCTGGGTGGCTCAGTGGGTTAAGCCACTGCCTTCGGCTTAGGTCATGATCTCAGGGTCCTCGGGTCGAGCCCTATATCAGGCTCTTTGCTCATTGGGGAGCCTGTTTCTCTCTCTCTCTCTGACTGCCTCTCTGCCTACTTGTGATCTTTCTCTGTCAAATAAATAAATAAAATCTTTAAAAAGAAAGACATTCCTTAAGAGCAGAGCCCAGGGGCTCTAAGAAGTTCTCCAAGCTGAAGAAAGGTGAGAAATCCTAGGCAAAAGAGGTAACAACTTCTCCCTCAGCACCACTTCCCCCCAGCAGGCTGGAGGAGGGCTCCTGAGGATGAGAAGGAGGAAAAGGAAAGGGAAGATTAACACTATGTCTATGCATGCTTGAGGGTTCATCTCTCAGGAAGACCCCACAATACTAGCATACATGCCACAGAATACAAACTCAGAACAAGCAGTGTGTGCTATTTGCTATATTAGCAATAGAATTAACTCTTTAGTTAAACTATTCCATTTTTATTCATTGTTTTTTATTGCTCAAACAGTGATATAAAGGGATTTTTTTAAGAATTGGTAATTTTCTATTTTATTTTTTTTAAAGATTTTATTTATTTATTTGACAGAGATCACAAGTAGGCAGAGAGGCAGGTGGCAGGGGGTGGGGGGAGGCAGGCTCCCTGCTGAGCAGAGAGCCTGATGCAGGGCTCCATCCTAGGACCCTGGGATCATGACCTGAGCTGAAGGCAGAAGCTTAACCCACTGAGCCACCCAGGCGCTCCAGAATTGGTAATTTTTTAAAAGAAAGAGAATGAGGAACTGAGTGCTGGCATCACGGAGCTACCTTATTTGTCAGAGATGGTGAAGTGAAAGAGACACTAAAGCCACTTCAGAGACAGAAAGGAGTAGGGGGAGTCATCATGGTGAACACAGAAAGCATTCCCATCAATAACAGCATGGATACCACAAAGCATGCCGAACTCATGCACACCTTCATCTTGAAGGCCTTGAGTGCCATGCATGAAATGAACCCCCAGAATGACCTCACCTTCCTTCAAATTCACTCCAACAGAAATGAAATTATGGTTGCACCAGATAAAGACTATTTCCTGACCATGATTCAGAATCTAACTGAATCTACTCTTCTGGCTCCCTGCATCATTCCTTTACTTAACACCCCCAAGAGTAATGATATTAATCATGTCAACCAACTGGCAGGTGGAAATCACGTTAAAGACTACTTAGAACAATCCAGTGACCCAAGTAATCAAAGTCATCCCTCTGCTGGCCAATCACCCTTGCATTCTTAGGAGGGCCTTCTCTCCTCACCTCCAGATTTTGGAGCAAGAGCTTTGAGCAATCCAAAAGGAACCCTGCTTCCTTTTGACTTTCAATTCACTTTGTCACCCTTGGAAAAGATTGTTTTTCTTTAACTAAAAATAAGTGAAATGCTAAAAAATAATAATAAATTAAAAAAAGAAAAGAAAGACAATGAGAAAGAAAGGAGAAGGAAGGAAAGAGGGTCCAGGAAGGAGGAGATGGGGGAGGAAGGGAAGAAAATGTGTTGCAACCCTTCTGTACCCCAAGGAAAAGGTCTTTGTGTTGTTCAAGTCTAGGCTCAGAGGATGGTTTCTTGCTAAAATCCTAGCCTATGGCCCTGGTCAGGAATATAACCTACTGGCTGTTAGGATGTAACTCTGAACTTGTCTCCAGTATCTACTGGAGTTCCCAGGGCAGCATCCAGGGACAAAAACAAAACAACTGAAATTTTTGCATGCCCTGAAGCAAGGAGAGGAAATAGGGCTCTCCACTTTCCACTACCTGACTCCTATGAGCCCTCTCCTTGCTTAGGAACATTCAATTAAGAGTGAAAATCTTTTTTAAAACATAGGCTATCCACAGTAACTTTGTATAATTTAACTAGCTCTGCCATTGATCTAAGTATCTATTCCATCTAAAATAATAACAAAAATACTTATCATATATTGAGCACTTACCAAGTGCTAGGTAGGGTTTTAAGCACTTTTCATGTATTTTCTTTAGTCCTCACAGCTACCCCATTGGGAAGTTACCAAATATTAGTCTCATCTAAGGCAAAGGAGGTGAAGTGGCTTGCTCAGGTCATGTGACCAAGATCAACTACTGGCATTCTGACTTTCTTTTTTCTGTTTTCTTTTTTTTTTTTTTAAAGATTTTATTTATTTATTTGACAGACAGAGATCACAAGTAGGCAGAGAGGCAGGCAGAGAGAGAGAGAGAGAGAGAGAAGAGGAAGCAGGCTCCCTGCGGAGCAGAGAGCCTGATGCGGGGCTCGATCCCAGGACCTTAGGATCATCACCTGAGCCAAAGGCTTTAACCACTGAGCCACCCAGGTGCCCCTACAGTATCTGTTTTCTTAATCCTGATATAGTGCGATGTTAAAAGCTTTTTGTGGGAATTAAGCCTCCTTATTTTTATCTTCTTCCTTGTTAAACCATACATAATGCTTTGCTTTTATTTCTTCAGTGAAATCTGGAATCAGAATCGGGTAAATAAATAATTAAATAAATACACACACACACACACACACACACACACATCTGTATGTATGTATGTATATTGAAACAGAGTAGTTCAAAGAAATTCAAGTCTGAGAAAGCTTTGGAAACATATTTGTTCATTTTAGAAGATTTTCAGCAAAAATGCCAGTGTTTTTAATCTCTACTCCCATATGTTTAAAATAAAATGCTTTTATTAGAGCAAGTCATTGAGCTAAGATGCAATTTTAAAAAGAACAACACAGGACAGAAGGAAGGAATGACAAAAGGAAGGAACGACGGAAGGAAGGAAGGAAGGAAGGAAGGAACGGAGGGAGGGCGGAAAGGAGGGAGGGAAAAGAAAAAGACTCCTGAAAATGAACCAGAATTATTGTCTTCCAAGAAAATAATAAACAGGACTACAGATACAAACAGTTTTAAAAACCTAAAAAAGAGTGTTTGGGTTTAATTTGCATTTTTTTACATATACCTCTAATCAACAAGAGTGGCCATTGTTAACATTTTGGAGCATTTCCTCCAATAGGCATTAATATTTCTAACCACAACCATATTGCTTACAACACTTAACTCTTAGATTATGAGTGGGTTGTTTTTTGGTTTGGGGTTTTTTTGGGAGGATTTTTGTGCCTTAGAAATAGACCTCATGGCTTAGGGAAAGTAATGGTATTAATGTGTTAAAAGAAAGTACTCATGGCACCAAAAAAAAAAAAAAACAAACAGAAAGAAGTTAGTTTTGATTCAAAAGCAAATCCACGTTTAACAGTATTTAGGTTTTACTGTGTCTCATCCACAGAATGGACATCTGTAGCACCAGAATAACTTACCAGGCGAACAGCTAGATTCTAGTTATTAAAACAAAGATCCAATTAAATTAGAGTTTTGAGATCATGAAAATGAAGAAAAAGAAATGAATGATTAGAAATGTCTACATTTTAGGGGCGCCTAAATGAGTTAAATTTATCAGTGGGTTAAAGCCTCTGCCTTCGGCTCAGGTCATGATCCCAGGGTCCTGGGATCGAGCCCCACATCAGGCTCTCTGCTAGGCAGAGAGCCTGCTTCCCTTCCTCTCTCTGCCTGCCTCTCTGCCTACTTGTGATCTCTGTCAAATAAATAAATAAAATCTTAAAAAAAAGAAAAAAAGAAATGTCTACATTTTAAACTTTAACCCAACTTTTTGACCCTGTGGTCAAAGATACAGTTTCATTTGATCATTTCTTTTCTTGAGTTTCTTGAATGGATTTGGCACAACATAGCCACTACTAGAACATAGCTCAATGAGCTTATTTAAAAACATATTAAGGTGCTTGCTGAACTGGAATTTAAAAAAAAAAAAAAAAGAGGCCCACACAGTCCTAAATCTCCCAGTGGAATGCCTAATGCATGAAGAGTTTATAGAAAGGATTGATAATTGTGTTCAAGGGCATCCACATTTTCTTATCTGTCCCCCAATACAGATGGCATGATATTAGTCAATTATGACCTTACATAGTTCAGGTGAATATATGTAACTTATTGTGGGGTTGTAATTTTGTGAGTGGTATAGCGTAATGCTGTAGTTCTTAACCCTAGCTGCTTAGTAGAATTACTGGGTGAATTTCTTAAAAATGCTGATGCCCTGGCTCCATCCCAGATGAATTTCTTCAGACTCTCTAGGTGTGGAATAAAGGCAATGGTATATTTTTAACTCACAGAGAACACTGCTATGCAGCAAGGCTTGAAGCATAGAGAAACCACACAGGCTTTGGAGGCAGCTAGTGCTGGCTTCAGAGACTGGCACTGCTCCTGCCTAATTGTGTAAATTTGAATCTTGTTTCCTTGTCGGGAAAAGGGAGGTGATAATACCTACCTCGGAAGGCCGTTGTGACTATTAGGGGAGAAAAATAAGTGAAAAATGCTTGGTAACAGTAGATACCTATTAATGCCAAGTCCCCCCGACCTCGCCAATACATCTTCAATTTGTTTAATATTCTAAAACAAATGTGATTTTGCTAAATTATTTCAAGAAAGTAGCTCAAATATTCAATGTCTTTTCTTTCTGTTCCAAGGAACTGCCCTCTCAAAGCTGTGGAGTCCTGGCTATGGAGCTTGTCTGGTGGGATTGTGTAAGAACAAGCCAAGTGTAAATGCCACGTTTTGGAGCAATGAGTCCACATCCAATAATACTGTCATGTGCCTCACCACGGGAGGAACAGAAAGGTCTTGCTGTGTCTATATTTGATCAGATCTAGAACGTAGACTTTTCTCCCTTTAGGAAATGACTCAAATCAGCCCAGAGAGTGTCTGCAAATGCTCCCTGTTCAATGACTGGTTGAATAATAAGGGTTCTGGTATCCCATTCCAGGGATACCCTACAATGTGGGGTGCAGTGAAATCTAATCCAAGAGATTCTCTTTAAATAAGATATACGATGTGGCATTAAGCCCACAACAGATCTCATCTTAATAACCTTGAGAAGCCTCATGAGCTTTGTGATAAGGCACAAGAGAAAGTAGATATTGTTGGATAAGGCAGAGGTCGCCCTTACACGTGGGCCTTGCAAGGGCAGCAGCTGCGTTTTCTTGGCAGGCTGGATGGTGTTGGGGAGTGGGGGTTGTTGCAGGGAAGCAGCGAGCCCTTTCCTTAACAGTGCCCTTGTCCCATCTTCCATTCAAGTCTTAAACAGTAAGACTGCATGCTCCACTCAAAATTCTGGGAAGGACCAGAAACTGTGTTGACTTCTGTGTTCACTTCAGAAAGAATTATTTATATTTTATTATCATATTTCAATTACTTAAGTTAAACATGATCCTCTCTGCTTTAGGGCTCATTATTTTGCCATGAAGCAATATATTCATTTTGGGGTTCAAGCTTGCATTTTCCCCAGTTAGAAAAAGCTCATCATGTAATTGTTGAGTCAAAGACAGGGAACTTGAGTACCAACAACCATGGCAACTGCATCAAAAGAAGGCCACTGGATTCTACTTCAAATAGTCCACATTTCTCGTCACATCTGCGGTGCATTGCAGGACTGAAGTCTGTAGCTTTTCAACATAATATGTGTCTAGATCAAACAATATTAAATAATCATTAAAATCTGCTTTGTCCTTCTTGAAGAGCTGCTCATAGCTTCACATTGTGCTGTGTGTATTAATGGAACACTGGATGTTATATAAAATGTGAATTGCAACTGTCTTGTGTGGTAGACAGTTTACTAAAGTATTATCCAGAACACATGCTATCTGATTTACTAACTTATTATCCATTAAAAAAATCCCTGGGTAAATAAATGTGTAACTAAAAGAATTGTTACTCTGTATAATCAGATGAATAGATACAAACAGGGAAGATTGCTGTCATTATGTTGTATATTGTGCTAAACAGATGCACATGATTTTTTTCAGATAGTGTGCTATATCAAACTGCTTCCTTCCGTCTAGGTTTTGCTTTTATCAATAAGCTGTTTCGTATTTCAAATCAATCGTTGTTCTCTGAGAAGACCATTGCTCTCTCCCTTCCTCCTGCCTTTCCACCATGTCCCAGATCTTTCAGTAAAGGGGCTTGGCACAGAAGAGAAATGACCAAACATCAGGTCTATAATGTGTTGTTAGCACTGATTCTGCCCTTACCCGAAGGAGCATATTGCACCACAGGGCATGTCGGAAATTCAAATCACAATGAGTGGAAACTGAGTCCTTGGAAGTTTGTCAGCTGCCCCAGATAACTACTTCAACAATGACAGGCATAACCACATTAACATCATTTGTGTTTTAGACTCTTTAGTAGATCACAATGGTGGATTATGATCTACCTACTCTTCATTCATTCTCCCACTGGCACACATATTTTAGAGAACTGCAGGCAGTAGTTATGGGTAGAGACAATGGCCCTTACCTTTCATTCATCCCCTCATTCCATCCCACCCACCCATCCCATCCACGTAAGAAAACGTCATTGGTACCTAGAGCACCAGGTAGAATGCTAGGAATGGAGAGGAAAGGACCTCAGAGACTTGCTAGCAGGGCCCCAATTATAATATGGAATAATACGCAAGATGCTCATGCATGAGTTGCTTCTGGAGCACAGAGGACGGGCACTTGATCCAGACTGAGGCCCAACTACCGCACTCATTATTGCTGTCATCAGAGAAGCAGGTAATCATTAAATTGAAAGATGTGGGGATATCAGGATGAATTTCAGAGTTTAGATTTGACAAAATGGGTAAAAAGTGGAGGCACTTATTAAGATAAACAGTTAAGATGGATATAATACCTGCCTAGTCCTCAGCCCCTTCTGGGAAAAACTGCCCCACCGAATACTCTTCTTTTAAAACACCTTTACTCAAATATAATTCACTTACCATACAATTCATCCATTTAAAGTGTACACTTCAATGTCTTTAAGCATGTTCATGGAATTCTGCAACCATTATCACAATCAATTTTAGAACATTTTCATCACCCCAAAAGAAACCCACTTTCCTTAGTCATTATCCTCCAATTCCTTGCCCCAGCCCTGGGCAACTACTAATCTCCGATCTGTTTCTACAGATTTGCCTATTCTGGACATTTCGCGTAAGTGGGATCGTGCAATATGCAATCCTTTACAAATGATTTTTTCACTTCACATAGGACACTGGGGTTGTGGAAACACACTTGAAGAAAGACAGCCCGGGCAACAGTTCCACCCTCGGCCATAGCCTGGATTAGATCTGACCCCATGACAGGCAATCCATATGCTAGTCAACAGCTAGCAAGGGGGCCTGGTAAGAAACGATGTGCCTGGCAATCAGAGTCTCTCGGGTTTGAACGGCAAAAATATGGAGAGGATGATTCAGAGGGATCCAGTGGTAACATTCAATGGGGACTAAAGCGGGCAGGATACACAGACACTCCAGGGGCTGGAGACTCCATGAGCTGGAGTGTGGGGACAAGGCAATCTGGGATTATGCAGCAGCAAATACTATGGGTAAGATGAGGAAGAGGAAAGTTAACAGAGCCTTTGGAAACAAAGAAAGAAAGAGAGAGAGAGAGAGGAGAGGAGAAGAGACGAAAGGAGATGAGAGGAGAGGAAAGGAAAAGGAAAAGAAAAAGGAAGAAAGAAGCCGCACAGCCAGTAAGGCGGACCAGCCATGCAGCTGCAAGTAAAGGCAGGGCAGAGTCTAGAGCACAGCTAAGTGAGGTTAGGAATGGCAACCAGACTGAAAGCATGTTAGGTCCTGCTGTTAATGTTCCAAGAGCTGCTCTGGGGTCCCACTTTTCCTGATCCACTACAGTTTCTCTTCCCCCCGGGGCCTGGCATTGTTTTTTGCTTTTTGCAGCGTTAACAGGTTCTCTCACATGTGTATCCTTACAATAAAACCATCATTACTTGAAATGATTCAAATGAGCTTAAAATGAAAAGCAGCTCAGTGAGATGAGGGAATAATGAATTCAATACAGGATATGCTCTGTATGAGGTGTGGGGCTCCGGGCTGGGGAGGTGCTCATATGAACGTGCCTGCAGGAAGGAGGTGGGTGCTGTGGTGCTAACTGGTGGGTGCCAGTTAGCAACACAGACGGAAGCTCAGATACAGGAAAATGAGGGTGAACAGAGAAAGCCTACGAAGGAGACTAAGAAGCGACAGCCAGAGCGATGAGTAAAGAACCAGGAAACAGTGGTTGGGGACCAAAACCACAACTCTGGTGTCATTGTGCTCCAACGTAGATACCGTCAGCCTCCATAGTGTGGCTGCTTCATTTATTTACTCCATCTGCTTGGGAAAGCAGACTGATTTCCTCACTCTCAGCTTTGATTTCCAATTAACTCAATGAAATGAACATTTACTGAGGACCGGTTAGGCAAAGCACTATACTGTAGGGAATATTTACATGGCAGGGGGCTGCAGGGGCAGGGGGAGGGGCATGATTAACTCCCTAGGCTCAAGGAAAGGGCAGAAAGACCTAGTGTTTATTGTGAGCTCACCGTGGGTCAGTCTGGTACCATGCTAGACACCTGTTCATCTTGTTTAAACCTCTCAATGACCAGTGAAGAAACTGTGGATAATCACAAGCTAAAAGCAGACAAAACATGGCTTTTCTTCCAAGCAACTTCAGTTAGTGACCATGAAACCCTACTCTAAGCTCCAGTATGGAACAGGGTAACAACACATGCCTCTGGGGCTGTTGTGAGTATTACATGTGTGCGATAGACTGAATGTTGGTTCCCCCCCAAAATTCGTAAGTTCAAACCTAACCCCCAGTGTGATGGTATTTGGAGGTGGGGCCTTTGGGAAATGATTAGGAGCTCTCCTGAAAGGGACTGTGCCCTTTCTCGGTGCCCAGAGAGCTCCCTCGCTCTTCCCACCGGGTGAGGACACAGCAAGGAGACGGCCATCTATGAACCAGGAAACGGGCTCGCACCAGACACAGAATCTGCTAATGCCTTGACCTCAGACCTCCCAGCCTCCAGAACTGTGGGACATAGTCTGCTATTTAGGAACCACTTCGTCTCTGGTATTAGTGGCCCAAAGGGATGAACCCAATGAGATAACATTCATGCAATTCCTCCTACCTAGAAAGTACTGAATACAGGGGAGCTGTTACTGTCATTGTCACCACGGTCCACCTGCTTGTGAGGGGCAGACCTACTTATAGTCCCAGGTGTTCAGACTGAACACTCTTCCACTATACCCCATTACAGGCTACGAGGATGATGGATGGATCTGTCAAGAACCACGATACAAGGCAAAACATAGGCGAGGGGGGTGGGGGAGGTCCAGAAAACCTGGTTCTGGTCCTGTCACCTCTTCCACACTCTGCCCAAGTCACCTGTCCTCAACACGTCCCCCACTTCACCTGATTATCCTGCAGCTCACATGACACTGCCCGAAAGCCTTTTGTTGACTGTAAAAACGTGGGGAGGTTACAGTTTGAGAGAACTAGGAAAGACCAGTCGAGTTAAGGTTTGTGAGGGACTCCTGCATATCCAAGATCTATCTTCCATGCAAGGACATGCTTGGGAGGGGTCCCACTGGAAACACGTTTCACCCCCACCTTACTTGGGCAGTAACCTTGTAGCAGGGAACACCTAAGCTGGGCTCCAGAGGCAGAAACGAGGATGCCAGGAGGAGAGGCGTGAGAGGGACGGGGACACAAAACCACAACCACATCACTAATTCCCCTGTGGGTCTCTCTGAAGGATCCCAGACTCCACAGCCCCACAAATCCTCTTCTGGGCCACCTGGGGTGTTGGTGCCATCTGTGGCTACACTGAACTGACTGAAACCCTCATAATTAGCCACAAACGAGTGAAACAGAAAGCGAGGGAAAAGACCACATCAGTGGAAGTTGCCTTTGCAGATGAAATGAGACCACCCAGAAAGGCACTTAATTCTGTGGAGTTTAACAAATCTTAGCATACGATATTATCAATAACAAATAGAAGTAAACTCCAAATCAAACCCTCTAATTCTGAAACAGAAACCAACTACAACGGACAGCAGACATAACAGTTAGGAGCACATACTGCACAACAGATATCACTGGCTTAGAAGCACATTTTATCAGTCTGAGGTGCAGAGAACTGATGTCAGAATGATTCCCCAGATTCGGTTGTGATTTGCTATGACTTAATGAATTGCATTTAAGGAGGGTCCACAGGCAAGGGAAAGAGTGTTGGGATGTAGCCCCTGCTCTCGTGACGCTTACTTTCTAGTTAGGGATTCATATAGAACCACAGCAACAAAGGCAGAATATAAAGAGTGCTAAATCGTGTGACTCCTCCCCCACCTCCCCAACTAGAACAGTTGAGCGTTTGGCAGATACCCATGAAAGCTGGAAATATCAGGGACGTCTCCAGAGAGGAGCCAGAATTTGAGTCAGAGCTTGGAAAAGAGGACTTTTCACTTAATGGGAATAAGCACCTGACACATAGTCGGTGATTAATCAGTACTTGTTGGATTTGTTCAACACTGTTGAACAAGCACCTGTGGGTGGGCATGAGCAAGATGGTTGTCCAGTAATGTCGTACTGCCAAACCCCATTCCCCTTCCTCCTGGATCAATATCCCCAAGGAACAGCGTTCAAGGTAATACCATTCCCACTCCCAAGTGAAGTGGGGAATGAGGGTCTGGGGAATGAGCAGAAAAGTCCTTATAACACAGAGAACACAATCACTCCAACCATTTTTCCTTACAGATACCTAGAAGTAGACCTTCAGGTGTATGCCTTCCAACCTGCACCGTTTCACTGATGTGGGTCCCTAAGTCTCATGGGCAGGTGCTCTGGATCATGCTCAGAGGAAGGAGCCTGTAAATCCTTGGGATTCGTGGAATCCCTGTTAAAATTCTGCATAAATGTCCTCGAATAGAAAAATCTACTCATTACGCGAATTAAAACACAACAAAACCCTTGCAGTGTTATACATATCATGCAAAGAGAATGACATTCTATAGATTAAACAAAGCAGAGAGATAAAGACACAGAAGGAGCCACAGGACTGGCATGGTTTACAAGCCAAACACAAAGAAAGAGGAATATCCTCTTGCCATATGACTTTGTCTGTTCATAGACAAAAGTCCACAACTTCCTTTCAACATAAATGTGTGATCAATTTCCATGTTTAGAAACACAAGTTTTAGGAACTCTGAATGCATCTGAGTATTTGGCTTCTCCCTTCCAGCAGAGAGCTACATAGATTTACAGAACTCCAGGAATGGTCACTCTACAGAAGAGAAAACTAAGGACCAGAGTGGCTAGGTGGCTGCTCAGAAATAATAGTGACAGTTAGATTTAGAGCCAATCTGCAGAATGCACATGTTTCTTCATGTGCATTCCCTAGAATTTTGCTTTTTAATCCATACTCAGCATTTCTCAGTGTGGTCCACAGAACACAAGGGCCTGGGGTGTAGGTACTCTCTGGAGAGGAAAAGATATTTCATGGTCAGATAAATCATGGAAAGGCTAGATTAAAGCAAATTCAGTGGATTTTTTCATTTACTCATTTGAACTGTAGAATTCCTAGGACTTGTCAAAGCTTCCGCGGGGGAGGGGAAAATGCTGCTCTGAGCCATGCAGCTTCTCAGATATTTCATGGGCTGGAATGGCTTTTTTTTTATATTATGTGTCTTGAGTTTTGTGGGGCTTTCTTCCTCTCTCTGTAGAACCATCTACACCAAGCACAGAAGACATAGGAAGTGGAGTCTCTTGGCCCTGAAATAGTTAACAGCTTAAGGATTTTGTTTCTCCTTCCTAGGAACCCAAAGCGCTGGCAGCAAGGACCCAGCAGTGACCCGAGCTGACTGATGGCATGGAAAAATCCGGTTCACCCCAACCGCAGGCAGCTTGCACAAGCTGGAATGGCTCCCCCCTGCCAAAAGGATCTTCTACCTGTCGGATCAGACCCACGTCCCTAACAAAGAGCTGTGTCTGGAGCAGAGGGAGGAAAAAGAGGAGGAAGAAGGGGCTTTTTCCTTGCTGTCTTTGGAAGACTTTGTTCACTAGCTCCTAAAATGCCTCTTACTCTGCCAGGGAGTCAGCTCTGTTTCTATAACGGTATTAACTATTTTCCTCATCCAGGGACCCTGGGAAGAGAGACGTGTTTCTGGCTCAGTGACATTACCTGTGTTTCTTGTTACTGACCTCTGTGGCCGAAGTCACAGGGGTGCTGAACAACAGTACATGGAAAGGTCTAGATCCCGTAAATAGCTTTCCGCTACACGGACAGGTTTCCAGAGTTAGAGCTCCCCCTGCTGGCATTCAAAGCACCCGGTAACCCTGTCTGGAATTACTTGATTCCCGTTAAGAGTGAGAAGCCCTGATTGAGTCAGCTTTCAGCCACTTTATTCTCATATCGTGGCTTTTCCCAAGGACTTGAGCTGACATCGATTTTTTGTGAGTCTTAATTCCCTTTTCCCACTTCTTTACTGAAAGACTGTCCAGTTTGCCTGGTCCACATAGAACTGGACTCCTCTAGGCTGGGGATTTAGGTTTGAGAAATTCCCCAAATTAGAGCCTGGAAATCTTCTAAGACAGGTTTCTAATTATAAAATTATATTTCTCAAATATCAGATGCTTTTCACTTCCCATCTAGATGGAAGAAAGAAGAAAGAGAAAGAAAGAAGAAAAGAAAGAAAAAGCCCTGCTTTTCTATTACAGGAACAAGACGTGTCTTATAAACTGTTTCCTTTAATTAGGCTCCAGTAGATGGGGAGGGGGGGCGGCTGGGAAAATACCTCAGAAAAGTTCCCCTCTGGAGTGAGGTCTATAGCACAAACGTTGAGAATCTGGTTTCACTCTGCTCTGATTGCTAAGCCTTCCCTTGCTATGGGACCCTGTGGTTTCTACCAAGTTAAATGAATAATAAACCTTCCCTCATTTCTAACTTCATCTTCAGAGCCCAGACTTTCCTGAATCCTTGGTGGTTGAATAATTTCATGACCCTTGATTTGGGGAATTCCTGCTAGATAAAGCTTTAGTAGACACCATCCTATTTTAAATTGAGAACTTTGTGTATCTTTTTAGCTTCCAAAAGCGAAGATAAAGGGAAAGAAGGAAGGAATAGAACCAAGATGCTCTGAAACAGGTATCTAGATTTATGGAGCAAGGTTTTCTGCTGGTTTCCATCAGATGATGACCCACTGACACAGAATCTGGAGACTCCTTAAGACCTTAGAATCAGAGAGTATGTTTGCTGTGTTTCCTTTCTCCAAAAATGGAATGTGTGCCCATTTGGGAGCTCACTGAAAATAAGAAACAGAAAGACACCAAATGCAAAAACCTAAATAAAGGCATACCTCCTTCAACCCAATGAATAATTATTCAGATTTATAAAAATGAATAATAAGGGAGCAAATCTTCATTTTACAGAAGGATGCACCATGGGATTCCTTTACATTCCAAATTCCCCTGATGCATAAAACATATGATTAGATTTAGAAAAACTTGATTTACACTTTTTTTTTTAGGAAAACATCTTTGCAGAAAGATTAGGTATGATTAGATGCAAGAGCTCTTCTCTCTGGAAGGAAAACAAATGAGCTTAGCTAACAGGAGATGGTAGAGTTAATAACCAAAAACTCTTCATGCCATTTGGGAGAGTTGATTTCAATTTTGTGGAGTTCTTAGAGATTTCTTAGGCAACTCCAAATGACGCTCACAGGGATGGAAACAGAACTCCTCCAACGGACTGCCTTACATACTGGGTGGTGGTAAGCCTTTTCTGAACTTAAGAGTTCTAGAAAAGTGTGAACATAGCAGCAGCTGGGAAATGGTGGAATCTGACCCCATGCAAGGCAAAGGGAATCTGCACACTAGCCTTGACAACTGACGTACTACCCTTTCCTTCTGAACTGTTGCCCCTCCACTGCTGTGAGGCAAACATGTCAGATGAGAGACAGACAGACAGACCTCTGTGGCATTGAGACAGTATGGCTGAGGCTAAAAGAAGAAATCTGTTATTCCAAATTAATCAATTTGTTCCAGAGAGGTCTACGAAGACTCTCAGAGCTTGCAGAATAGAGCTGTTTTTTCTAGTTGCAATTCTCATTCTTTCCACAGACATGTCTCCCCACAAAGTCCTGCCACATAAAGGACAAACAATATGGCCAAGTCGATGATATGTAGGATGATCTCTCATCTAGCTCCCCGAACAGTCAGAATCCACTTCATTTTTTTTAATCCACTTCATTTTTAAATTTAGATTCAAATGGTAATTTGACTATGTAATTTGGTAATGGTAATCAGCCAGTCTAACCTTAAAGGAAAAAACCCCAAACTCAGTTTACACACTGTCTTTTCTAATATATACTACCCGGATCCAGTCTGAAATGTCTAAAAATCTCTGTCACAATGTGGCCTAATCCCGGATGTGCTTGTAGCTTTCTGATTTGAAAAGGAGCTCTACAAGTCTGTATCTAGGTTCTCTTCTCCCCCGATTTTTTCTCCCCACAGCGGCACTCTTTTTCTCCCCTCTCTTAGACTTAAAGCCACAATGCCGTTAAAACCAACACAGATGTCCACTTCTGTTCGCGCCCATCTCTCTTCATGCTACAGTATCTGTTTCTGATGGTGATGCAGCACACTTACAGCTCATGAATATTTGATACTGAATTAAACCATTTGTCATTCTATTACATAAAGAACACAATTTAGTTCAGAGCGAACCATTTGAAAGAGAACTCATTATTATGATACTACGATTTTATTTTATTTTATTGGAGTGTTTTGATTGTCAAATAGACAATACATGTCTTTCTTTCTCTCTCTGTTTTAATTTTTTTTTTTGTCTAAAAGATGAAACCCTGCCTTTTACTTTGCAAACTACATTGCTTGTTTTCATTTAAATAAGGGAAAGTATTTTTCTAAAATATTAAATTGTTTAATTTGGGACAAATGGAATAATAATGTTTTGCAATGAGCTAGTGCTTCAAAAACGAGAGAAGGAACATGTGCCCCCTCTAAAAAGGGGGGGGCATGTTTGTATTTAATAACAATTCAGTTAAAAGACAGTTCAGAAAACAAGCAGCAGCCCAAGTCAGAATGTTTGTCAATATAAAGTCTGTAATTGTGTTCTGCATATGTTGTTTTAATGATATGGACTCATGTAAGCATGCATGGACACATTATAAGTGCTCGGTCATTATCAACATGACTGCTCCAACAGCATCACTAGCTTGTGCATCTGACCAGGGCCCCTACTGTGAACAATGATGAAAATAACCTGGGGTTTCACCGGGCAAGCTGGACAAGGCAATGGGTTCTTGCCCTCCCCACCCTACTTTGTGGTGGCTTCTATAAGGGGTTTCCAGAGCTAAACTAGGTGCAGGAATGAAACAGTGCTTCTGGAAGGCCTGACCCTGTGTGTCCTGTACCCTACTGCCCTCCTGACAGTGACACTGGGTAGCCTGTTCCATAGCCTCATAACTGGTAAGGGGATATCGCTGGCAGGGAGTGAAGAGAGATGCTTGGAGAGAGAGATCTGTAAACACAGGGATGGGAAGTAGTTCACAGAAGTGGCAAGGCATGTGTGTTTTTTAGTATAGTCATCGATTTCATTTAACATAGCATTTTCTTGTTTTTCTTTTTTCTCCTTAATTTGACAAAAGCAAAGGAGGAAATGGCTTTACAGACTAAAAAAAAAAAAATAGCCAATAAAACAAATCAGTCTACATAAGCCACTCTGAAACCATAAGGATTTTTCCTTTAGTTTCAATAACTTATAAGATGTGGGCACATAAGAAATTGTGTTTAAGGTAGAGAACCAGTTCTCAATACGCCGTATCAGTGTGACTTCCCCCAAATACTTTCATTTCTTCATTTTCCTCCCTGTAATAATTATTTTTTGTCCAAGAGTCAAACCGCTTTACAAAAGTCCACGGTGATATTCAGCACGCTCAGCATTTGATGGTTCTCATTCTAATACTGAACATGGCTTTTTTTTTTTTCATTCAAATGCTTCATTTGTTATATAATTTAAATGAACCCATCTTTATACATAACTCAGACAAACAGACCCTTACATCCTAATTTACTGTATAAAACACCAAAAATATTTAGAATTTTTCTCTTTTCTCTTACATTTGATGATTCTTCTGCATAACATTCTTTAAAAACTACCAGAAGCACATGAACTATCTCTGACATTACTCCCAGAATAGCAGATAGCTCTCTGTACCTTTCCAGAATAGAGAACAATACTAGTCAAATTTTGCTTTGTCTTCAATAGTCTATTTTATCTCAATAGGTACTGTACATATGTTTGTGATGATTTTCCTTGTGGTCATTATATGGTAATTTCCTGTGTGCATCTAAATTGAACATATAGAATACTCAGTCGTTAAAATTTTTTTATATTAGTTGCCCCTTACTGTCCAAAAGGGGCATTTATATATAAATATATATAATATATAAATAAATAAAAATATAAAATATATATAATATATATAAAATAAAATCTATAAAAATATAATATATAAATATATATAAATATAAAATATCCATTTATATTGTAAAGATTAATAGCAACGAAAGCTGCAGTCATGGAGTTGTTTATAATGAAGTCTCTGTCTCCACTCCTGGACTGTACTCGTTGTGTGTGTGTGTGTGTGTGTGTGTGTGTGTGTGTTGGTCGGTTGGTTTTGCTAATTTGAGGACCCAGTGTCCTCAACTACAAAATGAGGAAGTTGAATCCAATTACATGATTTCTAGGTTTCTTACAATTCTGCTGCAATCGGAAGGTTGGTTTATAAAACAAAGTTGGGCTTACTCTGGTAAAATCATTTAGGCTAACTCCTCTGTGTGGCCTCATCAGCCACCTGGTGTCACTGTCAGATCACCTGGTGGGTGTTGCTGCCCTCAGGAAATGTGGGGAGGACTCTGGGGTTTGACGCTGTTGGCTGGGTTTGGTTGTTGCCATTTTTGTTTTGGTTTGGTTTTCACTCAAGTAATTTGATTTCTTTACTTGGCCTTCTTATTGTTCTCTTTCTCTCTCTCTCCTTTCCCATATCCCTGACTCTTCTTTGAAGCCTGCTTCTTTGCCTCCTTTCTTCTTCCTATCCTTGCAAGAGTTTCCTTCTCGGACTTTCTGCTTATTCACCATTTTCCTCAACTGCTTGTTTCGAAATCACTTTAGATTTAGACCCTCCTAAAAACTTGCTGGTTTGCCTCAGTGCTCCAGGGGTTAGAGGATCTCGTTACCTGTCACGGAGTCAGGAGGCAACCCAAGGTAGAAAAGGAGAGTTGGGTTTCATTTACAGAATGTGGGCTTCTCATGGTCACGAAGATGAAGATCAAGAGAAGACAAGGCGGTATCATTGTGAGGTGGGTTCTCTAGGGGCTCAGACAGGTCTGAGAATCCTTCAAAAGATAAATACTGGCTTCAGGGTAAGGGAGTCCATTCCTCTCCCAGAAGTCACCTAAACATGGAAAGACCCAGACCTATGCCTGGCCTCCTCTGTAAGGAGGGTGAGGGCTTCCCAAGGTCGTTGACGGCACTGAATTAGCGACAGGCACAACCTCATCGTGTCATTCTCTGGGACCGGCAAAGACAGAGTGATGGAACTCAACTTCCTGTTCACTAGAGCCCTCCCATCACCGTGAGCAGAAGGCTCTCCACAGCCCCCAATCCAGGCATCTTTAATAGAACAGCTCTACATGGAATGTAAACAGCCCAGGGATTAAAGATTAATCACACTGAGATTAAATCTCAGGAGAAGGTAAGGCATTTCAAAAAACAGAGTGAAGTACGTCATCAAATAGGATGGAATCGTAAAGGCCAGCACCCACGGAGCAGGAAGAAACAGTTTCTAAGAAATCAGAAAACCACTCTTCCCCATTGTTATTACTGACATTTGAGAGTGAGCATGTTTTCTACCAAGAAATCGTGAACAGAATGTTACTCCCCACCTCATCAGTGCTTACATGACTGACAGGACACAAAGCTCAGAAGACTTTCCTCTCCACCCTGCTACCACCTGGCCATTCAGCTGCATATATTAAGAAGAACCTGTCTTGATTCACTGGCAGTTTCCGCCTTAAGCTCCAAAAGCCAAAGTCAGTTTGTGCGAATGAGAAGGACTGGCAGAGATTCTCAGATCTCTGGGCCTAGAAGAGGAGGCCCAGGCTGCACCAGAATCCTGTCTTGAGATCCACACTAAACAAGGTTCTCCAGAACCCCCAGCTCCTCTGAATCAGCCAAGCTCAGCAAGCATTTCTTGCAGATCCACTTCAAGCCCAGACCCTGAGGACACTGTGTGGAGACAGTCTGACTCCAGGGTGGGCTCCTAGAGCAGGCATTTGAGATCCAGAACCAGCTCCGCCCAGGCTGGAAGAGCTCCATCACCTGCTAGACAGGGCCCAGTTTGCCAAGGGCTGGAGAACCTCCAAGAGCCCTGTGAGGGCTGGGAATACCACGAAAACGCAGGGTCAGCAAGCAGGTGCTCCAGGTACAACGTGGACTTGAGTCATTTGTCAAACGCAAAAGCATTCTCACCCACAAATGCAACCTGTTCACCACACATCTACTCCCACACATTCTAGAAGTGAGCCTGCCAAGATGACCCGAAGACGCTGGAAGTTGGTGTTATTCCTGCAATTGATGAGGGGCTAACAGTGGCCACAGGTGTGGGAAAAGCCTCTCTGCGGGACAATTTCCTATTTGGATACACCCAAGTTTCTTTCTTTCTTTCTTTCTTTCTTTCTTTCTTTCTTTCTTTTTTTTTTTTTTTTAAGAGTTTTATTTATTTATTTGACAGAGAGAGAGAGAGATCACAAGTAGTCAGAGAGGCAGGCAGGGAGAGAGGGGGAAGCAGGCTCCACACTTAGCTGAGAGCCCGATGCGAGGCTCGATCACAGGAACCTGAGATCATGACCAGTTTCAACCAGTTTGTTTCAAAATCCTAATAAATGCCCTCTTTGAATCCAATATACAAACTCCTGCTCCCGGGGCTGTGCCGCCCCCTGACCCCACTCTGGGTTTCATGGAAGGGGTAGGTACACAGTATCTTCCTGTGCAAGCTATCAGTGGTCATAATAAGGCACCTCAGGGGGAAGCATGCAATGGGGGAAGGCGTGGAGTATTTAAGACTTCTCTTGAAGCTGTGGGCACCACTGGGGAGAGAAGTAGGCTGTCTTCTGAGATATCCCCAGGCTCTCTCCACAGCTCAGATCCACTCGCCTTCTTAAAATAAACAAGCCTCATCAATTGTGTGAGCTGAGGTTTTCTTTGCTCTTCACCATTTAGATACCTTATGTGTTTTTACGGCAACCTCCCTCCCCACCCCACCCCACCATTTATCACGTCATCTTATCACAGTCTCTTTTGGAGACGCAAATAGCACACTAATGTTTCCTTTTGTTAGGGTGAGTTGTCAATCTCTTCAGAAATGGAACAACTACAGACAGCTCTTTCTTTTGATCATCTTTCTGACACTTGCCTGAGCTGGGCTGATCCATCACAGAGAGCCTGGCTCAGAGGAGAGAGAGGCACACGCCGACAGTCAATCAGTATGGATGTCACTTTGTGTCCATCAAGAAAATATGTGATGTGAACTATCGTGTATTTTATTCTAGTAAATAGCCTTCCTTTTTCCTAAATCTTGTCTGTTTTTCCTGGGCTGACAGCATAAACACAACACCCAGAACTCTGCCATTTTAACACACATGTCTGAAAACTGACCTCTGTGTGCAGTTTTCAGCGGGCTTATGGATGACGAAGAAAGGGGAACACAAACACAGAGACTCGAAATGCCATGCATTTGGCTTAAGAGCGCCTTCTTAGAGTCAGAAATGTTCGGGTTTGGTGTGAAATTGCTACAAGGTTACATCATCCACCATCAACTTCCAGCCACTGGCAATCCTCTCATAGACAATAGTCACCATGTTCCAGATGGAGAACAATCAGAAGACTTTGGAGAATTATAGGGGAAAGCTAGGAACGTAAAGCCAGAAAAATATAATGTAGTCATTTCTCCAAATGAGTCTGTATACATCAGCCTAGTTCAAGCCCCAAGCTTTTTCTTGGAACGCTTTCTTCCCATGTGATGGGTGGAGAGAGGGAAAGGCATGTGGAATCAAGAAGTTAGGAAGGCTGGGATGGAGAAGGGAAGAAGAGATTTTGTATTTACATTTTTGTACTGGGTAAGCAGGCCAAGCACTAGCTGTGGATTGCCCCATTCCTTTCTTTCTAAGAATAGAAATGGATTTTAAAACAAAACAAAACAAAACAACCCACTAACTACCTATTTTGCCTATCCCTGAGCCTGCCTAAGATCTGTGGCTAGAATTATTAACCAACCATGTGAGACATTTAGAATAAATATGTAGGATTTTAAAGAGAAAAATCTGTAGAAAACCTAGATGTTCATTGATAGAAAATGGTTAAACAATTACAGGGACTCATACTATGGAATCATTCAATGCCATTGAAGAATGGCACACATATCTCTTGGTGCTCTGCTATAAGGGTGGAAATATTTTCCCTTCTTCCCTCCTAGGTTCTTTAGTTGATCTAATAATTAAAGTGACATAAAACAGATGAACAGGAGAAAATTTTTAATTTTGTATGTACAAAAACCCCAAAGATAGGTGATGCAAGGGCACATGAGGCACTTGAGGCTTATGTGCCATCCTGAACTGAGGAATAAGCCAGGGGCCTGGGCCTTCAAAGGGGAGGAAGACAATTCACAGGAAAATAAGAAGAGCAGATGTTTGATAATTAGGAGTTTGCCCTGCCATGTAGATAGTTCTTTCAGATAAAAAGTTCTCTCTGATAATAGCTCACTTTCTGGGCTAGACCCCCTATCTAAATTCTTTTAGGCAGTTACAGAAGGGGTAAAAGTTGTTCCTGTGTCTCCTGGGTCTCAATGGAATTTAGGATTAATATAATACTCCACATGCCAAAGTGGCATATTTGGGGGTGACATATTTTGCTCCCCTTCATTGCCACAGAACAATATCCAATTCGGTGTGGAGTGAAAACAACTTTCTGCTTTATCATATGCATAGTGCAATCCCATATTTCATTTCTAAAGAGGATACAAACACCAACTCTTAACAATGACTTACCCTTAAGTAATGAGACCATGAAAGACAAAATTTTATTTCTTTTACTTTTCAGATGTTTGTTTGAATTTTTTAAGACAAGTATTTATTTGTTTGGCTATTTCTTTTAAGCCGGTAAGAAAATTTTACTTTCTTTCATTCATACATAATCTCCTAGGGCAAAGAGGGTTATAGGAGAGAAAATTCATGAGCTTTTGTTGCTTTGGAGAAGAAGGTCTGTCTGTCCATCTATCTATCTTTCTATATCTTTGGGCCAAAAAAAAAAAAAAAAAATTTTTTTTTTTTTTAAATCCATGTTTTAAAAATTCCCAGGCAGTCTTTGCTCTCCTTGGCTGAGAAAATTAAGATTTTGCTGTGCTCTGCCACTACAAGTGAATTGAACTGAATTTGTTTAAATGGAAGAGAAACTAATTTCTTCTAGGCCTCCCACAAAGATCTAGGGATTCCACGACAAAGAAATAACAATCCCTGTGGCTTCAAAACTAAAAAGAATTCTGTAGAGTCAATATAAACAAACATCCTAATAAAAACCCCTTTTACTTTAAACACGTATCTCTGAGACTTATTTTTACTTGTCTTTTTGACTGAAAATAAAAGAGGTCTTTAAAAACAATTTTTTTTAAATGAACCCCTGATACGAAAATTCGGCAAATGTGCCAAGCCACAGCACTGGAGTTTTGTATGACAGACTCTTAAGTCCTAATAAAAAGCAAGGAGTATCACACCAAAAGCCTGGGGTGGGGTGTGGCTAATGGAGAGAAACAAGGGCAGTGATATTCATGGGTTACAGCAGAAAAAAAAAAAAATGCACTGTGTGTATTCATGGCAGCACTTTCCAGTCAAGTGGAAGGGGTGACATTACAACAACTTGACTGCATCACAGGGCTTGAGCCAGATACCTTATTTTTTTCTTGCTCCTTTGAATTTAAAGACTAGAATGATCTGTGAAGAAAGGAAATGCAACCTGATGAGGATTTTTTAAATGACTTCTAAAACCTACTGACATAGTGAGTAGACCCAAACACACTTTCTGTCCATCCCGCTCCAAGACTGGCCTGGCTTGGGGCTACCGCATAACAGAAGCCCAGAACGCACACACCAGCAGGCACGCACGCATGCATGCACACACACAGAGTCCTCCCGGCTGTGCTGTAGGATGACTGCATGCTAGAAAAAGACCAAAAGAGATGGACAACACAAAAATGTGGAAGTATTTACACACTTAATAACAGGAAAATAGGATTACAAAGCCTTTGGGATAAGTTTGATCATCGATGCTTCCCTAATGGCAATTTTTAAATACAATCACAAGAGAACAGTGCTAAGTGTCTATCCATGAGGAAGTAGTTTACAAATTATGGTACACCTAATAATGGGATACAGCCATTACAAACGATGTTTTATGTTTGCTGACACAGAAGGACACTATATAAAGCAGTAATTATATAAATTACATATTTGTGATACTGTAAACATGAGGTTTTATTGATATTTTATAAGATAGTTTATATAAATATTTTATCATATAAATACTATATAATTTAAAATTTACATTTTATTATACTACATAAAGTGAGAGGATCCGACTACAATATTCCATGGAGAATTTTCTTTATTTTTGTAAAATGTCTGATAAATGTAAAACAACTAGTCAACAGTATAATACAGAGAGAACGGAATTTAAAAATGTGATATGTACATTACACATGTTGGAGAGAGACCACGGCAATGGTACTGATTAGGAGAGGGCACAACAGAGTTTGTATGGTACAAGAAATGTTTTAATCTAGATGATGGTGACATGGATGTACACTATCTTTAAAGACCTTTTAAATATTGAGATGTGTACTTATGATTTGTGCACTTTTCTACATGTATTTTATATCTCAATGTAAAAAAAAAAAAGCATAGGACCAAAATATTAATGATACTATCTTTGGAAAATATGGTTGATTTTTATTTTGCAGAGTCATCTTTCTCTAATAGATTTTTTACAAGAACCACCTATTTATTTTATAATCTGAAAAAAAATAATAAAGCAGTTACTTAGAAGACAAATAAAGTCATAGAGACCAGGATTGCAGTGATTTTTCAGAAATTTTCAGAATGACAGAGTGTCCCACGAGCAGACTCATTTTGGGATTGGCAGTAGATGCAGATTTTCCATATCACTTTTTCTATACAGTGTACAAATTTCGCCCAATCTCAACTAAATCAACAGTTTTCACTTCATGGTTAAAAGGTGTAAGTAACATGGAGACCTAATCCTCCTGCCTCATTAGGAAAATATCCAACCAAAAGAGGTCATCAACCAGAGCAGTGTCCAGCCCGGGAGGGAAGTGAATGAGAGAGGAGATGAAGGAAACCCTGTCTCGGATTCCTGCAGCTCTGGCCTACAAGTTGAAGGGCTCCGTTGAGGTGTGTTGCTGTGTACGTGCCAGGTTATGTTTATTTCATGTTCTGAATGATTCCTTTTTAACCTACCAAGTATTTATAGCCCATAGAAACTCAGAGATGAAAGTTTTTCCAATGTGCAAAAGCCACAAATGACAAAATCTTGTTAGAGTGGCCGAAGCCAGGAGGGCTCTCAAGCCCGTGTGTGTGTCTGTCCGTCTGAAGCCCCGTTCATTACGACTGAGCTTTTCTGGGCTGGTCCTCAGCAGAGAATGGGTGACCCTAGGAAACCATCGCGACCACTGTGTTATGAGCTGAAGGAGAGCCATTGAACACAACAAAAAGAATGCTTCAAGGACGCATTGCAACACAATCAGAACCATGCCACCGGCTCTGATGACTAGGAGGTGACAGCAGGAGTGACACAATTAGGGACAGGAGTGGTTCAATTTAGGGGGAAAAAACCAACAGAAGTATGCTGTTTGTGGGACAAAGAGGCTGAGTTCTAAAGTACCCCCAATAAGCAGCTTCCACAAAAAGCTGACCATGTGCACGTGGCAGGCTCTGCAGACTGCTCTTTCAGCCACACTCAGACCTGGCACTCTAAAAAGAGTCAGGGGCAGCGGGCTTGCAGGCAAGGGAGCGTGGAGCCGCGTGAGAATATGCGTATGCCCTCACCTACCACAGACAGTCCGGGCCAAACAAAGCTGTGCCTGGCAGGACTGGTGAGTCTCCAGCCTGTTTCTGCTCTCCTGCTTCTTCCCCATTCCCCCCTCCCTAGAACGCCCCGCTTTATGCATTCTAAAGTGATAAGCCAGTATAAATCCCCACATCTCATTTGTTCAGCCATTTTGGTTACAAAGCTCAGTCAGCCCATCAGCGAACGCCTTGCCTCTAGACAAATTCACAGCAATAAGAGCTTTATAATCTTCTGGTAGTACAGGCTGGAAAAAGCTATGTCCCGCCTAGCAGGAATTCTAATGAAGTACATTATACCCTCAACAATGGCTAGTATCAAGAATAACTAGGGGAAGATATCAATGAAGAAGACAAGTGGAATAAAATATGTATTTAACCAAGCCAGTTTCCTGGAATACCAGACCTAGGTTAGTCTTTTATAAATATGTTCAAAACTCACCCATGAAAATGATCTCAACCATGCTTTGATATGCTGTTGTGGCAGGAATGACAAGGATTCTCTTTGGTTCTTCATCTCACCAAGCAACTCTTGACTTCAAGAGTTGGGGAAATGGAGTTCATGGGTGTCAAAGAAACAACTGTACCAATACTCTGACCACAGACATCTTTGACTTCTAGAAGGGTTCAGGGTATAAATATTTAACTTCTTTAGCAATTCTTAAAGGCACATCTGAACGCAGTTCACCATAACATTAGTGAGAGGAATCTACAAACATCTTTTGGGAAAGATAAGTCCTGTAAATCCTATCAGTTTTAGGGACTATTCAATAGCAATAGGCACAAGACTAGTCTGCCTTGGAAAAAAGAACAGACTTTGAATTGACCACTTTGCAGGCACTTCAAGAACAGTGTATTGGATTCAGGGATTTTGAGTATGGTTGTGTAGTTTTTATACTGAACAAATCCAGGGAGTACCACTCAAATAAACTATCATATACAAGCTAATCTACTATACATGAAGGTATTGTTTAACAACTAACAAAGTAAATGAATGTTTAGTTTGAGCTACTGTTCTCCAGAATCGGTGTTAAGTACTAGCTCTTCTGTTCTCTTCAGCATTCTCTTTCAGGTGTAAGGGCGGTGTCATGCCTGCACATGCCTTTACCTTTGTCTATCTAACCCCTGTCCCCAAAGTCCACCTAGCATAGAACAGGTAGTTGGGAGTCTTCATACTGCCATACAGCAATAAAGAGCAAGACTGGTTGTTTCCATGCACTGAATTTCTACTATGCGCTGAGGCCCTTACAGATTGTTAGTCCCTTACAACTAAGAGAGGTTGACTGGTTCCCAGTGAAACTCAGGTCTGTCTAGCCCCAGAGGTCAGTGTTTCTCTCCAGTTCCTCTGACCTTCCACCAGTTCCCGTGGGCATGCAGCACTTTCCAGCCCAGGAATGCCGTCCTGCTCCTCCTCTGAGTCCTCAGCTTCCCCATCACTTCCTCAAAATATGTTAGGCCTCCCCAGCACTTTTTCCACATGGATGCTGGGTGTTCATTTGTACTTGTACTTGTGAAGCTGCCAGGCGGGACTGTGTCTGTTACCCACATAACCAGGTGCCTAGTGCCTGGTACAGATAGGGCTTACTAACACCTGATGGATGGATGGATAGATGGATGAATGAATGCATGAGTGAAAAAATGGCCAGAGGGCAGGGCAGATACTAAAATAATACTCCTCTCCAAACTGCTTCTAGTTTAGCCACACGTGATTTTAATTGTGGAAAAAACTCACAAATTGACACCTACACCTTCCTTCTCAAAGTTATTTTCTGAGTTCCTATCAGGTGCTTCTATCAGCCGCCCCAAGGAGCCTCCCAATCCCTTCTGCTCTGGTCTCCCAGCAAGGCCCTTGGCTTGCCACCGCTAGCCACAGAGGGCTCCCCACAGAGGGCTTCCTGACCTTCCCTGGATGATGACATTCCCACCTCACTTCTCACAAGGTAGCCAGCCGTGCTTCCTAGATTGTCTGGTAAAATGAGAGGCTTTCACTGTTCTTAAGTTAATGTGACTCAGTCCTGCCACTAAGTACAATATTACTCATGAGTTCCGTGTACAATGATCATATTATAGTGATATAATACACTGTGACAATCTTGATACTTTAGTCTGACAAGCCAACAAACCTGACAATCTCGTTTTAAGGCATCTGCAATTTAAAAAAAAAAATGTACACTCTAATGTCACTGCACCCTCCCCATGAAAGGAGGGGTTGAACCCGCCTGGAGTATGACATTCTGAGATGCTGTCAGAATTCTTGAAGTTAAACAAAAATCCTCTTGGTGTTACAAGTAAGAAGACAATAGCAGCCACTACCTGAATAGATAGCTGTCACTCCAGACGACAGCCTGCCTGCTATTCAGAGATGGGACTTTTGAGGGGGACGCTACGCTGAGGCTTCGGTGGGCGTTTCTGCTGGTTTCCAGACTCCAGCTGCTGGTGGGTAGGGGGCCCTCACCTGGCGTGGCTGGTCCCTCAGGGGCAGGCTGTGGTTCTGTGTCTGGTGAACAGAGGCTACCATTGTGAACTGACACAGTAGCCCCGTTATAGGATAAGCCGGTATCCACTGTCTATATTAATCCAGAAAACTACAGTACAAAGCTATGTTGAACCATATCTTGTCAAGATTTAATGTTCCCATTTCATTGTTACAGTATTTTTTAAAACTGTGCCTGCCCTCAGATCAATGCATTTTTTTTTGCTTTTTTACATAGACTCGCAATCAAATTAATTACTCACATCCCTTAAAAACACACATACACACACACACACAACTTAGCTCCATACTATAAATAGGAGAGTAAAAATCCTAGCTAGTTCTGAGCCTTCCGAAGAGGAAGAAACCCCAAGGAGCTTGTAAAAACCATCAACTGTGCTTGCATCGGGGCAGGCGCCATGCTCAGCGGCTGGTTTTGAAAACGCTGAGCCGAACCTGCACCTTGGCGGGCAGAGTCAAGCCCTCAGACTTGAAGGGCGGCATATGTCTGGAATCGTTTTCCAGGCTTAATAAGAAGCCTTGTCCTTCCCAGGCATCAGATTAGTGCTCCTCTGTGACCCCAGCATGCCGACAACTCCAAGTGGCTGAGATGATGCTCACCTTTGGGGAAAAGAATGCTCTAATCTTGGTCCTGTTGAAGCCGCAAGAACCCCCCCTCCCCCCTTGCGTGTCCTTGGTCTTTTCTCTTGTTTGCTTTTGTGGTCTGGATACACTGATCCTTTCCTGCCTGGGTGAGAGAGCAGCGCCAGGCCTGTGGGGCTCCCTCCCTCACATCCTCATCTGGGTAGCAGGCTTTTTCAACCCCCAGTCCTTCTTCACAGGTAGGAAGCACATCACAACTCATTAGTAATTTACTGCTACAGTAATTTTTATAATTACTGCCAGGAGGCCTCATTAAATTTGATCTAATGAATAAATATTGTATTTTTCAACGTGATTACCAGAACAGCTTAAGCTGAGTGCCATAAACAATTATTTTCCTCACTACTCAGGATGTTGGTGACTATTGATTTTTATTTCATAAAGAATTTACTGTAGTAATACCAATATAAATGACTTCAGGAATAGGCAACATCCCCTATGTCGATTTGCAAGCAACATACAGTCCCAGAAACAGCTGAAGGGGAAGACTGGGAGTCAGGAAGAAAGAAAAATCTGTCCAGAGTAGAGGTGTGCTGAGTGTCTGTGGCCAAGGCAAGGCTAGGTGGGCACTGGCTGCGGCTGCTCTGACTTCCGATTGTGAGCGGAGATGGAAACCTGTGATGCCTGGCATGTGGGTAATGAGCTCCCACACTGAACAATAATGCCGGCAGTTGATTTTTGCATTTCATAAAATAGAGTCAATAAATTCTGCTCAGTTTCAAATCTCCAAAGTAAATCATAAGACCAGGCTACAATAGAGGAGACGCATACCAAACTAGTTATTCATGTGCGTTTCTTTAGTTCCATTAATTATCTTGTACTTTCCTCTTTTCTGGTTTGCAATGTCCTATAAACAAAATTCTGAATCTTAACTAGTGGGATGGATATTTCCACATATCTTCTGCTCTTTATTCCACTTACTACCCCATCCTCCTCATGTCTAAGCTACTGTGAAACATGAAAGGATTCTCTGTGATTTTTTATTTCTCCTTCTCTAAACAAAGCAACAATTTGCTGCCCCAAGTGACCCTCACTTCTCCTGGCTGGCTCACTGACTGCTCTCATCAGACCTCTTCTCTATCCCAGAGAGGTCATCCTCAACTCTGGCTGCACATTAGAATCATGGAGAAACTTTTAAAACTTGCTGATACCCAGGCCTGCCCCACAGATTGTGATTTGATTGGTCTGGGGTAGGATCCAGCTATAGCTCTTCTGTTTGGAACTCACCGGATGATACTGATGGGCAGCCAGGGTCTAAAGCCACTGCCCTGGGGGGCAAGTAGATAAAGGCAGGAGGTAGATAAACCAGATAGGAGCCAGAGTTCCAGGCCCAAGACTACCAGAATGTCCTGTGCATAGTTTTTAATGGGCTGAATTCTGTCTTCCTCAAATCCATATAAAGTTCTAACCTCTAGTACCTTAGAATGCAACTTTATTTGGAAATAAGGCCTTCTAAGAAGTAATTAAGGTAAAATGAGGTCATATGAGTAATCCAATATGACAGTGTCCTTAGAAGAAGAGGAGCAGAGGACACAGACAAGCACAAAGGCAAGACCAGGTGCCATCTGCAAGCCAAGGAAACAGGCTTTAGAAGAAACCAACCCTGCCAACACCTTGATCTCAGACATCTAGTGTCCAGAATTGTGAGAAAATATGCTTAAACCACGAGTCTGTAATATTTTTTTATGGCCAGCCCTAGCAAACTAATACAATAGGCTTCTGATTTATGGAGTCTATTGGCTAAGAGTGATTCTGGAGATGGACAGAGCCAGGTGCAAACCCAAGGGCTGTCACTTACTAGATGTCTTTGCCTTGATTTGCTGGTAACCTATTGATTTGCTGGTAACCTATTACCTATTGCTGGTAACCTATATGACCTCAAAACTCAGTGGCATAAAACACCTCTTTGTCACACTTAGAGATTCCATGATCCAGGAATTTGGACAGGGCATAATGGGGGCAATTTGCTTCTGTTCTATAATGTCTGGGGCCTCAGCTGGGAGACTAGAAGGACAGAATGACTCCAAGTCCTGTTTTCTCACATATCTGGTGACTGATGCCAGCTGCTGGTTGGAACCTTCATTGACATTGTTAGCCAGAAAATCAACATATGCCTCTTCATGGAGCCTGGGCTTCCTCACAGCATGGCACTTGGATGCCAAGGGCAAGAATCCCCTCAAGGAAAGAGACAGTAAGAAGCTATTCCACCTTTTTAAACCTGGCTTCATAAGTCATAAAGCAGCAGTATTTCCAGAATGTTCTATTCATCAAGGCAATTACAAACACTTGTCCAGTTTCAATAAGAGGGAAGTAGACTCCAAGGCAAGAGGGAAGGGCAGTGTTCTGGAAAAGCAGGTGGGACAAAAGATATTGTTATGGCCATTTTTTGGAAAATGTGATCTGCTACCTTTTGACTAATTTCTATACTTCTTTGAACCTCTGCTTCCTCATCCTTAAACTAGAATAATGTAAACAGACTCATCCGATTGTTATAAGGATTAAAATGGCAACTTTAGAGCAGGGCGCCTGACAAATAAAAAGTACTTAGGAAGTTCTGGCTGCTCCTAATATTTAGGGCCAATGCCCCTTAATATCTGATCAGGCCTTGAAATGTGATGAGTAAAAAGGCAAAGGTCAAGAGGTCAACAGATAATGTCTAAGTTGATAAATCAAGGACTATCAGGAGAGAGATATTATCTGAAATATGATGGTTTTTGTATCCCTCAAAAGTTACAAAATTGAAATTAAAAGTGATTGCATCCAGGAGAGTAGGACTGGGTTCTGTAAAAGAGAGGAAAAGCATTGGTGCTTTTCATTATGAATCATTCAGAACTATTTGATTGTTTTAACCAAATGCATGTGTTACTTTAATTTTTTTTAAGATTTTATTTATGTGACAGACAGATCACAAGTAGGCAGAGAGAGAGAGGAGGAAGCAGGCTCCCCGCTGAGCAGAGAGCCCAATGCAGGGCTCGATCCCAGGACCCTGGGATCATGACCTGAGCTGAAGGCAGAGGCTTTAACCTACTGAGCCACCCAGGTGCCCCACATTACTTTAATTTTAAGAAAGAAAAAGAAGGACCCATTAAAAAGACCTGCCAGGGGGGGCGCCTGGGTGGCTCAGTGGGTTAAGCCACTGCCTTCAGCTCAGGTCATGATCCCAGGGTCCTGGGATCGAGTCCCACATCGGGCTCTCTGCTCGGCGGGGAGCCTGCTTCCTCCTCTCTCTCTCTCTGCCTGCTCTCTGCCTACTTGTGATTTTCCTCTGTCAAATAAATAAATAAAATCTTTTAAAAAAAAGGACCTGCCAGAAGTGGCTGTCCCAAATAAATGTCAAAAATTACTATTACTTATCTTTATAGTATATTTAAATTATGTTTCCTAACAGTGAGGCATTATATGTAGAACATAATCTTAGCGGGGCGCCTGGGTGGCTCAGTGGGTTAAAGCCTCTGCTTTCGACTCGGGTCATGATCCCAGGGTCCTGGGATCGAGCCCCGCGTAGGGCTCTCTGCTCCGCAGGGAACCTGCTTTCCCCCTCCTCTCTCTGCCTGCTTCTCTGCCTACTTGTGATTTCTCTCTCTGTGTCAAATAAATAAAATCTTTAAAAAAAAAAAAAAGAACATAATCTTAGCAATGTTAACAATACTTATATTCAGTATCCATGAGTAACCCAAATACTAACTGTAGTTATCTGTGAGTGGTAGAATTATGGGGATTTTAATCATGAAACTCTAATTTTGTATAATAAGTAATCAAAAGACACTTTTATAACTATCCAAATACACTGAACAACAACAAAAAAATACACTTAAAAAAAAGATGAATATAAACTCATTTCCCAGATCTCTCTTTTCTTTCCTCCCCAACATTTCAGTCAGCATTTTCAAATAAAGTATTACTTACGTTTAATTTAAGAGCATTAACTTCTTGTTAATAAAGTAGTGCTGAAATGCTCATACCCAGGTAGGTTAGACTAAGGAGGGTGGCAATATCCTTCAGCATTTAGATAGACTGCGGGTCAGAGAGTGACCGTTAAACCCAAAGAATTAGCAAAAATTCTCAAGGATGCACTGGTGGGAATACAATTCCCTTAATAATAATAGTAACTTCAATATACAAAAATGAATTGTATTTCTATATATAAGCAGTAAATGACCTGAAAATTTAAAAAGTAATTTTAGTTATAATATCATCACAAAGAATAAAATCCTTGGGAATAAATTTAACCAGGGAGACACAGGACTTATACACTGGAAACTACATACTATTGAAAGAAATTAAGGAAAACCTAAATAAACAGAAAGACATCCCCTGTTCATGGATTAGAAGACTTAATATTGTTAATATGGCAATATTCCTTAAATTTAACTACAGATTAAATGCAATCCTTATCAAAACTCCAACTTCCATTTTTGTAGCAATAGATAAGCTATCCTTAAGATTAATATAAAATTGCAAAGCATCCTGAATAGTCAAAACAATCTTGAAAAAGAAGAAATGTGAAAGGTCACACTTCCCAATTTTGCAACTTAGCATAAAACTGCAGTAATCAAAAAACAGTATGGTATTGGCATATAAAGATATAAAGATCAATGGGACAGGACTGAAAGTCCAGAAATAAACCCATATATCTATGGTTAATTGATTTTCAACAAGGGTACCAATATCATTTAATGGGAAAAGAAGAATCTTTTCAGCAAATGGTGCTGGGACAGTGGGATATCCATGTGCAAAAGAATAAAGCTGAATCTTTACCTCACACCATATATGGAATAAACTCAAAATGGATCACAGTCCTAAATGTAAGAGTTAAAGCTCTAGGAACACCTGGGTGACTCAGTCAGTTAGGTGCCTGCCTTTGACTCAGGTCACATGACTCCAGAGTCCTGGGATGGTGTCCTGCATCAGGTTCCTTGTTCAGCGGGAAGCCTGCTTCTCCCTCTGCCTGCCGCTTCATTCCTCCTGCTTGTGCGCTCTCTCTCTGACAAATAAATAAATAAAGTCTATTTTTAAAAAGTTAGAACTATAAAACTCTTAGAAAAAAACATGGACGTAAATCTTCACAGTGTTGGATCTGGCAATAGATTCTTAGATAATCTACAACACTAAAAATACAACCAACAAAAGAAAAACTATGTAAACTGGACTCTGTTAAAATGAAAACTTCTGTCCATCAAAAAACACAATCAAGCATTTGAAAAGACAGTCTGGCAGTTACTCAAAACAATTAAAAATAGTTATTACATGACCCAGCAATTCCACTCTTAGATATACACCCAAGAGAATTGAAACCAGGTGTTCAAACAAAATCTTGTAAACAAATGTTCGTAACAGGACTGTTCACAATAGCCAAAAGGTGAAAACAACCAAAATATCCATCAACTGATGATGAATAAATTGTGATATATCCATACAATGTAGTACTATTTGGCCATAAAAAGGACTGAAGTACTGATACCTACTACAAGATGAATCTTGCAAACATTATGCTAAGTGAAAGAAGCCAGAGACAGAAAGCCACATATTATATGTTCCCGGATGTCCAGAACAGGCAAACCCATAAACACAGAAAGTAAATGAGCACCATGAGCTGGGGGAGGTGAGGGGAAGAGAAGTGACCACTTAATTAGTACCCAGTTTCTTCTGTGAATGATGAAAATGTTCTGGAGTTACATAGTGTCAGTGGTTGCATGACATTGTCAATGTACTGGAAGTTACCAAATTGCACGTTCTTAAATAGTTAAAATGATAAATTTTATGTTAAGTGAATTTTACTTCAATTTTTTTAAGGAAAAAAAAGTAAATTTAAATAGTAGGCGAAGATCCAGCAAGCTTGATATTGAATTGTTTCCAAAACACAGTTCTCTGATAAAGCAAACTAAGTTGCAACAGAACCTCTCCCTTACCAAGGGCAGCTCTCCAATTCTGAAGAGTCCCACATCTCGCCTTGCTGAACTCAATTAATAGAGTTCTTGGTGTCTGCCCTAATCATCATGCAGACAGATAAAATTTAGTTAATATCCTTCTCTCCCTCCCCAACACTGAAAAATAAGATAAATAGAATCTATCTCCATAATTTTACTTAGTCATTTAGTTCAGTAGCATCTGTTTATCATGATTTACAAGAATTTGGATGGCAATGAGAATTGCAGGAAACATTTGCATAAAGGAATTTTATTTACATATTTTTCCTCCTTACGCACTAGGATACTCAAATTGGTCACGTCTTGGAAATTCAGACAGGCTCCAGCGGTGATTATTACCTTTTTAAAAGCCATACTGTATGGTCTTCAAGAAGTGAGAAACATTTACAGCTATTCAATTTAACAGACAAACTTGAGGATCAGTCTTTTTAAGAACATGTACTCAAATAAAAATAAGAGAAAACTGAAACAGTTCCTGCTGAAACGGCTTGCCTACTAAGCATGCAAGAAAAGAGAAACTGACTTCCCTAGCATAAACTTACAGAACAGTTTGTCCTTGGGTGTCTGAGTAGGAGAGAAAACCAATCTCCTCCAAATCTTTTTGTCTGAAACTTTAAAGGTTAATTTAATGCTCATGTATGTGAGTATATTTCAGAACTCTTATACAATATTCTATATATAGTAGAGTTAATGTTTCTCTCTCCTATAAATACAGTTAAATAAAAGAGGCAAGATAGAAAAAAGTACGTAGTGAGAACTATGTTGCCATTTATCTGAGATGGCAAGAGGAGGCTACAAATATTTAGACATATCTGCTTACATTTATGAAAATCAAAGTCATAAAATTTTATAAGTGTTTACCCAGAGAGAGAGGATCAGGGTGAAAGGACAGAAATACCATCTAGTTTCTCTAAAAACATCCTACGTTTTTATGTATGTAAGCTTGACTTTGAAAATATATAATTGTTTTACATCTTTATAAAACTAAATTAAATCCTAATTTTTTAAAAAGCAGTCTTTAAAATCAAAAGCAAAATAAAACAAATGGACCTAGCAGAGTATTAAGCTTGTGGTTTAACCACATAAAGAGGAAGTGTTCAAATTATTTTTAAAACAGTAATTTGTACCAAATGATTTATACTGGGGACCAAACCAAAAAAATATTAAACTGTTCTCGGTAAATGATTTACATTTTCGTAATAATATTGGTATTATTCTGAAACCATATAGATGTATATAATATTTACTAATTTACTAATTTTTGTGTATTTACTAATATATACTAGATTTACTAATATATTACTAGTAAATATATAAATACTAAAATATGTAATTGCTTATATATAAGCACATTTATATAATGGTATATATATGTACATGTATAATATACAGATAAATAGCAGATACACATGGAAGAAATGTGTTTTGAAAACAAAACACTTTGGAGAAATGATGAGTCTAGGTTTGGAGCAGAAAATGTAAAAGGTGAGCCTGGAACATTTTGTCTTATCAGAAAACAAAAGAAACTATCAAAAAACCACTGTGGTCATATCAGAAGAATTCAGGAGTCTACCTGAAGAGGCTCCCACTGCGACAAAATTGGACATTAATAAGAAAAGTAACTACAATGGATTGAAACACATCAAATATTTGAAAAATTCAGGAGGTCATATGATACTTAAAAATAAACAAACAGCACCAAAACTCCCAAAAACCTTGGTAGGCAACACTGAAAGATACCAGAAACCTAATTTTTGATTCTGAAAACTGGTTAAACAACAAATCAAGTCCTTAATATGCTTTTTCTGTACAAACTCTACCTTGGATAATTAAATCATCCACTAGGGAATGTTTCCAGTTGATTAATGAAGAAGGAAAGAGAGAATGTACAGGAAGTGTTCATCAGTGGCTATAACAATATAAAAAGGGAGACAACAGGATGGTAAGAGTCTTCTGATGTTAGTACAGAACATTAACTATGAAGTATTTTTGCATCAAAATTAGATCAAGTTTCTGAATCTAACAGAGAAGAAAGAGGAGCACGTTAAATAAGACCATGGGTCAATTAGTAAAATGCGGAAAATTCTATAGGAAAATTAACCGTCCTTTTTTTTTTAACAAATAAACTGCAAGGGGGATAAAGGGAGAGGGAACCTATGAATTAAAAGAGATTTTAAGTAGATAAATAAATAAGAGTTAAGACTCCTGAATTCAAATTAAAACAACTATATAAAACGTGTGAGGGGTGTAGGATAGTGAAAAGTTGAACAATCTGTATTTGATATGTATTTATTTATTTTTACTTTTTAAGCCCAATGTGGGGTTTGAAGTCACAACACAGAGATCAAGACCTGAGCTGACATCAAGAGTTGGATGCTTAACCAACTGAGCCACCCAGGTGCCCCAAAAGAGTTGGGACTCTTGATTTCAGCTCAGGTTATGATCTCAGAGCCTTGGGATCAAGTCCCACCATGGGTTCTGAGTTCGGTGGGGCATCTGCTTGAGATTCTCTCCCTCTACCTCTGTCCTATACGCACTCTCTCTCTAAAATACACACATAAATCTTAAAAACAACAACAACAATAACAACAAAAAACAGAATCCAGTGGACTGGGATGAATAAAGCAATATAGTCAAAACAGAATGAACAATGAGTTTTTTTGTTTTTTAAAGCTAGTGTTTTTTGTTTTTTTAAGATTTCTTATTTATTGGGGCACCTAGGTGGCTCAGTGGGTTAAAGCCTCTGCCTTTGGCTCAGGTCACGATCCCAGGGTCCTGGGATCAAGCCCTGCATCGCGCTCTCTGCTCTGCAGAGAGCCTGCTTCCTCCTCTCTCTGCCTGCCTCTCTGCTACTTGTGATCTCTGCCTGTCAAATAAATAAATAAATAATCTTAAAAAAAAAAAAAAAAGATTTATTTTTTTATTTGACAGAGAGACAGCAAGAGAGGGAATATAAGCAGGGAAGTGGGGAAGGGAGAAGCAGACTTCCCATTGATCAGGGACCTTGATGCGGGGCTTGATCCCAGAACCCTAGAATCATGACCTGAGCAGAAGGCAGCCGCTTGAGGACTGAGCAATCCAGGAAAAACTAAAATAAATACATAACTATAGGGGCGCCTGGGTGGCTCAGTGGGTTGTGCCGCTGCCTTCGGCTCAGGTCATGATCTCAGGGTCCTGGGATCGAGTCCCGCGTCGGGCTCTCTGCTCGGCAGGGAGCCTGCTTCCTCCTCTCTCTCTGCCTGCCTCTCTGCCTACTTGTGACCTCTCTCTGTCAAATAAATAAATAAATAAACTATAAATAAATAAATAAATAAATAAATAACTATAGGTGGTAGGGATTACGCATTATGATCAAAGGACGTAGACAGATGCATCAGAAGTCCAATGTTTGATCTATTATCTTCTTTCTTGGGCTAGGGGAACAAACACGTATGGGCTCATAAGTCTTTAGAAGGTACTTAACCAGGGCGCCTGGGTGGCTCAGTGGGTTAAAGCCTCTGCCTTCGGCTCAGGTCATGATCCCAGGATCCTGGGATGGAGTCCCACATTGGGCTCTCTGCCTCTCTCCCTCTCTGCCTGCCTCTCTGCCTACTTGTGATCTCTGTCAAATAAATAAATAAAATCTTTAAAAAAAAAAAAAAAGAAGGTACTTAACCTCACTGGGTCTCTTCATCTCTAAAACACCTGCTATGAAAAGCTAACATACATGCCGTATTGAGCAATGTGCAATACCTAGGAGGTGCTCAACCAACTCTAGTTTTCTTCCTCTGGCAAATATTTATAAAGTTGCACTGAGCACTGCTGCAATCACACATTACCAGCAGGTAGTTTCATGTGAACACTTCCAATAAACTTCCTTAAATTCAAGGCACAGGATTACATAAAACATTGCTTCTTATTTGGCTAGCGATGCATTTCTGTAATCCTACAGGTGGAGTCCACCTACAGTGAACCATGCATGCCTCTTGTTCTGGCATCTAATCAAGTAGCTCACCTCCTCTCCTCCCATCTGTGGGCAGCACTCAAGTTTACCAGCTTAGGTCTACAAAACAGCCCCACACTCTCCCAAATTTCTAAGCTATTGCCTTCCTTCATCACTGTAACTAAGGGTTACTTTACTTTCTAGAACTCTATTTTAACTACAACATTACTCATAATAGCAAAAGATTATTAATTCAGATACCCCAATTTTGGAAGCTATTTAAGTAAAATATGTATCATCCATATAATAATGGATATTATTATTAAAAAATTATTAAATGGATAGCCATTTAAAATGTTTTGACCTCCTTAATGCTAAAGAAGTTGTACCTGTAGTAGAAATACTACCCTATAAAACAAAATGCAAGGGAGACTGAAAAAAACAAAATCTTAGTGGTTTTTAGCCCTAAATGGTGTCTCCTTTGTTTCTTGCTCTTTCAAACAAGTCTTTCACCACCTTGATATTATAGTGGATGGAGGCCCATATCTGGAACATGCCAGTTTTCTCTGCAGCCAAGAGTCCATTTCTTACAACATCTCTAAGCAAATTCCCCAGCTTCTTGCAGCCACTCCAAGCTTTAGTGCCTTCTTCACTGTCTCACCAACACCTCCTTTGCAAGTTCTTGTCCCCTCTTCTCTTCAGCCTCCCTCAACGTTGTGATTATTTAAAAGGTTGTCTTCTACCCACAGGAATTTAACGCCCTATAGTTGAAAGCCTCAGGAGTTGCCAACGTCCCTGCTGGATCATCCAGTACCGGGGTTTCCCACTATCCCTGATCACAGAGGCTCCCAGCCCCCTCCCGGACCTTCCATCTCCCTCTGCTTAACAGTTTCTGCAAAAGCCACCTTGGCACCCAGTTTGCCCTTGTTCTCACTGACAGAACCTGATTAACACCTCCTGCTGTTCTAAGGCAGGCAAGCTCGGCTTAGTTTAAAAAAAAAAAAAGATAAAGTCCTCCTCCCTGGAGCAACCCTTTAGCTCTGACATTTTAGCTATGTGGCATTGGGCATTTTTCTCAACTTCTCTGGATTTACTTCCTCATCTTTAAGATACTACCCCACAAATGTATGGTTAACATTACGATAAAATAACATTTGCTCACCTTTTATTCCCCTCGGGACTTGCTATCACTTTCCTCTCAGAACCTAATACTTTGGCAGCTACGCTTCAAAGCACTGAACTCTTACTCCATTCCCCTGGTATGCAAATAACCCAATTTTCCACCTGACCTTGAGCCATCAAGAGCTCCCTCTCACTTCTTTTAAAAGCAAAATAAGACACAAATATGCCCCTCTTGCAGCGTCTCCTACTGCCTCTGGCCCCCTTCGTTATTAAACCACTGCAGGCTATGACTACAGTCTATTCCATTCCTCAAACCCTTAGTCCGTGAAGGTCAAGGTGGACAGCCTCTCTACCTCGGGAACCCAGGCTGGAGAGACAAGTGTAAAGACTGTTCCTGGAGCATAAATGCTGTAAAGTACTCTTCACACCTAATCGTCAAAACTTGAGTTCTCTCTCTGGGGCTCCTGGGTGACTCAGTCCGTTAAGCGCCGGCTCGGGTCGTGATGGGTGGGCCAGCGGTGCGGGTTAGAGCCCCGCACTCCGTTCCCTCCTCCGTGGTGAGCTTGCTTCTTCTACCTCACCCTCTGCCGCTCCCCCTGGTTGTGCTTTCTCTAGCTCTCTGTCAAATAAATACATAAAAATCTTAAAAGCAACAAAAATAACCAAAAAATCTTGAGTTCTCTCCTTTTCCGGAAAAGCCAACAAGATGGCGGAAGTGGAGCGGAAGCAGCACCGGACCTCCCTCAAGTTCACCTACTGCCGCCGGGGCCTTGATCAGCTTCTGGACTTGATCCTGCAGCAGCTCATGCACCTGCTCAGGCCCGGCTCCTGGACTTATTCCATCGAGGAGCAGCACCTCTTTGGGAGCCCGGCGGCTGGGTGGCCGTCCTGAGGGCACGCGAGGTGGCAAAAGGAGCCACCCGTGAGGCTGAGCGCCTGCGCGAGGCGCAAGAGGCGCCGCCCACAGAGGGGCCCCAGGAGGCTAAGGTGCACCTGTCCCGGGGGGTTGGTGGGCGGCGAGGTGGGTGTCTACGACCGCAGGACCCCCAGCCAGGTGGGTATCAAGCCCCGAGATGAGTGGCTGCAACCTGGGGAGGTTCTCCATTACCTACAGGCCAGTGAAGCTCGGCTGGCCTGGCATTGGAGGCACGCACTCCTTCCGCTTCACCCCTCTGTAAGTGACCAGCTCAGCCAGTACACAGGCTTCTCTTATAATTCAAGTTCTTTCAACTCGAAGGATGGTATGTGGAGCTTTGCACTGGGGTGTGTGGGATCGAGTTCGGGGCCTCGAGGCACGGCTGACTGCTCAACTGATGGGTTTATTTTTTGTAAGATGGGAGCCTTTATTAAAACCCATGGGTCCATCAGTACTAGAAAACACCCGATGCTGAGAAAATGCCTTTTCCTCTCTTCATTCCTACTCAGAACTTTTAGTTCCTCCACTAGTCTGTCAACCCTTTAAGGGTGTCTCAGAATCAGCTGCTGCTAGTCACTATTTTTGAACCACATTAGTTCCACTTCATATTAAAATGCTGGTGCCTGGGTGGCTCAATTGGTTAAGCGACTGCCTTTGGTTCAGGTCATGATCCTGAAGTCCCAGGATGAAGTTCCATACTGGGCTCCCTGCTAGGCAAAGTCCGCTTCTCCCACTGCCCTCTTCTCTCCTACTCTCCCTCAAATAAAATCTTAAAAACAACAACAAACCATGGTTAACGCCAAAAATGTTCCCAACAGCCATCAATTTTTCAAACTCCCCAAAATTTAACCTTCCCAATTACCTCCCTAAAAATGGGTTGAATTAGAATTTGGGTTAAGATTCCCAAGTTTATTAGAATACCTGTTCCTTTTGCATCTATCCAGAACACCAGTTTGTGTAACTTCATATAGTTTCATCTTTCCCAAATACGTGGGAGTGAACAGGATTTCTGAGATAAGCCTAGAGCATATGTCCGTAAACCTACAGTGAAATGCCAGATTGTCAACATTTTAGGCTTTGTGGGCCATAGTGCCATTTGCTTTTTTTTTTTTTTTTTTAAACAACTTTCTAAAAATATAATACTTGGTACAAGTGCCATGTGAATATCAGTTATGGTAGGATCTGACCCACAGGCTATAGTTTGCTAACTCTGTTCTAAACTGGGTTGAGAGCTTTTAGACCATGTTTTTGTCTTTTGCTTTTCTGTCCTGGAACAGGCCTCGAGGTACAGCATGCCTTAGATATTCAAATGGTTGATAAAATCAAGCCAGGTATTCTGAAATCACTATTGTGATTTCACAATACCTGGCTTGATTTTGGGTTAGCAAATGGTGAAGGAAAACAGTATTATAAAACCTCATGAGCTTTTATTATTTTCTGTCTTGGGATGTAGCTGTCTCAGCTGATTTTCTGATCACAGCTACAGTTGGTTGTATCACCAAGCTAGGTCCTGTTCAAAAGAGCTGGCTCTTGACCTCCAGAAACTTACGTCAAAAGGTAGAAATGGTCTTTTGTTTAAATACGAGGGAAAAAAATAGGAGTCAATCCAGTAAAAATGAGTATCAAAGAATAAAAAAAAGCAGACAAGCTAGAATAGAATGTTTTATTATCAAAATAAAAAAAACTTTGTATAAAAGCATTACAAATCAAAAGCTCTATTTACATTTATTGATTCAATGTCCAATTAGGCACCAAACACTGAAACTGCACAGCGAAAGGCTGAACATGCAAAGAAAATGGACACACAAACACTTAAGATTCCGCCTCTACCAAAAGATTTGATTAATGCAAAATGAGAGGGGGGTGGGGCACAACTCTTGATACCTGCCCAGAAAACTAAAAGGGCAGAGATGGCAAGTTAACTAACTGTGGAAAGTCACCCAGTTCTTAAAAGGCACTTCTCATTGTTATAAAAGTGCTTAGAAGCTGAACATGAACCCTGCGCCTAGTTTATAACTTCAAGAAAGCAAACACTGCCAAGACTAGGAGTAGTAGACTTGTATCACTATTAATTTTCCACGCAAAACGATCAGGAATTACTTTGAAAAACCTTACATATAAACCAAAATAAACTTGGCAAACTATTGTTATGCTTAAGTTTTACAGCATGAATTCAAGTCAGCCTATTCCTGAAGCCTCACTCTCCTAACTCCCTGGGATATCTTTTCTACAATGATTTTGAATAGAGCCCTGCCCTTGGACCTTTGGGTGGTGACTGCCGAGATCCAGATGCATCACTTAACCTTGTAGTGGAAGAAAGCAGCAGCAACTACGTCTCACCCAGGACAACTTGTACAAGAAGCGCAAAACATGGAATAGTCTCATGAGAGGCATCCAAAGTAATGTACTCCACTTTCCAACAATTACCCAATTTTTCCACATGGTTTTAAGACTTGTGTGCCTTGATTCTGTTAAAAAAACATCAACTAGTGTGAACGCTAAATCTAAAATTATACTGCTTTCTCGTAAACAAGTTAGAGGGCTGTTCTCTGGAATTCAATAGATGTAGTTAGCTAACATTACTACTGTGTTTCTAAGTGCTTGGTTTTATGGGTGGATTCCAGGGCTATTTCGATGCCAATTAAATCAAACATGCTTTCCTATAATTGCCATTTAAAGAGAATTCGGAAAACAAAATGGTGGGAGAGAACCACTGGAAAGAAAGGGGGATGGTATGGGGTGTGTTGGGGGGGAAGCAAAGGAGGAACTGCAGAAGGGCTAAGTATAGCTAGCGATATACCTCAGTGATGCTCAGAGACACTTGGGTCTAATGAGATTAACTTGATTTGCGTTTCCTATAAAACTGATCATCAAAATTCTTAACTCGCAGGTTGCAATCACGTGACAAAACCAGTAACTTTAGGAAGATCGGCGCAGTAAAAGGCGGAGAGTGGATCTTCCAAATGCTATGCTTGCATTTCAAATTCCTGTTTCAGACTGAAAGAGAGAAGGAACAGGTGAGGATATGGTTTTCAACCTAAGAAATTTATTTGAAAAGCCAAATTCAGTTTTCAAAATGTTTTCCTTGAGCTACAGTATATACAGTTAAATGCACACATCTGAAGCATACAACGGGCATTTTCACGCACACATCACCACCATCCAGAGGAAGACAGAAAACATTTCCAACGTTCAAAGACTCCCAGTATGCCCCTGTCCCGTCAAAACCTGCAGTCCTCACCACCTGGAGACAACCACTGCTCTCCCTTCTTTCATCTTTTTATTAAGACACACACATGAATGTACGATTTGGGTGTGGAAGAGAGAAAAGCAGGCCGTTTACCTTTTCAAGTAAGCGTGCACATTCCCAAAGCCATGGTATTTGGCTAGATACACGAGGACCCCGGTCGCACACCGCCCGTCTCGCTGCCGGCAGAAACTGCAGTTGCAGATCCTGCGGCAAGGTGGGCAGTGCCAGTTCTGAAGAATTGTGAAAACGCACGGTTAAATCCAATCTTACTTTCCTCCCCTTACTTATCCTTTCTTATTTAAACTCTAAGAGAGGCATCATCAATTGCATTAAAAAAAAAATTTTTTTTTAAAGTAACAGTGAAAGCTTAATAGGATTAATTTCCATTAGTCCTCCTGATACTTCTTAGGAAATCCAGCAGAGGTTACACAGCAACTAGCAGGGGTAGAGTCAATTTCCCTTGAATGGTCTGGTCCCAACCATGCACTCCAAGGGAGGCGGGGGACCTCATACTTATCCAGCACTAACACTATGAATTCATCAGCCTCCCCTGAAACGTGCACCCCACAACAATAAGGGCTCCATCCTTTCCCTGTTGACCTTTTTGGCCCTTTCTACTCATGGCTGACCTTCAAGCCCACAGGACCACCCTTCAGGGCACCTACTGGATCCAGCAGAGCATCCTTGACCTCTTCACCGTAGCGGTTTCGAAGGCAGGGACCACAGAATTGGCCTCGAACACCCCAGCACTCTGGGTTTCTGCAGTTTGTTTTGGTATCAATAGTTTTTTGGCGGCATTGATGACAAGTGGATCCCTACAAATAGGGAAATAAGATGGGAAAAAAGAACAGAACACCGCTTTCTGTATAGAAAAATGGCATAAAGAATATCCTTCTTTGTAGATGGTGTCTTGACAATTAGTCCTTCAATCCTATGTCAAATTATATACACATGGGTATGCCAACGGCAGGAAAAATAAATCAAGAATGGTGATTTCATTCAGTCGGCAGATGCAGCAGTTAATATTATCAAAATTAGTTTCTGCAAGAAAATATCTTTTGCAAAAAACCATACCCAAATCTTTATTTTTAGCACACCATGATATCCTAGCACTTGTGTATGGAGACACATACACAGTAAATATATATTGAATCCATTTCTAAATTAAAAGATCAAATGCTACCAAAGCCTTACTAAGCAAATACTACTCCTGCAGACTAAGAGATGTGTATCCCAAGGATGCTAAAAAAACTCTCCTTATGTGAAAAAACACACAGGAATAGTATCCCATATGCTAAGACCTTTAACATTAGCAACACTCTAAGGATAGAAGCTATCTTTTCTCTCCCAGATGTTTATGGTCACAGATGAAACGTATAGAGCTTTGTACCAATGAACGGTTATAGATCTTCTCCCGAGAGTTGTTGCAGATGTTCTCCAGCTCTTCCTCTGTGATTTCTTCCACGGGGCGAATTATATGCGGAAGGGTCATGGATCCGGCACGACGACTTCTGGGCATGTCCTCTTCCTGCAGGACAAAAATCATGGAACAGTGCTCTTACTGGCTCTTCCCAGCTCTGAATCCCAGATACAGGATTTGTAATTTCTTCACAAAGAATTCAACCTAGAAATCTTTCTGAGAGCTTATGGAGAAGGAGCAAGTTGTTAAGTTTACTAAAGATAATGGGACATCATGGAAAGAGAAGCTGAAGAAAGCTTTGGCCACTTAAAAATAAATCTTGAAATCAAAGTTGTGGGGGGTGTGGTGCCTGGATGGCTCAGTTGGTAGAGCATGTGACTCTTGATCTTGGGGTTATAAATTCGAGCCCCATGTTGGATGCAGAGAGTACTTAAAATTAAAATCTTAAAAAAAAAAAGCAAGCAAGCTTTGATCTTCTCACCCACTAACAATACACAAATAAGTTATAGGACTTTAACAATTCTGAATGATTTGAGAAGGTTTATAACAGGTCATCTGGTTTTGAGGCTGCATGGGTCCTTGTTTTGTGTGTTGGATACTGGGCCAACAGAAGAACAAGCATAAATGTGGAAAACTCACATCCATGTAGCTGTCCATGGTTTTCCTCTTCCTCACCAGCATGTACTTATCCTCCTCCTCTTCCTCTTCCTCCTCTGTGGGTAGAGCACTAAGGGACCCAAGGATCCGGGACCTTGATCTGGTAAGAGGACGAGCTCTTCGTTCAGGGTTTCTCCTGGAAGCAACACCTGGGAATGTACGCCTGCGCGGGGTCTTTGACTGCTAAGTAAAACACATGTGATGCAACCCATTTAATCCAGAAGGAAGAGAAGTGGCACCTTCTCCTTAAGCACATTTTTATTTAAGTAAAACAAGAGCTTCATTTACTAATCATCTGTCCTTTCCATAATGCACGAAAAGTGAGTCCCGAAATGATACAGCTGTTGTAATTCTGCTAACACCAGCCATTCCTCTCAAACTGAGAGATGATCCTTTTATTCCTCCACTTAAGAACAGATCTCATTTTCCAAAAAACCCCCAAAAAACAAAACAAAACAAAACAAACCTTTCTACAGTATCTCTTGAGCCCTGAAACATACTCAATATTTCTACATGGCACAAGAGAGAAATATATGTATGGTTTCCCTTCTCCCGTTCCTTGCTTGCCTCTTTCCTTTCTCCTCAGGGAGAGGTGGGGAAAGGAACTCTTCCCTTTTGTACCACAGCAGACACATCAATCTCCCCTTAGTTGTACCAGCTAAATTCCTCAGAAGATAATCACATATTAGGCCATGACTTGTTTAAAAAATTGTCTTTTCCTTTTTTTCCTCTCATGCTCAGTTATTAAAAACCTCTATTATTACTTATCTACCATGTAGAAGGAATATCCTAATGCGGGATACAGAAAAAAAAAAAATTCAGTCTTTACTCCCTGCCCTTGAGGGGCTTAGTCCAGTTGGGAAGGAGAGAAATAGCCAGACAAAAGGGTTAAACTCTAAAAAAGAGTTTAAAAAGTTAAAAAAAAAAATAGTTTAAAAAGTTTAAAAGGTTAAGCTCTGCAGAAGCATGGCTTGGAGAGGCCACACCTGCCCTAGCTTGCACAGAAGAGGTCCCAGAGATCTGTTAAGTTTTCTCTACTTCTTTGTCTGGAGGACTACACAAATAAGGAAACTGGATTTGAAAATAATAAATCTAAGGGTGCCTGGGTGGCTCAGGTGGTTAAGCGGCTGCCTTCAGCTGGGGTCCTGGGATGGAGCCTGGGCCTTGGGCTCCCTGCTCAGCAGGGAGTCAGCTTCTCCCTCTCCCTCTACCCATCCTCCTGCTCGTGTTCTCTCTCTCTCTCTCTAGTAAATACATAGAATCTTAAAATAAAATAAAAAAATCTATCTTAGACCTGTCCAAAATACTGTAATATAAACAAGGATTTATACTTACTGTACTGGGGCGTGGGAGGGAACGCCTTCCAGGGAATGAGCCAGGGAAGCTTTCTAATTCTGACATTAGTTTTGCAAGCTAAAAAGGGAGGAAATTCAACAGAGATTATTAGTTTAGAATAACTGCTAAAGAAAAAAAGCAACTTCTGGAAATCATAGTAGCATGTCTTAAGTTTCTGATTTCACTTACACATCTACCAAGACTTTTGATAGATAAGAAGAGAAATTAATTTAGGAAAACAAGCACATTTTAAAGCACACATTGTGAAGACTTCACAGTTACACTGAAAATAATTCTTAGAACATAGGTATGAGCAATGAGCAGCTTACAGAAAGGGTGGGAAGGGTCAGTGTTAGCACAAAGTCAGATACCTACCATTGCTTTGTTTTGCTTTATATTTAAAGCTCTTTTCTCCAAAAAATTCATTCCATTTTCATCTTCTGAATCAGAACTGGAATCAGTCACAGAATTCTCAGGGGGCTTGGAGGGCACTGCTCTTTTGTTGGTGGCTCCCCTGGTGTTTTGAGTTGGGAACTTCATGGCCACCCGGAGGGGTCCGGACCTTCGGCACTGGCTGCGGGTCCTATAGCCAGTGTGGTCTGACTGCAGTCTCTAGTGAATCAGGAACAGTGCAGTCATTAACGACTTGTTGATTGTTGGACAGGCTGCACCACTGACTACAAAATCCCTTCTGAACAAAAGACACTGACAGCAAATAAATTTTAATGGAATACTTTAATAGTCAAGTTTAACTGACAGCTCTGGGCAACAAATCAGGAATTATAATAAATACAATAATCAGGGTAATTTAACTCCTCTAGCCTATCTGAGACACGTCTTTATAAGGCATCTTCATAGCCCTTAGGTCAGTGGTTCTGAGTCTGTTTTGTTTGTTTTGTTAATGTGAAAATCCCAGCTCCCTTTTTCATTCAAAAATAGAGCTTTCATTAAAAAAAAAAAAAATGCCTATAAAAACAAGCATGGTTCTCCCACAAACTGGTTTCAGTGCTTGGCATTAAATATGTTAAAGGTGCCTCAGTGCTCTAATCGACTCTTTAAAAAATTTGCAGCAAATAAGCCCAACATGAAATTCACCATTTTAACCATTTGTAACTGGCAGTTCAGTAGCATGAAGGGCATTTGCAGTGTTGTACAACCATCACCACCATTGATCGCCAGGACTTTTTCATCTTCCCGAAACTCTGCACCCATTCAATACTAACTCCCCACTCCCCCCAACCTCTGGCAACCACCCTTCTACTTCCTGTCTCTATGAATTGGACTACTTGAGGTACCTCTCTAATCTACTCACTGTAAATTTAAAACTTAAAAGTGTCTGAGATTCCCAAAGTCAAGTGGGATTCCATCATTAAAAATATAGTAAAATTAGCCATCAGGGAAAAGTGAATCAGAATCATAAGATACTGCTTCATTACTCACTAGTGGAGCTGAATCAATAGCAAGTATGGCAAGGATGTAGAGAACCTGGAACCGCATACACTGCTGGTAGGAATGTACAAGGGGCAGCTGAAGACAGCCTGTCAGTTCGTTAAAAGGCCAGAGTTCCCAACGGGACTCATTCGTACATATACCCCGAGAGTATTATGTCCACACAAAAACTTCTATGTGAACGTTCATAGCAGTGCTTTTTCACAATAGCCAAAAGGTGCAAACAACCCCAAAACCCATCAATTGATGAAGACGATAAATAAAATTTCGTACATTCACGAACTATGATTTAGCAATAAAAAGATATTAGGTACTAGCACCTGCCACAACATGGAAGAACCTTGAAAATCTCCCATGAAGTCAAAGAAGTCAGTTACAGAAGACTGCATAGTATACGGTTTCATTCCTATGAAGTGTCCAGAATAGAAAATCTATCATGGTAGCAGACAGACTGGTGGGTGTCCGTTGTTGACTGACGGTACTGGGAAAGGATGAGAAGTGAATGCTGATGGGGGAAAGGGTTTTCTGGGGAGCTGATGAAAATATTCTAAATTGATTGTGGTGATGGCTGAAAAAAAAATTGATTGAGAAAAGAAAATAGATCACCCATAAAATCCCAGAAATGGAACAGCCAGTTTTTTTTTTTTTAAACATTCAAACATGTCTAAAACCTGCACAATTTCTAGTATTCTTCATGTACTTTTAGTGTGCCTGATGATGAGAAAATGACAAACTTTTATGCGTTCTTAAGACTTTGAATCGATTGGTATCTTATTAATTGAAACGAACAGCATCTACAAAGAATGGAAATAGTGCCCAGAAATGACTTGGGCTAGTGGGATGTAAGATCTAAACAATGTTTAGGTCACATGCAGACGTACAGATCAGCCCCTGCAAGAACTCCAGTCTGCACTGCTTTGGACCACCATCCCTTTTTAGACAGGCAATGCTACATTACCACCAAGTCAGACGGTGATAAACACTCCTTGGCCAGATGCTCCCACTTACGGCAGCATCGTTGTGGTCCCTGGGAATGGCTCCCCATCAGACCAGTGAGCTGAAGAGCATGCACTGACTGTTAAGTTGACATACTGCTTCCTTTGTTGAGACAGTCCTGCTAACCAGAGTCTGCAGAACTAAATAGTATGCTCAGGAAGAGTGGGACCAAGATGCAGCAGCAGCAGCAGTGGCCTGAGCAGAACAGCAGAGGTTAAAGGTAAAGCAGCGTGCACAAGAAAAGGCAGCCAAGGAGCACAGGTGAAAGCAAGAAGGACCCTAACTGTCATTCTGTGCACTTGAACTCCTGAACATGAGTCATCACAAGTTTTTTTAAATGAGGTCTAGGTCCACCACAGGAACCAGCATTTACCAAAGGCCTGCTCCAGGCTGGGCCAATACTGGGCTGGGCACTGGAACTTAAAACAGGAATATAGCTAATCTTGAGGACATGTGGGATTCCCGTCAATCAGGCTAGATTTCTGTGTCAACAGAAATCTGGAGTTTGGCCAATTTTATCTTCCCAGTTCCCAAGACTTTCAGAGCCTACAAAATGTTCAAGCTTTACAAGTAGGATTACATTAGTAAAAACCGTTGTAGGACATAAAGAAGAAAACAACTCTTAAAATTTTAAAAAGGTCAACAAAATCTTCTGGCATGACTAAAATGAAAATTATGAGAAAAAAAAAAATTTTTAAGCAAGTATGTCATGCCTGTAAATGTACCGTACTTCTTGACATGGGTTCTCAAACTCACCATTCCATCCTGTATCTCACTCTCTGAGAAACCGCAAAATGATTCATCGTCAGAGTCGGCATGAAAAATACTGGCCAGTTCTTTAGTGACATCTGGCCTTGATTTCTGTAAAAATCCGCAATGGTCTAATACATCTTGCACCTCACTTTCTGAAAAGCCGCAGAAAGATTCATTATCAGAGTCCTCATAAAAAACATTTGCCAGTTCTTCACTGATATCTGACCTGAATTTAGGTTTCTGTAAAATAAATAAATAAATGTGGTTGTGCATTTTTTTCCCTTTTTCAAGAACCAATTTTCCATAAACCGTGCAGAGAGCAAATCACATTTACAAGTGCACTACAAGAGAACAGCTTTTGTTACAAAGAAAAATGGTTCAGAGGTTTACAAATGATTTCTGAGTTGTTATGGCAAATCATCAGGCATGTTAGGTTAGGCGACATTTCAAAAAGATAGAATAAGTAGCTAATCTACCTCCAACAATTACTACCTAGAACCACAGCAAAAAGTGAAATGAAATTACAATGCATACTGTATTTTCCAGCGGCTGTATAGAAATGCAGGCAAAAAGCAAGCGGTTTTAATCACGCACAAAGCATTTGGGGCACTGTGGGCACTGCAGACTCAATTCTGTTTATTCTCAGGCAGCACTTACCGTGTTTGCAAAATTATCAGAAGCAAAGCTGTCACAACTGTCATCAGAGGATGATGATGTTTCCATGGAAATCAACTTCACATATCTAAATTTCTTTACATTCTTCTTTACTCCGTGATCCTTTTGCTGCAAGGGAAAATGGCAATGCTATTAAGTTGGGCGCTTACTACACTAACTGAAGACATCATTTTTGAGTTTAGTAGTTCAAACAGCACAGAGTAGACATATCCATTTCTTATACCCTACATAGTAAAAGGAGGATTTGCAAATGCTATAAAAATATTTTCAAAACCTGGTAAAATCTTAAAAGGGGACCCCTTTGAAGGAATTATTATTAATTGATGTCCTTAAGGACATCAATTCAAACATCTATAGAACTACCTCACTGCCCACCTCTTTTTCCACCAAGCAGAATGTGTGATATGGAGTTCCCAAGGGGTTTAATACCAACCTCCTAAAACCTGCCTATTAAGAAGATTAGATTGGACTTCCAAAAGGAAATTTCAAAAGTACAAAATGGTAGAGTGATTTCTCTCCCTCAGCCAAAAATCAAGCTAATGAGGTCTTTTTATATAAGCTTTGGGCTGTGTACTGTGATGCTAATTTCCCAAACTACAAAAACTGGCTTAGCACCTCTACTTCAAGATGGCAGGCTTTCAAGCTGGTTCTGCTCTAACCAAGAGGGGTATAGTGATTTCAGCAAAGATCCTTACAAATCAAGTGAACAAACATACAAGGAGGCAAGTCAAAGGTCAAATAGCACTCTAAACCCAGGTAGAATGCCTGATTCCACCTCAGCATTCTACCAGCCCAGCATGACATTCAGCTCTTTCTATAGTCTCCTTGCTATACCACTCCTAAGTTTTTAGAAGTCCTTCTGTAAGTCACAAATTACTCCTAGGTTACTTGTTCATAAGCACCAAACAGCCTGGCTTTGCTCATCAGAAAATGCAATTAGCATCTATCTCAAGATGGCAATTTCTGGCATTTCTTAACATTAATGAGACCTACGTGTTTTTAGTTCCTGTGTTTTAATTTTCTTAAATACAGTCACACAATAGAAATGACTCCTCATACTGAAAACTTTGAAAGGCATGCTCTGCTATGGGCCCCACAAAATAAAGCCAAGATGTGAGGTGTCAGGTGGAAAGAACATTCTCGACCTTCCTCGTACACTTAACACTATGCACTTGATTTCAATCTCTTGCAAATAAAATGATCATGTCTTTTGTCCTTTTAGAAAGGCAGAAAAATGTGACATAGGTAATGCTACTACCTATTAAAAGGGCTCTCACAAGCACCCCATATTCCAGGTGAGGAAATTCAAGGATCCAGGGAGGTGAAACAGAGTGCCCGAGATGACACAGCTGGAAGGAGAATCCAATTCTGTAATCTCCCAGGACATCAATGATCCTTGCAACTGGAGCAATTTACTCATCAATCTACCTACAAGCAGTCAGAGGCCCAGGACAGCCTCAAGGGAGGCAGTCTACTGTAAGTTGACAGGAAAACATAGCTGGGCTTTAACACGTCAGCACATGCCAAGAGTTAGTTAGCAGGCAAATGCATGTTTTAGAGGAAAAGACGTAGGAAAAGGCAAATGGTCATCGTTGAGATTAACTTCTCTGGCAGGAAGGCAATAACTAATACCACTAAGCAGGTGTTTCATTCGTGCCAGGCACTAAGCATGTTTTCACATTACGTTTAATTCCTTGCAAGAAAGGTGCTATCATTATTCCCACCTAACAAACGGGGAAGCTGAGGCGTGAGGGGTTAAGTGGATTACTCCTAACAGGATGCCCCAAACTGGAGCCCAGACAGTCAGATTCCAAGTCCTGTTCACGCGGCTTTCTCCAACCTAAAAGCCACTGCCGGGTTACACCCAAGCGCTATTTCTCTGAAGCCACGCCCCCAGCACGCCCTCTCCCACCCCCCACCCCCCCACAGGAACCACAGCCTCCCCACGTGTGTCACTCTTTATTTATTTTAAGCAGGTCACACTCTTCCTTTCGACCCAACCCCCATCTTCTAACATCTTCTGGAGCAGACCCTACGTTCCGGTTTCCGTTAGAGCAAAATGTAACGTTCCATTCAGGGCAACGTCCTGCAGCTGCGAGTAAGGCTGGTGGGTGGAGGAGTGGGAAACGAGCAAATGGTCTCCGAACAGTTTGGACCACCGGGTCCTTCAAATGCCCTTCATCGCCGCCCAGAACTAGAGATGCCTACCCCCCATGGGCGCACCCAAGTCCTAAAGAGACCATTTCGCGAGACCTTTAAACTTCAAGCCCACCGATCCTCAGCGGCTAGAAAGCCGATGCTGGTGTGGCAGGCGCAAAATCCCGCCGGGAGCGCGTCCAAAGCTCCCCCCGCCCCGCCCCAGTGCGCTAGGTGTTGCCGCAGCGAGCCACGCACCCGCCCGCAAGCTGCACGCTGGAAAGGGCTGCAAGGCTGCAGGGCAAAGCCCCCAGGGAGCAGGGCGGGAGGCGCTCCCCTCCACCCGGGCTCCAGCCGGCAGACACAATGGGGGACCAGCCAGCTCCAGCCGCTGTCCGGCCCAGAGCACACGTGCACTTCAGGCGCACGTGGCTTCGGGCTCCCGGGAGTGCCAACCCACCTGAAAACTGCTCAAATCTCCGACCGCCAGCGCGCTTGGTGCGCACGCCCAGCGGGGTAAGCCCCGGGCTCCGAATTACGCGAAATGCATAAAATCTGGGGCTTGCCTACAAGGGCGCCGCCCAGGACCGCCACCGGTGGATAAGCAGCACTCGGTCCGCGGAGTTAGAAGGAGTTGGCCCGCGCCCAGCACCCACCGCACCCGCCCCTCGGATTCAGCAGCCTAGAGCTCACCCGCACGCGCCGAGCGTCCATGCTGGCGGCTGGCGCCCAAGCCGGCGCTCTGGGACTGGAGAGCGAAGCACAGCGAGCCGCGGTCCCGCAGAGCCGAAAAAGCCGTAGCTGCAGCAGGCGGGGCGCGCAGACCCGGGCCCGGAGGGGCGGGGCTCTGGCCGGCTTTCCCGCGTTGGGGCGCAGGTCCTGCAAGCTGTGGTAACCTCCTGCACCGGCGTGAGACCCTCTCCGCACCGGGGAAAAAAGCGACCCCCAAAATATTGTAGCCTCAAGCTGCAGCCTTGGAATACTCCAAAGTCCGTTTTAGAAAAGCAGCGCTTTGGGGGCTCTAGGACGATTTTTTTACGTGGCTGCACGGTCCTGAGCGAATGGCGCGAAAGCGGTTCGTATTGCCCCGGGGTTAGCAGGCTGATTTGCATGAATTCCCGGGCTGGGAGTGGAAAAGTCGAGTTGCGGGCTAATGGAGAGCAGCGCCCGAGAGTCTTGCGGGTTTATCACTGTCCTTGCGGCGTGCGGTGTACGTTACTCAACATAAAAATCCAGAATTAAGCACGAATTCCCCCCTTTATTAGTCCAGTCAATGTCCCGGAGTGTGGCACCTCTTATCTGGCAACCACATCATTATCTGCAGCAATCAAATGAGTTAGATCTTGATGTTTCTTTTCAGAAAGCACAGGAAGCCGCGTTGTTTTACAGAAGACTTGTGGGTTTTAAATTAGGACCAAAAGGCGCTGCCATTAGTAAAGACTTATCTGCGGGATCAGACAGGCTTTAATATTTATCTGTTGTGGATAGAAGCTGAAGACTATTAATGTGGTTTGATCCTCTTTTCTTTGGTTAGAATTGATAATCACCGAAATTGAAATGACCGTGAGATAGTTTTCAATTGCCCTTTTAATCAAACCTCACGTTCCGACGCAATAAAGTGTGAAGTTTTAAATCTTTTGTAGAGCAAGGGGGGGGGAAGCAGCTTTTAGAAGAAGAAGTAAAATGATTTGGGTTGCTGTAAAAGACACTAGTTATAATCTCACATTTAAGACAAGTGCTTGAAATGAAAACATTCGAATCTTCTCCTTAAAAACTTTTCTCTTGGGAATAATTCTTTGCAGTGAGAGAGCATGCGTGAACATACCGCATTCCTCTCTGAATGTACTGAATACAAAAACTTGTGAGCAAGTAATACGAGAGAACAATGGATTGGAAGAATTGGGAGGGTCTTAGTCGGAGTCTTCGAGCCTTTCTAAAAACACGCCTGCCCAAGGTCACTCTGTCACAGTGCAAGGGACAAAGAACTCACGGTCTCGAAGGTAGGCGCCAAGAGAGGCGGTTGGTTCGGCGAAATTCTTGGCAGTGGTGGTGATTGGGGGGGTGTGGCGGGGGGTGGTGAGTGACTCAATTAAATGTTTGTTGAGTAGATCAACTATATAAAAGGTGAAAGACCTAGAATCATCATTAGTGCTGGGTCCTTAGGAATACAGTTTTTTGCCACTGAAATATGTGAGAATTTGGGATTGAGGAATGCATAAAGTAAGGGAAGATTAAGTCATTTGACTCTGAAAAGTTCTGATAGGAAAATTCTTAATTCTCTTGGGGCATTAGAAAATAGTTTACATATTTATTTAAGATTAAGATGTGTAGTCTATCAGTCTTTTTAATAAACCGAAAGATGCAAATTAAAACAGAGATACAGTTTCACTCAGACTGGTAAAAATTAAGAAACCTGATAAGACCAGATGCTGGTAAGGACATGAGGAAATTCCTGCAATGTTAGTAGGTAATTTTTTTTTTTTACCTCAGAGGGCAGTTCAGGGGTATTTAGTAAAACCCAGCAAAACCACCTCCAGGTATATACCCTAGAACAAAGTTTTTCACACTGTGGGTTAGAACCCATTTGTGAATTATGAAATCAGCTTAGTGGGTTACAACCAGCATGTTTTCTTCTTTCTTTTAGAAATAATGTAAAAAATACAAGTAATACATGTGAGTATTGTTTTCTCAAACCGTGTGTCCCGTTTGGGTGTGTGTTTCGTATAAATGCGTATTTCATATTGCGCTTCGCCATGGACGGAATTTTCAAGATCCTATCCTGGAGAATGTGTGTGATGAGTCTTGTACTGATGTTCTCTCATTCATTCAGGTTAAGTATTGATGATGCCTAGTATACCAGGCACACCTAGAGACATAAAGGCCAGGGAGTACACATCCTAGCAGAGGAGCAAAAGTTAACAAGATAATTTCAGGTGTGATTACTTCTGAAAAGGGAAAAAGAACAACAAGATAGGGAGATGGGAAATGAAAGAAGAATTAATTGAGATAAGAAAAATAGGAGAGGCTTCTCTGAGGCATTATCTGATCAGGAGCCTAAGTAAAGCAAGGGGAGAAGTCATAGGAGATAAGGAAGTGCCAGTTTTAAGCCCAATGAACAGCTGGTTCAAAGGCTTGTGAGACCCCAACAGAAGACGCCAAGTATGCTGTGACTGTAGAGCTAGGGAAAGAGAGGGAGAGCGGCCAGACCGTGTGGGGTCTTCCTGACCATGGGAAGACCTTTGGAGTTTATCCCAGGTATGATGGGAAGGATTTTGATGGAGAGACCCAGTCTGACCCCATGGACTGTATGAACTGTATGTTGAAGGGGAGGAGGATTGAAATCTCAAGGCACTTAGGAGCCCCAGAGGAGAAATGATGGCTTGAACGAGGGTAGTTTTAGGGTGGGGACAACTGCTCAGATTTAAGATATATTATATTGAAGACAGAGCTAATGGGACTGGAGGGATGGCTGGATGGTTCATTCATATTATGTTGTATATCATAGTAAAATATTGCAAATAAACTAAATGCCCCTCAGAAGGGAAATGGATGCACAAACAGTAGTATATTCATAGAATGGAATTGGAACAGTAGCTCAGATGAATGGTATGGCATACTTTCATCAATGTAGTTAAATCTTAATATTGAACAAAAAAGTAAATTGCAAACATTTCTGCCAACTGTGCCCCTAATGCAAATTTTAGAAACATAAAACCAAAGAAACCTAAAACCTATTAAGTTTTGAAAACATAAAAACATACACAAGCTAAAACAGGATACAGTAAACTGAGGAGGGAAAAATGGAAAGGGAAGAGAGGAGGTGAGGCCTTCTACTCTAACATTACTGCTTTCTTTAAAAATAAAGAGTGTGAAGCAAATATGGCAAAGTGTCAAACGTGAGTGGTGGGCACATGAGTGTCTTTTTTATTTTTACTTTCCATGGGGTTTTCTTATTTCTTGTGGCTCCAAAACCTTTTATAATAAAAATTTTTCTGAAGTTTGAAACCTGTCTGTTGATTAAGATCTATGTTTGTAGTGTTAAATATGCAGTCCCTTTAGAGGGAAGTAATAAATGGGAATGTAAGCTCATCTTGCAATTTTAGGTACCTCATAAAGGTCTTAAGTCATTATGTTAATCCTATGTTGTAAATATGTTCATTTTATTAATTTTTTTTAAGATTTTATTTGTTTATTTGAGAGAGTGAGAGAAGTCATGAGCAGAGGGAGGGACAGAGGGAGAAGCTCCCTGCTCAGCAGGGATGATGCCTGATTCCATCCCAAGACCTAAGGATCATGATCTGAGCTGAAGGTAGATGCCCAACCGACTGAGCCACCTAGGCACCCCAATAGATTCTTTTTTTTTTTTTAAAGATTTTATTTTTTTATTTGATAGACAGAGATCACAAGTATGCAGAGAGGCAGGCAGGGAGAGAGAAGAGGAAGCAGTCTCCCTGCGGAGCAGAGAGCCCAGTGTGGGGCTCCATCCCAGGACCCTGGGATCATGACCCGAGCCGAAGACAGAGGCTTCAACCCACTGAGCCACCCAGGCACCCCAATATGTCATTTTTTTTTTAGTGTTTTTTTTTTTTTTTAAGATTTTATTTATTTGTCAGAGAGAGAGAGAGCGCGAGCGAGCGCAGGCAGACAGAGCAGCCGGCAGAGGCAGAGGGAGAAGCAGGCTTCCTGCCAAGCTAGGAGCCCGATGTGGGACTCAATCCCAGGACACTGGGATCATGACCTGAGCCGAAGGCAGCTGCTTAACCAAGTGAGCCACCCAGACGTCCCTCCAATATGTTCATTTTAAATGAAAGACACAAAAAGTGTAAGAATGGAAATCGGTGTGCAGAGAGTGATGAGGTTCCCAGGCCACAAAAACAGGTAACAGGGAATGACATTTCATAGGCACATACCTGACATCTACAGACAGTATCTGGTATGAGGGTTGTAAATGCAACAAATACTCGGAAAATACTTACTACCAACTAAAATGATTGTAGATGAAATTTGAAACCTAAAACATTCTAAAATACTATCTCCTATTAAAGAGCTTTAACTTTAAGGATGGGTATTGTTGTCTTGTAGCTTTTTTTTTTTTTTTTAATTTTTAAAGATTTTTATTTATTTGACAGAGAGAGAAATCACAAGTAGGCAGAGAGGCAGGCAGAGAGAGAGGAGGAAGCAGGCTCCCCGCAGAGCAGAGAGCCCAACGTGGGGCTCGATCCCAGGACCCTGGGATCATGACCCGAGCCAAAGGCAGAGGCTTTAACCCACTGAGCCACCCAGGCGCCCTGTCTTGTAGCTTTTATTCACCTTGCACAAAGAATTCCATTTCCTATTATTGGGTTTGAAACTTGACCCTGAGGTTCTGAGCACTCAGCACTTAAATAATGAGGGAAGCTGAGGTCAAACTTGAATTCAAGATGATTGATTTTAAGACTAGGAGTGCAAGAACTAATAAGATGTACCATTTTAAAATGCGTAGAGGTACTGTTCTCCATCCCGTATACCCTTCCTTCTCAGGAAATGTAATGTGAACCCAAATGGCTCAGTAAATGAGAGACCTTCAATAGACCGTGCATACCCAGAGACAAAGGGCTGGTGAGGGGTTTCACTGTGTTTGTGGATACAGACAGGTTGCAGTCTGTCAGGTCACAAATCTCTATTCTAAATCACCCCCTAATTATGGATTTACTTCCCCAGTGTCTGCTTTCAGGATGTACAAAGGCAAGAAACCTAAAAGGCCTAAAGTTACCCTTCCATTGCCAGAAGCCACACTGTGGGAGGGCCCAGCCCATTAACACCCTCATTCAGTTTAGCCCACAAATCCCGCCCCTCCAAACTCTCCTGGTATGTTTGCTTTTGATTATGTGTCTGTACTGTTAAGCAGGTCAGTTTGCAGACATCAGATACCTGGTTAGAGAAGGGAATATGGAAACATGGATGCAAATCTGGTCATTTTTATCAAGAGGAAATACTTGTTTTTTCATGGATAAACATTGTTCATTTTGAAATATTTGGCTGTATAAGGTATTAAAGCATCATTAAACACTGGATGAAATAAAGTCCTATTTTAATTACTGAATCAGTCAGTTCCAACGTTATGGAAGCTGAACTATAACTATAACCCGTCTGCATATGAACCACAACTCCCCTCTAACTTGTTCTCCTTCTGTGACTTTTTAAATTTGCCCCTGGTAAAGTGTTTTTATAGGGGTACAAATATTTCTTGGAGGTAGTGACTTCACTTCCCTGGGATATAGACCCAGAAGTGGAATTACTGGATCATATGGTATTTCTATTTTTAGTTTTTTTAAGGCATCTCCATACTGTTTTCCCTGATGACTACACCAATTTGTATTTCCACGACAGTGTGCAAGGGTTCCTTTTTTTTTTTCCCACATCCTTGCCAACTCTTGTTATCTCTTATCTTTCTGGTGTAATAATAACTTCAAAGAACACAATGAGGGAAGGAAAGAAGTCCAGAATGATATATAGCAAAATGTGGGCAGAGATTTCTTCTAGAGTAGGGGAGCTAATGGTGATTTTTCTTTGATCTCTTTTCTCTTTTTTGTTGTTTCCAAATTCTCTGGAATGAGGTCAAATGATTTTTCAAAAGCAAAGGAAGAGAGGCTGAGGCAGTTTGGGTGATTTGGAGGGGATGAAAGATGGGGGAACTGGCATGTGAAGGGAAAATGGAGTCAGAGAAAGGGATGATCTCTTGATGGGGCAGCCAACTCTGAAGTGCTTCTCAGTTATCCTAAAGGCTCTGCTCAGCCTTCTGGAATATGGTAGCAAAGTCCTGCTGAGCAGCTCATGGCCCATAGGCACCAGCAAGATTTTTGGTTTTACTCAAGAACTTTTTGTTTGTTTTCAATTTGATCATTTCCCCTTCTGGAAACAACCAGTGTGAAAAATAATTCTGTTTTAATTGGGAGCAGCCTCCGTTCATTGCATAGGCCACTTCTTCTAAACTATTATAGTTGGGAATTTTCCAGATCCTTGAATTCTTCTTCAGATCTCTTCCTTAAGCAGCTCTTTGGAAAGAGGATTGTTGCAGAAAGAGGAAGTTTAACTCTTAGCTAAAAGGAGACTTGGGGATTGTCTATAGATTGGTTAATTTTTGGAGTGAACCAAATTCAGGATGGTGAGGGACCCAGAGAGAAGTCTGATCTGCACACTGATGTGTAGAATTCAAAACCAGCTACCAGCAGTCGTTGAAACATTAAACACAGATACCATATGATCCATCAATTCCACTGGTCAACTGGCAGAATTTCAGCTTTTTCTCTTTAGCTCCTTTGGAGTCTCCAAAGGTAACCTTGTGAATGGTATGGCTCATCTCAAAGCAGCTTTCTTCAGGCTTCAAATTCAAAGCATACAAACTGCTATGGACTAGTACTTTCTCTACCACTCACTCTGGAATTTCATGTCTCCCAACCCACAGAACTCAGTAAGGAACACTGGTAGAAAGATGAAAGCTTATTATTCTACTTTACCTTTCCTTAGGCTTATCAAAAAAACAGCTGATACCACACCCAGGACACCTGCAGGGGCTGAATTGTGGCCCCTCAAAATACATATCCTTGTTCTAATACCCAAACTCTAACTGTTCATTTGGGAAAAGGGTCTTTGCAGATATAGTTGAGGACCTTGAAAGGAAACCATCCTAGATTACCCATGTAGGCCCTAAACTCAAAGACAAGTGTCTTTATAAGAGACAGACGAGAAGTCACATAGCGAAGGTCATTTGAAAACGGAGACAGATTGGAGTGAGGAGCCACAAGCCAAGGTACAAGGACAGCCTCCAGAAGCTAGAAGAGCAAGTGACAGAATCTCTCCTTGAGCTTCTAGAGGAAGCACAGTCATGCCCACTTCTGACCTCTGGAGCTGTGAGAAAATACATTTCTGTTGTTTTAAGCCACTAACTTTGTGGTAATGTTTATGGCAACCACGGGAAATTGGCTTCCAGTCTCTAATCTGAAGAAGAGGAGTCCAGGAGCACCTGGGTGGCTCAGTGGTTTAAAGCCTCTGCCTTCCGCTCAGGTCATGATTCTAGGATCGAGCCCCTCATCAGGCTCTCCCCTCAGCAGGGAGCCTGTTTCTCCCCACCCTCTCTGCCTACCTCTCTTGCCTACTTGTGATCTCTGTCTATCAAATAATAAATAAAATTTTAAGAAATGAAGAAGAGGGGTCCAAACAGAACCAGCGGACCAGGCTTTCATGTTAGAGATGAGATTGCCATTTCCACTCTGGTGACAAACTAGATTCGATCTTTCAAACGCTTACTCTGAAAGACAGAAGGACCAGGCTTTCCCAGTTTCCAGCCAGTCTTCATGACTTATGGAGCCAGTGCTAGGGACTGAATGTTGTATGCTGCTGGCACCTTGATCATTCACTTCCCAACGTCCAGAACTGTGAGAAATGAATGTCTGCTCCTTATGCATCTGTGGTATATTTGTTAAGGTAGCCTGAACAGCCAGTTTTTACCAATTTTTCTAAGTTTTATTTTTCTAATTTTTCCAAGTTTTAGATAATTGACCTTGATACTCCTAATCAACAAGAGATTAAACCAAGCCAAAGAAAATGAGAGGCTTAGATTCATTTTGTATGTGTGTATGTGTATATGGGGCCACTACAGTATATTGTGGATCAGTGGCCCCTTTGTCAGGTGTCCAATCTGTCTATCTGGGAGCAGAAGAGAATTATCACATGATATCAAACATGGTGCTTAAGCAGCTGGGGATGGGTATTCAGATGCCCTCTGGCACAGTGTAAGGGTAAAGCGTGTGGGCTCTGCCTGGGTTTGAATGGTAGCTCTACCACCCACCACATGTTTTATGATCTTGGGCAAGTAAATCTCAATCTCAATTGTATTATCTTGCCTATAAAACGGAGAGAGTAATTCAAGTCTACCTCATAGGTTTGACATGAGTGATTAAACGAGTACATATCTGGCATGTACTCAGTGCTCAAAACATTTTAACTATTATTGGGGCTTAAATTTACCACTTAATTTTTTATTTCCTATCTCTTCTCCTGTTTCTTTATTTCTGTTTTATTTTTCTGCTTTCCAGTGGGTTACTTGAACATTAAAAAATCCATTTTTATTTATTTATAATTTGCAGTATATCCTTTTATATATTATTTTTAATATTTGCTCTAGGTATTAGCATACTTATAGGCTACAAGGGTTTCCATTTCATAAATTCAGACTATTATTATTGAGCCTGATAAGCATATGATTTTTCCTGTTGTGTGGTTCTAGACATGCCCGCAATTAACATGATTCATAAATCACTTCTCTAATTGTAAGCAACTCACATTCCTGTTCCTTTTCTTAAAAAACAAAAACAAAAAACCAACAACCTCCTAAAATCATATCCAGTTACGAAATCTAGATATGTTATCCTGGGGCAGTATTAAAATTGCTTATCAGTATTAAAGTTCACAACCTCCTGGCACTATCCATCCCATCTCCAGTTCTGCTACAATCCCTTCTTGCTATTTTACAACCATGGAATAAGTGGCACCTTTAACCACCCTCAATATTGCCGACATAATATTTAAATAGTTGTTGCATTTCAACATACTAAAGCATGTGGAAGTATTGAAATATATTTTACAAATATAAGTATTTATTAAATGCAGGCATTTAAACCATAAGCCTTTAAGAATTAAAGTAATTATAGGGATGAGCTCAGTTTATTATGAGCCTCGCTGTGAGAAGGCCAGATCCCTTGTTTTCCTACCTTATGTTTGTATGTGTACATACACAGATATATGTGTGTGTGTACTTCTATGTCCGTATACCACTGAGCACAAGGTGGCTTTTTAGATAGAGCAAGTACACTAACATGAAGTCTTTTTTTCCATTCCTGTATCAAAACAACTTTACCACTAAGAACAACTTTTTTGTCTTTGGCATAAACAAGTGGATTTGAAATCCTATCAAATGAATAGACAGCTACTTCACCCTGTGTTTTGAGATCACTCACAGATTAGTTATTTTAATTCCAGTATATTTAACATAGTGTTATATTAGTTTCAGGTGTAGAATACAGTGATTCAATAATTCTATATGTTACTAAGTTCTCATCATGATAAGTGTACTCTTGTTCCCCTTCACCTATTTCACTCATTCCCCACCCCCACCCCCCGACCTCCCCTCCAGTAACCATCTCTTTCATTTCCATAGCTAAGTGTCTACTTTTTGGTTTGTCTCTTTTTTCCTTTTTTCATTTGTTTCTTAAATTCCACATATGAGCAAAATCATATGCTATTTGTCTTTTATTGACTTACTTCACTCAGCATTATACTCTCTAGCTCTATCCATGTTGTTGCAAATGGCAATATTTCATTCTCATGGCTGTGTAATACTCCAGTGTGTGTGTGTGTGTGTGTGTGTACCACATCTTCATCCATTCATGTATCAAGGGGCACTTGGGGTGCTTCCATAATGTGGCTATTTTAAATACTGCTACAGTAAACACAAGGGTGCATGTATCTTTCAAATTGCTGTTTTCATATTCTTTGGGTAAACACCCAGTAGTGTGATTACTGGATCATATGGTACTTCTATTTTTAATATTTTGGGGGAAATATCTGTACTGTTTTCCACAGTGACTGTACCAGTTTACATTCTCACGGAACACAAGGGTTCCTGTTCTCCACATCCTCATCAACACTTGTTTCTTGTGTTTTTCATGTTAGCCATTCTGACAGGTGAGGCGTGGTATCTTATTATAGTTTTTGCATGTCTCTGATAAGCGTTCAGCATCTTTTCATGTGTCTTAGCGATCTGTATGTCTTCCTTAGAGAAATGTCTGCTCATGTCTTTGCCCATTTTTTAATTGGATTATTTGGCTTTTGGCTGTTGAGTTGTAGAAGTTCTTTATATATTTTGGATTCTAACCCTTTATCAGATTTGTCATTTGTAAATCTCTTCTTCCATTCAGTAGGCTGTCTTTTAGTTTTGGTGATTATTTCCTTCACTGTGCAGAAGCTTTTTATTTAGATGTAGTCACAATGGTGTATTTTTGCTTTTGTTTCCCTTGCTTCAAAGAAGATGTTGCTACAACCCATTTCAGAGAAATTACTGCTTGCACTCTCTTTTACAATTTCTATGGTTTCGGGTCTCACAATTAGCTCTTTAATCCACTTTGAGTTTATTTTTGTGTATGGTATACGAAAGTGGTACAGTTTCATTCTTTTGTATGTAGCTGTCTAGTTTTCCCAACACCATTTGTTGAAAAGACTGACTTTTTCCCATTGTACATTCTTGCCTCCTTTGTCAAAGATTGACCATACAATTGTGGGTTTATTTCTAGGCTTTCTATTCTGTCCCATTGATCTCTTGAACTCTGTGTCTGTTTTTGTGCCAGTACCATACTTTTTTGATTGCCACAGCTTTGTAGTGTATCTTGAAGTCTGGAATTATGATACCTCCAGCTTTGTTTTTCTTTTCCAAGGTTGCTTTGGCTATTTGGGGTCTTTTGTAGTTCCATACACATTTTAGGATTTTTGTTCTGGTTCTGTGAAAAATGATATTGGTGTTTGGATAAAGATTGCATTGGATCTATAGATTGCTTTGGGTAGTAGGGACAATTTAACAATATTTATTCTTTCAGTCCATGAACATGGGATGTATTCCCATTTGTTTGTGTCATCTCCAGCTTCTTTCCTCAGTGTTTTAAAGTTTTCAGCAGACAGGTGTTTCATCTCCTTGGCTGATTTGATTCCTGGGTTTTTTATTATTTTTGGTTGCAATCATAAACGGGATTATTAATTTCTCCTTCTGCTGCTTCATTATTAGGGTATAGAAATGGAATGGATTTCTGTATGTTGATTTCATATCCTGAGACCTTAACTGAATTCATTGATCAGTTCTAGTAATTTTCTGGTGGAGTCTTCTGGTTTTTGATATATAGTATCATGTCATCCCCATATAATGAAAGTTCCACTCCTTCTTTGCCAATTTGGATGCCTTTGATTCCTTTTTCTTGCCTGATTGCTGTGGCGAGGACTTTGAGGACAATGTTGTGTAAAGGTGATGAGAGTATAAAGGGGAAAAGCTCTCGTTTTTTTCTGCATTGAGTATGGTGTTAATTGTGGGTGTTTCATACATGACCTTTATTATGTTGAGGTAGGTTTCCTCTAAACCTATTTTGTTGAGAGTTTTTATCATGAATGGATATTGTACTTTGTCAAATGCTTTTTCTGCATCTATTGAAATGATCACATGGTTTTTATCCTTCCTCTTACTGATGCAATGTATCACATTGATTGGTTTGCAAATATTGAACCACCCTTGCATCCGGAAAATAAATCCCACTTGATGGTGATGAGTGATTTTTTAAAGTATTATTATGTTCACTTTGCTAGTGTTTTGTTGAGGATTTTTGCACCTATGCTCATTAGCACTAGTGGCATGTAGTTCTCTCTCTCCCTTTTTAAAGATTTGTTTATTTGTATGAGGGAGAGAAAGAGTGAGGAAAGGGGCAGAGGGAGAGAATCTTCAAGCAGACTCCTCCTAAGTAGGGAGCCTGACATGGGGCTCGATCCTACAACCCATGAGATCATGACCTGAGCTGAAACCAAGAGTCAGATGCTTAACTGACTAAGCCATGCAGGGTCCCCTGTAGTTCTCCTTTGTGTAGTGTTTTTATTTAGTTTTGATATCAGAGTAATGCTGACCTCATAGAATGAATTTGGAAGTTTTCCTTCCCCTTCTGTTTTTTAGAACAGTTTGAGAAGATATTCAGTAGAATTCACCTGTGAAGCCATCTGTCTGGACTTCTGTTTGTTGGGAGGTTTTTGTTTGTTTTTGAAGATTTTATTTATTTATTTGAGAGAGAGCAAAAGCAAGGTGAGGGGCAGAGAGAGAAGACTCCTTATTGAGCAGGGAACCCAGGGCTCTAGGATCATCACCTGAGCAGAAGGCAGACCCTTAATCAACTGCGCCACCCAGGTGCCCCTAGGCAGTCTTTGATTACTGATCCAATTTCATTGCTGGTAATCAGTCTGTTCAAATTTTCTATTTCTTCCTGCTTCAGTTTTGTTACTTTATATGTATCTGGAAATTTATCCATTTCTTCTAGGTTGTCCAATTTGTTGGCTTCTAGTTTTTCATAATCTCATAACCATTTATATTTCTGTGGTGGCAGTTACTTCTCTTCTTTCATTTCTGATTTTGTTTTAGTCCTCTCTCTCTCTTTCTCTTTCTTTCATTTGATAAGTCTAGCTAGAGGTTCATCAATATTGGTGATGTCTTCAGAGAACCAGCTCCTGATTTCATTGACCTGTTGTATTATTTTTTAGTTTTTATGTTGTTTATTTCTGCTCTAATCTCTTCCTTTTTTCTATAGTTTTCATGTTTTCTTTGTTCTTTTTCTAGCTCCTTTAGGTGTAAGTTTAAGTTGTTTGAGATTTTTCTTTCCTCTTAAGGTAGGCCTATATTGCTATAAACTTCCCTCTTGGGATTTCTTTTGCTGTATTCCAAAGATTTGGGGCTGTTGTGTTTTCATTTTCGTTTCTCTCTTTCCCCCATCTAATAAATATATGTATGTATATACATATATATTTAAATACACACACACACACACACACACATATATATTTTAAGTACGCTCTATGCCCATATCATGGTGCTTGAAATCCCAATCCTGAGATCAAGAGTCGCATGCTTTACTGACTGAGCCAGCCAGGCACCCCATGTCTCCATATATTTTTTTGAGTTTCTTTTTGATTTCTTGGTTAACCATTCATTGTTTAGCAGCATGTTATTTAGCTCCATTTATTTGTGCTCTTTCCAGGCTTTTTCTTGTGGTTGATTTCTAGTTTCATAGCATTGTGGTCAGAAAAGATGCATGGTATGAATTCGATCTTTTTCAATTTGTTGAGACTTGCTTTCTGGCCTAATATGTGGTCTCTTCTAGAGAATGTTCCATGTACACTGGAAAAGAATGTGTATTCTGCTGTTTTAGTGTGGAATATTTTGGATATATCTGTTAAATCCAAAGTGTCATTCAAGGCCACTATTTCCTTGTTGATTTTCTGTTTGGATGGTATGTCCATTGATGTTAGTAGGGTGTTAAAGTTCCCTACTATTATTGTATTACTACTCATTAGTTCTTTATGTTTATTATTAATTGTTTAATGTATTTGGATTGTCCTGTGTTGGGTGCATATTTATAGTTGTTATATATTCTTATTGTATTGTTCCCTTTATTATTATATAGTGCCTTCTTTTCCTCATTAGTCTTTGATTAAAAGTCTATCCTGTCTAAGTATTGCTATCCTTGCTTTTTTCTCACATCAATTTGCATGATTAACGATTTTCCCTCCCTTCACCTTTAATTTCCATGTGTCCTGAGATCTGAAATGAGTCTCTTATAGGCTGCAGATAGGTGAGTCTTGTTTTTTATCCATCCCATCATCCTATGTCTTTTGATTGGAGTCCATTTGCCTCAAAAATAATTATTTATAGGTATGTATTTACTGCCATTTTGTTACTTGTTTTATGGTTGTTTTTCTTTTTTTTTTTTTAATTTAGATTTTATTTATTTAACAGTTAGAGATAACAAATAGGCAGAGAGAGAAGAGGGGGAGAAGCAGGCTCCCTGCTGAGTGGAGAGCCGGATGTGGGGCTTCATCCCAGGACCCTGGGATCATGACCTGAGTCAAAGGCAGAGGCTTTAATCCACTGAGCCACCCAGGTACCCCTATGAGGTCTCCTTAAACTTTGTTTTCACCCTAATAATTACATAATTTCTGACTAGAGACCAATGTTGTACTTCAACTTCTGATATCTGATTCTTGGGATCATGGCTTTTAATTTTAGTTTGTAGTTTTCACAGTTTTTAAATTATATCTACAGACATATACTATTATGAATGTAGTTCATTGGCTTAGTTTTGAAGACGCCAATATTCTCTTTCTTTAATGACAGCACTCTAAATCTCTTTATTCTATTATTTTACAATCTTCTACCCTAGGTTTCTTATTCTTGCTTTCTCTGAATTCCTAAGAAAATTTTATATCCAGTTTTATGCTCATCCTCCCTCTCATTCCACTTGAACAATATTTAATTAGCCCCTTATTATTTCTTGTCTAGATGGATGGAATAGATTCCAGGTTTTCTAGCATTCAGCGTATTTGCTCCTCTTCCTAAAAATTCTTCATCCTACTGCCAGAATGCTTCTTCTAAATGCAAATTTTATTATAGTGTTCCTTTGTTCTAAACCCCATTGCCTTCAGGATACAACACAAACTTAAGCCTTTCATCAAATCTAGCCCAAGAGGCTCCTGTGATATCTTTGGTTGCCATTAACTCACCCCTGTTACACCTGTCAGTGCCTCTTTTACTGCATTGCCTGGTGGTCCTAATCAGCAAGGTCTTTGTCATTGCAACTTATATCACCCCATCATCCCCTCAATTACTGATGCAGATGTTTGGTGACATTTGTAATTGTAGATGTTGGTCCTTTTGAAACAGTAAAAGTTTTTCCCCAATTTTTGTAATTCTTTCATTAAGTTCTAAAGGGAGTAGGTCATTCTGCATTACAAGCTGGGAGAAACAAGTTTCACCAGGACCATTTGGAGACAATTAGATTGGAAACTTTGTGTCCCATTCCAAAACATCTCTTGGTACCAAAACTCCATCAGTGTTCCAGGAGATACCTAACTTAGCCCGAGTGTTCTATTAGAGTTATTCCTTTCACACTGGATGACACTCATGTAAGAGTTGTGGATGCCATTTCTTTCATTGCTGGATCTCTGTATACCTGTGTCAGATTGACAGTTCTGGTTGTTTTCATTTCTTTTTGATGGCCCAGGAAATAAAAGTAGATATGTGTGGATATAGAAATTATGTGGAATTGATGGCAGAATTTATTTTTATTTTTGTTTTTTAAAAAACTGCAATTTGTAAACACCGTTAGAGCAAAAGGGAGCTATGAATTATGACATCATGGAGTATTTATAATTCTGTCAAGATTACAACAGTAATTTTTTCTCTCTGGAAATCTGGGTAGAGGGGCGCCTGGGTGGCTCAGTGGGTTTAGCTGCTGCCTTTGGCTCAGATCATGATCTCAGGGTCCTGGGATCGAGTCCCGCGTCGGGCTCTCTGCTCAGCAGGGAGCCTGCTTCCTTTCCTCTCTCTCTCTGCTTGCCTCTCTGCCTACTTGTGATCTCTCTCTCTCTGTGTCAAATAAATAAATAATCTTAAAAAAAAAAAAATCTGGGGTAGAAATCTGGTTCTCCTCATTTCTACCACTTTTTATCTGACCCTTTGAGTCTTCACAGAATCAAGACTTCTGGTGTACTGGTTTTATTCTTGTTTTATTGTGTATTGTGGTAAAATATACACACAGTATACCATCTGAGCTATTTTTAAGTGTGTATGTAATTCAGTGGCATTAAGCACATTTACAGTGTGGTACAGCTATCCCTACTGTCCTTTTCCAGAACTTTTCATCATTCCACACATGAACTTTATATTCATTAAATAATAATTCCCCATTCCCTGCTCCCACCCCAGCCCCAGCAACCTCTTCTATTTTCTGTCTCTATTAATTTGCCTGTTCATGGTACTTCATACAAGTGGAATCATATAACATTTGTCCTTTTGTGTATGGCTTATTTCACTTAACAGAACACTTTCAAGGTTCATTCATATAGAATCAGAATTTCATTGTTTTTTTTGTTTTTTTTTTTTTTTTTATTTATTTATTTGAGAGAGAGAGAGACAGTGAGAGAGAGCATGAGCGAGGAGAAGGTCAGAGGGAGAAGCAGACTCCCCATGGAGCTGGGAGCCTGATGTGGGACTCGATCCCGGGACTCCAGGATCACGCCCTGAGCCGGAGGCAGTCGTTTAACCAACTGCGCCACCCAGGCGTCCCAGAATTTCATTGTTTTTAAGGCTGAATAAATTATTACCCAATATGAAATAGATCATTCGAATAACCTATAATTATTAATGAAATGGAATGTGTAATTTTAAAACTCCCATAAAAGATATATCCAAGCCAAAGGAGATTCTACCAAACACTTAAAGAATTAAGAAAAACTTTATTAAGCTTAATTAAAACAATTTGGGACAAAATGTTTACAAACTGCATATCTGAGAAAGAACTACTATCTAAAACCTATAAGGGATTCTCAACACTCAACAGTAAAACAAGCAAGCCAGCTCGAATGTCCACAAAACATATGAAGAGACATTTCACACACAAAAAAATATAAATAAGCATGTGAAATGATGTTTGATATCATTAGTTATTAGGGAAATGCAAATTAAAACCAGGTTGAGATTATCACTATACATCTAACAGAATGGTTAAAATAATAATAACTTTTAAAAAACAATGATACCACCAAATGATGGTGAAGATGGAGAGAAACTTGGATCACTCATATATTGCCAGAGGGGATATAAAGTGACACAGCCAGTCTGGAAAACAATTTGGCAATTTCTTAAGAAACAAAATATGCAAATACCATATGCCCCAGCATTTGCACTCCTGGGCATGTATTCCAGAGAAATGAAAACTTATGTTCACATAAAAACCTACATAAATTTTCATAACAACTTTATTCATAATAGTAAAAAACTGGAAAAAAATGTACATGTCTTTCAATGGCTGAATGATTAAACTATTGTATATCCATACTTCAGAATACTACTTATTATTAAAAAGAAACAAATTACTGATACATACAACCTTCATGAATTATGAGAATTACACTGAGTGAAAAAAGCCAATCCCAAAAGATTACTTGCTGAATTATATCATGTATATACATTTTTTTAAAGCAGTCTCTACTCTCAACATGGGGCTCAAACTCCTGACCCCAAGACCAAGAGCCACACACTCTACTGACAACTAGCCAGGCACCCTAATTTATGTACATTCTTGAAGAGACAAAACTATAGAAATAGAGAACAGATTAATGCTGGCCAGAGATTAAGGAGAGGTTGAGGGCTAAGGGAAGTAAGCATGGCTATAAAAAGGGCAACATGAGGAATCTTTGTGGTGATAGAAATGTTCTGAATCTTGATTTTACCCTGGTTGTTATATGGTACTCTAGTTTTGGAAGAAGTTACCAAGGAGGAGGCTGTGGGGGGTGGTGAAGACTGGGTAATGGATACATGGGGTCTCTTATTTTTTACAACTGCATGTGAATCTATAACTTTCTCAAAAATCAAAAGTTTGATTAAAAAATAAAGCTGGGGCACCCAGGTCGCTCAGTTGTTAAGTGCCTGACTCTTGGTTTCAGCTCAGGTTGTGATCTCAGGGTCATAAGATTGAGCCCGTGTTGGGTGCTGTGCTCACTGCTGAGTCTGCTTGAGATTTTTTCTCTCCCTCTACTCTTCCCCCGACTTGCATGCACTCTCTAAAATAAAGATATAAAATCTTAAAAAAAAAATAAAGCTGTTAAGTATAAAATATACTGAATAGTTATCTATAAAGTAAAAGTCTAAAGTAAAGATACTGTCCCTAAGCAGTCCTTTTTTTTTTTAACAAAGACATAGAAAAAATCAGTTGCCTGAAAGTAGAAGAGAGTGACCAAAAGCAATCAGGAACTTTGGAGTTGGAAGAAAGGATTAGTTGTTTGGGTGTGTTTCCCAAATATGACTTTTAGCGGGGGCAGTCCCAAGTTGGCACCAGACAAGCAGGCTAAAATTCCAATAGAAACCTGCAGTCTTACTAGCTTGAAGAACCGGAGTCCGAAGTGGCCACAGAAGCTGGAAACTGACTGAGAATCTCAGAAGAGAGTGATAAAGGGATAATCTCAAAGTCTGCACATAAATTCTGTCCAAATCTTTGCCTGATTCCTAAACTGCACATGTATGAGACAGAACCAAGAAGTTTATCCATGACTAAAAGAACTAAACAAATTTCAGCTGCTGCTAACTGCAGGGGAGTTTGACTTTGGAGTTTGAAGCAGGCTAGTTGACTTTCTGTTGAACAATCAAGACTCTTTGGAAGAATAGAATCCAGAATTTTTACAATGATTATTAATAATGTCTTGCGTAAAATCCAAATTTACTAGATATAGGAAATAAAAGAAAAAAAAAAAGACTCGGACATTCCATGCAAACTGACTTCAAGATTCCCCAGATGTTGAAGTTGGCAAAGATTGCAGAACTGCTGTTATAACTATGCTCAGGAACGTAAAGGAAAATATCTTGTAATTAATAAATAAGAGATATCAAATATCTGATATCTCTTATTTTATTTGAAAAATCAAATATTTTTTTAAAAACCCAAATGGAAATTCTACAGCTGGAAAATAACCTAAATGTCTGAATGTGGACTTAACAGAAAATTGGACATGATATAAGAATAAGTAAACATGAAGATAGATGATTAGGAATTATTTGGTCTGAAGAATAGGGAAGAAAAAAGATTGGAGAGAAAAAAGGAAAAGAATAGAACAGGAACTTAGTGACATTGGACAAATATAAAAAATTGTAACATGAGTAATTGGTGTCCTAGAAGGAAAGCAGAGAGTGGGTCAGAAAAATATTTGAAGGAATAATAATATTTGAAAATATCCCAAGCTTACAGATTCAAGAAACTCAGTGAATCCCAATAGGATAAATACAAAGAAAGCCACATCTCTGATATACTTAGTAAATTATCTGAAGACCGAAGATGTAGAGAAAAACCTTAAAAGCAGTTTTTAAAAATACTTTATATACAGGAGAATATAATACAAATGACCACTAGCTTCTCATCAAAAGTATTTAAGTATTCCAAAATCTGTGTTTTAGTGTGATTCAACTTTAGCATACTACCATCCAGAAAACAACAAAACAATAGGACACATGTTCATGATACCAGGCCTTTAACAGAATTACTGGAAATTTTTTCTTTAGTTCCATTGTTCAGGATAGATCAAAGAACCAGCTACTACACAGTGGACTGATGAAAACCTACTCACTTAAGAAAATAAAATTGTTCTTTCCTTATATAAATATTAACACCAAGTTGTCATACCAACCCCTGAAAAGGTAGAGTAGAAAGGTCTGGGTAGCAGAGTTTAGAAATAGGTTTGCTGATTAAATTGGATTATCATCCTGACAGCTTCTAATCTCTAGTCAATGCTGTCTCCCTAGGGGTTTATTTTCTTTATATTCTTCGGGTAACAGAAGTGTTACTTTTCAGGTGATATTGACCTGATCCAGGACTAGAGTCAGATGACTTAAAAGAAAATTTTATAACTCTCCTCAGGATCGAGATCAATGTAGAAAAAAAGAAAAGCAACAATAGATATTTCTGAAATTGAAGTTTCATCAGAGACCTTCAAACAAATGAACTTATAGAGGTATTTTAAAGCTACCTTCACAATGGTTGGGGAAAAAAAGCAAAAATCAAATTAAAAAAACCCATAAATCAGAAGTGGAATTGAACATGTTATACTGATTCTTACAAAATTTAACAACCTGTAAAGAAAAAAAATCTTAGGGAACCAAAGATAGAGCCTCATAGAATGGCTGTATTCTCAACAACCTTTTACACTAAAGCTATAAAACCTGATTTTAACAATAGCACTGGATTGAAGGTCTTTAGTCTTTGAATTTTCTAATCTCTATTTCCAGTCCTGACTTCTCTTCCTAACTGTAGACTGCCATTCACCACTGCCTCATGGCTGGAGGAAGTATGTTACTAAACAGTATTTTCCTAACTTCAGTCATTCCAGCACTGTTGCCTCATGTTTTGCTGTAACTGTATAACCCTGCTACTATTCGTTTTTTTCATTTTCTGTACATTGACTCACAATTTTGCTTGTATACAACTTGAAATCATAGGTACAGTTGGAAAAGCAGTATCATGAGCCATCGGTAAAATGATAGACGGATAAAATATAATGCATAATTATTCTAATTAGATGCTGTCATCTTCCAAAGCCTGAGACTTGTTTTCTTTTGGATAAAACCAAAGGCTATCCCCTTACATTTAATAAGGATTTTTAAAGGATTAAGACAGACCTGAGAGTTCTGGTGTTGTTAATGGCAGGGTAGCCAGTATGAGAATAACTGTTCCAGGGATCACGATTACAAACTCTGGATAAAGTGTAGCCAAGCAACTATTTGAAGACTCTGGAGAGGGGACAAAAGTAGGCAGATACTAAGGAGAGGGCTTCATGCCTTCAAAGAAGGGAACTACACACAGTGGATGAGATCCACATTTATAGAGATATTCCCATGTTTAGGCAGCATGGAGCCTCCAGAACTCAAGCAGAAATTTTCTGTTTTACTGGCTTGAGGTGTCAGAGCTATAAAGCTAGTAGAGGAATTAAGAGATTGAATACTTTAAAAAAAATGTGACTTACCGAGCAGAAAGATGGAAAGAAAAAATGGAGAAACAAAAATAGTTGAGACAGAAAATAGCAAAATAGTAGAACTGAATTCAACATACCAATAATTACATCAAATGTAAATGAATCTAATACACCAATTAAAAGGCCAGAATTTCCAGAGTGTATTTTAAAAAGAAGACTTTTTAAAGCAGTGTGCTACCTAAAAGAGACCCACTTGAAGAATGGCTATATTGAGGCAAATTGAACTTTAAAATAAAATATATTACCAGAGGTAAAGAAGAATATTTTACAATGATAAATGGATTATCTTACTAGGAAGACCTATCAATACTAAATGTATACAAACCAAATAGCAAACTACAAAAAAAATTTTTTTTTAGGAAAATTTTGACAAAACTAAAGAGGAATCTAAAGAAATTAATAATCACACATGGATTTTAACACCCTTATGTCAAAAATTGACAATTAGACCAACACACACACACACCCACACACCACAGAAACCAGGATATGAAGAATTTTGAAAAAAACTATTAAGCAACTTACTTAATTGACATTTACAAAATATTTCATCCAACAACTGTTGAGTAACAAAATATGTTCTTTTCAAGTGCAAATGGAACATTCATCAAGATAAATTTTATCCTAGATCATGAAATGGTCTCAAAAATTTTTAAAAGAGGGGCACCTTGGTGGCTCAGTCGTTAAGTGTCTGCCTTCGGCTCAGGTCATGGTCCCAGGGTCCTGAGACCTAGCCCCTCCCTATTCTGCGGGATGCCTGCTTCTTCTCCCACTCCCGCTGCTTGTATTTCCTTTCTCACATCTCTCTGTCAAATAAATCTTTAAAAAAAATTTTTTAAGAAGCTGCAGTTATGCATAGTATCTTCACTGATTAAATTAGAAATCACTAATGTTATCTAGAAAAGCTTCAACTATTTTGAAATTAAATGACACACATCTAAATATTATTCATGAGCCAGAAAAGAAACCACAAGGGAAAAATATTTTGAATTGTAACATAATGAAAGTAGAATATTAGATAAGGCAAAATGAAACTGGCAGTGATTGTTTTTAGGAATGTGGGGATTACTTGAGAGATGGCATGAGGGATGACATGCTCTTATAGTAGCAAAGATGTGACTTTATCAGAATGTCTTTGAGGGAAAAAATGATCTCAGCCCTTGGTCAGTGAAGTCATTATATCCTATAATTCCTGATGCTGCATCTCTAGCAAAGACTTTATCCGAACTCCACACTCCTACATTAAACTAGCTGTTTGATGTCATTTTGAATATAACAAACATATCAGTAATGGATCTGTTGGTTCCTTCCTGAAAATCCATTCATCTCCATCCACCTCAGTAAATGCCATCATCATCTACCTACTTGCTAGCTAAAACTCAAGAGTTATTCTTTTTTTTTTTTAAAGATTTTATTTATTTATTTGACAGAGAGAAATCACAAGTAGATGGAGAGGCAGGCAGAGAGAGAGAGGGAAGCAGGCTCCCTGCTGAGCAGAGAGCCCGATGCGGGACTCGATCCCAGGACCCTGAGATCATGACCGGAGCCGAAGGCAGCGGCTTAACCCACTGAGCCACACAGGTGCCCTCAAGAGTTATTCTTGATTCCTCTTTACACCTTATTTCTCACATCAAATTACACCAAATAGTATAGATTCTACTTCAACAAGTCCATCACCCATTTACTTCTTTTCATCTACACTGCCATCATTCTAGTCTAAACCACTATCATCTCTTTGGATACTCATGTGATTTCCTAAATTTCCTGTAGATATACAGGAGCCAGAGCAGTTTGTTGTTATTTTAGACAAATGACTTAGATTCTGTCCTTCTGTTTAAAAAGTCCTTCATTAGCTTTCTACTGCTCCAGCTCCCATATGCCCTATCCTTTGCCTACCTCCTCTACCTCCTCCTATACTAGTGATCCCCTTGCTCGATGTGATTCCTCCACAAGAACCTCAGACTCATAACTGCCTCAAGGCCTTTGCACATGCTATTCTGTCTGTATAGAATGATGTCTGTACTCTGATTCCTTCAAGTCTTTTCAGATGTTACCTTCCTGGGCCTTATATTACATTTAGAGAGGTCTCCCCTAAGCCCTATTTTATTCTATTATAAGACCCTGTCCCTATTTATTTTCCTTACAGTTCCTCTCAGAATCTGATGTTTGCATGGTTATTTGATTAAAATATGTTTCACCCACTATTCCCAACACACACACACACACACACAACACACACACCCTACCTAGAATCTAAACTGTGGGAGAGGAAAGACCCTGTCTGTCTTGTTCATGGCTCTCATCTTAGTACTAGAGCTGGTGTAGAGATCCAGTATATGCTACCCCCAAAAAAGGAACTGGAGAAACAGCTGGTGCAGGAAGGATACCCTGAACCTCCTCTGGCCCCTTGAAAGCAATAGATAAATCTCCTGAAAGCTACCCTCCCTGTACTAGAAGAGTAGAAGACATCTCTGGGAATTTAGGACCAAGATGCTGTATAAACAAACCTTGTTATTCCTTCACCGTATTATTACCCCTGGCCCAAACCCTTTTGTCTTGTCAGTGCTTCACAAATCCAGTCGCTTCTTTCTGTAATATTCTTGTGGGGCTCCTGTAATGTAATTAAGTTACTTTTCTTTCTCCCTGTTAATCTTTTTTTACAGGGTAGTCCCAGAACCTAGAAATGAAGTGGAAAATTTCCTCCCCCCGCCCTACACTGCCATAAAGTAAATGCTGAATGAATTAAGACAAAGAACACCTGTGCATGCTAGGAAATCCTACGGAGAGTTTCTTGGTTATAGTATTTTTTATGTTACTGGTATATATGTTACTGGTCTCCTTTTTGTTAAAACCTTACAAGGCTTCTTTTAGTGAGAATGAGCCTACATTTGTAAGTTTGATTTTTCACTATTGTAAAAAGGAGGAATGAACCCTCATGGACTGTGAAGAAAAATAAGTCTTTGGCCTTAGCTTTCATAGGATTCTATAGAGAAAGGAAGAGAGAAATTTTGGGCAAAGAATGAAGGAGCTATGTGAAGGGACTGAATCATCTCCCTGTCTCCTATCTCTCCTCCACCCACCGAGCTTCTTACTGGTGAGCTACAGGTTTTAACACACACACACAACCATATAGTTGCCCTCCTTGCAATTCCTCAATGACTCTCCTGAACAAAAATTTAGTAATTTCAATTCAGCCCTGTTACCTATTGGTCTTCATTTCTTTGGCCTCTCCAATGATTCAGTTGTTTATTTCTTCTTAAATCTCCAGGATCCATCATCTGTTCTATCACTTGGTATTCTTTTTTTTTTTTTTCCCCTTTCCCAACACTGGCTATGGAATGGGTCACATTTCCCCAAGATCCCATGCAGGCCCAATTTCATAAGCAGTCTTCCTGTTACCACCCTAAAAATGTTCTTGGGGGGTTTTGATCTAGGTGGTCTATCTACACACACTGGTGGTTGGTCTCATAAAACATTCCTCTCTCCTTTCTCCTTTTCTGACTCACCCCTTTTTGGGCCAAGTCTTTAGAGATAGGGTGTCCTTCTCTTTAAAAGAAAGGCTGACAATTCCAGAGGCAGAGTGAAAGTGAATGAAATCTAAGAGCAGTGTATTTGTTTATACCTTTTGTCACTACAAGCTGGGCATCCTGGAATTTGCAAATGTTCCACTCTTTATGGTGTACCTAATGGACTACAGCCCAGTATGGAATACTCCCCCCACCAACTTGGCCTCCTGCTCTCTTCACTTAGTCTCAGACTGACTCTTTTCTCAGAAAGTAGGCCAGAAATAGCAGCCAATGAGAAATAAGTTTGCATCATCTTAAGTGGTTTATTTGCATTTTGAGGACTTCCTTCCTACGAAATACCTGTATCAAAGAGCTTTTGCCACATAGAAGAAAGACCTCTGAGAGGTCATTTTCTATCTTCCTAGACTTAGGTGTTCCTTTTCTGAGCTCCCATCAAGACTATTTTGTATCTTAAACTGTTCTCACCCATCATTAAGATGCTTGAGAATAGGGACTTAGCATTCCTGATACCTACCACAAGAATGACAACAGAGCTTCATTTCTTAGTACAAACTAATGGATTGGTAATGATTGCCTGGAACATTTGAGAATGACCATGATCCTGGGAAAGTAGGGGAGAACAGTAGCTCCTCAACTCTGGCTTAATATGAATGAAAGAATTAATGAATTAATGGTCACAGTATTACATCAGCATTCTCCTTGTGAGCCTTCATCCTAGCTAATAGATGGCTGGGTTTCTTGGGTACCAAAAACAACCCTGTGGACCTCAGGCTTTTTTACAGGAACTCTTGTTACTCTCCAGCTCTTATAGACATGAATCTTAGTCCAACAGTCAGCACCTGTAACTAACAGGCCTGGCCCCTCATCACGACCACTCGGCCAATTTCAGGGCTCCAGATGACACCCTACAGCTTCCCACACTTCACCCACCATAAACAATAAAGCATCGTACAAATATTCTTAGCTCTTGATGACTGACTTCAGTTCATTAGTCTCCAGCTTTGATGCGAAAGCCTTTTGAGCTTCCTGCCATACTGCCTTCAATTTCACTATCTGCTTCCATGGCTCTCTTCAACCAGCCTCCTGGTGACCCAGGATTTGCCATTATCCTCGGGAATTTTAGTGCTATCAAATGACCCATCTAATGGCTTACCACCAGACTCCCTATACCGAGTTCTAATGGTTCCCAAATTCTTCTCCTACCTTAGAATGGTTCCATTCATAGAATGATCAACCTAATAGCATGACCTAAGAACTTCTCCTGTTGTCTCTTGCTTGCTCATGTGCTTACTTGCACAAGGCCTTCTTTATATTTTACCAAAAGCTGCTGTCCTTTTGACCACTCTTTCTTTTCTTGCCCTAGGGCCTGGTGGTCAGCATGCTTAGACCTTTCCTCTCTGGTCTAGACCTCATGGTCTACTGCTTCAGTCTCTTGCTCACCACCAGTCTTAGCTCCTTCCATGCTTGTGCTGCTGCCCTAATAACTCTGTAAGCCTTCTCTGGCAGCTGAGCATTGTTGTAAAAATGATGGAAAAAAAAAAAAAAAAAAAACAGACCTCACTTGATGGTGAGGACTGGTAGCATTCTGAAGTTATGATGTCTAGTTTAAGATGGCTTCTCAGTTCTACAGGTTAATGCTTTATAGGGTGCCAGCTCAGTTCCTTCATTAAATGCCACTGAGGCTAACCCAGATCATTTATCCCTTTCATCACACTATTCACGCTACACTTACCTCCTTTATTGGCTCAGGATTCTACCTCCTATTTCAGTCGGAAATAAAAGTGCTCTTTCTTGACTGGTTTCCACCTAACAAACACTGCTGCAATCTCATTTATTCTTAATTACTCTCCTTCTCTTGTTCAGGACTATTTTTCTCTGTTTACTTTTTAAAAGATTGATTGATTGATTTTAGTGGGAAAGAGGCAGAGAGACAGGAAGAGAAGCAGACTCCTTCTGAGCATAGAACCCCATGCCGGGCTTGATGTGGGGCTCCATAACCCTGATATCATGACCTGAACTGAAACTAAGAGTCAGGTACCTAACTCACTGTGCCATCCAGGTGCCCTACTCTGTGGTTTAGATCAGTATTCTCCAGGTGTGACTGTAGCTTTAGCAAAGGTCTTGGAACTTAAGAATGAAAGTTTTCGGCCAACCCAGACCTACTGAATCATTCCCTTTAGGGATGGCAGGGTATTTAACAAGCCCTGCAGGCTACTCTGAGGCAACCAAAGTTTGAGGATCATGGGTGCAGACTTCTGAGTATTTGCTTGTTCTTTCATCTATCTGCATTCTCTCTTTTTTCACATAATATCTCCCTTAATGGGAATTTATTCTAAGGAAGTAATCTGAAACGAGAACATGTCTGGGGCAGCTGGGTGGCTCAGTCAGTTAAGTAAGCTCTGTTCATGATCCTGGGGTCTTGGGACCTGAGCCCTACAGTAGGCTCTCTGCTCAAGAGACGGCCTGCTTCTTCCTTTCCCCCTCCTACTGCTGGTGCTTCTTGCTTTCTCTCAAATAAATAAATAAAATCTTTAAAAAAATGAGAACATGGTTTTATATACAAAGATGTTCATTATAGTATTATTTATAATTGGGAAATATTGTAAATAAGCTGAATGTCCATGGTGGGGAAACTATTAAGAAAGGACAGGGGCGCCTGGGTGGCTCAGTGGGTTAAGCCACTGCCTTCGGCTCAGGTCATGATCTTGGGATCCTGGGATCGAGTCCCACATCAGGCTCTCTGCTCAGCAGGGAGCCTGCTTCCCTCTATCTCCCTCTCTGCCTGCCTCTCCATCTGCTTGTGATCTCTCTGTCAAATAAATAAAAAATAAAAAATTAAAAATAAAAAATTTAAAAAAAAAAGAAAGGAAAAAGGCATATTAGAATGCTGTTGACTAAGTTTTTAATCACAAGGAAATAATTGTTATAATTTTTTTTTAATTTTTAAGAAAATATGATATAATAAACCCTGGCTTAAAATATTGGTTTTAATACCAATAATCAGCTATGCTTCTTTCCCAAACCCCACTAAACCCAGAGTAACAGGGGTGTCCTTTGTTGGTTGGTTGTTTTTAAAACAGAAAATCATAAGATCAAAGAGGTTAGGAGAGGAGACAAAAGCATCAACATTTTAGAAGCTGGAAAAGATAGGGTAGAATGGTAAGCAACTTAAGAAAATGGATTCCTTAGACGGCAGTAAGGAATGCCAAGAAATAGACTGTCATTTATAGTATAGAATTCTTAAGACTCAGGAATTGGCAAGATTGTGTACATTTCTAAATAGGGATTCATACAGGTGAACTACAAAGGAGAGGAATGGCTAAAATTTATGGCCCAGGCATCTCCCCCAAGACCAGAGGTTTGTCATCTGCAGTGGGTAACACAAGGGGGCTCTGAAGTGAGGGACTCCACACCTGAAAACAGGTGTTTAGTGACATTTCACATCTCAAAAATGGAGGCCCCAACTTCTACACCTATTCCCAAACTTCTGGCCACCTGTGAATTTCCCATGAAAGTTTCTTTTACATAGGAAAAAAGAAAAGTATTTTTTAGGTACTTGCCTGGTAGGTCTAAGAAGGTCTGATCAAGCGTTCCTCAAAAAAAAAAGCCCAGCGACATCACCTCTACCAGAGCTTTTAAATTATGGGGACATATCATGAAATCAATTTAGCTGGTTATGTCCATAAAATAGAAAAGAAAATATGAGACTATATCACATGCAATTAAAGAAAGTATCAATAAAGTATTCTGAAAATTTTAAGACACATTCACATATACAAGGTTATTAGGTACAATGCATTTCTGTTTACTTGGTCAAAACTTTTATTTTTATTTTAATTTTAATTTCTTTTAATTCCAATATGTAACTATATTAGAAATAACTATATTGGAATTAACATATAGTATATTAGTTTCAGGTATACAATATAGTGATTCAATAATACCATATATTACTTAGTGTTCATGAAGATAAATGTACTCTTAATCCCCTTCTCCTATTTTATTCATCATTCCACCCACCTCCCCTCTGGTTACCATCTTGTTGCTCTGGTCTCTTATTCTTTTTTTCCTTTTATTCATTTGTTTTCTTTCTTAAATTGCACATTTGGGTGAAATCATATGGCATTTGTCTTTATCTTAACTCATTTCAGTTACCATCATACTCTCTAGATCCATCCATGTTGTTGCAAATGGCAAGGTTTCATTCTTTTTTATGGCTGAATAATGGTCCATTATATATATACACCATATCTTCTTTATTCATTTATCATTGGACACTTGGACTGCTTCCATAATTTGGCTATTTTAAATAATGCTGCAATAAACACAGGGGTGCATATATCCTTCAAATTACTGTTTGGGGGTAAATATCCAGTAGTGCAATTATGGATTCATATGGTACTTCTGTTTTTCATTTTTTAAGAAATCTCCATAATGTTTTCCACAGTAGTTGCACCAGTTGCATTTCTACCAACAGTGCACAAATAGTTCCTTTTTCTCCACATTCCCATCAACACTTGTTGTTTCTTGTGTTTTTGATGTTAGCCATTCTGACAAGTGTGAGGTGGTATCTTATTGTGTTTTGTTTTTTTTTTTAAGATTTTATTTATTTGAGAAAGAGAGGAAGAGAGAATAAAGAAGAGAGAGACAGCGAACAAGTGAGGAGGAAGGGCAGAGGGAAGAGGAAGAAATCCTGCATTGGGATCCTCAGTAAGGAGCCTGATGCAGGGCTTGATCCCAGAACACTGGAATCATGACCTGAGCCATCCAGGCACCCTTATTATGGTTTTGATTTGCATTTGCCTGATGATGAGTAATGCTGAGCATCTTTTCATGTGTATCATAGCCAGTTTCATTCTTTTGCATGTAGCTGTCTACTTTTCCCAACACCCTTTGTTGAAGAGACTATCTTTATCCCAGTGCACATTCTTGCCTCCTTTGTTGAAGATTAATTGTGACCATACAATTGTGGGTCTATTTCTAGGCTTTCTATTCTGTCCCATTGATCTCTTGAACTCTGTGTCTGTTTTTGTGCCAGTACCATACTGTTTTGATTGCAACAGCTTTGTAGTGTATCTTGAAGTCTGGAATTATGATAACCTCAAGCTTTGTTTTTCTTTTCCAAGATTGCTTTGGCTATTTGGGGTCTTTTGTGGTTCCGTACACATTTTAGGATTGTTTGTTCTGGTTCTGTGAAAAATGATGTTGATATTTGGATAACAAGTACATTGGATCTGTAGATTGCTTTAGGTAGTATGGACAATTTAACAATATTTATTCTTTCAGTCCATGAGCATGGGATGTCTTCCCATTTGTGTCATCTCCAGCTTCTTTCCTCAGTGTTTTAAAGTTTTCAGCAGACAGGTGTTTCATCTCCTTGGCTGAGTTGATTCCTGGGTATTTTATTATTTTTGGTTGCAATCGTAAACGGGATTATTAATTTCTCCTTCTGCTGCTTCATTATTAGGGTATAGAAATGGAATGGATTTCTGTATGTTGATTTCATATCCTGAGACCTTAACTGAATTCATTGATCAGTTCTAGTAATTTTCCGGTGGAGTCTTCTGGTTTTTGATATATAGTATCATGTCATCTGCACATAATGAAAGTTCCACTTCTTCTTTGCCAATTTGGATGCCTTTGATTCCTTTTTCTTGCCTGATTGCTGTGGTGAGGACTTTGAGGACAGTGTTGTGTAAAGGTGATGAGAGTATAAAGGTCATTCCTGACCTTAGGGAAAAAGCTCTCGATTTTTCTGCATTGAGTATGGTGTTAGTTGTGGGTGTTTCATACATGACCTTTATTATGTTGAGGTATGTTTCCTCTAAACCTATTTTGTTGAGAGTTTTTATCATGAATGGATATTGTACTTTATCAAATGCTTTTTATGCATCTATTGAATGATCATATGGTTTTTTTCCTTCCTTTTACTGAAGCAATGTATCACATTGATTGGTTTGCAAATATTGAACCACCCTTGCATCCGGAAAATAAATCCCACTTGATGGTGATGGATGATTTTTTGAAGTGTTATTATATTCACTTTGCTAGTATTTTGTTGAGGATTTTTGCATCTATGTTCATTAGAGCTAGTGGCATGTAGTTTTCATTCTCCCTTTTTAAAGATTTATTTATTTATATGAGGGAGAGAAAGAGTGAGGAAAGGGGCAGAGGGAGCGAATCTTCAAGCAGACTCCCCCTAAGTAGGGAACCTGACATGGGGTTCAATCCTACAACCCATGAGATCATGACCTGAGCTGAAACCAAGAGTCAGATGCTTAACTGACTAAGCCATGCAGGCTCCTCTGTAGTTCTCTTTTTTTTGTAGTGTTTTTATCTAGTTTTGGTATCAGGGTAATTCTGACCTTATAGAATGAATTTGGAAGCTTTCCTTCCCCTTCTATTTTTTGGAATAGTTTGAGAATAGGTATTAACTCTTCTTTAGTGTTTAGTAGAAGACATCTGTGAAGCCATCTGGTTCTGGACTTTTGTTTGTTGAGAATTTTTTGAGTACTGATTCAGTTTCATTGCTAGTAAGCAATCTGTTTAAATTTTCTATTTCTTCCTGCTTCAGCTTTGGGAAGACAGATATTTCTAGAAATTTATCTATTTCTTCTAGGTTGCCCAATTTATTGGCATATAATTTCTCATAATATTATCTTAATATTGTTTGTATTTCTGTGGTGGCAGTTATTTCTCCTTTTTCACTGATTATTTTTAATTGAGCCCTTACTCCTTCTCTCTGTATCTCTCTCTCTCTTTTTAATGAATTTTGGCTGTCTTTTCAAAGAACCAGCTCCTGGTTTCATTGGTCAGTTCTATTGTTTTTTGGTCTTTATATTGTTTATTTTGGCTCTAATCTTCTTTTCTTTTCTTCTGCTGGCTTGGGGTTTTGTTTTTTTCTCCTTTTTCTAGCTTCTTTAGGTGTAAGATTAGGTTGTTTATTTGAGATTTGTCTTAGTTCTTGAGGTAGGCCTCTGTTATAGCTATAAACTGTTAAAGATAAGATTTTTAAAGATTTTAAAAAATACTACTGTTCTGTTAAAGCTATAAACTCCTTTCTTAGAACCACTTTTGCTGCATGCCAAAGATTCTGGACTGGTATGTTTTCGATTTCATATGTCCCCATATATTATTTGATTTCTTCTTTGATTTCTTGGTTGACCCATTTATTATGCAGTAGCATATTATTTAACCTCCAGGTATTTGTGCTCTTTCCAGATTTTTTCTTGTTGGTCATTTCTAGTTTCTTAGCATTGTGGTCAGAAAAAAATCATGGTATAACTTCAGTCTTTCCAAATTTTTTGAAACTTGTTTTCTGGCCTCATATGTGACCTGTTCTGGAAAATGTTCCATGTGTACTTGCAAAAAATATGTATTCTATTGTTTTAGAATAGAATTTTCTGAATATTTCTGTTAAGTCCATCTCATCCAATGAATCATTCAAAATCAGTGTTTCTTACTGGATTTTATGTTTGGATGATATGTCCATTGATGTAAGTGGGGTGTTAAGATCCCCTACGTTATTGTATTACCATTGATTACTTTATTTTTATTATTTACTACTTTATGTTTTTGAGTTCTCCTATGTTGTGCACATAAATATTTACTATCTTTTTTGATTATTTTCTGTCTTTCTTTTTCTCTTGTTTTAAATTATTTTACAGTCTTATTTTAAAGTCTATTTTGTCCAGTAAAAGGATGGCTACCCTACCTTTCTTTTCATACCCACTCACATGAGAAATGTTTTTCTATCCCCTTGCTTTCAATCTGTATGTGTCTTTAGGTCTGAAATGAGTCTTTTTTTGGTAACATATAACTGGGTTTTGTTTTTTTATTCATTCTATCACCCTATGTCTTGATTGGAGAATTTAGTCCATTTGCACTCAAAGTAATTATTGATAGGTATGTCCTTATTGTCATTTTGTTACTTGTTTTATGGTTGTATTTTTAGTTCTTCTGTTTCTTTCTTCCCTTGCTCTCTTTTCTCATGATAACTTGACTTTCTTCAGTGAAATAATTGCATACTTTTCTCTTTAGTTTTTGCATCTTAGTGGCTTTTGGTTTGGACTTCTCATTATATAACATCTTCTGCATGTCTATATTAAGGTGATGGTTACTTAAGCTTGACCCTACTCTTTGCAACCTCCCCGCTCTACCCAACTATGAGGATTTGGTAGCATTCTTTACATCCTTTTATTTTGTGAGTCCCTTGATTGATTTTTAAAGATACACTTATGTTTACTTTTTTTGTGTTTACTTTTATTACTCTTACTTATGGTACCTCCTTTCCACTCAAGGAGTCCCCTTTAACATTTCTGGTAGGACTGGTTTAGCAGTCATGAATTCCTTTAACTTTCCTTTGGGAAAGTTGATTTCTCCTTCTATTCTGAATGATAGCCTTGCTGGATATAGTGTTCTTGGTTGTGGGTTTTTTCCTTTCAGCATTTTGAATATATCCTGCCACTCTTATGGCCTACAAAGTTTCTGCTGCAAAATCAGCTCTTATCCTTATGAGGATGTAACTATTGTTGTATGTAACTGTTTTCTAATACTACTTTTAAAATTGTCTTTTCACTACTTTTTGCCATTTTAATTTCTATGTGTCTTGGTACAGACTCCTTTTGGTTGATTTTGTTGGGGGATCTCTGTCCTCCTGGATATGAATTTCTCTTTACTTCTCCAGATTTGGCAAGTTTCAGTTATTATTTCTTCAAATATATTTTCTGTCTCCCTTTCTTTTTTTTTTTTTTCCCCCCATCTGGGATCCCTGTAATGTGAATGTAATTACACTTGATAGTGTCACTGAGTTCCCTAAGTCTGTTCTCATTTTGCATAATTTTTTTTTTGTCACTGCTCAACTTGATTACTTTCCATTATTCCATCATCCTGGTTGCTGACTTGCTCTTCTGTTTCCTCTAGTCTGCCGTTCATTCCATCTAGTGTATTTTAAATATAATTTCTTGTGTTTTTAATCTCTGATTTATTCTTTTTTCATCTCTTCTTTAAGGTTCTCACTTAATGTCCTCTACTCTTTTCTCAAGTTTTGAGAATATCTTTACAATCATTACTTTAAGTTCTCTATCGGTCATATTGCTTATTTCTGTTTCTTGGGGATCTTTTGCTGTAGTTTTTCCCTATTCTTTCATCTGAACATATTCTTCTGTCTCTTTTTATTGAAATGTCTGTGTCTCTTTCAGTGTGTTAGGAAAGTTAGCTATGTTGCCTGCATGAAGAAAAGGTCCTGTAGTGCCCTGCAGTGCAATGTCCCCTGTTTATCAGCACCTGGTGCTTCAGGGGTGTCTCCTGTGTGTGTTGCATAGAATTTCCTGTTGTGGCCGAGCTGTTTTTTCCTTTCATCCAGTTGTCTACAGAGTCTTGTGCCTATTATGGGCAAGGTTGCGACTATGTGGTGTTACTGGACCAGCCTGAGGGTGCCTTGGTCTTGAGTTGAGTCAGACCAGAGACCAGGTGTTTGCCAGAGATGTAGTAGCACCAAATCCCAGGGCATTTTCCCTGTGTTGTCCCCTGAGAAGCTTTCATTGGTGGTCAGGAGCTGCAATCATACTAGATGTCTGCCCCCAGTGCAGTGCTGGAGTTGCATTCTGAGTGGTGTGTGTGGTTATTTTCCTCTCTTCCCAGGTCATGAGTCACTTTGGAGTGCTGCTGGCCCCTGTCTGGGCTGTTTGCACACTGCTGGGCTTATGACCCTGTTTTGAATGGGCTCTGTCCAAGGGAATATTGGAGGGGGTGGATATGAGAAGTGTGTGGGGGTAGAACAGGCAGTTTTAGTACAGTTTGCACACTGATCCTTTGCAGGAGGGAACCTGCCATTTCCAGGACCAAGGCCCCATAAAGTACATGGGCCAGGAGACAATGTGTTAGCAAGATTTACAGTGGTCTTCTCGGAGAGAGGGGACCCACAGCAGCTGAGGCAAGCCTGACTGGAAAGGACAGATCTATGAAGCCTGGGGCAGGGCTTGGTGTAAAGAAGTTAGGTGGTGCATATAGACATAGGGCTAGTTCCCACAGGTGGCGACATTTTGTTTTGTTTTTCTTTTAAGATTTCATTTATTTATTGGTCAGAGATAGACAGCACAAGCAGGGGAAAGCAGGTGTAGGGAGAAGCAGGCTGCCCACTGAGCAAGGAGCCCAGTAAGGGACTTGATTCCTAGACCCTGAGATCATGACCTGAGCCAAAGGCAGCCGTTTAACCAACTGAGCTACTGAGGCATCCAGTGGCCATGTTTTCGTGCTGGGGTGTAGAGGAGGGAATTGGCACCTCCCTGCTCCTTTGTGGCTGGAGGAGTCCCCCAGAGATCTCTGTAACTCCAGGACATATCTGAGATGGTAAATAACTCTCTCTACAATATACCCCAGACATTTTTCAAACTGCTGCTTCTATGGTGTAATTCTGCAGACAATTTGTTGTGCTCTCTTTAAGTTTAAGGACCTGTTTCCTCCTGCCCTCCCGGCTGTCCCAGAACTAAGCCCACTGATTTCTAACATTCCAGGTTTTTAGTCCTGCTGGTTGTAAGAACTCAAGAAATTTGGCCCCTCTGGTTTTTTAAGGCCAAATGTTATGGGGATTCATCCTCTCCTGTACAATAGTCTTTTTCTCTCCCTGAACCACATCAGCAGTTCCTCCCTCCCATGGACAGCCCCATGGGTCTGCTTAGTTCTCCAGTAGGTCTCTACTCTCCCTACCCTATTCATGTGGCCTCTTCTCTACATCTCTACATCTACTTGTAGATCTGCCAGTCTTCAGGTATCTTCTGGGTCATTTATACTGATATGAGTGTTATCTAGTGGCATCTGTGGGACCAGGCGAGGTTAGGGTCCTTCTCCTGTGTCATCTTCCCAGCAATCTCTGGTCAAAACATTTTGAAAGCTACTGCTCTATAGTGAGAACACAGTTGACAGGCTATACTCAGGTTTTCAGAGCTTTCTATCAGCTTTTTTTCCCTCACTCTAAAAGATGGCTTTGGAGGAAAGCATGTAGAATGATAGAGACAAAAAAAAAAAAAAAAAATAGAGGAAACTTGGCACAAACAGAGACTGTACATGGAAAATAAACATTAACAGGAAAATATTACATTAATATTCTCAAAGGGATGAAAAGATATTATACAAGGACAGAGTGCTATAAAGAGGGAACCCTCTGAACAAGAAAAGGAGAGCTTTCAGAATAAAAAACAAAATTGCAGATATGGAAACCTTAGTATAAGTGTTGGAAGATAGACTTGAGGAAGCCTTATTTACTTTTGTATCCCTTTCTAGCACCACATTCTGCATAAATCAAATGATAAAATTTTTTTTGCATTATACAGTAATCTGAATTTGAAAATGCAGTGAATACCTAAATATTTAAATGTATTTTGTTTTGGGGCAGCTGGCTGGCTCAGTCATTAGAGTGTGTGACTCCTCTTCTTGGGGCCACCAGTTCAAGCCACATGTTGACTGTAGAGATTATAGAAAGAATTTTAAAAAAATTTTAATATATTTTTTCTTATGAGACACAATGTTTGGTTTGCCTGTTGACCTGTGGAAAGAAGGAGTAAACTGAGCTGGTGTGACATTTGAAACCTGGTGTTTTTATAGAGTCGAGATGAGAGTATCAGCTGCTCCATGCCTATTACTTTTGTGGAGTTACTGGACGTTCAAAGGATATTATCAATGACCCTAATAAGGAGAAAGTTGAATAATGAGAAAAGACCAACCTACGGAAACAATTAGACCATTTTAACACTTTATTACATGGTCTCATTAAAGTCAAGTAATAGAATGTAAACATCAGGGGCGCCTGGGTGGCTCAGTGGGTTAAGCCTCTGCCTTCGGTCATGGTCTCAGTGTCCTAGGATCGAGCCCTTCATCAGTTCTCTGCTCAGTGGGGAGCCTGCTTCCCCCGTCTCTCTGCCCGCTGCTCTGCCTACTTGTGATCTCTCTCTCTCTGTGTCAAATAAATAAAATCTTAAAAAAAAAAAAAAAAAGAATGTAAACATCAGACTGTAAGTAGTATAGGATTTTGAGAAAGGAAAACCAAACCCTTTGTGAGCATAGATCCTCAAGGGAGGCCAGAAAATCACTTGGGAGGTATTTCCTGACTGCTAATCTCCTCTAGCAGAGACCTGGTGGATACTGCGCTGCCCCTGCTGTCTTTAGTTTAACCACTCTGGGGTCCCAATAGTGGACCCATTCTGTTTTTCCACACCTGAAGTTTACCCATGGTTAAATATAATCACCACAGACTGTCACTAACTTTAGACACCTTTAACTCCTCCATGACCTCTGACCCATCACAACCAACAGTGTGATTCTTAGAGTTCTGGACGATCATTAGAATAAAAAAATTAGACAAAACTGCTTCCACTTCCCCTGTATGTGTTTTTCAGGGGAGTATGGTTAGTTTCTTCTAACTTATCGATATGAAATGTCAGGAGTTCTTTCTGGCTCAGTTTTTTTCCGTCTCAATTGCCAAGTAATAAAAATTGTCTTTTCTGACTCAGAGTAATAATAGTAATTCCGACAGAGGGCATTGCACCGTGGAAGTAAAAATTCAAATGAGTGTCTTTGAAGCACAACTTCAGTATCTTTGGGAGTTGGGTTTGTGGAAAACACAGGCTTAAAAGACAGAGGTTTTGATCCTCCACAGTATCACTTACACCGGTAACAGAATCATCGCCGGTGCTGGCGCACATGGAGAGCCTTGTTTTGAGTGATTGCGCCCAGTGGGGAGGGAAGAACAAAGAATGTCAGAGAAACTTTGTGCCCTTCAATCAGCTCAGCCAGTTTCTAGATAATGGTCAGGGAATAGTTTTGATGTGTCCCCTTGTGGGGTATGCTTCCGCTGGTCTTCCTCCAGTCCTCCCACCTGCATGGGGACATCTGCTGGGGGACACCGGGATAAAGGAGAGGAAACCGGGGATTAAACAAATAATAAGGAACTCAGCATTCAGACACATCTGAGATAACTGAACTTGACTGGTGGCAGAGCCAACTAGTTATTACTGTAGTTTATTGGAAACCCCCAAACCAGGTTTCTCCACAGGAGTGAATAATGTTCTGCCACTCAACTTCCAGTAACATCTGTCATGCAGAAATTGCTTTAGAGACTGTCTATGTATGTCATGCTCTCTTTGCTATGACAATTGTATGCACATTTAATGGTTTTCCAACAATGGTTATCATTTAAAAGAGAATCCTGCAGGTAGGCAGTTTGCCTTTCTGATGGAGTTGCAAATGTTCCTGGAGTATATTTCACTTTTATTTTATTTTATTTTATTTTAAGATTTTATTTATTTGAGAGAGAGTGAGAGAGTATGAGAAGGACAGGGAGGAGCAGAGGGAGAAGAATCAGGCTCCCTGCTGAGCAGGAAGCCCAATGCGGGTCTCCATCCCAAGACCCTGGGATCATGACCTGAGCCCCAAGATAGACAGCTGACTGAGCCACCCAGGTGCCCCTCTATTTCACTTTTTAAATATTGATCACATATAATAATAGCTACTTAACATAGCCTAGGCTCTCACTGTTCTAAGCACTTTACCTTATGAGATAGGATAGGTACTATAATTATTATACTGTGGAGGAATCTGAAACACAGTGGGGTTAAGTCACTTAGCACTTGGTTTGAAAATTGTGAGTTGGAATCTGAGCCAAGGCAGTCTGATTTGAGAGGCCTCTGGCTATAGCCTTGACAATTTTAGAGATACAGACTTAAAAGATAAATGTCAAAAAGCTAGGGGGAGGGAAGATTCAGAGATATTGAGTCTGAAAAATGAATCTTCTCTGTAAGTATTTTATCAGCGTAATGATTTAGAGAGCAAGAAGGTCTTTATGAATACAGGTGGTTCCTAAATTAGAAGGGTAAGCAGGACAAAAGCTTTGTTATTCTGGGATTAGCAGTAACACTTATGATTTGGTGGTCATTTGATCAGCTGCTAGATGAGCATAAATAAATCAGCTGATCCAGGTAGAGATTTTACATGTTTCACATAGAGATATAGAAAAAGTACTCTCTTGGGGCGCCTGGGTGGCTCAGTGGGTTAAAACCTTTGCTTTCAGCTCAGGTCATGATCCCAGGGTCCTGGGATGGAGCCCTACATTGGGCTCTCTGCTCAGCATGGAGCCTTCTTCCTCCTCTCTCTGCCTACTTGTGATCTCTGTCTGTCAAATAAATAAATAAAATCTTAAAAAAGAAAAAGTTATCTCTTAAGAGATCTATGCATCTTCATCATTTCAGCAGCAAAGAGAGCAGACTGGTTCCCTTTCACTGGCAAGGCTATGTCAGGAGCCCTGCCGTTTGGAGATGTTTTTACTTAGGGGGTGGTTGAAAGAATAAAGACCGTTTGCTGTTGTACCTACAGAGACGAGTCATAAATACGGCTACTGCATGTTGAATACTGGCTCAGGCCAGGTATATTGTTTGGAGTTGTACGTGCATCCCTCATAGTCCCAACTCTCCTGTGAAGTCAGGATTCTTGTACCCATTTTTGTAGGAGGGGAACGTGTGTCCCACACTATACAGCTCTTGAGGGACAAATTGAAATTTAGGGCTGTCTCAGTCTCAAAGACGAAATTCTTAGCTCCCATCTGATAGAGCAAGAACTTGGAGATCTTTCCAGTAGCAGTGGTATTGATTTGTACTAGGGTGTGTTGGTCACCTTTCGAAAAGGTGTGGCTGGAATAGGGGTGTAGACAGCAAAGTGGGCACGTTGTGGATAACTGGTATAATTCCTTCAGAGCCTGGTGAACCACAAAAAGGAGACACCGGACAGAAGAGAGAAAACCTCTCCCTACTAAGTTTATCTAAAGATAGTGAGTTGTAATGTTTGCATAAGTATATTTTTAACTAAAAAAAAAAGATACAAGTAATTCACCCTCATTTTTGAGGTATTAAATGAGCAGAACAAGGACAAAAGACAAAGTCGTATTATCCTACCACCCAGAGATAAATATTTTATTGTATATCTTTCCAGATTTTCACACACACACACACACACACACACAGGCACACACACCTTCTTCTTCTTCTTTTTTTTTTTTTAAGACTTATTTATTTTAGAGAGAGGGAGAAGGGAGACTGCACACACTAGCAGGAGGGGCAGAGAGAGCAGGGGGAGAGAGAATCTCAAGATGACTCCGCACTGAGTGTGGAGCCCAATCTCACGACCCTGAGTTCATGACCTGAACCAAAACCAGGAGTCAGATGCTTAACTTAACCAAATGCGCCATCCAGGCACCCCATCACATACACACCTTTAAACTTGGGCTTTTTGTGCAGTAATACCAGATTAGAATCTTGGAATACATTAAAAATATACAGAATTTTGCCATTTACCCAGCTACTGTAGTATTCAGTGCTTAGGAACATCAAACTTGTACATCCGAGTCCCTTAATATAGTCAAGAACAGGTGTTGTTTTTTCTGGGGAGAAAGTCCACTGGATTGTAAAATTTTAGGGAAATCAAAATTTGATCCACCACTACCACAGCACCCTTAGAGCAATATAAAAACAAATCATAACAAAGAAAAGGGCTGGGACAATGGTGTAAGCAAAGATGAACTAACAGACCAAAACAAATATGTAAGTGCTCACCTGGGCCTTAGCTGGAGTAGGGCTTTGCTGTTTTCATCTCAGGCCTGGCCAGTTTGAGTTTTCAGATATAATAGAATACTAATAACAACCATGATGGTAGCTATAATTTATTGAGCCGATAGTGGGAGCCAGGTGGGAACTGAACACTTTACATAGATACCCTCTATTTATTTATTTAGAAAGATTTTATTTGAGAGAGAGAGCATGGGCAGTGGGGAGGGCAGAGGCGGAGGGAGAAGCAGGCTCCCTGCTGATCAGGACTGTGGGATCATGACCTGAGTGGAAGGCAGAAGTTTAACTGGCTTTCTATCTTTTAAAGATAGTTATTAAAGGGGCAGCTGGGTGGCTCAGTCACTTAAGGGTCAGACTATTTATTCTGGTTCATGATCTCAGAGTCCTGGAGCTTCTCGCGTGCTCTCTCTCTCTCTCTCTTCCCCTCTGTCCCTACACTCGCCTCTCTCCCTCTCTCAAAAGAAAAAAATGCCTATCTTATTCTTATTTTGTAGTAATTTAATAAAATAAGGGCTAAGGGCTTTGCTTTCAAGGTGATATAGGGGAAGAAAAATAAGTTTCTCTTTAGCCTTCTGAGTTCTTGGCTGAGACCTCCTCCCCACCCTCATAATAGAAGACAGTTTAACAGGAGAAAAATAAAACCAGCTTAATTACATATATTCATACCGGAGTCTCACAAAAATTTGAGTTTCAAAAGGTGACTCGACAATTGAGATGTATATCGTCCTGAGCTAAGCATTGGGATAGAGGCTGCAGCTTCAGAGGGAGAAGCAATTCAGGGGAAGGTGAGAAGAGTATGTTTGGTAAACAAAGATTGTCCTACTGGGAAGTCCCCCAGGTGGAAAAGTTAGCAGGTAATAGCTCTCTTCCGGCTAATGTAAATTTCCTTTATAAATGTAGATTATGCTTACAAAAGGGTAATGTCTACTCTTTTAGAGCTTCTTCTGCATCTGCAATTTCTTAAAAAATGATTTGCTCAAAATAGTCCTTATACTAAAGAGGCTTGTTTTGGGAGTGGCACATTTGGCTACCCTTCAAGGAAGGAGAAAAACATTATCTCTGGAGGAACCTTAAAACAAAAAAAGTCAGAGTTCTTTGGTTTTGGTCTTTTTTGACTTCCATAAAGGAGCCAGCACTCTCAGTGGCCGACCGACAACCCAGTGAGCTCATGTGGGCTTCCTACCCTCAACCCAGCCTGACCGGCGAATGTATCAATTTTCCCAGGGTTAAAGGTCACACCCTAGAGGTACAGAAGTGATGGGGATTTCTTTTCCTTCCTTGCCTGTTGATGGCATTGTGTTGTTTTCAAAGGCTGCAATCAGCAAACTCCAGAGTGTGTACTGATAACCACTTCCTTATTTTTTAGGTTTTCATGTTCTTAATAATTAGTTTTTAAACTAGAATCAACATTAAAACATTCTTTGCAGTTTTGATTTAACTTCAACGCTGGGGAGTGACAGGGAGAAGAATATGTGACTCCAAAATGTGCCACTTTGGCATGTGGATATGTTGAGCTGAAGGCAATCAAGACCTAACAAATTTCAGTTTTCTTTTCTTTACCTCTCCCTTTACTGCCAACGAGAATTTAGATAGCAGAACAGAGTAGCAATAGTGTTATTACCAGAGATAACTTTTTACATTAGAAAGACTGAACCACTCCCCGAACATTTGTTTACCAAATACCTGCTTTTCCCACCTTCCTGTGAATTGTCTTCCTTACCTTTGAAGTCCTAGACCTCTGCCTGCTTCTGCTTCTCCTTAGCTGACAATCCGATATAGACCTCAGTTGCCGGACTGTCTGGGAGACCCATATCTTTGGGATTTCTGTGCATATGGAATTAAATTTGCTTTTCTCCTGTCAACCTGTCTAATGTGCATTTACTTATTAGATCCGTCAAAGAAACTAGAAGGGACGAAAGGAAAAGTGTTCTCCCCTATGGGAACTGCAGAAAAAATATACCTTATAGATATGTCTAGACTTTATTTAGTACAATTTGTTAACAAAAATAACTTGCTAACAAAGTTTGAGATCGCCATCCTATGTGATCCCCATCCTATGTAACAGATTTGCAGTGGGGATGGGGGAATAGTGATCTTCTGGGAAATTCTCTTCTAAGATATATATAAAGTTAGGGAAATTTTTCTGTTATTATAAATTGTATGCTTTTCTCCTGTTAATCGGTTTTTGTCCGTTTAATTTTCAGACCCAGCCCGAGACTGTAAGAGGGATGAGAAAAACTTTTTCCTCCCCTACAGCACTCATTCTATTTTTTCTGTAGTTAGCATTGGAATCAGTCTTGTAATGACATGGCTGTGAATGGAACAATAGTGATTTATTTGAATTAAAGATTAAACATAAATTCCCCCATATTCCAATTTAGACAACACTCTAGATATTTCTAATACCACAGGGACATCTTTTCTCTTCTGTAGAACAGAGATAAGGGTTTTCTACACAGCGGTGGTCCTGCATATGGGGCCCAGCATTTGTGGCATGGCCATAAAGCACTGCAGAAAGGAAGAACATTGTTACATTGGTACTTTTCCTGTCTGTGCTTGAAAAACTTGTCCATGAAAAATGATGGATTGAGAGAAGAGGAGGGATGTTTTCTTTCAGGGAACCGGGCTGCGGAAAGCAGCTCACAGCAAAACACTCTATAGTTCAGAGGTTTCCACTAGCATGCAAGCTGGCTTGTAGTAAGCACCAAATCACCACAGCTCTATCCCAAGCAAAATGAACTATCTCTGTTTAAAGACAACGAAAAGCTCTTCAGGGGGCGCCTGGGTGGCTCAGTGGGTTAAGCCGCTGCCTTTGGCTCAGGTCATGATCTCAGGGTGCTGGGATCGAGTCCCGCATCGGGCTCTCTGCTCAGCAGGGAGCCTGCTTCCTCCTCTCTCTCTCTGCCTGCCTCTCTGCCTACTTGTGATTGCTCTGTCAAATAAATAAATAATTTTTTTTTTTAAAGCTCTTCAGGTAATGACTGGACAGGTATTAATTCAGGAGACAAGTATCATTAATTCAGTAGACACAGCAGCGTGATTCAGGTTGAAAACGCCAGCCTTCAGGAACATGAAGCAGTCATTCATCTTGAAAAGCTGCTGAGCTAAAGCAAAACAAAACAAAAAACTTCTAAGAGGCAAAGACCTGGGAAAAACAAAATGGTAAACAAAACAAAATTGAAGACAGTTTAAGATTTGAGAAGTCTAGTTAAACCTTAAACCGGGTAATGTTTATAAAGCACCAGGCACACATGGTAAGCTATAGTTAAGATTTTATTTATTTCTTTGAGAGAGAGAGAGTACAAGCCGGGTGAGGGGCAGAGGGGGAAACAGACTCCTCGCTGAGCAGGATCCTGAGATCATGACCTGAGCAGAATCAAAGGCTGACAGGGTACCCCGAGTAAGCAAGCTATGGTTAAATTGTAGTACAATTATTGCTACTACTCAGAATAAGAGAGAGAGAAAAGGCAGGGAAAGGATGTTGGAAAACTAATGGACAACAGTATGCAGTTCCTCAAGAAATTAAAAATCAATATACCTTACAATCAGCAATCCTAATTCTGGGTGTATATCCAAAGAAAATAAAAATAGGATTTTGAAGACATATCTGCACTCCTATGTTCATTGCAGTGCTATTCACAATAACAAAAACATGGAGACAGCCAAAGTCCTGGTGGAGGGGGCAGAGAAGATGTGGTGATGTGGTGTGTGTACAATGGGGTATTATTCAGCCACAGGAAAGAAGGAAATCCTGCCATTGCAATGACACGGATGGACCTTGAGGAAATAGCGCTATGCAAAACAAGTTAGAGAAAGACAAATGCTGTATGACATCACTTATATGTTGAATCTAAAAAAACCAAACTCAGGGCAACTTGGTGGCTCAGTCATTTAAGCATCTGACTCTTGGTTTTGGCTCAAGTCCCAATCTCAGGGTCATGAGAGCAAGCCCAGTGCTGGGGGGCTCCCCGCTCAAGAGGGAATCTGCTCAAAGATTCTCTCTCTCTCTTGCTCCTACCCTATTCCTGTGCCTGCATGTGCTCTCTCAAATACATAAATACGTCTTTAAAATAAAAAAAAAATTAAAAAGTCAAACTCATAAAAATAGAGAATAAAATAATGGTTATGAGGGGCTGGGTGGCAGTGAGCAGTAGAGATAGGAGAGATTTTGTTTAAGGGCCCAAACTTGCAACAAGTAGTAAGTTCTATAGATCTGATGTACAGTATAGTGAACATAGAGAACAATATTGTATTCTCGTCACCAAACTTGCTAAGAGACTAGATCTTGAGTTTTCCAACCATTAAAAAGAAATAATGATTTTGTGATATGACAAAGGTGTTCATTATCATTACAGTGGCACTCGTAATATATAAATCTATCAAACCAACATGTTGTATGTTTCAAATTTACAATGTCATATGTCAAATATATTTAAATTAAAAAAAAAAAAGACTCAGAAAGTTACAGGTGACCCAGCAGGTAGGCAAGGACTGACAAGCCTCCCAGGGTGGGGTCTAGGAAAGAAGGTAGGTATGAAAAGCTAATCCTGACTCTGTTACCATCTTGCCATGGTCCTGGGCACTTGAGTCTAATCATGGTTTATTGAGGATCTGTTATGCCCCAATAATGGGTCCGTGATTAAAGGAACAAGACTAATACAAAGCGAAGGTCAAGCAAAGCTTTATTTCGCACCAAGCATGAAGAATCTAACCGAATGTTCGGGGACGCATCTCTTACAAGAGAGGGCAACCCACCCTTCTCTGTTTCACAGTCTAGCGTTTAAGGGCAAAGGCCATGCAGTCGGGCCTGGCCACGCACAGGTGACCAATGAGATTGTAAAACACACAGGAAACTCCACAGTGATGCTAGGTGACCAATTGAATTACAGTTTACCCTAGTAGATATTTGAACCAGCCTATTACATCTTGATTAGGATTGGCGCCAAAAAGGTTCCCAAAGGGCGGAGGCCCATAATCCTTGGTAGCTAGGGAGACAGTATGCAATCCCCCACTGATTGATGTCTCCACCTGGCCTGACATACCCTTGTATCTGTGCTTTGTTACCTGGAGCTGGTTTCTGGGACTTGTTTTTAAGTGAATCCCCTGGGGGAAGAGAAGCAGGAACAGTTTAAGGGTTATAAAATAGGTCCTTACAGATCTAAGTTTTGGGCTCTTGGGATGAATAGGTCATAGTGCCTATCTTAGGTTGTTCACAGGTTTCTTTATTTCAGGGCCTTGTGCCTCCCATCTGAAAATCAGTAGTGTTATCCTAAATCAGTGTTCCTCAGACTTTAATAATATACGTTCTTCTTTTAAAAGAAAAAGAATTGGGATGCCTGGTTGCCCCAGTCAGAGGAACATGTGACTCAGTAAGCAAGCTCTAGGGTCATGAGTTTAGCCACACATTGGGTACAGAGATTACTTAAATGAATAAATAAATAAAAACTAAAAAAAAAAAAAAAAAGGAGAAGAATTATGACATTCTAAAAACTAAATTAATTCATTAAATTAAAAAGAAAATTAAGTTATTAAGAATTATTAAATTTAATAAATTATTTTGGTTATAATGTTACTTAAAAATAACCACCACCCAAGAAAACATATACCCCTTGCCTTATACAGAATTGTCATTCAGCTGTACAACCCAAGTTAATTTATAAGCTGAAAATCAAGCTTGAGCACCTTAACTGGGTATGAAGAATGATGTTTTTTGAAGTAAAATTGTTCCCATCATCAATGTAGTGCCTTCACTTACTCAATTCTGTTACCATCTTTCTCTGTTCCAAACACTGGGAAGTCAAAACCCTGTGTGTAGTGAATGTTGGCATAAATGTAGTTCCTGCATGTTGTTAAGTTTTCCTTTTATTATTTGCCCACCAAAATGATTTTGATTCTATTTAGAATCAACAAAAATGGACTCAATTACCGAAATTACGTGGTGGTATATAGATTTGAAGTGGCCATGGAGATGGTCCAAAATGTGCTCATGTATTGTTTAGATTATTGTTAGAATACAAACACCAATCTTAAGATTCTTTTTAAAGAATGTGTGACCTTTCGAATAAATCTGACCCCAGTCTGGGGACACTTGGGAACCGTAAGTCCTTACTAGCTCTCAAATCCTGCAAACTCTATTCTTAGTCTTAGGAAGTTCATCTTTGATGTTACTCGTAGTCAGTGCTCAATTAAATATTGGTTTGAATTGAAGTCATAAAGATATAAAGTATAAAGTTATCCAGTCTGTGAAATAATAGAAAAAAAAATATATATATTGGTCTTTGCCCTGGGTTGCTGCCACAGAGCTCCTAAAACCCTTGTAATTTCCTGAGTGAGAAGAGCACCTAGGAGCATCTTTTGTTCTAATATCTTGTTTTGATTCTGATTCCTGACACTAAGCTTCTCAATCCCTTGCAATTTACTGGGTAGTAGGAATGTCTGTTCTGATGAGGAGACTCTCTGGGCTCCTGGGTGGGGCTTGTCACAAGAAGGACCTACTCTGGATATAGAAACTTGGAATTTTCAGCCCCATCACCCATTCTCCAGAAAGCAGAGAGGGGCTGGAAGTGGAGTTAATAATTGATCATGCCTATGTAATTAAGCCTCCATAAAAATCCCAGTAGTATGGGTTTTGGAGAACCTGGTGTTGATGAACACAAGGAGGAGCAGGGAGCCATGGAAGCTCTGCACCCCTTCCCACATGCCTGTCCTCTGCAACTCTTCTATTTAGATGTTCATCTGTATCTTTATCATATCCTTTCATGATATAATAAGTCAACTGTTTTCCCATGTTCTGTGAGCTGCTCTAGAAAATTATTGAACTCAAGGATATGGCCTGGGAGCCTCTGATTTATAGCTGGTCAGAAGCTCAGGTGACAACCTGGACTTGTGATTGGCATCTGAAGTGGGAGGGGCAGTCTTGTGCGCTGAGTCCTTAACCTGTGAGGTCTCTAGGAAGATGGTGTCAGAATTGAGTCAAATTGTAGGACACCCTGCTGGATTTGCAGAATTACTCAGTGTGGACAAAAAACCCCACACAAATGGTGTCAGAAGTGTTATGAGTGTGGTAGTCATGTGAGAGTGAAGGAGAGACACGGAAGGAGGTGTAGGTTTCCTGCTCACAATCCAGTCTTGTTTACAAAGTGGAAATTTTTATCTGCATAATTTTCTTGGTATCGTTTATAAATGCCACCAAAAAAAATGCTTATTAAACTCAGCCAATTACTTGGAATACGCCCTTCTAGTAAAGGGTGTAGACTAGGATAGCGGGAGGATGAGTGTGCCGGAGAAGTATGCCTAAACCCTGTTCTAAGAGAAATGACTGCAGCTTACAGCCTCGATGGCCATACCTCCTATCCTCTGCCATCCTCATGCTCCTCTTTTTTTTTTTTTTTTAAAAGATTTTATTTATTTATTTGACAGAGAGAAATCACAAGTAGATGGAGAGGTAGGCAGAGAGAGAGAAAGGGAAGCAGGCTCCCTGCTGAGCAGAGAGCCCGATGCGGGACTCGATCCCAGGACCCTGAGATCATGACCTGAGCCAAAGGCAGCGGCTTAACCCACTGAGCCACCCAGGCGCCCCCTCATGCTCCTCTTGATAGGACCAGGGCGGGCACTCAGCCAGCCTAGGATCTGCTGAGCAACGCATGACTTCTCAGGTCTGTCTCAATAACATGAACTGGGCCAAGTTGAATCAGTCTCTTTGGGGGACCGAACAAAGAATATGGAAGGAATTACTACCAGTTAAAGGTCAGAAGTGTAGCTGAACATTTATGAGGAGGCATCAGTGATGGGAAGCCTTTTTGGTACAGACTGAAATACAGGAGAGCAGCAAACATCAGATGTTGGTGCCATGGGAAAGCAGCAGCCGTATGGGCGTAGATGAGTCACGTTAATGGTACAGCATGGGGACAAGGATCCAGTGACTCAACCCAGGTTTTGAGAGCCACCTTGAATTCTGAGCAGCCCTCCAGCACCGGTCTTTGTGGGGTCATATCCTGTTGCAGTGTCACTTTTCAAATTACCTTGGGCAAACAGCTAACCTCTCTATTCCTCAATTTCTTCAATTATAATAGAGTCTACCTCATAGGGATGATTGTGAAGATTAATGAGGGAAGGCCTTAGACTGAAACTGGGCACATAGTTGTCAGTCAATAAATGTTAACTCTAATCGTGATTATTTCTTCCATGATATATTTTATATTACTTAAAATAAATTTAATTGTTTGAACTAGGTAGTATCAGACTCTGTTTCTTATCATGAAATCTCAGTAAAAAACAGATGGGGAGAGGAGGGAGGCAAGATGGCATAGGAGTTGGGGACCTCATTTCAACTGGTTCCCTGAATTTAGCTGGATATCTACCAAACTGTCCTAAACACCACAAAGTCAGCCTGAGATGTAAGAATACATATCTGAGTCCCTCCAAGCAGAAAAACTCCACTGGGTTTGAGTGGTGGCTTCTGACTACTCCAGATTTTCCTACGGTGCATCTTGCCTGGCTCATCGTTGATATTTTTGATTCTGTACATTCCCTCAACCATCCCTCAACAGAATGACTAGGAGGAGAAACTCCCAACAAAGAGAAGCAGAGACATTGGCCTCTGCCACAGACCTAATAGATATGGATATAAACAAGATGTCAGAGATAGAGTTCAGGGTTGCAATTATGAAGTCAATAGTTAGGCTTGAAAAAACCATTAGCGGCAATATAGAATCTCTACACACTGAACTTAAAAATGCTATGAATGAGATGCAGTCTAAACTGGATACTCTAATAGCTAGGGTAAATGAGAAAGAAGAATGAATTAGTGATCTAGAAGATAAGCTGATAGAAAGGAAGGATGTCGAGGAGGATAGGAAGAAATAACTAGAAGCCCATGAGATCAATGACACCATGCAACATTCCGAAGTCAGAATTATTGGGATGACTGAGGGCTTGGAGACAGAGGACTAAAAGGTATATTTGAGCAAATCATAGCTGAGAACTAACCTAATCTGGGGGAACAAAACATGCATTTGTGTCCAAGAGGCAGAGAGGACCCCTCCCAAGATTAATAGAAATAGACCAACGCCCCAGTATATAATAGTAAAACCTGCTAATCTTAGAGCCAGTGCAGCTACCTTGAGAGCAGCTAGGGGAAGAGATTTCTTACCTATGGAGGAGGAACATCAGATTAATGTCAGACCTGTCCACAGAGACTTGGCAAACCAGAAAGGGCTGCCAAGACATAATTAGGGTACTAAAGGAGAAGAACATGAAACCAAGAATACTTTATCCAGCAAGGCTCTCATTCAGAATGGCTAGAGACAAAGAGTTTCCAGGACAGGCAGAAACTGAAAGAATATGTGACCACCAAACCAGCCCTGCAAGAAATAATAAAGGAAGATTCTCTAAAAGAAGAAAGACCCCAAGAAGAAAGACCCCAAGATCCCATGTTACCCCAAGAGTAACATGGACCAGAAATTTACAGAGACAGTCTATAGAAACAGGGGCTTTACAGGCAATATGATACCACTAAATTCATATCTTTCAGTAGTTACTCTCAACATGAGTGGCCTAAATGCTCCCCTGAAATGGCACAGGGTTGCAGATTGGATACAAAGACAGGACCCATCCATATGCTGTCTACAAGAGACTCATTTGGAACCTAAAGACAACTTCCAGATTAAAAGTGAGGGGATGGAGAACAATTTATCATGCCAACGGACCTCAAAAGAAAGCTGGGGTAGTAATTCTCATATCAGACAAATTAGATTTTAAACCAAAGATTTTAGTAAAAGATCTGGAGGAATACTGTATCATACTTAAAGGGTCTATCCAACAAAAAAACCTAACAACTGTAAATATCTATACCCCCAATATGGGAGCAGCCAACTGCAAAAGCCAGATGTTAACCAAAATAAAAGAATCATATTGATAATAATAAATTAATAGCAGGAGGTCATAATACTCCACTCATAGCAATAAACAGATCATCTAAGCAGAAGATCAACAAAGAAACAAGAGCTTTGACTGACACACAGGACCAGATGAACTTCATAGATATATACAGAACATTCTACCGTAAAACAACAGAATACTCATTCTTCTTGATGAACACAGAACCTTCTTCAGAATAGACCACATACTGGGTCACAAATCAGGTCACAACTAATACCAAAGATTGAGATTATTCCCTGCCTGTTATCAGACCACAATGCCTTGAAACTGGAACTCAATCACAAGAAAAAAATTTGGAAGGAATTCAAACATGTGGAAGTTACAGAGCATCCTACCAAAGAATGGTTGGGTCAACCTGGACTTTAAGAAAGAACTTTAACAATTCATAGAGACTAATGAGAATGAAAACGCATCAGTTCGAAACCACAGGATACTGCAAAGGCGGTCTTTTCAGCAATGTGGCAGGATACAAAATCAAAACCACATTACACCAGTTAGAACAGCAAAAATTAAGACCGGAAACAACAAGTGTTGGTGAGGATGTGGAGAAAGGGGAACCTTCTTACTCTGCTGGTGGGAATGCAAGCTGGTGCAGCCACTCTGGAAAACGGTATGGAGGTTCCTAAAAAAGTTGAAAATAGAGCTACCCTATGACCCAGCAATTGCACTACTAGGTCTTTACCCCAAAGATACAGATGTAGTGAAAAGAAGGGGCACATGCACTCCAGTGTTCACAGCAGCAATGTCCACAATAGCCAAACTGTAGAAGAAGGCAAGATGCCCTTCAACAGATGAATGGATAAAGATGTAATTCATATATACAATGGACTATTACTATTACTCAGCCATCAGAAAGGATGACTACCCACCATTTGCACTGACATGGATGGAATTGTAGGGAATTATGCTAAATGAAATATGTCAAGCAGAGAAAGACAATTATGTTCCACATATGAGTGAAACCATATGATAAGGAATAGCACAGAGAACCATAGGGGAAGGGATGGAAATCTGACGGGGGAGAAATCAGCGAGGGAGATGAACCATGAAAGACTGTGGACTCTGAGAAACAAAATGAGGGTGTCAAAGGGGAGAGGGTTAGGGGGATGTGGTCACTGGGTGATGGGTATTGAGGAGGGCATGCATTGTAATGAGCACTAGGGGTTATAAGCAACTAATGAATCATTGAAGACTACATCAAAAATTTAATGATGTACAATACAGTGGCTAACTGAACATAATTTAAAAAAAATGAAAACAAAAACAAAACAACAAAAAATCCCCCAAGCAGATGGTATTGTTTTCCTTTGAGTTTGCCCAGAACTTCATCTGTAAGTTGGTAAGAAGTATGAGATTTCTGAAAATTGACCACCTAGCATTAGATCTCTTATTTCCGGTTAACTCATTTTGATTCTTTGAGAAAATAAGGCAGTGATTTGCTATAATGGTTCAAATTTAAAGATGGGTCGTTATTGAGTTTTTTATATTACATGCAGGAACTAAGAATTTTTAGGCATTTTTTTAAGACACAAAGAATAATTGTGTAAGCTAAATCCTGAAAATTTAGATGTTCAGAGGTACAGGTGCCCTAGGCTGGGATGAAATGCAGGGAGAGGGAGAGGCAAGGGGCTGGTGGGCAGAAAGGGTCAAAGAAGTGGGGAAGGAGTTATTCCTCGTCCACAAAATAAGTGATTTCTCTTTCCTATTTTATCTTTCTAATTTAGTCTCTAGGAAAATAAATTCCCTACCTGAGATTTGTTTCTGAATTTACAATGGAAACCACGGAGAATGCAGACCAGTGTCAAACACACAGTAGGACCTCAGCAAATGTTTGCTTGACCAAATTGAGCATTAAAATGTACTCTGTAGGGCACCTGGGTGGTTCAGTGGGTTAAGCCGCTGCCTTCGGCTCAGGTCATGATCTCAGGGTCCTGGGATCGAGTCCCGCATCGGGCTCTCTGCTCAGCAAGGAGCCTGCTTCCTCCTCTCTCTCTCTGCCTGCCTCTCTGCCTATTTGTGATCTCTCTCTGTCAAATAAATAAATAAAATCTTTAAAAAAAAATAAAAAAGTACTCTGTAGACAACTTTATTAAGAATACTTATTCCGTAAAACAGATGCTTTCTCTAAAGCACCAGAAATACAGAGGAAACAAAAAGTCCTGATGAAAGAAAGAGGAGATGTATTTGCCTTTGGTTTTTAGAAGCATTTAGTCATACCTACCAATCCACAAAGACTCCCCCAGTTTCTATGGAGACTTAAGATTCAACTGTACCAAAATAAAGTAAGTGTTAACTGTACCAAAATAAAGACCTCAGCAACACCAATTTCACATACCATCAAACATTTTTGCAAAGCACAGGCTTCCATGAGAACAGTGTAGAGGAGAGCCTTAAGGGGTGGCCTTGAGCTCTGCCTTTGCCTGTGACTGGCCCAGCTGCTGGGTCCGTGCGTTGTTCTGACAGGCTTTGGTTTCTCCATCTGTAGTGAGGGCACTGAACTTCTGACAGTTTTCGCGATGCCTTCCTGCTCAGGTTCAAATTTTAGATTCTGGGAAAATGGAAAAGAAGCTGAAAAAGCAAAGCCCAGAGAGCAAGACCTCAAACTGCAGTTGAGGGGAGTGGGTAACAGAGATTTTCATGGTGTCTGTGGTAGCCAGCCTACAAGGTGACTCACTGATGCCCAACCGTTGGTAGTCACACTGTTGGGTAGTCCCCTCCCATGCTGATAGAGCTGACCTGTGTGAACAAGAGGATATTATGGGAAGTGATCAGTGTGACTTTGGAGGCTAACACATAACAGACATTGTGGCTTTCACCCCACTTTCTTGGCTTACTCTGTCTGGGGGTAACCAGCCACCATGTTACAAGGATACTTAAGCCTGTGGAAATACCCACATGAAGACCCGCAGCCTCCTGCCAACAGCCAACACCATGTGAGAGAACTGTCTTGGTGGCTTTCAGGTGAAGTCAGCTCTGGTGAACACCTTGACTAATGCTTCCTCAGAAACCAGAATCAGCCGGCCAGAATCAGCCGGCTCAGCCATTCCCGAATTTCTGAACCACAGAAACTATGAGATTGAAGCCACTGAAAGCTGAGGGGTGATTTATGACACAGCACTACACAGCTGTCACAATGCCTGTAAGAGAAACGCCAATTCATGTAGATGGTGTATATAACTGGTGCTGGTTAGTTCACCTTCATTCCTTAACTTATGCACTCATCATTACTGAGAACGTATTCTGTCCCAGTCACTCTGCCTGGTGGTGAAATTCAGGAAAAAATGAAGTTTCCTGTGATGGAGAAGCTCGTAATCTGGGAAGCGGGGGGCTGGGTGGGTGGTCACAAACCGTAAATGCATCTCACAGATGCCACTTTAATACCCCTGCTTTGATACTGCATGTTCCATTCCTGCCGGTGTTTTGAGTGTATCAACTTTGGCTGTGACTTCAGTGGTTGAAGAGAATGCTCATCAGTTACTGCCGAATGACTGTTTTTGGTTTTAATAAGAGTGATCAATACCATCAGCTCCCCCTTTAAATGCTAATGAATGCTTTAACACAGCAGATGTAGACATACAGTACACTGCAGATTAAAATTAGGCACAAAATTAAATTGCTTACACATAGCAAAGGAGCCAGTTTGGACATCTTGATAATCAGCCGCAACCAGCTGACAGATCTTGAATTGTCCCCGCACCAACGTCAAGCCTCCCCCAGTCCCAGCCGGAACAGGCATCATCTGGCATCAGGAACACGCCTGGTACCTTTGGGTACAAGAAAGGAAAACTGCCAGGTCAGACTTTCCGTAAAGCTTTATGTGCTTTTAGAAGCAGTCACAGCTGCACTGGAAAGGGTACTAGGATTAGGAACAGTTGCTAGTCATTAGAAAGACAGAACTTGGGCCGCCTGGGTGGTTCAGTCGTTGCGCGTCTGCCTTCGGCTCAGGTCATGATCCGAGCATCCTGGGATCGAGCCCCACCTTGGGCTCCCTGCTCAGCAGGAAGCCTGCTTCTCCCTCTCCTACTCCACCTGCTTGTGTTCCCGCTCTCACTGTGTCTTTCTCTGTTAAATAAATAATCTTAAAAAAAAAAAAAAAAGAACTTCGGGCCTCTGGAAAGGATAAGCCTTGTTGTAAGACTCTAAATGTCTAAAAGGACAAGGACAGTGTCTATGTTTGAATTTCTTTAACATGCATAGTATCTCTGTTTTGTTTCGTTTTGTTTTTTGTTCTTGTGACTAGTCTTTATTGAGAGCCTGTGTTTATAGTGCTATACTCTAGAAATTCAAAATGGAAAGTATGGGAAGTTCACTACAATACAAAGAGCTGCTTCTTGAGAACTGACCCTTTCCTTAGGTGACTTGGCATATCCACAGTCTGCTGTCAGTGATAAGCCCCCAATTTAATCAGTGTCACAGAGTTATTCTTGGGGGCCAACTCACACTGGCAAAGCTCACAAAAGACTGATGTATAAAGTCAGAATGGCAATTATTTTAATACCAGAAATACAACTCCAAAGTGGGCTGGAGACTCCTGTTAAGGTCACTCAATGAGCGTAGAATTAGAACAAGAATTTAGATGATATAATAGTTTGTTAGCCTGATTAAGAGACTAATCAATTAATGCATTCATTCAGCAAATAGACTGAATACCAACTACATGTTGGAGATAGACTGGTAATCAAGATAGGCACAGTCCCTGCCTTCATAGAGCTGATAGTCTAGTAAGGAATACAGATAACCAAATTTGGGGACAATTATAACAGTGGGGGATCCATATAATTGAGTAACCAAAAGGTTCTCATAGGGAAGGGCCTTACCCAGACCTGGGGATCTGAGGTTTCCTCGAGGCAGTGATGTCTTAGCAGGGAGCGAAAGGATGACGTTGCCACGCAGTGCGGGGGAAGCTGGATGGAGGGATTAAACATTTTGAAGACAAGAGGGAACGTGGGAGCAGTTCAGTGTGGCTGTGGCATAGTATTTGATGGCTGCGGGGAGAGACAGTTGGTGATGCAGAAGAGGTAAGCAGGAGTGGGACCATATGACCATCTCCACAGCAAGTTCAGATTTCCCCAACTGAGTGGACTCTCAATGTCAGTTAGGAAGAGGCTCTGCTGGATGATATTGTCCTGCTTAAGGGGTCTCCACAATCTGGACACATTGCGCCCTGCGTGAAGGCCTGGAATGGATAGTAAGTAAGGCTAGCTTTTTCCTTTGTGGGTCACCTTCTTCTGGCCTTCCAAGACTGACCACCCCTAGCTGTCTCCACACCTATCGCCTAACCTTCCCACCACCTCTGAAAGACTGCATGTTCTCATCAGATTACTGCTACTTCCAGTCTGATTTGCGGCCATGTGTTTCAAGCCTGAGGGATATTACGCCATTTGTGGCCATTCCATTGATTAAACCTGGGAGGTTAGTGTTGCTTCCCTAGCAACACATTCTTGAGCAGTACTGCACTGTTCTCACAGAGGACCTTCAGGGGAGTGGGTTTGAAGGGTTAAGTCATGGTGCAAGGGAGTGAGTGATAAAAGGGCCGCAAGAGGGGTACAGAATGGGGAAAATGGCTGGAACTGTGGAGGGAGAAGCAGGACGTCTCCTGGATCTTGAGGCCTGTGTGAGATTCCTGGAGGTGGGAAGGAACACATTTTGGGGGCACTGCTGAGGATATGGATCATTGGTTCTGGAGATAAATCTTGATTTTAGTTTTGAATGAATGAACTATGAGGTCATAAGTCGTCTTCATCCTGTGACCCTCATGATTTGGCCATGCATTCTTTGGCCAGCTCAGTAGACAAAGGGAAAGGGCAACTGAGCAACCAATCACTGGGGCCTGCTACACTAAAGTCTTGGCAAGATGGACGATGGGTCTGGCACTTCTTCCACCTCTGGAATCTTACAATCCCGTTTCAGTAGTAGCAGACGGACAGAGATGGCAGACCCAGGTCTTATGTTCTGACTTCCCCAGGGCAGCCTGGCCTATGTGTAGCTTCTCAAAGCCAATCTCTTGCCAGTGGTGCCAAGAGATTTTACAAACCTCCTAACGACAGTGTCTATAATTTAAAATTTCAACGAGGCTCCATCCTGAACAAGTTGGCACCACCCACTCATGGCACCCTATAACTGAGTGGTTTCTGACAGCCCAATTTCAGAAGCATGCCATATCTGTACCAACTTGTTGAGGCGAACTGATGAATTATGGAGAATGTACTTGCAAGACTTATAAAATAGTTGGTACTTCTGAAATAGAAAAGTTTCCATGAAGTCAGAATGCCCGAAGCTGCATCCAAGATGTTTTGATTCTGCCACTTGGAATGACTGGACGTTTTGATTTTGCTGTTTTAACCCTAGGACATTTGACTCTATATGGATAAAATATTTTTATCAGAACTATACAACTAATGAGAAATTTTTTTTCCAAGAATTTCATGAGGTGAATTGTCAATTTAATTTCCTGATTTTTCTATCTAACATAATAAAGTTGTTTCTCATTTTTATATTAAATTTTTTATTGTATTGATTTTTCCCCCCCACGGGACTAGTTCTTTTCAATTTAAATTTTACACTGAAGAATTTATATATGAAAGTTTGCCTTGTTCATGCCAAATTTTACCAATTATCACTGTGCCACTGCAAGAATTCTTTTGTGGCCTTTTTTTCTTAATCTTATTTCCCCCCAGGTCAGATCTTACTGTTCTCAGTTTTACCATGAGTAATATTAAATATTGCAGTTCAATTTTTATTATATTATGAACTAAATGATTATTGGTTGAAAGCAGTTGCTAGTTCATATTTATTTCTAAAGTAGTCCTCGATAATCTCCAGTTTTCCGTTACAGATTTGGGATTACTTGATTATTCTGACTTATTTCTATAGAGGAGGTGCCTGGGTAGCTCAGTTGGTTAAGTATCTGACTCTTGATCTCAGCTCAGGTCATGATCTCAGGATCCTGAGTTCAAGCCCCATCCCCCACCCCCACTGGGATCCACACATAGTGGAGACCCTACTTAAAAAATTAAAAAAGGACTCAGACTATTTCTAGAATTGCTAATTCTATAGAATTGCTAATTCAGTGACTTTGCAAAGCATCTTGCTCTGTTTGGGCTATGCCTGGAATAAGGACTATCTCTATGGTAGCAACCAACATAGATTTAGCAGTTCCAGATTTCATCAGAAGTGTACTTAAGGGGGCGCCTGTGTGGCTCCGTGGGTTAAGCCTCTGCCTTGGGCTCAGGTCATAGTCTCAGGGTCCTGGGATGGAGCCTCCCCCACCTCCCGCATGGGGCTCTCTGCTCAGTGGGGAGCCTGCTTCCCTCTCTCTCTGCCTGTCTCTCTGCCTACTTGTGATCTCTCTCTCTCTGCCAAATAGATAAATAAAATCTTAAAAAAAATAAGTCTACTTAAGGACCACTGAATCCCCACATTTAGAGACATTTGCCGAAGTCAAGACAGACTTTCTTAATTTGTTTCTACTGTAATTTTTTTCTTAAAATATCCTTTTTTAATGTTATTTTATAAAGGTTTTATTTATCTGAGAGAGAGAGAGAGAGAGAAAGAAAGCATGAGTGGGGGGAGGGGTAGAGGGATAGGGAAAAGCAGGCTCCCCACTGAGCAGGGAGCCTAATGCAGGATTTGATCCCGAGATCCTGGGATCATGACCAGAGCCAAGAGATATGCCTAACCAACTGAGCCACCCAGGCACAGTTCCCACCCCCCCTTTTTTTTTAATTAACTTCAGTCTCCTCAAATTTCCATAGTTTGTCATTGTCAGCAACTTGATTTAGTTGGATGGGAAAAAAAATCCTATTAATCCTTGCTCTGTTCTTGACTTATATTTATCTTTCTACCTGGCAAGCAACTTTTGGTGAACAAACATCATTAGAAAAAAACAAACAAACAACAACTCTTATTTTTGCTTTACAACCAAGAAACAGATTCCTGATGTTCTTATTCTGGTTTTGACTGGGAGCACTGATGCTGACAAGTATTTTTTCAATAGATATCACAAAGTGGTCAGTTTTGTGGGCTGTTGGAATAAACATTGTGGGATCAGCTACTACACTAACTAGGCAGAGGTCATTAGGTCATTTCACTACCAGCCTGGATCCTCTAGCCCATAGCCCAAGAAACCTAGAAGAGGAGAAAACAGCCTGTAACAAGCAATCATTTGCATAACACTTTTTACACTAGAGTCTAAAATGCCCATTTTGTTTAATAATTAAAGCCATAACTTTGTGTTCCTTTTAGAGTGATTCAATTAAGACTCTGTTCTGTGTTCAGGCACCTAACCAAAAATTCTAATCACTGAAAATATTTTATTGCCTATTTGGAAGGAGCATGCTATTAAGATAGCATACTTTCTATTAGTCCATTTGCTTTTAAATTTAAACTCAAAGGACAAGAAGAAAATAATTGAAAACAGACTGCATTGAGTACCTCACCCTGATTTTACCACTCCCCACCATTTTTGCTTATGAATGCAGATGGCAAACATGTACTACAACTTACAAAACCGAGTTGTCGAACCAGCGCTAAGGTCACATCTTCCCTTGTAAATAAAGGTCATGTTCTATCACCTTGACTTTAATGCTTCCCAAAGACGGTTTAACCCACCAGGCACCATATCACAGCTCCGCAGCTCCTCTGGGAACATGCCCTCAAGTCTGATGACTGGGTTCTATTGAAGAGAACTCAACCCCATGGAAATTACCAATGTGTCATTCGAATTTCTCCAGAGCATTGAGAATCCTGTGCAGGGCAGGGTTAGTGAATATTGAACAGAATCTCAGAATATATTAAAAGTAACATTTATTTATTTGATGTATAAGTTTCTGACCTCCTGACTTTTTGATTTGTAAAATAGGAAGAATTTCATAAGTTGGGTCTCACACTTCCTGCCCTAAGCTGCAGGCAGGTGCCCTTCGCGCCCCACCCCCCACCCTCGCCCCCAGCTACTTGGAGCTTTTTTGCTGCAAGGATGGTATTTACTCTCTTGCTCTAACAAGGATGTTGGTAATTTTAAATTTCTTTGGCTTGTGGCTTTTGACATTCTTACCCTGCTCTGTGTCTGTTTTCTTTAAGATTTTAGATTTCTAACATTCCGGGAGGTCTTTACGGACTGTTGTTTTTCCCTCTTTGCTTTTCCTCTGGTAAAATGTAGAAAATAATATTCAAAAGCAGTCCCTGGGAGCTTTGGGGAAGCAGTAACCACAAATTTCCTAGGCAATTTTAGATCTTTGTTTTCTGATAAGTCTTAATGAATGAGGTAAGCATCATAATCAACATTAAGTTCAATAACTTTTTTATTGCCTAAAAATGACAAGCCAAATCACTTCAGCTCTGACCATGATAAAAATCCAAATACCTTACTAAAATAAATACCAACCAGCAGTGTCAAGACTAGGGTAAGGCAAGTGAGGTAATTGCCTCAGGCACAAGATTTAAGGAGGCCTCAAGAAAAACAAGAAACCCCAACACCTCAGTAATCAAGATAAATGTTATTTTAATGCAATATTTTGAAAATTAATGCAAAAATTCATGATGAACAAAATACCAAAATTTTAAATAGACAGGATCAGTAACAGCGCCTTGCCAAGCCATACTGGAGCCTGAGACAAGAGGAAAAATCAGTAATACTGATCCTGTATTTATGGAGAATTCTGATTTTTTGTTTATCACAGAATTTTTTGCATTAATTTTCATTTATTTAAATATTGCATTAGAATATTATGTATCTTGATCACTGAGCTTTCTGGTGTCCCCTATAAATTCTGCACCCAGGACAAGGACCCTCACTTAATCCCCCTAGTCCAGGCCCTGCTAACCAGAATGGCAGTGGTTACGGAAATAAAGTGACATATCCCCTCCTCTCAAAATGTTGATTTGGGGGTGAGGAGGGATATTCACAGTTATGTTTACATCGTCCCTGGGCAACATTTTGGCTCTGGTTTGGCTGTAGTCTCAATTAGAAGGCATTGCCTAAATCCCAAAATGGAAAAGTTGTCTTTTTGTTAATTCTGTCTGAAGGTATCATATTATCAAAATCCATTACGTCTTAAAGAAAAAAAGAAAAGAGCCTAGTTAGGAAAACTCATCTAGTTCAATTCATCAAAAGTTTCTCCTCCCACGGTAGTTTCCTCTGCTTCTTTCCCTATTAGTCTTGGCAGGAGAGGGCCTGTGAGGTTTCTTCCGGTATTCCACCTTTGTCCATCCTCCCTCACTGACTTTGGTTTCCTCTTCATTGGCTTTTAAGTCAGTCTCAGGGTGTAAAGGCATCCCAGGTATGGTCCTGGGTCGATGGCAGTCATTTGGGCTTCTCTTGAAGTCAGGTGACTGCTGAGCATTGAGCGCCGACTGAGAAACACTGTAGAATTTTCCAGAATATCTTTCTCGCGAAGGTGTGGAGTGAGGACTCTTCCCACTGTACCTTCCCCTAGGAGAAGAATTGAGTGATACGCTCCCACGATCATATTTGTTCTTGTTTCTACCTGAGTATCGACCCCTCTCTAAAGAGCGGTCGGTTGGAAGACTGGAAAAGCCACTGTCTCTAGAGTTGAGATGTAGAGAAGAGAAGTTTTTGGTCAGTCCATACTGAGTAGGAGAGGAGCTTCTGGATTGGTTTATGGGTGTAATCTGTTGATACTTAATGGGCACCTGGGTCCGTCTTACAGCAGCAGCATAGGAATCCTGGTCATTGAAATAGGGGAAGAATTGTGACCCCAGAATGGGATTGCTCTGGGAACGCTGTAATGAAGTATTGGATGCAATCTGCCGCAACCTCAGAGTGTCCAGCCACTGGCGATCAGCACCTGCAGAGGAAATGGAAATGAGCCTCTTTTAAGCCACAGCAAAGCTGCCTGCCTAATTCATAATCCAGTCTCAAGATAATTCAGGCCTCCTTGGGATGCTCTCAGCTTTTACCATTCATAGAAATTCTAGGCTAGGTATAAGGACATTTCCTTTATTATTATAAATACTTCTTAAAAAAATAAGGCATTTGTGCTAAATGAGTATGTGCTATATGCTTGGCCTCATTCCAGAGGCCTTTACTTACGTGATCTCATTCACTCGTCCCCGAGGTCTCAGGATAAGTACAAATGATCCAACTCTGTAAACTAGGAGACTGAAGCTTGGGAAGTCTGGTAACTTGCCCAAGGTCACTCAACTAATAATTCCAGGTCCTTCTGCATCTAAATCCCATCTTCTTCCCACTTAGCCATGTCATCACTTCTAGAAATTGCTGTTTGCATGTGTTTGGATGTTAGGGGCATGTTCAGTAAACGAAAGGTTTTTTGCCAGCAGGCACTTTCATAAACTCTCAAGAACCCTAAATGCAGATGAAAGAAATTGGGTTCCAGTTTGAGACAGCTGGGGACGGTCTGGAAGAAAGACAACTCACATCTCCAGAGGAGAAATTTTGAGGTTCAGGAATAAGAAATGGTTTTTTTGTTTGTTTCTTTGATTTTTCGTTTTTTTTCCCCCATGAAAAATGAATCTCCGTGGCCAACAGGAAGAGAAGGTGAAAGAAAGTGGTCAATAAACAGGAACCATTTAGTAAGCTCTATTTCCCTGAATAAGCAAGTCACACCTGGGATCTCTTCTGCCTTCTGCAGGGCCTGAGTCACCTTGCCCACATCCTGAGTTCCCTCCTGGTCTTCCCTGAGCAACACTTGCCATGCTTGTCACATGGAGCTTCTGGAGAGGAACAGAGCGTGCCCACGTCTCGCTCCAGCAAGCAGCCCCCCTCACTGCCCTGCACAGGTGACCACCCCTCAGAGGTGAGTGACTTGTCCCGATACCGGTGACCTGTGTCCAGACACTCCTCACAGCCTCATCCAACCACAGGGCCTTCTTGCCTTCCCCTTGACTCCTCTGAATTTGTAGCTTCTAACAGAGCCCTGATTTTGTTCGGTGTTCAACCCCCTCATGGAGCCATGTGCATTGGCTGAACACATTCTGGCTCTAGTGGCAGACTTTGATTGACCTGAGCCAGATGCAGTGATGTTGTGGGGGAGGAGTGGACACACAGCTCAGTTTCTGGCCAGAGCAACTTGAGAGATCATCTGCTGGGAGTGTGTAGGCAAGTCCTTGTCACCCCTCAGTGTGAGAGCAGGAAAGGCATTGGCCTCTCGTATCCTCTGCCCGTTGCCATATCTTATATGATGGCTATGAATGCGGAGGAGCTGGGCCGCAGGCAAAGGCGACAGACTGAGAAGGGCTGAGTGGAAAGAAGCAAAGGTTTGTTCCTTGTCCTTAATGTGGGTGAACCAGCCGCTTTTACTGCGTCTGAGCCCAGTCTTCTTCTGGACTTCTTCTGTAGAAGATAGCACATTTTATTAGAGTTAAAACCCATGGTTTCAGCACATTAGAATGCCTACATGGCTGGTCTCTACCCCAGTAGGGACTCATGGGGTCTGGGGTTGGGCTTGAGAATTTGCATTTCCTTTTGTTTTTATAATTTTTTAAAATTATTTATTTGACAGACAGAGATCACAAGTAGGCAGAGAGGCAGGCAGAGAGAGAGGAAGAGAAGCAGTCTCCCCGCAGAGCAGAGACCCTGGTGTGGGGCTTGATCTCAGAACCCTGAGATCATGCTGAGCTGAAGACAGAGGTCTTAACCCATGGAGCCACCCAGGCACCCCAAGAGAATTTGCATTTCTAACAACTTCTTATTGGTCCTGAGACGGCTGTTCCTGGGATTACACTTTGGTCCATTTGGGAGGAAGTCATTGGAAGTTGGATTTTCTGTTAAGAAATAATACCTGAACTGATCCAGGTGGTATCCTTTGAGTTTGCATGTCAAAAGGGAAAAAGAAATAGGAGGGAGAAGGAAGGGAGACAAACTAGCTAAAACTAGGGAGCCAGATGGGGGATCCCTCCCAAAGGGAGGTCACTCTCTCCTTCTGTCCTGCAACCTCTCCTGTTAATCATAATCAGAGGGAAATGTTGAGCCAAAGCCATTCCACTGGGAATTTGAAGGGTATTGACCATTCCTAATGCTCTTAGAGAAATAATTTGCTTTCTCCCAAAAGACTTAGATTACAGAGGGATATAGGACAATTGTTAGACCTCTGCCCATTGTCCTCTTTGGGGAATGTCCCTAGTTTGTCTCCACCCACATGGCGACAGTTCAGTGTACCACCTGCCCCACCCCCGGCCCCACCTCGCCATGGGATACTGCCACCTACCACCACCTCCTTCTGCTGACAGTAAATTGGTCCAGAAGAGAAGGCTTGGACAAAAACAACAAACAGGTCTTACTCTGGGGAATCTGGAATTGGGACTGATAAACTATTTGGTGATTCTCAAAGTGGTAGAATTCAAACTCTGTGAACTTGGAGGCAGAGGGCACCTACTTTGTGTCATGTGGGTTGGGAAACAAAACCAGCTTTTAGTAAAAGAAATACAGCAGAGGTAGGGAGAGAAGACCCCCCCACACACAGATTTCACAAGAGTGTTGTAGAGATCCAATAGGATTGTGGCTAACAAAGCCCTACAGAAGTAAAATGTGCCCTACAAATATTACTTCACTGGGAGAGGGACATTAATTATAAAAAGAAGTCCTTTTAAAGGCATGATAGGAAACATACGCGACAAGATGGTTGAATTAGCAAATAAAAGAACTTAGAAATGCAGTGTTCTGTGCTGGGGAGACTCAGCACCTATTACATGGGTTAGTCATGTGTAGAAACAGCATGCCTTAAAGAGTGTGTGAAAATGTGTTTTGTGGCTGAGAAGACTTGGTAGAAACTCCTGTTCAGTCATCGTGGCCAGAATGTCTTTTCACGATTCACTGAGAAAGAAAAGAACCAAATCAACGGGGTTGACAAAGGCAGACAGGTCCAGCGTGCTGTCAGAAATTTATTGGTGAGCTGTGAGTACTGTCCAGGCTTCTGGGCCCCCGGCTGGTGGTCATAGAAGGCCCGGTGCGCTTGACAAGCTAGTCCTACAGTAGAGGACACTTTAGTTAGGTTCTCAAAACTCAGTGACCCTAGCCCTAGGGGCACTTTATTTTCCGTGCCGCCAAAGAAACTTCTGATGTGGCTTTTCAAGTGCGTTTTCTTATTGGGAAAAACAATGCACTAATCAGAAAACACGTACTTCTGGTTCATTGGCAGGTGTGTTTCTCGTGGTAAAAAATGAATGCATGGGGATTTATGCATCCAACTCTCACGCGTCTGTCAGCTTGTAGTCCCGCAGAGCCTATCTCTGGGTTGTACTGAGTTTCTGGACCTGCAAAGGTGAAGGTCAGGACCTCTTCCCTGAATCTACCAAATAATGACCAATTTAACAGCAAGTCAGCTGGCCTTCCTCTATGTAATTTCTAATCTGTTTCAGTATAGCATCTGTAATTAGTGTCACCACGCTCCACCATACACATTTCATATTTTCTCTTTATCCTTCCTTACCTTTTTTTGTCCCTCTCCTCCTCCCCTTCCTTCCTCCCTCCCTTCCCTCATCGTTCTTCTGCTCTGATATATCCGTCCTGTTCAGGTCTCAAGAAATTGCCCCAATGATACCACTGGCTTCATAGGAATGTTTGCTGGACCCACAAGATTCATATCGCTGTCTACAGTTTTGGAAACTAAATTTATGCATGTGTATAAATATACATATATATTCTTATTTACCAATATAACATAATCATTAATTTTCATCTTTTATTATAGTCATCCAAATACTGAAATTTCTTGTGATATGCTCACTTGTAAGTCCATAAATACTACTGTGCCTATCGTCTGTTTATAAAACCAATATTCTAAAAATAAAAGAAGGAAGTCTTATATTAGAAATCTATGTCTATTCACAGGCTGGCACTTATCCCGGGTATGAGAATTTGATGTTCAAGTTTTTGGAGTCTAGCACACATCTAACTTACTTGAGTCAGACCTGCTTCTAGAGTTGCCCTCTGAGTTGGACAGTAATGTCTGAATGGCAAGTTGGACAGCTTTCACTTCATCCTGAGGTTTCGTTCGGCTCCACTGAATTGAGTGGACATGCTTCGTGCTCTTTGGAGCTCGGACATCACTCTGATAAATAAAAAAGAGAGAGAGAGAAACTCACGACCCAGTGTTCTATGTTTATTTTATAGGAAGAAAAGAAAATCAGGTTATCATGTCATTTGAGTTCACTCCTTAGAACACTGTTATCATAATGCCCTACGTGAGGTATTTGTACAGTTGGCCTAAATATGGTACTATGATGTAACCACTTTAGTCCTTGGTGGATTACAGAGTAGTTCAAAACGCGGTTGTCTTCCCTCAGAATGTATTCTATGTGGCAAATCTCAGCTTACCTTTTTGTCTACCAAGAAACGAAAAGTGATTTCTTCTGTTTAAGGTACTTGAAGACAGGTCGAAAACATAAACATCTGACCACTATTTTGCCCACAACTGCCTCAGATCATCCGGGTAACTGGGTGACTGTGGGCAGCATGGTGGACTAATTATCCCCATGGAGGGTGCAAAGTAACAGGTGCAAAAGTGAGACAGGAAAGGGAGTTAAGAATAGCACCTAGAAAAAGGAGAGGACACCAGATCCAAGACGTACCACTTTCTCGTTCTGAAACCCTTCATCACCAGGTGTCATGAATCAGGTTCAAGAGCCTCTCAGGCTTTATTATGGTTATGAAAATAATGTTTAAAAAAACTCTGAAGTGACCATTACAAACACAAGTAGCACATCATCACAGACCATGAGGAGGAGGAGGAAAGAGAAGAAAGAGAAAAGAAGAAAAGAATTGAGTGTGGCTTGTCTCTACAACTAAGGCAGGCAGAGATGAAATCTGGCTGTTAGAACTGTCCATTGCTAAAGAGAGGGCTTGTCCTGCACAGCGGGGATGGGTCAACAGATTCCAGAATAGCCTAGAGTCCAATCAACAGCTCTCATTAAGTTTTGTGTCCTACAGGCAACGTTTGGACAATTAATTCTGTTTCTCAGGCACCTCCTCCCTGACAAGCTCTGCTCGTCGACTGGTGAGGGTAAGTAACTGCTGTAATGCTCGGCACTTTCCAGCATAAGGTCACCCCGGACAAGAGGAGTGGCCCGGCTTTGGATTTGTAATGCCGAATCCAAGCCAAGCTGGCAACTCAGACTGTCACAGCGCAGCAGTGCGTGGAGTCCCATCTGAGACTGATTTCCTTCATCTTACTGCTGGGAAGGGAACAAGTAGGACAACCGGGAAAGAGCGGGAGCTGCATTCACAGTCCGAGGACCCGGCTGTGACGCCACTGATGGTCACTGACTACCCCAACCGGAGGGCTTCTTCCATCTCTCTGAGCCAGTTTTCCCTAGCTGCCGAATGAAGCTAATGCTGCCTGTCTTCAGTACTGATGCAAGGTTAATGCGAGAAAACAGGTGTAAGCTTCTGTTATAGTGCCTAGGTCATGGTGAACTCTTACAAAATGTTTCCTGAATGAGTAACTGAGGGAAAGAATGAAACACATGTCCTTTGGAGGGCAGATACATGCTAATATATCCATGTGTGACAAAACTCTGTGCCTTACTGCTTCCCCTCCACCGGGTTTCTGCAGGGTTTCTACCTTGTAAAGTGGGTATCCCACCAGCCATGAAGATATTGCTAAAGTTAAAAATGTAATCACATTACTTTAAGCAGTAGAGTGCTTAAAACACCCCATTGGCTTCCTGTTGTGTTTTTAGTAAATCCAGACTTCTCACTGTGACCCCGTGAAGCTCTCTGACTCTGCCTGCCTACCCTCTTGTCATTGTCCTCTATGCCTCAGGACCTTGAGCTTGCCTCCCCCTGCTGCCTTTTCTTGCTGCCTTCTCCTCCTCAGAGGAAAGGCCTACCCTAACCACCCAGTCTTATGTCCCAAGTCTCAACTATTTTCTGGTTACCACTTACCACTCACCACTCTCTACATATTTGTTACCTACTTATTATCAGTCTCCTCCCACTGGAATATAAACCTCAAGAGAGAATACAGATTTAGTCTATACTAATCCTAAAATAGTAACTGTCAGTAGGTATTTGCTAAAAGTATGAATTTTAATTTAATTTTTTAAAAGATTTTATTTATTTATTTGACAGAAAGAGATCATAAGTAGGCAGAGAGGCAGGCAGAGAGAGGTGGGGGAAACAGGCTTCCCACCAAGCAGAGAGCCCGATGCAGGGCTCAATCTGAGGTCCCTGAAATCATGACCTGAGCCAAAGGCAGAGGCCCAACCCATTGAGCCACCCAGGTGCCCCTAAGTTAATTTTTTGAAAAAATATGTATTTGGCATAGATAGAAGAAACACAATCAGGGGGATTGTGAGAAGGAAAAGCAAGTCTCCCCCTGAGTAGGGAGCTCAATGCAGGGCTCTACCCCAAAATCCTGGGATCATGACCCAAGCTGAAGGCAAACACCTAACAGCTGAGCCACCCAGGTGTCCCAAATTTTAATTTTAATAGCATATTTTCTTTAAGTGTCAGTTTTTCTATTTTTCTATATATAAAATCTATAGAATCTGTTTTTGATGATCAATATCCTGCCTGCCAGGTGATGGTAGAAGTTGTGTTCCATCCTTGTGACGAATCATTGATCTATCCTCAACCCTAAACTCTAAGCACCAAGAAGGCAAAACACTGTTTTGGTCACTGTTTGGTTTCCCCCAGTTCCTAAAATGTTATGTCTCATGTAGAAGATGTTCAGTCATTAATTGACAAATGGATGAATTACTCCCTGAATCTTTATTGGGTGAGAATATCCTGTTCTCTTTGCCTACGAACATTTTGTTAGAGTAATTATATTAATCTTCCCATATTCATGTTTCTTAAATAGTTTCTCTTCTACTTTTAAGCCCCGAGAGGAAGCAAATAAATTCCCACCGAGAAACTGATGGTAAAGCCACCAGTACCCCACCCCTCCCCAACGCCAAGCTTACCTCATAGGTGACAGTGCATTCTACAGTCTGATTTTCCATTATTCCTACAGTCCACTTCTCCATTACAAATGGGGGCTGAAAAACAAAAGTTAGGATGGTGTAGAGCCTGCCCTGCTACAGTATGTATCTTTGAGGCCAGCTGTGCCATATGCAATTGGCAAATAGAGCATAATGACAGATTATCGTGAAAGTCCTGCTGTTGGTTCACATGTGATGACTCACAACAGGCTAATGTTTTGGATGTTGGTTTTCCTAAGACCTCTTTTTCTATAATTATAAACAGTCTTAGTGCCACAGTCTTCCCTTCTCTGGTATATCACTCAATCCTATCATTAGGCCATTATTCCTGCTAATGTTTTACAGTATCTGTAGAAAGCTTTCTCATGTTTAAGAGAAAGCCTTAACAATTTAGACCCCAATGTGCCTTACTTGAGTGCAAGCAGTAGCTGAGCTAGGGGCTTCAACAACTCCTCGGCTTTTCCCTGTTTCTGGCTATTCAGCTGCCAGGCTGTGTGTACAGATGAAACTGTTGCAACATTTCCCCCACTGTATTAAAACAAAGAATTCATGAAGAAGCCTGTGCCTTTCAGGGGAGACTATGTCACTCCAAAACATGTCACTGTGGCATATGTATTGTATTTTTAGCTAAAGGCCATCAAAACCCAGCAGCCTCAAGGAAAACTTTTACTTCTCCTGTAACTGCCTAGAAGAATTTAGATAGGGCACCTGGCTGAGAAAGAGAGCTATTATCAGAGATAACTTTTTATCTGAAAGACCTATCTGCATGGCTCGGCAAGCTTCTAATTATCAAACATCTGCTCTTCTTATCTTCCTGTGAATTGCCTTCCTCCCCTTTGAAGCCCCAGGCCCCTGGCTCATTCCTCAGTTCAGGATGGCACATAAGCCCCAACTGCCTGACCTGCCCTTGAGTCTCCTATCTTTGGGGCTCCTGTGTGTACAAAATTAAATTCTTCTCCTGCTAATCTGTCTTAGGTCACTTTAATTAGCAGACCAGCCAAAGAACTTAGAAGGGTAGAAGGAAATATTTTCACCCTGACACCTTGGATCCTATTTTAGTTTTGATGAAAATGGTCTTTATTATAAGTGAATCTCCACTCTCTTAACCACCCTCCACCCCTTCATTCTAGCTTTAAGGTTACAAATGACCAACTGGGCTTGAGATGGGTACAAAGCACATGCAGTAGAGATTTAACAGGGCCTTTTTTTCTTCTTTTCTTTTTAAAATGAAGATTGTTAGGATGCTGTTGGTGTTAAAAAAAAGTTCTACAGATTTTGAATGGTCTGCCCCAATCCTATTTTTCCTACAACCCCGTTTAATATTGGTGTATGATGTTGCAGAAGATGTGTTTCTTTGGGACTGCATATGTGGCATTATACCAGAAACACCTGTATTTGGGTTTACAACTCTACCCTGTCATTTTTGCTGTGAGCAGATTCCTTCTGTTAGCAGGCAAGGACTAGGATCTTGCTTTCAAACGGCATAGGTTGGGGGTTACAGAGCAAGCATCTGTCCGATCTTCAAGACATCATAATATGTCCCAACAAAATCAGGGAAAGTTAAAACCAGAGCATAACCTTTACAGACAAATAACACCACTGAAATAACTCCTAGTTACTCAGAAGATTCCAACAATGAATATCAAATCAATCGACTTGATGAATATACTTGTAAATTAAAAGGACTTGGATGCTTAGCAATCTTATGCTTAGGAAGGAACACATTTGCAAGTCTAATGCTGTGGCTTTGAAGACTCTTCACTTCCCCACTTGTGTTTGCACCCAGGTTCTTCTTTGCTACAAACCCCATTTTCTTCACTGAAACCAAATACACTGTTCATAGTATACTTAAGAATGGCTTATATGAAGTTTTGAGTGAATGTCCAATGCATATCATGGTTATTTGCCTGAGTTGTTGACATTCTACTTTTGAAGTCTCATCTGTGTTTTTTCAGTATTAGTGGCAGAGAACTGGATTTTTTCCCCCCATTTTGAGGAGAAGCTAAGCATTTCTCTGAGTCTGTCTTCTCTGTTTTAATGCATGTACTTCTACCACTGAGGTATTCTCTGGCCAGAGGTGTGAACTCAAAGAAGCCAAGAAGACGTCAATACATGCCTCATGACTAACCTCCCCTTAGTTCTTCAAGAAATTGAAGACAACCAAGAAGGCTTTCCACCTTCCAAGTTTTTCAAAGTTTAAAATGACCCCAAAGTTGAGGTAAATATTTTCATGATGCCATTTTCTTTCCTTTAGTAAGTGATGGAGTAAGTGTAAAGAAATAAAGAAGAAAATTTTTTTTAAAAAATTAAAGGACACTTTTTTGGTAGTACTTTTTAGTTCACACAGCATAAGTGGAATTTTAACAAAAAACTATTATGATCTCAATCTGCTAAATAAAATGTGCCTTTCAACAGCCAGCTTGAGGCCGAGCTGATGTGAACGTTGACAAGCACAAAAGCACACTGCTGGGGGATTTTAATGTCTTTGTTTGATATCTGTGAATTCAAAAGAGCTTTTAAGCCGTAAATAGAACCCTACCTTTGTCATCTTTAAAATCTCTGCATCGGGTAGGTTAGTGTTGAATGTCACATCTTTGATATAGGTTATTGCAATTTCATCCCCATCCATCTCCATATACATTTTCCACTTACAGTCCTGGAATTAAAAGCAAAATTATAGAAATTTCAAAAAGCGAAACCATTTGTTTTAGTCTCAGTCTCATTTATAACACATGAAGTTTTCTGAATGAAATATTACAGAAGTTTTTTTTTTCGTTTTCTTTGAGAAAAGGACATGAAATTACATCTCTTTATATATCTAAATAATTCCCAGTTAGTGCAGTCATGAGACATAATTCATCAGTGTAAATGTTCTATCACGTGAGTTACAAACTCAAAATCCTAAAGGAGCCAGGCAGATAATAAAAATGAGTAAAGCCAGGCAATTTCATTATAGAACCCTAAATTGTAATCGTTCAAAGTAGACCCACTTAATTTACATATTAAACATTGTTGGAATATTTTTTCATTCACTCAAAGAAATGGGGACTTCCCATTTTGAAATATAAGACCCTCTTAGATCTAACTTTCACTTTTTCAGGATTGATAGTAATATGGGATCAAGAAATAGTTCACTTTCCTCTTAACAGGAAGGAAAACTGCAAATATGATAGATAGTGACTGATAACTGGCCCATGTGTTGGGAAATTATGGAAGGGTTAGGATTCTGGGGGTCTAAAGGGTATCTGCCCTAAAGGGACAGCCACCACTCAGCTTCTGTTGACTGTCCCCACGTGGGAATATGTCCTCAGTCTTGCTAGATACTTTGAGGTTTCATGAAAAGCTGGACATCTGGATTTTTACATGAAGCCTCTAGGTTTTTCTAAATGATGGTTTTTTTTTAATTAATTAATTTATTTTCAGAAAAACAGTATTCATTATTTTTTCACCACACCCAGTGCTCCATGCAATCCGTGCCCTCTATAATACCCACCACCTGGTACCCCAACCTCCCACCCCCCCGCCACTTCAAACCCCTCAGATTGTTTTTTTTTTAAATGATGTTAATTAAACTTTCAGTAAAACCGTTCTATAGTGAAAAAGTACCCTACATCATTAGTTGGGGAATGTGAATTAAAATGTCACCACAATGAGGGGCGCCTGGGTGGCTCAGTGGGTTAGGCCCCTGCCTTTGGCTCAGGTCATGATCTCAGGGTCCTGGGATCAAGCCCCACATCAGGGTCTCTGCTCAGCAGGGAGTGCGCTTCCCCCTCTCTCTCTGCCTGCCTCTCTGCCTGCTTGTGATCTCTGTCGGTCAAATAAATAAATAAAATCTTTAAAAAAAAATAAAATGTCACCAAAATGAGATGACACCAAATGGCTAAGATTGATAACATCAAATGTTGGCCAGGATTTAGAGCTACTGGATTGCTGGTGGAAGTGAAAATGATACAATCATTTTGGGGAGAGTTTTGGCAATTTATTATAAACATATATCTGTATATATAAATGTAACATCTATTTGATGACCATAAATTCAAGTCCTAGGTATTTATCCAAGAGGAATAAAAAAGTCTTAGTGTTGTTCTGAGCAGCTTTATCATAATCGCCACCACCACTGCCCACCACCCCCCGCCCCGGCCCAGCAAAGTGTTGAAACAGAACAAGTATTCATCCTTAGGAGAATGGATGAACCATGATGTATCCATAAAATGGAATGTTACTCAGCAATAAAAAGGAACAAACCACTGATGCATGCAACAACACAGATCAGTCTCAGAAATGGGACAGTGAGTGAAAGAAGTCTCATACAAAAAAAAGAACATACTAAGGATTCTATTTAGATGACATTCTAGAACAGAGGAAACCAATCCACGTAGAAAACATTCAGAAAAGGGGTTGCTTCTGCATATGGGGATTGACTGAGAAGGGACATGGCGAGACTTTCTGGGGGTGCTACTACTCTGTTTATAGGGGTTTGGGTTACAGAGACATACACACATGTCAAAACTCAGTGGATGTATACTTAAGATGTGTGTACTTATTGAACTCTAGCATTCTGAATTGTTTAGGGGGAAGTATACTGATGTCTGCAGATTACTCTGAAATGCATTAAAAATAAGGATTGATATACAGCTAGAGTGATAGATTGACAGATATGCAATAAGGCAAGCAGAATAAAATGTTAATGGCTGAATATAGGAGTTGGGTACAGGAAGATCCCTTATAAATACTTTTTTTTTTTTTTTGCTATATGAATAATAATAAAAACGTGGGGGGACAAACAGTGTGTGTGCAATTCAAAGGAAACATAAGCTATGTCTTTGCACCAAACTGGACCCCTGGACCATAAATTCACCTTCGTTCATGTTATTTGAAGAATGAAGGATTCTGAGAGGTTAAGGACAATGTACTGAGCACCCTACATGCTGAAACTGGAAAACGGTCTGGTAGGAGTAGACCTGGAATGTCTCCTGAGCAAGCTCAGACAAAATTATTGCGGAAAAACACTAACAAAGAGGCTGTTGTAAAACCTGTTGGCTTCAACAGAGGGCTGGGAGAGCTCAGTGTTTTACGAAAGCTTCTAGACAAATTGCAGAACCAACCAGAGCCCATGCCTGAGGGGAGTGACCCTCTTTGCCCAGCCACTTGCACAAGATGGAGAGCCAATTAGTGAAGGAAAAAGGCTATTCAACAATGTGAAAACCGAGCTCTTGGCCAACATAAGTCAAATGAGTAGCTCAGAATGGACAAATCTCTCAGTATTGCTTTGTTTTGGAGCCACTGCTCCCCTGGCAACATGGGCCCCGAGATAAATGGGCAGGATAATGGCCGTTTGGAGTCATGATTGCTCTTCTCTGAAATGGCAAGAGCCTCCTCACACAGTGCTAAAATAAAAAGCCTTAGAAAAGATGAATTTTACTGGTATCTTCTTCTTTTGCCTGTCCAGTTTTGGAATGAAGCGAGTCAAATCAAATGAAAGACCCCAGGTTGTGTGGAAGTGGCCAATTCCCTGTGCTCCACTCTCCTAGTCAGAGCCCAAGAACTCTCCTGACCTCAGGCCCACCTTCACCCCTCCTGCGCGCATGCTCAGAGCAGCTCTCTGGGGCGAAGGGGCTGACGGGTGGGAACTCCTATTTGCCGACCGCTTCATCTGCTCCAACACGCTGCTGGATACTTACATGGCACTCTTTCGTGTGATACCCACAGTAATCCTGCAAGTTAGGTTTGCTCTCCCCTTAGGGGAGGAAAAAGGAGGCTCAGATAAATAAGGAACTTTACTGGGGCTTCCTGGCCAGTAAGTGGTAGAGGTGGGATTATAATACTAACAGCACAAGGCTGCCTGGCTCCAAAGTTGGAGGAGTGGGTGGCAGGATGTACTCACTGGATGGTTCTCAGTGCTCCACCATGGGACCAGCTGTCAGCAACCGGCAAGTGGGAGAAGGACCAAGGAAGACTTTGCTAATACGACCGAAAAAGCAAGTGGCGGCAACAGGTCCTCCCCTACGGCAACTGCTTCCCTGGTCCCCAGAGTCCAACTTGGAAAAACAAGGATCCCCCTAACAGGGCGACAGACCTTTTACTTTTCAAATGTTTCTCTTTTCCAAAAGAAAGGCTTTTACCTGAACCATAAAAGATAGTGCCGAAGCAATAAAACGATACTCAAAGGCATTATAAGCCAAGGTGGACGGGACATTATCCATTTCATTAAATTACAAGGCTGGGTGGGAAAGGAAAAGAATATGCAGTGTTCACCTAAATTATTAACTTCATCTGTCAGTGCCCTGATATAATTGCTAGTTGTTTTTGTTTTTGTTTTTCCAGGGCATCTAGGATTTCATCATTGCCTAGTTAAGAAAAGTAACCCACAAATAAAATCATGGAATTCTTTGAATTCTGCTCCATTTCTTCTCAACCTCAGGTATCCCACTGGGTCATTAAGTTGTTAATGAGCACTACTCACAACTACCAGGATTTGAGCAAGGTACTGAGTTCTGCAGGACCCAACTGAGGACACCATGTAATGAGTTCTTGACCAGCCGATCACTGGAAATGTTTTAGTAACAGTAAAGTGAATTAATCATCGGTAACATCACTAAAAGTAACAATTCTGCATATTTATGAGCCTAATATGCAATCTTACATGCAAAATTGCTAGCTTTTCCATTTCTTGGTAGTGGGATGGACCAGGTCGGGGGAATGTGGGGTCGGATTTAAAAACCATTCACTTTTACCAGGGTGAACTATCGATTTTGGTTGATGTGAGTGACAGAAATGTGGGTGTTGATTTTGGAATCAGAAACATTCAAGAGTCACTGTGGACGTCTGGAGAGCAACTCTCAATCCTGACAGACAATTCTGTATTCTCAGAGCCCATGGGGGCCTCAACGGACTCCTTTTCCAAAACCATTTCACCCCTGGCAGTCTGAAATGGCATTTGGAATTGGCCAGCACTTTAAAAAGAATTTAAAGTGCTGCTGATGATGGTTAGATAGAAATAATATAGAAAAGGAGTCCACAGTAAGCCGTTACTAGGAGTGTAGCAGGGCATGAGGTGAAAGAGGACAGCTGGACGTCCAGCTCCCTGAACTGGAATCCCAGTTTCGTCACTCCCCACCCTGCAACCTTGGCCAATATACAACCTGTTTGAATCTCGGTGGTTTTTTTTACACACAAGCGGGTTGTTGTGTTGTGTGAGGGTGAAGTGAGGTAAGGTGAATAAAGTACTCAGCACAGGGCCAGAGCCAAATGTGGAAGCTTGGGAAGGAGCAATAATTACTCTTGTTACCAATATTAGTCCCCAACACAGCTCCAGTATAGTTAATCACACTAGCTGGCCCGCTGTCCAGCAACCGTCTAAGACTGGGACTGGGCCAGAGTCGAGTGCTCTTTGACAGGCAGGATGGCGTGGTGTGTTTAGAAAAGGGATCTGGCCAGAGCAGGCAGGCTGGGTCAGAACATCTTGTGCTTGGGCAGGAGTTTGGGGATCCAGAGGGTACTGAAGAAATCTGGTGCCTGGGAATTACCAGTGTTGCAAAAAAGAAGAAGGTGTGGCCAGTGGCAAATTAACAAAGACCGTCCTATGAAATAAATAGAAGAGGGAAGAAGCGTGTATCTTCTGACATAGATGGGTTATATAACACCAGTTCTGCCCTTTCCTGCTTCCACAGATCCAGATGCAGCCCTACCAGGAGGAACCAGAAGATATCTGGAGGAAAATGGCTATGACATGTGGTTGACAGCCCAAGAGCCCTATCTTCTCGAGGAACCCGAAGCATAGAGAGAGAAGGTCATTTGAGCAAGATTGCATAGACAGCAAGGCCTGGTGTTCAGACTTGATCCTAGGTGTTCTCTTGCTGCCGTAATGAGCAGGTTTCCAAACCCTCAGTCTTTTCTGAACCTTGAACTTTCCCTTGTTATGGGTTAAGGGAAGTAAGAATCACGGTACAGATGAGCTCCACCTTCCAGAGTCAGCAGTCAGTCCAGATTATCTTGGCGAATTCCTTTGTTAAGTGTCCAAGGCAGAGGCCAAAATACCGATTCTCTGATAAGTCCAACATAGCTGATTTTTCCTCCCTTATTGACAAAGATCCTTATTCAAAGCACAGATGCTGCCATCCCACTGTCTGCTCCTTTCCTTGATTGATCTGGCCAGTGTTTGGAGTCACCAACACTTTGCTCCAGCTCTGGCTTAGGCTGTGTGGCTAGGCATGACTTCCACTCTCCAAACCAGAAACAACCCACTCCCACCCAGTTGCACAAGCAGATGGTGGGGACAGGTCCGACTACTGTGGATTTTTATTTCATAGCTAGATTTCCACCTAAGAGAACATTCTCACTATTCAAATCTGTACCTTGAGGCACATCTCGAGGGAATGCTACTAATCAGGAAAAAGGTACTAGGGCAGGAGCAGTGCTGGGCCCTGGGACAGCACTGGAACAGCAGAAAAAGGTCATCCAAACCTTTCCACTAACTGGACTGTCTGCCTCTCAGTGCAGATCTATGAGAATTGAATGGAATTGTGTTGGGAAGAGCAGAGTTTTTGCATTTGAAACTGATGAAAAAAATGACAGTGCTGTTGGGTGCCCAGGATATGCACTATTTATCTGGGCAGCCACTGAAATACCTGGATAATTTTAGAAGCAAGTGTGGTTAATGGAGGAGCAGAAAGCATTCCATTTGTACCACTTCTGCATTGCCAATTATGTTAAAAAATTTTCTGAATTAAGATTACTGGCCAAGTAAAACAGAAACTCTTAACACTGTGAAGATGAAATCCTAAACAACACTCAGTTAATGCTAGATTAAGTATCTCTTTGTGAGAAATCACTATTACATTCTTTGCAAGCTGTTTAAAATTCTTTAGAGTTCCAAGCCAGTACAAGTGATGCCAAACATAGACATCCCTTCTCCCTCCCACGACAAAAAAAAAAAAAAAAAAAAAAGACGGGAGGGAGTACAAAGAAATGATCCATATAGAGGTAAATTTTACAGATAGCAAAAGGGATTGAAGATAGCACAGAAACTAACTTTAAATATTGTTTCAAGTTCTAGGCAGTTCAGAGACAATAGTCGATAGCTTACAAATATGAGCGCTGTAGGTATCTCTTAAAAGAATCTAGGGCCAAGATTATTCAGGATATTTCGGAGGGAAATAGACCTCATATTAGGCTTTCAGGCTCCTACAGATCACTTCTACCTGAAGATTACAGACAAAACAATTCTGATGTATTTTTTTATTGAGGTGGTGTATACTTTGCAAACAAAAAATACACTGATTTTTAAGTGCACCAGTCAATGAATTTTGACAACTTATGCACCAGCGTACCCATCCAAACAAACTAGATATTCCCACTGGCCTAGAAAGTCTCCTTATGTCCCTTCCCAGTGGAGGTTCCCCTCACAAGTGGCGGTGTCTCCTCCTTCCCATTTCTATCACCATAGACTCATTTTGCCTGCTCTAGAACCTGACCAAGTTGGAACTTGACAGTTAAGCATCTCTGTTCATTTGGCTTCTTTCACTCGGCATGGTGGTTTTGAGATTTGTCCACGTTCCTTAATCCTTGCAGCCTTACCCTGTTGTAGATAGCCCTATCTCCATTTTACATTAGTAGACTGAATCTCAGAAAAGTGCAGAGATTGGCGGCAAGGTCACTTAGCTGCACCGGGGCCAGAATTTAAGTCCTGGGCACGCCTAGTCTAATGGTAAAGACACTGAGTTTTAAAATCTCGTCTCGGTCTCCCCCCACCCATCCCCGAACCCTTCCCCCGCCCGCCGCCCCACCCCCGATGGATGGAGAAAAAGCCAAATCACCAGAGATGGCTCAGGCTTCGAGCACAGAGGCCCCTCCACCTTAGAAAGGCCTGTACAGAGGAGACATTTTAAAAACATAAAATAGAGGTCAGAATAAACTTTTTAAGATTCAAGAGGGGGAGAACGGGAAACAGTTTCCTAGCAGGTGACTGTTGGACAACGTGAGAAGTACCGTAAGATGAAATAAAAATGCGGCACAACTGTTGGTCATGCTGGTATTAAAAGTAGTAAGATGTTGATGATTTAGGCCTCCGAAGGCTCCTTTACACGCGTCGCTATTATGCAGCTCAGCTGTGGGGACCTGCTGTTTGAAAGGCAGGAGAGTGGAACATCCCGTGAGAGCACCTGGGCTCTTTATCATTACGGATAAGCCCGCTACTCCCTATTTTATTATGCTGCCTTTAAAAAGGAGATAATGCAAGTACGGTTAATTTGCTCCTCTTCTTTATCTGTCCAGTGTCGTGACCCCTGGCGGCTTTGTCCCACGAGATTTGTTTTGCAACCCCAAAAGAAGCCCACAAGAAGCTCTCCCTAAAAATTCCATTAATAACCTCTTTCAGTGCGTATAGGTTGCAGGGTCTGGAACTAAGAATGTTTTAATCTGTTCGGCAAAACAATGTCTCATAATGATGTACAAGACTATTGCTGCACTGATGAAGAATCATACATAATTCAGCACCTTTCACTTGGCACCACTGTGATGTCCTCATTAGCCGTGGCTCACAGTGTCTGTCAGATGGTGTCCATGCGAACGCAGGCATTATATTGTCTTTGAGATGTGCAGCTGCTTCCATGACACTGCCAGTATATAAAAACATGACGCCGGTTTGTTTTATTTAGTGCTCAACCTTCCAGTTTGTAAAAACAAGGCTGACACAGAGCCTGACATGAGGCAGGGAAAATAATTAGCTCTCATTTTCTCAGCCTTCTATTTCCTTCTCCCCGCTGTGTTCTCTTTCCACTAAACCACCACATGTCAGTCGGAATGGGAGGCAATTAGCGGGCTCATTTCAGTCCCCACAACTGTGCTGAAAAGAAAGTATTTATGATGGCACAATGAACAGCTGAAAGATTAAATAACATTTGCCTTTTGAAAAGAAAATGACTTCTAGCTAAATGGGCAATTTTTGATTATTCTCAAACAAGCTTAGAGTAGTTGGTTTTTAAAATACAAGAAAGGAAAATGAGTCATTTTTAGGTGAAAGAATCAAATAAAACTTGACACAGTAATGCAAATAACTGATGTTTTATTGCAAAATATGTAAATGCGTTATACCCTTAACAATGGCTTGTGTCTAAGGTCAGGGCGGATTGGTGCCAACTAGACACCAGTAGAGATAAGGTTGTTATATTGCCTTTTGGGGGCTTGTTATTGGAGTGATGTACGAAAAAGGGACTTTACGGATGATGTTAAAATAAAGTGAAAGAAATCAAGCGAGACATACTTTCATATGATGCATTACATACTTGACTACCTGAAATGGTTCAGATGTTAGCTGACATGTTTGGAAAGGGCTTTTTCATTTTAGGGTTTGTTTGTTTGTTTCTCAATACAATTGGAAGGTACTAGGTATTTATCTTGGGGGAAAAAAAATAAGTCTTGCTATTGATTTTTGACTAATTAATCTATTCTCAAGACTGGATTTCTTAACCAATATAGAAGGTGTTCTAGCTTACCTAATTACTGCATAAGGTTTTTGAAATGCTGGTAAATGGGCTGCAAATTGACTTTTATCCAGGACACTCAAAATATAAAAACAGTTCTTCTGACTGCTAACTTCTCCTCCTTTTCCATGACTTCAGAGGTGATGCCCAAAAGTATGACTTTTGTAAAAAAACAAAACAAAACAAAAAACCAAAACAACAACACTGGCCTGGTTAGTAGGTGGCGTTTACCATTTGAGCTGTTCTCAGCCCAAATCCAAATCCTGATGTCCAGGATTGATATGGTTGTCGTACATCTTTGCATTTCCAATGAAGTGCTTTCAATTTCATTTCAAATTATCAGTCCCTGTTAGAGTTGATTATTTTCAAGGCCTAATTTTTGGTTCAGAAAACACAAGCCATTGTGAGTTATCAAGGTCTCCTCTCTGCAGTGATCCTCGATGGCTTTGCTTCTAAAAGCAAAGATGTCCTCTCTTAGGAACAACTGTGCCTGTCATCATGGAGTCAACAACCATACTGTTGGAACATTTGAAAAAGACAATCACAGACTTAAATTTTGTTTCTCTATCTCCATAAGCCTACTCTCACCCATTACAGACCCAAATCCTGATTTTTGGTCCATACAATACGGTCAGTGTATCCATATGAACCAGTGGCCACCCAAGGAAATCTGAGCCAACTATGGATTCACTAGGAAACTGGAGCTCTCTGTGAGCTCATTACACATATTATTACAGCTGGAAACTGACAATAATGTGTTTGTTACCTGGTGAAACCCATGCTTTATCCCGTATACTTCCTTGCTGTTCACTTTCTCAAAAGGAATCGGGGTCTTGATTAAGAAGGCCACAAGTGATCCAGCTGTGTGCTGGAGCTCCCCTCACGAGCTGGTCACTCACACCTTCTTTCCAACTTCAAGTTCAGGGGCATCAGATCGGTAACTTGAAATTGGCCACGGTGAAAATATTTGTACCGTAGAGATCTCCAAACACTACAAATTAGGGCTGTTTTCTCCCATTGGTAGACATTTTCTGGTGTGCCATTTCTACATGTGACTAACAGTCCATCGGCAAGTATGGACTAAGCGGTTCCGCTCTGGGTCTATAGGCAGTGGCCTGACCCGTTTCGGGAAGTTGCCCCACGGCGATTAAAAACATGCAGCAAGTCACACAGCCCTATTCCGAGCTGCACTTGCTCCTTCGCAGTCAACTACAAGTTCTTTTCTTATAGAACCCTGACACTGCAGGCTGATACACTGAGGCACACCAAAACGTATGTCTACATGTCTATGTTTTTCCCTGGAAAAATAGTTGATCATGGGAAATAAACTTCCTTACACTGCATTTGTAATAAATGCAAGATATATCAAAGTAAAGCACTGCATGTAGAGGTTCTGAAATTTACAAAGAACGTTGGCTTTTTACTTCCTTACAAAATCCTTTTCTTTGTGCCCTGTGATTTTATTCATGTTTATCTATCCATTTAAAAAATTACACAATAGAGAAAAAACCCCTATTTGACAGTTTTTTGATATTTACAGTACTCTGAGAAAGGGCCTGGAGATTCAATTAAGTTTATTAAATGCAACATTTTATACATGATCCTAAAAAGCACAATAGTAGGTGGCAAGTATTTGTAAAAAGCAGGGCTTCTAACCTCCAGGTGAAACCACCAGAGAAGGAGAATTATTGACTGAACTGCTTCTGCTGAGGTGTGGGAGAAGGGGCCCACGTGCTGCCTGTGCTGTGTGCAGAAGGAGCCAAAGAGGGTGAACGGAAAAAGCCTTCTGCTCTGATGGGGACCTCTATTCCGCTTCCACACTTTCAGAATGTTCCTCTTATTTTCTCTTCTGCTTTCACTTGCTCCTTCAGAATTACGCTCCAAAGAAAATCCGAAGTCATGGTCCTCTGGTAGGAAGTCCCGGGGTCCAAAAGCCTGTCTCTCTTTCGGGGTCCGTGGGAGCCTGGGTGTGGCTTGCCAGGCTCCTCCCCTGATTGTGGTGGTTGTCAACTCAGACCCACAGGTTTGTTTCCGTGCCTCGCTGGGGAGATGAGGGAATTAGGACTCGAGGGGCAAAGTCGGGGACTGTCCGGCATGCACAAGGAATGCGCAACTCTCTAGATAGTTCCTTCGTAACCCGGCTTTTGAATTTTTATGACACAGTCTCAGAAAGTTTCTTGGTGAGAAAACTGCTGGGTGATTTGATAGTTTATTCCTGGGCAATTTGAGAATCAATATCCTTGACTGGCGAGTTTATATGAGATATAATAATAAACTCCATGGAGCTTACTATGTCGTAAAAAAGGGTGGTTGCTACCCTGGAGGGGGCGGCTCAGGTAGCTGTCTGAGATTCTGGAAGCCTTCTTCCTTTTGTGCCAAGTCGAAGGCCTTAGATTACAAAAATGCAAGGCATTTCCCACACAAAATAAAAAGTGGTAATTTAGTATTAGGTGATCCCCCCAAATTATCTTTTTACCAATCTTTTTACCCATATGCCTATTTGAGGGGACGATGATACTTTCCAGAAAGGGGAGTATGACACAGTGGTTGAGTCCTCCGACCAGCCCGGCCCCTCACTAGGAGGGTCTCTGGGTAGGGAATTTTACCTTTCCCGTCCTCAGTTCCTTCTGGACATGATCTAGGGATGACATTCCCTGGGACGGTGGCTTATAACAATTACATGAGAAAAATGTTCATAAAGCACTTACCTAACACTGTCTGGCAGAGATGTGAAATAACCATCATCAAATATTTCCATCCTGAGCACAGGAAGACCCTGAGAAAGACCCTGTTTCTGCCAATTCCACTGTCATAACTTCAGCGTTGCCACAACATATAGCATTATTTAAATTACTAATTTACTTTTTAGAAATAGGTCAAATACAGGAGGAAAACCCATTCTAACTTATTGTCAGTTTAAATTGCCAGTGAAACCTTTGGTCCGAGATCTTATTTTCCCTCCCACTTTGCCTCACAAAGCAAAGAAAAAAGCCTATTTCATTTGTGTGAGGATTCTCAAAGTCTGTATGGGGTTTTAGCCGAGGTCCTGCCCTTCAGAGGGTGTGGCAGGAAAGACGGACCAGAGCAAGGCATCATGCAGGGGCACTGGGCCACTCTCGCCGGCATACAGCCACTCAGATGTGAATGGCTTTCCTCAGTTGAGCAAATCAACCTCACTTTTGTGCCAGAATCCCATCTGGTTGTAAAATGAGGCTAAAAAAAGAAAATGCAGCTAAAAAAAAAATTGTATCTGAATCCTTAGAACAAAAGGCTGACAGGTCTTAAAACAAAAGGCTTTTTCCTCTACATGTATTTGTCTCTTTGTGTCCAAGGTCATATTTTCTTTCTCTCCTCAGTTCCTGAAACAACATACCAATTTTAAGTGGTTGTTGAGCTGGTGGGGCTTCTTAGAGGCAATGGGAAAATGTAGCTATTATTTTCATGATAAAGTCACTGTCCTATATGATTCCCGGTGGCTGTAGTTAGAATGCATCTTTTGCTTTGCTTGTAAAAAGTGAAATGGTCAAGCAGATCCCCTGCTGTGCAAACCCAGGTTTGGACGGAACTCGCAGAGTGCTTAGTGTCCTCTTGTAACCTATCCTAGTCATGGAAAGGCTTCACCTTTTCTGGGAGGATGGGTTTATGAGAACTCAGTTGGCTGGGATTTTGAGGATGTCTTTTTTTTCTTGGCTTCTACCTTTAAAAGTCAAGGTAACAGGGTTTTCATGTGGGGAACTGGGATTTCAATTCAAAGCACATTTTTGGGAAAATGTTTCATAATGCTGGGGTATAGATCAGATAGCATAACTGGGTAGCTTAGAACTGGACAGTAACTTATTCTAGGAGTATTTTATGAAAATTTACAGATGGTTTAACTCTCTTGCATCATGTATGAGAGCTAGCACATGTTGAAGAAGAAAGTAACAATGAAGATGTCATTCCTAGTCTGAGCTCTTTCCTCCCGTCACCTGAGGCGGCCCGCACATTTCCTCTTGCTCCCTGTTTCCTGATCGCTGATGACAATACTGTTCCTTATGCGTCTCACAGAAATGCCAGGAGGATACATGAGATGACATTTATGAAATAACCTGACCACTTTAGAATGAAGTACTCTCTCTAAAGCATAAGCTTTAAATACTATAGTCAGGAAATTATTTGCAAATGACCGTGAACCTCTTCAAGCCTTGTTTCAAAACTCACCCCTTCCAAAAAAGCTTTCCCTGGTTGACCTCACCCATTCCAGTCACTTCTTAATACTTTAGCACCATGGCACTACATCCACATAGTACATTTCACTCTTGACTGATTACATCATAACCTTCTCTGTCCAGCTCCCCACACCGGAAGCCTCGGCACTGTCCTGACTCCTCCCTCTCCCCCACCCCATTTCCAGCAGATGACCCAAGCTGATCAGTTCCATCTCAGAGTCCTTAGCCCTTCCATGGCATGGCCATCGCCTCCTCTCCTCATCCCCTTTCACCTGGTTGTTTGCCTCTCCTGCTCCTAGTCTTTCTCACGGTAGCCTGGTCCTTTCCCGTTCCTCCTCCCCTGTGCTTCCGAGAGAGCTTTTAAAAACAGAAATCTGATCCCATCTACTCCCTGCTTAAAACTCTTCAAACGCCTTGGTTTAGCACCTAGGATAGTTCTCACTGGTTGCCAGCCACTCTTCTGGCCTTCTCTGGCCCTCTTGCATGGAGCAGGTCCTCAGTAAATGTCTGCTGAATGCACAGTTGAACTTATTAGTCTGTAGGCATGATCAAGTATCAGCCGCCTGACAAAAACTGCAGTGACGTTAGGCCTTGTGAAAACCTCTGGCTCAAGAAGTCTGCACTCTTGAGGCCAAAAACAGACCAGTGTTGGTCTCCAGGATCATTTATACCATCCAAATTTTTACAAAAAGATGGATTTTTTGTTTTCCACATTAACAAGTCATTTCTTTGTTAACCGAAAATGATTTTCTTGGTTGAGACGGCTTTTGACAAGTCTCTCTCAAGAAAATTCTTCCCTCCTCTTTTACTACCTACAAGCCATAAGACGGTCTAAAGAAATTCTTGAGTGCCTTGGAGTTCAGGATATCAAAGAAGGCAGGATAAAGTATGTAATTGGTGTACCATCAGATGGACTCGGGAGTGCCCACAGTTTACAGAATCTCTGGGTGAGAAGGGCTCCTGGTTGTTGGAGAGAGGATCTGCCTCTCCCAGCCCGCTTTCGGTAGCTGCTGCTAATGACAGGAATGAACAGTGACCCACTCGCGGAAAGAAAGGAAAGTGTCCGCATACTAGAAACCTGGAGTCAGAGCAACTTTCACTCAGCCGGCTTCTGTGGCCAAACAAGGGAGAAGATTTCCATTCAGCAGAAGCATGAGTAGACCTGCAGGTACAGGCAGGACGCTCTGTCCGATGTCTAGAGAGTGGATCTTTGGAAGCCATGGGTGACACTCGTGCCCTCCCCACCATTTCCAGTCACTCCCAAATGCTGGTTTCAGGAATGACCTGGGATACGCGAGTTATGATCGGTGGCAGGCCGAGAGCCGCCTGCGCGAGCCCCACGAGGGCTGGGGTTGTAAGAAGCTGTGCGCACAAGGTCTCCTGTCTGCCTCAAGGGAAAGGCACAGATGGCGCAGGAAGTAAGAGCTTGGTTCTGGGGTCCCAGAGGCCTGTGTTCAAATCCTAATTCCGCTGCTTGCTAGCCCGGGAATCCTGGGGTAAGTCATTGACCCTACAGAGCCTCAGGTCCCTCATTGGTAACATGGGGGGAAGCAGCATCTACACCACAGCATCTTCACCACAGTACCATATGCCTGGAACACAGTAAGTGGTCAATGAGTAGCAGTGACCGTCATGACTGCCTCTGCACGGTAATCCAAAGTACCTTAGACCTATGGTGATGCCAGTTCACCTGCCAGCTGGGTCAAATAACTGTGCCACATTCTAAAATTAACATAAAGGGAGAGAGCCTGACTGAATGAGTGCTGGTCAAATGCTCTGCTGTCCTATTTCCTGCTGATAACTTGGGTTTCCATATTGCTTATAGTTCGACTCCGGGTGTCGTCTCAATCTCAGCATTCTAAAACAGAAGCAGGAAGATGGGATGCTCGAAGCCCAGCAGCATGAACATCGCTCGGATACGCCCCTACCCCACCCCACCCCACCCCACGCTTTGCTGTGAGTTTCCTTGGTGGTTTCGGTGGCCTCACACAAGACTCTTTGCTGAACAAGGGTAAGATTCCCAGACTGGAATAGGTGGCTGGCAGCTTTTCAACCAAATCCCATTTTATGAAGCCTGTGAATTTACTCGGAATTGAGGTGTTGGCTGATTGGGGGCAGGTGAGAGGTGTATGAAATCATAGAGTTCCAAGAGGGAAAAAGAGTAGATTAGACTGAAATTCATCCAAAGGATTTAAAATATGATTTACCTGTGGGCCGGTTCCTGGTTTCAAGTGAAAACCAAAAACAAGTTCAAGGTTCACAATTTTTTCCTCATTTTCTTTAGGTTCATCTACTGAGTCCTAAAACAGAAAAACCCAGCACTATTTATTCCAGACGGGACGTTGTGTTTTTACTTTTCCTTCTCATATAAAAGATGGTTTTTCAGCACTAGTGTTTCCATCTAACCTTCTGATTCCCATTTGGTTATTTTGGATTAAGCTCCAAATTCCAATTACTTAAAGCAAGAAAAAGGACACCATAAGCCTCTGAGAGCATTTCCACATGATTCATCTCACACGCCACAAATTGAATGTCACCATCTCACAAGGTTTTACAATGCCTCTTGCACTGTGCAGTTTTACCCTAGAAATGCACTTAAACACCTGAAGGTACGCTAGGAGATGGAGAGTTTCTTAACATTCAAGATGTCTGGAAGCTATTCCCAGAGAGGGGCTGTGTGCCTGCTGGAGCAGATGACAATGAAGGGCCAAGCGGAGGAACAGAATGAACCTCCAGGAGCTCAGAGATGGAAAACCACAGTGAGTGAGTGAGTGGAGTTCTGTGTATTAACTGCAAATACCTACTAATTGTATAACAAAATGGGCCATCCGCCTTTAGACTATATTCAAAATAATGTGTCAAAGATGCTAACATATCCTTCAGACAATACCTCCCCACCATAACCTCCCCCCCAGGGCTAGCGATAATCTAGAGTCCCAGCGTGTGAATTCCTTTAGTGACTTACTTGTGGGACAAAGGTCTCCAGAGACAGGTGGGAGGCCACTGCACTAACCTATAGTGTTAATACTTACCTCCCCTTACCACTAAGGGGTCATGTGTTGTTCTTATCATGAATATGTTGTTAATATTTCAACTTACAGGAATCAAGCCTGTTCAATTTATGCACATGCTACTCTTCATTCAAAGGGCCTTTTGTTGGACAGATAATGATTAAATTTCCCTTCAAACAACAGTTCCCGACATTGGCAAATCTAGGTGTGGATGTGGCAGGTGCATATATCAATAAAATAGCACATTCTCGGTAGAAAAAAAAAATCTTACCTTAATTAGTGGTGGGAAGTGAAACAAGTTTAGGTAATCGTGGGTTAATTTCTCAATGGCTGACTGTAAAAAAACAAAACAGAACAAACAGAAAACAAAAAAGAAACACATGACTTTATTAATGATCCGATAGTGCCACAAGAGGATTAAAATTATTGTGCACCTATAAAGGCAATCTTTATTTATGTAGCCCATAAAATATCTTGGGGATGTTATTGTCCACCATCGATGGAGACTAAAAGTGATGGCTCAAAGTATTATAGGTAGTTTGTCATTATTTAATGGAAAAGGAAGATACTTTAAAGATGGGAAATCTCAGACCATTCTTCAAATCCTGGTAGAGAGTCTACTTGTGACAAGTTCATGTTCTGGTGTATGGAGTGCACTTGTCGCCCTCAGTAACTACGGGAAAAATGACAAAGAACATGAATATATAACCAGAGACTCCTCAAGGCTGAAATCTCGCGGAAGGATTTACTGCACTGTAAGGGCTATTCTCTGGGTGTGTGTCCAGCACTCCTTCCCCCAATGAAGCACAAAGAACTCTTAAAGGAAAGGGGGACAATTTAAATCACGATTTTTTTATACTCATCAGGTATAATCCAGCTCTTCTGTGAACTGAATGTATAGAGAGTAAAAAAAAAAGTGCCAATGTGAGAAAAATTAGATGCCTTTTTCAAAGCGAAATGAAAGCTGTTGACACTTGACAATGTAATGAACACTTAGGGATGTTCAGCCCTGTTCCTTCCACACAGCCCCTCCACATGAAGGCTTCTGGGCACAGGGAGAAGGATGCTGAGCCGGGCTGAGAGGGACAACTGCGTGGCAAAAGGGTAGGCAGAAGAACCGTTTCGCTTTCATGACCCACAATTTAAGGGCTGAGAGTCTCTCTGAGAAAGTACGCAGACGTGACTGTGCTTTCCTTAGTGAAAGAGCAGAGAGTGGCCAGCACAGAGTGAGTGTGTGTGTGTGTGTGTGTGTGTGTGTGTGTGTATAACAAGGTACCAAGAGGGCTCCTTTAGTCTGGAGGTAGTCACCTGGTGTCCTAGCCTCAGAGGCCCAGCTCAAAGCACTATTTAATCCTCATATCTCCATGAGTGGATACCAGAGCACCCAGAGCAAGCTTCCAACATCCCTTCCCTTTAACCTTTCTCTGTCATATAAGCTTATTTGTTAGACATACCCATGACCCCGCTGAGTTTAGTGGAGCGTCACATGTTGGCCAAGCCCCCCATGCATGGCCAGTAACACATCCATGCTTTGGGCATTTAGGCGGACTTCTGCGACTCCCCTCTCTGGAGAGTCTTCATGTCCACATGCCTTCTCATCCTTGAGTTCCACGGCGGTCTTGGGTATCCCCATGGAAAACTGGCCTGCTCCTTTAGGAGCTCAAGGCAGACACTCTACTTCATGAGCCAGGTACACTGCCCTGACCCCCTCCCAACTTTTTCTCTATGCGTGTGTTTCTTGGCTTCTCTGCAGCATTAGACTATGCTTTTATAAAGCTTTTGACCTTTGGTGTCTGTGACACCATTCTCTCCTCCTCTTCCTACTTCCTGGGTGGGCATCCCTCTTGTCCTCCTGCCCAGGTTCCTGTGACCTCTCCTTGCCACAGCCTTCCTTCCTGAAGGCACATGGACCATCAGACAGAGACAGCATCCCAGCCAAAGACTATGTGGTCGGGCGTGTACGTGTAGCTGTGCTTTCCTTGTTATTTATCAAGGTGAAATTCACTAGCATTAAATTAACCATTTTGAAGGGTGCTCCATCAGCAGTGTTTTGTCGCTTCCCTGTGCTGTGCAGTCCTCCCTTCTGTCTAGTTCCAAAATGTCTGGGGACCCTGTGCCCATTCATAGGACCCTGTGCCCATTCATAGTCACTCCACATTCCCTCCTCCACCCAGTCCCTGGCAACCACTAGTCGATTTTCCGTCTCGATGAATTTACCTATTTTAGGGATATTTCACATAAACGGAATCCTACAACATGTGATCTTTGGTGACCTTCACCCCACAGGGCGGTTTTGAGGTCATTCATTCCATGTCGCAGTGTGTGTTCACTGTGCTTTCCTCCTCGAGCATGCAAACCAATCTCTTCCCCGTGGAATCCTTCCCTTCTCTGTTCCCATTTTCATGACACCAGCTAGGCGTTATTATTTTGTGTCATAACCTCTGAACTGGTCTTTCAAAATCCAGCCTCTCCTTTCTAATCTACTCCACCACTTCCAGAAGCAAAGTTTTCAAACATGTCAGATCTCAAAACTTCCAGTACTCCCCAGAGTGGGTCAAACGCCAGACCCCTGGCCGGAAGCCCTGAGCTGTCTAGTGTCTGGCCTTGCCTTCCCTCCGCTTCTGGGGCCTGAGGCCTCCCCAACCAAGTGAGGAGTCCCCTCTTACTCTTTGCATCAGACCTGTTTTTTTCTGTTCCCTTACACTCTTTTCTGTATTTTTCTCTCTTAACTCCTTATTCTGTCTGGATTCTTGTTCTTGCCTTTCCTGCTCCTGTCTCCATTTCAAATTCTGCCCTTCTCCAAGATTCAGCTCAAAGGTCCACCCCACTCCAGGTCCAGCCAACTCTCGCCGTCCCCCACCACCCACTGCCCCCCCCCCCAAGCAGAGGGAGAGAATAGCTCCTTTGCTCCCAACTTCCAAGGCTCTTCTGAGAAGTTGTATGTACATGTTTTCTCTCTTCTCTGGGACGTACAGTCCTCGAGGGCGGGATTCTTCTCTGTATGTGCACAGGCCCAGACTTGCAGTGAGTACATGTTCCCAGATTTTGCTGAACAATAATAAGTTTGGACATCGCTTGCCCTAATGATACCAGCCAGTATGGAGGGGGCACTTTGTCCTAGGCCAGCTCGGGATATTTAAATCACTATGGTTTTGTGATGTACAGCTTCCCTACCCGCTTTCCTCGTGACAGCTCCTTAAGGAAATGTTGGGTCCTTTATCAAAGACAGCAGAGGGGAAGGGGATGTGGGAGCATCTTATCTGTCTTCTGCCAAATAGGACAAGATTTACCACATTGCTCTGTTGGAACCCTAAAATTTCTCTGCACCAGAGAAAATAATTTTTTCCTACCGCAGCCCACGTAAGCCAGCTCAGCTTTTCAAGATGGACGTGCCCACAGCCAGAGGTCAAGATTAAATTACTTGCCAGCCATTGCGATGTATGTTTAGGCATGAGGTTTCCTACCCATATCCTAAGGGGGAAAAGATAGTGAGGTTAAGGCTAAGGCATCACCCAGCCAGTGCTGAGGGGCTGTAAAGATATTCCTTGCATGGGTCCAGGGCCCACGAACAGAGGTAGATGGGTTCTCTTTGGACCTCAGAGGGGATTTCTTTGAAAAGGTCACATTGGTGGCTCTAACTGAAGTAAAGAGAAAAGTAGTTATGTAGGTAGAGACTTGGCGAGATGTGGATTTGGCTAAGAAGCTGCTTTTTTTTTTTTTTTTAATTATTATTATTTTTTAAAACATTTCCTTCTTTGATTTCTCTTCTTTCCAACCTGTGCCCACTCCTCCATCCGCCCACACTGGGATTGAGGAAGTTCAGGGAAAAAACTGATTTTATCCTGAGATCTCTCTTGAAACAGACCTCTGACTAATAACAATGTCCACACAGATGCCAGCAATTATCTGGTTTGAGTAACTAAAGAGCAAGACAAAACAGATCTGGTTGCTAAACTACAAAAAATAATAATAAAGGCAACAGCAACAGGAACAGGTTTAGCTTTGCAACTGTTCAAGACTACGGTCTGAAGGGACATGTTAGGATTTCCCGAGAAATCGAAGGACAAATTTCCCACGTGGTGGTGTCAGGTGCAGGTCAGAATTACAGACGCGGTGAACCGAAGGCCTGTCCCTACGACGTGAGGTGCTATGGTGGCTTCATCTTTGCCCAGTCTGTGGACAGATCCAGTGTCTTTAGGGACTCCCAGTGGGTACCTAGCCCCCCTGGGCTTAAATGAAGTCACCTCCTTATCTGCTGGGTGGAGGGCCGTTCTGCAGGCACCCCACCACCACGTGTCCAGTCCTGGCACACAGCATTCTCCCATTCTGCCTTTCCACCAACGGTGCCTTACCCCCGGAACACCCCTTCCCCCCGCATCCCCTTCACCAGATTCACGCCTGCTTGTCCTTCCGCTCTCCTCCTTAACTTCTCTGCAGCTGACTTCCCTCAGCCAACCGCACCCCTCCTTTGTGGCATTTCCTACAGCTGTCATTTGATCTTTCTTGCATGATTAACACCTACCTATGTTTTCTACTAGACTGGAGATTTCTGGAGGCCCTGGAGTGACATGTGGGTGTATCTAGGAGACCTCTGCTGTGCCCAGTGTTAAGCCTTTTCCTGTTGGACTATGAGGAGGGGGTAGGGGTCCCACGGGGACGGCAGCTAGTTATCAGCTGGCGTGTAAGTATTTCAGTACTGCAAGAGCCTGTGCATTCGTGGGTGTATCCTCAGCCCCTGATACAGGGTCTGCTACGGGGTGGGGCTCAGTAAGGATCATTGACCAACTGTCCTCCCTCTCTGAGGTACCTTCAGGTGAATGATGTGCCCCTTGGAGACAATGCCCATGTCTTTCAAGTCTTCTTCCTCCAGGAGCAGCAGTCGCTTTCCTGTGATGTTGTTTTCCTTGAACAGGCTTGCATATACGCTCATCTCCGCTGAAGAGTCCCCTGAAGGGATCAGAAGGCAGAACAGCATTAGATGAAGTCCTGTCCAGAGCAAAGTTAACTGCATGAATTAAGAAGGGTAAGTTATTCCACTTGCCTTTTCTGACGAGCTGCTGAACCCAAAAATACTGTGAAAGAGAGGACATACATGGTTTTCAAGATTCACACGTGCTCAGTGGCAAGGCGTCACAGTAAAACACACTTTCAGTCGATTAAAATAACTAATTTTGTACCGTAATTTTCTGACTCACCCACAAAGGGAGAATGAAAGACATTTGTTTTATGATTAAAACTTTAAGCTTTCAAGGAGGAGAAAGCCCTCCTCGTGGAAGCCTTCGGACACTTAAGGGAATGTTGGTTTTTCTCCTTATTTGGGAAAATTTTTAAAAATTCTTCAAAAAGGCTCTTACTTATAATGATTTTTCTCTTCCCCTGCTGGTGGTCCCTGGGGTTGCCAAGGGGTACTGGTGTACCCGGGAACTGTATGAGGAACAGGGACCACACAGCAGTGGACAGAAGGACTGGGCAGAATGTGCCCTTTGTTCTAGGCCTGGTCAGGAAGTAGCTGCGTGGCCCAAGACAAGTTACAGCTGGGAGCTTCCTGTGTAGAAAGCAGTTGGACCCAGTGACCCTCAGTCCTTAAATTTCCCTTGGCACGTGTTTACTGGTAGCCTCTCACATAGATGGAAGGGAGGCCAGACCCAGTCCCAGCAATTCTCTGGGGAGCCCTTGACCCTGGGATTTTATTTACATGGCTTGAAAACCACTCGACCTCAGAGCAAAGACTAAAAATAACTGTTAGAGCTTACTGCTTTTTTTCCCCCTCTCTCGCTGTGTCTCTCTCTGTCAAATAAGATATATATATATATAAAATAAAAACTTTCTTCTCAAATGAGATGGGCCAGCTTTGCAGCTGGAGATAAAGAGATTCTATCCAGGCCCATGAATAAAGGAGATCCTAAGTTATTTTTCCTTGTTAAGCAGGGCTGGTGGGAACTTTACAGTCAATGAGGCCCGAGGAATGGGAAGAAGTAGAGGCAAGTGGCGCCAGGTTTTCTCACCCTATACTATAAGCCAAAGAAGTTAGCTTATATCAAAAGCAGTTTTATTTCACCAGAATGCCATAGGCAGGAAGGAGAATGCCCCAGTCCAGGAACCAGGTTGAGTTAAGTAAACAGACCTTCCCAAGAGTTTCTGGTAGTGAGCTTGCACGCTGTGGCCTCTGGTCTATTCCCTGGGCCGGGGACTTGCTAAGGCTGGCATTACCGCTGCTTTTCATATGCAGATACCTGAAACATATACAGGGGTCCTGGACGGACATAAGGCCCTGGGGTCTCTGATCAAGAATTCTCTGGACCTTTCACTAAAGAAACAGCGAGATGCAACAGCCTAAGAAGGATTGCCCCTCAGGGTTTCTACCCAAGTGTAAGGTCTAGAACTTCCTTTGGACTGAAATAATCTGTCCTCGTCCTCCGGCTCCAGCTGCAGAGAATGTCTGAGCGCTCACGGCCATTCCTCCTTGGGAAGGCCAGAGTAAAGATGGATCTGTCACTTCCAAACAGGCCTGAGGTAGGAAGGAAACCCAGTTCAGAGAATCCCAGCTAGCACTGCCTTTACCAGATCTTTCTCTGCTGTGGTTCAAGTCCATCCCTGGTATTTTAGGAAAACTTAAGATCAATTTTTTTTTTTTCACATATGTTCACTTGGTATCCTGGATCACTCCTGTAACGTTGTCATTGGTATTCATGATCGTATTCTGGAATACCTTTCAGAGCAAATAGGGAGGTGGAATCCTCTTGTAAGATTTGAAGAGATACTTGCTTTGCTCTTGAGGCCTTATTTTAAATCATTACTGCATTAAAAATAGAAAAACAAGGAATTTGTCAACTTCTCCTAGTGCGACTTTCCTAAGGCCCAGACCCCTCTGGCTGCATTTGTGACTTGTGGACGAATGTCTGAACCACCTGCCCGGGGCCAAACTAGGCGTTAACAGAAGCCAGCTTACCACGTCGTCTTCAGTCCATGAGCCAATCTCAAAGGAGGGCAGCAGCTGCATGGGAAATATGAATGCAGTGAAAAACAAAAGCAATATTATCATTGTCTTTTTGGTTTATCCCTTGTCTTCCCATCTTAGCTTTTGGTCGCTGCTCTGGCTTGGTTCCTCCTGCAGGTTACTTCAATGGGAAGCCCCTTTCCTGACTTTATGGGGAATTTCACAGTGCTCCAAGCATCGTGCCCACAGAAGTCAACCACGGGCACCAGCTTCTTCTCTGTAACAACTCCTTGCACTTGGTGAGCTGTGGCAGTGGGACCGTAGATCTTGAGAGTGTCCTCTCTTGGTACTTGGCACATACACCTCCCGCAACAGGCCTTGGCAGTTAAGGAGTTTCTGACGTTTGCCAGATACCAGAGCCTCCTTTGGAATTCCCAGTCAACATGGGGATCATATGATTATTAAGGAAAATTCCAAAGCAACCAACCCCTTGGTGATCAGATGACTTGCATGCTTCTTTGTACAGGAGAATTTCTAAGTGGTTAAGCAAATGACTCACTTGCATTAACCAAATATTAGGACCCATGGATGAAAAAGGACAAGTGAGATGGGACTCTGTCCCCAGAAACCCAGGTTGCAGAGTTTTCTGTAATGAAAACTCAACTCACCTCCCTGTTAAGTGCAGACATGAAAGGCAACTCTGCAAAAGAACTTTAGCCTGCATCATTTTCAAAGCTAGAGAGCTTCTTGCTTGAATAGATGCCCATGGCCACAGCCTAAATGAGACATGCCTATATGATCTGAAAAATACTGGTGTGTCCTGTGTCTTGCATGAAAAAATCTGCCACAGCCATTAGCCTTAACTAAGTTACCTCACCAGAATGGTTGGATTTTTCATAACATGGCAGTGTTTTGCAACCTTTGTTAAAATATTTTTTTGTGAATGAGTTGAAAAAAAAGTTGAATTTTGTTGCTTTTACTATTACTCTAAAAATCAGAGGGTGGGTGAGTTAATCCTTCTAATCTGCAAATATTTTGAACTCACATGCTCTAATCCCAGCTAGGAAAAGAATGCCCCTCCCTTCCAGCAGCTTTTAATTTAATGGGGGTGAAACAAAGATGGATTATAGATGGAGGAGTTCAAGGCTGCCTTTGTCCTGGTTCACTCGGTGCCTGGCAGTGCCTGCCATACGATCCTAGGTAAATTTTTGTTGAACCATGTTGCTGAATGAATACGACTGCGAGGTACAGTGACTAAAATGCTCAATTCTCTGGTACAGAATTCAATGCCTGTGGATTTACCAGGGAAAAGCAAGGGTTTCACAGACTAAGATGGGGGGAACGGAAGGCAGGGTGGGTTGAGCTGGGTACTACAGGGCAAGGAATAGAGAAGTTACTCTGGGTGAGGAGAAGCAAGAAGTCGAAACAGTGGTGTGGGGGACAGGAAGGGAGGAAGGAAGGAGGGCACTTTGCCTTACCGGAGCACTGGATGTGGTGGAGGATAAAGGAAAATACTTAACAGCTTTGCTTAAAATGCTTAAAATTCTCTCTGGCAGTGGTCAAAATCTCTAGGGAGCTAAGTAGATTATAAAAAAAAAGAAAAAGAACCCAAACCCGCAAGTTACAATATATTTGAATGTGTAGGGTTTGAATATTACAGCTAAGTGGCAAGCATAGAAATCACTGCTATTCTGTATGTACCCAGGTGCCCTTGTTCCCTCAGGATTGCCCCTCTCCTCCTCTGAAATACTTGACATATGTTGGAATCGTCACAGGCACTCACCTGCTTCAAGGATGCAGAAAGGAAAATGACTTGAAGAAAATCTAAAACTGAATTTGATCACAGAAAATATATGACAGGTCTTACATCTTCACAGGGCAGCTGAATACAGCTGCAGAAACGTGTCATTCCCTTTGCCCATCACGGAAACCAATGTGAAATAAGGAACTTCTCTGAAGAGTTCGAGGACCAACAGACTGAGTTACAGAACTATGTCCCTGCACCAAGGTTAGCCTCTCTGGGGAGTGGGGGGGATGCGTCGTGTTTTGTTTGTATACAGTCCCTGAATGGGGTGCTAAACAAAATAGGTAAATAAGTATTTCTTAAATAAAAGTTGTATGTCACTACTAATCAAAACTAATATATTTGGTTTTAGGGTCCAAAGGAGAGGGGAAGAGTTCTGAGAGTGGCTGAAGATGACGCCAAGAGGAAAGGCATAGATTTGGTTTGCTAACCCCTCCGGCAGGACTCCTGCCCCAGGCTGGCAGAGATCAGTGAGGGGAAGGCAGGAGCCAGGCACTGCTTCAAGACGGTTTGAATTTGGGAAAACCGGGGGTAAGAGTTAATGATCTCCAGCCACATCGTGGTTTACCATTTCCTTTACGCTCTCTGTACCTTCTTAGCATGTGAGTGTCTGCTGTAGGATGAGCTTTAAGATTTTCATTCTTTGGGGATTTAAAAAAAAAAAAAAAAAAACCACCTCGTGACTGTCCCGTCACTCTACCGATTCGTTACTTACACCCAACTGATTTCGGGAGAGAAAAGCTCACATTTGTGTGCATGTGTGTGACAATGATGCCTTCCAAGGATGTTGGGAATCCAATCTAACAAAGATCGGATATACACAGCAACACATAACAAAGGGATTTACTGTCAAAACGTTTATTGCAAAATGGAGTCTTAAAACAAAGAAAAGCAGAGAAAAGTTCACATCAAAATGAAATGTATGACACCAACTTAGATTTCTGAATACATTGTGGACTCCGTGCAGGAATATCAAATTCCAGCTACGAAATCAATATCTGAGTCGTCTTACCACACATGAGTGAAACGAATCTTCCATACAAACATTATACACGATATTTGGCATAGGATTTGCTCAGAATAACATTGTAATAGAATAGTTGAGGAAAAAAGGTTTTGTTAAAAAAAAAAGTGATAATGCCATCCTCTATTCAAAGCGCACACTCAGTATAAATATTTTCTATTATTTAGTACAAAATTTGTTCAAAGAGTGCAAAAGCAGTTTGTGCAGTGTACTGTACCTGACGTTAAAAGATAAACTATTCTGCACATTATATAAAATAATTAAGGTAGGTGCTGAAAATGCTAGTTGTAAAGTCAGTAATCACATGCCCAAAAGCTCCCCGCCCCTCCTCAGGCCACAGAGTGCAGTTCGACTGAGCCCGAGCGGAACCCCGCTAGCTCTCGGCTTCCCTGGTGCACACTCGTTTTCCATGGCAGAAATGCTACTGCTTGCAGGCTATGCCACAATCTAGAGAACGGACCAGATTCTTCTCTCTGGCCAGGCTTAAAGCCAGAACAGGAAAACAGCCTGACTCCAAAGCCGCAAAAGGTGCCTGATTATAGAAAAATGATGCCCTATTACGAACGTGGTGTGGTGAGACACTGCTGGTTGTTATTAGGCCCACAACGAGTCTAGTGTTAGCAAAAACCCAAAAAAGTATCAATGTTGAACTCCGAATAGCTTTTCTAATGAGCTTGTATGAAACGCTCCCTATTCCAGAGAGCGCGCGGAGGACTAAAGTTCTGTACGTACCAGAGAAGTCACGCCAGCTCTCTGCCGCACCTCACCTCCGATTCCTTGACTTTAATGGGGATCTGTTTTGAATAGCTCAGTGGTTGCTTAGGTCTAACAAATCTGCTGCCTGTTAGAAATCACTGGCTGAACGCTGGCCCTCGGCCTTTCCGGAGCATCCCAAACAAGCGTACTCTGTGCCTTCAACCCCTTCCCCTGGGTTAAGTATAAAGTATTAAAATGTGATTTTCCTTCAACAGAAGGCCCTTTTAAATTAACCTGACTGCTCTGCAGGACCGAAGCTTCCTCAGGGATGTGTTTCTGTTTTATTTATTTTGGATTAGTGTGATAGAGGAGAGTGAACCCCTCCCCCAGGTACATTTTGCTATTTTATGAAGATTCCACCAGGGGAAAGAAACCATTTTTCCACAAGTGGGGATTTAAGATAAATGTCGCCAACCTATACAATTCAGATTGTACAGTAGCTGTCATTTTGAAACTGCGTCTTTTGAATGAGCAAGTTTGTTTGGGGTGGGGGGGGATGAGTTGGAGAACTGAAACTATCAGGGTTAGCAAGTTTCTCAGTGGGGGGAGGGGCACTGCTGTTGGTACTGTGGGTGGAGTCCTTCACTGGGTGGAGCTGCCCAGGGGTGCTGGGCACTCAACCCCACCCCTGGTCCCCGTGAGGACCCAAACTCTGCCCCAGCACTTGCAAACACCATTAGGGGCCCCAGATGAGAGTGGCTGGCAGGGTGTTCTCAAATTCTGTATGATCGGCTTTCTGAATACAGAAAAAAAGACTAGTTATATTCTCAGTTGTATGACTCCGACGATATTACCACAGAGTTTCAATTATTATTTTGAATCTCTCAATTTCTTAGGGTTTCTTTATTCTCTTTATAAATGTATGTTCTTGTAAGTCAGGTAATTGGAAATACATCCAGCAGCAAGAATTTGCCATTTCAAAAACAGATCTGAAAAGTGAATTAGAGGCAGCACAATTAACATCGTCTTTAGAAATTCTATGTAATAAACAGTTCTTTTAAGAAGTGATAAAACTAATAATAGAGTCTAAAGATCTTCTAAATCATCTTTACAGATAGAGTGAGACCACTTTAAAATTCTGTTTATATGATTCAGATTTTAGGGATGTTCAAACCCACAGAAAGACACTGATTTGGAACAAGAGAGTAAAATAATGCCATGTGGTAATTACAGTAGAATTCCAAGTGGAGAACAGTTTTAAGCTTCTCACGAAGCTTTCAATTCTGCTGTATTCTAAACCCCTGAGGTTTCTTTTTGGTAGAGTACTGAGCTACAGCCATCCTGGGGGATACTGGTGAGGAAAGTGACAGCACTTGAGAGATTGGGAACTGTTACCTCATTAACGGTAAAACATTAGTCTGAGTATAGAGTCCTATTACCTTTCTCTTTTGCCCTAATTGGCTACTTTCATGAAGGCACCAAAATTTTATGTGTAATTATAATAGGCTTATATGTAAATGAAGAAAAATGTCAGTTTCCTTCTATTCCTATCTCTTTATGTGTTCTAATTTTGTTGACGATGATTCTTAACTGAGAGGGTTTACATTCTTACATGAAGTGCACAGATCACAAAATTCGCAGAGATCCCTTATCAGTGCAGCCTTCTCTGCCCACACTGTCCACTCCGCGGCACTCCCCCACGTGTCCTCCTCTTTCCCCGCTCCCCTTCTCAGCATGCACTTGTCAACCGTTTACATACTAGTAAGGCATTTGTTTTGTTGATGTCAGGCTCTGCGGACATGGATGTCCTGTGGCGCAAGCATGGCCCCCTTGCTGCGCCCTGGAACCTGTTCCAGGCACAGACGGGGGCCTCAGTGAGTATCCGTGGAACAGATGACTTTCTCTTTACCCCAAAAGATGGGCAAGAGGCTTTTAAACTGCTTCCTCTTTGGTTCTCTCCTTCAGGTTGCTGGACCACAGTGACTCGGATGTGCCCCAAAGTCAAGAGTTGAAAACCAGCCCTCTGCCCCGCTCCCAGAGGTTCTGCTTGAGGGCCTCAGCTTGAGGGAGGGAGCACGGCTCTGCTGAGCATAGCCAGGATGCCTGTACGTGTTCGTGCCTGGGCACCGCCAGCACCAGCTCGTGGTGCTACCACGTAGGCTCCTAGGGCACAGGTCTGCCTATCCATTGTTTTTATCTAGTCTGTGGGTGATGGAAGAGCCTGCCGATTCCTCAGCTGCGTAGTCTTCAAAGAGCAACAGATTAAGTTTGTTTAAATGGTTTATATTCTAGGAATGTTCTCTTCTACCTTTCCTGCAAGCCGTTCACTTTAACTTCCATTTCCTGCGACTCAACAAGTGTGACTTGAGATTGATAGTTTAGTTCTCCAGGTTACTGTAACTACTTTTTTTTTTTTTTTAGCAACTTTTCGCTGGCTAACACTGACTGACCACTTGCCATGGACCTGGTACTGTGTTCATAAAACACACACACTGTGTTACATACATTATTTCACTTAATCCTCACAACAGTCCTTTGAAGTGGGTCCTGTTATTATTCCCATGTCAAAAATGAGCAGACACACAGAGGCTAAATAATTTTTAACAGATTGCACAGCCGTTTTGAATCCTAATTTGACTCCAGATTCTTCTCTTTATCACTCTGGTATATAGGCTATGCTACATTTCACACCCAGAACATTTTAATGGTTCTTTTTCTCCAAATAAAGCTGGCACAACGTACTGATCATTCTGTGATATTTTTCAGCTGTTAATAGGGATTAGAAGCATGTCATGTTTCAAATTTCGACAAGCTTTTTATGACAATATACTTGGAAATAGTATTAGATAATATCTGTGATGACATACTTTCTTAAATTTCCCATAAAAAGAACCATCAGAGGTATTTTAGTGTAATAGTCAAATGAATGGCACCTTTTTCCAATACAGGCTGAAAAAAAGTTTTTGTGCCTTGGCCTTTCTGTGTTGTGTGTTACACACACACACACAGACAGTGTTTTGTAGTTGTTTTTTTTTTAATCAGTGTTTTATAGTTTAAACAAGCTTTGACAAATATAATATTCTGAGACTATTACTCTGGCGAACTAGGTTTTCGGAGAGACACCTACATTTACTTCTGTTTAACACTGGCATGGCTGAGTCAGGGTTAAAAGAAAAAAAAAAAAAAAAAGACCACTCTGGAAGGCTGGATTTGATATAAAAAGGACCCTTCATCCTATACTTCTGACTCAGTAAGTATAACTTATCCTTGCCATTGCTTTCATAATCTTTAGTTCCCTCTTTAAAACCTCTCTACATATATCTAGAACCCAGGATGCTCCTTTCCCACTGGGGGTGCAGAGCGGGTCTGTGTCCCCACTTGATATCAGCTTGCAAGCAGCCCTTTAAGACCATCTCTTTCTCCTTTTAGAAACCAAGCCTCAGATGACAGTGTTGTTCAGAAGCTTCCAGGGCTAGCACTGGTATGAAAGCCTGCAACATCTGCTGTTGGCTTCAAATAAGAGTATTTCTTCTTCCAGTGTATTACTGAGAACATCTCTCAGGTTTTACTGTGAGTAGTTGTGCCATTAAGTATTGAAAATTCGTGGCATTTCGGTATTTCTGAAGAAGTATTTGTTATAGTCTTCTTTCATCTCAATTTTTTTATTGTTAGATTTTGTAGTCATTATCAATTATTTCTGACAGTGCAGTGTATTACCATAAGAAAAAAAAATGTAGTGCATTACAGGAAAATCAGTGTCAGAGAAGAATTAGGAGGTAAGAGTGCTTTTTCAAAATGTAAGTCTTCTTAAGCAATTAAATAAATGAAATCAAATCAATACAAACATTAAAGTATTTGTTTAAAAAAAAAAAGCCACAATGTAATTAGTTAAAACTACTATATTGTAATAGAATCACAGATTTCTATAATCAGGCACCGCATTTGCTGACTCATTAAATATACCTTTCTGCTTTAATTCCCCCCACTAACCCCCCATTTTTCTGTAAGCAGGGAAAAAAAAAAAAAGTAAAATCATTCAAGAAATGACTGTCATAGAAATGTGATTGGCCTAAAAATTCAGTGCTCAGTTTTCTACTTCCTTACTGGTTTTTGTACAGGCTGAGATAGCAAGTTTCTTTCGTTTTTCCACACATTTTCCATTTTATTATTTTGCTTTCTGCTTTCATTCACTATTATTATCCATGTCATTATCCTCATCACCGTCATCATCATCATCATCGTCACCTTCTGACAAGTCAAAATCACTGAACCCCAGGGCCATGTTGACCTTCTTCCCCCTTCTCTTAGATGTGGTTTTGGAAGAATTCTGCTTGGCTTGCATGTTTATCTGCATCCCAGAATGCAGCACAGCTCCTGCTTTGTTCATTGAGAAGATATCCCCAAAGCCCATCAGCATCATGGCCTGCAGACTTTGGTTCATGCCATGGCCCTCCCCGTTACTTGCTGCTGTGATCTGACATGACATCTCTGCACTGTTTGACTCCTCTGTCTTAGATTCAAAGTAAGACTCCTCAGACATTCTTGCAGCAAGAGGCAAGAGAAGCTATCATGAGGGAAGAAAGGACAGAAGTAAAAAGAGAAATTAGGACCAATTTAAATAAAGCAAACAGATACCACAAAATTAGTGGGTGCTGCACAGAAGGTAAATGATTAGTGAAACAAATGAATGTAGGGAATTACTAGAGAATTTATTTAATGGCATATTTGGCTTCAGCGTATTTGCCATAATTTATAAATGACAGAGTAAATCACAACCAAAAGTTTGCAAAGCATCACAACAGGCCAAATTTCAAATGGGAAGGAAGTTCCGAGTTTTAAGCTCTCATTTCACTTAAAACAAAAGTAGTTTTGAGGACTGCACTTAATTTTCCCAATTTCACTTTCACGGAGACATTTAGCTAACTATTAAATTAAAAAAGAAATTAAGTAGAGATTAAATCTCAAGTAAAAAAAAAAAATCAAGAAACCTTGTACCAAAGAATAAAGCTTAGAGGAAGCATGAAAACAGTTCGGTAGTCAATACCCTTCTACGGAAATCTGGGCCATTAATCTCCTTTTTATCTAGATTACTATTTGAATCTAAACTAAAAACAAGTCTAGAATTCACTGGTTTCCATTATTATTTATTACAGCCAGATGTAATACTGGTTATTCAACTTATTACATAGTTCATTTGTGAATAAATTCTAGATGTCTCTAATACTTAAGTATAAACAAGTATGTAAATACAGATGACAACTGGGAGGAGAGGAAATTAGTATTAATTTAAACTGTTACCTTTTGCTCTATTTTCTAAGTGTCCTTCTTTTAGCAGAATTTGTTTTCTAGGAATTGCCCCTCTCACATCTATTTTCTACCTTATATAATTATTTTGAACAGCTAACCTGTTCCCATAAGTGTTGATCATATTTCAGAGCTAGAACTGGCATGATCTAAAAAGGGTTACTGCCTCTTGTTTTGAGGAATAAGCAATTGAGGCTTATATTTTTGGTGTTGCTTAAATATTGGTAACTTTATGATAAAAAATGTACAAGTAACATATAGGGTAACCGTAACATCCTGGATGTAAGTACACATTTTAAGGCCAATTTCCTAATTTTTAAACTGGAGTTTTTGCCGGGGGTGGGGGTGGGGGTTGTTTTTGTTTTTTGAAGTGATCTCTACACCGACTGTGGGGCTTGAACTCATGACCCCGAGATCAAGAGTGGCATCCTCCTCCAGCTGAGCCAACCAGGCGCCCCCTGGAGTTGAGTTTTTTAAAAAGTTAACTTACTTTATTAGGAAAAGATTGCTAGAGTTGTTAGCTCATGAAGAATTTCATATGCTTTAGCTAAAAAGTACCAGTTATATGGAAGAAAAGAATTGCTTTAGCTCCTTTAACACCGGAAACAGGATATTACTTTCCTTGCAGTCAAATTTCCCAGCTTTTCAGATTTGTTTTCAATTGTTAGATTTTCTTAGGGAGTACTTTCTTCCTGATTTATTTTATTATTTCATGGGTCCTTCCTCACATTATGTTAAGTTCTCAACACAGATGTCTCTCAAATAAGTTTTTATTTTGAATAGCAATAAAATTTCTACATCAAGCTATAACAATCATTAAAAAAAAACCACTGTCCGAATTTTTGTAGGGAGAATTCATCTGCCCAGATGATTTCAACAAATTTTTTAATTTCAGGAAGGAAAACAGCATCCTTCCTTGAAATAAATCCAATAATTCCATCTTTTATGAAGTTACATAAATGTTAAACTTTCATAATTAAGATGAGGCTACATATATACAGGAAGACTAAGCCTCCAGCTACTTCCTTTTAAAAAGGCTTATTTTATCTTTCTCTCAGAAACCTCATTTAAAGTCAACTAGAAACTGATGTAAGGATGAAAGAAAATACCTACTTAGAAAACACCTGAGCACAAACTTTCTTTCCTTCAGAAATACCAGCTCTAAGCAGAAGAGACATTAAAAGCAAATACTGTAAGAAAGAAAACTTAGCCCTCATAGGTTAAAAAAAAAGTGGGAAAGAAAATCTCTGAGATCATGCTTCATGCTGTCCATTGTTAGATGGTAGCCTTCGAAGCAGTTCCTTTACAGAAAAGTTTTCTGGAGTTAAAATGCAAGCATACAACCTACTGAGCACTCCTACGGTTTCATTATTTATTACACAACTATGTTACTAAGAGCAATAGTGTGTGCAAGGCAGCCCATGATTTCTTAGCAAAACTAATGCCAATAAACCGAAGAAATATTCTAAGGCAGACTGTAATAGGTAGTTTAGAGTATTTTTCTGACAATGCTACATTTAGAAGGAGTCAAGACATGCAGTGCTTTAAAGCTTAAGATTTCAGTGTACTTAAAAAAAACAAAAAACAAACAAAAAAAAACCATCTCTGAGCCTTGGAAGACCACCACAGTCCTGCCTCTCCTCAGCTGGGGAAGAAACTTGGGGGAGAAGCCGTGCTCCTCGCAGACCCTGAGGGCGATGCTTTCTGAGTCTGCCAGTTGGGACCAATTCAACCAGAACAGGAGACTTCCCTCCACTTCCTTCTTGAGAGGCAAGTTAAATTCACTGAACTTATAAATTGTGATACCTTTTAATGTCCCATGGCAGTTTTCTGTGTAGCAATTCAGTCCTTACTTTGGAAATCCCTGCACAGCCAAAGTCATTTTGGGAAAAAGTTAAATCTGATAATAAACAGTTAACTTCACTGTGTTTTCCTTTTGTGGATATCAGGTTGCTTCTCCACATGAATTGGAAAAGGAGGCAAAACTATTTTATTCTTTAGACACTGGAAAATACTTTTCAACTGGGCACTGGCTGCTTAATGAAGATTAGGCTTTTAAAAATAGGAAAGCTTTTTAAAGATCACCAAGTAAAGGGCATTTAAGTATCTTTTTTGTGTGACCGCCATAGCAACTATCAAAAATGAATTTAAAATACATAACAAGTTTACCTCTAATCTCACCATTACTTGTGATTTGAAAGTGGACAAAACTCCCCATTAAAAACCCTGAAAAAGCCAATGATAAACTTAATTCCTAAAATGATAAATCATTCAAAATAGGGAAGAATCCTAAAAATTTGATTAGACTTTAATATATCATGGCAAGATGTAGGCACAAGCTCAATATATACCTAGTGAATTCCTTAAAAAGAATTTTTATTTTCCTCTCAGCAGAAGACTTGGAAGAAAACCAAGGTATTTCCTAAGTGTAGTAAATACTGGAGGCTTGTCTCAAGGGAAGTCTTTTTCCAATCTTTTGCTGCCATGACTAGAACACTAAATCGAGCAAGGAATATTAATGCTTGTCACTTATATGTCACTAAATTTGCTTTCTTTTAGGAGGAAGATTTGGTTAAGTTCTGCCACATCAAAACTCTTAGACAGCTAGCTGCCTCGGCGTTATGTTTATTAATTACTGATGGACTCCGTGGAGTTAATCAGCTTTTAGGCACACGCTCTGGGGATCTAACAGATGGTATGAAAATATACTGCATTTTATTTTTGTAATCCTAACGTACAAACACACTGACAATAACAGATCTTAGAGAAAGAGCCAGAAATAGGCTAAGCTTTTCTTTTACATTTCTGGCCTTTTGTTAATTGAAATTAGATCTGTGTGCTACTTAAGTGTAAACGCAGCCCCTTTCCCGTGCAGGCAGGAGGCAGGAAGTGAGGAGGTGGCAGTGGGGAGGGGGCCAGGGGAGGGCGGCCATGCTGCCCTGCTAGGCTATAGCTTCTAAGTGGGGGGCTGAGCCACCCTGTTGGGAGCACTCACCGGGGTGTTGGACTGCTCTGTCAGCTTTTGCTCCCACATCCTCAGACGTCTTTCCCGTTCTTTGAGCTCCTGCTCTTTACAGCTGAGGTCCCGTTCGAGTTTCTTCAGCCTCTCGAGAGTTGCCTCAATTTCGCACCTGCGTGGGGATGACCGGTTTAAGTCTCAGCTTTGCACCACGAGTTACTGAACGCTTAGTGGCTCATCAGAATGCTTAATGTAAAACGTTAACATTTGCACTTTTATTTTTCACCAGTTTTGAGATGTAGTGGACCTCTGTCACTGCAGAAGTTTCAGGTGTAAAGCAGACTAGTTTGACTTACATATACTGTGAAACGATGACTCTATAGATTCCGTGGGCATCCATCATCTCATACAGAGAAAGCGAAAAAAGAAAAATATTCTTGTGATCAGACTCTTAAGATTGACTCTCTAAACAACTGTCACGTGTATACTATATATGACTGCAGTCATCAGGCTGTACGTTACATTCCTTGGACTTACGGATCTCGTGACTAGAAGTCACAAGACCACCTTCCTCCTATATGCTACCCCCGCCAACCGCTGGTGACTGGAAATCTGATCCTTTTTCTCTGTGAGGTTGGGAAAACTCGAGCTTCGAAACCGACCTGTAAACTATCAGAGAAGAAGAGATCTGTGGCATCCTGCAAAAACAGGGGATTTCTAGTTTGGGAGAAGAAGTTCAAGAGACTTCCTTACCGAAGCACCGAAGACCCACCGTAGAGCCTGAGCTGCAGGGCTGCACCTGGTTTAGCTACTCAGTGAACGCTGACATTCATGTAGCCCTTTGCAGCTCGGAAAGCACCATCACACAGCGTCTCATCTTATTCTTGTAACAACCCCGAGAAACAGGCACTAACTCCACAGAGATGGGGAAAATGATACCCAGGTTAGGCGACCCTCATCACTTCACCAGTAAATGCACGTTCGCCTGTTCCCTGGCTGGGCACCTCAGTCAGCAGATTAACTGACCCAGTTTCCTTAGCCGTAGGGGGTGATGATTATCTTACATCAGGGTTCCCCACTTGCCTGATCCTAATAACTACCTGGGCAGCTTGTTAATAAATATACAACAAAAAACACAGATTCCAAGGACCACTTCTTTAGAGCCCAGGATTCAATCGGGCTGGGTGGGGCCCAGGAATTTCCATTACTTAATAAAAGACTGCGGTAACTTTTATAATCAGGCAAGTGTGGGCCAGATGAACTCTAAGAGCCTTTCGAAGTCTAATCATTTTTTTTTTGGAAGTTCCCTCTTTGGTCTCTATAGGCCGACCACGCTCACCCCTTAGAGCATGTCCAGTTCTCGGAACCCCTCCTTTGTAGGAAGTGAACTGTTGACATCGCTGAGCACAAGCTGTCTTCTTCCTTCAGGGCTGTCACAGTGTGTAATTCTCAGTTACGCTCTGAGAGCTGGAAGTTCCTTCCCTTGGCTTTCCGAAAGGCCTGGAAGCAGCTGACGGCTGGAGGTCAGCTCGTGCCACGAAGACAGACCCACTGCACCAGGGCATGAGGCTGGGGGGACCCTGACTATGGAAGGTACCGCCCCAGACCGAAGTTAGTGGGTACATTTAACCCAAATCTGCTTTTTTAGCTCCAGGGAAAATTAGAATATATGGCCATCTTATTCCAACACCCTTGTGGATGAGAACTAAATGGAAACCAAAAAGCTGTGGGCATTAACTGGCAAGATCCAACACAGGGAACAGCTTACTGAGGGGGGTCTGACCTGGGCCTGGCACTTTGACTCCCTGGTTGTCTGAAAGGCACACCTCAGAGCCAGGGAGGTAGCAGTGAGTGTAAAAGCATCTGCTGTCAACACTCCAGCCCTTTCCCTGGTGCCATTTGAAAACAAAAGAATGACAGAAGTAGAGTCACACCACATACCCTGAAGAAAGGCACTAAATCAGCAATCTTTCAGAACTGTGACTGTCCTAAAATCCACATTTTATATTTCTGGGTATTTTTGACAAGAGTATTATGCACATTCACAGATGGGTTTCTGTTTATTTTCCAAATGGAGGACTGAGAGGGAAGAATCACTGTGGAAAACCTTAGGTAAAACTTCTGTAACAAAGGAAGAAAGGATGAGCCCCCTGGCCGAGAAAAGGAGAGGGTCAGAGGGTGACAGAAGGAGGCAGCAGAGCCTGGTGCACTCCGTGGCAGAGGGCCAGGGTATGCTGTCTGCAGTGCTCTGCCTGGTCACCCGCACCCCTGCCAGAGAGATGGAGCGTGCTCAGACTCTGTTTGGTCAGGGTCCTCGGCCAACACATTTGAGTTCACTCGGAATTTAAGCCGTTTCACCTCTGGGAGCCGACTGTGATTTTGAGCCCTTCTGGAAAACCACTGTTAAGTAAGCTGAAAGCTGGGACAGGGAAAACTCAAACACTGACTAAAATGTGCTTCCTCAACCCTCTCCTCAGGCTCAGCGCCTCCAGCACCAGCTCCCCTGGGCAGCCTGCATCGGCAGGGAGTGTGGGATGCCAAGCAAACCTCAGGAGGGCAACGTGACAGCTGTCCCCTCATGGTTCCCTGGTTGCCCAGGCATTGTTTTGCGTCAAATGCATCTGTTGATGTATCTATATCGCCTTCTATAAGTAAGTAAAAGCATTTTAGTTGATAAAAAATATTTTTTCTTAACCCAGATCCAACTGAGGATGACTTCCTCTAGTATCAATTTTCCATATGCCAAAAGCAGGGAATGAACTGCAATTACCTTTAGAGGTCAATTTGTACAAACAGCCATATTAGATAGGACGATAAATAGATAATGTGTATAGTAGTGTTATATATAAAATGATTTGTGCAATTATCCAAATTGTAGATTACATTTTTGGATCTGTTTTTTGTTTTTAACAAGGCATGCCACAGTGAGAGTGTTCTGATCACCAAGGAGGAATACAACCAGCAAATACTCTGCCAAGAGCCCCAGCTCTGAACGCGCCGTCCCAGCACCACACAGCTCGCTCAGTACGGATTACCACAGGTCTGTCGACAGTCCCATGAATCCATGAAAACTGCAAACATGACCAACAGGGCGACACACTTCCTGTTCATAATACTCACTGCTGTTATTGCTAATAAGTCAGTAAAAGGAGCAAGAAGCTAAAAGGTAAGATGAAGAGATGACTTTCCTAGCATCTGTTAGGTCAAAGGAGAAAACATAGCTTAGGTGGCTTTTAATAACCTAGTTTAAAAACAGCTTTAAGAAGAATAATTTAATTCTGTAGACAGGGTGTCTCATTGGGTCTATGTGTGAGGAAACTGTACCAGAAAGCAAGCATTTGCTAGAAACACCAGATTTCCTACACATGCTTTTGACTCTAGTCACATGGTTTCTGACCCCAGACAAAAGTCAGGGGAAAGAGAACAGTCTGGATGTGTCATTCTTAGAAGTATCCCGTTGATCTGACAAAGCATTTAATTCTTTCCGGTATGTGGCACAGAGTGGGATAGATGGTTTGCCTTAATCATGACCTAAAACAGTCATGCTCTGTCGTATTTCTCTTCATTCAAAGGAGTCGAGTCAAGTGAACTCTTCGTGTTAATGAGTGGAAAGCTTGGCCCTGGCCACAGGTCCGGGAACAGCGCTGCACAGACTGTGTGCCACGGCGGGCCTATGGGACCACACCAAATGGGTACCAGCCCCGGCTCTGTCTTACATGGAGTGTTTTGAGACAGGTGACCCAACCTGTCCAGGCCCTAGATTGTGCATCTGTGATAAAAGTTCGGATTGCCATGTGGATTATACAAGATGATCCAGATAACAGTACAAGTGTCTGGTAAGAGTATAATGAATGACAGCTGTGTGTTGTTATTCTAATTAATATTAGTATTATTATCCCCTATGTTTTCAACCAATTGCCAGGTTCACTTAGAACAGCCCTGTGACTTCTCAGAGTGGTTTAATGGTTCAAGTCAAGAGAGGTGTTCCCTCACCAGCTCTCAGGATTAACTAGTTCCTAAGAGATGGCCAAGGAGGAAGCCAGCGAGGCAACTGTTGGCTTTTTTCTAAAATACATTAATGTTATTTTCCTCAGCTTTTCATTGTGAAGCATTTAAAAAATGTATTATTCAACTTCCAGGTTTGTAGGACAGAAAGCTATCCAAAGAGAAACCACTCTCTCGTAATTTCATTATCCAGTGGTAACACTGGCCTTTTGATACTTTCCTCTATGTGCACATACCATATACACATAGCATGTTTATTTTACAAAAAAAAAAAATGGAATCATTCCAGTCATACTGGACCCTCGTCTCTATTTTTAAATCATCTGTCAGATCTGTATTATCACGAATGGCCCCACCTATTCTGTATATGGAGCTATCATCAGTTTTTAAAACCATAAAAACCACAAAAACCCAAAAATCTTTTATTGCACTTTATGCCATTCTCGTTTGCATTTCTAGATGGCGCCGTGCTAGTAAGCAGGTGTCCATACATTCTTGTACAACCTTTCCATTTATTTTCCTAAGAATAAAATGGTAATGGTGGAGGGGTCTGAAAGGTAGTATTTTCACCAGCAACATATTAGAAAGCATATAATGCTGGATATTTTCATAATGTATATCTTTGCCAGTCTGAGAAATGAATTCTGTTCTCTTACAGTTACTTGATTAGTGAGTGAGGTTAACTGTTTTTCATATGTTTATTGGCCATTTGATTCCACCTTTTGTGAAATGCCTTTCATGTCCTTTAGAATGAGATTATAATTAAAATGTTATTTTAAAGACAGCAACTCTGTCTACTATAGTGGTTTTCAAAGTGTGATCTGGGGACCCATGAGAGCTTTTCAAAGGATTCAAAAGGTTAAACTGGTTTTCAGAATAACATTAAGACGTGATTTGCCTTTTCTACTCTCATTCTCTCACAAGTATACAGACTTCCAGAGGCATGATAAGTGGCAGAGCCGCTGGCTGAACGTAGAGGTGGGATGTGTTGTTTCTTAAATGAATCAATAACTACATATTTATGCTTTTTTCCCCCATTCTCATTTTGAGTGTGGTAAATGTTGACAGATATAATTTACTGAAACAAAAGCTCTTTGTAGCCCTCACTAATTTTTCAGAGTGTGATGGAGTCCTGAGACTAAAAACTTTTAGACCTTCTGAGCTACTGTACAGGGGGAAATAGACTGTACGGCAGTTTATGATGGGTATTGCTTTTGACCATATGCAGCTTCTACATTTTTATATAGAAAACTCCTCCCTATATTCTGATAAACAGTATCTGAGAGACTGTACCTCAAGGGTATCAACAGTAAGGTTAAAATCCCACCAGTCTTTTGGAGAACAGACCAAACAGCATCTCCTCAGGAAATCCTTTTATTACCTTGTCTGACTAGATGAGATTTCATGGTAGTATAGTCTCAGATATCCAGTACTTCTCTGTCATCACACGTATCAAAATAGTCATGAAATGTCACTTGTATATTTATATTTCATAGTTTACATTAGACACTCAGATCCGTGCTGGGCTGTTCTGCTCATCGCCACAGCACAGCCCAAGAACCTGGTGCTCCAGCAGAGGTTCTGGGACCACCTCAGTGAATGAACATCAGAAGCACACTTGGCATAGTCAACAGATTAGCTTACATATTTATATTCCCTTGTGTGATACCATAATGTCTTTTAGTATTATTATCACTGTGCTGTTTCCTGCCCCTAGTATTTATTGAGCCACTGCTGTGTTCAAGGCACATTCTAGATGCTGCGGGTGTAGTAACGAGCACAAGAAAAAGAAATTATCTGACCTTTTTACATTTCAGCCAGCAAGACACAGATTAAACAACCAACTACGGTTGCTCATTCACTCCAACAGCAGTTGCGGCTCTGAAGGAGATGGTCCCAGGGCACATAAAGTGGAACCTCATCCATCTCGGGGCAGAAACACTTCCTTAAAGACATGTTATTTCAGTGGCTATCTGATGAATAGGAGCCCGGTTGGATGTGGGTGTCAGGAGTGGTATGCCGCTGAAAGGGATGACTTTTATACAGAAGAAAATGCATTTGCAAGGACTCTGATCGAGGAAGAAATACACAACTGTTGAGGGACCAGAAGCCAGAGATTAAGAGGCAGAACTCTATGCTCTTAAGGTAAGATTGCTGAGGTCAGAGTACAGAGGGTCTCCTGAGTCTCGTGAAGGGTTGGGCTTTGTAGAGAGTAATCCCTGACACGGATTTAAAAGAGGAGTCATGTGTTAGACTTGCACTGGCCTCTTCCTGCAGGAAACAACATTATTACATGCTTTGTTAATTACTTAAGTCTAGAACAAAACCCATCATACCTACACTCAAGCAGACAGTATGACTTTTGTTTCCCTAAAAAAAAAAAATTTCATTTAACTCACTGGCCCTGGATAGAGATTTCAAAAGTATAAAAATAAATCAGATTATTGTGAAACGCAAACAGAAAGCCCAAGGAAATGTCTAGTAACAGGAGTAAACGCCACCATCATTTCCAGAGTGCATGCAGTATTCACCGGGCAACAGCAGGTGGCGTAAGGCGTCGTGTTACCGCTGTGGCTTTCCGGAGCAGAGATAAGTTACTTAAATCTCTGCTGAGTCAGGGAGGAATAATGTCAGCTCCCAAACATGCTATTTATATTCCTGCAGCACGTGACCTGGCTCAACGGTCGCATCCCAGGCTTGCTTCTTCCACTCACACAATACAATTCTCTCATTACTGAGTTTGTTTTACACTTGACAAAATTTAATAGGATTTATAGCATCAAAAGTTTTCTTTTAAAAGTGTTTTTATAGTCTCCCTACCCCCTCCATCAACAGATACAGCCCTCTGCAAATCCCTGGGCAAACAGTATTTTTATTTCCATTGGAGAGACGCCAAGACTCCCTAACACAGAGCGTGTGGTACAGAGAAATGTCTGGTAACTGTCTTTTGTCTCAGAAGACGTGATTTCAATATTCTTTCCAAATACTGAGATGTATGATAAGGCAACAAGCTTTGAAGATTGCTGTTTTGTTTACATATGAAAGGGAGGCCTTATTAGATGTCCAAAAAAATTGAGCATAAAAAGCAAACAAAACTCTATGCTTAGAAGTCAGTACTGTCCTCAAGTTCACTGGTTCTCTTCTGCAGTGAAGCTGGTCACAGTCGTTCAAAGCCAGAGACCGTGACTCAGAACGGGGCTTACTCACCTCCACTCTGCCTTGTTGTGCAGGAATGAGTTACACTGGTCGGGAAGGTTCGTGTCATTTGACATGGACTCCAGAATCGAAATGATTTGCTTAAAAGATGGCCGTTTCTGAGGAAGAGAAAAGAATCACTCATTGGGACTTAAAGTAAGTCTTGAAGAGAAAATCCATAAACACAACAATAAGCTGGACGCACAACAAATAAAATGGCATGCAGTGTCCCGAGTCAGAGTACGGCTGTCAGACCACTTAGGTTGAAGGGGACCATATTCCTTATTTTCAATAAATTATTTCTAAGAACAGAGGCAGATGTCATTTTTCTATTGTGTGGCCTAACAGTGGAATAATTACAGTTTTTCTCCAGGTAAGGAAAGTATGAGTTCTCTCTTGGATATGATGAAGCACTCCTAAAAGGAAAAGGCAAGTCCTTTAAAAACCCAGGGGATACAGCGAGTTTAGTAAAAGTTAACGGCAGAGTCTGGGTGGGAGGTATACCGGTATTCATTATAAAATTCTTTCAACTTTTCTGTAGGTTTCAAATTCTTAGAATGAAATGATGGGGAAAACCCTAGTTAATGTTATAAGAACTAACAAAATTGCCTCAACCACTTGCTCAGAGAAAAATTCCCCAGTTTTCAAGCCATTTTTAACTTCACTGTTCTCAGTGTTTATTCCATGTCGTGACTCGTTCTGGAGCTGGGAAACTCTAAGGCACGGTTTACTAGAAACAGAGAAAGCAGCGGTTAGGTGCATTTCTTTAGCTAGCAGTAACTCTACTTGTCTTTTCTTAAGACTCCAGCTAAGGTTGAGACAGAAGGTTAAAACAAAAATGGAAGGAAGATAATAAAAGGATGATGCACCTTCTCTCTTCATCACACCTCAAAATTACACCATTTCTGAGAAAATTACAGTTGCAGCAATTAAAACATGCATTTTAATTTAGGAGCACAAAACAAGAAGGAAGTGTTGAGGTAGCTTGCTCTCAGGACTTGAGTGCTTCCTACATTAAGGGAGACAATTTTTCCATTTTTTAGGAATATAAAACTGGGATACGTATTCTGAGTTCTGCCTGTGTTGCACTCTTTTAAGGGAATGTGTGCCTGTGTGTGTGTGTGTGTTAGTAGAGGCATAAGTAGCTAAATGTCACCGATCCACATAAAAGCATTCTAATAAGAAAAGAAGTAAATGCCTGAAGTAGGAAATTTGAAAACTATTTTGTCCTCTTTTAGCTTTATCCCCATTTTAATTCCTCCTACTATGTGTCAGTGTATGAAAGGAAAAGTGAGCTGTTTGCTCAGGAATTAATTATAAATACAGGATTTTCATTTTGCATGGAAAAGCAGCAGGAGGGGTTAATGAATTTTTAAAGAATATTTCCCCCCACATTTAATCATTCTTGGAATAAAGTAAAAACTCTTTTGAAATCAGATGACAAGTGTCCCTAGAAAAATCTTTATTTTATAGGTAGAATATATTCTCAGATGGAAATTATCAAAGTGAACATTTTAAAAACACAACAATGTAGAAATTTGTGCTAATGGTATTTTATGAATACTCTGGTTGCAGAATACAATACCTGGTCCAGGCTTAGGTTCCTTTTAGTGTTATGTAGATTTTGCTCGCATTAAAAAAAAATTATAACTAGGACCATCTATTAAGCATCTATATACATTACTTTTTATCTTCATTATATAGATAAGGAAAATCCATCTTAGAAAAGTATGGACTGCCCAGCATTACACTGGAAGCAAGTTCCTGAATCAGGGGCAATGCTCTTAAACCCTTCAATGCTTTATCACATGAGGGTAAGATGTTACTTCCTATCAAACTCAGGGCTTTTTTTTTTTTTTTCCTATTTAGAAATGCCATTTTAGAACTGGAAAGGATACGCACCTTTAGTTCCTCCTTCTCTTTGATAAAACACTTTGAGCACCTGGTATAAGCCATTGGCATGACCTGACATTCACCCAATACTAGCTTTCTCTTGTATTCCCTTCACCGTCCTCATTGCAAAAGAACATTTTTCTACAGGTGAGCTGAATATTTTCATCTATGTCTTTAAAGCACAAGGGCTAGGGGGAAAAAAGGAAATAAAAGTTTTTAGCCAGTGATAGCTCTCTCTGTATGCACAGGAGTGGCAAGCACTAGTGGCTGAATTGCTACATACTTAAAGCCAGAGAACTAGAAGATGCCTTGGTCTGGCTGCTTTAGTCAACACAGGGGCCTCACTTACTGAACGAGTGTGATGTGCTGAAGGCAGCCCTGTTCCCTCGAGGGGACTGCAGTCCGTGTAGGAAGAAGAGACATTTAAAAAATACAACAACACAGGGTAAGGCAGTAGTCCGGACTTGGTTTAGGAAAAGGGGGACGGAGGAAGGGCGGGGATAAACAGAACAGCCAGGGAAGGCTGGCCGAGAAAGTCCTCAGGGGAGGAAAGAAAAGAAGAGGGCATGCGCAGGGAAAGGAGGTGTGTAAGGCAGTCTGGAGATCAGCCACGAGAGCGCTGGATGTGGAGACTGCAGTTTGGGGCATACTTAAATACTGGGGGGATGTATTAATTGTATCAGAATAAAATGCCCTGAATTTAGGAAGTAAAAATAAATCTTAAACTTTCTTTATACTTCACGTAGTTAGAACACAAGACTCCACTGGACCCAAGAAGGGTGAGCTTGCTACATGTTAAAGACATGCCAGCTTCATAGCATTAACACCAAGTCTAAGGTCCTTCCTGTGTTACGTGTTTACACTATTAATTAATGCACCTTAAGTGTACATTCTCAGAATTTTAATCAATGAAGTACAGAGTTTCCGATTAAGAAATGCAAAACCTGCTTTGCATACTGAAATATAATTGCAATTACAGAGAATCTAGTTGCATTAAACTAATTCAATGCAAATAATTCTAGGTGAAATTTTTATTTAAGTAGCAGAAAAATATTGCAGAAAGGACTACATATGCCGCAACGGACAGAGAACTTGTAGAAGAGTATAGAGAAGGTAGTATGGCAGCATTTAAAAAATACAAATGTTCTAGAGCAAGCCTCCAAATAGCTGAGTGTATTTTCTGCTGGATTAGCTGCAAAGTGCAGGCATTTCTCTTACTGCTTAAAACCCCCACATTCTGCAAACCACACACTAAAATAATAGGACCTAAACACAGGTAGGGCAGACCATGCCATACATATGCAACTTTGTCATGGAATGCTAATAAAAACAGTAGTACTAAATAAAAACACTAACGGAATTTAAAAATGTTAAAATTCTTGAATAAAAAACAGTACTAATAAGAGACTCTCCTTTAAAGAACAAAAGGGTGAAGGTAGTTTGATGAAGAGGAGTGAAAGCAAAGATGAAGGCTGCTGTTCTTGAGGCAGAGGTGAAAGGTGCAAATCTGGGAAGTACCCCCCCCCCAAACTCCTCAGAGACAAAGCACAGGCCAGACCAGCCAACAGAGAGTGCACGGGGCTGAGAGGCTCCACAGATCTGCGCACCCGGCTGCTCTGTGGCCCGCACTATACAAGCTCCTGTACTTGGTGTTGAGCTGTTCTCACGAGGTGGTGCGGACCCAGGTGCTAGGTAATAGGTGGGATCTGGCAGGTGAGAACTCCAACTCACTGGTTGTGCATCCTTCCCACTAGAGAAAGATGCTATGTGTTACTGGCACGCATTCTTCCTGGGGGCCAGATTGGAATTGGGTTTAAACTAAGGAAGAAATTCCACTCCTGAGTCTTTGTTTTTAGATCTCTATTTTAAGAAGTCAATTTGCAATATATCTACTTCCATGAAAAAGTGGACAAATTTGAACTATAAAATTACAGCTCATTTCTTGGGCCTGTCTCTTCTTCCACTGTTTTATCTGTAAGGATCTTACTTTCTAACTTTTTATTATGAAAAATTTCGAACATACACAAATGTGGAGAGAACAATGTAACAAGCCTCCATATACCTATGACCTGGCTTCAGAATCTATCCTGGCCAATCCTGTTTAATCTATACCGCCACCTATTTCCTTTCAGTTTATTTTGAAGCAAATCCAAGACTTGCCTATTATTTTATCCTTAAATATTTCCGTATGTGTGTGAGAGTCTTTTAAAATGATCTTTGCAGGGAAAGGAAGTGGGCCTTGATGCTCAAATGTGATAACCACATGAAAGTCTAAATTTTGGAGTGTCTCCAACTCTATTGTGATAGCTTCAAAACATCATGAATCTGGGCAAGGAGTATGTATCAGGTTTCTCTAGAAGGGCTACTGTGGCCGGGTCTTTGGTTCAGACCACTTGGGTTCATTCTCCAGTCTCACCATGTACTAGCTGAGGCCTTGAGCATGACTTAACTTCTGTGTGCCTTGACCCTTCATCTGTAAAATGGGTGGAAAAACACAACTTACGTCACAGAGCTATTGTGAGGAATCAATGAGCGAATGTACATGAAGTACTTGGAACAGGGCCTGGCCCAGAATAAGCACTGTGTGCTGGCCATTTTTAGAACACGAAGGTGCAACAGTGCTTCTTAAAGATTAAAAACAGGGGCGCCTGGGTGGCTCAGTGGGTTAAGCTGCTGCCTTCGGCTCAGGTCATGATCTCAGGGTCCTGGGATCGAGTCCCACATCGGGCTCTCTGCTCAGCGGGGAGCCTGCTTCCCCCGCCCCCTCTGCCTGCCTCTCTGCCTGCTTGTGATCTGTCTCTGTCAAATAAATAAATAAAATCTTTAAAAAAAAAAAAAAAAGATTAAAAACAAAGGAATGCAATTCTCTCTACTGAATCAAGAGTTCCAGGCGGCTGTAAGAAAGAGCCAGTCATGAAGTTCTAAGGATAAGGGAGGCAACCAGCAGCTTTGCTTTGTAATGACTCTTATTATCTCAAGTGTTAAAAACCTCAAAGCCAAATAAGTGGAATTTCAGAATCCTGAACAATGACCAAAAAACAAACAAAAAATTGATATATACCTTGGCATCAGCTTCCCAACACTGACGTAACAGCTCAGCAAAACTCCTGGGGCAGCTGCTTGGAATGGTTAATCTCTACCACAGAGAGAGGAAAAGACAAAGCAAGGATTTACTCATGGAGGTAAGCAAATACTCACTGAAAGTTCTTAAAAGAGTTACATGAAGAGCACAAACAAGTCATTAAATATTAAGCTTCCACAGACTGATAGATGGCTGGTGAGAATTTATGTTTAGATTCATCATATCTCATCACTAAAGACACGTTTAATCCTGTTCTTCCAAAAAGACCAGCTGGGCCGTGGGTGCTGCATCTCTGAAAACGTCTTCAGCACGGACCCGCACAGAGATCATTTGAGAGAAGTGGGCCTCTTCTGATTGGCCAGTAAGAGATTCTGGACATAGGACTCATTAGTGCAAGGGCTGGACACAACAAGGATTACACTGTGAGCATCGCTCCTATTCCAACATGTTACCGAAGTGCTTCTCTAGGACTTGCCATGCTCCTGGAGGCTCTTTAGGGATCTACGGAGGCATTTTTGTTTATTTTTAAAACTGGAGACTTGCCCCTGGAGCGGGTCAAGAATGCTGGACATCTTTCACTACGTTGTAAATCCCCGCCCAAGTACTCCCTTGCACTCCACCAAACTTCAGATGCCCCACATGCAATCAAACGAGGTTTAATCATTTTCTGGCTCTAGACCCGCTCTTTGATTTACAAGAAACACAAAAGTATATTTTAAGCAGATTTCAGATGCAATGAACTAAGAATGCAACTACCAAATAAAAGAAATCAAGGGCAGATTGATGTCTGCATTATTCATAACCTTCCCGAGATATTTGGAAAATGTCACCTACAACAGCATTGCTTATGCTGCTGGAATCGTGGAGACCACTCGACTCCAGTCTGCATTTGTAGATGTTGAATCCTATCTTTCCATAGGTACGAGCTCTAAAATGTTCCATTTTCTCCTCTACTGTGGCCATGCCTGCGCATTTATACACAGTAATACGTATTTATTTCTTCGGTATATTACAAAGAGGACATTATGTTGACTTCAAAATACAATGTGTGTGGGTAGGCTGTACTACATCCGGATTTCATTTCCGGAAAGTAGAGGGAGCATGAACAGAGTTGTTCTCCAGAGAGGACTGGGTGTGACAGTTGAGAACCACAACACTAAGAAGTACCAAGATGAGTTACTCCGCAGTTTTCTTGTTTACCAAAGAAATTTTGCAAATAAAAAAGTGCAACTGAACTTAGTTGGATTTGGGGGAGGGCCACGTACAAAACTAGAGAAAGCGTTGCCCTGGCAAGAAAACAGGTGATCTGCATTTAGAATTACAGATAACCTTAAAATCAAAATCAATCAAAATAAATACAACCCAAAAGTTTATAAACAAATGGCCCTCGCTAAGTTAAAGGCTATGCTAAACATTTTTTTTTTTTAACTGATTACATAGAATAGACTTGGTCAGCTGTACTCTCATTTTACTGTAATGTGAACTGGAAACCTTTTGATGAAGACCAAAAGGAAAATCAGGCGTTTACTTTTTAAAAATATTTATATACAGTGGTTGGTTAGGAGTGGCAACTAAGAGAAACAAAGTGACTGCAATTATTCAGCTGAATGCACCCCATGGCAAAGTAATTTCTCATTTTCAATATAACTTTTTCACATTTTTCTAAGAACTGAAATGGGATCTGGATGAATATGGATGGATGTTAATCTTTTCTGTCATCTTTTCTTACTGAGAAACTTTTTAGCTACTGCATCTGAGACATTATGAAAGAAGACAAAATAAATTATCTCATATGGTCAAATGTCAGTTAAATCTAAACTCAGACACTAATGTAAGGGTTTGTTTTGGTGCACTAAAAAAGTACTTTAAGAGAAAATCCAAAGTATTTGAGTCCTGATTACAGAACGATGGGCATTCCTAATGCATTAAAACATCCTGAAGTAATCAGATTATCAGCCACAGATTAGCCATACTACTTAAAACTTAAATATTTTACAAGTTCCAAATTTAAAATGAAAATACTTTCCAACCACTAAATTAGGCATGACATTTTTGAAAGAGCATATTCTTTTTCTGCATTGTTTTCTATATAAGATGAAAAAAATTACTTTTTGTCAATTATTTTTTATTATCCTTTTTCCAAAGAGTAGTCATCAATGGATTAAGTTTTTTGAGGATTTCTGTCAACAGTATGGGGTGCCTATTAACAATAGTTTGGTTAAGTGACCGAAAATTCTCAGGTCATGATCTCAGGGCCAAGAGATCGAGCCCAGTGTCAGTCTCTCTAGAAGAAAAAAATAGTTTTTTTTTTTACTTAGAACAAAACATAGTTTATGAGAATCTAAGAACTTGTAAAGATGGAAATTATGCTATCAGAATACTTTGAATGACCTTGAGTTTCAGAGAAATTACGAAGACAAATACACATGTCTATAAGAATTACAAAATTTACTAGTAATATCCTCCTAATTTCATGACTTCTGTAAAGGTTCAGTCTTTGCTTTAACAGTGCTTTATGTATCTAGTTTTAATAGGACTTAATATTAGGAAAAATTGTTTGAAGGCCTTATTTCATTATTAAGCAGTCAGAAGCAAAAACCTTCAGATATTTTGAGAAAGTATTGATCTTCTTATAGATCCAAAGAGCAATCTAAATGGCGAAACTGAATAAGGTCCAGAGTCTAGTTAAGATTAGTAATGTATCAGTGACAACTTTCTGGTTTTGGTATTGGCCAATACCTGTATTTCACCAGTGGGGGAAGCTGGATGAAGGACACACAGAATTCCTTTTACTATTTTTGCAACTTCTGTGAGCCTATAATTATTTCAAAATAAAAAGGTAAAAAGAAAAGGTAACTCTAATATTTGGATATAGGTGTATTCCAGGGTGGCTGGCTTACATTTAAAATGTCTCCCTAAGTTTAAACACATCATTCTTTATTTAAGGGAGGTCTGTTAAAAAAAAAATACATATGTACATATACATATATACGTATATATATGTATATGTACATATGTATGTATTATTTTTTAATAAAATAATGTAAAATGTAAAATAAAATGTAATGTAAAATAAAATAAAATAATTTAATAACATATATGTATATATATGGCTTGCTCTTTTCAACTCAAGAACCCAAGGCATTCCAAAGTAAAAATAAACGAAATAATTAGAAGTTGAAAGGATCTGTAAATTATTTTTAAATCAAAGTCTCAATTTTATTATGAAGTAAAATAAGTCCTTGGACTTTTTTTCCCCCAAGTTTTTATTTAAATTCCACTTAGTTAACATATAGTGTAATATTAGTTTCGGGTGCAGAATTGAGTGATTCATCACTTATGTACAACACCCAGTGCCCTCCTTAGTTCCCATCACCCCTTTAGCCCATCCCCCCCACCTCCCCTCTATCAACCCCTTCAGTTTGTTCTGTATAGTTGAGACTTGGCAATCCTTGTAATGTTACATCAACAGAATCTGTTTTGGTAACACGTGTCTACACTTACGAGATGAAATGAAGACTCCTTTGTGAATGGTGACAATGGAAAGTACAATTAGACTTAATTTCAATATTTTTGACAAATACTGAACAGAGTGAGAGTAGACAGGTAAGTAGCCTTATAATAGCCAGTTTTCCTTAAGTTCAGTCCAAAGTTGAGAAAACTCTCATCGCCACCTGGGGTTTCTTGAACTTGCTATTCTGTGTCCAGAAGGGGAGGTACCTGAGTACCTCCGGGGGTTTTCAGCCGACTATCAGGTCACACACGGATGAGACAGCAACATTGGACTCTCGGGAATCCCTGAGGGAAAGGACGGCTGACAGCCTCCTCCTGTACAAGCTGACGAAGTTCTCGAGGTTACAGATGGGTGATTCCTGGCCCGCGAGCCAGCTACCCAAAGGCAGCGTCTAAATTCATTTTTCTTGTCTGCTTTAAACATCCTCGATAGATACTCATGTTCTGAAAGTGCTTTAGATGCACACCTCCTCTGCCACCCTTTAGAGGAAATATTTTAAAAAATACTGTTTTTTTCTTATACATCTTTGGAGGATCCAGTCAGCTTTTAAAAAACTTTCTTCTAATTTTCTTAGAACAACACAGAGGGAAAAAAGTTACATTGAGTGTTCCGCTCCAAAGTCAACATTAGGTCAATCGCTTTCTTCACCCTCATGTGTAAACCCAGAACCAAACATCTAATCACCTCACTGGCAAAAGAAAATGGAACAGAAGCAAGCCGGTTCTCATGTCATGAAAATATCAGATATCCTGCGTACGAAGGTCTGATTTAATAGCACACCAGGAATAAGCAGGACATTTAATTAAAACAGAACAGCTCCTGTGAAACACTGAGCGAGACACATTCTTGAATATAACGCCTTTTGCTTTTTCTTAAATTGGCAGCTCTCTCCCATCAAGTTCAGCCATCGTGAACATTTCATCTGTTCTCAATAGCTCGGGAGGACAAATTAATAAGGGTTAGGGTTATGTGATCTAAACTATGGAAACTTGGTCTCTCTTAGTCAATTGCAGCTGTTTGGTTAACGTAGTCTGTCCCTGCGCTCACATGGGGAGCAGATCAATCTAATTCTTTCATAGCGTTAAAAAGGGCATATCTCCACGTAGTCACCTTTTTGCAAATTATTTGATCCTCGTGTTGCGCGCTTACCTTCTGTGGAGGGCACTGATCAGCTCTGGCAATGAAGCTCTGTGAAATCAGGTTGTTTTGCATTGCAAAGACAACTGCGGGCTTCCAGTACGGGATCTAAGTTCTCCTAGTACCTTTACTGGATGCTTCGTCCTTATGCTGAGGATTTCCATGCCTGTGCATTTCAGTCACAATTTTAAACCTTTCAAAATGTAGTTGCTCTCTTTGATATGAATGTACCACGTTCTCTGATGTAGGCTCATAGGTCCAACTAACTGAAAGCCTCAATTTGTGGGAAGAAGAAAAGCGAGGCTGGGGACACAGCACAAACGGTGTTTACGCCACTGAAGTTCTTTTGAAATGGAAAGGCTCTGCATGAAGAAGGGAACAGTTATGCCACTGCCTCGCCAATTCCAGTGAGGAGCTCATCTTCAATGTAGTGTTCAACGTAGGTGGCAAAACTGTAATTTTTCCCTTTTTTGAAACTATTTTTTCTTCTTTTATTTTTGAAATTCTCATCTAAGCGACAGTTTCTTGTACTATAGTGACTCCTGCTGGGAGAGGTAAGTTGAAGTAGCTGAAGGTCTCTTACAGATAGATCAACTCCCGGCCAGTAAAAAAGATGTCCTAAACGCAGGAGATGGAGTTAAACTGTTCCCCTACCTTGGACGCAATGGCTTCTTTCATCACTAAGAACAAACCCCTAGGTTTTACAATTGAGACTGAGAAACTAGTACAGTACTTGTACAATTTTTGATCTACAGCATCACGACGTGAAGCTGCAACAATTAGATGTAAAGGGTCCATTCATGAGGAATAACATCACTTTGACCCTTTGTGTTAGCTCCTACTGCTAATCTTTCCATAAGCGTGAACTTACTTTCAATTTGAAGAAGATGAAAAAGTCTTTTGCAAAACCCCAATACTGTTTTCTGATCTATGTACCTGAATGGAGAATCGTAGTCTTACCTCGTTTTTTTCCACTACAAGCCAAGCTACTTGTAATCCTTCCAAACCTTTAAAGGGGACCTCCCTTGTTAGCATCTCCCAGAGAACCTGGAACAAAAAGAAAATGGAATTTTTATTCTTGTACTTTATATTTTTGGTGTATTACTGAAACTTATCTAACACTTAACTGTATCCAATTACCAGACAAAACCAACCCCACCTGTAGAAGCCTGGACAAAACATATATATTCATGCAGAGGACTTCTTCTAAATATTATATACCTACACACACACATATTTTATATATATATACACATATGAGCACACACACATACATTCATTTTTTGTTCATTTTTATAAAGAAAAAAAACTAGTTTAGAAATCAGAACATTCAGAGCCAGACTTATGAAACCAATGGGCCTACATAATTTATCTTGTAAGTTTCTAGAATTCTCAGATTCCCACAAATTAGGTTTTATGTTTTGTTAGTCCAACACTTTTTACCTTCAATTACCAATAAACTTCTCTATAAGATAATAACTGGGAATTCAACTGTATTTTTAAAGGTTCAGTAATGGTCTGATAAAAAATACTCAGCCCTAAATCCAAACCACTGGCTAAACCATTCCCCCCGTAATGGTAGATACTGGCAGAACTGTAACATGAAATTGTGTGTTTTGGAGGAAGATCTCTCAAAATGAGTTGGTCTAAGGGAGTCATTTTCTTCCACCTCTAACATAATTATATGTTTTAAAATGTAATAAACATTTTATTTATATGTTATGTTCATATATATGTTATGTTCATATATATAAGCTAGGGTTCTGTGTGTGTGTGTGTGAAATTTATGTGTGTGTTCATATCTCTGCAATCCTTAAGATGAGCATGATTAATAAATTTGCACTGGAATGCCCAAAGAAACCAAACTGATGTTAGGAACACTGAAAACACCCAATGATTTGGGTTTCATTTAAAATACTAAGTAATGGGGCGCCTGGGTGGCTCAGTGGGTTAAGCCGCTGCCTTCAGCTCAGGTCATGATCTCAGGGTCCTGGGATCAAGTCCCGCATCGGGCTCTCTGCTCAGCAGGGAGCCTGCTTCCTCCTCTCTCTCTCTCTCTGCCTGCCTCTCTGTCTACTTGTGATCGCTCTCTGTCAAATAAATAAATAAAATCTTTAAAAAAAAAATACTAAGTAATGGATATTTTTACATTTGGGTAACTTTCTCAATTCATACAAAAGGGCATCAAAAACTAAGTCTACCAATATATTTTTGAAGTGATAAAACAATTATAATTTTATCAGTAATCCTAATAACAACGACTGTCATTTACTGAGTGATTACGTTTCAGATACTTTGCTAAGCTCTTTATGGGTGTTACCATGATTACGACCAATACAGCGAATACATATGATCCTCATTTTATAGATGAGGAAACTAAGGCTTCAGAAAGTTAGACAAACTTGCCCACAGACACTCCGTTATCAAGTGGCAGAGCTAGAATGTGAACTTGCTGCCTCACCCCAACTGTCAAGCTCTTAACGTGAGGTAACTCTAGAGAAGCGAGGCTGCAGTGCGAGAGAGAAGCCATATTTCAGGGGTGGAGCCATGGCAGAGGTGAGAAGCAGATGAGTTCAGCAGTTTTGAGTTAGACTGCTCTTGTTCTAAAAACAAAACTAAAAAGCCCACTTCTAAATAAGAATGTAGATTGAGAACACGTACTCCATTCAAGAAGGTCCCATGGACCTTTCACTCTATAGAGCCACTGTTTCCTCAGCCAGTGTTCAGTCATATTTGAATCAGGACATGCTAAGTGAACTCTGGCTAATACGAAGATAATTAGCAGAAAAATCAGGGAAATTGGCAGATGCTGTTCAAGCAGGAGAAAAAAAATTCACTGAAGCCTCTTTGGGCTTTTAATCAAGTGTGTAAGGTACTTCTCTAGAAGAGCTACTGAATAATTCTATTTGAGTCCCAGAAGTGATTAAGAAAAAGTAAGGGGCATCCCAGAAGGGGACGATTCTAGCAAGCACTGTAAGTAAAGGACCAGAACAGGTATGCAGGCTGCACAGAGGAGGGGGACGCAGCATCAAGGGGGCTGAGCAGGAAATGAAGCCCCTTCATTCCCTGCAATTACCACTCCCCCGGTGCGGAGGTTGGGGAGGGAGAGGGTAAGGCAAAGCAGGCAAATGGATGAATTTGGCCTTCCTAAGGAGAAAGGGAACAGTGAATCAGTCTCAAATAAATCAAATGCTCCAGACCCCAAAATATCCAAGTAGGTGGCCCCCTGCCCCCTGTTTTCTGATCCCAGCCTACAGGCACAACCCACTGTATGGGAGTACACATAAAGGCTGACTGGGTTGAGGTAAAATGCAAAACCAAGAGCTCGGGAAGTGATACACAAAAAGACTTGTGTCATTCTTCACTCCCAAATGTTCAGGTGGAAAATATCCGAAATCTACTGAGGTCTGAGTTCTGTTTCTCCACAAGTTCTAACCCCAGAAAAGTAAGAGTTTCACTTCAGTCTGTGCATGTGCGTATGTGTGTGTGTGCAGAGCTCCGACGGCGGAGGGGCTACGTGACAGCTGCTCACAGGAAGGTATGGACATGGCTGTGAAGCCTTTAGTGTGAGTCCAGCCCCAGCCCCCACCGAGGTCCCTTTACTGATCCCTCAGGTGTAGGAATGTACCAAAAAGCAGGTGGTGTGAGATGGGACAACAGCTGTTTCTGCACTCAACACAATGACACTCGGCACAAAACACTCCTTTGTGGAGGAAGTCATGCAGAGGTCTAAAAATATATTAAACTAGGCCTGAAAATATCAGTGATGGGGATGCAGGCCAAACATGATTGTGATCTTTCCCCTTAAAAATACTTTCCAACTCATTCTATCTTGAGACGTATTTACGTTTTAAACTGTGCTCACAAGGAAAAATTTCTATTTTCAGTTTGCAGAGAAACTTGGACAAGGCTGTGTACTCTTCCTGACCTTTCCTGCCAGACAATGGCAGGCCATTACCTGAGCCCAGCTTGTTCCGGAATGGGGCTCACAGTCAAGCGACACAGGGATGCTCACTCTGAAGCTACGCTATCGTGGTTCTAGGCTCAGAAGCTACTGGGAAAGGAATCCTTTCTGCACTGTCATTAGGACAGCTTTGTTTTTAAAGAGTGGCAAAGCCTTGTGTTTGCGGAAGGCTTATTCTTTCAATGATGTTTGCTTTCTTTAAGTCTTGTCTTTTCTGTGGACAACATAGTAAACCCTCCTCTCACTCCATCCTTCAACAGAGAGCATCACGAGGGGGTAGCACAATCTCCTCTCTTGTAAGATGGAGAGAGAAACAGCTCCATGGCTCGCGAGGTTTATCGGCTTTGAAGCAAGGATCACCAGATCCACTTCTGGCATTTGCAGCACATTTCTTCTGAAACTGGCCAGGGCTGGTTAGTCTGGCCATGTGTTAAGAAGCAACCCAGGTTTATCAAGCCGCAGCGGCAAGGGACTTTGATAATACTAGGGGCTAAATTCTTACCACAAGTCTGAAAAAACAAAAAAATGAAAAGCAAAAATATTTTAGGTGTTTTGGGTTTTTTTTAGGTTGATTTTATAAAAGGACAACTCTTTTAGGGGCTTGTTCATCTGTCCGAGACTGTGTACGTGCATGCGTGTGTGCGTGTGTGTAGGCACAATGAACAGAACAGACACTTCATGAACTATGGGATGCTTTATGCCAAGAGATCCTTTACTGACAAATGGTCCTGGTCACTTACCTACTTTTGAAAGGACATCAAAAATTCTAAATAATTTTTAGTTTTTTATTTAGAACATATTTAGAACATTGCTTTCCTAGATAGGCAACATTTTCGGTCTATGGACTACAAAGTTCTAAAACTAACATGCCCTATCTTACTAACCGATCCCTCCTGCTTTTTTAGTTAATACTTACTTTGACCGTGCAATGCTTTCTTCATTTTTAAAAAAATCTGTGATTGTGGGGTGCCTGGGTGGCTCAGTGGGTTAAAGCCTCTGCCTTCAGCTCAGGTCATAATCCCAGAGTCCTGGGATCGAGCCCCACATCGGGCTCTCTGCTCAGTAAGGAGCCTGCTGCCTCCTCCTCTCTCTGCCTGCCTCTCTGCCTACTTGTGATTTCTCTGTCAAATAAATAAGTAAAATCTTTAAAAAAATTTTTTAAAAATCTGTGATTGTTTCAACAAAAAGCTCTGGAAAGCATGCCTCATACTATTTCTTTTCACCAAATGGAGTTTATCTAAAACATAATGGGAAGGGGTCAGAAGTAAATAAGATCTTGAATTCCTGTTTATAATGAAACTGGTTTATGTGCAACTTTCTGAGAGGAATTCTGCTGATAGAGCTATGGGTTGAGCGTAACCAGAATTCCAAGTAAACCTCTCTCTTTAAGATACTGTTTTCAAACAAAGTCACTGAAAAGGCATTTTCTGTTTCCACCAGTCAAAAGAAGATTCTAACATGAACACCGAGTTGATATTCAGAAACAGGTGACGGGGACTGAGATTCTACTCCGGCTCAGGAAAGCCAGCGGGTGCACTGCACACAAAAGCCACTGGCAACTGTAAGGTCCTGGAAGGAGGCGGTGTGAGGTTTGTCTTCGTAAGTGAGAGAACACTGAAACCAAAAGTTCACTCTAGCTGGAACCCACAGCTGTCTTTCAGATCTAACGTTTCTGGGATAGGGGAAGTCCAAGACTTGGGGAGAATTTTCAAAGTAAAAGCATTATACCAGAGCTAGTTCATATGCAAAATAATTGAAAAACTATAACCGCCTAAATATGTGTATCTATATGACAGGCGAGTGAGAGTGTGAGAAGCGTGGTCTCCTGTTGACTCACTGTGACCCACTCTAGCCCAGAGGCCTCCCCACTCCCTCTGGCTCCACGCAACCTGCTCTGGGAACGGAGGCCTGCTGAGGAACGCACAGTGGTTTTAACACTTGCAAAGGGCTGTAGGAAACGAAAGAATACACAACAGGACAGAAAAAGTTTGCTGGTTCCTGTTCCACAGGACAGACAGTGGGCCCAAAGAGCAGGCAAAGGACAATTTAAATTACCCTAAGTTGGTGTCTAACCTGATAAGTGCATTATTGCTTAAAATGAAGGAACGTAACTTCTGAAGAGAAAATGATCTCACTAAAGTCTGAAATGACAACATCAGAACTTCCCATGGGTGATCTGTAGGATGGTTAGAATGTAGTAACTTTTGACATAGTGAACCAGTTTTAAAATCGAGTCTCTTCAGGAACTTAATGAGACTTACTTGATCACTGTCTATAGTTCACAGCCTTCATTCTTAGAAAGACCCAGAATTAAGGGAAATGAGGTACTTCACCTGAAGCTATTGTTTTCTTTCAACCTTTAAAATTTTAGCCTTTTGCCGAAAACACATCTCATTCCTATAATGACTTTTTCCAAGAGCCAACAAAACTCATCTCTATTATATTAAATTAATTTGGTAAGGTGCCTGGGTGGCTCAGTCGGTTAAGTGTCTGCCTTCGGCTCAGGTCATGATCCCAGGGTCCCAGGATGGAGCCCTGTATGGGGCACTTTGCTCAACGGAGAACCTGCTACTCCCTCCGCCTGCCACTCTCTCCTGCTTGTGCTCCCTCTCTCTCCAATAAGTAAAATCTTAAAAAAAAAAAAGAGGTATTGTAATTTAGAAGCAGCTTGCTAACAAAAACAAGCCTAAGACTTCAGTAATGAAGCCAAAAGTAACTCCTGAGAGGCTGATGGCCTCTAGAGAATCAGGAACACATGTGACAATGCAGGTCTCCTCTTGGGCCATCAGCAGTCACTTTTGGTAGAAACCAGAGAAGTCCAGGAAGTGGAGACATGGTAGTTTGGGCCAAAATCAGTCTCCTCCTTTACCCGTCACTATGAAAATGTCCTTCTGAGAGTCATAATACAAATATAGAGGCAATATGACAGGGAGATGAGACCTGAAGAGAAGGAGCGTCAAATACTATTTCGGACTCTTTAAAAGATACACAGTATTTTAAGGATAAAAGAACTCCTCAGAAAGGGGCAACAAATAAATTCCCTCTACCACCAAAGAACCACCCTGCCCCTCTACCCCGCCCCCCTACCATTCCCCCTATTCCACTTACTTCTTTCCTTCTGCTATTCCTCAAGAATGGTTCACCTCAAAACCCCTCCTCCAGAAGCTTCTGCTCCTTCAGGGAGTCTTTCCTGTGCTCTCCATTCCCTGAGCAGCCCCCACCCCCACATTAGCCTGTTCTCTGTGCTGCTCTGTTGTGACTTTTTCATGATTCCTTTGAGTCATGCCTCAGAGAGTCACACTGCTTTATAAGACCTGCAGCAGGCATGGGCAAGGCCATAAAAGCTACGTGCACTTCCTTCTGTACTCTCTGGAAACTCACCAATCATTTTCATAGTTGACATTCAAAAATCTGCAATTCACTCATGTGGCAGACCTACTGGTGTGGTTTGAGCAACTTATCACAGTGAAGTCCTGCTCCAGATGGCCCATACTTCCAACTGACTTACACGGATGTTCCACAGTTGTGTGTCCAGGAAAGCGCTTTCCACGGGACTGCCTCGGGCCCCGCATTATTTCAGGTTTCATCTAATTGTTCTTTGGAAGTAGCATTGGTTTCTTCTTGACATAGGACGAAATAACTCAGATGCATAAAAGTCATCCAAGTCAACATTCTGGCAATTTGGAAAGTGTCCTCTCTGAGGCCGCTGCTCTAAGCATTCCACCGCACATGGCATTATTGTGTTAAATCTGTGTTACATTGCTGTATCCCACTTCTGGAGGTGTTTGATTTTTTAGATTTCCTTGAGCAACAACAAAAAAATTGAGAAATGAACTCACCACGCCATAGGAATATGTGTCACAAGTTTCAGACACAGGGAGACTTTGGATAACTTCCGGGGCCATCCATGGGAAAGTTCCAACCAAGGACATGTGTGTCGTATGGTTATGGAACCGAGAGGCACCAAAATCACATATCTGAGAAAAGAGAAACAAGTATCAACCTTCTACTACCGATTAATGAAAGAGTTATCCATCACAAAAACTTACACATGAAGTTAACAAATACTTCTGAAAAAAAATTAAAAGGAGTCCTACCTTCAATACCCCATCAGCAGCTATAACAACTAAAAAAAAAAAAAAAAAGAAAGAAAAAATTATGATAATCCTATTTATATATGATTTATGACCCTAATTTATTTGAGTCATCTTGTGCTGAAAAACCCTGTAAACTTCTATCTTCCATACGGCATATGAAAGGTAAAATTGAAGTATTTACTGCACTGAAGATTTTGCAAAATGGAGCTGACATTAAAAAAGGAATAAAAAAACTAATTCCATGAGGTGCTGACTAAAACGTTTCTGAACATTTGTTTAAATCAAATGTAGTACTGCCCAGTAAAAACAGCATATGTTAGTAGTAGTAAAGAGAACCAAACTTTTAAATACAGATTTTATTGACTTATTGGAGAGAGAGCATGAGAGTGGGGGAAGGAACAGAGGGAGAAGGAGAAGTAGACTCCCCAGCGAGCAGGATGCCAGCCTTGGGACTTGATCCCAGGACTCCATGATCATAACCTAAGCCAGACTGAGCCACCCGGATGCCCAAGAACCAATTTTTTTTTTTTTAAAGATTTTATTTATTTCTTTGGCAGAGACAGATCACAAGTAGGCAGAGAGGCAGGCAGAGAGAGGAGGAAGCAGGCTCCCTGCCGAGCAGAGAGCCCGATGCGGGGCTTGATCCCAGGACCCTGAGATCATGACCTGAGCCAAAGGCAGAGGCTTTAACCCACTAAGCCACCCAGGTGCCCCAAGAACCAAAATTTTTACTTGTGTTCTGCCACTAGACTGCCAGCATGATGTTGAGGAGGTCTTCAACTTCAACTATATTTTTTCTCCCAATTGAGTAATTTTCTTGTAGGCAAGGACAACATTCATTCATTCACTTACTCATACATTCACTCACTTAACAAATATTTGCCAAGCACCTGTTAGGGGTAAGCCCATGTACTATATTCTGGAAGAGGAAGGTGAGCAAGACTGTCTCTGGCTCCTGTGTATAGTCTCCTGGGAGAGACGTGAAACCAATGTCTGTAATCATGTGGGATAACACCTGAACCTAATATAATACTGTATGTTTATACTGGAATCAACATTTAAAAATGTTTAAAAATTTTCTTTAAATATGTAAGCAAGTGGGACAAATTCTATGAGAGACACAGAGATTGCCTTGGAATCAAAGAGCAGGGGTATCTAAGTCTAAGGAGGTCAGGAGTTTGCAGAAGAAATGCTCACACTAAGACCAGAAGAACAAGATGGGACTAACTAGACAGAGGAGTGCTATGGGAGGGAAGCATTTTTTTTTTTTTGGCAGAGAAGAGAGCCTTGCAGAAGGTCAGGAACAGAAGGGAACATAGGGCAATTCTGGAAGGCAGGGGCCTGGGCTGGAAGAAATGGAAATCCAATGAACCATTTTAAGCAGACAAATGACAAGGTCAAATGTGCAGAGGGGAGAGCATATGAGAGAAGAGAACTGGAGGCAAGGAGATCACTATGCACCCAAGAGGGTGCAGTCCAAGAGAGACTTAAGGATGCCCATACAAAGGCTGTGGCAGAGAAGAGAAGCAGATGGAGTCAGGAAACATTTAGGAGGCCAGATCAGGGGTTCGGGTGGCTCCCTTGGTGAGTGCTGGATACTTGGTTTTGACTCAGGTCATGATCTCATGGGTTGTGGGTCATGGGATTAAGCCCTGCATCAGGCTCTGTACTCCATGGGGAGTCTGCTTCCCTTTCCCTCTGCTCCTCCTCCTGCTCACACACTGTCTCTCTCTAAAATAAATAAAATAAAATCTTTTAAAAAAAAATTGGGAGTAGGGGTGCTTGGGTGGCTCAATTGGTTAAACGGCTGCCTTCAGTTCAGGTCAGGATCTCAATCAGGGTCCTGAGACCAAGCCCCACATCTGGCTCCCTGCTCAGCGGGGAGTCTGCTTCTTCCTCTCCTGCTGCAGCACCCCCTGCCTGTGCTCTCTCACTCATGCTCTCTCTCAAATTTAAACAACAACAACAAAAACATCTTTTTAAAAAAAGAAGAAAGAAAAAGAAACTTTTAGGAGACCAAATGAACTGGCCTTGAGTAATGGGGCAGTGGGGGGATGGGGGTGGGGGGGGAGAGGGAGGACTCGAGGATGAAATCAAATCAAGAGGCAATCCGGCACAATGGTTAGAACAAGAGCTCTGCAATCAAACTCTTCTTTTTTATCTCACTTCTGGCTTATGGAATTGGTATTGCCATTCGTGGAGAAAAGTAGTACAGAAATAACTCGGGGGGAGGGGTGCAGAGAGGAAATGAAAAGATCAACAAGGACATCATATATCTTAGGCCTATGTGGCCTATCCCAAAAGCAGACAGCACGTGGTTCTGAAGCTGAACTCTGTCTGGATGTGCTAACAGGCAGACGGGCCTTTTGTGGGAGTAGGTGAAAGAGAGCGGAAGAGGCAAGGAGGCCCAAGGTAGACCTTGAAGAACTGTTCTATTTTTTTTGTTTGTTTGTTTTAAAAATTAAATATTTTATTCATTTATTTTAGAGAGAGAGAGAGTGAGTGAATGAGCAGGGGGGAGGGCAGAGGGAAAGAGAGAATCCCAAGCAGTCTCTGCACTGAGCGGGCTGGGCTCATATCTGCACTGAGCCCAATGCTGGGCTGCATATCATGACCCTGAGATCATGGCCCCAGCCGAAATCAAGAGTTGGAAGCATCCAACAGAGCCACCCAGGTGCCCCCTGGCATTTCTTTTGTAAACCACACAGTGCCCTGAACACTGTTCTTTCTCAGCTGTTACTAATGACCTTGATAAGTGGGGAGAATATACTCTTGGAAAGAAATAGCCTAAGAGTAAATGTGATACTATATATAAACTATCCGTGTTTTCAAATAAAAATAAAAATAGTGTTAATATCATATTCAGTTACTTTTTAAAATACCTCTACCTTTTTTCTCATTATAAGATTAGTAAGTGCTTCATTTAAAAAAAAAAGAAAACCCTAACATAAAAACCTCTAACATAGAAAATAAGACTATTATTCCCTGTTTCAGAAAAAGAAAATTGCTGAAAGTTAGGTCAATATTTTTCAATATGTACATGTTTTCTCATCAAGTAACTGCACAAATTGTAATTTGTAAAAATCCAGACAGTCTCCATTGTTAGTTTCCATAATGAGAGCATGGAAAAAATCTGTAACTTAATCATCCCCATCCCATGAGATATTTGGGATATACTGATAAAACAGATTAAAAAAAGGAAAAGTCAAATAAGCTGTGTATATTGAAATTCTGAGCACAAACTAAAAAACTAAAAATCTATAAGACTCTGAGGGACGCCTGGGTGGCTCAGTTGGTTGGACGACTGCCTTCGGCTCAGGGCGTGATCCTGGAGTCCCGGGATCGAGTCCCACATCGGGCTCCCAGCTCCATGGGGAGTCTGCTTCGCTCTCTGACCTTCTCCTCGCTCGTGCTCTCTCTCACTGTCTCTCTCTCTCAAATAAATAAATAAAATCTTTAAAAAAAAAAAAAAAAGACTCTGAAACTTCCTACTGGATTCTAGATGATTTCCTAACAACTTCCTGTTCGCCAACTCAAAGTTTATGCCCGTGAGGAGCCAAAGGATAAGTGATGACATAGACAAAGGAGAGAACAGTCAGCCACAGATGCCGGGCAGGGTGGAGGAGGTGGTCCCACCTGGATGACTGATGAGTGGCAGCTGCCAAGAACTTCCCTTTCCCCGAGCCACCGCAGACCTCACAGACCCCGCAAGGGCCCCTGGCAGATCCCCAGCTTCTCTTCCTCTACTTACCAGGACTAACCATTGCAAGGATCACACACTTAGCATACACCCATTTTAACTGCAGTGATTTAAAGATTTTAAAAAAAAAAAAGTATTGCTCCTGCTCCTTACTTGGAAGAATAACTTAGAAAGCATGTATATAAGTAAAGCATGTAAAGGGATTGACAGAAAGATTTTTTCTTTTAAAGTAGCAAGCTCTAACATTTCCTTGAGCTAGTGTGGGCCAGCTACATAATCCCACTCACTGCCTTTGTCCATTAACTTCCAAATGACATAATAGGAGAAGCATTCTGATACTTTCCTACTGAGAAGTAATACTGTCTAATCTGTGAGACATTTTAAAATGCTCACTTTCTAAATTAGAAAATACAGGGTCATAAATAAACTTTAGAGAGTACAGAAGAAGAAAAAGAAAGCATTTGCTTTCCAAACTCTGAAATGTGTTGATCATTTTTGGGCACTACGCCACGTAAAATGACGGACATAAAAAGTTTACACCAAATAATTCAGAAGTAAAAAGAACAAAACTCAAAACTGCTGGTACAGAGAACCATCCAAAAATAGGAGACTACAAGTATAGGACTACATAATTTGATCTAGCAATACCTCCTATAGAGTGATTCTAGGGACGCCTGGGTGGCTCAGTGGGTTAAAGCCTTTGCCTTCGGCTCAGGTTGTGATCCCAGGGTCCTGGGATAGAGTCCCACATCGGGCTCTCTGCTCAGCAGGGAGATTGCTTCCCCCTCTCTCTCTGCCTACTTGGGATCTCTCTCTCTCTCTCTCTGTCACATGAACAAATAAAATCTTTAAAAAAAAAAGTGATTCTAGAGAAATAACTAAGGATGTTTTAAAAATTTTTGCTGGGGTATCAAGCTCAACATTTTTTATCACAGAAAAAAATGTAAACAACTCAAATATACATATTCTGTGCTGTTTATACAATGGAATACTATACAGCTTCTTGAAATAACATAAAGAATTCTGATATTTATCAACATTGGAAAGATTTTCATGGTATCAATGATGAGTCAAAACATCAGGGTACAAAAGATATGAAAAACATGAGCCTATTTCTACAACAAGGTGTATATATTTCATAATAAAATAGGCAAAATAAAAACTTAGGACTACATTACCATTTCTTGACTTGAGATCTCTGTGAATCACCTTGACAGGAGCCTCCATATGTAAATAGTGCATTCCTTTTCATACAAAAAGGAAGAACAGCATTTAATGTCATTTTTTCAATATTGCACTGGTATTAACTTTCCATTTTAAAACATCAGTATTACCTTTCATATTTTTGCAAAGGATTCAATGGCAGAAACGAAATTCATGTGCTCTGTTCTTATATGATTGATAAAATAGAGACAGGATATGTCTACATTGGGAAAACTGGAAAATTCATGTGCTTTAATCTCTTAGAAGTTAGAACTTGATTGTGGGTAAAGCTATTACAATACCTAATAAGGACACCTTAATTTTCTGGAGTCTCCACAAAAATAGCACAGTTACAACTGGAAGAGGTGGTCCAATGACTAATTAGCCAAAGTTCCGACCAAGGTTTTCGGCTTTCGTTTGGATGTCTGTAGCTACCCCGTTATTTTCTCAGTACTCTTTCTAGTAAGACCCTGGGGGAGGTGAGGGTGCGGGGGAAACTGGTTGGATTCATAAGTTGTGGTTGGTAAAGGACTCAGAAAAATTTACAATAGTTACAAAATATTCTCTTTTATAGGGATGGATCTTCAGGATAATCTATTATTTAACTGTACTCCAAAATTCTCTCCAACATATTTAGAATGTATATCAAGTTACTTTGGTAAATTGAATGTATATACAAATAGTTTTATTATTTTGAATAAAATATTATATATCTCAAAATTATACTTTAAAAGACACATATTTCATAGTGATTCTCTTAGTAGCATTTGACTCTCTCTTTATGTATCATATACCTCCTTAGAATAAAGAAAAAGAGTATTTTCTACTGAAATACATTTCCTTTCCCTTTACTTCTCAAGTTGTCTTTTCTAAATAATGGAAGAAAAAGCCTCCCCACTTCCACAACCACACAAGCTCTTTGTTAATGAACTATCCACTATATGTCATAAGTAGGTTTTGGTTCTTTTTTTGAGTATATAGAAAATTTCATTTTTATAAAGGCTAATTTTTAAAACAATCTATTATTTTTCTACCATTCTGATTTTTAGATATTGAAGGTCATGTAAGAACAAAGAAAATTTAAAAATTTAAACTCCTGCAATACAAGAAAATGACTGAAAAAAGTCAAATTCACAAAAGTATCAGTAATTTTTAGCGATCTTAACCAAGATATAGCTAGAATACAGGAAAGCATTCTTCTAACACAAAACTCTCCACACTACACACTGAAAATCCAAGAGCTACAACTTGGGTAACTTTTAATAACCTCTAGGATTTCATAGTGACCTCTTTCTTGCTTAAGAACCAAATTCAGGTAGAATCTGCTTAATTACCATTAGAAGCAGGGCTCCATAGTGTGAACACTGGCTGACACTGAAGATCTCCAAAAACAACATTCAGATACTAAAGCTTTAAACAGAGGCCTTTTTTTCCTTATGGCAGATGTTATGAGAGAAAAATACCATAAGTTATATGTGTAGAATGTACAGTATGCATTTACAATTAGTGTGCATAAACACAGTAGTAATCACAATCACATAAAAATCTGTTTTTATAGAGCCCTCCACAACTCTGTCTTATTTTTATTGCAGTGAACAATGAAGAAGGCTAAAAAAAAAAACACCATCATCAGTTTTGAGCTTCAGGGTTCCTAAAAAAGATTTGACTGGTATCATTTGAAGGGGGAGATGGGGAATCAGTGAGGACCCTTCTGAGACTGGGTCCCGGTTCACCCACTTGAATCATTCTGCTTACACACTGGGAGGGGCTCGCGGCACTTTCAGATGTACCTGCCAGCAGCCCTCCACTTCCCTTCCTACCCAGAAAGGAGACAGGTTTTTTTTGTTTTTTTTTTTTTCTTGGCTTTGAGGAGGTGTTCTCTCAGCAGTGATGTTAAGCAATGCCTACTTCAAAATGCATGAATCAACTCTAATTTGAAATGAATTATTCACTCTTTGATTTCTCAACATCTTGTTGCTTCTGTGTCTTCCATCTTGGTCAGACTGAGAGGTGTACAGCTGAATGTGACAGAGAATCAACAAAAATCAAGGCTTCCTGCTTCACCTCCGAGTTCTGTGCCCTGTTCTACCAGAGAGAGGTGAAGTCATTCCGAAAGCACGGATTTCCTCTTCCTTTTACAGACCATTTTAAATAGTAAGTGTTACTTGTGACTATCAACAAATAAGTCTCTTCTCTGCCCCCCTCTTCTCACCTGGGGCCAGACAGAGGAGAACCTGCCTCTCGGGGCAATTCACCAGCCACAAGAAAGGGATTTTCCTGTGCTGCGATTTGGCACACAGTGTTGTGTGCCCCCCGCACCCCACCCCCTGTCCTCTCTCATCTCATTCCCTCCACCCCTAGTCTTTACCTCCAGTTCTAGTCTGCTACTTCATGAACCCTGCTCTTTCTCTTCTTTGTCCTTCTGACAGAAGGCCCAGAATAACTGAGCTGATCTGGAGCCAAGGGATTTGCCCCTTAGACAGGGACTGCACTGGGGAAGGGCTGAGAGGGACAAGGTTTTTATGGGACAAGGTTTACAGGCCTGGCAGAGAGGAGGGGAAGTAGTGGGGTTGGAGGGGTGGTGGAGGGAGACAAAGAAGCATGTGCACAGCAGGAAGCAGAGTGACTGCTGTCAGTTGATTTGTTTGATGTCTGTCTATCCTAAATGCCAGTAAGTCATACCATGGGTGTAATTGGCTAAGCACCCTAAATGCAAAGGTCTGTAAGGTGAAGTGCCTTCAGTCAAAGACTGCTCAGATATACAGACACATTTATGGAAGTGTATTTCCACAATGCTTCATGCAGCTCCCAGTGAACACATGTCCCTCGGCTTACAAACACGTGGTTCCTGTGAACTACTGATACATACAGACGTGACTATGATGTTACTTGAAAATGTCTTGAAGAACGCAAAAATTTAAGGCTGATTGGAAATGCCTGATGCATGAATACACAATTAAGTTAATTAACACAGCCAAAGCCTTAAGTACACCATCCTAAACATAGAGCTTATTATTCTTATAAGGTAATGAAGTATCGTTCAGCAGCAGCATTTTGCATGAAATTTAAAAAAAAATTTTTCTTCACTCTCCCTATTTGAAAAATTTGGCAGGTGTTGATGAAACTTAAAACTGACAAGAAAATTCCCCAACGGGAAGACTGTTACTTTTGGAAATTACTGTATGACTTCCCGGTGAAAGCGGAGTGTGAGTTGCTCTCCTTACTGAGTGCTAAATATCCTTTTCCTTGCTTTGTAAAGAGAAACTTTTAGAGATTGGAGGAGCAAAATGCAAAGGAGTGAATTGCCCTGGTAAAATCTGGACACACTTGCTTTCTAGGGGTTGCTAGAATACAAATATAACTATCAGTGTTCATTATTTAGATTAAGTTGTTTCCAAAGCAACTTTGACAGTTATAAATAAAACTCAGAAACCCTGAGTTAGGAAAATGGGAAAAAAAAAAGAGATAAAAATAAATGGAATTTAAATTGCTTTAGAAAGCATTAGTCTATGTCAGAATTTATGAGGGGAAAAGAACTGGGCACCTTGTTTAGGGGTTTTGTGTATTAAAAATATTTCATTTCCAGGGTGATTTCCAAGTTTACATTAAATAGAAAATAAAAATCCGAATTGCTTTCACATGACAGGGCAAATAAAACTTTTTTTGAAAGTGGTTACGATTTTTAGCATACTATTATGTACACAAAATAAGTAGAACTAATCCTACAATAAATCACATTTTCTGGGTACTGAGTCTAAGAAGAGACTTGCGGAACAACAGAATTATGAGCTTTCCATTTAATGTGTTGAGCAGGCTGGTCAATTACAATGTCACAAAATGTGGCAAAAATGGCTGCCCTGAAGTCATGGATTATGTTGGAACATAGTTTTAGGGAAAGAAATAAAGTGAAGAGAGAAAAGGAATGCAGAAGTGGAAAGGCAGTGACTTAAAAGATCTATCAACCCCTCCCTCCCCCAAGAGAGAGAGACAAACCAAGACAAGACTCTTAACTATAGAGAACAGATGGTTACCAGAGGGGAGGGGTGGAGGGTGGAACAGGTGAAGAGGATTAAGGAGTGCACTTGTGATAAGGACTAATACACAGAATTGGGGATCACTATATTGTACACCTGAAGCAAATGTAACACTATATTACATACCTATACTGGAATTAAAATTAAAAGTTGCAAAATTCTCGCTACTTGCAGACTGAAAAAGGGACATCTGAAGACACAGAGTAACAAACCTTTGTCCTTAAATCACCATGTCATGATGGGAAAATGTGCCCCACCAATTCTGTAAGAATACAGGAAGTCTCATTACCTTTGGCTACATCAGTGGCCCAGGTCATAATGTGATCCATGTCCATCTCTTCACTTCTGTTACTATTAATGTAATCATAGAGTGATCCCAGAGAAGCATATTCTAGTTTCAAAGGAAAAGAGAAGCATACAATTAAAACCAAGGTGCCTTTCAGAAATAAGACTGAGTATACCTGAAACTAATATATGTCAATTCTACCCAAATAAAAAAGAACAACAAAAAAATTTAAAAATAAGACTAAATTATCATTGAGAAAATGTGTTAAAGAATTTACCAAAGAACATTAAAAACAAATAAAAACCGTTCCAGGCTGTGGTTTCTAAAAATTATTGTCTTCCTGAAAAGATGTCTGTTAAAGACAAAACCACTGAAAGAATGAATGGTAAAACGTCAACTGAGGATGAACTCAAAAGCTTTCTGGATGGAACTGAGACACACAGGGAGGTGCTGGAAGAACACATCTGAAACAAAGGCAGGCACGTATATAGGTATTTCTTTAAAAACTGTCATTCTAATGAGATAGAGAAGATTAAAATACATAAGCAGAGTATTTATGTGACAAGGTAAACAAATCAATTCTTGTTGCATCAGGATTTAGAAGAGTCCTCAAAACATAAGTACATAAAAAACCCAAGAAAGTGAGAAAATTCCTTCAAAAGTGGTTTTGAGAGCATCTGCCCTCAGCTCAGGTCATGATCCTGGGGTCCTGGGAAGCCTGCTTCTCCCTCTGCCTCTCTCCCTCTCTCCCTCCCTTCCTCTCTCTCTTAAATAAATAAATAAAATCTTCTGGGGTGCCTGGGTGGCTCAATCAGTTAAGCATCTGCCTTCACCTCAAGCCATGATCCTGGGGTCCTGGGATGGAGCCCTGCATCTGTTTCCCTGCCTGACGGGGAGCCTGCTTCTCCCTGCTTGTACGCTTTCTCCCTCTGTCAAATAAAGAAATAAAATCTTTTTTTTAAATGGCTTTGAGATATAAATTACATACCATAAAATTCGCCTGTCAGTGTACAATTGGGTGATTTTCAGTAAATTGACAGAGCTGGAAACCACCACCACAACCCAATTTTAGAACCTTTCCAGCACTCCAAACGGTTCCCTTGAGCCCATCTGCAGTTAAGCCCCACTCTAAACCCCAGCCCCGCAGTCTAATTTCTGGCTCTACAAAGGTATCTTTTCTGGATATTTCATATAAATGGAATCATGCAATAAGTGGCCTTTTGTGTCTGACTTCTTTCTCTTCACAAGACAATTCCAAGGTTCACTCATGCTGTAGCTTGTATCAGTACTTTGGTCCTTTTTATTGCTGAATAATAGTCCATTGTGTGGATTTACAATTATTTTATTCACTCACCAGTCAACAGACATTTGGACTGTTCCTGATTTTGGGCTAGCAGGAATAATGTCCTACGAAACTGTGAAACTGCTTTCCAAAGAGGCTGTACCATTTCATACGCCCGCTAGCACTCTCTGAGGGTTTCAGTTTCTTTACTTGGTACTGTCTGTGTCTTAATCACAGCCGTTTTGGTGAGTAGAATTCTAGTGGCATCTCATATTGTTAATTGCACTTTCCTAGAGACTAATGAAGTTGAACATCTTTTCACGTGGCTCTGAGACCTGAGTATATATTCTCAGGCAAAATGTTTATTTCAATAGTTTGCCCACTTGAAGATTTGGTTGTTTTATTAATCCCGAATTTCAGGAGTTCCTTGTTTATTCTGGAAGCAGGTCCTTTATCAGATTTAGGATCTGTAAGCATTTTCTCCCAGTCTGGAACTTGTCTTTTCATGTTCTTAACAGCATCTTTCAAAGACCAGAAATTCTTAATTCTGATGACGTGAACTTAATTGTTTTCTCTTTTATGGACTGTGCTTTAGGTGTCATATTTAAGAACTCTCTGCCCAAGTCAAAGGTAAAAAGATTTTCTCCTATTTTTCTTCTGAGAGTTCTATACTTTAGCTCTTACACTTAGGTCTATGACCCATGTTGGGTCTATGACCTATTTTTGTGTGTGTGGTTTAAGGTAAGGATTTAATACCACTTTTTCACATGTAGATTTCTAATCGTCCCAGCACAATTTGTTGAAAATACTATCTTTTACCCATTGAATTGTCTTGACACATTTATTGCAAGTCAATTATCAATCAGTGCTAAGATTTTTTTCCCTAAATTCTTAATTTTGTTCCACTGGCTACATGCCTGTCCCTTGGCCGATACTGCCTGTATCCTTGAGCACTACATCACTGATTCCTACAGATTTACAGTAAGTATTAAAATGAGGTAGTTTGAGTCTTCAACTTTGGTTCTTTTAAAATTCTAGATCTTTTGCATTTCTCTGTGAATCTTAGAATCACCTTGCAGTTTCTTATTTTAAAAAATCTGCTGGAATTGAGATAGGAATTGTTTTGAATTTATCAATCAATTTGGGGAGAACTGCGATCTTGACAAAAATGAGTCTTCCAAACCACGAACATGTAATGTTTCTCAATATTATTTATATCTATAGTTTCTCTCAGCAATGTTTTATACTTTTCAGGGTAAAAAGTCTTACACTTCTTTATTCAATTTATAATCAACTATTTTATTCTTTTTGATTCTACTTGTATCCAAGTAGAATAACTGTGAATAAAATTTTATTTTTTTAAGATTTTATTTTTAGGGCGCCTGGGTGGCTCAGTGGGTTAAGCCGCTGCCTTCGGCTCAGGTCATGATCTCAGGGTCCTGGGATCGAGTCCCGCATAGGGCTCTCTGCTCAGCAGGGAGCCTGCTTCCTCCTCTCTCTCTGCCTGCCTCTCTGCCTACTTGTGATCTGTCTCTGTCAAATAAATAAATAAATCTTTAAAAAAAAAAAAAAAAGATTTACAGATGTAACCACTACATCCACAGTGGAGCTCGAGCTCACAACCCCAAGATCAAGAGTCATGCCCTATTGAGCCAGCCACATGTCCCAAAAGAAATTGTTTCTTAATTAATTAATCAATCAATCTGGGGATTCCTTGGGATTTTCTACACACAGGATGTCATATAAGACAGTTTTATTTCTTCTTTTCCAGTATGGACTCCTTTTATTTTTCTGGTCTAATTGCACTGGCTATAAATTTCAGTAGAAGTACATGTTGCTTAGATGTGGCAAGAGTGGAACCTCAGGGGCGCCTAGGTGGCTCAGTGGATTAAAGCCTCTGCCTTCAGCTCAGGTCATGATCCCGGGGTCCTGGGATCGAGCCCTGCATTGGGCTCTCTGCTCCAAGGGGAGCCTGCTTCCTCCTCTCTCTCTGCCTGCCTCTCTGCCTGCTTGTGATCTCTGTCTGTCAAATAAATAAATAAAATCTTACAAAAAAAAAAAAAGGGTGGAACCTCACTCTCTTGTCCCCAATCTTAGGGGAAGAACATTCAATTTCACCATTAAGTATGACATTAGCTATGGGGTTTTGTAGATGCTATCCATCAGGTTGAGAAGATTCCCTTCTGTTCCTACTTTACTGAGATTTCTTATGATAAACAGATGTTGTATTATGCCAATAAGTTTTGTCTTTTTATTCTATTATCTATTATAGTACCTTACATTAATTGATGTCAGATGTTAAACCAACCTTGCATCTTTGGGATAAATTCCATTTAGTAATGGGATATAATCCTTTTTAGAGGTGGCTGGATTCAGTTTGCTGATACAGCTCCTCTTCGACTTACACTGGGGTTACATCTCAATAAGCCCATCATAGGATGAAGACAGAGTTAAGTTGAAAAATGCATGTACGGCACCAGGATGGTGCAGTCAGTTGGACATCTGACTCTTGGTCTCAACTCATGGTCTCAGGGAAAACTGTGGGATCGAGCCCTACGCTGGGCTCTGTGCTCAGTGGGGAGTCTGGTTGAGAATTCTCTCTCTCCCTCTGTCCCTTTCAAATAAATAAATAAAATCCTTTAAAAATTGCATTTAGTACCCCTAATCTACCAAACATCATAGCTTAGCCTAGCCTATCTTAAACTAAGTGCTCAGAACACTTAGATTTGCCTATAGTTGGGCAAAATTATCTAAAAAAAAAACCTATTTTATAACAAAGTGTTGAATACCTCATGTGATTTACTGAATATTGTACTGAAAGTGAAAAACGGGAAGGCTGTATGGGTACAGAATGGTTGTAAGCCTATCAGTTGTTGATCATATGGCTCACTGAGGGTTGTGGCTCATTACTGCTGCTGCCCAGCATTACAGAAGAACATGGTACCACATATTATGAGCCCAGGAAAGATCAAAACTCAAAATTTGGAGTACTGAAGTATGGTTTCAACTGAATGCCTATTCCTTTTGCATCAACATAGTCAAAAAACTGTAAGTTGAACCATTGTAATTTGGGGACCTTCTGTCTGTAGTTAAGAATTTTTCCATCTATGTTTATGAGGGATATTGGTCTAAAGTTTTCTTTTCTTACTATGTTTTTGTCTGGCTTTAGCATTGGGATAATTCTGGCCTTACACAATGAGTTAATAAGCGTACTTCCTCCTTTATTTTCTAAAGGAATATGGGAAGGATTGGCATTTTTTTCGATAAACATTTGACAGAAAGCACCAATGCAATCATCTGGGTCTGGGCTTTTCATTATAGAAATGTTTTAAATTTCTGACTCAAATTTCTTTACTTATTATGTGTCTATTCAGATTTTCTGTTTCTTCTTGAGTCAGTTTTAATAATTTGTATCTTTATAGGAATTAGTTTATTGCATCTAAATTGCCTAATTTGGTGGCATAAAATTGATGACACCATTCCTTTATAATCCCTTTATATTTCTGTAGAAGCCATAGTGCTGTCTTCTTCATTTTTGAGTTTGCTAATATATATCTTCTCTCTTTTCTCTTGGTCAATCTAGCTGAAGGTTTGTCAGTTTTATTTATGTTTTCAAAGATCAAATTTTTACCTTCACTGATTTTTCTCTATTATTTTTCTGCTATTTTATCACGTTCTGCTCTCATCTTTATTATTTCCTTTCTTTGCCTTGCTCTGGGTTTATATGTTGCTTTTTGGGGGGGGGGTTTCTTAAGGTGGAAGCTTGGATGATCAATGTCAGACCTTTCTTTTTTTTTTTTTTTTTTTTTTAGATTTTATTTATTTATTTGACAGAGAAAGAGAAAACACAAGCAGGCAGAGAAGCAGGCAGAGAGAGAGGGGGAAACAGGCTCCCTGCTGAGCAGAGAGTCCAATGCGGGGCTCAATCCCAGGACCCTGAGATCATGACCTGAGCCCAAGGCAGAGGCTTAACCAACGGAGCCACCCAGGCACCCCAGACCTTTCTTTTTTTGACACAGATGTTTAAAGTTATAAATTTCCCTCTAAGTATTACTTTACCTGTCTCCTATAATTGTGTTATGTTGCATTTTTCATTTTTCTTTCTGTCCAAAATATTTTAAAGTCTATGGTGATTTCTTCTTTGACTCACTGAATATTTAGAAGTATATTGTTTAATTTCCAAAATATTTGGAGGGATTTTTCAGATTTCCTTCTGGTGTTGCTTTTTTTTTTTTTTTTTAAATAAGCATATAATGTATTACTAGTCCCAGGGGTACAGGTCTGTGAATCGCCAGGTTTACACACTTCACAGCACTCTCTGGTGTTGATTTCTAACTTAACTTCATTGTAGTTGGAGAATCTACATTTCAGTATTCCAGTTCTTTTAGCTATATCAAGATTTATTTCATAGCCTAACTTATGCTATATTCTGGAGAATGTTGGATGTGTGCTTGAAAAAAATATGTATTCTTCAATGGGCTGAAATCAAGTATTGCTGAATTGCCTATTTATCCTTTAAATTTTGTCAGTTTTTGTTTTACGTCTTTTGGCAACCTGCTGTTAGGTATGTATACCTTTACAATTGCTGTATCTTCCTAATGTACTGGTGTTTTTTTTTTTTTAAAGATTTTATTTATTTATTTGACAGACAGAGATCACAAGTAGGCAGAGAGGCAGGCAGAGAGAGAGGAGGAAGCAGGCTCCCCGAGGAGTGGAGAGCTCAATTCGGAGCTTGATCCCAGGACTCTGGGATCATGACCTGAGCCGAAGGCAGAGGCTTTAACCCACTGAGCCACCCAGATGCCCCCGTACTGGTCTTTTTATCATTTATGAAATGACCTTTTTCATCTCTAATAATATTTTTTCTCTTAAGCCTATTTTGTCTGAAATTAATACAGTTACTCCAATTCCTCTCATTGTTATTGTTTCCATGGTAGGTCTTTTTCCATCTGCTTACTTTCAACCAGTGTTTCTTTTTTTTTAATTTAATTTATTTTATTTTATTTATTTGACAGACAGATCACAAGTAGGCAGAGAGGCAGGCAGAGAGAGAGAGAGGAGGAAACAGGCTCTCCGCCGAGCAGAGAGTCTGATGCGGGGCTCGATCCCAGGACCCTGGGATCATGACCCGAGCCGAAGGCAGAGGCTTTAACCCACTGAGCCACCCAGGCGCCCCTCAACCAGTGTTTCTGAATCTAAAGTGGGTCTCTTATAGACAGCACACAGTTGGAGCTTGCTTTTTTATCCATTGTATCAATCATTGTCTTTTAACTGGGAAGTTTAGACCATTCGCATTTAATGTAAGTATTGATATGGTTGGATTTGATTTTGCCATATTGTTTTTTTACATGTCTCCTGTCCTTCTCACTTATCTCCTCCTTTTTTACTGCCCTCTATGTTAGTATTTTTTATTTATCATTTTAATTCCTCAGTCAATTTTTTTCTGTATTTCTTGAGTGGACGTTCTTTGTGATGGCTAAAGGTAATACAAAATGCATCTTCATTTAGTATGATCTACTTCAGCTTAACACTAACTTAATTCTAGTAAAATACAGAAAATGATACAGCTCCATTCCCTTCCCCATTTTTATGCTATTACTGTAAAATATACCTACATTTGTTAAAAATTTATTTATTTGAAGGGCTCCTGGGTGTGTCAGTCGTTAAGTGTCTGCCTTTGGCTCAGGTCATGATCCCAGGGTTCTGGGATCGAGCCCCACGTCAGGCTCCCTGCTCCTCGGAAAGCCTACTTCTCCCTCTCCTACTCCCCCACTAGTATTCCCTCTCTCACTGTGTCTCTCTCTGTCAAATAAATAAATAAAATCTAATAAAATTATTTATTAGAGAGAGAGAGGAGGAGCAGAGTGAGAGGGACAAGCAGACTCCATGCTGAGTGCAGAGCATAACGTAGGGCCCAATGCAGGGCCCAATCTCAGGCCCCTGAGATCATGACTTGAGCCAAAGCCAAGTTGGATACAACGGACTAACCCACCCAGGTGCCCCATCTACATTTTTTAAGTAAGCAAAACAGTGTTCTAATTATTGCTTTATACAATCTTATGTTTTTAGCGATGTTAAGAGAAGAAATAAGAACAAATAAACATACAGAGTATTTTATATTGACCCACATATTTATCATTCCAGTACCCTTTATTTTTCCTTGAATTATTATCTGCTGTCATTTTCTTTCTGCCTAAAGAATCAACTGCCTTTAGAATTTCTTGTAAGTCAGAACTAATAGCAACAAATTCTCTCATCCTTTATTCAAGCACATCTTTGCTTTGTCTTCATTTTTAAAGGATAATTTTTGCTGGATATAGTTTTCTTCTTTCAGCATTTTAAATGTCTACTACTTTTGGTCTTCCTTGTTATAGATAAGAAGTTAGCCATTAATCATATTGTTCCTTTATAGGTGAGAAATTGTTTTTATTTGCTATTTACAAGATTTTCACTTTGTCTTTAACAACACAGTTTGAGGGTGCCTAGGTGGTTCAGTGGGTTAAGCCTCTGTCTTGGGTTTGGGTCAGGATCTCAGAGTCCTGGGATCGAGCCCCAACATCGGGCTCTCTGCGCGGTGGGGAGCCTGCTTCACCATCTCTCTCTGCCTACTTGTGATCTCTCTCTCTCTCTCTCTCTCTCTGTCAAATAAATAAATAAAATCTTTAAAAACAAAAACACGGTTTGACTATGATGTGTCTAGGTGTGGGTTCTTTTCAATCTATCCTACTTAGAGTTCATCAAGCTTCTCCAGTATGTAGATAAATGCATTTTATCAAATTCAGGAAGATTTTTTGGCCTTTATTTCTTCAAATACTTCTCTATTTTTTCCATTTTCTATTTTTTACTTTATCTATTTTTCTATTTTCTATTTTCATATTTTTCTACTCCTCTTCTCTCTCTGCTACTACACATTAATTGGTACACTTGATGTCGTCCATAGGTCTTTAAGGTTCTGTTCCTCTTTACTCAAGTTTTTTCTCTTTTTCAGACTTGATAATTTCTATTGGTCCAATTTTAAGTTCACTGATTTTTTTCTCCTTGCCATCTCAAATCTGCTGTTAAGTCACTCTAGAGAAATTTTTTTTAAAAGATCTTATTTATTTGAGAGAAAGAGTGGGAGAGAGCACAGAGGGTAGAAGGTCAGAGGGAGAAGCAGAATCCCCATGGAGCTGGGAGCCTGAAATGGGACTTGATCTGGAACTCCAGGATCAGGACCTGGCCAAAGGCAGTCGCTCAACCAACTGAGCCACCCAGGTGCCCTAGAGAATTTTTTAAAAAAATTATTTCCTTTTCTACTCCAGAATCTCCATGGGGTCCTATTTCTTAAAAATTCTATTTGCTTGATGAGAGTCTCTATTGTTTGATTCACTGTTTTTTATTTTTGTATAATTTTTACTTTTACACCAAAGTTAATAGCCACCAAATAGCATAAAATTACAATGATAATCTTAGATGAACAAAGGAAAGGCAAAGAGCTTTAAGTGTTACTATGAAATAGTCTGGTTGAATATAATAATGAAGACCTTAGAAATCTATATTACCACATAATCTAGACAAGTAAACTGCCTTCTATAAATAAAAATATCCCTGGTGATACAGTATTTGAATAGCTTTTGGTTACTAAAATAGCATTTAGTAGAAGATTCTCTCAGCACCTTTAAGAGTTACTATAGATGCCAAATACAAAGTAATGTTCACCTCCACCACCAAAAAAAATTAATCCTCAGAAAAGAGGGAGTCACCTTTTACTAAGATAAATTCTAAAATCTCTCATAGGGTACTCTCTCAATTTATTTTGTACAGCAAAACATATTTGGCGAAAAATATCTGAGCCTGAGATTACCTTAATCAAAGGTAAATTTTAAAGGCTCACCAAGTTACCCCTATGAGTGAGAAACCAAAAAAAAAAAGAGGCAACAAAACAAAATTTAACACAGACTAATCACTTCTGGATCTACAAACTCTCCATTACTGAAAACATGAGTGGTTCAGTCCTTAAGCGTCTGCCATCGGCTCAGGTCATGATCCCTGACCTGACAAGTACAGTACTGGGAGTGGAGGAGATCCCAGAGTCCTGGGTTCCAGCCCTGCGTGGGTTCCCTGCTCAGCGGGAAACCTGCTTCCCCCTTTCCCACTCCTGCTTGCGTTCCTGCTCTCACTGTCTCTCTCTCCCTCTGTCAAATAAATAAAGTCTTTTTAAAAAATCACTTTAAAAAGCAATACAGTTATGGTTATAAATATGCCCTGTGGGACTAAAATATCCACCAACCCTGAACTACTGTATTTTGAACATCTTAGACTACAGTGAAGCGGATTTTGTGATCCTGGGATTTATATTATGAAATATTTATCTGTCTTCTTCTTGTTTCTGAAACAAAGCTCTTAAAACCTGTGGAATTTTCTAAGCCGCAAGAGTAATGGGAGCACCTTCTGTTATAGTATTTGGTCACTGTCCTTGCTTCCCCCATTAGCTCCAGAGCCATCAAGGTGAAAGGAGTGTCTTGTTATTCATAAAGCCCCTTTCAACCACATCTGAGTTTATGTTAATGAAGTGCCTTTTGGAAAGCCCCTTAGGATGGGAGCTATTCTACAGGAGAACCAACTAGAATTCCCTCTGGGGAGGAGAGAGGGCTGGAGTTGAAAATCACCAACCGCCCGTGCTTAATCAACCATGTCTATGTAACAAAACATACAAAAATCCAAAAGGATGGGATTCAGAGAACTTCAAGATTGGTAGAGAAGAACACATGCTGGGAGGGCTCACCCCAAACTCCAAAGGAACAGAAAACCCTGTGCTCAGGACTCTTCTGGACTTCAATCTATGTATCTCTTCATCTGATATCCTTTCATATATCCTTTGCAATAAACCAGTAATCTAATAAGTAAACTGTTTCCTGGAGTTCTATGAGCTCTTCCAGTATTTGATCAAATCCAAAGAGGGCATGTGGGAACCTGCTATTATTTATAGCCAGTAGTCAAAAGTATGGGTGACAACCTGACCTTGAAACTGGCATCTGCTGCGGGGAGGGGAACTCTTGCAGGACTGAACCCTAACCTGTGGTATCTGACTCTATCTCCAGGTAGATCATGTTAGAAGTGAACTAAACTGTAGAACACCCAGATGGTCTCACAGACTCACCTGGTGTGGGAAAACTATCACACACTTGGTGACCAGAAGTGCCTGAAGTGAATGAAGTACAGTACTGAGAGTGGAGGAGACACACAGCTTGGTGTTTTCCCATTGGAGATGTACTTTGAAAACCATGTTAAGATAATTTAAAAATGGGTTCAGATAATGAAAAAAACATGGATGTGGAAGATACATTATGAAACGAAATTGCTTCACGAATGTGAGGGTGCAAGAAAGGCAGTACGATTATACTATTTCACATAAAACATGATCTTTAAATATGTTGGTAGGTAAACCATTTTAAAAAGGCATATAATTATTTCATCCTTTTTGTCTTCTCATTGCAAATTAAGGACCCACCTTATGCACACATGATACATGCTTTAAAAACCACTTCACTTCCCCCTAGAACACAGTTTATTGCACTTTGGAATAAAACATTTGTTTTAATTCATTTAAAAAAGGGTCATTAAGAACCATATTAAGGAAACATTTCCTTTTGATTTCTAAGTTAATTTTTCCTTTTTAGTTTTATGGCAACCATAGCTGGCTTTGAAAAATGTAAACATTAGAAAAGAAAAGAAAAAAGAAAAATGTAAACATATAGTCACAATCTTATTGAAACAAATGCCATTATCACAAAAATCTCTTTATAATATTACCAAGTAAACTTAATTTGGATTATAACTAATAGTAAAAATGAATTTAGGTAAATGTCTGGAATTTGTTTTAACAAAACGTGACACTTATTTCTAATTGGCTAATAAGATCAACACAACATCAAAACATGAAAATTAGATGTGTCTGTGACTGAAATACATCAAGACTGAGTTCAAGGAAATGAAATCAGGTGCTTAAAAATTAATGTTCTCCATGCTTGAGGTTTTTTTTTTAAAGATTTTATTTATTTATTTGACAGAGAGAGAGAGAGAGAGAGAGATCACAAGTAGAGCAGCAGACAGAGAGAGAAGGAGAAGCAGGCTCCCCACCAAGCAGAGAGCCCGATGTGGGGCTCGATCCCAGGACCCTGGGATCATGACCCAAGCCAAAGGCAGAGATTTAACCCACTGAGCCACCTAGGCGCCCCTCCATGCTTGAGTTTTAATGAGGTTAGGTCTGTCAAAGAATCGCATAGAACTAGTATCCTTTCTGAGAGTAGTGGTAAGAGGTCATGTGGAATTAGTAACACATTTAAGAGATGACAGCAGCCGTAGAGCACAAAGATGTAATTCCCCAGGTCCTGAGACCTTCAGCTACCTTCCTCTGGAGTCCTGGGACCCAGTCTGCCTCCAGGTACTTTCTGCAGCGTTCCTCTCCAAACTTACTCCAAAAGAACCACGTGACCCAGTGTATAACACCTTCCCTCCCAGGAGTAATAACCATTACACTCCCAGCCATCAAGTATCTGTGTAAATACTTGTTAAAAAAAAAAAAGAAAGAAAAAGAAAAAGAAAAAAAGATAAAAGAATGGGAGTAGTACAGAATTAAGAGGTTTCCAAAGATGAAAGAAAACTTGATCCATTATTGAATTGTTTCTTTTGACTTTGGAGTCTGAGGTTCTGGTCACTCCATTTCTTTGTAGATCTAGGGGCAAGATGCTCACTTCCCCTCCAAGGGAAACCAAGTGGCAGCTCCCTCTTGGACTCCTCCCTGGGTCCTCCTATAAGCAGGTTTTCTAAGTCTGTGATGGAAAGTTTCAGCACACATGCGCACACAGGGGCGCACACACACATACACATTCCCACCCTGGAATCATCTACTCTTGTCCCTTCATTCACATAGGAGAAAACGGAGACACAGATCATCAGACCCATCTATGCAGCTTTGGCAGAATCAGGACAAGACACATCTCCCAATTCCCAGGGACATTCTATTCTGATTCATAAATTTTCTTCCAAGTCCCCCATCTGAGCACCAACAGCTTCTTCCTGCAACAACCTTTCCTAGGAACAAACTCAAGTGGAATGGATTCAGAACCCCCAAATCTGAGGAAGATGACAGAGTTCAAAAGAGGGAGAGCTGGCTAAGCTGAGTGATCAAGGTCTCTCTGCCTGTTTGTCTCTCTTTTCTCCCTTATCCTCCCCATATTAGACCTGTTTGTGTCCATTTCAAGAGGCAGAAGAAGTGCTGTCATCCCCAGCCCATGTGAGCTCCCAGACTAGGCTCAGTTTGCATGTATGCCCAGAACATGGCTGGATCTTTAAGCTGCAGGAAGTGGTCTGAAAAGCTCAGATATTTCTTTGGTAGATACTTGTAAACATACAATTAAAATTAGTATCTCCAGAAACAAAATTAACCTTATCAAAATAATACATTTTAAAACACCAAAACTTGGCTAAGAAGTATCTTTAATAATCAACCTCACAGGTCAATAAGAGAGCTATGAATAAATCATTTACTATTTCCTGACAATTGTGAAACTTGTGTGGTTTTAAAGAAATGTTTAATGTTGGGGCATCTGGGTGGCTCAGTGGGTTAAGCCTCTGCCTTGGGCTCAGGTCATGGTCTCAGGGTCCTGGGATTGAGCCCCGGGATCAAGCCCCCCATTGGACTCTCTGCTCAGCAGAGAGCATGCTTCCCCCCTCCCCCTCTCCTGCCTCTCTGCCTACTTGTGATCTCTATCAAATAAATAAATAAAATCTTAAAAAAAAAAAAGAAATGTTTAATGTTAACAGTTGCTTATTCTTGGCTCTATAAGGAAACTGTTATAGATCTAAAAAGAACTAATCAATTATAACCAAAGATTTGGGGAAGGTAAAGATGCATGAAACAAAGGACTGGCTAGTCCATAAAATAACTAAGTGAAATCAAACTTTCTCACCCAAGTCCTTGGATGCTTTCTTCATCTTTAGAATGAGAAAACCTGGGTTGAGTATGCTGGCTAACAGTGAGTGTCCCTCACATCCTCCCGGGACTCAGAAAAAACTCTTGGAAAAAGGAATTCATACCATGACTTCAGTTCCTTTTTCTACTCCTCAGTCTTACCTCTAGAAACTACAAGAATAGTCCATGGAGTTCATTAAAGCTAAAGTTTTCCATTCAAAGGGTTTAATTTAGGCTAAAAGTACAAGACCAGAACCCCAGTTTCTAATCTCTTTGGAGCACCACACTTTCATCTACTAAATAGTAACTTAAGCCACAAACAAGGATCAGAAAACTCAATTCAGGGGCACCTGGGTGGGGGGCTCAGTCCATTAAGCGTCAACCTTGGACTCAGGTCGTGATCTCAGGGTCCTCAGATTGACAACCCTTTTCCGGGCTCCCTGCTCAGGGGAGAGTCTGCTTCTCCCTCTCTCTCTGCTCCTCCCCCTACTGGGGCTCTCTAATAAATAAATAAAATCTTAAAAGAAAAAGAAAGAAAACTGGATTCAGATTTTTAAGGTAAACCTAACTAGTTAAAAGTAAATACAATGGACTAGGAAAGGGGAAGCAATATGGCAAGTGGGTCAGGGACAGGATTAAATTTTAAATCAGAAATATGACTTAAAAGATTAAATGTGGTTTACACACTAATGATATAACCCATTCTTAGATATCCAGGTTAAAAGAAAATATACAGGCTCGGGACTGAAAGCTGCCACATTACCCCGTTTTAAGGCACAGATCTAAACATAGCTAAATGGGGATAAAATTCCCTCCACTTAAGAATTTAGGTAAAAATGCTGTTTATCAGAGTAAAGCATGTTAAACTGCTCGCTGCTCGAAGGTGGAAGTAACAGCAACCATGTCCCTAGGTGGGTAAGAACCAGCGTACCGAGCCTTCTAAAACTAGACAAGACGAGGAGCTTCTGTGTAAGATCAACCTGAGAAATTTTTACCAACAGTTCAACCGCTAGCTGGATGACCTTGGGAAAAGTCCTTAAGTTAGAGTTTTAGTTTCTTATTTATAAAAATTATTCATAGAAATTATTTTACCTATCTCATGGGGTCATTGTAAGTATCAGAAGAGATCATTTATAAAGAGTACTTAACTCACAGCTCTTTATGGACGATGTTTTGTTGTTATTCTCTGTAAAGACAATCCAAGCAGTTAACACTACAGCAGAAGAGGGGGTTAATTTTTGAAGGTTTTCTGGTTGGTTTTGCTTTAATCAAAGAACAGCCATACTAAAGAACCTGACCAAAGTTACTTACTATGAATTGAACGTGATACTTATTATGAACCTAAAGCTGCTCACTGGATTGTATAAATACAAGTACAAAGTATTAAAAATATGTGTCTGTCTTTGTTTTTATATGGCAAAATTTTCTGTGTGCTCCTCTTTGGAAAGGGTATTCCCATCAGTTATAAAACCGCTGTTCCAAATGTGGTAATTTAGATCAAGGTCATTACCAACCCAGATGACCAAACCTGAAAAATACTGTTCTCACGTCAGAGACCTTGAAGAAAGAACGCTCTAATGGGACTAAAATACCTTGCAAAGAATTACAACACGAACAGCTCAAGAAATCTTAATTTGTAAAAGGTCACAGAGTTACAAAAAACATCGCTCATTTCAGCTAATTAAATGAAATTTTAGTTAAACGGCACCTTTAAATATTGGTATTGCAGCTGCGAGTGCATTTAAATAGCATTTACGCAGATATAATTAGCACAATTAAACATGGGTAGAAGTGGAAGCACCATTCTTAATTATATTGATATAATCAGTTTTATTAATGCTTTATAGCAACAAAAGTGACATCTGACAGTAGTGCACAATTCATGACTGAACCTCATATTAAGCGTTTTAGCATATTAAGGAATCAAAAGCTAGTTAACTGGGGAAAGAAAGAAGTCAAATGATGCGTGCCTACCTGTGACGATCCCATAGTTGGGAGGTTCGAGAATTACTCCATAAAACTGGATGATGTTTCTGTGACTGAGGACACTGAGTATTTCTGCCTGCATGAAAATCAAATACAAAGTTACAGATGAAAGTCTCCTAAAATAGGTTGCCCATTCAATTTCCTTTTACATACATTTACGAAGATAGATATGTGCTCAACAAGTATGTGCTGCTGATAGAACTCTGTGTTCGCAGCCTTCTTAAAAGTTTGAGAATTTCGATTGAAACTTTCCGACATTTAAGAAATGGGGTTGAAGGGGCAGAAGCAGGGGTGTGTCCGGGCAAGCCAGCATGACAGTAGTGAAGAGGGTGGCAGCGAGGTGAGAGGCCCTATCTGTTTACAGAAAAGCGCTCTTCCTAATAGATGAATGTGTTTTTACATTCTGCATCCTGTCTCTTGTAGGAGACCGAACTTCTACTGGTTGGATGAAGAGTCATCACCAAATTAACGGAGGATTTCTGAACTATTGCTAAAACAGGTTCAGGTAATACCCATTGATATTATTTATCTAATTATTCAAAATATATTTTTGCTCTTATACTATATACAGCAAAGTCCTGAAAAGGATGGAAGGGTGGGTTCCTGACCTTCAGTGGTGACCTGGCAAGTAGGGAAGTCCTACTTTACATCTGAAATGTATTAAATACCAGAGAACTCTACTGCAGAGTGACATCATAAAAAAATAATAAATTTAATTTTTTAAATGAAAAAACAGAGATACTGCAGTGTCTATCTGCTAATGTCTAGAAGAAGGGCATTCTCTAAGTTAACTAAATCACATGTACTTATTACCTTTGTGGAGACAAAATACAGGTAATCAAGAATTATAAATACAATTAGATACAAAATCACTTAGGTACAAAAAAATTTAATATTTTTAAATGAAAAGCATGTTATTGGCAGTAAGTAAATAGGAGATTAATAATTCCCCATTCCAGGTAAGCAATTAAAGAAGAATGAACAGGGCTTGGTTAGAAAGGGGACTCCCCTCTGGGAATCTGCACAATGTAAATCAGTATTATTTGTTACAAATTTTTTGTCACAGGATAAGAATTGAGATTTCTTAAAAACACTGCAAAACTTGTTTTTAAGGTGGTACAACTAAAAACAGAAGTTTAAGTGTTGGCATGGGGTCAATATGGAATCAAGAGAAAGGCAAATTATTGAGATATTTATCCAAGGTTTCTTTGCCAACGTTTTCCTTTAATGATATAGGTGCTGAAGGGAGCGATCAAAACACCCCTCTCACACTCTCTGAGTGCCTACTGTGTGCAGAGGTTCTGTGTTCCTCAAACAACCTTTTTCCCATAGTTTTGCTTTCCAAGTAGAAAGAAAACACATTAATTGAGCAAGACAATTATTCATCCATATGGCAATTCTATTCTTATTAAGAAATAATAAATGAACTTTATTCTTAAGACAGAGTTCGCGTGAGGGCCACCTGGGTGGCTCAGTCGGTGAAGCATATATCTGCCTTCAGCTTGGGTCATGATCCTGGGGTCCTGGGATGGAGTCCCGAGTAGGCTCCCTGCTTGGCGAGGAGTCTGCTTCTCCCTCTGCCTCTCACCCCTCTTGTGCTCTCTCTCTCCCCCTCCCTCTAACAACACAATCTTAAAAAAAAAAAAAAAAAGAAGTTCATATGATGTGAAATTTGGAAAACATAAGCCCCCCTATTTTTAACACGAAACAACTCCTTGTCAGTAAAGCATTAGAATTTAATGCAAACCAAGCACTAATGTTTTCAGTCAAATGCTCTACCCCTGAGCTATGCCCCCAAGCACTAATGTTTGGACCAGTGTTTATCAAAACAGGGGAATGTTATCCCATGCTATGTTCTGATGAATTCTTTCGGGTATCTAAATTCTGTGACCATTAAAAATCGCTGGCTCAGTCAATAGAGCATGTTACACTTGATCTCCGGTTGTAATTTCAAGCCCTACGTTGGGTGTAGAGCTTAAAAAAAGAGAGATAATTTCTAAATCTTTGGATGGCCATTTTATAATTCAGCACCACATGGGATTTTCATTGTTCCAACTAATTTTCATGTTTACATTTAAGATATTGCCAAGTAATGCCTTGGAGAGATAGAAGTTATCTTTCAAGTGCTGGTAAACATATGCAGATGTTAAAATAACAACCATTATTTTGTGTCCCATTGTTATGCTCATTTAAAATTTTTTTACAGTTAGGAAGAACTAAATTCTTGTGGTATAATTTGTAAGTAAAAGACACTTTCACAGAGTAAGACTTCCAGTTCTAATTTAAGAAACTAAGAATTTGATTTAACATAAAAACAACATAAGACTTTATAGAGTGCTGTACTAGTTCCGTGGAAATGGTCTTATAATAATCAGAGAGAGGCTAAATAAGTAAGTGGTATTTGCAATAAAGGAAGATCAAGTAATATCATGATGTACAGAAGTAACTGTGGGATTGTGCAAGTGACTAAAATCTATGCTGTAGCAGTCAGTACCTGACAGCAAGTGGGTGTGTTCTGTAGATTTGCCTTTACAGGCACCTGCTTGCCAACAGTTCATTAATGCAACTGTTACAGTAACAAAAAGCTTTTCTTTAAATTGTTGTTTTCCAGATTTATATTTTAGAATACTCTAGCAAACAGACTGCCCATCAAAATAATGGATTAGTGGTTTAAAAAGTTCACTTAAGGAAACATACTAGTGATGAAGGCTAACTGTAACAGTCCGTTGTGCCAAAAAAAAAAGTATCTTTTTATACTATCGACATCAACAAAAGTGATTTACTTTCAGTAAATGTAATTTGATGAAAATTGTTCATTTTAGTTATGTTGACTTTATGCTCTTATTTTTACTTAACTGAAAATCTGGTTTTGATTTTACAGGAGCTATAAGCATAAGGAGTTCCGGGGAGGCTGACTGGCTCAGTCACCAGAGCATGGGACTCTTGATCTCAGGGTTGTGAGTTTGTGTCCCATGTTGGGTATAGAGATTACTTAAAAATAAAATCTTAAAAAAAAAAAAAAAGCATAAGTAGTTCTTCATTTTAGATTGTATATACTTAAGTTACACTGAAATAATATTTTTAATCAACATCGGGAATACAGATGACTTAATATTTCTATATAAAGAATCTATATATTTCTCAGTTTGCAAAACGCCACTCTAGGAACACAGAGACGTGTGGGCCAGTGCCCACTGCAGCATTATCCCCAATAACCAAAACGTAGAAGCAACCCAAGTGTTATCAACTGATGGGCAGATAAACAAAATGTGATATATGAATATGATGGAATATTAATTTAGTTATAAAAAGGGATTAAGTTCTAATACATGTTACAATACAGATGAACCTTGAAAACGTTGTGCTAAGTGAATAAGCCAGGCACAAAATGACAAATACTGCATGACCCTTCTTTCATAACATATCTTGAATTGTCAGAATCAGAGATAAAGAATGCATATTAGAGGTTACACCAATGCTGGGGGAGGACGGAATGGGGAGCTGCTGCTTAATGTGCAGAGTTTCTGTTTGGGGTGATGAAAAAATTTGGAAATAGGTTATAGTGATGGTTGTCCAACACTGTGAATGCAATTAATGCCACCAAATTGTACACTTAAATATGGTTAAAATGGCAAATTTCATGCTATATATATTTTGGCACCCTCAAAAAATGTTTAAAAAATACTGTCAGAGCGGCACCTGGGTGGCTCAGTGGGTTAAAGCCTCTGTCTTCGGCTCGGGTCATGGTCCCGGGATCCTGGGATCGAGCCCCACATTGGGCTCTCTGCTAGGCGGGGAGCCTGCTCCCTGCCCCCGCCATGGCTCCTGCCTGCCTCTCTGCCTCTTGTGATCTCTGTCAAATAAATAATTAAAAAATCTTAAAAAAAAATACAGTCAGAATGGATAAAATTAGTAAGTCAGGAAATGACACATGTTGGCAAAGCTATAGAGAAAGGGAAACCCTCTTAGACTTCCGGTGGGAATGCAAGCTGGTACAGCTGGTCTGGAAAACAATATGGAGGTTCCTTAAAAAGTTAAAAGTAGAGCTACCCTATGACCCAGCAATTGCACTGCTGAGTATTTACTCCAAAGATACAAATGTAGTAATCTGAAGGGGCACGTACACCCCAATGTTTATAGCAACAAGGTCCACAATAGCCAAACTATGGAAAGAGCCCAGATGTTCATTGATGGATGAATGGATAAAGATGTTTTGTGTGTCTACCTATCTAGCTAGCTAGCTATACATACAGACACAATGGAATACTATGCAGCCATCAAAAAAAGAAATCTTGCCATTTGCAATGACATGGATGGAATTAGAGGGTACTATACTAAGTGAAATAAGTCAATCAGAGAAAGACAATTATATGATTTCACTCATATGTGGAATTTAAAAAACAAAACAGAGGAGCATGAAGGAAGGGAGAGAAAAATAAAACAAGACAAAATCAGAGAGGGAGACAAAACAGAAGAGACTCTTATCCACAGGAAGCAAAAGGGGTTGCTGGTGGAGAGGGGGTGGAGGGATGGGATGACTAGGTGATGGGCATCAAGGAGGGCACTTGATGTAATAAGCACTGGGTGTTATATGCAATGACGAATCACTGAACTCTACCTCTCAAATTAATAACACACTACATGTTAATTAATTAAATTTAATAAAATTAAAAAATAAAATAGAGCTCTCAAAAAATAAAAAATGCTATTCTACACTTTTGTAGAGATGATCATATTCTCTCTACATATATTTATATACATACATACATACACACACACATAATAATCCTCTCAAAGTTACAGAACTCAAGGTCTAAATATCCATGGGTCAATAAGTACTTTCTCAGGTCAGGATTTAAGAAAGCAAGGAAAGTCTATGGCAGACAACAACAATTTTAACTCTGGCTCAAGGACTCTCCATAAAAAGTCCCAATCTGATATAGAAGAGAGATAACTACAGTCTATCCATAAAAATGTCTTTATCAGAGCACAAAAGTGTCTGCACAGAAACTGTGTTTACAGTTAGGTATGTAACTGCTCCTACTTTTTCTAGCCTGGCTGGTTTCTTCTCTCTCCCTCCCCTGCCTTCCTTCTCCTTTTCTTCTTCCTTTATGGGAAGGCTTACAGGCATTTCAGCGAACAGATCCAGGGGGGGGAGGAGGTATTTTGTTAGCTTTATTCTATCTGGCCTTTCTACATGTTTATATGGACCAATGAGCCGTTAGCTCAGTTTGTTTTCAGAAGTCAACCAGCATACAGATTCCAAACGGACGAATCAGAGAGATTAAGTTAAATATTATAATTTAAATTAAAGGAAATTTAATGGAATATCATAATTTAAATAAATTTAAAGGAATTTAAGTTTTAATCTGTTTCCTTTAAAGTACTTGCAACAGTCTTAGAAGATTTTAAATTAATTAATATCTTCAGAGCAACCCCTTTCCTTCAGTTCAAAACTTATCTTCTATTTTGGCAAGATTGCCTTTTTGAAAAAAATTTAGATGTATTTGACAACACTGTATTATTTTCTGATGTAAAACATGATGATTCAGTATTTATATATACTGCAAACTAATCACCACGGTAAGTCGTTAACATCCATCACCACACACAGTGACAAGTTCTTTTTTCTTGTGATGAGAACGTTTAAGACCTACTGCCTTAGCAACTTTTGGCTATATAATACAGTATTATTAATTGTAGTCACCATGCTGTATATTTCATCTCCGTGACTTATTTTATAACTAGAAGTTTTTCAATCTAATCTCAAATTTAAATGTTTCCTATTGGAGAGCTACCATAAAATCCTTAAAGATTGTTTCTATGGCTTCTTTTAAACTTTCTACATTCCACTGACATAGCCTCTATATGTATTTTTTTGACAAATATATATATGTATATTTTTGTAAGAAGGCTTCATGACCAGCATGGAGCCCAACGTGGGGCTTGAACTCCCCACCCTGAGATCAAGACCCGAGCTTAGATTAAGAGTTGGACACTTAACCCACTGAGACAACTCAAGTGCCCCTGTGATAAACAGTTAATAAAAAGTGAGTTTACTTCCTTTTTGAAAGAAACTAAAGATACTGACAGCACTCTATTGATCTACAGACAACACTAGCAGAAGAAATCATCTCTGAAGACCCATGTCATTAGGCTAGCAGGTTCTATTTACATCTTCTCTTAGGAACAGGCTTTTCTCCCAGGTTGTCAACAGCTATTATCCTCCATGTAACAGCAGGATTGTATCCTTCTGCCTGTGACATGATACTGACAACAAAGATAGTAGGTATAATAAAATCCAAGGTACACATCTACTGTCCACAAGTGTCAACTGCTCCTTCTTGTCCTCTTTAAATGACATTTAAAACATTCCAGGGACCCTGATTTCTGAGGTCCTGACCAATCCAAGATTCTCTGATTCCATCAGAGTATGATAATAAAAAAAAGAAGTGGCTCATTGGACCATTCAAAGGAAGTAGTGTCTTTCACATTGTGCATCCAAGGTCAAAGGCTTTCTCCAAAGAGCTCTATTTCCAAAATACCAATATGATCCAGGATCAGTATATTCTCTCAAAGTTTAAGAAGACAGGAGATGACCCCATGTTTTTGGTTTTTTTTTAAAGATTTTATTTATTTTCTTGACAGAGAGAGAGAGATCACAAGTAGACAGAGAGGCAGGCACAGAGAGGGGTAAGCAGGCTCCCTGCTGAGCAGAAAGCCCGATGTGGGGTTTGATCCCAGAACACTGAGACCATGACCTGAACCGAGGGCAGAAGCTTAACCCACTGAGCCACCCAGGTGCCCAATCCCACGTTTTTTCTTTAAAAAGAAATTATATATGTAAGAGAGGCTGAGAAAAAATAAAATATTAGAGGCGCCTGGGTGGCTCAGTGGGTTAAGTCTCTGCCTTCGGCTCAGGTCATGGTCTCAGGGTCCTGGGATCAAGCCCCGCATCCGGCTCTGTGCTCAGTGGGGAGCCTGCTTCCCCCTTCTCTCTCTGCCTACTTGTGATCTCTGTCTGTCAAATAAATAAATAAATCTTTAAAAAAAAAAAGACAAAGTATTAATTATGGTCATCTCTAGGTAGCAGAAAGAATCATAAATGATTTTAAATTTTTATGTATTTCTAAAATTCTCTACAATAAACCTATATAGATTTTTATAATTTTTTTTTTCAAGATTTATTTGAGAGAGAGCAAGAGCATACTGGAGCAGAGGAATGGAGCAGAGGGAGAGGGAGAAACAGGAAGCCCCACAGGGCTGAATCTCAAGACCCTGAGATCATGATGTAAGCCAAAGGCAGACGCTTAACCAACAAAGCCACCCAGACGACCCTAAACCTATATAATTTTTTCATCACAAAAAGCAATACACGAATGCAATATATATGACTGGAAAATACAAAGATAAATACAAAGATATTTATTTGCATGGAAATTCTGATTTTTCTCTTGGATTTGATCAGGAAGAAATAACACTCTTTCCTCACCTTCCCAGAACTACCCTAGGTATATAAAAACTAGTTAAGTTAAGCTCTGAGCTGTGAGTTTCTCCTGACCTGGGTCTGGAGCAAATTCATGTTCACCTGAGTTATTCTTGAAGAAGGCCACAAGACCAGGTCTTGTGGTCCTGAGAGGCCACAAGACCACAGATGTGGGCGCTGCGAACTGACATCTAGATTGATTTCAACCTACTCAGTATCTGCACTTTTATTAAACTATCTCCTCTCCCTTCTTACATTTGCTTCTGCGGCCTGCTGCCCTTTAGAGAAGCCTTTCCTACGCTGCTCATCTTGTAAAATGCCTAGTACAATACTGCATGAGGGAGAAAGGTCAAATCCTTTATACATAGGAAGCACTCAATCTCGTCCGCAGAATGAACATATGGCATTTGATGATAATGACATTTAGTCTGTTTAAATAACTGCTACACAGAGTCCATGTTAGTAAATGTTTGCTCTGAACAGCAAAGTGAGAAGAGTAAAATGCCAGAGGGTGCAGACTGGCTTCAGGACGCATTCTGTTCTTTCACATAAGGGTTGCTTCTAAGGCTGGTATTTCCTAAGAAGGACCGTCAATCAATTACATAACCACAGTAGAAGCCCCAGCCGAAATGTATGCTCACTGGCTCATTGCTGATTTCAACTTTCAGAATGAAGACTTGCACTTTGCCTCTGCAGTCCAAGGCAATCACAGGAGCACAATTTCTTGAGAGTCCTTTCCTGCTTTGCTATTCTCTAAGCATGCCCTTGCTTTGACATTGTACACTTTCAGATTCACAATGCAGAGCCTTGCTGAATCTTCAACGTTCCATTTCCAATTTTCTACCCGATACGTCTAACCATATAAAGCTGACCAGATTTGAACTGTGTGGGTCCACTTATAGGTGGATTTTTTAAACAAATACATTACAGTACTCTAAATGTATTTTCTCTGCTTTATGATTTTTCCTAATAACATTTTCTTTTCTCTAGCTTACTTTATTACAAGAATATGGTATGTAATCCATGTAACATACAAAATATGTGTTAATCAACTGTTTACATTATCCGTAAGGCTTTCAGTCAACAGTAGGCTATCAGTAGTTAAGGTCTGGGGGAGTCAAAAGTTATATAGAGTTCTGACTGTGCTTGGGGCAGAAGGCTCAACTCTGTTTCCAAAATCACCTCTGAAGATAAGGTAGCCTTTTGTCAAGTCCACACACTTTTCATACCTACTGTTCTCCCTGAACCCCGTGGCAGATGCTCCTTGCTGTACAGTGATGTTTGTATGCCCCCCAAAATTCAGATGCTGAAATCTAACTCCCAGGGTCACGATATCTGAAGGGGGACCCTTTGGGAGATGATCAGGTTATAAGAGTAGAGCCCTCAGGAATGAGACGGTGCCCTTACAAAAAGAGACCCCAGAGAGTTCCCTCACCCCTCCCACTAGCTGTGGACATGGCAAGGAGATGGCCGTCTATGAACCAGGAAGCAGGCTCGCACCAGACACAGAAGCTGCTAATACCTGGACCTCAGACCTCCCAGCCTCCACAACTATGAAAATTAATGTTTGTTGTTCATAAGTCCCTCTGCCTTTAGTTTTCTGTTAAAGGAGCCAGTACAGGCCAGTCATCCTAAAAGTCCACAGCAATTCAACGAGGTCTCTTATGAACAGGACGGTTCGAAAAGACACGGCTACTGGTCTTGGTATAGCAGACCTCTTCTCTTTACCATCACAGAGCTCAGAACTATTGTACTTAGCAGCAGAAGGTAGGGGACAAAGGGAAATCCTTGATTTAAAAAGCCCTACAACAGTATTTACAAGTCTATAAAGTCAACCCCTAGCTCTCTCAGAACTGGCCTTCTGCTGCAGCCTCTGATGATACCGACAACCGAGCCAGAGTGCTGTTTCAGTCATCAGAAGATTTACATGCACCATACCACAAAAACCAGGGTCAATGCCAAGAAAATACTGTGGGGTTTTTTGTTTTGTTTTGTTTTTTAAGATTTTAGTTATTCATTTGACATACAGAGATCACAAGTAGACAGAGAGGCAGGCAGGGATAGAGAGAGGGAAACAGGCTCCCTGCTGAGCAGAGAGCCCGATGTGGGGCTCGATCCCAGAACCCTGGGATCATGACCTGAGCCAAAGGCAGAGGCTTTAGCCCACTGAGCCACCCAGGCGTCCCTGTGTTGTTGTTGTTGTTGGTTTTTTTTAAGATACTATTTATTGAGAGAAAGAGAGAAAGTAAGCAGAGGGAGGGAGAATCTCAAGCCATGCTCCACACTCATCATCACGGAGCCCAATGCAGGGCTTGATCTCACTACCCCGAGATCACAACTGGAGCCGAAATCAAGAGTCAAACACTGAACTGACTGAGACACCCAGGTGTCCCCAAAGTACTGTTTAATTAATTGCATTTTTACCCCAAGAGTATCATGGTTAAGAACATTTTCCTAAAAATAAAAGCTTGTTTTCTTATATGTATGGCAAGCTGGAAAACCAGCCCCTCTGCTCCTAAAAATTCTATGCCACCAGAACAACTTATAAAGGTAGGCTTGGATGATTTTCAATCCCATATTTAATTGCCAGAATGTCAGACACAGGTCATGTTCCCCGAATCACTTTAGGTTTAATGAGACCCATTCAATAACAAGTCATGTGACAAGCAGCAACCCTCACAGTTCTGTAGATTCTCTTTTAAATGCTGTCCTTCAGATATTCAGGGAAATAAGGGTAAATGAACTGAATTCAGGCTCTGTAATATCATATAGCCCATATTCCTAAGGATGTTTGACATCATGAAGACTTTTCTTTAGAAGGAAAATGGCAAGAGATACTAAGAAGAAAAAATAAGCCAATCATTTTGCTTACTCCTCATCGACACCCAGGAAGGAGCCACGTGGGATTTACCGCAGGCATCACCAGTGCCGGGAAGCCTGTTGCTCAATGGCTTTCCTGGTGGGTTGCAGCAGACTCCACATGCGGCCGCTCGGGGCAGCAGCCTGGGCTCTCCTCCAGAGATCAGGCTGCTCTCTAGTTAAGGACATCCCTGACTCAGGGCAGGCTAACCTGGTAGGACGGAAGGGTAGCTAACACTGAATGAGACGAACAGTGAAGACTGAAGAATGGGGATTTTAAGAGATTTTTCCAAAGCATAGAAAGGCTAACATTCTTCATGTTCATAAGAGAGTGTCACTGTGATGGCATGAGAAAGTCAAACACATTATAAACAACTTGCATTCCGTTTGGGGGACAAAAATTGTGCATGGTGTACTTCTTCATTCTTCTGTCTACATACAGTCCTGCCTAATTTGATGAGCTGGGGTAAAAAGAAAAAAAAAAAAAAAGCACACTGCTTTTCACAAAACAACTCCTGTGACTTGGTCACTGAGATCATTTGGTGCTAAAATTACATACAGTCTCCACTCCCCCATCCCAAAGAAAGCCCTTGAATAAGCCTTGAAGTATGAACTAATGAAGGGTTAGGCTTTTAAAAGACTGAACAGCAATATAATTTAATCAAAACCTGGACAGGGGGGTGGAATTTAAATTCTAATTCCAAAATGGATGGCCCCAAAACTTCCTGGTCACTGTGAACCTTGTTCTCTTTCTAGAAAATGATTCGACTGGACAGAATTATCTTTCATACTCCTTCATGCTTTAATTTTCTATCCATTTCTATAAAAAACTGATGACTTAGGGATGCCTGGGTAAGCTCAGTCAGTTAAGCATCTGCCTTTGGCTCAGGTCATGATCCCAGGGTCCTGGGATCCTGTCCCACATCAGGCTCCCTGCTTGGTGGGGAGTCTGCTTCTCCCTCTGCTTGCTGCTCCCCCTGCTTGTGCTCTCTTCCTCACTTGCTCTGTCTCTCACAAATAAATAAAAATTAAAAAAAAAAAAACTTGATGTCTTATTAATAGTACGTTACACAGACTGGATAGTCAATAAATCTTTGATAAACTGAACAGAGGTAACTGACTGTAGCCTGTTAGGACATCCTCTACAGTGAAACAGACCTGAGCATGAGTGGTGTCTCTGCTGCTTACAAACGTGCTGACTCTGAGGAAGTTATTTAAGCTGTCTGGGCCTCAATCTCCTCATTTGTAAGATGGGGGCAGTAATCCTGCCCCGTGCCAAGTAAATGCCAGGTGTTTGACCAAGGCTAATTTCGTTCTCTGTCAGCTTTCCCCTTTCTTGATAATCAATCTATTCTTCAGACTCAAGTCAAGCTTCTGAGAAAACTCAGATCTCTTCCAGTAGTGGATTCTACTGCCATAATCTGCTTGTTTTAATTAGCTTCATTTATTTTACTCTATGTGCCTTTCCATGTTTAGATAAAAATATTTCCATGTTTCTCCCTAATTATAGCACTTTAACATTTTCAAAACACTTGTCTTATAGGACCCTCACAAGTAAGTTAGCTATTTTATCGTGTTCAAGAGTAAAGAAATCTGGGCCTTGGAGTTAAGTTCATTTTCTAGGAGCTGAGTTGAAGTCTAATAAAATTTGAGTCTAGATTTCCTACCTCTGCCTCTTTCTATGTACTGCTTCCCTCTCTCTCAAAAAAAAAAAAAAAAGCCCAATAAAAATATGAGTCCTTTTATCTAAACCTTTTTTATTAGAAGCTGCCCTTTCACAAAGAGATGCCAATCTGCAGAGCCCTCCACAGTAACAACTACCATTTAGTGAGTGCCTACTACGAGCCAGGCCAAGCACGTTACATAGATTGAACCTTCAAACCCTCACAGCCTACCTTGAGCCTAGGATCTGCTACTATTGCTCTTACGCAGGGGAAGACATCTCGGCACACAGAAATCTTAAAACTTGCCCAAGGGCACAATAAATGGCAAAGCCAGATTTTCAATGTAGGTAGTCTGATGTCCTGCTTACAATCACTAAACCATCCCGTTTTACTTCATAAACCTTATTTGATTATGGGATGGAATGTTAGTTTATAAAACATCCAGAAATTACAACAGGCTTAGAAAATTCCAAAGCTCTCTTTAGGTAGTTACACAAGTATGAGAAACAATTCCTCATCGACTTCCTCTTAGGGACTCAGCTGTGGCCCCCACTACAAATTCCCATGCCTTCCTGACACTCGACTGTGTAGTATCAAGTCAAAAACCAAGATCCAATTCTCCACAGGCACCAGCCTGTCAGGCCAGCTAGCAACAACCAAATTTATAGCTAATAAAACCAGTTAATTGCACAGCATGAAGTACCCTCTCTCTATGCAAAAATTACATGGTTAGGAATTTTGAGCGACTCTCACAATCTGATTAGCTAAGTGCTTTATAATATTACTCTACAGTGCAACAGCGTTTGATTATTTACATCCCATAAGAGAAATGTTTGCCACATTTATTATGGAAATCTGCAAAATCATTTAGAAGAATTCAGGCAAATTTAATTTTAAAATAGTCTGAAAAGTCCTTTAATATCTTGTAGATGACACTTAGACAGTATCTTGAATACCTGGATTCTTCAGCTAAATTAATGATCTCAGTATTTCTGGGTTCTGTCAGCATACTCAAGCAATACCGAATGACAAAGGTATGTGGGTGACACCTGCCAGACTACGGATTTTTTTTTTTTTTAAGTACCAAACCCTAACAAATCATGGTAAAAATAATCTGGAGTCATAAAGTAAGGAATGGAAAGGATCTGAAGTCTTCCAGTCTTTTCTCTCACTGTCCCCAACGGCAAGCCCCACGTTAAAGCAATTCCACTCTTAAAGGCAAAAGAGCCTTCTCCCATAAAGGTTTAGTGAAAAGAGCTTCCAATAACTAATAATCATCAGCAGCAACCACAATAACCTTTCTTTTTACTCATCCTCATACTGAAATGCAAGTCTGTATTGGTGCTCAGTAGGAGACAGCGAGAGAGAACTCTTGAAGGCTAATGTCTACTTTCCAGGGTAGTTTCTCCTAAGCCTAACCATTCTAATTCTTACCCATTTTCTTGACGTGTCTGATTTTTCAGTCTTTTGGTTATCTACCTATGTCTATGCAAAGACAACAGTCATTCTGAAAACACAGTCAGATAACTGGCATTCGGTAGAGCTGTCAACCCCCCAATGTCAGGGTACAGTGTAAACTTATTTACGGTGGTTCTCCTAAAACCTGTCTTGATATTCTGCTCCCACCTAAAAAAAAACTTTCGATGTTATTATGTAATTCAATGATATAAAGTTAGAATTCAAGTAAAATAGTCTTAGTAAAAGAAATATGTCTGATTTTCCTGAACTGACTTGTTTTTATCCCACTGCTCCCTCCTGTGATTACTGTAACAACCTATCATGTTACATTTTTCAAGCTGACTGCTGGAAAGCTTCTCCCCAAATCTGTTGCCTACTTCTAATAATAGAGAAAAAATCATGGGTGTGTTCTTATCATATTAACCTCATTCCTGCTTCCATTTTGTTTTTTTACATTTGCTCTCTCTCCCATTTTCCTATTTTTAATTTTTTTAACCCCACAATTGGAATCTTTATTACTTGTTTTAAATCATTTCAACAAGAAAGCCATACAATAAAATAATATTTTGATGTGCATCTCAAATTCGAATCATTAAGATTCCTGGTGTACAGAGAGATCCTTGGTGGCCCATGAAATCAAAATTCAAAGACACACTGGTCTAACTAAAGGGTTACTGCTTGGTTACCTGTGTATTCAAATACATTTCCTTGACTTTCTCTTCTCCAGGAAACTACAGCATTCTGCTTTAGCAACCTGTCACGATCCCTTGGACTCTTTTCTTACTCACCCGTCTCAAACATAGAAACCCCTCTCTGATCTCAACCTCTTATCCTTACTCCCATTAAAACTGCTCTTCATTTGATCCACTGAGGTCTCTTACCCTTAATTCCTTTGAGTTTTTCCTTTCTAATCAACTGAGTTCTCCTGAAAGAAACAGATCCAAAATAACAGCAGTTTAAACAAAATAGTTTCTATTGTCTCAAAATAAGAAGGCTGTAGGAAGTCCAACATGGCTACTCCACAGCTATACTCTTCCACCATCTTTAGCCCTAGCTTGCCTTCAATGTTACCTAATGGTCACAGTACAATTCCTGGGGTTCCAAACCATTATATCCACATCCCAGGAAGCAGGAGGGAGGAAAGTGCATAATGGTTTCCCTCCTAGGTCAGAAAAGCCTGGGGAATGTAGCTTTGAGCTACAGTAGCACATCTAACAATCCATGAATCTTAAGGAAGACAAGAGAATATACATTGGGAAAACAACTAATAGTGAATGCCATATCCACAAGTTGCTGGTGATTAAGCTTCTGTCTAACAAAAGGAGCCTCAGGATACTACACATAACGTTACACTCCTTGGTCAAATATTGCCATAACTCTAATGCTCTAGTTCTCATTCTACCAGTTTCTAAGTATGAAAAGATTCAGTAACTACCTTTCTATGTTTCTCAGTGTTTTTACACAAGCCTTTATGACAGAAATGTTCAGAGACAATTAACATGGTATATTTAGAGTCTGTACATTTATTGAAAGCGAAAAGATGATAGCAATAATTTTGAGTATCTCCAGCTGGCTCCCCTTTGTACTCTCCATTCACCCAACAAATACTGTCTATGTCACAGGCACAATATTTTGGTGCTGAGGATAGTGATGAGCAAGATAGCAAAATCCTTGCCTTCAGGGAGCTTACAATCTAATGGTGGGGGGGAGGACAGACAATGATGATATCAAAAACTAAATGAGATAATTTTTAAGAGTCCACTATAATAAACCTCAAGTCTTATGTCCTTTAGCTATTCTAACCCCTGTCATCCTCAGATTACTAGGAATACTCTCACACTGGGGAAACAGACATAACTGCCTGCAGCTTTCCTACCTTACATTCACAGCCTTCCTTTCTGCCTCAGAGAAAAAGAGAGCCTTCCTTCCCCCAGACCTCACCCGGACACCTGTGTTATTTCTATCTCCCTTTCTTCCCTCAGGATATGATGCACTGTCAATTATGTTCCTTCTGGAATCTTTAATCTCTTTCTAAGTCTATCCTCTGGGTTTAAAATATGCTTGAGTTTCACCTCTCCAAGAAACAAACAACTTTCTTTGACCCCCATCTCCTTCTCAAACTACTTTCCTAAGCATCAAAACTTCTTGAAATAATATTTCACCCTAAATTCTATTTCCTCACGTTCTACTCACCCCTTAATCCCATTATGCTTGGCCAGACTTTTATTCTATTGTTAAATTTTCCCTAATAACTGAATTCTGATCTTTTAAATATTCTACACAGTTTCTACTCTGAGTTTTCTAGTTAAATACAACCAAGCTTCTTCCCCTTAACATTCAGATATCGTCTTGAGCCCCCATGCTTGTGTTATATCCTGATATGAATGAAAACAATATGATATGATGAGACAGGCATTGTAAGCAAATGAGAAGAAATAAACCACTACCGTCAAGGGCTTGCATAGTATCAAAGGTTAAAGAGAAGTGCAGAACACCCATCCGGAGAACAAAGTGCTGTGGGGGATCCACGTGCAGATGGTGAACGCACGGGCTAACGGAAAGCTTCAACTGGACCATGAAGAATGGTTTAGATGTTGATGGATAGCAGGGGAAGTTCTGCCATCCCTAGCAGAAGAAACAGCAAGAGCTTGGTGGAGAGACAGCATGGGGCAGCAAGTCTGGGAACAGCAGCCCTTCCATTTGGTTATGGATGTGAAATACGTGCAGGGAAACAGAAGTAGGCAACGGAATTGCTAACACATGACAACACGACAACACATGCCAAGCTGATGTTCATGTTGCATTTCACTAGGAGTAACTCCTAAAAAGCGAAAAAATGCTTCAAATGTTCAAAGATCTCTTTCAAAGAGATCAGTGAGGTCTACAGAGGTGAAAGAGTTACTAATTTACGATGTAAAGGTCATCCGCCCCAACTCTCCTCTTAATGAAGTTATCCCCTTAGGGATATTCCAAGAAAACAGACACCCCGTCTCTGACTGGACACTCCCAATGACAGGTAAACAACGGGGATGTTTCGCTGGGAACTGAGAAATGATTGATCTAAATGGGTGAAACTGGAGATGGACCAAGCCACCCTACAGCAAAAGATCTTTCCAGGCCCAGAGGACAGGAGACAATTTGATTGAAAGTATTAACATATTTGCATGTGCACATACATATGCGCATATTTGGTAATGGTTAGAGATGGTCAGCCACCATGGCCTGTAAGTTTGTTTCCCATAGAATTCACCAACAAATAGAAAATTTTTAAATTAGCAAACTGATTTTATTCTAAAGTCAAAGTCAAATATGTTAGTATGATTTAACATTCTGAGTCCGCCGCCCTGAAGATGAAATTTCTGAGCACATAAAGCAGAAGCTACCTTACTTGGGATCTATTTGGGTAGCTACCAGCTTTGCCTAGGAGGCACCTTTACTATATCCTTGGGAGTCTTAAGATCTCCTACAGCAGGAAACTACTTTTCATCATAGCCTATTCTAATCACTTCAAATTCCTAGAGCTGACTCACGAAACTTCCTGTGTTCTTGAACTGAACTTGCTTGCTAGATCCATTTCAGTTCAGATTTTTATCTCCTTTCCAAACACTGCCTCACCCCAAATTCTGATTTTTCTCTTTGCTTGAAGAGTCAGTGAGTGTCCTTAATCTGACTGTGACTCTACTTAATACCTTAATACCTCTGAGCAAAAAGGAAGAGAAAGAGCTCCTTTAAAGGCATCTGGTAAATGGTACTTAATGATACTGTAAAAGGATCCATTCTTCCACGCCAGTTGACTAAAGCAGTGTTTGCGGAACGGATTCCTTTTATGTCTTGCGACGATGCACAAGACCCCGGAGAGATCAGGGACAGGCCTCAGTTGATATGTGGAGTCCTCTAGGTGGAACTTTTCCCACGTACAAGACTTTAAGTCCAAGAGAAAATAATTCAAGATTTCTGAATAAAACTATCAACTACATAGGACTCTCAAGAGACAAGATGCAATTGTTTTGCATGTAAATAAATATAAACCCAGAGATGACTGGTACCGAATACCAACCTACATCAATCAGAGCAAGCTCTGGCAGCCCACCGCATTTAACTAGACACAAAGAAAGTCAGGGCTGAATATGGCTGGGATGCAACAGCGGGCCCAGAGATAAAAAAGGAAATATATCAGAACACCACCGTGTTTTAGAAGACAGAACGGAGACTGTGAACTATAAAGTTTGAGTGTACAGAAACTCCTGTTAAGGGTCTCCAGAAAGGTACACCTGTGTCTTTAAGGCTGAGAGAAAGGGATTTCATACAGATGACCCACGTCACAGAAATAGTATCATTATCATAATTCTTTTGTAGGCAACAGATGTAGTAACCATGGAGTTCCAGAAGCTATAAGCTGAGTAAACCTTTACTCATGCATTACTCTACCTGATGCTAATGGAAAGCTTCCTGCGCATCAACACTGTCTCATCACCTCCCATCCATGAGCTCACTTAATCCACGAAGTAAGCACTACTACTATCCCTGCTTTATTTCTAAGAAACCAAAGAACAGAGAGATTAAGTAACCTGCCCATAGTATAGGAAGTGATTAAACCAAAATTCAAACCAGGAGTTCAATCGTGATGCAATACTGCCTCCCTCACAAATGAATATTGATTTCCAAAACCACATGGCTGTGCATGGGTTGTACATGTACACATGTACATGCACACATATTTCTAGATGTTACATATGGATAAATAAACTCACCTATGATGATACATGTGCCTAGTATACAGACAGTACTGTGTACTCTGTACATAGCAAATACTCAAACATATTTATTTGACGCGAGTATGGAGAAAACTCCAGAATCACAATCAAGAGATCTGCATTCTAGTCTTTCTTCTGACACTGGGCAACCGTGTGATCTGGGGCCAGCTTACCTTTGGATAGAATATCAATATCTGTAGGTAAAAAGAACATAATGAATGCTCTACAGTCTTCTCAACACTAACATTCTGCCTTAAATCTGATGTATTTAGTACAGGGCGGGGGCCCAGGCGTGGCTGCTTCTTGGAAGCTTCTCAGGTGAGTCGAACGTGGCTCAAGGGAGCAGCCAGGATTTGGACCCAATCCCAGAGGGTGGTTCTGGGGCAAAGCTGAAGGGTCGTCCGGTTACCCTGGAGTCAGAAAATTTTGGGGCTAAATATCAGCGCTAACAGGTATGAGCTCCATGACCCTGCAAGTCTCTTGATGTCACCGAGCTTGGTCTTTATCTGTAAAATGAAGAAAGCTTGATACCTACTTAAACTAGCTGTTAGGACCAAATTTAAATGGAAAATACATGCTAGGCACCTGGTTTTCCCCAATAAATGTGAGGTGCTAGGGGCGCCTGGGTGGCTCAGAGGGTTAAAAGCCTCTGCCTTCAGCTCAGGTCATGATCCCAGGGTCCTGGGATCGAGCCCCACATCGGGCTCTCTGCTCTACGGGGAGCCTGCTTCCTCCTCTCTCTCTGTCTGCCTCTCTGCCTACTACTTGTGATCTCTGTCTGTCAAATAAATAAGTAAAATCCTTTAAAAAGAAAAAAAAAATGTTAGGTGCTAGGGATTGTATTGAGAGTGCTTCAGAGAAAAAAACGTTAAAAAATACACAGAACTGAACTCCGATATATAGAACACCAGCTAGGACTACACGTTGCTGGCAAACAGATCCAAACACTGACAGCAACAGCACAGTGAAGCTCGTAAAAGAAAGAGGCCGAAGCATAGGTCTGGACAGTACAGAGCACAGAGCAGAGAGTCTGGTGGTGACAGCATAGGTAAAGAGAAAGGTGTAAGCCATCCAGCGCACTCTGGTCATCATCATATCTGGCGGAAGAACCTCTAATTCAAAGAACAAAACACACCAAGAAGACCAAAGGTATTAGGCATGATTCTTCAAGCCTCAAAATAAATCTCCTCAAGTCCCTTACTATTTTAAAAAATCAAGTGCCAAGCTGAAAGACACTGAACATCACTTCTCTTTGCCACTCCCAGGGTAAGGAATCTGACCTTAGCCTCACTAGCCTCCCAGATTACTGCACCTGTGGAACGGGTCAGAATTTGATGGGGCCATGCTCTTGTTTCTATTTTCTGCCCCTCCTCAGGTTTCTGAGTCAGAGGTCACAGAAGACCCCACCATGCCACCATGCTTTTTTGCCAAACACCTGTCATCATTCATCCTAGTGAGGCTTCTATTGTATTGGTTTAATCAAATATGTACTATATTCTCCATTCAAATATGGAGGGGCCAGTGGCTCAATGTCAAAGGCAAACATGCTTTTTTAAAGTTATTTTTCCAGTAGAAAACACAGATCATAGTGATCTATTAGCTGTAAAATGAAGATATTACCCATGGGGAGGCTGCCGTGGGAAGCAGTGTGTTCTTACTGACACAGGAGTGAACACAGGCACTGGGCTGGGAATGCACGGACCGGGGTCCCAGGGTCCGGTTTCCCCACGACCCCAGGTGTAGACAGCAAGCTACCTAGCCTTTTGAATGTTAGTATAAACCTCTGGACTAGGGGATAGGGAAAACTTCTAAAATAAAATTTTTTAAAATAAACTTACTATTCTGGAGTAATTTTTAGACTCAGAGGAAGGCTGGGTTTTAGACTGAGAGCAGACTGAGAGGCACAGACCTGAGGATGGCCCTCGCTCAGGTGACAGCTTCTGCTAGCACAGCATGTTACCGGAACTGAGTGACCTCGGAGTTCCCTTGGGTCTCCGTTACTGTCCTCCATGTGTTCAGGGACCCACTCTGGGGCGCCATACCACGTGAAGCTGTCCCATCTCCCTAGTCTGGCTGCATGTCACGGGTCTTTTTTTTTTTTTGAAGATTTTATTTATTTGACAGAGAGGGAGAGATTACAAGTAGGCAGAGCAGCAGGCAGAGAGAGAGAGAGAGGGAAGCAGGCTCCCTGCTGAGCAGAGAGCCTGATACAGAGCTTGATCCCAGGACCCTGAGATCATTACCTGAGCCGAAGGCAGAGGCTTAACCCACTGAGCCACCCAGGTGCCCAATGTCAAGAGGTTTTAATTTGTAAAATGTAAAATGAAAAGGAGCTTTAGAATAGAATTAACTATTGTTTATGCATTAAATGAATTTATGCATTAAATGAATTCATGCATGTGAAGCACCAAGAGAGCTGCCTGAAATGTATTAAGCTCTAAATACTGTTTATGAGCATGATCATTACAAACATTTAGACTTATCCTACACTGTGATCAGTTCTAAGCGTCTTCAACATTTGCTTTGGATTCAGAATTCTACAGCTTCAGATTTTATTTTCTCTTTAACAAGTCAGCTTGACCACATCTTCATGAACATCTTGTTCTAACCAACTCAGTCAGCATGAGCAGCTCAGTCGAGGAGAGCAGGACAGGCAAGAAGAGACAGAGTGAAGGCAGAGGCACCTCCGGTTCACTTCATCACCAAACATCAATCTTGCGCCACAGAGAAACACAACCAAGGAACCCAAGAGGGGAAATTCAGGAGGGGATATTCCATAGAAACCAGCAAAGTCACAAATACTCATTTCCTGTTACGCAGTCTGTACACAGCCCAAGCACCATTAGGGGTAAGAAAAGATGATCTGTGGTGAAGGGGGGCAGGGAAGTGATGCCTGGCCTCATCCTCAGTGCACTGAGCTTGCTAAACGTGCCTGGGAGAAGGCTCCACCAGATCCGGGTTACTCATGCAACTCATCCTACTGATGCCAGGAAATCATGAATCAATGTCAATTGCTTTAGAGAATTTAGGAAGGAAAGGCGCTAGGGTAGAGCCTGTACTGAAAGAGACAAAACCTCTTGCTTCTCACAGCATAACATTTGACTAAGAAGTGTTGAGAAGTTTCTATGACCCAAGAGCCAGGGAGAACAGTGGGTTGTTTTTTAGTAGAGGCCAAAGTGTCCACTTAAGAGTACGTATGTCAAACCCATTAAATATAATGTAATGCTGGCAGACAAGAACTCCAATATGGGTGTGGGTGGGGGTTGGGCAGGGACGGGCGGGGAAAGGGACAAAGAGAAAAAGAGAGATGAGGGGGACAAATAGCTGAGCAGAGGCACAAGAAAGAGTAAATTCTTGGACGCCTGGGTGGCTCAGTTGGTTAAGCAGCTGCCTTCAGCTCAGGTCATGATCCTAGCGTCCTGGCTTGGCAGGGAGCCTGCTTCTCCCTCTGCCTCTGCCTACCTCTCTGTCTGCCTGTGCTCACTCTCGCTCCTCTCTCTCTGACAAATAAATAAATAAAATCTTTAAAAAATAATAATAATAATAATAATAATAATAAAAAAGAAAGAGTAAATTCTGTGCTTGTAATAAATAGCAATCTGTTTCAGCTTTCTGCATTATCTTCAGGAAAACCATATTAACAAATAAAATCCAGAAAACTCTGTTAAGTCTTTCCTGAAGCCAGTTACAGAATGCTTCTTGATCAAATTCGTATTTCAGACAGGTTCGAATTATTCCTTCTAAGTCTGGTAGCATAGTCTTTTGAGTCAAAGGTGAAGACGGCACCTGCCATTACAACTGCTGCCGGCTGCCTTCTGCTTTGTTTCCGGTGGCCAGACCCCAAGCGTACCGGTCACCTCCCAACCAGCTCCTCGCTGTACGTGACCATGGGAATAGAGTTCTGGCTAAAAGAGGTAAGAAGCTACTACACACATACACAGAATAAAGTTGGACGTCCTTCCTCATACCATACAAAAAAATTAACCCAAAATGGATCATAAACCCAACAATGCACTGAAACTACAAAACATTTTAGAAGAAAATATGAGAGTAAATCTTTGTGATTCTGGGTCAGGCAAAGCCTTCTTCGATCTGACACTGAAAGTATAAGCAACAAAAGAATCAGTATATTGAACTTTATCAAAGTTAAAAAAATCGGTGCTTCAACAGACACCGTGAAGAAAATGAAAAAGGAAACTCAGAGAATGAAAGAATACATTTGTAAATCATATATCTGATAGGGACTTGTATTTAGAATATATAGAAATTCTCACAACTCAGTAATAAAGAGACAAATAACCCAGTTAAAAATAGGTAAAGAATCTGAATAGCAGTTTTCCAAAAAAGATATTCAAATGGCCAAGACGCACATGAAAAGATGCTCAACACCAGCATTCACCGGGAAACTACAAATCAAAACCACAATGAGATTCCATTTCACAGCCACTAGAATGGCTACAATAATTAACTAAAAAAAAAAAAAAAAAAAGAGAGGTGCCTGGGTGGCTCAGTGGGTTAAAGCCTCTGCCTTTAGCTCAGGTCATCATCCCAGGGTCCTGGGATCGAGCCCCACATCAGGCTCTCTGCTCAGCAGGGAGCCTGCTTCCCCCTCTCTCTGCCTGCCTCTCTGCTTACTTGTGATCTCTGTCTGTCAAATAAATAAATAAAATCTTTAAAAAAATATATATGTACATATATATGTATATATATATATATATATATAAAAGAGAGAGAATAACAAGTGTTGGTAATGATTTATCCAGAAATTAGAACCTTCACGCCCTTCTAGTATGAATATAAAACAGTACTGACGGTTACTCAAACAATAAACATAGAGCTACCGTGTGACTCAGCAATTCTACTCCAAGGAATAGTGGCATGAAAAGAAAAATCCTGTGTCCATACACGAATGTTCATATCAGCATTATTCTTAATAGCTAAAATGCAGAAAATGATCCAAATGTCTATCATCTGATAAGCAGATAAATAAAATGTGGCATTTGAATGGGGTATTTGACAGTAAAAAGGAAGACAGTACATGATACCCTGATTTATAATGAGTATATATGTTTGGTCTTCTTACCCATTTCTGGCGTAGAGCTCCTAAAACCCTCGGAATTTCCTTACTGAGGAGAGTGAATGAGAAAGGGGTCTTTGTTATGTTAATGAGGTGACTGTGGAAAGCAACTAAGGTTGGGGGCTGGCTGCCAACGACAGGACATGATCACGTGAACAGAGGGTTAGAACTTTCACTCCCCTCCCTGCTGACCAAGGAAAGGGGCTGGAGGGTGAATCATTTGCCAGTGGCCAATGACTTAATCAATCAGGCCCGTGTACTGAAGCCTCCAGGTAACACAGAAGGACGGGCTTAAGGAGCTTCCAGGCTGGTGGATAGGGCTGGGAGAGCGCAGGCCTCACGAGGGGAAGGAAGCCTCACAGGGCCTTGCCTTGTGCATCTCCTCCATCTAGCTGTTCCTGGATGATACCCTTTTATAATAAACAGACGACCTAGGAAGTAAAAATGTTTTTCTGAGTTCTAGTAGCCGCTCTAGCAAATTAAATGAACCCAAGCAGGGGGTCACGGAAACCTCTGACTTGCAGTCAGTCAGTCAAACCTGGGCTTAGCCTGTGTTTGCTGCTGTCTCCAGGTAGACTGTGTCAGAATTGAGTTGAATGGGAGGACACCCGACTGGTGTCCACGAATTGCATGTGGTATGTGTGGAAACAATCCCTCCGCACACTGGAATTAGGTCCAGGAACCCATTTAAGTAGATATATGCTCACATGGACGAGCCCAGAAACATGATAAGTCAAAGAAGCCAGTCACAAAAAGTCACATATTATATAATTCTGTTTATATGAAATATCCAGAAAAGGCAAATCTATAGAAAAAGAAAGTAGATTAGTGGTTGCTCAGGGCTCGGTTGTGGGGGAGCTGAGGGAACATGGGAAATTACTGCAAATGGATTCGGATTTCTTTTTGGGCTGAAAATACTCTAAAAGTGATTGTGGTAATAACTGCGTAAGTGTGAATGTACTAAAATCCATTTAATTATACACTTTAAATGCATGGAGTACATGGTGTGCAGATTATAATTTCATATTCAGTTTTACATATATGAATATACACGCACATATTTATACATATGAAATTACTAATTGGTGCTTTGGGAGAAGCCCTTTAAAAGGCAACAGACTTGCTTGGCTTATTCTTTTGCCTTTTTAAAAAACTGAACTTTGTTTTTTAGCAAAGGTAAAATGTATGTATCATAAAATAAAGAGATCTTAAATGAATAATGTAAGTGCTTTGATACATGTAGGCATTTGTGTTTCATCCTAATTAGGATACAGACTATTTCTATCTTTCCATGTGCCCTTTTGTCAATTCCACCCCTCAAAGGCACTGTTTTCATTTAAAAAAAAAAAAAAGATTTATTTTAGAGAGAGAGGGGGTACATGAGCAGGTGGGGGGCTGAGGGAGAGGGAAAGGATCTCAAGCAGACTCCCTGCACAGCCTGGACCCCCCCATGCGGGGCTCCATCCCACGACCCTGAGATCACGACCTGAGCTGAAATCAGGAGTGGGCTGCTCAACCAACTGAGCCACCCAGGTGCCCCAGAACTGTTTTGTTTTCTAGTGCCATTTTTTTTTTTTAAAGAATTTTATTTATTTGACAGAGAGAGAGAACATAAGCAGGAGGAGCAGCAGGCAGAGGGTGAGGGAAAAGGAGGCTCCTTGCTGAGCAGAGAGCCGAATGCGGGACTCGATCCCAGGACCCTGGCTGGGATGGGATCATGACCTGAGCCTAAGGCAGACACTCAACTGACTGAGCCTCCCAGGCACCCCATGTTTTCTAGCACCATTGATTAGTTTTGCCTTTTCTTAAAATTCACGTAAGTGGAATCATACCACAGGTACGATTTTTAACTACACAGTATGTTTTTGAGATTCATCTATGTTGCTGCATTTATCAGTTCTTTGTTTTTATTGCTAATTAGAATTCCATTTTATCAATATTGTTTATTTATCCATCTTCCTATTAATGAGTATGTGGGTTATTCCTAATTTTGAGCTATTATCACTAAAGATGCTGTAAATATTCTTATACTATTCCTTTTTGAACATATGTTTTCATTCCACTTGGGTAAATATCTATAAGTTGAATCGCTAGATCATAGGATAGGGTAGGTGAATTTTTGAAGAAACAGGCAAAAACACTCCAAAGTGGTCATACCATTCCACACTCCCCTAAACAACAGTATGAGAAGGTGCTAATTTACATTCTCACCAATATTTGGTGTTGCTGGTTTTAAACATTTTAGTCATTCTAGTGGGTGTGAAATGAATCTCATTGTGGTCTTAGTTTGCATTTCCCTAATGACGAATACCATTGAGCACTTTCATGTATGCTTACTGACTGTCTATATTCAGCTGACTCTTGAACCATGCAGGGATTGGTATACCCACTGTCTTTGTGTTGATAAATTTTTGACACCCCTCTCCCCAAGTTTAACAACTAATAGCCTACAGTTGTCCAGAGACCTTACCATAACGTAGACAGTCGATGAACACATATTTTGTATGTGTGTACTATATACTGTGTTCTTACAATAAAGTAAGCTAGAGAAAATGTTAAGAAAAATCATTAAAAAAATACAGTGCTGTATTTGGCTGTCATAAGATTATAAAATATTCCTTTTCTTATAGAAATTTTACCATTTTAACTTTTACATTCTGGTTTATAAAGGATCTTAAAACAACTTTTGTGTATGGTGTAAAGTAGGAGTTAAGTTTTTAAAATATGTATGCCTACTGTTACAGAAATATTTACTAAAAATATTTCCTCTTCTGCATTTAATTGAATAGGCATGTTTATTAAAATTCAACTAACATCAATATGTGGGGGGCTAAATCTGAAATTGTTGCATCAATCTACGTTTCTGCCTGTACGCCAATACCACACCATCTGAATTACTGGGCCTTTGCAAGAAGTCTTGAAATCAAGTGTGAATCTTCCAACTATGTTCTTCTTACACAAATCAACTTTTAGGGGAAAGTGATAGCTGAACAATAGTGGGTTTAACAATCCATGGACATGATTTCTGTCTTCTTACTTAGATCACCTTTAATTTTTTTCAGCACTGTTTTGTAGTTTTCAGCATGGAAATTTTTTCATACCTACCATTAAATTTATTTCTCAGTATTTTTTGTTTCATGCTATTCTAAATAAACTGTTTTCTAAATTTTATTTTTTGAATGGTTTGCTCCTAGTATATAGCAATATAATCAACTTGTTTCCTGTAACTTTACTAAATTAACCCATCACTTCTAAGAGTTGAACACTTAAAATTTTCTATGTAAATAATGATTTCATCTGCAAATGAAGGCAGATTTACTTCTTCCTTCCCGATCTTTAGCATTGCTTCTTTTTCTTATCCTACTGCTCTGACTAGGCCTTCCAGTACAACACCGAACACAAATGGTGAAAGCAGGCAAAACGATTTATCCTGCTTGGGGTTTGCTGAAATTTTAGGACCTATATGTTTTCCACCAAAGCTGGGACACTTTATCATTTCTTCAATTTTTTTCTGTTCAAATCTCTGTCCTTTCCTTCAGGGAGTCCAATTACATGTTTCAGACTGACTCATATTGTTTCACATTCCTGAGTTTTAAATTTTTAAGTCTTTTTTCCCCATGCTCTTCAGATTTGACCAATTCTATTAATTTGTTTTTATATATATATATTGACTCTTCCTTTTGCTTCCGTAATTTGCTATTAAGTCCCATCTAATAAAACATACACTTCAAAGACTGCAGTTTTTCCTGCCTAGAATTTTTAGTTCCTTTCTTTCTGCTAAATTTCCCATTCTGTTCTTTCATTATGGCCATGTTTTCCTTTAAGGTCTTGAACCTGTTAATAAAAGTTGCTTTAGATTGTCTGTTAATTACAACATCTGGCTCATCTCAGAGTTTCCAGTAAAACATTTTCATGTTTCTCCACATCTCCAATAACTTTTTTATTGTACATGGGCCAAGAATATAATTTGCTATAATAAGTAAGAGTAAATAAATGATATTTAAACACAAAATATAAAAGCTACTAAAAGAAATGAAAGAGCTCTATACATAGCCACATAGTGTCTCAATATACTAAATTTAAAAATCCAAGCTTCAAGACAGTATATACATATAACAGTGTGATCCAAGTTTTTAACTTTTTATTTTGAGGTAACTCTGCAGCTGTAAAATCCCATATATTCTTTACCCAGTTTATATCTTGCATACCTATAGCACAGTAGCATAATCAGGAAATTGACATTGATATACTCCACAGATCTTATTTCAATTTCACCAGTTTTATAGGCAGTTGTGTGTGTTTAAGTTCTAAACAATTTTAGCATACCTATATTCAAGTGATCCCCACCACAGTCAAGATACAGACACTTCTATCACAAATTTCCCTGATGCTACCCTTTCTGGAAATATGATCCATTTTTATGAAGGGAAAAATATTAAAACAGCAGAGAAATGCAGAGAAAAAAATCAATATGGAAAGTTATTCATACACTGATAAGTTTTAGAGCATAAGAATATAGGGAGGAGAAATGCTTTTCTTCTTTATGGGCTGCTATAATGTTTGATTTTTTTTTTTAGAATGAACATGCATCATTTTTAATATAAAAAATAAAATCTGGAAAATAAACATAACATGGAAATATCTGGTTATAAGTACAGCACAGTGAACAAACAGATAAAGATAGAAGCTGAAAGAAGAACCATGATACTGAAGTACATCAAATAAGAGAAACTATTTAGAAATCTAGTTTCCTATTATTAGCATACTATCTCCAAATTATGTTCCTTTATTTTAGTAAGAACTGGTCACTTTTAATACTAGGAAGAGATTTCAAAAGGAAAAAAAAAAAAAACTTCAAAAATTTTGCAGAAACCTGGGGCGCCTGGGTGGCTCAGTGGGTAAAAGCCTCTACCTTCGGCTCGGGTCGTGATCCCAGGGTCCTGGGATCGAGCCCTGCGTTGGGCTCTCTGCTCGCCAGGGAGCCTGTTTCCTCCTCTCTCTCTCTGCCTGCCTCTCTGCCTACTTGTGATCTCTGTCTGTCAAATAAATAAATAAAAATTAAAAAAAAATTTTGCAGAAACCTTAAATGTCACAATAAATGGAGTTACAGTACTTATTAATAAGATAAGGATTAGGGGACAATTAGACACTTAATAAATATCACTTAGTAAGAGTTTCCCGAGTATAATTTTAATATTCTTTCCAAAAAATCACATTACAGTATTACATTATTCCTTTAATGCTGGGCCAAAACTGTTAGCATGTGGTACAGACTCAGAATAATTTAGAGAAGAGCTTTCTGATGGTCAGTTTTCCAAAGATGAAATGGATTGTCCCAGGAGGTTAATGAGTTCTCCATCATTAGTAATCAGAAGTCAAACAGAAGCAAAATGCTTATTTGTAGAGCCAGAAAGCCTGAGATCAAGTTCTGTTCTCCTGTATAAATTTTGGGAAACATGCTAAATCTGTCCCATCCTTTGTAAAGGAAATGACATAAGAGTGCTTTCTACATGGTAGAAGTACTAGTTAAGTAACACTATTATTGGAGGATAATGCAAAGGATACTGGGTTGAAACCCTAACACAAGTTATTTATGTGGTGCTACATCCCTAGTTGCTAGAAACACTATGAAGAAAAGCGAAATGACTTTGACTGCTAATGTTAAAGTGCTATCAAATGCCTATCGTTGGAGCATATTTAACCTTCCTTCCTAGAACAAGCCTCGGGTAGGCAGCTGAATGTCATTTAAAATCCAGCACACACAGTAGGAACTTGACAGCAAGCTCCTGAGGGGATCTCCAAAACGACGAAGTAAAGACCCAGGCTCTGCGACAGGATTCACTGCTACCCAACATAACTATGCTGCACTTGCAATTCCTGATTTATTAAGGTTCTTCTAAAAGATTTTATTTATTTATTTGAGAGGGGGTTGGCGAGCAAGCAAGCCTGAGGGGGAAGGTCAGAGGGAGATGCAGACTCCCCGCTGAGCAGGAAGCTTGATGCAGGACTCGATCCCAGGACCCTAGGATCATGATCTGATCCGAAGGCAGACCCTTAACCGACTGAGCCACCCAGGCACCTCAAATTCCTGATTTTTAGAATGGAGGTTTGGGACAGTCAGACTAAAATAGCTATTAAAAGTTCAGTTTGAGTACTGTAATAGATTTCCAAGATAACAGACCTTATTGCAATTATGTGCAAATCTACCCACTGAGCAAAACCCTTAACGACAATATCAATTCTCCATCATTTTGCAAATCCCCTTTCTCTTACAATCTTGACTGGACTATATACAAAATCGCTAAATCTTAAGACATCCATAATTACGAGTTCAGAAGAAAAGAAGGAATCTCATAGTTCAATCATGAACACTTTCAGATTTTTAAATATCCTAAAATTACAAATATTTACTAATTTACCTAAATAAATGAGAGCTGTTAAAGTAGAAAGAAATGGCTGTGTAGTTGTTCAAATAAATTTTTATAGGTTGACTGATGGAAGAGCACTTTTACTTTTACTTAATCCTTGCTGCCCAAGAGTCTGGAGTCTTAGTATTAGAAAATCTTATGTGGGTTACAGTTTAAGTCACTACTGTACTTTAAACACTAGACTAAATCAAATTTCCTTCTGTTTCTGCTCATACACTCCCATTTGTTTCTTAGGACCCACAGATTTTTAACAGAATATAAAATACAGTAATAGCAACACACCTATTCACTGAAAGAGACAAAAAAAACCCACACACAGTTTTTACTGCTATATATGATTACTAGACAATCTCCTTTACACATAAAATTACTCGCCCAGAAAAAGATCTTTTCAAGCTGACATTTTAATTAAAATGGATGCTTCTGTCTTCTTGAGCCTGCCTCCCCAAATAGAGAACTTGGGATATTTATAATTCTTTTCCTTACACACCTGCACCACACTGTATGCTTCAATAACAAGGTGACTATCAAAATACAAAAGATTTAATACAGTCATAATCACTATTATTCTTTAGGCCAAGTGTTTTGGCAGATCCTGACTCTAGATTCTGAGAATAAATGGGGAATTCTGCATATAAATTTTCTGGTAAATCATTATTGTATTTAAAATATTTTTTTTAAAATGTAATGAAGAGCTTAATAAAATCCAGCAGTTTAACACTCCCTAGCAACAAACACAGGAAATTGTGTTTTCCCATGCAAAGTGCACAAACATGGCCATGATCCTTTTCAGGTTAAGAGACAGAAATTGGGAAGACCAAGCTCCTGAATATTTTCATAGCTACTGCTCCTAAAAAGTGGTGCCTCTTGCAAGAAAAGGATAGAACAAAGATCTTAATGTTGCGGGTCTGAAAGATATCCACATCAAAACCAGGTATAGTGGTCCTAACCTAAGCAGCTGGCAAACCGCAGGACGGATGTGGGCACTCTTCTGCCTAATAAAATCTGAATCAAACACTTTGCATCTGATTCTCCATGTGAGCTTTTATGCAAACTTCTAAAGTGCAAGGAATCCTGGGGTGGAAGAGCTATTCTGAGAGATTTCACATAGTTCATGTAATTAGGGAAACCACTTCCTTTGATTGTAAGTGTTCAAAACAGCTGAATTTCTCCTATCAAAGGCACTCTGTGATTTGGGTCACCTCTTTTACTTTCTCTTTCATGTTTCTCAGGATGAGAGGTGAAGCTGGAGAGCACATTATTTAGGGGAAAAAGAGATCTTGCTTTTTGTTTTAGGGATTGAACTTACACTATTCAAAAGACTGTCATTTAGAATCTTCCTTTCTTTCTCACCCTCTCTTTCCTTTTCCACCAAGGCTCTTCGGTAGAACACAATCCAAAATGCCAATTTAAGGCTGATGGAAATGATCATATTGTGTGTAGAAGAATTCTAATTTTCATGTTTGGGTTTAAAATGGAATTAGGAAGAATGGTAGTCTCCAGGATCTTGATCTCCATATTATGATTTTTTGTTGTTGTAATGGTGGAATAAGAGAGAAAGACAAGGACAGAGAGAGAGAACTGGAAAAAGGAGCCTTCTCTCCCCACTCCCCTTCCTCCCATAAAAAGCACAAGTCACCAGCAGCAAAGATGGTAAAAGAAACTACCATCCTGTTCTTTTCCTGTATTGCTGCAGTATCCTTTTTCCCTAAAAGTGGAACACAAGCTTATTCAGTGAGGAGGTTCATGCTGCTTTGCTATAGATAATCTTAGCACTGACGCCGATAAGGTATTCAGTTCGACTTCTAAAATATCTTGGTCAGTTTAGCACAGTTAGGATTGTCAGTGAATATACAAACTAAAAGGTAGAAAATAATTTGCCACTTACCACTGCGATGCCCATATTTCTACTGAATCTAAAGATGAACAATAATGTATGTACTACAATCTCTAAAATTTTAGTTAATTTAAATGTCAGTTATTTAAAACTCTGGATGGTTAATAAAAACTAGTGATGTTGTCAGTCACATCAAGGAAAAAGGGTTTTGAGCCATATGAATTAAATATGACAAATTTCTCCAGAGTGACAGTAATACCACTTGCCTTCATTATATTTGATCCTTACAATTCAAGAGAAACATAACTAAGCAGGATTATCCCCATTTTATAGATGAAGAAACTAAGTTCCAGAGTTAGCTAACTTGCCCTACAGCCCAGTCAATAAGAGCAAAGTAGAAGAAGCTCTAAAAGTTTAAACAGAGAAGAACAGGGCATGGTCTGCATTGTTCAGGATCCTAAATTTCTCTTACCATAGTCTAAAAAAAAAAAAAAAATCACACCAGCTTCTCCAGCAAATACATCACTTTAATTCAGAGTAAGCCAAATACAAAGTGTGCTCCAGGGAAGCCATAGTTTCCTCATCATCTACTTAACACTTTCCAGCGTCTATGTCTAAGATGCTGCATTCCCATCGCCTGGCTCATCGCTGTCATCTGTTGAATTCTTTTCAGGTTCTTGATCTTATTGTACCTTTCAACATCAATTATTTCTTCTACTATCATACTGAGTCAGGTGCTACCTAAATTATTAATATAAGTGTTGAAGAGGACATGAATAAACTTATTTAATTCTACGAGGATTAGGCGTTCTCCACGTACTTGTTAGAGTGGGTACACATTCACCTAATTTGTACACGGAAACCTTATTTCGGTATTTTTACTACAGCACCAGATGCACTTGGCCTTCCACATAGTGTTCCATCCTCTTTGTTCCTATCACTATTATAATCCTAAGCATGTCTCTGAGCCAGGATGTACTGAGCACTTGCTGTATGCCAAGCACTGCATCGAAAACATAGATTTGCCCGAAGGTACTCTGAGGTAGGTGCTGGTAGTGTCCTTCCAAGAGACCTGAGGACACAGGGCACAAAGAGCTCGTCTAAGGACTATGCTAGTCAAGTGGCTATGTGAGGGATTCCAGATTCTGACTCCGGAACCCACACCTCAGTCCACTGCCTGTGTGCGGAAGGTGTTTGTTGACAAGTTTTCTCTCTCCAGGTTCCGCTGTAAGATCCCCCCAACATCTTGCACAGTTCTGGCACAGATTATTAATTCCTTAGTAAATGGCTTTTGAAGTAAGGTGAAATCACAGCACAGTAAGGATGGAGAGGGCGCTACAGCCTAAATAAAAGGTTTAAAAAGGGCATCACAGCCGTCTCCAAATAATCTGAGGGCTGCCAGGCAGAAGATGTACCGGACTCAATCCACGCAGCACAGGTGGTAAGACAGTACTAGAATCAGCGGACCAAGTTAAAGGGTAGCAAATTCTCACTAAAACCAGCTAAGGCCTTTAAAAGAGAACAACACTAAAGAAAAGGAAAGGGAAAAAAGGTGCCTTGGTTTAAGGTTCCTATTATCAGTGATATTTAAAGTGTCCAGATGACCAGGCAAGGGAGAAAATAACCACATTTGGTTAGGGTAGACCAGTGGTTCCTCCTCAACACCAGTCCACTAACCTGCTGCATCAGGGCTAAATGTTTCTTACACACACACACACACACACACACACACACGCCCACTTAGGCTCTGCTGTGGAACTGCTAAATCAGAATCGTGCAAGCAGGACCAAGCTACAAGCATGTTAACAAGTCTACCAGGTCATCCTGCTGTGCGGCCAAAGTTAGGAAGACCGGACTTGTGAGGTTCTTTTCAACCTTAAGCTCTAATTTTATGAAGATGTGCTTTCATTTGTCTCTTCACTGTATAATCACTGCGGTTATACTTCTGAAGCACACAGACGTTACGGCCCCTGACTGACTCTCACGGTTTACACCAACTCTCCTTTCACTTTGTCCTTTCTGTGAACACTGACTGCGAGAGCTTTTTCCAGGAAGTCAGCGTCCACTTGGACTTTCCAGTTGCGCGTCATCTTTCTCCATGTGACCCAATCTGTTTTCAGATCCGAACTACTTTTGTGACCATGCACAAAAACAATGACCTCAGCTCTCTGGGTGAGGAACTCTGAGAAGTTTATATCATTTTGCGATGGTCTCCTAAAATTTAGAAGTTACAATACAAAATATGTATTCTTCACCATACTTCCTCCTCTTAGAATATACCAATAGTTAGGTAAAGCATTCAAAAATAATGTTCCCGGGCCGCGTGGGTGGCTCAGTCGGTTAAGTGTGAGGCTGTTGATTTGGCTCGGGTTAGGATCTCAGGGTTGTGAGACCTGCTGGAGTGGGGCTCTGCATTTAGTGAAATCTGCTTTTCTCCCTCTCTCCCTTTACCCGCCCTCACTGTCCTCTCTCTCAGATAAATAAATCTTTAAAATAATAATAATAATAATGTCCCTTAAATTTCATCACCTTCATACTAAAACCTTACTGAGGACTCTATTGAAATGAGCCACAGTTTTTCATCAATAAATATTTCTGAGTGCCTACTATGTGTGAAGTGCCATTGGTTGGTGGAAATGGAAGACACGAAAAGCAATTCACGGTGCATATTCCTAACATATGTCTAAAGCTTACTACGTGGGAGGCACTGTGCTAAATACTTCCTGGCCATGTTCCCTTTCAGTTCCTTTAACAAGCATATGAGATCTACCAATGTTCTCTCCAGCTTGCAAATGAAGAAAGTGAGACTTGGTGGTACAGTCATGTGCCCTGGGTCACTAAGCGGGTAAGTGGGACAGCTGCGAGGACTCTACACCAGGATGACCACTTTCAAGCCTGAGTTTCTGTCCACCGCAGTACACAGAGTCCTCCTCCCAACCACACCACTCCACATCCGGATGAGAGAAGGGGAAAGGCTCACAAAAGCAGCCCAAGACAAGGGCTCCCCTGAGGTGTAAAAAGAGTTCTGTGAAAACACAGAAGGAAAACTGAACTTTCCAGGAGGAGGCAGTGGAGAACGTTCTGTCCTCTCCTGAAGCTGATGCATAGCCTGCAGGAGGGGAAGGTAGCAGGAGAGGGTTAAAATTCTGTTAAAGGGCCTAATGTCACATTAAGGGGTTAGAACTTATTCTATGGGTAACGGAGAACTATCAAAAGCTTCTGTTGCAGAAATGGCATGCTCTGATCTGTTTTTCTTTTCTTTTTTTTTTCTTTTATTTTAAATTTGGTATCCATATGGCAGATGGATCAGAAAGGGAAGATAGCCAGATGCTGTAAGAAGATAATAATGACTTGAATTAAGAGAAGCAGAGATGGAGAGAAGAGAGCACCAATTCCCAAAACAAACAAACAAAATCCTTTCCACTGTCAAGAAAATGTACAGGGTTGGGAATACAGCTGGACAAACCCATTTCCTCGGGAGCTCTGTCCTCCCATTGCAGGGACTTGGTTTTGGAACGCATTCATTGGAGAGAATCCCCCTAGGGAGGGCTGGGGGTGACATGGGGCTGTCTCTAGGAAATGGAGGGTTTAGAATCGGTCTTGGTTGCAAACTACTCTCGACACAGAGGAGGACATGAAACCACGTCAGTCCAGTTAGCTGCCATCCTTACCACTGCTTCTATTAGTTCTTAAAACTTGCTCCTTTCCCAAACGGTTGCTTTGCAATAAATCCAGAGACCAGCCGAGGGTCCACAACACCGAGCACATCCGAGCAGACCCTCAGGGGACCTGCCTCCCACTGTCCTACTGTCATCCTTCTGTCCACTTGATTTTTTGAGATTTATTTATTTGTGGTTAAAATACCTTCTGTCATTAAGAATATCTAAATGCCACATCACTTCCTAGCTGAAATGATAGATTCTGCCCGGCTACGGTTGTTAATTGATACTCATTTTGAAATGTGTTTTTCTTTTCATTGACAATTCTGAAAACAACAATTTGTATATGTGACTGGTTTAACGGTTCTCATCTCTAGACAGTTTATTTTTCACTCCACCTCAAAATGAAATTGTTGAATTCCTAAGCAACTCTTTCCCCATCTCCATCACACTGGGTATCCATGGCAACATGTCCTGAAGAACTGGTACACTGTGGCATTTCATTGTTTAATGGAGCACCTAATGTCAATTACTATACACGGAACTTTATATGTGTCTGTGTTACTTAATCTCCTTCATATTCTATAAGGCACATAGGAGAGCCTCTGAATTCCCCGGAGACAATGCATTATCCCCTCTAGCGGGTAAAAGCCAGAGCAGAAAAACAGAATGAGTGTATGCACAAGGATGATTTAAGATCTTTGGACTGCTGCTGCTCTGCTGTTTTCACCAAGTTAGAAGACACAGCCAAGGGTTTTATCCAGGCAGACAAAAAACTCTGCACAAATGCCGCTACTATGTGAAGTAATTATAATCCCTAAGAAATTATATGCACGTTGTTTCCAAAATTGCTCAGGGACGAGTCAAAATCTCAAACAGGATTCTTATTTTAGTCATTACCACATTTCAATAGAATTTCCACAGATTCTAAAATCTTGTCAAACACTGGATCCTGGTGTGGTTGAAGTTTTTGTCCTACACTGATACAATGATATTCTAGTGATGGTAACAACTGTCCGCCTGACTGTCCCTCTCACACTGCCGATCTCATTTCACCTACCAGACAGTCCAGGACAGAAATGCAAGGCCCACCCTGGGCAGAGCACTCTCCTGGCTGGGTGTTCAGCGCCCGTCCCAGTCCCATCACGCCCTCACCGGGCACCACAACAACTCGAAAACTTTGGATGGGATCCAACACATTCTCCTGTCATATGCTGTTCTGCTCCTTAGTGAAGGTGTATTTAAATTTCCAACTGGAAAGATTCTCATCATTTTTACCATTCTATTTTTTTAACCCTCTCATCTTACAAAGGGGTACCAGATTGGTAAAGGGACACCTTCCAGAATCTAGGACAAAACTGTGAATGCTACTTTCTAGTCAACAGCATAGAAATACTAGGCTCATGACGCTTTGTGTGTGTGTGTGTGTTTTATATATAGTAACAGATTAAGTGGATAGCATCTCAGAACCGTTTTTCATGGGGGGACCTAGGGGGCTCGGTCGGTTGGGCATCTAGCTCTTGATTTGGGCTCGGGCCATGACCTCAGGGGTGCTGGGGTTGAGCCCCACATGCACTCCATGCTCAGCGGAGTGTCTGCTTGAGATTCTCTCCATCTGCCCCTGCTCCCACTCACACTCTTTCTATACTAAATAAATAAATCTTTTTTTAAAAACCCAGTTCTGGGGCGCCTGGGTGGCTCAGTGGGTTAAGCCGCTGCCTTCGGCTCAGGTCATGGTCTCAGGGTCCTGGGATCAAGTCCCGCATCGGGCTCTCTGCTCAGCGGGGAGCCTGCTTCCCTCTCTCTCTCTCTGCCTGCCTCTCCAACTACTTGTGATTTCTCTCTGTCAAATAAATAAATAAATAAAATCTTTAAAAAAAAAAAAACAAAAACCCAGTTCTTCGTTAAGCAAATATATATTGTCTATAAGATGCTTTCTTGGGGGGAAGAAACAGTGATATACTATGGACATTTTTCCAGGTCAGTAAATATGGATCAGGATTGCTATTTTCCTTACCGGCTTAATTTTCATTAAATGAGAATACCAGAACTGATTTACCTGGTCCTCTGTTGAACATCTCAGTAGCATCTAATGTTTCATGGCTATAAAAACAACACTGTACATTTACACATTTATCAAAGGCACCTGTTTACCCATAACCTTTGGATATGTTCTTAGTTGTGAAATGCCTAGTCATAAAGTATGCACGTTTTGATACACAATGCAAAGAGGCACATTAGAGTATATCAAGGTATCCTTCTACTTAAAATTTAAGAGACTATCCATTTCCCTAGACCTCACCAGTAGTGAGAATTTGCGTTAGTTTTTATCTTTAGCAACAGTGAACAATCTATCTTTTTGTGAAATGTCTCTTCATGTCCTTTTTATATTAGCATATTTGGCCCTAAGTTCTTGACTCCACTTATATAGGTTTCAAATCTAATTTCTAATTATGTATAAATTTGTAAGAGCAGTTTCAGCTTAATTTTAATAGGTCAAATACAGATAAATCACGTAATTAAAGTTTCACTTCAAAATACTCCCAGATCCCTTAAAGAAAGCATTTGTGAAAGTACAAATGTAACAGTTATGAACATAAAACCCACTGCAGAGACCTGGGCTCCAATCCCGGCTCTGCTACCCAGCACCAATGATAGGACACAAGTTATTTCATTCCCTATGTCTCAGTGTTATCATATGTAAATCTGGCAATAATGCTATTTCATGGATTCTAAGATGTACACTCATTTCCCCAGGTACTAGCATTAAGGTTGTATTACAATGCGTGTCCCCTTGTAACTTTAACGGGCAGCCTTTTCTCTTTCATCGTGGTGCATGGAGTAAGGGCTCATTTTAAATGAAAAGCATCTTAGATTTGATGACTTAGATTTGATGAGACATGGTAGTACCAACCTTGCAGGGCTCTGGTCAGGATGAAATGAAATGGGGCAGCTATGAGCTTAGCATAACAAACACTCCAGGAATGTCACTAATTATTGATACAATGTTACATATCCCTATAAGTTTGTTTTTCATGTTTAAGATTTCTAAAATTGAGTTGAAGAATGTTTCTTAGTTCCTGGAGTCCCATTTTACTGCAAAACAGTCAAAAGTTCTTCATTTCAAAACTATCACAGATAAAACCAGTGCTAGTGTAATAATGTACGTTAAAAGGAATTCTACTTGAGCAGGACGTGATCTATTATTTTGCTCTCTTAGGAAAGAATCAGCTCAATAATATTCCAAAATCATGATCTCAAACAGTGGCCAAAGAGTTATGGGAAAAACTACTGCAAAGAACAGTGTGGAGATTTTCCATTCAAGTCAGCGTAACCATAATGCTTCCCACCTGCAGCTCTGTCACAGGATCTTCTGCAGACATACCACCCCACACAAGGCTGCTTCTTGGGACTTTCAAGCAAGAAATGCTGGGCAGGGCCTCAAGCAGGAGGGTGAGACATACCAAGTACTAAGGGGAAACTAATGCTCTCTTGCTCTTTCAATAATTTTCATGAATTTTTTTTTGCCACAAGATGCACTCACTGAATCCCTCATAGGAGTCAACAGGAAATGTATAACCAGGGGTGGAAAGGTTTCCATGAGCTGAGAGCTTCAGCTGACAGAGAACCAAGAGGGTCCGGGTTCAAGTTCCAGACCTACCCCTCACGGCATGTCTTTGAGCAGTAAGATCACTTCTCTACATTTCTTCACCTGTGTGTAGGTCACAATACCTAACTTGCTAAGCTGTTACCTACTGACAGAGTGCTGGTAAATGGGAAAAGTTTAACAAAGGATTTTGAGTATTACTAGTTGTTACGTGCAAATTGTGGGGCTTCTGGTTTCATCTGTTACTTCTTTTGCCCTACCTAATTTGGGATAAATTTTGCTAACATTGCATTCCAAATCAATATATACATTTCTGGGATGAGAACCTTCCTCCCCGTACCCGTCTCTTTTAGAAATTGGGCAATTTTTTTAAACAGGCTTCCCAAGAAAAAGGGTCTGGTTTGTTTACAAAAAGTGTACATTTTAGCTTTTTCTCCTATTCATACAAGTTTTCATCATTTTTCTTCCCCATCAAGAACTCTTCAAAATATAAACATGCTTACTTTTAGTTGGGGTATTAAATTTGAAAGACCCTAATTCTAAAGGTTATCTTTTTAATGGAATCCTCAGAAAAGCAAAATTCTGCTTTTAAGCAAATTATTTAAAAAATATTTTTCTTCTCTTTCCTCCATTTTGAATAGCAGAACAAGTCTTAAAAGAAAGGGTGAAAGAGTAGTAAATCGTTAAATTATTTAACTGTGAAAAGAATATTTAAATGAGGTAGAAACAGACGCCTGGGTGGCTCAGTTGCTTAAGCGTCTGCCTTCGGCTCAGATCATGGTCCCAGGGTTCTGGGATCAAGCCCTGCATCGGTCTTTCTGCTCAGCTGGGAGCCTGCTTCTCCCTCTCCATCAGTGATCTCTCTCACTTTCACTCTCCCTCAAATAAATAAATAAAATCTTAAAAAAAAATAGCAAAAGAAGCAGGAAGTGGAATGCAGGAATAGGAGTTCATAATCAGTGTACGTCCATCCATCCACCTTTTCGTTCTTTCGTAGGCTCGCTGAGGTCATCAGAGGGAAATGACTTCTGGGTGGCCCTCTGCAATGGAAATTTGCTTTCTTACTCCTTATTTGTTGTGCAATCAAAATCCTGGTGTTTACTGAGCGGTCATAATGCTAGCCCCTACTTCTTCTCTCTTGCTGTTAAAAAAGAAAACAAAACAAAACAACAAACCACCACAAAACCAACCCAGAAAGGACTGTGGTTTGGCGAGAGAATAAATGTCCATTTCGAAACCACATGGCTGTCACATAAGTGAACAATCCTGGCAGGCTCCACTACATTTTCTCAAACCCAGAAAACACAAACCTCCTACTTGTAGTGGTCAATGTCAGAGTTAAACGTGTGGCTGCTGCCATACCGAATATTTACCCTGCTCCTCTAAGCAAGCTTCACTGTCCAAAACAGTCTGCCACTGCTTTCTGCAACCAGAGTCCTCCCTCTCCTTCTAATCTGACCAGAAAAATAGGAAATGAATATTCTCTTTATTAAGAAGCCTACTTTGTTACTTTGGGCACCACCTTTCCTTCCGTGCCAGCACTGGGATACCACAGCACTGTCTCTGTCGTGTCCTAGTCCGGTCCTTCTTTCCCCTACTATATAGTGTGAAATCCAAAACTCTATACTCTAATTTACATAAATCTTATTGAAGTGCCACAGGCAAAAACTAGAATATATGTATTTAGAGACAATGTCTCATTCTTTGCATTAAATGTATTAAAAGTTCCACAAAGAAATGTAATTATATTGCTTCAAGGCATTTGTTTTTAATTATGCTTGTGGTATAATTTTCAGCTCACTTACAATGTACACTGTCCTGTATAATGTACTGTAAAACAGAATTCAAAGTGTACATCCTTCAATTTACAAAATTAAAAGAAAAGCCTTTTGAGAAAACTCTTCTCTGGAATGAAATGCATCTTCCCTTCTATTTCCAGTGTGTACTGATATTTTAAGTGTTAGACCAAAACATACTTGTACATTCAATGCCATGAAGTTCTATTTACAAGGAACATATGTGAAATTTGACTTGTTTTCTATTTTCAAACTGTGAGGTAGAGGCTTCTAGGTAGAAAAACATGAGTAACTGAGGCTGCTGTCGGGGTAATCTGAGATCTTTGTTTTGCTGTGATGAGAGCTCTCACCTAGCCAAAACGCCATAAAACAATATATATTCTTTAGCTACAGTACCAGGACTCATGGGGATATTAATGATCTGAAGACTGAAATACATGGGTAAGAATTTATTACGATGAGAACGTGCTTTTTTGTAAGAGGTAAGATGTGTGATATTGTACAAGGGATCTATTTAAAAGTGAACGAAACATGCACATTGTCCACAAAATATATAAACAAACCGACCAGGCAGCTGATAGTCAATGTATGAAGGAAAAAAAAAGATACATCGTTTCTTCTTAAAATGATCTAGTACTTTATAAATACATTCCAGGTATAAATCGCCTGCCTCTGAGCTCTGTGCCCACACTTCCCTTTCCTTTGTACTGCTAGAGCTGGACCTGATAAACACTTCTCTTTGGTTGGCAGGTGTCATTTTTGTCCCTAGAGGGTCCCCACAAGGCAAGTCAGAGGAAGGGGCGTCTCTTCCCTGCTCCTCAGCCCTCTCACACTCACAGTGCAGCTGACAGCAGCCAACGGGAGGATCCAGGGGGTGCTCGGCCTCCAGCACGCCTCTCCGGCGCCCTGGCGCCCTGGTGGCGGGCTTCTGAAGCCACAACCTACCAGGCCGCTGCCTGCTTGCCCATCACCCCGCTACCCAAGCAGGGGCTGTGTGTTCACCAGCGCCGGCCCAGGTAACACAGAGAGGTGGCTGCTGGGGAACCACTGGAACCCACAGCACCCCGTGGAACTCAAGCCGGCAGGCGGGAAGGCTGGTGAAGTGGCTTCAGCCCGCGGAGCCACGGTGCGCTCGGACATCACCCACTCCAGCTACTGCCTCTCCAGCCCGGCTCCCGCATGGACATGCTTCTGAGGCTGTCGCATCCCTGAGTTGTTGCCCTTAACCGCCGTGTTGGGGGGGAAGAGTTTAGTCGTCTACCATCTGTTACTAGTTAATAATTCTCTATATTAATTCTCCTGACTAATATAGAATTGGTACAGGGTGTGGTCCCAGGCTATCAACCTTCACAAATAGGATTTTAGAGTTTGCTCATGCGCTTGGGCAGGAATACAGGGCTCAGTTTCCTGTCCATGGAAAATGGGATATTAATAATCCACAGACTCAAGTGGCATCAAGATCGATCAGGCTACCACCTGTGAGTGGGAGTTCCAACTAAAAGAAGGCCTGAAAGTCAGAGTGGCTGCTGTCCTTGACCGTTATGGCAGTAATGATGAACAGAAGGACTACGGGGACAAATGAAGTCTTCCGAGAGCAAGGAGGTATTGACCAAAAGAAAATGACAAGTTCAGGTCCTTTAATCCCCAGTCCAAGTCACAGTCTAAGAAGCACAAAGCTTCCATAGCAGATCTAAAAGAACCTTTTTTAACTGTAGCCACAGGGCTGATATTTACAGAAATCAAAAACAAACTTTATTGTGTGTGTTGCTGAATGACATCAGTTGAATCCACAACCTCATCAAGTTCCTCCTGGGGAATTTAGTGTACTGATCGAGGAAGAATGGGACGTGACACATGGAAAGGGGTACATCTTCTTGGATTCAAGATGAAACTAACAATTTCTAACCTTAAAGTCCTCCTGAGGCTCCCTTACCTATGGAAATAGCTTGTCCTCTTTTGTCTCAAGAGACTAGCTTTCCTGGGGTGCCTGGGTGGCTCAGTAGTTAAGTGTCTGCCTTTGGCTCAGATCATGATCCTAGAGTCCTAGGATCAAGCCCCACGTTGGGCTCCCTGCTTGGTGGGAAGCTGCTTCCCTTTCTCCCTCTCCCCCTCCCCCTGCTTGTGTTCCCTCTCTCTGTACATCTCTGTCAAATAAATAAACAAAATCTTTAAAAAATAAATAAATAAATAAATAAATAAATATAAATTAAAAAATAAGAAAGAGAGATATTAGCCTTCTTTTGCTGGACAACTTCTGCTGGATAGCCTCACCTGGAGAGGACACTTTGCAAAGGGATGCCCGTTCTCCTTGAGATCTGCCACAACCACCCACCGTCCTCAAATTTTAAGATGCTTCAGAAGGTCAGGTACATAGTACCACCCAGAAGGAAATAATTTACAGCCAAAAAAACCGCAAAGGTTTTGTTTATATTGGAACAACCCAGGGAATATGGGAGGAGTAAATATGAAAGGTATTAGAGGAGAGTGGGAACATTTAGATTGGATTGCTTTCATGGATATGGAGGAATTTCCTAGGGATTCTAGATTAATGCATAAGCTCATGAAGCTTAGTATCTTCCTTGCTTGGCTGACTGATACTTGAGCCCAGTGGTAGCCTACATGTAATAAGACTGAGATGCCAGAACTTCCATGGCATGATATGAAGGAAGGAATCTAAAGGCTTAGGAAGAAAAGAAAGTTGGAGTGGATTTATCCTATGCAACTTGCACCTCCACCCACCTACCCCAACTCCATCTGCTGAGAAGGAACAGAGACTCTCCTTTCCCTAAGACAGAGAAAAACACATTAAAAAGGAATATGGCATCTCTGAAAAACTCTGTGGCCATTCCCATTTGTAGACCAAGTATGACCACAGGTGATACTACCACTGACAGGGATGGAGACTATGTGTGGGCCCAATAACACTTTCCCCACATTAAAGCTGAACAGCAGTAATGACCATCACTGCCGGAATCTTCACCAGCTGCCAAGTGGTGCCTCCTTCACCATTACCGTATCCCGCACTGCACGGCTTCTGATGGAAGAAACCATTTCACAGCAAAGGAAGTGCAGCAACGGGCTCAGATCCCTGCGATTAATTTGTCTCACCACATTATCAATTCACTCAGAAGGAGCTAGCCTAACAGAAATGTGGAACATCTCAGGAAGTCTCGGTTACGTCATCAAGTTGAGAGACAACATCCTAAAGGCACTTCTGACTTAGAGGATGAGATGTATGCTTAGAATCAGAGGCCACTGGATCTGGGAATCCAGAGAGGCTAGTGGAGGGGCCCCTGGATGGTTGGTTGGCCAAGCATCCAACTTTTGGTTTCTGCTCAGGTCATGATCTCAGAGTCATGAGACAGAGGCCAGCCTTGGGCTCTGCACTCAGTGGGGAGTATGCTTGAGATGCTCTCTCCCCCTCTGCCCCACTTGTGTTTGCATTTCTGCACTCTCTCCCTCTCAAATAAATAAATCTTAAAAAGAAAAAATAAAAGAAAGGGAAGTTAGACTGGTTCCTATCAGTATTATATCTAATAATCTATTTACAGATTATTTGCTCCCCATCCTAACAACTCTGAGCTCCACTGGTTTGGAGGTCTTAGCCCCCCGTGATGGAAATTCTTCCACCAGGGGACACAATAATGATCCCAGTGAACTGAAACAGGATACTGCCACTTGCCTATTTTAGCTTTTTTATGTCACTGAGACAAAAAGCAAAAAAAAAAAAAAAAAAAAGGTTCCTCTACTGACCAAAGCAATGAATCCCGATTACCAAAGGAAAATTGGGTTGTTGCCAGACAGTGGGGGCAAGGAAGTCTATGTCTGAAACCCAGGGGATTCTATGGGGTGACTCCTAGTACTTCTATGCCCAAGAATAAAAGTTAATGAAACACTATGACAACCAATAATAGGTAGGACTATTGAGGACTCAGAACCTTTAGGAATGAAATTCAGGTCACCCCAGCAGGCGAAGACTCCCAGCCAGCTGAGGTTTTAGCTGAGGAGAAAATGAAATAGAAAATGAACAGTGGAAAAAGAAAGCCAGAGACCGTGATTAATCACAGAAATGAGAACTATAAATAGGGATGGTAGTAGATTTGTATATTTTTCCTTTTGCTTGGTATCTGTATATCCATATCTAAATATACACACTTATTTGTATACATCAACTATTTCTTCTTTTCTTATCCTTATTTTATTTTTTTCCTAGCTCTAATGAGGTATGACTGACAAAAATTATATATATTTAAGATAAATATGATGGTTTGATATAGACATTGTGAAATTACAATAGTACTAATTAACACATAACTATCATCTCTCATAGTTACCTTTTGCATGAGACCTCTTGAGATCAACTCTTAGTAAATTTCACATTAGTATTAACTATAGTCACCATGTTGTATATTACGTCTCCAAGACTTACTTATCTTATGACTGAAAGTTTGTACCTTACATACCACATTTTCTTTATCTACTCATCCATCAACAACACATAGGTTGTTTCTGTATCTTAAGCTACTGTGAATAATGCTGCAATGCACATGGGAGTATGGATTTCTTTTCAAGATAGTGATTTTATTTCCTTTGGATATATACCCAGAGGTAGAATTGCTGGCTTATATGGTGGCTCTATTTTTAATTCTTTTGAGGAAACCCATACTGTTTCCCATAGTGGCTATACTAATTTACATTCCCACCAACAGTGTATAAAGGTTCCCCTTTCTCCACATCCTTGTCAACACCTGTGCTCTTCCAACTTCTTGATAACAGCCAAACTAGCATGTGTGAGGTGACATCGCACTGTGGTTTTGATTTGTATTTCCCTGATGATGCGTGATGCTGAGCATCTTTTCACATACCTATTGGCTAGCTGTATGTCTTCTTTGGAAGAAAGGCTATTTCCTCCAAATTTTACATACAAGTTGTTAAAAGTTAACTTTATGATTTAGATTTTAGGTAAGAGTATTCAGTGGGACAATGATGGAATTCGAAGAGAAATTAATAAAGCCAGCAAAGGATACAATGAATATTGGCACTGTGTGTCTCCTTATTTGGGGGAGATGGTAAGAACTTCATTTGTACGAAGGACAGCTGACCTTAACTGATAAAAGCACAGAGCTGCTTCATTATTATATGGACACTCAAATATGTGTAAAGGGTATACACAGAAGCCAAGTGGCCAAGGGCAAGAACTGTGCCAGTTAATAATTTGCTGTCTCTCAGCACCCTATCTACTGTTTCTTGTTCTGCCTTGTGATACTGGAACCAACCACAACAAACATTTTTTTCTTCGCCAGTTGGCACAAGGTCAGCTGTGTCTGTAAAGGGCACCAGAGGGACACTGCAAGGCACAGCCAAGGAGACTTTCAGTCCCGCTTCCTGTGTGACTTTTTTCCCACTGGCCCTGGTCACCAGCAGCACGTGTAAGATCCAATTTACTCACCCTCGAATGTTTTACTAGCGCCTCCGTGGGAAGATTCTGTGGTCTGGCTTCAGCTGACCATGTCCCCGGGGGCGGCTTCCCGCACACCAGTCCGGCCCATGGCTCCCCAGAGAACGTGGCTAAAATCCCAGCGGACCGCTACTCAGCCAGCCCCAGCCTGGGACGGCTCGGCAAAGCCCTCCAACATCCAGTAGGCCACAGTCACATCCTCTCCCGGGAGGGCCACGTTTCGGCCTCACCGAGCCGTTTCTAAGCCTGCTCCTGCCTGCGGTGTTCTCCCTCAGCCCGAGGCAGGTAGGCGCCCCCTGCATTTGCCAATCCTCGACCCTTTAGAGGCTTCTGATAGTTCATAGTAGTCAACGTTTTGCTAGTTAGCAATTTTAGTATTAAATTTTCACTGTTCCAATTGCTGGTGTGCTTTCTGGCTCCTGACCGGATCCTAATGGACAGAATCTACTGTTTTGTACTGAAGACTGTTTCATGTCATGGTATCACCCACTGGACTGGATTTACTAACTGTGCAAACAGTACTTTTTTTTTTTTTTTTTAATTTGAGAGACAGATTGAGAAAGCATGAAAGGGGAGGTCAGAGGGAGAAGCAGACTCCCCAGCTGGGGAGCCTGATGTAGGCTCGATGCCAGGACTCCAGGATCATGACCTGAGCTGAAGGCAGTTGCTTAACCAACGGAGCCACCCAGGCACCCACAAACTGTACTTTCATAAAACTTAATTACAATGACTTTCAAACCATTATTTTGATCATATTTTCAGTAAATAACAGGGAGTTGTAATTTCTTGAATGAAAGAAGGCAGTGTGAATCAAGTTTCACAGACCGTGATGACGCAAAGGCAAACGGACCGGCATAATGGCTACCAACTGATAAGTCAAGCCTTGCCATTAAGGACTCTCTTGCCTTCCAAGAAGCCCGGAAAGTCTCTTTGTCGAACAGACTCCCCGTTCCACGCTTTACCCTGTAAGATCACTGCATCCAGAACAAAGTCTTGTAAACAGCTGAGGGGGGCACTGTGTGGGTGTGCTGTGCGCGTGCCCGTGCGTGGCTCCTGAGTGTTCGTGGCTACGAGGGTTGCATTCAGGTGCACAGGGAACCCAAGTCTCCAGCACACAAGATATTTCTGTGCTACATTTTTTACTTGCTGCTTTTCTAAACTGCCTCCCCACCACAAACCCGTCACACAGGGACAGGGAAGTAATTTCAAAAAATTAAGAGAGCCATAAAACTCTGCAGTAAGTTCTTGCTCCCCCAACTGGACTCGCCACGTTACTAACCTCAGATCTTATACTTTCAGGCACATCTATTTAAAGGAAGATTTTTATCTCCTTCAGTGTAAACAGTACAATAAACTAAGAATTATTCTGACTTCAAGGAAAATAGAACTACAAAGAGAAAAGAAACAGAACGTAATTAATCTTACAGTCTGCGACATGGCTAGATATCTCCATTTGTAAAACATGGAAGCAAAAACAGCTGGCCTCCAAGTGTAGGCTTTCAGGTCCAACATTTTCTGATGGTAATTGTATAAAGAACAGAAAACCCCTTGAGGCAAATCTCCTGCCATCCCAGAGACTTAGATCTGTATTCTCGTCACATCTCTCTCCATTTATCACTCTCCCAAGCACCTGCCATCCATCCTCCCCTCCTTACCTTGACTAACGGCAGGCATATCGCTCTAACTAAACAGAGAAGACCTTTATATAACTTAGGTGTTTTTCTAATATGCCTTAGGGGGAAAGAGGACAGTGTCTCATTATTAGGTGCCAGAAGAGATTAATAAAAATTTCTGTAGCCAAAAATGATTTATGTCTGTTTGCCTCATTCAGATGCAGTTTCTAGACAAGCACTCTTCTGGACTATCCTAATATTTGTTCTGTACTGTATATGCTGGGAAATTAGTTATCATTTCTTCTGTACAATTAAGGATATTTAGGTTATACTCTAAAAGGGGAAAGTTTATTAAGAAAATAAATAGCAAAATAGATGATGTGTGTGAGAGACTTGGTATTAGTTTCATGTGAGGGTAAATCACTGAGGACCCAATTCATATAAAATCTTATTATTATAAGCTTCATCATTTAAAAAAAAAACTCTTCAATTAAACCAAAAGTTAAATATATTTAAATATACTTTTTTTAACTAAATATATTAAATATTTTTGGGAAAAAAAAAACCCTCCTAAAAGAGTTGTAGGTGGGAGAAGCCTTTCAATGGAATGAAAATGTCTGCTAATATAATATTCTACTATGTATAAGATGTGATGTGTTTTCTATCTTTCGCTATCACAGAAGCAATAAAAGTAAAAACAAGAGGACTAGATACAGCCTGAACATTCCAGAATTTTCAAAGTTTTGTTTTGTTTTGTTTTGTTTTAAAGAGTAGCTTTCCTCAGCAATAACAGAGAATCGAGGAGAGAGCTTCACATGGGAGGAGAAAACAGAAAAGAGACAGTGATCTTATCACTGTTCTTGGTTTTCATCTCATTCCTTTATTGCCACTGCAGGACTGGAACAAAAGAATCATTGCATTAATACTTCACCACATAAAAATAACTGCCATGGCTGTACCTCAGGAAAACGAACAGAGGTAAGGAATATACTGCCATCAAATCAGAAGTAATTCAACAAATGCGGATATGGTGTTTGCAGTTCTCAGAAAGCTGCTGCTTGCTTTAGTGTACATTTCAGCTCTTGTTTTTTATATTTTGCATGTTTGTATTGGTACGTGAACTTTTTTGTGCTACCATGAATTCTAAGACGAAATTTCACTATGTTTTGTTAGGAAAAAAAAAATTAGTGAGGAAGTTTGGAAGTTTACAAGAATGTAAACTTCATAAAAGAATGTTTACTTCATAAAAGAAACTCTTTTAGCTGTTCTTAAGAGATTCCGCTTAATACTCCCTAGTCTTTCAGATACGCTTCACAGATAAATACTTTCAAAAGACCAAGTCTTTCATTTTATTGATTGCATTGTTAAATGCTAAAGAAAACTGCATCTTATTATATGGGATTTAATTATAAAATTATAGTACTGAACTTCACTAATCGTTTAGAAATGGTACTTCCAGGGGTGCCTGGGTGGTTCAGTCAGTTAAGAGTCCGACTCATGGTTTCGGCTTAGGTTGTGATCTCAGGATTATGAGATCAGACCCCGTGTTGGGCTCTGTACTCAGCGGAGAGTCTGCTCAAGATTCTCTCCCCATGCCCTTCCCCTGACATGCACATGCTCTCTCTCGAGACAATAAACCAGTCTGAAAGAAAAAAACAAAACCTGACACTTCCAAATGAGACTTGCCCTCATCAAAGTCACCAGTGTTACCAGTCAAGGACACAGATCCAGTTTGCTTCTTTTTCAAGGAAGCTAATCTGGATTTGTACCTAAAATCATCCAACCTTTAAATGTTGACAACGAATTTTTTAAAAATTAGACTACCGTGTGGACCAAACAGAACACACCCGCAGCACAGATGCCTCCATGAACTACCAATTTGGACCATGTTCTTAATAATCACAACCCTGGGGGACTAGCACACAGCCAGCTGCCTCTCAGCATCCCCCCACTCCAGCACTTTCCACTGGGTGATGCCTGGCCCCCTTCAATGGCCTGTGTAGACTCTGGAGGGTGCAGCCCTGAAAGCACAGACCTTGTGGTTCTATTAGCTGGGTTCCTTGGCATTGTAAACATTTGTCCTCTGATGGTAGGTTTATTAGTTTTTGACACAGGCAAAAGTCATTAGAACTAAGTCTGTGAACAGATATGTTAACGTGCATTTGTGTATTAAGAAAATATACACTGTTCAAGGTGATGCAAAAAGCCACCATCTTTGTCTTCAAGGAGTAGAAGGCCAAGGAAAAGAAAAGGGATTTCATAGGATTACAAGGTGAGCACTGAAAGAAGTACACGGTGGGAAACCTGCAGGCTTGGAGGCAAGTGAATCCAAATGGGGAAATCTAGTCAATAACATAGTACTGACTTTGTAGGTGACACATGGTGACTACACTAATCGTGGGAAGCATTTGGTAATGTATGTAACAGTCAAAGGACTATGCACAGTATCTGAAACCCATGTAATATTGTATGTCGACTCTCCTTCAATTACAAAAGATTTTTTTTAAAGGGAGTGCTGAGTTTGAAGAACAAAGGCTAGATGTCATGATAAAGATAAAGCAGAGATGTTGGAAGACTGGGGTAAGATAAATTACGGGCAGAGAAGGAAGCCCAGGCTTGCTATTTTCCAGGTAGAGTAGTTCTAAGCTATGAGATGTTGAAGGTTTGACCCACAAGCAGCCACAGGGCAATGGGGCCAGGTGGTGAGAGAGTCCGCAGTTGGCTCAGAGGGCCAGTGAGTGAGTCCCGCATCACTCAGGGGAACGGTCAGAGACAGGGCAGAGACATTAACCAAGGCAGGCTCAAACCCAAGTAAGGTGGGAGCGTCTGCAAGACTGAGTGCTTCAAGTGGTTGTGTGGAGACAGACTCAGTGAGGAGACGTGGTAGCAGACGGAAGGGAAAACAGACTAATTTTCTTATATAGCTTATGAACGGATTCTATCAAAGAAAACACCACTTATTCTGATCTAGAAGTTGTATTAAAAATGACTGCTTCGGGGCACCTGGGTGGCTCAGTGGGTTAGGGCCTCTGCCTTCGGCTCAGGTCATGATCCCAGGGTCCTGGGATGGAGCCCCGCATCGGGCTCTCTGCTCCGCAGGGAGCCTGCTTCCTCCCCCTCTCTCTCTGCCTGCCTCTCTGCCTGCTTGTGATCTCTGTCTGTCAAATAAATGGATGGTATCTTTGAAAAAAAATAAAAAAACCCCTTAAAAAAAAATGACTGCTTCTTCTTCAAGTTAAAAAAGTATTAAATTATGTCTTACTTATTACAGAATTGAATTACTAATATCATAAAAAAGGATGATCAGATGTTCCTTTTTTTTAAGATTTTATTTATTTATTTGACACAGAGACACACAGCGAGAGGGAACAGAAGCAGAGAGAGAGGGAAAAGCAGGCTTCCGGGGGCACCTGGGTGGCTCAGTGGATTAAAGCCTCTGCCTTCAGCTCAGGTCATGATCCCAGGGTCCTGGGATCGAGCCCCACATCAGGCTCTCTGCTCCGTGGAAAGCCTGCTTCCTCCTCTCTCTCTCTCTGCCTGCCTCTCCGCCTAATTGTGATTATCTCTCTCTGTCAAATAAATAAATAAAATCTTTAAAAAAAAAAAAAAAAAAAGCAGGCTTCCCACCGAACGGAGTCTGATGTGGGTCTTGATCCCAGGACCCTGGGATCATGACCTGAGCTAAAGGCAGATGCTTAACAACTGAGCCACCCAAGAGCCCCTCAAACGTTCCTTTAGAGGAGATAAATAGATCACATCCCGCCCTCCAGCAAGATTTCCAAAAATACTAGGATGAGAGAGATTTTTACTGTTTCAAATGGGGACCCAAACTGAGAGGTGATTTTCATTAAAGAAAAAAATTCTAAACCCCCAAGTCTATTTCTGAAAATGCATTACAGAAGTATCTTATGAACATAGACAATTCAGCTAGGTGAGCTGAAAGATGGGCTCAAAAAGAGAAATTTAGGAAAGGTCTTTGTGTATAGACACAAGTGGTGGGGGCCCCTCCATCTGGCTCTGAGTGCTCTTATCCAAAGCTGACAAGGTCATAGAATAATCTGTCTCTTTTCTAAACTCCTCTCTGAATGGAAGAGTTAACAGAGAATCTACCTCCCCCTCCCTTTTTCTGCAGGCTCTGCTAAGATAAACAGGTGTGAAATGTTTTTCTCTGTTTATATACAGTTCTTAAAAAGGAAAATTTCTTCCTAACTCATCCTGACAAATGGCTGTGGGTAAACATTCCAGAACAAAGAGAAAAAAAAAAACTCCACTATAGAGTTTTAGAAAAGACACATTTTGAATACCACCCAAGTACTGAGTTATATGTTCTTTATACACTTTCACCTACAGAGCAAAGACAGATTTCTCCCCTTTACAGTTACCAGATCTGGAGCAAGCTAGAAATACCAGTAAGGTTATAAACCCTTACTGGTTAGCAACCAAATTTTCCATTTGTATTCCTAAAGAATACTAAAAGGAAGGTGCCAAGTGCCCAGATAAATGCAAATTACATTTAACTTAAAGTGTCTGTAGTGTTTCTCCAGCTATCAACTTAAGACCTGGAGAAACTCTTAAGTAGAACTCATGTTTACTTACACAATATGTATGCAGAGTTTCGTGACAGCAAAGAAATTGGGGGAAAAAAGAAAGATAAGGAGATTAAAATTCTGGGTCATCAACCATGTTCTGGGAGAGGTGAAGCAGAAAATATCAAAAAAATGCATAAGTAAACTTCAAAGTTTACTTTACAAAGGAGGTGCCTGTGTGTACAGAAGCGACCAATTATATTTTCCCTGCCTCTGTGCCATAAGTAAGATTCCATGTATTTGGTCAGTTTTGTTTTTTTTTTATTATTATAAAAGTAGCACATGCTCACTGTTTCCCATTTTTCATGGCCATACACAACTCTGAATACATTCACATGTTGTGCATCTTTTCCAATTATTCCCTCAGAAAAAATTCTCACAAGTGAGGGTGGAGGGTCAAATGACATTTCATATTAAGACTTTTGTGAATCCCCCAAAATGCCCTCCGGAAGGTCATGCCATTTTAGACTTCCACTAAAAGTCTAAATTTCTCTGAATTTTGACTCATCTTCTCTGACGGAAGCCAAGCTCTCCTCTGCAGGCCTCTCTCTCAATGGCCCCTGGCCGGTCTCTCTCGGCACCTACTCCACCGGGCCTAGAGGTGAGCAAGGTGTCCTCCTTGCTCAGTACCATTCTCAGACAGCTCTCCCCCTCCTCCCTGAAAGCTGAATTTTAGGTCATTAGAATGCATCCTCCTTCACGTTCATAATGCTGCCAACATACACCAAGACAGGAGTGTGTGCATGATCCCACACTCTCACCAGCACTGAGTGCCATCATTCCTTCCCACCTCCACCAAACTTGTATGGGGAAAAATATCTCCACGTTGTTCTATGATGCCATCGGGAGGGTCCTATGTGACAGCAATTCTCCACTGTGCGGGGGGGGGAGATACCAACTTCTGGAGGATAGGGAAAGGGAAGGGATTATATCTTTTAAAGGGTTAAAATATTCTACTTAATGACACAAATGCATGAGATAAATGATGAAATACTATTGGCTGGTAAGAAAATGAAAAAAAAAAAGGATAAGAAAATACCACAGAAAACATGGGTTTTCCAAGTTTGGGAAACACTATACAATAGGATAATGTAAGCACCTAGTTACCGACCGCTCTTAAAAAAGAAAGCTATGCTGAAATGCACTCAACAAACCCTAGAGGAAAGTACAAACACTGGCTGTGTTCGGACTATAAGCTGCTGAACTAACTTAATAACAACAGTCACAAATGCTGAAAGCTGACTAGGTGCCGGGAAGCGTGCTAAGTGAGATTACCTCATCCGGCCCCCGTAATAACCTTATGAAGCAGGCCCTATTATTATCTCCATTTTATAGAGGAGGAAACGAAGACCTGGTTAAGTAATGACCAGTGCGGCCAGGATTTGAATGTCCACGGCCTGACTCTGGAGTGCAGGCTCTTAAAACACTTAGCTCTGCGGCTTCCTAGGAATTAATGCCTCCATCTTCAACAAAAGATAGACGATTTGGCTTAAAACATGCCAATGAGGGACGCCTGGGTGGCGCAGTTGGTTGGACGACTGCCTTCGGCTCAGGGCGTGATCCTGGAGTCCCGGGATCGAGTCCCACATCAGGCTCCCAGCTCCATGGGGAGTCTGCTTCGCTCTCTGACCTTCTCCTCGCTCATGCTCTCTCTCACTGTCTCTCTCTCTCAAATAAATAAATAAGATCTTTAAAAAAAAAAAAAAAAACATGCCAATGAAAATTCATCCTATAGTCTTCGTAAATATTTTGACTGCTATCTCAGCCAGTGGACAGAGTCCCCGTTAAGGACGTGCTGCCGGGAAGAAGTTTTCTGGTTTCTCTAGAATGGCCTCGTTCTCAGTTATCTCCTCCGAGAGTCACCGACAAATTCCAGATGACACGTGTCACACAACCTGGAGTCAAGGAAAATCCCTTCTGTGGCTGAAGAGATTTTCGTAGTCTGCATGCTCCTCCTCAGGTCTCCTGTGTCCAAGGCCTGAGGAGCCCTAACCCCCACCCCGCCTGCCTCCACGACGGGGTCACCACTGTCTGACAGGACTACTCTGGGACTAATCTCACTGTGCCCGTCATCCTGTTGATGTCTTCAGCACAAGAGAGCCCGGGCCCCAGGCTACCCGGGCCCCATTTCCCACATGCTAACTCCTCTATAACTGCACAGAGTGTCCAGCCAGACCCTCCTTCCCAGTCTTCCACAGCTCCTGAAACCCTCCCCCTGTGCCCTCAGGCTCCACCTACAGCTACACCCCTCCATTCTGAACCTCCTCCCTAAACTCTGCCTCATCTTCTCTGAAAGAAGCCGGGCTCTCCTCGCTCTCAATGGCAGCTGGCCGGTCTCTCTCAGCACTAGCTCCACCAAGTCTGGAGGTGAGCAGGGTGTCCTCCCTGCTGCTCCCCAGTGTGACTTCCAGACAGCTCTCCCCCTCCTCCCAAAGCTGAATTAGATTGCATCATCCATCATCCTTCATTGTTGCCAACATACACCAACAATTCCAAATAGTTCCCCTTCATTTCTTGATGATTTTAGCTCCTGGCTCACTGTCATTTTCTCCAATTACTATTCTTGTCTCACAGTGTGGGAATGTTCACATGCACATAAATGAGGCTCTGGCACTTGTCCTCTCAAGTCCTTGAACTCCCCTGCAACAGTCTAGGCCTTCACCACACCTCTGTCCCTGCGTTCCTTTGGCCACACCCAAGACCCGGCACTTTCAATACCGCACCCCTCCACAGTCCAAAACCCATCCGTCCCACCTCCTCTGTTCCCAGCTCCTCCTTTCAGTACCCGGGCTCCAACGCTCTCACGACCTAGAATCACCTGTTCCTGCACCTTTTCGGTGCCATTTCCTTCCCAGAGGTCTTCCCTTCCTTACTTTGCTGAAATCCCTTGGCGAATCACAGAACCCTTCCTCTGCACCCAACCTCACTTCCCTTCTTGTGCTTTTAACTTCACCGTACTCAGGAAAACCACAACCCTGAAAAAACCCAATTCTCGGTCTATTCCACTCCTGTCCCCATGATGCTGAAAAGGGCTGAGAAAACACATGCCATCATCACCGCTCAGTGACCTTCCTCGGTTTCCTCAGTCCAGTAGGTTCTCAGGGTCCTGTGGATAGACACTAACTGTTTCAGCACCATTTGTTGAAAAGACTGTCCTTTCCTTCATTGGACTGCCTTCTTGGTCCCTTGGTCAAAGATCTATCAACCAAATATGTATCTACTTCTGAACTGTTCCACTGGTCGATCTAGGACATGAATCCCCCACAATCTTGGTAACCGGAGCTTTATGAAACTGGGCAGTATGTTGTGCAAGTCCTCCAACATCATTCTACAGAAGTGCTGCAGTTATGCCAGGTCCTTTACATTTCCATACAGGTTTTACAACCTGCTTCTCAATCTCTACCAAAAACTGACTGGTGTTATAACAGGGATTGTCCTGAAGCTACAAATCAATCTCAGGAGACCTTATGTCTCAACAGCATCCATTCTGACCTATGGACAGTGCATCTCTCCATTTACCAAGGCCTGCGCTCATTTCTCTCAGCAGAGTTTGACAGTTTTCAGGGGAAGATCTTGCACAGTTTTTTTTTTTTTGTTAAATTTACCCCTTAGTATTTCATATTTTTTAGAAATAGAACTTTAGAGTTTAGCTGTGGTATATAATATAAAACTTACAGTTTTGACCACTTTAAGTGCACAATGCATCATGTCCTTTCACATTGCTGTGCAACCAACCCCACTATCCTTTTCTAGAATTTGTTCATCATCCCAAATGGAAACTCTATACCAAATAAGTAACAAATCCCTATTTCCTCCAGCCCCTGGTAAGCACTGTTCTGCTTCCCACCTCTGAATCTGCCTATTCTAGGTAACTCATATAAGTAAAATCACAGTAATTGTCCTTTTGTGTTTGGCTTCTTTTGCTTAGCACACCGTTCAAGGTTCATTCATGTTGTAGCATGTATCCAAAGGTCATTCCTTTTTAAGGGATGAATACTATTCCACTGCATCCATATACGGTATTTTGTTTATTCATTCACCTATGATGAATGATGGGTATGTGGGATGTTTCCAACTATTTCATATTTTTGTTGTATTACAAATGGTATTTCTTTAGGCTGCTAATTCCAATTTTTCACTGCTTGTATCAAAAACGAACTCCTGATCTTCTCTCACAAATCTGTCCCCACTTCGCAAGATGGCAAATACCTCTTCCATCTCCTCAGAGTAAAACCTCAAACATTCCAAGACTCCACTCACATGGCAGGTCCCATCAGTGAGAAGATCCAATTACTTCTACCTTTAAAACATACCCCAGATGCAACCACCTCTTACTGCCTCCACTGTAACCTTCCTGGCCCCAGACACAAATACATCTCATCTGGACGGTAATCCTAACTTGTCTTTCTGCCTCTGCCTCTGCCCCATACGGTCTTTTCTACAGAGAATCCAGAGTAGTCATACTAAAACATTTAGCAAAGCATTCACCTGCTCACTCTTTTCCCATTTAAATCAGAAGATCCTACAGTTGTCTGTCAGGCCCTATACCATTCAGCCTTGTGACCTCTCTGGCCCCATTTCCTGTTTCTCCTCCCCTCATCCATGCCACTCCAGCCACAATGGCCTCCTTGTTATTTCTCCAAGGCAACAGCGGTGCTCCCACCTGGCATTTGCCTGTAACCCCTGCCTGGAAGCTTTGCCTGCATATAAGCATGGGGCTCCCTCTCTCACTTCCTTCAAGCATTTACTCAAAATCACCTTCTTAGTGAGGCCTCCCCTGCCCAAGCCATTTTTTTTTAAAGATTATTTATTTATTTGACAGCGAGAGAGAGAGAGAGAGAGATATCACAAGTAGGCAGAGAAGCAGACAGAGAGAAAGGGGGAAACAAGCTCCCCGCCAAGCAGAGAGCCCAATGCAGTGCTCAATCCCAGGACCCTGAGATCATGACCTGAGCCGAAGGCAGAGGCTTTAACCCACTGAGCCACCCAGGCACACCCCTGGCCAGCCCATTTTCAGTTGCAACCTTGACCCCATGCTGGTACTCCTAATTTCCTTTATTCTGTGTTTTTATATAAGCTTTTAATTTGTGAATAATTTCAGATGTATAGAAAACTTGAAAAGATAAGACAGACAGTCCCTCTCACCTTGTTTTCCCGAATTTTAACATGGTGCACTACTCAGATCTGTCAAAGCTAAGAAACCATCACTGGCACATTAACTAAACTCTGAACTTCATTTGCACATCACCATTTTCTCTATGAATGCCCCCCCCGCCCCATTCTAGAATCCAATTCGGGATACCAAATGTCTGGTCTCTATGCCTCCTTAACCTCTTCTGGATTGGGACAGTTTCTATTAACACCTTGAGAGGCAGTGGCCAGGTATTTTACAGAATGTCCATCAATTCAGGTTTATCTGATGTTCTCCTCACGACTAGACTGGGATTACAGATTTTGGGGAAGAAGACCACAGAGATGGGGTGTGTTTCTCATCACATCCCATCAGGGGTACATGCGTTGATGTGGCTTATCGCTAGCGACATTAACCCAAACCCCTTGGTTCAGGTGTCATCTGCCAGGTTTACCCTCTATAAAGTCACTAAGCCTAGTGTTTCCTTTGCTATACTCCAATCTTCGCAAGTGAGTCACTAAGTTCAGCCCATATTTAAGAGGGGTAGACATCTTTAAGTTTTAACATACAATTTAACTAATTTTTGAAGTTAGTTCCCACATTTGAAGGTGAGCTCTAAAAAGAGATGGATTTTTGTCTATTTTATTACTGATATGGCTCTAATGTCTAAAATAGCACCTAGCATGTAATAATATTTGTTGGATGACAGAATACCAAAAAGGAGATTTCCTAGGAATCTGTTCTGATCATAGTCTTCTACAGCAACAACTATATATCCCTCACCTAGAAAAGTGTGCTCAGGAAAAAAAAAAAAACACGTGTCATTCATTCTAAGGTATTACTAACACATTGAGTACCTTTCTCAGTGGTATTTGTAGCTTTATTAGGAGAAACTATCTTAAAGAGTGAAATTACAATACCAAATCTGAGGCATTAGTAATAGGATTAAATAGAAAACAGAGGTCAACTGCTTAGAATAGTGGCTGCCAATAATGGGAACTCAAGAAATGTCCGCTTTACGACTTTACCCTACATTTGGGAGAGAGAGATTTTGGGGGGCTCCTAGGGTCTTCCCTGGAACCTCAGAAACAAACTTATTCTAGGTGCTAACAATCTTAAAACATTTTTAAAACAAGGCAGCATTTACATTTTTAACATTCCCCATTCCTGAATCCAGTTAATATTAATTTCTTAATCTCTTATGAAAAATCGGTTCTTGGCCTGCTTGGCACTTGAGGCCAGTCTATCTAGAATCGGAGTTGCCTACATATCCTTGTTGTTCTGAGACATGTACTCTGGCCTTGCCCAGTTCCCAGGCTCTTCGGAGCATAAACTGTTTCCCAAAGAAGAATGCAGCTTACACATAGGGGCCTTGGTTTGTGGTTAAGAAACGGTCCCGAGATTTTCAGGGGGAAAAGTTGTTTGTTTTCACAACTTTAGAGATCTGCCCATGGTTGAACTGGTTTAGGAAAAGTCAGGTTAGATGTCAACTAAACTATGGACTGTATTTAAAATACCCATCTAATGATGTAAAATGATCACCTGTTACTGAAGATGGACTCTCCAACTACAGCTCTAAAAACAGGCCCAGTTCAGCTTCCCACTAAAAGAAGCGCTGTTCAACATGTTCTAAAAATTTAGTGAGTTAAACTGATTTTGTTCATTAATTGCTTAATATCTTCTCTCTTTAAAAGCACAGCAGCCATACAGTTCCCTCCTTCTTGAACAGATCCTGCACGAACACTCACCAGACATTTTCATCCTTATCAGTGTAGCTGCTCTAATGGAGCTAATTTTACCAAGCACTATTTTCTGAAGAACAGCAACAGGGATAAAAGTCGTATTCTCAAGTCATTAAGATTCCAGCAGTCTCATTTCATTTAGGACACCTTAATTTTTTCTCAGGTCATCAATCAATGAACATCTGATATTAACAGAGCTAAGAAAAAGGCATCTTGGATTCCTTTTTTTGGAAACATGTTAAAAAAAAAAATAATTAAGAACCATGGCCAGGAAAATCCTTCCTAGCTGCTATAGAACAGAACCTTTCTTTCAAAGACAAATGGATGCATTAAGAACTCAAAAACTCAGCCAAACATGGAGAAGGAAAGGGTACGAAGTAGAATACGAATGGCCAACTGTGTTCTTTTTTGTAGACTCAGGAATACAAAACCTTTCCATAAATCTTACAAAAGAAGAAAGCTGAGGTATGAATATCACATTGACTATTTATTTATGACCTATATATTGACTGACTGCTTATAGTGAGCTCAGGAAATAAAAGATCAATAAGGTCTAGATCCTGTGCTCAAGAAGCTGATCTATAGAAGAGGGTAAGATTTGTTCTATGTGGCCCCAGAGCCAGAGCCCATTATTGACAACTGGAAGTTATATTATAAAGAACTTTTTAAGAATTAAACTGTTCCAAAACTAAACAGCCTGCATCTCACAGGTCATCAAATGAAGTATCCAAATAGAAACTAGATGTCCTAACCAGAAGCATGAATTAGGCATGAGTGGGGAAAAAAAAATGACCAGATGGTCTCTATCTTGGTTAATTTCCTATGGCTTCCTGTCTTAGAAAATTCTAGGTATCTATTTATTTATTTATCTTTAAAGGTTTTATTTATTTGGGAGATAGACAAAGAGAGAGGACATGAGCAGGGGGAGGGGCAGAGAGACAAGCTGACTGGGGCAGAGCCAACCCCTGGGGCTCAATCCCAGGACACTGATAGCACCAACCAAGCCAAAGTCAGATGCTTAACAAACGGAGCCACCCAGGCACTCCAGGTACCTTTTTACTACCCAAGTGAGAGCATCCTATTCTGAAGACTGACGCCAATCATATCTGTTTTGAAGCTGTCTGAAACTCATGGATGGCTCTTCCTCTCCTCCAATTTTGCAACTGTTATCTATTAAGCTTTGAATTTCTCAGAAATTCAATTTGTGCTTCACGATAATTTTTTTTTAAGATTTTATTTATTTATTTGACAGAGAGACAGCGAGAAAGGGAACACAAGCAGGGGGAGCGGGAGAGGGAGAAGCCGCTTCTGGCTGAGCAGGGAGCCTGATGTGGGACTTGATCCTAGGACCCTGGGATCATGACTTGAGCCGAAGGCAAGTGCTTAACTGACTGAGCCACCCAAGCGACCCAACACAATTTTTTTTCTTAAAGATTTCATTCATTTGACAGACAGAGACAGCCAGAGAGGTAACACAAGCAGGGGGAGCAGGAGAGGTAGAAGCAGGTCTCCTGCAGAGCAGGGAGCCCCATGTGGGGCTCAATTCCAGGACCCTGGGATCATAACCCAAGCCAAAGGCAGACACTTAACTGACTGAGCCACCCAGGCACCTCCACAATATTTTTATGAAGCAAGAACCTAGCTTTGTATAACACCAGTCAGGATATAACATTTTTACTGGAACTGATATTCATTGGCTTGGTTCAGCACAGTATTTAGAGCATGGCTGGGTATTAATTAACTGAATAATATTAAGTAACTGAAATGTTTATTGCTTAATATACTAAGATCAATAATACTTTAATGAAAAGCTGAAATAACAGCTGCAATAATGTTCCTCATATGGTCAATCAAAAATAACCTCTGTGTGCAAGGAAACATGTAATCTAATGAAGTTTTGGAAAGGATTTTAAAAATTTAAAACAGCTAAGTACCAAAAATAAGGATAGGGGCTTTCTCTTGCAAATAAAACATTTTTGCAGTCATATCGTTAATCTGAAAAATAGCAAAGAGTGATGTCTGTCTGAGTATAATTGCATTTCACATGCCATCACAAAAACATAATTCAGGTGATTTCCTAAACTCCTGATTCTAGGAGAAACAATTCCTGTGTTTTTTTTTCTCACTCTAAGGTTACCTCTCCTGTAAGATTGGTGCTGCCTTCAGAAAGATCAGTAACACATGCTTACTCATTTAACTTGTACATTTGTCAGTATGTGTCTCATTTCTTAATCTCTTCGTAAAGATTTTATTTATTTATTTGACAGAGAAAAAGAGATCACAAGTAAGCAGAGAGGCAGACAGAGAGAGAGGTTGGGGGGGAAGCAGGCTCCCTGCTGAGCAGAGAGCCTGATGAGGGGCTCAATCCCAGCACCCTGAGATAATGACTTGAGCTGCAAGCAGAGGTTTAACCCACTGAGCCACCCAGGCACCCTCTTAAATCTCTTGATAGCAGTTCACTTTGGGGTATCTTAAATTATAAGCTTCCACTAACAGAACTGCCTTGAGGAAAAGAGCTGATGGATAGCAGCTCAGTAGTTACTTCTGGATGGTGACTACATTAATTACCAAATAAAATGATTTATTTTCAATTGCTTATTCTCCAAGTGAGGATTTATATATGTAGCACAGAGTCAAAGTACGGCATAGTGAACCGTTTAAAATTCTTAAGCGGAAATGGCAATGCCAGCTAAAAGGAAGCAAAGCACGGGCATCTGTCAAAATCCCACAGCAGATACCTCAGAGAAAGAGGAGGAACTAAGAGTTCTGTTACTGTGAAGCTGAGTGAAGTCACCACTGGCAAATACGTAAAGACTGGTGGGTTCCATCCTCCCTTGCAGCTCAGGGAGTAAAGGAAGAAGATGTAGGCACACTGATACAGGATGAGAATGAAAGGAAAATCGACTACGTCAGGATACCAAGTGTCAAGGAACAGACACTTTACTGGGAACAAGGGGCCACAGCGCTGGGTGAGGAAAGGCAGGCAAGGAAAGGTACTGTTTGTATTAGCCAGGTTACCTGATCTCTCTGAGCTGTCATTTCTGATCTATCAAATGGAGATTATAGTTTTCTAACATGACCGTGAAGAAGAGGAGGGCAGTAATGGAAAAGCCCTATCCAAGTGACCATGGTGGTCATTGTACTGGGTAAAGACGGTGAGGATGGTGACAGCACCGGCGACCAAGGTAAAGCCAGCCCTTGCCCTCAGAGAGGGCACAACAGGGTGGGGACTATGCCCTGTACACGCCCACCCTTCCACCTGTTTGCTGAGCCCTGCCGTGGCTGCCTGCAGACTGTCCACTTGGCCTCTGACTTCCCCACATAAGGTTCTAGAAGCCAACATGCCACTGATCGGCCACCCTGACTTTAGAATACGGTTGTGAAGATACCATGGATCACTGACGGTTATCCAGGTTCTCCTATGTGCCAAAAACTCTTCGAGACATCTGACATGAGTCCTCTCATTTAATCCTCTCCCCAACAGTTAGCAGGTACTGTTAGGAATAAGCTCCACTTTTCAATGAGGGGACCAGGCATGTTCACATGAAAAGTTAAGTGGCGGAGGCTCACAGTGACCTAGAGTTGCGAGGAAATGACCATCACAAGTCATGGAAGTGGTACGAGCGTTAATGAGTTCAGCATGAAAAGAAGAAGGATGCATGTAGGACCAGGGCCTGTTTCGCAGGGAAGGAAGAAATCAAAGCCCGAGAGCAGGGAGGATCGGCCCAGGCAGGGAGGACAAGGGCGTTATAGCAGCAGGAAAGAGGGAATACAGTCACAGAAATGGAAAAGGGAGACAGGAGTGAGAGTTCAGGTCAGAACGAAAGACACAGCAGGTGAGGAGCCCAGAGTGGAAGGTCTGGAATCTGAAGGCATTTGCCTGAGATTATATGCCTGAACATAAACCGGGGGAGTGGGAGAGGGAGAAGCAGGCTTCCCACTCAGCAGGGAGCCCGATGACAAAGTCAGCTTTCGTCTATCACACTCAGGGACACAGGCAAGCAGTGCCTGTGCACTGGGGGTCACCTGGACGTGGTAAATTTCAGGGTCTGAAAAGCCTCTAACAAGCACTACCAGCTTGACAAGGGACCTAAAATTCCAAACGAAAGTTAACAACCTGATCAAATGCATGTGCCCTGTGACTGGCCGGGGACAACCTAAAGTTCTCAAATTCTAGTGGGCATCGGGAATACCTGGAAAACTTGCTACAACCCAGACTGCCAGGCCCCACACACCAGAGTTCCTGAGTCAGTATAGCTGAGGCCCAAGAAGTTGCATTTCTAACAATTTCCCAGGTAGTATTGATACTTCTGGTCCAAAGGGCACACTTTGAGAACCACTGACCTCAAAAAAAAAAAAATCCAGAATGGGTAAATTCTGACTGAGGACAGGAAAAACTGTGCACAAATTACCACAGAAACTATGCCAGAACTCGATGGCAGGCATCAAGTATGCAAGATATTTTTGTTTACATTTGTTTTATCAATGTATTTAAATACTGAGAAGATTTACAAAGAAAATAAATGCAGTTTTCTTCTTCTTTACTGTGTCCAAGATGGGAAAAAAATTAAAATAGCATTTCTACAGTTAAAGTAAATGCAAATAATTTCTTGGGAAAAAGCTACAGAACTGCAAAGAAAAGGAAAGGAAAATCAGTCCTCCAAAGAGCTACTAAAGTGATAAAAACATTTGCTAGCCTTCTGTGAAGCACCAAATGCTGTCATGTTGATAAAGTCTGTATGACGAAACCTTTTATTTTTAGTTCTGAGTTCTGTGTCAATTTCAAAACTGTATTTTCTACTTCATACAGGTATTTCCCCCTTTATACAAAAACTTCTTGGTAGTTCCTGTTCTTATACCCTGTTTTGACATTTTGATCTTCTCTATTTATTTATAAACATCTACAGTGTGGGACAGTTTTGAAACTTGAATTGATCTGGCTTTCAACATTTCTACAACAAATTTGGTAAGACTTTTTTTTTTTTTTTTTTAAACAAAAGGAGTGATGCCTTGCAAAAGGCAAATGAAACCTCATCTTTCACCTCCTGAGCACTGTGCTTCCTTTCAGTTCTTTTGGGGAAACAAAAAGAATCATGTTTCCTATCGCATACTTAGGTCTGGTTTCCTACAATCAGCTGGATATTCACAGATCCCAAGGTAACAAACACTTGCAGGTTTCCATCTGTTAGAAAAACATCATGTGTAGACATGTCTGATTCAACATATCGTGAAATACACTGCAAGAGCAGAATGAAGCTGTTTTGAATAAGCCTTCCTAAAAGGGTTGTGAAGCTGAAGAACTCTTGGCCATGTGTGGTCTGTGGATAGAAAGAGGACACTGACCCATAATGTCTTTCTCTGCCCTATCCACTCCTTGCTCCGATTTCTGCCTATGCACTATGGTTTGATCTCAACTCATCCGGAATTTACCAAAAAGATACAATAATGGCTTCTTGTCTTACCTTTGGCATAGATACTTAAGATAGTATTTCTTTCCCTGTTGAGAACTTTTTTTTTTTTTTAACAAAAATAAACAGTGAAATGTAAGTAAATCTGCAACTAACTAAATTACCACTGAAAAATTCTTCCACGCTGCTACAGAAAATTGATGGAACAGTAGACATTAAACATTTTAGAGGCACATATTGAGACTGGAAAATTAGTAATCTGTGGTATATTAAAGAGTTTTATAAAACTCAATTCACTTGAACATCCTGAGAAAGTGACATAGATTGTCAGAGCTATAATTTTTTTTTAGTTTCTTCCAATTATAAAAGTAACTCTAAGGCTCACACGGTGTTCACATTAATCAGAATGTAGTGAATGGTGCCCCTCACTGTATGTAAATTTTACCTCAAAAGAAAAAGAGTAAACCATACTGAACTCTGGTAATAATATGCACACTGAAGTACTTAAGGGGAAAGATACTGATGCCTGCAACTTGTATCGAAATGCATCAAAACAGATTGATGGGTAGAAGGACACGTAGCTGAATATATATGTGATGAAGCAAGTATTTATGTTACTGACAGACCCTAGATGGTAGACCCATAGAAATTCACTAGGAAACTTCCAGCTCTTCTGTTTGAAATTTTCATAATAAAATGTTGGGGAAAAACATGAGACCATTATAGAAAATTCCGGAAAACAAAGGAAGTATAAGAAAAATAAAAAAGCCATTCAAACACCAAGCAGGCACCCAAAATCTTACCATATATAATGCTTTGTAACTTGGTTTACCACATTAATGAGCATTTCCCTAGCTCTTTCAATATTCGTAAATATTCCTCCAAATGCAAAGGAATGCCATTGTACAGATGTAGATTAATTTTTTTCAGCTTTACTGAGGTATAATCAACAAATAAAATTGTAATATTTTAGAAGTATTAAACATGATGATTTTACTATATGCATATAGTGTGAAAGGATTCACATAATGGAAATAACATATCCATCACCCCCCATATTTGCCTTTGTTTGTGTGCTTAAGAACCAAGAGGTGGATGCTTAACCAACTGTGCCACACAGGCAACCCCAAAGGCTCTTTTTTTTAAAAGATTTTATTTCTTTGATAGAGTGCAGTGAGAGAGGGAACATAAGCCAGAGGAGTGGGAGAGGGAGAAGCAGGCTTCCTACTGAGCAGGGAACCCGATGCAGGGCCGATCCCTGGACCCTAGGATCATGACCTGAGCCGAAGGCAGAGGTTTAACCAGACTGAGCCACCAAGACACCCCAGCTCTTTTTTAAAAGTAAGTCTACTTGGGGTGCTTTGGTAGCTCAGTGGGTTAAGACTCTGCCTTCAGCTCAGGTCATGATCCCAGGATGCTGGGATCGAGCCCCACGTCGGAGTCCCTGCTCTGTGGGGAGCCTGCTTCCCCCTCTCTCTCTGCCTGCCTCTCTGCCACTTGTGATCTTTCTCTGTCAAATAAATAAATAAAATATTTAAAAAATAAAAGTAAGTCTACAATAAACAAAACTTGTATCCAAACCTTGGTTTCTAAATATCAGAGTCCCAAATCAGGCACCCAGAGCCAAGGCTTCTTGAAAAAATGACTGATTACAGCAATCAGGCAGGAACTAGATCAGCCTGGAACATCTTCTTGTGCAAGGAAGTAAGAAAATGCTAACAAGTGATGGAGACACCAAAAGACACGGGAACTAACTTGAAGGGACTCTTGCATTGGGACATTTTCAGCATGAAAGTGAGAAACAATTTAATACAATATAACATTTTGAATTTGAAAAAGAATCCATAAGTCCACAATAAGACAATTGGTGAAGGAGCAGGTAAATAAGTGAAGAAAAGAAGGCTCTCATTTATGCTATAACTTTTTGCCGTCTGCGCAGTTAACTGTCAGCCGTCTGCGCAGTTAACTGTCAAAGTAACATCTGATTCAAACAAGAGTTGCCAACAGATGCTCAAAACATTGGGTAACTTTTGTTGAAAGAAGATATTTACATAACCTCAGAGTATCTTTCAAAGGCTTAATTATTAATTACAAAGGGAAAAAAGGTATTTTTTTTTTTCTGTAGAGAATTTGGGTAAACCCTTCTTAGTCGAGGGTTCAAAATTAGCATCACCAGTAACGAGACAAACTGACATCGTAGTCTCCCATTAAAATATGCCAAGGGCATATGACCTCTGAAGTATTCCTACCAAAACTACATAACCTTAAACTAGGCAAGAGGAAGGGAAAATCAGATAAACCCAAAATAAGGGACATTCTACATAACTGTCCTGTACTCTTCAAAAATGTCAAATTTTTAAAAAGACAAAGAAGAGCAGAGAAACCGCCCAGTTAAAGCAGATTAAACAGGTATACCATTGAAGTGCAATATGTGATCCTGATTGGATCCTGGGTTGAAAAAAACTGCCATAAAAAGTCCTCACTGGGACAGTCCACAAAATTTGAATACAGACTGTAGGACAGATAATATTATTGCATTCGTATTAAATTTTCTAATTGGATAGTTGTGCTATGGTTGCATTCTTGGGAGACGCTAAAGTGTTTAGGGATAAATGTACCTAGTATCTGTGATTTATCTCATGGTTCAATAAAATACAGATGAATATGGGGGCGCCTGGGTGACTTAGTCAGTTAAGTGTTCGACTCTTGGTCTCAGGGTCCTGAGAAGCTTTCTGCACCGGGCTCCACGGTCAGCAGGAGTCTGAAGATTCTCTCCTTTTGCCCTCTTCCCATTCTTTCTCTTTCTCTTTCAATTTCTCTCAAAATAAATAAATATGTATGAATACATATAAATTAATATAATATTTAAAGAGAGAGCAAATGTTGAAAAATGTTAATAAGTGGTGATTCTAGGGGAATGCTAGAATTCACAGTACCATTCTTATAGTTATTCTGCAGGTGTAAAATCTTTTAAAAATTAAGTTTTAAAAAACTACACAGATTTTAAGTAAATTCAATTTTTCTTTTCTTCCAAATTAAAAAAGTAATAAATATTCACTAACGCAGAGAAAAGTAACACATCCTAAATTAGAGGTCTACAAAAAAGTCAAAATAGAAGGTCTTCTTTCCTCCTACATATGTGAAGTTCAAGAGTTGGGTAAATATTTTCTCCACCTACCTTTCATCACTAAGTTCATAAAACATAATCCGATATCAGGTCCCTCTTAAGAGTTACATGAGTGAGCTACAAACATGTTATTAAGCGTCCTACTGCTTCTTGGCAAAAGTGATCAAGTAACATAAAACTGAATCTACACATTGGAAAAAAATCCGGAGCTGACTACTTTTACCTCACTTAGAAAACACCTAGCCAGCAAGCTTATCCACAGCCCAAAAAGCATAACAAAAATCAACCTAAGAAATGCACATTGCCTTTCCCGATAATTGCCAAGCCCTGGCCAAAATGTTTTCTATCTCAAACCCATGTTGACTGAGTAAGTTTGAGGATGCTCTGCAGTAATTCACCCCATCTCCTTTTCGTTGACAGTCACTGACAAACCAGCCCCCAAAGTTTCATTTGTATCACTGTAAATCAACTCAATTTCTGAATGATAACCCATCTAGGTTAAATACCTACATAAGAGCCGGACTTGGGTGTTTCCAATTCCTGCTTTCCCCCCACCCCATGCTTTCCTATGTCATTCTCCTGCTTTCTTAAAGAGAGTAAAAAAATAAAATTATAAATGGTATTATATATAAATGGGGGTGGAGTGCATATGCTGCAATTACTGTTTTCCTGGCAAAATCTGCTCTTGGACTCAAAGGTCTTTCTCACATCCAACAATCATATAAGAACAAGCCTGTACAGAACCTGCATGACCTAATGCTTACAAACATTAGCAGGTTTAAATATTCTGAATATAAATTTGATGGAATTGGCTTATTTTCTATCTAATCTGGTCAACTACAGATTTCAGAGTTCAGAACTACAGAACAGGAGATCTGATCTCCTGGATTTTACTTGCCCCTCCTGAGGTACCTTAATACATTTTCCAGATCTCTACTTTCCCATCTAGAAAATGGGTACAATAATGCATGCCTATAAAGGACGTAAGAGTTCACTAGATAAAAGCAGCTAGGCTCTGTCCAGAGTAAGAAATGGTTTTACTATGTGGCTACTATTTTAAAACGTGTTGATGGAGAAATAAAGGGGAGGAAACGTTTTCTACATAGCACGGGTCTCTTCTGTATACACACGGGTGTGAAAAGCTATCGCTCTGTAATGCTTTCCCCAACCTACAGGTACCCCCAGGCAGAAAGATCTTAGTCCTGCACACCTGGCTTCAACAAATTGGAAGCCCAGCTGGTGACCAGAGTCACACAGCACTGCTGGGAGGAAACGCCACAAAGGATGCCTTTCAGGTCCCCTTCTCTAATCAACCACTGTGGTTCAATGACAGCAGTTAAAGGGAAAAAACAAAAATGAAATCATTCAGGGGAGATTAAAAGATATTTATGGCAAAGTTCCTTTTAAAAAGACACTGAGGGGAGAGAGAGAGAAAAAAACACACATTAATTAGCCAAAACAGGACATAAATAGAAATGACCAAAACCAGCTGCAGAGGGTAAAAGCTGCGAGTGCCACTGAGCCCCTACAGGTCAGCTCCACAATTAGCTTTATTCTCCAGGTACTAAACTGGGGACCCGGGGACCACGCTGCGTGTTATTCCTAAGGAAGAGGAAGGGTCTTGGTAGGAGTTGCGTGCTCCCCCGGAACCAGCACAGGTGCCAGACTCGGGAAGCCAAGGCTTCTTTCTGATTTTACAAAAAGGGCAGCTGTTTGTCTAGCACCTGTTAATTCTTTATTAAGATGAAGTCCAAGTAGAGGTGAAATCCAAGAAGCTAGTATTATTTATATTTCAGTAGAAAAATATCGCTTTTTATTTTTTAAAAGACAACTCCTGACGGCCACAAATTCACAAAACCCAAAATAGAAAGGGAGTAAAAATGTTCACACGTTACTCTTTACTGACCCCTCTCGGCTGACCTGGGAAAAGGCAAAGCCTGAAGCCTCGGAAGGTTTTTGAAACCTCACCTTCCCCTCAAGGAGAGCCTAGAGAACATTCGGTCTTTCATGCCGTGGAAACAAATCCTCTCAGTTCAAATGACCCCTAGGAGAGCTCAACCCTAAAGCACACGTGGCAGGGATTTCTATTTATGGGGCTCCCAGAATGGAATTGGGAAACAGCTTCGTGGATCAGCCCCAAAGGCCGGGCTTGAGAGGTCCCTGACAGCCCGTGACCTCTGACTGGGGTTGAACAGCTTACATAAGTGCAATCGCGACCATTCCTGACAGCAGAAGACCTTACCTCTTTCTCTATTTTGAGCAGCTTCTTCACAGCCACCTCCTTGTCCTGGGATATCCATCTGGCTCGATATACACTCCCAAAACTTCCTCCACCGCAGTTTTCAAAAAACTGCAAGTCATCAAATTTAATTTGCACAAAGGAGGCACCGAGAGACGACATCTCATAATGACAAAGGATTAGACTCCCACAAGATCTGTGGAGAGAAAGCGAAAGAAAAGTTGGATCATAAACATATTAGAACCAATCCTCTGAATCCCACTTTAGATAACGTGTAACAAGCGCCGCGAAACTTCCAGAAAGAGCCTTGATGACTTAGGAGAAAGGAAAGCAAGGCTATGAACAAATCAAAATGAAAAACCCTTACCCTGGCAGCCCGTGCAAAAGTCAACGGCCACTTGTCCAGACTCTGAAACCCAGCTGTTCGCAGAGAAATGGCTCAGATTTCCCCCTGACAAAACCCGTCACGGTACTTCCTGCACATCCCCAGGAGCTCTGGCGAAAGGCTACTGTGTCACCAGGTCTACCACAAAGCCCTGACAGACGGGAGGCATGCTTTCGGCAGCAAGCTTGCACAGCTCTCCCGGTATCCGAGGAGCGCCGTCTCTCCACGGTGTGCTCACTTCACGCAAAATATACATAACCTAAGCGGTCGGGCATCCCGGCACAGGGAGGGCCAAAATGCTGCAAACTCAACACACGTTCAGGGCGTCTATTCCGAAAGCAAACGTTCTGCGGAGGGATGATTGAAAAGCTGGCCGAGTGTTTGCCACAAGTGGCTCCCTGGACTGTATACTGTAGCAGAACTTAATTAAAGAGGAGAAAATTTGCCCTTGATTACAATATATTAAGTCATCCAAAGAATTCTGCCAAGAATGTTTTTAAAAAAAAATATTATGTTTGTCTCCAGAGAAACAGATTACCCCTCCCAGAGATTATTACAGTGATATTTTCTGCAGACTAAGGAGTTTTACTATTATCCAGGTAAGCGGTCATTCTTTACACCCCATGCCAAACCACAGATGAGCAGGAAAAACAAAACAAAAACCTACAAACAAGAGAACAATGGACTAAAATCTTGAACCTGCATAAGAAGCAGGTGGATGACAAAAGTCTGCATACATGTTCTTGCCAAATTGTAAACCAGATTCTCACAATGAGGGAGCAAAGAGACAAAAACATACACATGCAAAAACAACAAGCCTGGGTCCTCATCACAGTCAACAAGCCTGGGTCCTCATCACAGTCAATGTCAGGAAAGATTTAAAAAAAAAAAAAAAGGGGCAGAAAAATTTCATGAGGAGACATAAATAAACATGAGGACCAAATGCAGTAACTGACCACCAACTGGATATTGGCATAAAAAAACAAAATCTACAGAAAGTATTATTGGGATTTGAGGAAAACCTGAATACTAACTATATATTAGGTACTATTATCTTATCCATGCATAATAATGGTATTCTGGTCTGGTAGGAGGATGTTCTTGTTCTTGGGAGATCTACTGGGAGGCATATTTAAGCATTATACCTACAACTTGATTTAAAATGGTACAACCCTCCCCCCAACCTTCAAAAACAGTGCATGGGTATACAGAGAGAGGAAGCAAATGCGGCAAAATGTTAAGAACTCATGAATCTAGGCAAAAGTTATAGGAGTGCTTCACTACTCTTTCCATTCTCTGTGGGGTTTGATTATTTTCAAAACAAAAAGGTGGAGGGGGCAGTTTGTATCCATATAAATGGACAAATTTTCTTCATAAACAACTTGAAGCTCTGCTGAGTGCTGTACACAGTCGGCTCAGAGATCTTAACGTGCAGCTGACTAGCAGCCCCATTTTTGGAACATCATGTCACTGAGGAATGCTGACTTCTTTTTCCTTCTTTCTTTCTTCCTTTTTTTTTTTTTTTTTTTCAAGTAAGCTCTATGGCTAATGTGGGGCTTGAACTTACAACCCTAAGATCAGGAGTCACATGCTGTACCTACTGAGCCAACCAAATGCCCCAAGAATGCTGACTCCCCACAAAGTCAAACTCTGCTCTACCCCTTGGAGAAGACAAGAGAGAGGATTTTTTCCCCCACTTTAAGTTTAAAAGCTAGTCTACAGTCTACATATAAATACAGGGCAAAAAAACCTACCGTATCCAGCTTTAGTCTATACACACGTGAGTCAACAATTTACCTTATTAACTTTTGCTTCAATTCATATCAGTTAATTATAGAAAGGAAGAAAGTTTGGATAAAATTTAGGAATGTGCCAAAGGTAGGTAAAAAGAATATGCAAGCTACAAAGGTGGTGCAACAAAATCTGAAGCACCATTTGCAAGATTCCCTGCGTGTTACTGATGCGAGGTCTATATTGTTATTTTAATGTTATCAAAGTATAAAAATAAAATAGGACTACAAAGCCTATAATAAAAAATAGAACTCTCCTCTACTCCTCCCCACACCCAATTCTTTCTCCAGAGGAACTAATTTTGACTACTTTAGCATTTTCTTCTGCTATTTACCTCTATATTTCTACAAAATGTGTTCATATTGCTATTTCTCGATGGTTCCATTTCAGGTATTACCTATTAACTTCTCTCTGTGGAAGAAAAGGATTTGGTTTTCATAAATCCCCTTTATCCCTACATAGAAATACATCACACCTGCCAATCCTCCCAACTTCCAAATATATTTTAACATTTAGTTAAATCAATAGTCAGTAGTCTGACTACTGTAGACAAAGTAAATATTCTCAGGACTCCTATGTGGGATTCAATGATTTTTTCCTTTCTTGGATAACTTTTTGTTTCTCCTAGAGTTATTAGCTGCTCTGTTTTTGTTGTTTGCTTAGCATGTATGCACTGCATCGAACTCTCCCAAGAACTGCAAACCTCTTCTAACAAAATGAAAATGTCTGGTAATTTGGCGGAGAATGTTCTATTGTTTTCTCAGAGACATTCCTCCTGTACTCTTCATCTGGATTCAATCTGGCTGAATGGTTGCTATATAGGCCTGACTTGGACTGAAACTTCCCTTCACCATCATCCCAAAATTTCCTTCACCTTCTCTGTGAGAACCCCCATCCTTGAAGCTCCTGCTTTTCCTTTTTTGGTTTATTCCCTTGTTTTAACAGTGTACATCTCCCATTAACAACCTAATAGAGTATCCAGAATGCAATTTTTTTAAAAAAAATCTGTGTGTCTTTAAATGTCTTCATTGATACCCTGTCTGGCTTTGCAATTCCAGGTAGGAAATAACTTCAAAAGTATTCCTTCATAGTCTTCTAGTTTCTAATGCAGCTGCAAAGCAGCCTGACTGTGCTCTGGTAACTAATCTTTTTTATACTATTACTTCTTCTCTGAAAGCTTTTAGGACCCTGTATTCACTTCCGAAAGCTGAAATTGACAGCACATGTTGAGGAGAGTCTTTCATTCACTGGTGGGACATTGAGTGAACTCTCTCAGCCTGGGCTCCCAGTGAACTCGTGTCTTTCAGTTCTGGGAAATTTTCTTGTGTGCTCCTTTACCACGGACAACTTTTACTTCTTGTTTTCTCATACACACATGAGGAACTACATGCAGTTTCCAGTACTTGCTAACCTCTCTCACATTTCCATACCTTCGCATAACCTAGTTCTACTTTGAATGTCCTTCTCTGCCCAGGAAACTCCTGTCCCCGACTACCTGCTTCAAGTCCCGAAAGCAGAATTAAGTTCTCCTTTTGTGCCGCAGCACCTTTCTTTACCTATTCAGCTTTCCTACTTACTTCCCACCAGACTGTAAATCCCTTAAAGGCAACACTCATTTCTATTTACATCTGGATCTTCAGCACCTAGTACACAGCCACACATGCTGCACATTTTCCATTCAAAAATTGCTGAATGGATGAACAAATGAACAAATGAATGAATGGTTTCTGGCTATTCTTCCCTTACACTTTTTGTAGCTAGAAAGATTCTAATCAGCCTAAGTAAAATCTGACATCTGTAGTGTTTACAAGTTCCCCCCAGAGGATTGTGAAGCGAATCCTGATTTGGAAACTGCTGCCTAGGCTTCTTGGGAAACTGAGGAGAATATATTTGGGACTCCAGAATTAGGTATCCATGAGTCCAAGGGAGAAGGAAGACAAGGAGGAGGAATAGGAGGAGGACAAAGAGGAAAGAAGTTCTTTTCAAAACAAACCTAGAGGGGCACCTGGGTGGCTCAGTGGGTTAAGTGTCTGCCTTCAGCTCAGGTCATGATCCCAGGGTCCTCAGATCCAGTCCTGCATCTGGTTCCCTGCTCAGTGGGAAGCTTGCTTCTCCCTTTTCACTCTGCTCCTCCCCTGCTTGCACTCTCCCTCAATCTGACAAATAAACAAAATCTAAAAAAAAAAGCCTAGAGATCTAAACCAGGATGAGATCAATATGAATAAATCTAAACCTTTTGTACAGAGCAAGTCCAGGAAGTATGGATGAACCGAGGTAGGATCACTTACATTTGAAACTGACCTGAGGAAGGCTGACCTCTGAGAAGTATTGTTCTCCAGGCCCTTCATTCCATGAGATGACGCAACTAATCCTGTTCTTCCCAGAATCATTGTTACTCACTTTGTGATACATCTTGCTATGTATGAATGGAACTATGTAATTACTTGAATGTTTTATTGAGACCATAAAAAAATTAAGTCCCATCTTTATTACTGAAGAGACTAACAATTCTGGGGTGTACAAGTACAGGTTTTAATTCCAGTGAGCTTGCAAAGCATCATGGACTTAGCTGAGAAGCCCGACTGAAATCCCCACTGCCTTCTATAGAGTATCAGACCACGTACAGGTTTTCCCCACTATTTGAAAGTAGAGCCTTCCTTTGAAACCTTTCATTAAGAGAAAATGGCATAAAGCGAAAAAGCAACTGCCATTAATTCACAAGGAGAAAATTTTGAGTTATTTCCAGACTCCAAAATTCACCCCTCTTAGGCCTTTTGGATAGCTTATGACACATCTTGCTAATGGATGCAGTAAATAAATCAAGATAAAGAAAGTACAGATGCTCTCAGACAGTTCAAAGCTACAGTGGCTTGATGCTGGGTGCTGTACCAGAGGTAGGGGGTTGGGTGCGTCCCACCTCTATCAACAGCTCACTGCAAAATAAATGCTGAATGCAATTTTCCCTTTTTGTCTTTCTTTCCCTAAAAGTGAAAATCCTCTTCAGATTTCTTTCAGTTAGCAAAACCAGGTATTAACTTAGGTCTCTCGTAAGAGCAAAGTGGTATAACACAAATTTTCAAAAAACAGAAGATACTTATTTTTCCCCTTGAGCTATCCTCCCTTAATTTAAATCATTACTCAAAGAGGATCAAGTTATGATCAGAAGAACGGAAAATAGGAGTTGCTGATTAATCACACTTAGAGCATCTTGGGGAAGACTACTACCTGATCAAATTATGTCTAACTTTTCAGAGGTGTTCTCCAGTGAATACACCCAAATGTAATGAGTCACCCATACAAAGGTATTTACCTAGCACACCCAATCAAGTGATGTTTATATCCCACCATGTTAAAACAATTGCTTTTACACAGAAAAGGCAATTTTTCTCCATGCAACAATCCCCAGTCCTAATTTTGTAGCATTTTAACTTTTGTTTCATATACTCTCACAACTGTTTTAAATATTAATAAGGATCTACCACACAGCACTGAAGGGTAAGCCAGAGTGGAGATATCACAAAAATCAAAGCATAATAGGGTGTCACAGCACTGAAAAGGCTGAAAATCACTAACAAGTGCTGGTGGAAGCCAATCACTTGAGTACTTGAATAGTAAAAAAAGAACTTGTTCAATTTTTTAAAATGTGAAAATCGAAATTTAGAAAAGATTTTTAACTATTAACTAAACTGCTGAAAGCACATATATTATCACCAACAGCAAACTGTCAAAACTGAAACCACATGGAGGCAGAAAACCTTAAATGGAGTATTATTTGACTTTAAGGTTTTCAGTTTTCTAGTCCAAAAAAATGACTTTTGTCCTGAATTAAAAACAACAAAATAAAAGAAGAAAAGATCCTGCTAACATTCTAAAACTTAAAAAACAAACAAACAAACAAAAAAAAAACAAGATCTAGGCTTAGATGGATAATAAGTTTGAACTCTGCCTCTAGCTCTTGGTAACCCTTGAACTAATCACCTTTTCTGACCATGACCTCTCTAGACCCAATAAGTTAAAAAAAAATTGAAAGCTCTTCCATTCTGTCACCAAATGACTCCAGGTTGCTAGCTCAAAAGTTATCCAGTTTGCAGAATATTATTTGAATTCTTTAAGGAGTGTCCTTTCCCAATAACAGCTATTTCAACACAAAAGCAGCATGGTCCAGGGAAAAGACCCCAGTTAGATCCAGTAGCATATGTGAACTTACTAGCTGTTAGACCTTGGCCCAGTCGCAAATGTGAACTTACTACTGTACTTCCCAGATCTCAGTCTTCTCACAGGCAACAATAACCATCCTGCTTGGTGCTGGGAAGTGGGAGACATGAAAGTGCTTTGTGCAGTGCTCAGCGCCTAGTAAACAATACTCAACAAATGGAAAGGACCATTCTGAAGTTATCTTAATAAGTCTTATCATCATAGACTTCTGTTTTCATTGTTCAGTCTGCTCTCCTCCATAGTTCTCTTCCCTCTGTTTTCAGAATCGTTTTATATCTCCAGTAGCTTGGCAGAGCAATGATTAATAAATAAATGTACTATTGGTCCCTTCCTATTCGTGTATGTTTTAATTTTTTCCTCACTCCTCTGTTTGCTGCTTTTGGTTTGGACAGCTTTTGCAAGATCTTATTAGTGTGTAATCACAATTTTCTTTTGAACTTTTTCATAAGGAGAATAATTTATTAAATGACGATACTTTTTTTTTTTGCACTTTTTAGATAGAATTCCTAGGACCTACTTATTTCAATTATGGCATTCACTTTGGTAGTTTCCTTGAGTATTCCTACTTTCCATGGTGGCCACTGTCTGCCTTTAGATCTTATCTACTGCATATCAAATGGATTCAAGAAACTGTAACCACTGTCATTAAATACCTGCAAATCATAACTCTCTCTTTAATTAAATCCACCTTCTAAAAGGACTAACTGTACTAGAAAATAGCTCTTTGGACTTTTTCTGGATTTTTCTACTTTTTACACGAGCCTGTAATTTCTGAATGCAGATTCTTCCTCTTTTTCTATCCTTAACTGACATTTTCCTTTTTCCCTTCCTCATAAAAATTACAAGTTTATTTTTGATGCAATATAGGAAGAAAACTAATTTATTTTAGAATGACCTGAATAGGACCAAAAGGGGGGGGGGAACCTTTTAGAGAACAGCCCTCAACAAACCTTTTAGAGAACAGCCCTCAACAAACTCTTCTGCCAACCTCGCTGCTCTAATATTTATTTATGCTAGCATTGTTTCAGCCTCCTTAACACAGATTAGTGAATAAGACAAAAATGTGCTTTACCTTCATGTGTATTACAATAACGCCACTTGGTTTATGGCTCTACAGTGATTTTTCTCCTCCAAGTCGAATCTTCAAAACATGGGGAGAGCTTGACTTGGTGTCTTTGTTCAGAACAGCAAGGGCAAAGATTCTAACATTCTGTTCTTGAGCAGGGCTGTTCGTTTACTGTTTTTGTTTTTAAACCACGCAAAGAAAGATCTGTAAGACTAACTAGAGGAGAGTAGGTATGCAAATAGAACCAACCAGTATCGTGGACTATGGACACTCCTTCCTCCCTTCAAGGCTGCCCCTGAAAAGCAGCTGATCTTGTGCAGAAGAGGTTGGGCTCAGTGAATAGGCTCTTTAGTCGTGACTATCAGAGAGAAATAGACTTTGAGACCCTTAAAAAATAGAACAGCTACTGTTTCATTTTTTTGTGAGTCTATGCTTGACCGTACAAGTGACAAATTCCTCTAATTAAAGCCAAGGTTAAAATACAAATGAGCCAGTTAAATGAAACATTCTAATTTGTCCTTTAATATTTCAATTAACGAAGACAGACTTCCATGACACATTTCCCTGCCAGATATGTTGTCACTGGAGGCAAAACACTGGAGGAAGAGGAACGTAGGAGGCAGGGGGCACTTACGCCACAGAAATACCGCGTGGAAACGTGTCTGTGCTCGAACAGAAGCCCAACTAGGCAACATGAGGCCGGTACGATGGGTGACCTGGGGTCCCTGCAGAGGAACTGTGTCCTAGGACTGGAGGCCCGGGAAGAGAGCTGGGCCAGAGCCTGGGAGGGGAGCAAAGGAGCATTGAGAGGGCACATTTCCACCAGTGGCTGGAAGAGTAATTCACAAATGTTTGGGGGTGGGAGTAGGGGTGGGGGAGAAAACAAGACTAAACAAGGCTTACTTCAGTCAGTGGGCCTAGCCATCCCTAATGCTGCTGCTACTTGGCTTTTGTTTCTACCCCTAACCACGTTCCATCAGACAGAAGCTATCTGACCCCTCCTGCCAGCTAACAAACAGGTGTGCTCTTGGACTAATTACCTAGAACAAATGTGCCCTGAGAAGGGTCAATAAGACAGTTAAAACCTGGTAACCTCGACATAAGATGAAAGCAAATGGGGACTGTTAAAACCAGAGGAGGCCATGGAAGACCCCACATTATGCTTCACCGATCTAAAAATTCCAGCAAGAACTCCTGGTTATTAGAGTCGCCTAAGAAGCACTCTGCCACTCTGTCTAGTAGTGAGCTGCCTGTCCTGGAGAGGGTTCAATGGGACATGGGCACGCAGAACAGGAGATTCTTGCAACAGCCAGAACAGCGACCCTGTGAGTATTCTGTGACTAATCAACCCACTATAAAGGATGCATGGTCTCCCTTCCCAGGGATACATGAACCTGACCCAGGAGTCCCCGGCAAGGCAGAGGAGCAGTGATGGCCGTCAGCGATGGAGATGATGGAGATGACTGGGCCATTCTCCTCAATTTCTCCTCCCAAACAGGCTGGGAAGGCAAGAGTCAAACTCGGGATTTCTATCCTACAACTAATCTTTCCCCTCATCCCTTCCTCTCCTCCGTTCCCAAAGCAAAGAACTTTGTGCACACTGAAAGACCCAGGATAACCACCGAAAATAAAAACTCTGGGTGATGATCTACTGCTATTCTTCTCTCCGCAAAATGGAACCGCGTTACCCCATGCGGTGGGCAGGGCTGCAAAGCCTAATGGGGCAGGTCCATCCATCAGAGCCAGGCTCTTCCTCCTGTCCTGGAGAGGGTGGACTACGCCGCACTGCACAGAAGGTGTATGAATAAACCCACCACCTACAAGACTCTATTACCTACAAGACTCCATTTCACCTTAACGTCTGGGGGAATAAACACGCCAAGTGTCTGTCTGTCCTGGTTTGTCCAACAGTCAAACAGTACAGAAGAGAATGCAACATTCAGATGAATTTTTAAGATGAAATACAAGTTTAAAGAAAGTGCTTGTTTACATGGGGGAGTATTTGTGGCTCTATTTACAGATCCCCGAAGAAATACATTCTTCTCCACAACAGGGTACTCTGGTAGAAAAGTTTCATCAGCGAAGATTCACTCCATAACCTTTAGATAGCGATTCTTGCCTTCTCTTTTCGGTTTTCTTCTACAGAGTCTAGAAAGAAGGATGTCAGCCCCTGAAGACAAGCTGTGCTCAAAGGCAGCTCTAAGAACGTTTCCTGGTAATTTTGGTTTTGGTCTTCCAGGTCATAACCTTCCCTTACTCGTATTAACTCCTAAGTTCTTCAAATTCCTCATATAGATATTTAAATGCAATAAGCTTCAGATTCTTTCCCCCCAAATATCACAAACCTGCTTTACAAACCCTTAAAGCAGGAGAGTTGCTACGAAAACCTCCAAGCCCTGTACACTCATGAAGTATGCTTTGGGAACGGGGCCAGCTACCAAGGGCAAGCCTTACCTGGGTATAGACAGAACAAGCAACTTGCTCTGCGTCCAACTCGAGAATGTGGAAAAACACCTTTCTCTACCACTCAAATATGGTGGCTGAAGTTTCTGATGCTGCTTCAAGCATTTCCGCGTGTAGTCTCATAGGCTTATGCAGCAAGCAGGTAGCACTGTCCCCAGTTTACAGATACAAAAACAATGAAGGGAATGAAAACTGCCCAAGCCAACCACTTAATTTACAAGTGACATGACCAGGACTCAAACTCAGCTCTGACTTCAAAGTCTTATCATTTTTTTTTTTCCACCATATCGTAGGTCTTTTTCCCACTATATCATTCCGTCCCATCCTTCAAATCTGTCTTTTTTTTTTCCTTTAAACCAGCTCTTTCTTTATGACAGTAATCACTAGATTGCTTATTATCCACTAAAGTTCAATTTGAGGCTTTAATTTCCTATTAGAAACTGTAATGCGGGGTTAGAGTGTCAATGCATGGCTGCTTTGTTCCCGCAGAATCTTCTCCTGGGTTGGGATTATTTTAACTGCTACAGGGCATAATCGATGCTTCAGCAGTCCGTAGGATGGTCCCACACAAAAGCACCCATGTATCAGGCAAACCAATCTAAGCTCTCACATTTAGAGCTCTCTTTCCTTAACAGGTACAGTTTTCTGGTCACAGCTGGAGCTCTGGCTTATTTGTGTGTAGTGGGGCAAGGTTAATAGGCCACAAAAGAAGTAGCCTAAATCTTCCCTGCAGTAAGGCCAAAAGACACCTTCGCTACTCCTATTACATTTAGATAGATGAGACACCCTCCCTGTCAATCTGTCCTGGGTAGAATAAAATGGAAAACAAATGATCCAAATTGATTTTTATTTTCAGTATCTCTGGATACAGATACAAGGCTATCTCATTCCAAGAAGTACTGTATCACCGCAAACACCTTTTTCTGGGTTTAAAAAGAAAAAAAATCATTGATTCTCTCCTCTCTTTTCTCTGAATCCAACAATTTCTAAAAACTGTCCATTTTTCTCTTTGACTCCACACTAATAGCTTCATGTATGTCTGACCTCTTTTCACAAAACCTCACTGTAACAGCGTGTTTTCTCTGACTAGATTATTCCTTCCACACCCCTCATAACTACTGTTTATAGTTTTGTAGCCCTGTCAAAGTCAGTTTCACTGCTCATTCCAGATAGGCACTCAGCCAATATATTGCCAATAACACTCACTCTTGTGCTAACTTAAAATACACAGTGCAGCTTGCCAAGTTTCCTTATTTGGCAAGAAGGTCCCTTAGTTCCCAAGATCTTTGACCATCCATTTTTAGATCCAAATCCTCCTGCTTAATATTTGGATATTTCTCTTTTTAATGTGTCTTATGTGTTCCCAAAAAGAGTAAGAAGAGATCAGTCATCTATTTGCTTTCTTAGACAAGAAAAGTCTCCTTGCCATTGCACTGTGATCATTTACTTTGGAATTATTACCACTCTAACTTCTGAATCAAACTATTTTCCAGGTTAAAAAAAAAAGTTATAATAGGAATTATGTTGTGAAAGACTAAAATAAACAGTACACACTGCTTTATGGGACCATCTTCCTTTATCTTAATTCACTCTTTCCAAACAAACCAAATTCATGTTCATTTGCAATCTCCCTAATCTCTCACTATTGTAGCTGGAACTTTAAACAAAGGCTCTACAAATGACCAAAACCATGATTAAAATGCATCCGTCATTTTTTTTTTTAATCAAAAAGCAACATGAAATTTCACTGTGGAGCTAGGCCCACTACAAATAAGTCATTAACTGTCTTGAAGCACTTGTTTATTTTTGTCTTTCAATGTGTTTGTAGGTTCGGATCCACAGAATCCTGACCATTAGCGTCAAGTGAGGTCAAGAAAGCAAGAAGGCTCTCCTAAAACAGCTTCAGGGATAAAACAGAACATACTCTAGCAACCATCTTAGCTCAGATATCCTCGAATTGTTAAGTGGATTCTACTACACCATTATTAACAGAGAGCTGCTTATCGCCGTATCATTGGATCCGGCCACCCAACGATGTTGCTTTCGTTATTTAAGAAACTAACAGAAATACTAATTAAGTCCTCCATAAACGGCGCTTTTGCAAACATCTCGAGGCGCATCAGAAACACACGCTTTCAGCAATCTAATAATGACCTGCCCCCTTTATTCTGGCAATTCGGAGCCATCTCTCCGGGTTTCTGGAAAAGTTGGTCTGCGAGCTGTCAGGAGCCAGCCAAGCGTCGCGGCGACCTCAGCTTGGCTCTCCCGGCTGGGGGCAAGTCTCGGAGCCCGGGGGCCGAGGGCCGCCACCGGGTCGCGGAGCAGCACCCTCGCCCCCGGTGGGAGGCAGACGAGGCCGCTGGAGGGTGCGGGCGGCGCGGGCTGCATGCTGTCCCGGGGAGGGCTGGGGAGGGCCGGGGAGGGCGGCTCGCGGTGGGAGAAAAGCAGAAGTTACTGGTCTCCCCTCGCACGCACAGCCCTCCGCTGCGAAGCGGCCCGCGCCCTGCCCTGATTTGGAAGACTCGCGTTTCGCCTCCCAGAGGGGCCGCGTCGCCCGCGCCCAGGCCGGCGCTCCGGCGCTCGGGCTCCGGCGCTCGGGCCCCGGCGTTCCGCGAGGGGAAGCGGCGGCCCCCGCTCCCGCGCCGCGCGCAGGGCCGGGAAAGCCCGACAGACTGCGCCCGCCCTTCCGGACGCCAACTTCTGCGTGGGACCCGCCCGAACTTCCCGGGGCCTCCGGGCCGCCGCGCGGAACTCCGGCAACGCTCGCTCGGGCCCCAGCCGCCCGCGCGGGCCCCGGGTCGGGGAGGGCGCGCGGCGGAGCCCCGCAGGCCGCCAGGGCCTCGGCCCCGAGACTAGCGAGCGCCGCGGGCCTCCCACCCACCCTCGCCCTCCGCGGCCTCCCGCCGACCCCTTACCTGGCTCCTGGGCCGGGCGCGAGTAGCAGCCGGGGGCGCCGAGGCCCCGCGCGCGCCGAGGGCAGGGGCGGCGACCGGGGGTCGAGAGGACGGCGGCCCGCGCGGCTCCCACGCTTCCGCCCGAGTCAGGAGTTGAACATTCCGCCTCTCCGCCCCGCGCCAATGAGGAAGACAGTCGCGGCAACAGCACCACCTACCTCCGAGTGCGGAACGGCCGGGCCTCTGGCCGCGGCTCCGACGTGCGGGCCGGCCTCCCGGGCCTGCGCCCCCCGGGGGCTCCGTGCGCCCCTGCGCCCAGGCAGCCGCCCGGCTGCGGGGATGGAGGAACTCGGTGGGAAGAGCACCGGCCCTGCAGCGCGGGGCGCCGGGAGAGGGAGGCGTGCCTCTGGGCCTCTCGGTGGCTTTCAGCTCATTTCAACAAGTTCCCACCACCTGTCGGGTCAACTCCGTCCTTATCAACCAACACTTACCTTGTCAGAGGCGCTGGGGATACGAAGAGACGGGAGGCTGCTTCAGGCCCCGCAGCAGTTAATTATCTGGTTGGGAAGGGCACAGACCTGGGAAGATATTTCTAGGAGATAGGGCTGAAGGCTGCCTGGGTGGGACCACCAGTAAATACTTACGGAGGCATTTCGAGGAGGGGTCACGGTCGGCTGCCGGCTGCGTGACTTAAACAAAACTGAGTTCAGATGAGGACACAAGAACTCATCCCAGGTGTTGAGCAAGAGGCAGCAGTAAGTATTGGGAAGAAAAGTAATTGTTGATTGGGAAGGATGGCTTTGTGGGGGAAAGGCGAGGCAAGGTCGCAAAGGTACAGGCAGCATTATCCAGGGGTTTCGGTTCGGATTTTATCATCTGTGGGCCCTGGGGAGCTGGGGGAAGTTAGAATCAAAGGGTTTTGTGTTTGAACGGTGACTTAGCGAGCAGTCCAGGAGGTTGTGGGATGCGTTACTAGGGCAAGACTGGGAAGCAGCAAGAGCGGTAAATACTGTCCCGACCTGGTAATGGGATTGTGAGGACCTGGGCAGGAGGGTAGGAAATGGACCTGGAAAGGAGGAATGGAATTGAGGGACATGTTTCAGGAAGAGGCCCCAGAAGCTGGGGGTGTGGAAGAGAAGAAGGAAGGAGCCAGAGATGATGCGAAGGTTTCAGGCCTGAGTGACTGGAAGGAGGGTGGCGCCATTGACAGGAACAGGGATCTGTGGGGGAGAAGCTGGCTTGAAAAACAGATAGAGATGCAGCAGCTGAACTATGAAACGGAGACTCAGAAAAGAGGTCAGGAGAGAAAGAATCGCAAATCGTCAGACAGTTGAAAATACGAAAGCAGAGGGATAGGTGAAAATAAGCTAAAAACACACCACGTTCTCGTCTGTTTTTCAGATTATTGAATTTTCCCTTTGGTGAGAACTAGGAATTTCAGCACTGATGGATTCTATTTCAGTAACTGAGAAATTAGGATTGATGAAAACTGTCACGCTAACCGAATTCCTGATGTAATCAAATAGTTCTGAAAATCATCTGAACGTGAGAGAGTAAACTAAGACTCCTCAGGATAGAGTCACGTATCCCATGAGTCCAGTCAGTCTACCTCACAAGGCACTACATTGTGATGGCAAAGACCCTAAGACTGGGAATGAGTGAGCCTGGCTTCTGGTTTTAGTCCTGCCACTCATCAGCTGGGGAGCTTTGCTAGACAGGCGCGGTTTTCTGCTCTGCAAAATAAGAGGGCCTGGTGAGATGTTAGCCACAGGCTCCAGCTTTAAAACTGCGAATGTATTACTGTAAACTTGAAGCACATGCCTTAAGTGTCTTAACATTTTCACCACATTCCCCTTCCTTCCCATCCATTTTTTCCTTCATCCTATTTCCCCTACATAATTAGACAAAGAGGATAAGGAGCAGGAACAGTGAACACTACAGTGTAGTTTCACAAATATGCTTACATGATAAACTGGGAAGCATTCTCTTATCTGCCCAACCAGGTTGCAAGTTCCTTGAGGTCGTGTCTTATTTCTATTGTATCTGCCCATAGCTGAAATAAATGCGTAATTGTGTGATAACCTGGACGCCTCAAATCTGACTCTTCTTTGGTCAAGTTGCCTGTTTCCTTATGACTCTACTGATCTCTTTGAGCCCCAGACCTAATAAATATAGTCTAGTGCTTAGTCCCATGGCTGACTGCTTTTTCAAACTTCCCAATCTTTTTTGGAGTGCGTGTTGGTTGATTCTCACCTGCGTAGGTTTACAAATGTGAAGAGCAATACCAAAAGCAACCTAGTCAAACCTCTCCTATCAAGCCTTCCTATCCCTTTGCTTCAAATGTCTCCACACTAAAAATAGATGTACTGTCAGCAGCGGGGTGGATTGGGAGTCCTTAGCACCCTCTTATATCCAAGAACACCCTCCAAAATAAATATGCAATGTCAGGAAAAAAACAGTGTATTTGCTGTGCAAATAGAGCTTAAAGAAAAAAGTCTTCTGGTCTCCCATTCAGATTTTTGTCCCTAAACTCCTCTGGAATAGAAATTCTGAAACTGCCACCAGCTATAGGAGGATCAGAGACATGCAGACATAAATTCTACTAAGGATAGAAGGAAAGGCAGCTTACAAGGAAGAGAGCATTCTGATTATCCCTCCCACTCTGAGGCACATGGGGACCCAGGAGCATTTTCTCCAGCCATCTCTATCCTCCATGGCAGACTCTGAGCAGTCTGTGTCTAGATCCTAGCTAGGAATTACCAGCTTTTGCCCAAAGGCTGCTCTCCCTCCTGCACCATGTTGAACCCCCAGGACATGAAGGCACATAGTCCTGCATCCTTTAAGATAAGCCACCATGACCTTAAAATCAGGCGTGAAGCCCAGGTCATTGTTGGAACTTAACTTTCACATCTAACTTAAAGACCGAAGAATTCACAAGAATATCTCGGGTCCCAAATTTGCTTAAGCATTCCAGGGCCTGAAAGGAACAGCAGAGCACGAAGAGAAATTGGGGACTTGGGCAAAACTGGTTCGACAAGCATTTACTAAATCGCAGGCACTGTGCTGAGCGTGTGAGGATGGCAGTGGCCAAGACGTGGTCTCTGTTCTCACAGAGTGTGCTGAGTGCGGCGGAAAAGCCAGAAGAGACACAAGTGACTGTACTGTGGGGTGCTCTTAAGAAGGCAATGATACGGGATTACAGTAGGGCACATAACACGGGTTTGAGGGGTCATGGAACCTCCACGTCCATGGGAGAAGAATGGAGTGAATTTGCTGGACAGAAAGGTTGGAGAGGTATTACAGGCAGAGGGAACCATAAGCACAAAGGCCCAAAAGCATTTAACAAGTTCAAGGAATAAATTATTTGGCTAAATGAGTAAAGGTGTTGCGGGGGGAGTAATCATCCTCAGGATGGTGGTAATCGTAGCAGCAGGAGCAAGAAGAATACTGATCATGATAATCATACTAATGACGGCTACTATTGACTGCATGCCCAGGTGCTATGCTCTGAACTAAGAGCTGTACATGGACTGTGCATCTGATCTTCACAACAACCCTATCAGGCAGTTGGAAACATCATCCCACGCTGTAGGGCAGGAAAAAATGTTGGAAAGTTTAGCAACTTGTCTTTCTTTGGGGAGCAAGAGGTGGACTTCAGGGCTTGCTCTTTTAGATAAGGCGATTTTCCAACTTTTTGGTCTCAGAACTCCTTTACACTCTAACGTGCTTGAGGGTGCCAAATGGTTTCTGTATCGATAAGTTGTATCTATCACTATTTATCATAGTAGGAATCAAAACAGAAATCTATTTAAAATTCACTTATACTAGCTTAAACATATTTTGATGAAAAAGAAATATTGTGCAAAATTTTAAAAGTGAGAAGAATGTCATTGTTTTATATTTTTGCAAATCTTTATAATGTCTGGTTTAAAAGAAGACGATTGGATTCTCATATCTGCTTCTGCGTTTCATGTGGTGCAGCATCACACCACATGTACGCTTTGGGAGAACCCACTGTTCATTCATAAGAGGGTACAGTGAAAATCACACCTTAGTATCTTTATGAGATGAGTTTTTTTTTTTAAGATTTTTATTTATTTATCCGACAGACAGAGATCACAAGTAGGCAGAGAGACAGCAGAGAAAGAGAAGGAAGCAGGCTCCCCGCTGAGCACAGAGCCCGATGTGGGGCTCAATCCCAGGACCCTGAGATCATGACCTGAGCTGAAGGCGGAGGCTTAAACCACTGAGCCACCCAGGCGCCCCCTTTATGAGATGAGTTTTGACCTTTCAGACTCACTGAAGGGGTTCCTGGAGCAAATTTGGAGAACTACTATTTTAGAGAGTCTGAGGTAGAGGGAATCATTGGCCTTGTATCCCACCTGGCTCAAGATGCAGAGTCAAGGGGCACCTGGATAGCTCAGTGGGTTCAGCCTCTGCCTTTGGCTCAGGTCATGATCTCAGGGTCCTGGGATCGAGCCCCACATTGGGCTCTCTGCTCAGCAGGGACCCTGCTTCCCCCCCACCCTCTGCCTGCTGCTCTGCCTGCTTGTGATCTCTCTGTGTCAAATAAATAAAATCTTAAAAAAAAAAAAAAAAACAGAGAGAGAGAGAGAGAGAGAGAGAGAGATGCAGAGTCAAAGGACAGCTACCCAGAAGAGGGAAGAGAGCAATTTGCTAGACCTCCGACAACGTGGGGTGCGGTGCCAGCCCTATCCTTCAGCAGCTATCACTTTGTTGGGACCAAACTGCCTGATGGCCATGTGACATGATGAAGGCCTACTTACCTTCGAGTCTTGAGTCCTAGGCACTGCTTCCTTTTGCTCTCATCTGCCATGCTATTCTTCTTGAATATCTTAGATCGAACATGTGACCGAATCATATCTGAGTTTCTCATACCCTTTCAGCATTGAGCCTTGCCATCTCTCCTATTTATTCTTACTCCTACGTTATTGCAAGGAATTCATAAGCTTCTTCCCCAAGTATGTAACAGTTGGTATGCTTTTCTGGCAAGATCCTAGAGTTATTATTAAATTCCATGATTAAACAGAAAGCTAGTAAGTACTTTGAATGTGAGCACCAGGAACCAACACAGATTCATTGAAATTAAGATGTACCAGACAAGCCTGGCTTTCTCTCGGGGAATCATAGAGGACAATGAGGACTTCCTCAGTGAAACATGACAAAGTTTCTCAAGATGACTTTATAAATCAGAAGGGGATTTTAACGAATGACAGTATAATACAATACATTGCTGTCAGTTTGAAAACACCTTCAAAGGTACACTCGCAAAAGGGCTGATGTCACTCAGGGTGCAATATTCCCTTACAAAGGGTTTCTAATGGTATGTTGCTGGGCCCTGTTCTCTATCCTGCCTAGTCAACATTTCTGCAATTTAGGTTAAGACTTATGTGGCTTGCCTGTCTGATTAGGGAATAACATGTATTTGGAAGCAATATCCAACACGGTACATAGAATTGTATCAAAATTCAAAAACCTTTACTCGAACACTTTTACTGACACTTTGCTGCCTGCTAAATACACTCCAAGATCTTGAGGGCACACGGTCTAAACCAGCTTTTCTTCACCAACATTATCCCCCATCTTCATTGGCCTGACGTTGCCCTCCTTCCAGCACCTTCACCCCCTTCCCTGGATCTTCCTCCATCAGTTCTCACCCTCAGCATCACACTGGGCCACCAGAAACGCTCTCTCCTCCCTGCATCACATGTGTGGCAGTGGCAGGTTCCACTCTAAGGGAGCATGAAATCTTAAGGGAAATAGAAAATGTAATGAAAATCATCATATGTCTGAAACTGAGGGTTCTACTTGAACAGAGACAATAAATAGACCCAAGCATTCATCCCTAGATAACTGTATCTTAGCCCCAGATGAGCTGGTGGGACACTGGAGGAACATTACTTAGTTTCTTAGCATCTCCAGGGCTTCCAGATAACCCATCTTGCTCTTCTGGGTGAAGAAAATTCAGACCTAAACTCCCAGACACCCCAAGAAAACCAATGATCTTATCCCATATGGCATTCAGAATATCACAAATTTATTAGATTTGGACACATGGGATTAAGAAGGAAAACTCTTCTATCTGTTGATATCTGGAAAAGCAAGAACTGTATTTCATAAGGTAATTATTGGTTCGAATGAATAAATGCTCATGAACCACCAAGTGACATCAACCATCTTTTATTAAAAAAATTTTCAGGTATCTATAGATTTTTCAGTGTAAACATTATTAGAGGATGATACCAGTATGTAATCATGGGTCTTCCCTATTCAGTAGTCTTTCCTTTCTCCTCAATAAGCAATTTTTAAAAATTATTTTACCTGCTCTGTTTTCTTCATTTTGCTTGCCTCCAGAAAGTCTGCAAATAAGCACCATAGTTCTTCTGGTCCGCCTACAGAGGGGATAAACAAGTGAAGGAATGACTCCTTCCCAGTAAGGGGCCTAGGACCTCTCAAGAGTAAATTAACCAGCTTATTATACCAGAAATCCTGATCAAATTTCAAGGTCACTTTTCCAACCACACTTCTCTTATATAATTGTTTCTCAAGTTGAAATTTTTTCAATGAATATTTTTATAAAGTTCTATATGCTTTTTTTGGGGGGGGGGTCACCATTGGCTTTCCCTAACTTTCGAAGACCCATTTGTATTAAACTCCTGTCCAGGGGCGCCTGGGTGGCTCAGTGGGTTAAAGCCTCTGCCTTCGGCCCAGGTCATGATCCCAGGGTCCTGGGATCGAGCCCCGCATCGGGTTCTCTGCTCAGCAAGGAGCCTGCTTCCTCCTCCCTCTCTCTCTGCCTGCCTCTCTGTCTACTTGTGATCTCTGTCTGTCAAATAAATAAAAAATCTTTAAACTCCTGTCCACATTGTTTTTTGTAACACCTTCCAATTTAGTATCATCTGTAAATTTCATTAACATGATATTTACTCCCTCTTCCAAATCATTAATAAATGCTACTTCTTATGTATTAAATTTTGCGGTCGAATAGATTTAATTTACTGTTGTAATTTCAAAGCATGTTTTCTAAAGATACAATGCAGTTAAGAATGGTCTTAACATAGGCTTAAATCCATCCCCAGTTTATAGTTATTTTACTATTATGCAATCCATTTGTGTTCTCTAATCAGCACTGTTATGAGCTCCATTGAAGCAATAATCTATTGATTTTCTCTTCCTTCTTTTTCAATACAATCATCATCGTGGCTTTAAATGCACAGCAATAGCAGAGTTAGAACTTATTGTTGTACTCTGATCCACAGCTATTTATAAAAGGAAATTAAGTCTTTTTTCTCAGTGGCTATTCTTCCACTGATATAAGAAATATTCTCTGTTTAAAAATTATAACCATAATATTTTATTTTCCTAAGCGTAGTTTCAGTATTCTAAAAAGATATAGATTCTAGATCTTTCCTTAAGCAAGCAAATGGAGTATGTATATATCATTTATATATCAAATATATATAGTAAAAGATAATATATGTATTAGAGAGAGAAAGAATGTGTATGTGTGTATGTGTATTTTCTTTTCTTATAAATCTACTCACTGCTGGGGCGCCTGGGTGGCTCAGTGGGTTAAGCCGCTGCCTTCGGCTCAGGTCATGATCTCAGGGTCCTAGGATCGAGTCCCGCATCCGGCTGTCTGCTCAGCAGGGAGCCTGCTTCCCTCTCTCTCTCTGCCTGCCTCTCCATCTACTTGTGATTTCTCTCTGTCAAATAAATACATAAAATCTTTAAAAAAAAAAAATCTACTCACTGCTTCCCTGATACCTAGAGAATCTGGGGTAACTTTGTTTTTTACAATAGAATTAGACATGTTACCTTCAAATCAGAGAATGAGGTTCATTAAGCCTTTGCTTCACTTTGTGTCACACATCATCTTACTTATCAGGCCTTCCATAGTGCCAGCGTCCATTTTCAATGAGATGAAGTCTCTTACATGCCACTTATCTCTGTCCTTATGTTCACATATCGCAATTTTAAATCATTATGCATGAGGTTAGTCTTTATATTACTACATATCACAGTTCTCCTCACGACTGGAGAGCTGGCAAAAGTAAAAGAGTAGAAATAACTGGATAATTGTCTTAGTGTTTTACTTCATTAATACAAAGCAGACCTTACCAAATTGTTATGGGAAAACATTTCAAAATAATTATGTCAGATTTGCAAAATCCTACTGAACTATTTCAGTTGAGTAATCAAAATTCAGACTCACTTAACCAACCATGCCCTGTCTATACAACGAGTTTTTCTGGATCATTTTGCCATGCAAATTAGTTGCACAAACCCCTGTAACAAGTTTCGGTGTATTAGATTACACAGTTTGTTATCTATGAGCAACATCTCCAGCCACTGGAGGAAGTAGTATCAGATGTTATCTCCAGATGACTCAGATTATTTCCAGGCCTGAGGGATCTGGATGCAGCAAGTTTTAGTGTTAACATACTGTGAATGATTCTTAGTAGGTATTCTTGAAGTTGTAGGCTTTACTTGGGTAGTCTTATCGCTAATACATATATAGATAGGGATCAAATTCAAGCTCTGGCCACTTCCTAGTCTTCATCAAGTAGGCTGGAACTTAAGTGTTCCTTGTATGTAAGAACTTGATAACTTGATGGATCCCTTGATCCATCATACAACCCATTGTAGATGTTAGTGAGGACTTTGAAGCATCTAAAACTCAAAAAGGAAGGCTCTCAATGCAACACAGCATAGGCTTAGGAATTAAATAGACCTGGGTCTGCTGCATAGTGACCTTGTGTATTTTATCAGTCTCTCTGGGCCTCAGTTTCTTCACCTGTAAAATGGGGACTGTAATGGGGTTTTTGTTTGGATGAAATAAGTAAAGAGATGCAAAGAGTTTAAAACAGGACCTGGCTCAGAGTCAGTGTTCAGTAATGCTATGTATTATTATTGGTCATGTTCCACAAGCTAAACATTCGCTGTTATATTGCTGTTATTATTACTATTATTATTCAGTTACCTGAATTATTTGTTTCCTCTGGAGTCAGTTTTTCTTTTTATTTCCCTTTACTTTTATCTCTTATGGTACTAGTTTTCTCAGATATTTGGTGATCATTAGTTATTGTTTAGGTTTAAGAATGAAAAATTATGTTGACTATTTTAAGTAGCTGGCATGGATTTTCTCTGCTGCTATGAAGCAGACTTTTCTCCTATAGGACTGTCGCTGAATGGAAGATTCAATGGGAACTTCAAGTACATAGAGGGACAAGTTGACTGGCAGGCATGCTTTAGGATATTTTCATGGTTGACTCAGCCAATACAGTAGAATTAGTGCTAGTATGCCTTGGACTTTTTCCTTCTCCTACTGTGAAGTTATAACCCCTGAGAGCTAACGAAAACATGTGAGAGACAGTGCTGGAAGCGTACCCAGGAAGAATACCTAGGAAGAATAGCCCAGTGGATTGAAGGTTTGCTACAACTTGAGAGGCCAGTTATCAAGATGGTAAAGATCAGGAAGAAATTAGGAATTGGTAGAAATCCTTTGCTATTATGAAGGGCATCAAAAATATCACTGCAGCTTCTGAGGATCTGTCAAAAGTAGCAGGGGAAAAACTGTCCCCTAAGCTTATTATGACAAAAAGGAAGAATGATGTCAATGAGCATTCTGGAAATTAATCTCCACATGGAAAGGTAATGATTTGGTTAGGTTCCTGTCTGTTACCATGAATGTATGTCCATGCTGAATGTGTGCTAGGACACAGCAGAATTGCTGAGAACTCTAACATTTCAGTCTTTCCTTCTTTCTTTTCCCATTGGTTCCTGAAATGGAAAGAACCAATGGGAAAAGAAAGAAGGAAAGACTGAAATGAAAGGTTTACTTTCCTGGTATGAATTATGACATTCACCTTTAGGAGATAGGCACGTAGCTAGTTTGGGTTTTAAATAAGATAATTTTCTCTGTTATGATTAAAAAAAAAATTGTCTTTTATACCGCCCTTCTAAAGAGAATGACCCTGGTAACAGGAGGGTCTTCTGTTTGCTGAGGACAAACATCTTCATCCTCAGTCAGAGTGGGGACTTTCATATTTGGAGCTAGGGCTGCAGGGAAAATTAACTTGATTTACATTAAAAAGAAAATATGACTTTGGGTCCCCAAGGATGATCTGCAAACTAGAGGGGTGGAGAATTGGGAATGTGAAGAGGACACCATATAATGGGTAGCAAAGAAGAAAGATTTGGAAGACAACATAGGTCCTATGAGTTTTGTTTTGTTTTTAAGTGAAATACCATGGGATTCTGTAATAAAACCCCTTCTCCATCTTTTCTACAAAATATTCAGTAAATTTACATCTCTCAAAAATACTTCAACTTCAGTGGAGCCAATTTTAATGAAATAAGGCAAAGAGCATAATATGAAAACAACCACTTGGCTTAAGAGATGAAGTGTTTCGGGCACCTGGGTGGCTCAGTGGGTTAAGCCGCTGCCTTCGGCTCAGGTCATGATCTCAGGGTCCTGGGATCGAGTCCCGCATCGGGCTCTCTGCTCAGCGGGGAGCCTGCTCCCTCCTCTCTCTCTCTCTGCCTGCCTCTTTGCCTACTTGTGATCTCTCTGCCAAATAAATAAATAAATAAAATATTTAAAAAAAAAAAAGAGATGAAGTGTTTCAAATACAACAGAAGTGTCTTCCTGGTTATGAGTGGATTCTTTATGACAAATGCAGAGAAATATTGTATCATCCTGTGAAATTAAGGACTTCCCATGGCATACATACAATATATAAGATTTTTATGAAGGGACACACACACACAGAGTTTGGTTTTGAAGACAAACTTTAGAGAAAAATACACTCAAATCTCTTGTCTAAACTCCATTTATAATATTTTGGTAAAATTAATCTCATGCTTCGGTTCCCTAAACTCTTCTCTGTTATTTTTAGTTTGTGGCTTCAAAAGCCTGGATAATCTGTTCTCTTGGGGGCAAAAAGAGAGTCAAACAGTGTGGCCTCGTAGTTAACAACATATATTCTGGAAGCAGATTACATTTAGTTTCCCCAACTCTGCCGTAATTTAAGCATATGACCTTGAGCAAGATAATTTCTCTCAGTTTTCCTCATCAGTAAACAGTAAGACTATTCATCTCATAGGTATGTAGAATAAAATACTCTGTGCATGTATCAGGTAGACAGTAGGTATTCAATAAACGGTAAGTGAAGTGACAGGTTGAAAAGAATTGATTACAGCACTAATATATCCTGAAAATTCTCTTCCAAAGCCAGCATTCAGAGAATTTTGTATTTAAAACTCTGTATTCCTTACAGATCTTCCTTTTCTTCTAATTTTAAGTCAAAGTACAAAATTTCCTCTTTCCCACCCCATCAATCATCTTCTCTTGCTGCTCAAAAGATTTCCCTGCCCTGTGTTACAGACAGTATTCAGTTGCTCCAAAGATGCTAATTCTGACGCATAAGCAAATTCCGCACCTCATGTCTATACTACTACTACTTTATCTCAGTTTTTCCCACAACCACCCCTCCCCCCACAAGTGGGTTCAATGTTGACTTAATGTTATTCATTTGCTCATGTTGTTAGTGAAAGCAAATTCTTAATTAAAAGGACCAAGCTTCACCTGACTCACACAGAGTGCCACAGGCAATAAGCTCTAATTTAGTGGACCCTCTGGTTCATACCTCCAATTTAATTTCTGAAGCCAGAAATACAAATGGAGTTTATGACAGCCTGTGAGCATCAGGTGAGAGGAGATCAGAACCGCTAATGAAGAACCCTTCCTTGGGAAGAACTCTTAACAGTGTAAAACTGTTTCTAGGTGATGTGGACTGAACACGTAAATGAACACCCCGGTCAGGTTAAAATCTAACTCCTAGTGTGATCTGTGTGTGACTCGTATCACCCTTGGTTTAGCTTCTGATCTCCTCCTTCATACATGAATATTGGATCTGTTGGTAAAAAGTCCGAATCTTACTCTCTCTTCACCTCTCCTCTCTTTCACTTGGTAATTTGAACTGTTTTCCAGTCCGCTGCAAATAACTTTAAAAATGGGTCTGTTCAAGATAACAGTATCCTCTTTCAATGACTGCAGCAACAACTTTGTGCAATTGGCGTACCTTTGGGGGAAAGGACAAAGGATGAGGGGAAAGGCCAGACTCTCCAAAGGCTCCTTTGCCTCAAGTCAGTTTCAATGGCTGGAAGCCGCCATGTAGGTTTCCTCCCTTTGCCATCCTTTCACGATTGTTTTAGCTGAAGACTCTCCGGCGAACTCCCAGTGTCCTGAAGTTCCATCTAGTGTTGCCTCTCCTTGCAGCACAGAGGCAGGAAAGACACTGAAATCTCCTTAGCACCAAGCACTCCCTGTGCTAGGCGCTTTGAACACCTTAACTCAGTGAATTCCCAGGTAGCCTTCCTGAGGGAGGAATGAGGATGCCCGTGAGCAGAGGTGGAAATCGAAGCTCGGAGGTTAACTATGTTGGCCCGAGCTCACAGCTGAGGCTTCCCGCATGTCGGGATGCAGGCTGTGGCCGTGAGAGGAAGCTTGGTTGAAGGAGAGCTCTGCAGTGGGACAGCACCCACTTTAGACTATACACATGAAAATGCTGAGTCAAACCCAGATCCGCCTGATTTAGAGTCCGTTATCTTTCTGATATCCCATGTTCCTTCCCCCAAGAGCTCGATTCTCTCCCACAGAAGCACCAGGTCCCGAAAAACTGGCCCCAAACAAGATAAGTGTTCCTTCTAGCCACTCACTTTTGGGGCTAGCCCCACTCTAGCAGACTGGGAAAATGACAGCCATTTTCCTCTCCCTGTATCCACTGTCTGTGTGGGGGACTTTGAAGCTCTGCACATCGAGACACAGAATCATTCTTCCACTCTTTGAATCGTGGCGGGTGCTCTGACCCACTTTGGCCAGCAGAGTGAGGGTGAGCCTCTTTGGAGCCTGGGAGGCAAGAGTTCTCACTTACCGCTTACCGGTTTTGCTCCCTGTGAACCCTTCCCAGCCCGCAAGCAAGGAAGTCCAGCCTCCTCTGCTGGAGGGTGAGAGGCTGTGTGGAGCAGAGACGAACCATTCCATCTGAGGTCAGCCTGAACCAGCCGACTGCAGATGCATGCCTGAGTCCACCTGAGGCCAGCCTATACCAGTCGACTGCAGATGCATGCCTGACCCCAACCCTGATCCACCCAGCCTGACCCAGATTGGCAGGACGATCCAGTTGACCCAGAGAGTCATTGTTGTTTTAAGGCACTAAATTTGGGGTGGTTTATTACTAAGGGCCATGGTTCATTTTCCATGTTAATTTATTGGGGTTTTTTTTGTTGTTGTTGTTTTGTTTTGCATTTGTTTTGTTTTTTGGATGAAGTGAGCATTTAACCTGGTGAACTTTGAGAACGCAGAAAGTCCTCCACAACTCAGTGGGCCTTGTCCAAAGAGTTGAAGGTCTGAACTGAACAAAAAGCCCGGCCTCCTCAAGCACGAGGAAATTCTCCAACAGACAGGTTGGACTTAATCTGCACCATTGGCTCTCCTGTGTCTCCAGCCTGCTGGCCCACACTGCAGATTTTAGACGCTCCAGGCTCCATAATTGTGTGAGCCAGTTCCTCAAAATAAATCTCCTTTTGTATGTACACAAATTCCATCACTGCTGTTTCTCTGAAGAAGCCTGTCTAATACACGCAACAACTGATACCCTTGCTGATGTGGTTTATCTTTTCACAGTGTGAATGAACCACTGCTTTCCTCATCCTTCTAAAGCTGCTTTATCTTGGCTGGTGCAGAATCTATTTGCCCTCAGGGCTGCTGTCTCTCCTCACCGTGAGCCCCTCTCCTCACTGGGGAGACTGAGCTATTAGACTCCGTCTCTCTGCCCTGAAATGTCAGAACTCCTCCTGGAACCATCAGCTGTCTCCATTCCTGCCAGGTCCTTGTCCTTAGCCTGCTAGAGACTCTCGCTCTCACCACCTGCCTGCAATTAAATGGATAGAAACCTTATGAGGGCCTTCCCATCCTCTTTAATTCTCAGGTACTGCAAAACATATCCTGAAGAATTTTATGCCAACTTTTGCTCCAATTATTCTCTTGTGTTGGTCCTCCTCCTATGGAATTTTCACTCTTCCTGCCAAGGTAGAATCTGAACCCGCCCTGCCAGGCTGAGGAGAGGGGACTACTGCAAATCTGACATCTCTCCCATGCCCTGGCCCCAGGCTCTCTCTGTTCGCCAGGTCTGGAGGAGTTCCCATACTGGAGCCCATGAGCTTGCAGTGCCTTGTGCTTCCTTCCCTTTATAGCTGGGCCTGGCCGCAATCTTTCCAAATTTAAATTGGCCCAAGAACAGAGATGCTGGCTTCCTGTAGCTTCATCCTTGACTTTCCCTAACTGCTGGACAAGCACGTGCAAAGGAGCCAAAGCAAGGCAGGCACTTTTCCCATTCCCATACCCTTATTCTCTTGGGATTAGTAACATTTCCTCCAGTCCTTCAATGTCAGGCCACAGGCAGTGGTCTTCTGACACGGTAACCAATAAAGCAGTAGGGGTGGACCAAGGGCTGGGGCTGAGACTGTCTCATGGGCCATGCTGGCTTAAAGGAGGACCCTGAGGCTGATGGGAGCTTCCTGCTCCAGGCTTGGAGAGCTACATATGGAGCCCTGGGTGCCCTGGCCACTACTCTTCCCAGCAGTCATACCATGCACTGGCAGACTCGGTCTCCAAGGAGAGGATATGGGGGAAGCATGGGCCATGTCAGATGTAGCCCATAAAATGGTAGAGCAATTACAGAATGCAGTAGGACAGCTCCTCGAAAGCTTAGACATGAATCACCGTACAATTCATCGATTCCACTCTAGGTACAGATCCAAAGAATGAAATCTAGGACTTGAGCAGATACTTGTACACCCCGGCTCACAGCAGCATTACTCCCAAGGCCAAAAGGTGGAAATGAGCCAAATGACAGATGAATGGATAAGCAAAATGTAGTATATGCATGAAAGGCAGTATTTTTCAGCCTTAAGAAGGGAGAGAATTCTGACACATGCTACAATAGGGATAAACCTTGAAAACATAATGCTAAGTGAAGCAAGTCAAACACAAAAGAACCTCCTTCATGTATAAGAGGTAACCTCTAAATTCAGAGTGAGAGAAAGTGAAATTGTGCATGCTGGGGGAGGGCAAGTGTGGAATTTTGTGTGAAAGGTAGTTTCAGCGTGGACTGAGGAAAAAGTTTTGATGAGAGTTGTACAACAATGTGACTACTTATAGCGTTGACTTGTACACTCAAAAAGGGTTAAAATGGTAAGTTTTATTTATGTCTTGTCCCCCCAAATTAGAAAGTGGTCCAGTGTGGACTGAGTCAGGAGGGGGGATGGTCTGACTCTGTGTGAGTGTCTGGGTTCTCCGCTGCTTTTAATATTTGCCATTATCCACAATTCCCTCTGCCTTACTTTCAAGCTTGCATGATACAGTTATTAAGGACTTCGGGATGACACCACATGTCCCCGCAATGTGGTAACATGAAGCAATGACCTTGCCCTCCAAGGGCTACCATGAGGAATGCAACCTCGCCCCCCTTCCAGAACCCCGGTAACTTTCCGCTGCTCTTAGTCAAACATGAGATTTCTTGTAAAGCCCTGGCAGTCTTCACAGCTCTGAGGCTTCTTAGTATCTCCAGCACATTCTGGAGCACGCTCCCCGGCGCCCTCTCGGCTCTGCCACAGTGAGCTTTCCGCCCTTCACACTGCCACGATTATTCCCTGCTTAGGACATACTCTTCTCTCTCCTGCCTCATTAGCATCTTCATCCTTCGGAGTACTGGTCAACCGTCACTTCCACAGGAAATATTTCCTTACCTCGGATCAGTGCAAATCCCCTTATTACATGTCCGTGAACACCAGATGCTTCCCTGGGAGTGTTTTTATATTATGTTTGATTCTTTGATTAACTTTCTGTCTCCCCTACGAGGTGATAAGCTCCAGGAGAATAGGGACCTTCTAGTTTTTCTCACCATTGAATGCGGAGCTCATAGAGGGCCTGGCACTTCAGTAAGTCCCTCAACCACTATTTGCTAATGAACGAGTGAATAGGAAGTTAACTGACAATGTCTAATTAAGTTAAAGGTTCTTTAAGTTAAGTTTGTAAGTCAGTTTATAAGCTACCTGACCATGGAACACCATGCTGTTCTCGATGTAGGTGTAGGGCCCCAGGGCAGGTTGTCCAAGGTGGGCAACTTCGGCATGAAGATGATTTTAAGTTAAAAAGCAAGCAAACCCCAGCAAATTCAGGGAAAGCTCTTCACCTTCCTCTCAACTGCTTGAAAGACTTTAGACAGAGGAGTTGCTCTAGCAAGACAGCTATCACCATGCATAACCATGGTATACTGAACTGCGTACTGCAGACAGGGAGAAACCCAGCAAGACCTGCGCGATCAAAGTCCTCTCTTTGTCCCATTGTTTCTGAGTGGCCCAGCAAACGCGGGTTTACCAAACATTTACTCTTTTTCATTCTTTTTTCATCCCTTCCCTTTGCAGCCTCCTATTCCCTCTTTCTTGGTTTGAGATGACACATAGACCTCATTTTGCCTGACTGTCTTTAAAATTTCCATGTCTGTGTGGGTGTTCCCCCTAAGTAAGCTATTAAATTTGATTTTCTCCTTTTAATCTGTCTCATATCAATTTGATTCTTAGACCAGCTACAAGGACCATGAAGGGCAGAGGAATTCTTCCTCCCCAACATAAAACAAATAGAGAAAATGAAGATTATTCCACAGCAAGGAATGTCATACATTGTAGATTGACAGTATAAAGAAAGCCATTCGAGGCAGGGGTTCATTTTTACCACACTGCATGTCCTATGCTGACTTTAAAAAAAATAAAAGCACATTTTAAAACCAGAATACATTTCTTTTAATTTCCTCAAACCGGTGGTCATTGATCTGCATTGATATTTAAGAGGAAATGCCATTGAGTTTAGGAGCAATCTATTTAACCTGCATCATATTCCAAAATTGCTGGAAAGGCTTAGCTCTTGTACATCGTGCCAGTGACCTTGCTAAGTAGATATGTTAAATGCTCACATGTATAATTTTCTGCAGGCATTTTTGGTAAAAACATCCTTTCTTCTTTTTTCATGTCTTCCAGCAAACCTCATTATCCTTCTTGTGACCCTGTAGGCCTCTCATTTTCTTTTGGCTCATTTGCAAGTTTTAAAATATTAACTGCACCTCCTGCTTCAGGAAAGGTTGCCTGGCTACTACTCTCCATATTTAGAGTGTGAGTTCTTTTACTTTGCCATAGCTACCTTATTCTTATTTGGAAGCCTAAGGGGATATGTATTAATTTTGAATAATGTTGAAACTAAATTAAAAGGTCAAAAGATGTCAGTCACCATGAAATTGGGGGAAAGAGGCTATTAGACATAGGATACCAGCTTTTTTTTTTTTTTAGGATTTTATTTATTTGACAGAGAGAGAGCACAAGCAGGGGGAGCAACAGAGAGAGAGGGAGAAGCAGACTCTCTGCTGAGTAGAGAGCCCGATGTAGGACTCCATCCCAGGACCCTGACCTGAGCCAAAGGCCAATGCTTAACCGACTGGACCACCCAGGCACACCTGGGATACCAACTTTTAAGTAACAAAGTAAGAGTAAGGAAGGAAGTAAAGAAGAGTAAACAAGAGCAAGAATGCCCAAGGGATAGGCTATCAGCTTCGTTTCTCAGCTTTCAAAATTATCTAGGAAAGGAAAACTATATAATGGTGAAAATTTGCAGCCAATACTGAGGCCTATCAGTGAAATGCTGAAAAATGATGGCTTCAAAAAAAATTTATTCAGTGACTTTTTAAAAAAAATTCTCTAGTAAATTCCAGGCATTATGCTCCACTAGGTAGGAGGTTAACACTGCATAAAACAACACCCCTGGGGACCTTGAACTATGATATGAATGAACACAGAAAGTCATTTGCCTGCTTTAGCATTTCTCAAAATGAGCCTCCACTGTGTGTTAGGAGGGATTGCAGTGGGACTTCTCAGAGCCTTTAATATGTTAATGAATATTGAGAATCGTTTCTAAGAATGGGCTGTGTATTGTACAGGGGCTCACAATTTTATTTGAAGATACCATCCTGGCTTTGTTTTTTGCTTTGCAGTTGTGTGTCTGTTTTTGGAGGAATAGTTTGTGAGCTTGTGAGACTAGTATAGCCTGGAACACACTCTGGAAAATGCTAACAAGAAAAAATAGAGACATATTTGGACTTTAAGGAATTTTAGAAATCTCTTCATCAAATATTTACTAAGTGCTTAAATCACTGAGAAATGGTATGAGGCCCCATACCAGGCAGTTCTAAAATCGTGCCTTTCCCGAAGTTGCTAATAACCAAAAAGTGGAACAACCCAAGTGTCTATCAACTGACAAGTGGTATATCCACATCATCAAATATTATTCAGCCATAAAAAGAAATGAAGTACTGATAATGCTGGATTAACCCTGAAAATGCTATAAGTGGAAGAAATCCGACATAGAAGGCCACATATTATATAATTCCATTTATACAAAATGTCCACAATAGGTAAATCTGCAGAGACAGGAAGCAGATAGTGGTTTCCCAAGACTGGGGGAAGAGGAGAGTGAGGTGCGTTTGCTAAAGGATATGGGTTTTTTTCTCAGGAATGCAGAGAATGTTCTAGAATTAGTGATGATGGTTGAACAACCTTGTGAATATACTAAAAGCCACTGCATTTTGCTCTTTAAAAGGGTGATTTTTATAGTATCTGAATTTTATTTCAATTAAAAAAAGCTGGGACCCCCCCCATACCAAAAGGTTACCCTTTCCATATTACAAGAATCAAGAATAACACGACCCTTTCTTGTCAACAATTATATTTAATGAAGATACTAGCTGTTATTTACAGAAGATATACATACATACAATTCCTACACATTAAATGTAGCCTAATTGTGAAAAGAGGAAAAAATGTACTCCAAAATTACATACTAAATAAAATAAATAAAAAGTAATCATTTGGCACAATATCTATTATATAGCAAATAAATAACTCTATACCATTGATTGAGTGAACTATTTACAATCTATTTGAAAGTGCAAAACAATTGCTGAAAATTAAGATATTTGTAATAACATTTAAGTCCAGAAAATATGTGTTTTTTTTTAAATCAGTAATAATAATTAGCCAATAGTAAAGGTTTTTAATGCCCAGGAAAATATTTTAATTTTGAAAAATGTTTTGTGCATATTGTGCTCTTTTGAAATGTTCTTTCTTTTTTTTATTTTAACGCTGGCAATTTTTAGAACCTTGGAGTTTCTTAGTGGAATTCTTATGTATGTAATCCTGACTTGTAAGTTTAAAAAAGTTACATTGTAAACATAAATATTATTCTAGATATCATTCAGAAATTACAGACCAGTCCTCCCTAAATTACATAAATAGCCATAATGTTTTATAGTAGTGTGGTGGGGTTTAACTCCTTCAGAGGTAAGACTATGAAGATGCTAGAATACAGCTTATGATTTAGATTTACATGATTCTTCAACACCTTCCAACCTCATGCTCCAAATCAAGGTGCTGAGATTAAAAACTGTGAAACTAGACCACCACAGACGTAGTCACGTAAACCCTATTTGTAGTGTATCTCCCCTGCCAATTCTCTGAGGAGAACCATCAGGGACTTGCTATGTCTCTTGACAATGGTATTCCCACCAAGCTCTTCGTGTGGGACTTAATTTATGTTTCAGCAAAGAGGATGGCACAATTGGAAATAAAATAGGGTGACCACAAATTGGAGGCTCCTAAGCTAGAGTGCGAACGTTTTATGCAAGTCAAAGAATTTCTTCTCTTGTCAGGACGCTGGTAAGCCGCAGCCCTGAGATGTCTCAGGCTGCGTGTCTGCTTGTTTTGTAGAATTTTCTAGTGACAAGACAGTCAGTAGTAACGTAAATGGAATTTTTGAAAAACTGTGGACTGGAGGCAAACCGTTGTTCTGGGCACTTTAAATGTCTATGGCCGACGAGGCTCTAATCTGTGTGACATCTGTGATAAAGTTCTCTGGTTGTCAATCACATTTAATTGCCGTACATAACTCCGGACATCCTGATGGTTCTTACTAGCTTGTGCTGCATCGGGGTCTGTTGAAGGAGAAAAGAGCAAATTGGCATTGCGTAATATATGCATGTAAGACACAGCTCTGTTTCCTCCAATTACTTATTACAGTTATCGTGGATTCCAAGGTTCCATTGCAATCTTTCAACATACCATATTCACTGAAATAGATGTCCATCTCCTCTCTCTCACCCTTTCCTTCCCTGGAATCACCTATTTGATCATTTTCCTTTGTACTGCATGTTGTAAAAAAAAAAAAAAAATGGCACCAAATAAAAGTGAGAGCATCACTTGATGGCTCTACATCAGTTATACATTAAAATTGCTTCCTCTTTCCGTCCCACCTGTGTCTCACACTCAGCTCTCTGCCCCCTTTGATACAGGATGAGGGCTGATGGCAAAAAGACATGGGGTTCATAAGCCCCTAGCAAAAGCGCTGAACACCCTGGTGGAACTGAAACAAGCCAGTGAGATTAGCAAGTCCCACTCTCCTCGTTACTTGAGTCTGGCATGCAGCACTCCTGCACCCACGTGTGCGTTTTAAGGCTGCGCACGCAGGCTGAAATCACAAGGTCCGCTAGACCTTCGATTCCCTGATTCGACCTGTTCTGAAATCCCAGTTACTGTTCTATTCTCATCCACTCCCCTTCTCCCGCATGTGAGCCGGGGAGTTCGGAAGTTAACAGCTTTCTCTAAAACCAGGCTGAAAGAAGCATCAGGGGCCCAGGGCCTTCTGCAGAGAATCTACGTGAAGGTGGAAAGCCAAATCTGACAGTGGGGAACTGGAACCACAGTTCCCTTTGGAAGGGACTCCTCAGCTCCCCCGGGCCGGGGCCACGTGGCCATCAGCACCCCCCACCCCCGGAGTTGCCCCATCTTCCTACTTTTCTAGAGAAATGAGCGATCTGGATTTCTTTTCCTGGGAAATCTCTTCATTTCACAACGGTGACATTATTTCCAGACAAGAGGGGGGAAGATGCTCGGGTTAGACCCAGCACCTGTGCTCCGGGCCCCGGGCCACCTCACCCCACAGATGCATCAGCAGCATGGGGCTGTCATCTAGAAGGACACTGGGAGTGACCGAGCTAGAGTCTAGCCTCCCCGCCAGGGTTCTTCCCCTCCTAACCCACCGCCTTCTGCAGTCCATCTGCTCTGCTTAGATCCACGCATCACTCGCAGAGACAGTTGGAATGCCATCTGCATCAGGGGTGGAGGATAGGGGTGCAGGTCTGAACACAGAAAAGCAGAGCAAAGTTACAAAGGCCCCTACTCACTCTAAGAAAAAACTCATCAGTATAATTATCACATATAAATAATACCACAGTGTTTAATTCCTCGCTTTTCCCTGGCAGTGTACTCTCCATGTACAATATACTGTAATTACATTGTACATATTCCCACAATGTTTACGCATCTATTCCTATAGCTTTATCTATAGACTGTTGACTTCAGCGCCGAGCAGCTGCTGTTTACCAGCAGTTCCTGATAACTTCAACCAACGCAGTGGGCATCTTACAGAGAGCTATGTAATTCCCCACCCCACCCCCACTGACTTCTCTAGGAGATGGAGGAGAATGTAGGCTGTACTTCCCAAGAGGCTTATGGAACAAAACATAGTCTACAGCAGCTCTTCTGCTCTAAGAAACCACTGAGAATCTCCTCAAGGCTACAAACCCTCGCAGGCACAAAAACTTTGTGTTTAATTTCAGGACCTTCCTGGACCTCCTGAAGGGCCCTGGATTCATGGGTCTCATTGTAAACTGACATTACCTAGATGTTCTCATATTCACTTGTATAACAGCTTGAAGACCATGTCTTTACACAGACTGTAAATTACTAGGTGAAGAGATGTGAGACACTCTAACTCTAGAATCCACACAGCGATAGTTGCTGATGTACAAGACTATTCTCACTTTGGAAGGAAGAGGAAGCATGACCACTTGAATAAGAATTTTAAAGGTCTACTTGTTCCCTGAGTTAAGATTATTCTTCCTAGGTTTTTTCCTCCTTTATACATTAACAAATGAACATTTAGCAGGTCTGGCATCCTGTGTTAGCCAACCCTCACTTTGGGCCAGTCCTGGGCTAGGAAGGGTAAAGATAGCTCAGATTTGTAAGCTGAGAAACTTCTAGTCTCTTAGAACAAGGTTTACTTGATTGGCGGGGGGGGGGGGAGGTAAGCCCCACAGCACGTCCCTCTCAAATTATCGCGTTGGCTTAATAAGCCAAATGACTTCAAGTGACTCATACAATGAATTTAGCAAAGAACTTTATAGGGGCGGCCTTCTGACTCCCAGCCCAGCTGGAGGGACCCGAAGCTCCACCCCACCCCAAGTCCCAGCCCAGGAGACGGTAGCCCTGGTCTGGCAGGATGATCTGGTGCTGTGATGCAACTTAATCCCCAACAGTTCAAGATCGCTGTTTATTAGTAGTAATAGTTTTATATTAAAGCACTGTATGGTACCAGTTACGGTGCCATATGTTCAGATTTAGGAGGAACATCTTAAATTCACCTGGGAATACTAGAAATATAATAATGAATTCCTGCTATGGGGCCTTTTGCAAACAAGTTATACATATAAATGCGTTCTTGCAACATCCCAAGAGACAATAAATAATATCTTTCCTGGTTTATAAACGACAGAGCTGAGTCATCAGAAATTGATGTGAATTTCTCAACATCAAGCAGTGAGTCATAAACACAGTTGGTTTGAGGCGGGATTTGTTGGCAATGGTGTCTTAGCTGTCTCTAGCCACACCAGAAAAAGCACATTTATTCTCTTGAAGTTCATTCATAAAACAATATCCCTAGGGTTAGTTTCAGGTTTTACAATTAGAAAGTCCTTCAACGCAAGGCCCCTATCTCATGGGCATTCATGGTCCGAAGTGTCCCTGACACGATCAGATATTGTCCAGACTTCTAGAATGTCTCCATAGCCTCATTAAAAAGGACTCGATCACCCAGATCAAGATTATGGCACACAGCAGCATTTAACTTACTGAAGGCTTGGCTCCTGCAGTATCTCACTGTTCTGGCAGTATTTGCAATCATGCGCTAGAAAGAATAAAGAAAAAAAGAAGTGAAATGCAGGGAAGGTTAGCGTATAATCCATAAAAGAAAACAAGGCATTATCTATCATGGGAATACCTGGGACCATGAAAAAAAGCCTGTTCTGAGACACTGACTATCTGGAGGCCACTGGCTGACGTAGAACCGGTTTAATGACTTGAAAGAGGGACCTACAGTCACATAAGCAAGGTGCTTCCCACAGGAAGAATCCTCACGGCATAATTCTCATCCAGATGTTTGCTTGTGCCTCTGACATAAACATCAGCCTGTTGTTTCTGAGACTTACCCCTCAGGCCTAGTTTTCACCATCCCTTCCCAAGGTCATGGTGAACTTTTGTCAGAGAATTTGTAACTATCCGAGATGGGGAAAAAGGCTAGCTTTTCCTCCTCCCAGTAAACAGGACTCTGTAATGAGGTATTAGATTCTACTGACTGAATACAATCAGACTATCCTACCTACACATTTTGGTAAACACTGTGCATCACAGACCCTTCTAATCTGCCAGCAGGAAGTGTGTGTGTGTTTTTTTTTTTTTTTTAAGATTTTATTTATTTATTTGAAAGACAGAGATCACAAGTAGGCAGAGGCAGGCAGGGTGGGGGGAAGCAGGCTCCCTACTGAGCAGAGAGCCAGATGTGGGGCTCCATCCCAGGACCCTGGAATCATGACCTGAGCTGAAGGCAGGGGCTTAACCCACTGAGCCACCCAGGCACCCCGGAAGTGTGTGTGCTTTAATGTTAATCTCCATTATTTGATTTCCTCCCTCCTTCCTTCCTTTTTTAATTCCCTTTCTGACTGTCATACTTCCTCATGCACATTTTAGAAAATGAGAAAATGAAGAAAACATTAAGAGCAAAGTAAAAATCACTTACGATTATCACCTCATTTACATTTTGGTACATTTCTTTCTAATGCTTTATTTATTTATTTTTAAAAAGATTTTATTTATTTATTTGACAGACAGAGTTCACAAGTAGGCAGAGAGGCAGGCAGAGAGAGAGGAGGAAGCAGGCTCCCTGCCAAGCAGAGATCCCAATTCAGGGCTCCATCCCAGGACCCTGAGATCATGACCTGAGCCGAAGGCAAAGGCTTTAACCCACTGAGCCACCCAGGCGCCCCTCTTTCTAATGTTTTAAAATAAATATGTAAAATCATCTTTTTCAGAAAACTGAAGTCGTAGTGTACATACATCTTTCTGTTTTGATAGAAATTTTGGCATTGTGACTGTTTTCCATGCCACGTGCATTTTAAAACATTAAAAAAATGAGTTGGTATTCGATCTCATGAGCAGATCATAATTTATGTAACCTTTTAAAATTTTGTCATTAAGTGATCCTCTTAGTTTCTTGATGTTTTGGTTGCCATAAAGACTTATAAGCGAATTTTTTTACACTACACTCAACTTAGTTTAAGACAAAAGGAAAAAGGAGGAAAAAATAGGAAAGGCAGATACATGAGGAAAAACATCGGTGAGACCCACGCACCATTTCTCAGCTAGGATGTACATTTCTCGCTCGGGATATTTTAACGGTAGCTGGCCCCCCCAGGCTCTGTGTATTGTCTCAGGAGCCCTTTGCTGTTCAGACTCTAAAGGGGGTCCAGCAGAGATGGTGGATTAATTCTAACACTAGCAGAAAATTGATAAGGCTCCAGCCAGGAAAAGAGATTTTCTTATCTCTGAGTGGCTATGTAATTCCAGTCTTTGCTTTTGTCTCTCATGGACCCTTGGCTTGCCAAAGTATAGAAAATGACTTCAAGAAAGCTTCTCTATGGGTAAAAACAAACAAACAAGCAAAACCCCCAGCTTGTTTGGCAGGAAAAGAAATTCACAGAAGAGTGGAAGCTTCTGAAGGACGTACATGTGAACACTTAGCATTCTAAGTGTTCTGCTGAATCCAACTGCTCTGAGGACTCTGGGAACATTGGGTGCCACATGTCTGCACTGGATCATTTCTCACACACAAAGAGGCAGTTGGAAAAGTTGGAACTTCATTTTCATAAAGGGCCCTAGAAACCAGCGTGTCTGTTGATCAGCATGAGAAATACAAATACCTCTAAGAAAATGTAACATACAATGTATAATTAGCCTCTGATATATGGAGCCCTGAAATAAACAGGAATCATGATAATTTCCCTGCTAATTTACTTTAAGTTGTTTTTTCACTTCTCTCGGCTTTGCATCCGAAGGGCACAAGTATATTCTGCGTAGAATTATTGTAATTCTTCAGATATTGAATGGAATGTAATTACCGAAAACCCCGGGAAAGGCTGCCAGTGTGCCCCTCTGAAGAATAATAAAACAATTAGCAGGGGTCAGAAACCTCTTCCTATACCATTTTGCAGGGAGTAATTGTTCTGCTTTTTAGTTTTGAAAGCTAAAACATTTCATTCTGACTTTGGTTTTAGACTACTCTTTACAGCTATACTCTGAGGCTTCATCTTTTTTAGCTCATTATGCGGTTTAAAATGTGAGAACAATTGTTTAAATCAGTAATTTCCAGCTCTGGAGTTCATTCTACCTTTCTAAATCTTTGATTAATTTTAACAATGGTTTTAATTTTGACGTTTCCTTTTTAATTGTCCTCAAAGGTAACTTCAGTTTAAGTTTGAAATCCAAATCTGGCTTTTGCAATGAGGCCCATGGTTTTCTTTTGTGAGGTCTGCATGGTCACGCTGCCCCCCGTAAACCCTGGTGCAACAAGCGTGCGTGAACCCTGCTGGCATCCCAGGGGACACACACCAGCAGAAGGCTTTCGCAAGGCTGGAGAAGGGTTAGCTGGACATTAACTCCACCCACTTTTGCACCCATGGTCACCTGCGGTAAGCTGCTAACCACTGCACCTACAAGCACCCCCACCACCCCCCATGAAACAGGCTTCAGAGGTTCCCTTCTTCAGGTATCTGCAAGGTACACAATCCCTTTCAGAGCCTGCCTAGCAACACCAGCTTCCGGCTGTTTGGACCCATCCACTGAGAGGGACTCATTCCTGCCAGGACAGCCACCTTCATTTTTATACATCTCTTGACTATTAGAAATTTCTTTATCATTCTGAGTCAAAGCTGGTCTCCCTTTGCTTTTCACCCACTGATCCTAGTTCTGAGCTCTGGAGCCACAACAAGCACATTTAGTTCCTCCTGTTCTTTTTGTTTTGTTTTGTTTTGTTTTTTAAAGAAGCAGACTCCCCACTGAGCTGCGAGCCTTATGTGGGACTGCCAGGACCCTGGGATCATGACCTGAGTTCAAGGCAGAAGCTTAACCACCTGAGCCACCAGGCGCCCCACTTAGTTCTTCCTTATTAGGACAGTTCTTCAAACACTTAAAGACAGTCATTGTGGACATCTCCTCACCCCTCTGCCCCAGTTCTATTCTGGTTTGGTCTAAACATTCCCAATTTCTTTAACAATTTTCAGTTTACCAATTTGACAGTTGTGGGTCTCTTTAGGGCAGCCTCTAGCATCGTGCCCTAGATTAAGCAAAGCAGATAGCAGAAGAATGATTATCTTCCTTCCCTGGTCTGGATGAGGCTATATATCTGAGTCCACAATGTAAAAAAAGTCACATTGCTGGCATTGTCAAACTACAGCGAATTAAACCTCGAGCCTGTTTCATGAGCTGCTGTTTGGACCCAGCTTCCCTCTCTGTTGCCGTGCACTTGCTTTCTTGGACCAAAGTGGAGGATTCTGCATTTATCTAGTCAAGAGTCTTTCAGTCCTTCAGGGACTTAAGCCTTACATGTTGTTTTTGACGGCAGACAGCCACGTATTTGCCCGTGTTCTCAGTTAAGGTTGGCAGAAACGAAGTTTAAAGAGACACAGGCTTTGTTATCCAACGGCTGCAGCAGGGATGAAGCCAAAGATTACACCCTAGGTTTCACGATCGTGCCGGAGCCGGTTGGCCTGCCTGGAGCAGGCCAGGCAGCTTTGCAGTGGGGCCGGGCCAGTGAGAAAATACTCGATTACTCCAAGGCAAAGCTTCTCATCTTTTTTCCCCATCTCAGCAAACCTGAGGTTTATGACACACGCCCTTTAGCAACAGGCTTATGAGAACAGCAGTTTGTAGGCCGGGGGCCAAGCAAGGAGAATTCGCTCCTTTTAGTAGGCACTCTGAGCCAGTGTGTGGGGGGGGCAGTGTGAACCCCACTCCCACACCAGACAGGACTTCCATGGGCTCCCCCCACCCCCTGCTGGGAATCACCACCTTAGATTCTGCTCTGCCAATGGCCAGCTTGGGCCCTCTCACCAAGAAAGCAGTCCGCAGTCAGAACCGTGGAAAAGGTTTTACATTCCACACAGTCACCGTTTTTCCGGAGACCCAGTCTCAGTCTAGGTCTTTGGGGTTTATTTGCACAAATTAATATGTTCATGCAGTTCTTCACCCACGAGGCTGGGAGACGGGCCCAAACGAAGGCTGACACCTCTCCCTCTGGACATGAACTCGCAGAGGGAAGCTCAGGAAGGAAAATCAGGTGGCAAGTGAACGGCTCTGTACCTACCCTCATGTGTTTATTTCATTAGCTGAAAACAGAGCAAGTCGGAAGGAAATGTCCTTCTTGGGGGTCAGGCTTACAGGCAAAGAGGCTGTCCAAGGAAGGGGCTGTCTGCCGTCCAGCCTGGCATAGACAAGAGGCCTTGAGGCTATGGTCCCAAGCACAAATTTCCCTCCAGCTCCGTAAGTTATTCCCCTTGAACCCGATGAAGGGTCGGAGGGGCTTCATCTCAGGCTGGGCCCTTGGGACTGAGCCTCCCTTTCTACCTCTCAGGCGGCTTCCAGCCCGCAGGAGTGGGCTGGCCAACTTACACCTTCACACCTGTCCAGATAAGCCGAGAGCCCGGCAGGCCTTTACAGCTGTCTCCAGCTTCTCTGGCCACCTCTGTCCAGGCCCTTAGCTCTCCTGTCCCTGAAGAGGAGCAGACTTTCATGTCTCTTTTCAAGTTCAGACCAGCAGGCCCTGCAGGCAATGCCATCTTGCCCTGTTATACACTTTCTTGACCTCCCTCCCACACAGAGGCAGCTTCCAGAACAGCCTTCCTCTTCTGAGGCCAGGCTGCCTCTCTGCTCTGAGGCCTTTGAGAAGCCGCTCCTGGACTTCAGGCCTCTTCTAAATGCCTACCCTGAGCAGATTTTGTCTTTCCTTCTCTTCCCCTTAGATCTTTGCCAACCGTGTTCTTCCTGTTTCCCACACTGCCTCTTCTTTTCTTATTTCTGCCCCTACTGATTTGACTCTGCCCCCATCTGTGTGTTATCAAATAAAGAATCTCCGTCAGTTATTCCTTGCCGAGCATGTATAAAACCACACCTACATCACCTGGTCATTTTACTCAGATCCTCATATATTTTGGACAGGAGTTTTTTTTCCACAAGATCTAGAAATGTATATAGTTCTCACATACAAAGATCGTGTCCATGAGAGAAACCTAGTAGAATTAAGTGCACAGTAAGGACCAGAAGTAGAAGACAAAAAGGCCCAGGCTTCAGCCAGCCTCGGTGGTGTACAGAGGAAGAGCCCCGAGTCCCATCCCCTGGCTATGGATCTTTCTATCCAAAAGGTATGCGACATACAGACACACACATGAAATGTACATGATGCTTGTGATACATTGTACATTTCCCAGCCACAGGACCTCGTGGCTCAGGGGCCTGTCCAGTCACATGCAGAGTATTGCACATGCATCTCTGCATTCAGGAAAGGATGGTGAAGGGTGGACACAGCACCACAGAGAGCAGGGGAGAAGAAGAATGTCCACGTTGGAACAGAAGGCTAAGGGAGTCATCTTGCAGAAACTGTCAATAATGCAAAATGCCTGGGACATTCTGCTTAATCAAATTTTCTAATAAAATAGAAAACATTTCTGGATAAAATCTTTGTTCTACAAAGTCCTTTATTTATTTATTTTTTAAGAATTTAATGTATTTGAGAGGGAGAGAGAGAGAGAGAGAGTGAGCAAGAGTGTAAAAGTAGGTGGAAGGAGAAACAGCTCCCCACTGAGCAGGGAGCCTGATGCAGGACTCAATCCCAGGACCTTGGGATCATGACCTGAGGTGAAGGCAGATGCTTAACCAGCTGCACCACCCAGGTGACCCTATATAAAATCCTTTAAAAATGTTTCAGAAGAAAACAAATGCTTCAGTGTATTGTCCTATCTTACTAGGTCCAACACTGAAATAGGATGGGGTTATTCTTTTATTCAACAAGTACTTCTTGCATGTTTACAACGTGCCAGACACCTTTTTAGGAGCTGGAGAAATATCAGTGAACAAAACAGATAAATACCTGGTCCAGGACACTTACATTCTAGTGGGGAAGACAGACAATGAAGAGGCAAGTGAAGGTTGTCTCAGATTATGAAACCAGCTGCCAGCGCAAGGTTATCTGTCTGAGAATGCCGGGTGTGGGAGAGAGAAGAATGTTTGAAGGGTAGTCAGGAAAGACCACTCGGGGGAGGGGACACATGAGCAGAGACCTGAGTGATGAGAAAGAGTCAGACAGGTGAAGACTAGCAGGGAGACAGTTTCAGGCAAAGGTAACAGCTAGTGCAAAGGCCCTGAGGCAGGAAAAAAAAAAGAAAGAAGGTTGGTCTTGCCAACTTGGACTGAGTACAGAGGAGATGAAGAGTGAGGTGAGGCTGTATGGTGCTCAGAGTAACAAGTCTGGATTTGATTGTATTATGTTATTGTATTTAACATGGTTTTGTTTTCCTCCTGATATAGCTGTATGAAGTTACCTCTCCTGGCATTTTGCTTTTGGATATCTCTTTTATTACTATCGTGAACTAGTTCTTAGATCTTTTTTTTTTTTTTTTTTGCTTTTAATATTTCATGTCTTTATGCTTTTACCTTCTTAACTATATATAATCTCCAAAAGGCCAAGGATTATTTATTGGATTTCTTTATATTTCCTGGTGAAATCCTTTGCCCGAACAGTCAACACAGATTGCTTTGCTATGAAACATATCTTTTGGAAAATCGCATTTAGCCCAGTTTGTGAGGTCTAGATAAAGAAATAAACTTTCAAGGTCCTCTTGTAGATTTCTATTGTGTGAAAAGTTCTGAGGATTGGATGTATTTGAACATTTCAGTTGTTACTTGGAGATTCTTTTTTCCATAGCTTGATATAAGCCTAGTGCTTTCTCCACGGATCTTGTAATAATATTATTGGTGATAGAAAACATATCGCTGCTAATTATGTAATGCCATAATTAGTGACACAGAAATAAAAGGATTCAAAGCATTTCTCTTTCCTCAATGAATTAGCTTCTGCTAATGTTTCCAGGAGTGTAGAAGCTTTGCCCCATGCTTCTCATTCCAAATAAAATGACTATCTTAAAATAATGTTCATAAATAAATACACCTAAATATGGGTATGTCTGAAATAGAACCAACCTCCTAATACAGTAGCAAGCGTGGCTATCAGCATGCTTTATGCAGCCTGGGATAGTGGCAGCCAGCCAGCATATTATCCTCTAATCCATTGCTAGTCTACCTCCTAAATGTTATAAATATTCATGTATGCCATAGAAAGCTACAAAGGGCTTTATTCAAACATTTTTTTGAATACTCCTTTATGTTTCCCCCAAATGAAAGAATGTCTGCTTTTTTTTTCTTTGCATAAGGATCAGAGTGTGAATTCTCTTTTGTTCGTACTCATAAATCCTGAAAACCAATATGCAACAAATTCTCTAATCCTCATTTCATACCTCAAGGGTAAAAAGGTTCAAAATAAAAATCCTTAGGGCTGGCACAGTAGTTCCCTGTGTCTGTGCAATGCTGCCACCAAGAACAGGCATCTGTGTTCCTGGCTACCCTGGTGACTTCTGCCCCTGGCAGGGTCTCCCTCCAGGGAGACTGCCTCCCAGCCCCATAAAGGCTGCCAGCTCTGCTCACCACCTTGGCCTTGCAATGAATGATTGGGAAATGGCATGGACACCAACCTGAAAAGAGAGATGTCTCCTTCCCCAAGACACATGGGGACAACAGTGGCCACTAGTGGGAGTTATAAGTGGCTGTGGTAGCATTCTGGGGGCAGAGGGTGGGTTTGTTTACGGGGAGAAAAGGTTGGAAAGCTGAAAAGTACCAGGTTGGTCAAAGCCAGGTTTAAAAAAACATAATCAAATTGTTTTGAAATTCCATGTCATTTTCCAGTAACATCAAACTTACAAAAGGCAATTGTAAAATTGAACTTTCTCATGGTGTGACTTACCAAATGAAATAAAGTTTATAGCTGCTAGAGGGGAACACTAACAGTTCTCTTTCGGTATATCCTTTTACCCTTCTCTTTCACTGTAGCGGAACCCCCTAATTTTTAGTGGGTACATGGATACCCCAAATCAGGGCCGCATATTCCAACTTTCCTTTCATGTGACTAAGTAAGTTTCCAGCCAGTCAAAAGTGAACCAAATGGTGAGTGCCACTCCGGGTCACATCCTTACAGGGAAAAGGCGTGTCTTCACCTTCTCTGTCTCCCCTTCCCTCCACCTGACATGGGATGGTGGTGGTCTGCCATCTTGGACAGTGTGGATGGAGAAATGGCAAGAGAGGAGAAGCCTGGAACCTTGACCCCTTCGTGAGACACCACACTTGCTCAGACATTCACAAGAGAAAGAAACACACTTCACTTGTGTAAGTCTGTTAATTCATGTTCCTGCTATCACAGCCCAACTGCTAGCTCGGGGGTTCAGGTGCTTTTTTTTTTTTTTTGAAGATTTTATTTATTTAACAGATCATAAGCAGGCAGAGAGGCAGGCAGAGAGAGAGGAGGAAGCAGGCTCCCTGCTGAGCAGAGACCCTGATGCAGGGCTCGATCCCAGGACCCTGGGATCATGACCTAAGCCGAAGGCAGAGGCTTTAACCCACTGAGCCACTCAGGCACCCCCGGTTCAGGTGCTTTTAAGTTAAAGTGGAGTATCTCTGAGAGCTGGGTGTGAGGAGCCGGGTCTCTCCTCACGGCAAGGCGTGTAAGAGCCCACTGCTGTGGACATGGAGAGGAGAAATGGGAGAGGGGAACTCTCAACAACCATCAGATAAGACTCTTCCTTTGAAGGTTATGGAGGTGACACCAAGATCTAAGAGCCTAGAAGAAACAACTTTCATTCTCCTTGACAGATATTTTTGCTATTCTTGTTTGTCCTGTTCTGTTCACTTTAATGATCAAAAGTTCTAAAGCTCAGTCAACTCTTTAAGAAACCCTGCCTTCTACGCCTCTGTGCACATGTATATTTTATAGTCAAATAGTTGCCTTAGCTATTCCTTGGTCTGCATTTCTGTATACGTGATCTGGAAGGTTCTTTACCTATTCGCTAAATCTTTTATTTCTGGAAAACAGATTTTGAGACATCAGGGAAATATGTTTAATTCTCCATACTAATAAGTGAGCAAAGAATATTTTTTTACTTTGATCAAAGATTTATTAAACTGACAGTATTAGAGATGCTCATACTCTGCCCTTGGATGGGGACACTGCTGAGGAAATACTTGCCCTCTAGCACAGGGTGTCTTTGAGGAGTGTGGACTCCTATGCTCTTTCCTAACAAGCTTAAGGCATGGAAATTCAATTCCCTGACAATTGTTGGACTTCTTCACCAGGCTGCGCTTGCATTAAGCTCGTTCCCAAAGCTGGATGGTATGATCCTTACAGATCACTGCCGGAGGTTTCCAGCTCTCCTGGAGCGAGTATACCAGCTGAATTTCAAGAAACCAGAAGAACCTTTTTCTGAGGAGACTTCTGTAGCACTATATATGGCTTAAAGGAATCTGGACCCATCAACAATCTCCAGACACAGAAGGAGCAGGCAGGACCCCTATCTGCTCTTGGGTAAACAGACCCACAGAGAAGTTAAGAGATCGCTACAAAGGAACGAAGCTGAGAACTGAGCCTCCTGTCTCCCTAAATCTCCAGGCTTGAGCTTTTCCTGCAGAGCCCATACTCCCCTCTGCAAAGTGTAACCCTGGGCAGATGCTTACCGACGCAGAGATCACACTGTAACACCCTAGCCATCCAGGCCGCAGCCAGAGGATTTAGAAGACAATGGAGCATTCCATGAACATGCACTATGTAGCTAAAGATAGGTTTTGGCATGACCTGCTTTATTGCCTCACAGAAGATAAGAAAACGAACGGCAAGGCAACGCTTGCCAGATGACGGCTTTTTCTGGCTGAGCGGAGCTGCAAACTACCGAAGATACACGCCAGTTCCACATCTGTGTTGTTGTTTTTGTTTTTCTTTTTCAAAAAGTGGTCTTTGTTATGAAGACTCTCAAGTTCCTTCTCTGAACTTGGGCAAATTTTCTTTATTTATACATTTCAATGACTATTCCTTAAGAAGGATCTTCTGTGGCGTTACCTTTTACCTACGTGCTCAGCAGATAAACAACTCAAAGGCATCCTGGGGAAGTCTAGCTCTAGGAATCTTACAACAAAATAACAACACAGAAGTCACTCTGGAACATTCGTACATTTTAGCAACAGGCAGCCCAGGACCAAGCACGAGGCACAGAAGCTAGTGGCTGCTGGGAGCTGCAGCACAAACGCCATTCAGTTTGACAAAAGAGAATCGACAGACTAAAATAGGCAGCCAATTGGAACCAAATCTTTCAAAACTCCTTTATATGTAACTACCTTTTAACACGGCAGCGTATATGGAAATTATTTCCTTCATTAGGGCAAATGCAGTTTGATTTAAAAAAAAAATAGAACATTGCAGATAAGGTTATAATACTGTACGTACCATTTTTTCAAAGTTTACTAGATTGTCAATGAACGTCTTGTTCCCCTCGTGAGTAAATGTCATATCTGCACAAAAATAAAAGTCACATTCTAATCACTAACAGAAATATGTCATACCAAGAAACCACAATAGCACCATTAGATTATGCTAGAAGATTTGCATAACACTGCAGTTGGAAAAAGCTGATAATAGTTCCTTTTATGTTGGGTGTTTAACTTTTGAAAGCACTTTACCTGAGATTAGTAAAATTTCCAAACTAACCCATGGTTTCACTATCAAGTGTTCCCAAATCTTAGATCCCTGCTCCTCCAATAATCTTCGCAAGCCTTTCCAAAAAGTCAAGGGGGAGAGGAGGTGATGAAGGGGGAAGGATGGGACCATTCTTTCCAAAGAGCTCGGTCTGATCAGGTTCTTGTCCATGTTCTTCCCCATACACCCCTCCCTGGTTTGACCTGTGTGTTCCCGTAGAATTACCTTTAATGAGCAAAGGCATGAAGGGGATGAGAGGGGGCTCCAGCTTAGCTACAGTCAGCCTGTAGGCCCTGTGGTTTCTAGAAGGATCCTTAGGAGAAACAGAGAGATGCTGGTTAATGACTAAAGACACCTATGCCAGCCCCTCTAACTTCTAACACACCTAGACTTGTTTTGCCCCAAGCAGATAGTTTTCAACGAAGCTGTAGCTATAGATGTAGTTAAATTGATTTTTGTTTTAAAACAATTTCCCTTCTGACATGAAAATTATTTGCTTTTTTGCCTGAGAGGGAGATTTGCCTGCAGGGATTGAGGGAAGAGTCCCTTTGTGAGCAAACACAACCTATGTAAAATAACACCCCCTCCACCAAATCCCCCTCCAGAAGCATGCCTCCATCCTGGGACCCCCCCACCCCTACCAAAGCACCACCTCCTTCCTGGGACCCCCCCCCACTCCTGAAGCATAGCCTCCTTCCTGGGACCCACCTACTCTCACTAAAGCACCGCCTCCTTCCTGGAACACCCCCCCCAACAAGCACTGCCTCCAGTTTAGGACCCCCCCAAGAACCACCTCCTTTCTGGGAACCCCTCTCTGGAAGCACTGCCTCCTTCCTGGGACCCTTCCGGAACCCCTCCCCCAGCACTGCCTCCTTCCTTCATGGACTTCTCTGGGTTCTTTCCCTGCCAGCCCCCTGTTCCCTCCCTGAAACCATCCCTTCACTCCTACCAGCTCCCACTCACTCCTTTTCTGTCTGCGAACACCTCCCAGCCAATGGGGAACAATAATTTTGGCAAGGCAAGGAAAACGCAGCTTCCAACTCAGAGCCCACCTTTTCTAGGTGGAAACTATTATACTGCTTTTCTTAGTTACACAAATTGACCTTATGTGGGACATAAGTCCTCTTTAAGCTGACTCCTGCGGGTACCATTCATTAGTCAGACATGCTTGTTTTAGCAGCACTAAAACGGGATCATAAACTTCTTAAAGTCATACAAGGACAGGTAAAATTTCTGAAATGAGAACTTCAATTCACCTAATCAGAAATTGGATTAACGCAGACAGTGAACAGAATCAAGGAGCCACTGTCACTTACCATTAAACTTTCAAACTCCGCATAGAACTTCTTGAACTTGCTTGGCAGTTTCTGTTAATGACACGAAAATGCCACACTCATATGTCAGATTCGATATCTAGATATGTACCATGTGTTACCATTTCTAGGGGTAACGTATTCCTCCAGCTCTTAAACATCTCTAAAACAGCCTAGGCTGTAGTCTGGCTTCTCATTTGGACATCATCTAGAACATAAAGAACTTACCTTTTAACACGCTTAACCTCACTGAAACAAAAGTAATGACAGATGCTTTTTGGTCTTTGTGTTTTTATGATGTTTTCTAATTATTCATACAGAGGACTGCATTCTCAGACCACAAGTGATTTGGGATTACCTGTTCCTACCATTTGAACTCTTTGATTCCCGTAATTAGGAGTTTAGGCCAGAGAATAGTAGGATTAAATGTTTTAGAAACTACCCATTCAATCCTCCTCTTCCCTTGCAATGTAAACTACATGAGAACAGAAATTTTCGTCAGTTGTGTTTATTGTTATAACCCCAGTGCCTGGACGGGTGTCAGGGATGTAGTTACTACTCCATAAACATTTATTTGAGTAGATTAAACCCATGTTTCCTAGATGGAAGAAATTAGGTCTCATAATTTAAGCGACACGCCCAAAGTCACACAGCAGATGACGGTCCAACTTGGAACTCACATCGCCTGCCTCCTTTCTATGCCTCTTTCACACGTGCTACGCTTTTCCACACGAGCATCTCCTCACGAGACTTCTCTGCCCTGCTGTCATAGGAGCACAGATGGCTCTCCCGCTGTGGTTCCTGCTTCAGCACCGCTGGCTGTACCCACATAGCCCATCAGCCCATCAGCCCATCAGCCATTATCAAGCCTTCTTTCTGTCTATTGGTTCTCTCGTTGCTTGGGTCCTGGGATCTTTGAGACCTTGAACTATTCTCTTCTGACAGGCCATACCAAGGTAGAGCAGCGTGATGTGTCCTTGCTCCAGAGACCATGGCATCCCTGACTGAGTTCTAGGGCTCGGAGGTTCCCCGCTCAGCTCTGCTTCCCACACGAAAGTCTACTGGCAACAACGGACTGACCCGTGAGGTCTCTGCACTCACAAAAGAGCTCCTCTCCCTTCTGTCTCTCTCATGGCTGAATGAGTTTGTCCTATTCCCATTCAAGCATCTGTAAAAAATCTTATTTTGTTTCTAGGACGAGTCTCCCACATATCTTCCAAGCCCATTTTCCTAGTATCTCTTTTCGAGTTAGGTTTTGGGAGAAGCTGATAGCTCACTCAGAGGGAATGTCCAATGGGATGAGAGCCAGGATGGGCATTAAGGGATGCAAGGATCTCATTCCACACGTGGTATCCAAATCACCTCTTTAGGTGGTAACTTGCCATGGACATAGACTACTTTAGAAAAACTACAAGTGGATTATGTTTTGGGTTAGATCTGTCGTTCTACCCGTCTTCCTTTACTTAGTTGACTTTTGGGTCAAAGACCGGATGGCACACGGTAATACAAATTTTGTGGGTCTTAACACTACAATCTATGTACACCCTGTGCTTCCAGAGCGATGGTTCTCAACTGGGGTCAGTTTTGTGCCCCTCACCGACATCCACTGGGGGACATTTGGTGATGTCTGCAGACATTTTTTTTTTTTTTATTGTCGCAACTGGGGTGGAGCAGAGTGAGAGGAGCTACTGGCATAGTAGGTGGAGGCTGGGGAGGCCGCGGAGCAGCCTCGGTTACACAGGACAGCCCCACAGTGAGGAATTACCCTGCCCTGCCGAGGGCGCACTGCCAAGGGCGAGAAACCGCTCCCGGATTTTACTTCCATTTGCTTGATGTCTGATTGGTCTTTCACTCCCATGCTGAACCATTCCCTTTGCCCTGTGGTTCACTTTCCCTCCGTTGGGTTCACTGACAGATTCCTGCATGTTCCTGGGAGGTCAGGCTGGTCTCTCACCCTGCGCGTGTCCGGGCCCTCCTGCTCTCCACTGGAGCCATATGGGCAGCGTGGGAGGCTCTTGGCAAGTACAGGTAGAGAAACTCAAATCAGAAACGCTGACGGATGAACGTGCTTCCTACAGGATGATGTAGTTACCTTTCACCTTAAAGAACAGAGACTTCTAAGTGAGCCTGCGTTCATCTTCTCTTTCAGCCACTCGCGAGGATGAGGACAGCAGCTCTCAGACCGCTGCGTTCCTTCACCTTCCCCATGAGAATGAAGGACTGGCCCATTCAGTCCTTCTCTCTCCTTCCTCTCTCCTTCGGCACCTCACACCCTCCCACCCCCCTGAGCAGTCTCTAGTGTTTCTCTTTAGACCAAGACAGGAGACTCAAGAGAGTGCCCCCCTCATTCTGTGGCCTGAACGTCTGGCTGCTGTTTTATGTGCTGCCTGCTCTGGGGCTCCCCAGGACCCCTGGAAGAGATCTTCCCCATCAAATCCTATGGACTCAGTGGAGGCATCAGAAGGTGGAAACAGGCTGGGGGAGGCAGACTGCCTGCACGGGGATCCTAGGTTTCCAGAGATTCCAGGAGCTTTGGGCTTCAAGACAGGGGAGCCTGCTGTGTGGCTTCCTCGCCTCAACCTCGTGGCAGCCCTAACTGCATCCCTCTACCCGCTGGACGATGATACCAGCTGCGTGGCACGCAGGCCTCAGCAATTCCCTCATTCCTATATTCAGGGGATGAGCTGCTGTGTGCTGCATCAGCCTGGAATTTTAAGAGAAACCCAAGACAGAGGAACTTGTGAGGACCTGTCCTATAAACAATGGAAACATTTAGGAGGGACAGGGAAAGAAAACAGTTTCAAGAGGCAAATGGGGAAGGAAATGTTTTAAGGAAAATATTTAGAAATGCAAACAGCTGCCTTTGGTGCCTCTTTAAAGCACCCTCACAGATGAAATCTCTGTTATCTACTCCTTGACCTCTTTTTGTGTCCCACTTACACATACTTTTTTATTTTTAGTAAGAGTCTATTTTAGTGTGTATGTTCTATGAGAGATTAGTATTTCTTCAACTATATACCACACGTAAGGGGTCGGGCACATTTTGAGTAACTTAGCTGATGAAAAACGAAGATGTTTAGCACAAATACCCAACTGTCAACAAACCACTAATGGTATTTCCTCCAGAGGTTCACAACACACCTGTGGAACTTTTGCCGCAACCTGAATATTAGCCAGCTGTTGTGCCTGCACACACAGAGAGGTCGGCCAGGCAGTTAAGAGATACTTAGTACTCAGCAGGGCCAAACAGTTGGCCTTCTGGCTAATTTTCCCCAGAGCAAAATGACTACTTGGATAAAAATGGATCTTCTGTCCTCTCTTAATTATAGATAAGGCAATAAGCAGACATTCCAGAAAACAACAGAATCCATGAGCAAAACCTTTGAAATCATCCCAGCAATGTTGTTGATTCATGTTCTACTCAGGAACTAGATGTATTATTATTTACCTTGCACAGACCAAGAAGCTGAGACCCCTGCATTTCCCTTCCTCTCCACAAAAGGACAATACCTTTTGAAATTCACACTCTCCAGCAACTGGAAAAAGGAGACAGGTCACTTCCCTCAAAGTGTCCCACCTTTTCCATTGTTATACCAGTGTGAGTGATATTTCTATTTAAAAAGCTCACTGGTGAGCCTGTGTTTTTATTCTTAAGGCAAAAGTCACAGCTGGATGTCAGCTGAGGCTTACCTCCCACGTGAGTGCCAAGCGGCTCACAGCAACATTACTTAGTCCCATGACGATGGCAAAAAATGAATTCAGATTTTTGTACTCCTTACAGCTGAAACACAAGAGGCACATGGCTGAGTAAAATGACACTTTCGAGTGCGATTAAAAAAAAATTAGAGTTCTATTTTCTGATAGTCATTAATAATCGTCAGGACTCGTTAGGAGAACAGGCAATGATAGATTTAATGCACTGGGTAAGTTCCACTTGGGTGACCATGTTCAGTTATCTGGCTTCCTACGGTAATTTTAGAAAGGGGATGGTTCCAGCCATCTAGGTTCAGGTTTTGAGAAGGAATTTAAAGACCCCTTCCCTAGGGATCCTTAGGATGATCTCAGAGCTTCCTAAAAGCCTTGTTGGACCTGGAAGGAAACATCTCATGAGGTAAGAGGGAAGCAAAATGTCCTTGAAAACTTTCGGACTTTGAGCCTGAGGCCTCCTTCCCCTGAGAAAGGAAAGAGGAAGTCAAATTGCTGCCCCCCCGCGGAAATTTCTAACCTGCCATTCGAAGCCTTCTAATTTGTTGAGAAATATCAGCTTACTAGTCATGATCCTATGAAGCTGACAAAGAACACAAACAATTGACCAAAAAGTAACCTTATTTTCTGTTTTACTGATGTTAACGAGGCTGATCCCTTTATGCACTTTGGCAACTGTGAGCCTTTATGAATATATATTTGGGAATAAGACCATTGTGGAGCAAGATCAAAGATTCTTATTAGAATAGCAATATTTAGCCCAGATAGTTCATTTAACTTAAGAAAAAAAAAAAAAAAAGAAAAGAAAAAAGAAGGGAATTCCCCAGCTCCTACATACCAGTTCCTCAAAAAGGGAAAGAATTAATTTTGAAACAAGTGCAAATCCTTTACCCCAAATCAATACGGTTATCTAAGTCAGCTGGATCATAATTAAATCCTGTTTGGATGAACATTTTTGTGAAAGGCTAATTAAATTGTTGCTTTTGCTGCCTGCGTTCTCTTTGTAGGGGAAGCAATGAGTAGTTCTTAAATGGTCTGCGTGGAAAGAGGAAAATTGTTTTCAGAGAAGCTATCAGGTGTGTTATCACACTGGTGGAAAAGTCAGCAAAGCCTTTGCTGTGCGGGGGCAGTGGCTCTCAGGTCAGGGGCTGAAAGCAGTTTCAGAGGAACCCCCTCCACCCCCGCCACTGGGCTGAAGGCAGGGAGAATAATCATATGCATGTGTTTGCCTTTGTCCTAGCCATGTGCTCTTGAAAGCACATGCAGGAATATAGACTTGCTTTTCTGGTCACTGCTCTGTTTACTGTTCCCAACTAACCTCATCACCCTAGGTAAGTCACAAGCTGTCCCCATGCCTAAGTCTCCCCTGCGAAAGGAGATGATAGTACTTGAACCCCCCGACTTCATAAAGCTCTGGGCAGGTCAAAGAGCTTACATGGAATTTGCGGAAGTTCTCTAAAGGTCTCGTTCTTGTAGACCTTGCTCTAGGACAGTCTACAATCTTCTCCAGCAGGGCCGTGCTCACAGCTCCACTGTGGGACAGCACCAGCTTAGGAAAGGTTGAAAAACACAAGCCAATTTATACCAAAGGCCAAAGCTGCCTACTCATTCCCATAATCAGAAGGAAGAAAGATAAAAAAGGCAAAAACGTTAAAAAAGAATTCCTAAGTTATGGGAAGCCTCTCTTACGTTGCCACTGTCAACTAACAGGATCAGGCCCCCGAAGGCTTGCTGATCCCCCACACTGGGGTGCAGTTTGCCATTCTCTTCTCCTTGTTGCATTTGGCACTGCCAGGCTAAGGCGAAGGGAGAATGTGCTCTTCATAGTGGGAAAGCACGTATCGTCACAGTTTCCGTAATCCTCCCCTTGCCAGTACGCGAAAGCACCTGCCCCTTGCAACAAGGCTGTTCGGTCTCCGCGGCAAAGTGGCTATCCTTTGATCCAGAAATTTGTAAGCAACATCTTACTAAATCTTTCTTCAGAAAGGCAGCTTCTCCAAATGAAGAGATATCAGCCTTTGAATCTGAAAATTTGGATATCCTGTTGAACCCTTAAATTTTTGGCAAAATAATTTGAAGCATTTGGCAAGCTAATAAATACGAAATGTCAGGCAGCGTTTAATTCTTTGTTTAGCTCTGGAAATCAGACTCTGTATGGGATCTAAACTGTTTGACCCAAGAAAATTGCTAGCTGGGGTTACTTGTGCTCCCCACCTTCCTGTGCGAGAGCTCCCTGCATTTAGAAAGAAGTCTCCCAGCCATGGGCCACATTTAGCATTTTATTTTTAGCATTGTGGTGATACCAAAAACATGGAAGTAAACAGAGGTTGTCAGGCATATCTAAATAGCAGGAGAAGATTAAATTCATGTCAGGGAGAAATCTAACCGGCCCCTGCAGTAAATAAATTGTTTCCCATGAACTGCTATTAAATAGAATATTTATAAGCTGCTTGCTTTTTCTGATGTCGATGGAGATGATTTTCATGTCCCAGGTTAGCTCGCCTTTATGCATTTTACTGATTTCATTCTGGCTGAGTTTTATGTGCTCATGTACCTGCATGTTTCCACTGCCCTCTACTGGTGAGAAGGTGTCCTGTGGGACAGCCGCTCGAAAGGCCTCTTCAACACAAGTTTTCTAAGACAGAACTTTGCTGAAGGACTCTTTAAACTGGAGGAGGCACAAAGCCAGGGCAGTTCAAAGCAAAGAGGTCATGATTCTGACTCTGGTATCCATGCTGTGAGGTATTAATTTATTTATATACTGATGTCCGGTATTACAAAAGACTGATGAAATTACCCTTTTATCAGAGTTCAGTTATTCTAAAGCCCCCGTCATTGTTCCTTGTGCCTAAGGAGATCCTATATCTTTCTTTCTTTCTTTTTTTTTTTTTTTGGAAAGATGTAGCCCTAATAGGAAAAAATGAAAATGCAGCTCAACATTTTTTTTCTTCCTAAGCTAATGATACTTACTGGGCTGCGATCTTAATAAATTTTTTTAAGAGCTGAACACGCTTGCTGGGCTGGGAACAAAGGCAAATCTCAGTGACAACCCAAAACTGAATTTCATTAAATCTCCTCAGGAACAAATCCAAGTTTGCTGTGGTCTTTTTAAAATTATGCCTTCCAAATGTGTGATAGATTAGCTCCAGCTAGAAAAGAAAAGAAAACAATTTCATTTCTTTGTTCCTCAATCAAAACACCAATGAGGCTTCTTTATTTGTCACGACAAGTTGACGGGGGTCAGCAAATGTGAGTCCCATCACTGGCCAGGATTCAAGCTATATACTACGGGGTGAGGGGGCTTCAGTGGTCTTCTTAAATATAGAACCATCAACGAGGGGCTGTTGGCTTGACGTGCGCAGGAAGGCTACTCTAAATCATTATGATTTTTCTTGAAGACACAAAGACTTTGTAACAGGCTTTATGAATAAGCTCGGTATTTCCATAAACGATCGTGTGGTTTCCATCTTGCTGCATACATCCATGTCTGCCTCCGGGCTGCATGGCAGCCTTTGTCCAGAATCACAACAGTACCTCCTCTCGCTCTCCAGCAAGCACTTACCTCATGCACACAGTTGAAGAGTTCCCAATCATAAATGGTCATCTGGTACGCTAAATCTTTGGAGCTCATCAGTTCAAAAGTTCCCACTGTTCCAACGGTTGGGCCTTCCTGCTCTGGCAAGGGAGTCTGTGAATAAGAAGGCAAAAATAGATCAGACTCTCAGGACAGAGAAGTACTCCATGCTGAATGCTTCAAGGAGTTTTGAGGGTAAAGGATTCTGGAGGGGCTTTCAGGACCTCTCTAGTGTCACCCAGAGGAGAAAGACACCTTTATTCTTAATGCTCACTTCCTTCAGTGCCACACTTAGAGTCATCGTGGCCACTATCATCAAGTCCACTGACTGAAAAACGTGGACTGTGGCAAATAAGCTTTGGTGAGGAGTGACCTATGGGAGATTGGGGCCTGGGAGATCCCTGGAAACAGTCCCTTTTCTCTGGTAAAGGCATAAGAAGTCCTTGGAGATGTTTTCCTCCTACTTTCCACTAGCTGTTCTGGAGCAGGTACCAGGATGGCCCTTTTGGACATCTGGCCACAGCACCATTAACTGTGGTGGGGCTGTTGACTGCGGTGACGTTCCTGCTTATCCAGCTTGTATAACACACGGCCTGAGCTGACTGGTGGACAGAGGGCTCCGGGTACCGACATGACCCATGCTGGCCCATCCCTCTACTCTTGGAGCGATGCTGAGCTAGAAATGATAGCCACAAGGTCATGGCGTTCTGGGGGAGGGCTTCTGCTGCTTTCTGGAAGGCTCTCATTCAAAACTTTCTACCTGACTCACCAATCTCATTTGTATTTTATGAGAAATGACGGAGACTGCTTTCCCTTAGTAAAATGAATGATTTGTATGCCTTGGAACCTTACGTATACTATGCGGACATTTGTGGATCTGTAATATATGTCCAAAGTTAAAAAAGGGACATGAATTGAAAGAGGATTTCCCTAATACCATGCTAGCCACATTGGGATATTCGGTATTTAAGTTGGAAATACCAATATTATGCAAGTTCTACCAGCATGACTATCAGCAGTCACACCCATAACCATTATGTTCCATAAATGCTCACTGGGTTCTGGGCACGAAAGAAATGACACATTCAGGATGTAGGTGGTCTCTGCGAGTTTACAGGCTAAGGGAAGGTAAGCTCTGATCAGGGAGTCCCTGTTGACACTCAATCAACAGTCAGCTGCTGGCATTCATGCGTAGCTATGAAGGACAGACAGAAGCGTTGACACACACCCAATGCCCAGATACATGGATAAACGTGTGGGAAGACCGGATGGGCTTTTTGAGAGTTAGTGGGCATTTCGGATGAATGTATGTCGGAGAGGTTCTTGGAGAAAGAAGCCAGGCTATAAAAGATTAAACAGACAAACGTGGGTGGGTCAGAACAGCAAGGTTTCCCCTGAGCTCCCAGGTTGGTCTGCTAAAGGACGGGTAGAGATGCAGGAAGGCTAGAAAACGGTCAGTGGACCTGTTTGTCAGGATCAGAGAGCCTTGGGGAACCAAAAAGACAGCCCAGACAGCTTTAGAAAGTCTGTGAGTGCCAGACAAAGAGCTGGGGTTTGCAACAGAGCAGTGTTCGAGGGCAACAGACTAAATGCAAACCCCACTCTAGCTACACAGACTGGGATCGATTCCCTAGTTTCTTGCATGTCTGTGTCCAGCTCAGGAAATTTGGTGTTGCAGTACCGGATATGCAGGCTTCTTAACAGGATGGACTGGGAAGAATGTCCCTGTATCACATAAGCAGAGTGCCTGGCACAGAGGAGGTCCCCACTCCCAACCCCTTCCAAAAGAGTTCCCTCCCCACAAGTGCTGCGGTGATGCAAATGCACAGGAAAGTATGATGCAAGTGATGTCTGGACATGGGAGCTAAGCTCAGTTGTTCCTGATTTGCTCTACACAGGGCACAGACAATAGGGAAGAAAAACGTTAATTCCAAAGTTTGGAAACTTAGGGAACTGGCCTGAAGCTATGGGTAAGTAGCTTATGGAAACAAGCAAGGAGAATGGTTCCAAGCAGGGTGAGTCTTAGGTAGAAAGTTGGGGACAGTCTTTAAAAAAGATTTTACTTATTTATTTGAGAGAGAGAGAGAGAGAGAGCATGAAGTGAGAAGCAGAGGGAGAGGGATAAGCAGATTCTGTGCTGAGTGAGGAACCCAAGGTGGGGCTCGATCCCACGACCGACTGATCATGACCTGAGACAAAATCAAGAGTCAGACGCTCAACTGCCTGAGCCACCCGGCACCCCTGAAGTTGGGGACACTTTTAAACGCTGGGTCTGAGGACGCCCTGTCAGGCTCAGGCTCTCCATGTTCTCCGCTCCCTCTTGCAGCTCCTGCTGTGTGCACAGCCCTCTGCTCCGTGCAACTGCCCTTTTGGTCTCTTCCTCCGCAGGCTCCCCAGCTCCCATCTCTCTCTCTCTCTTAAAGATTTTATTTATTTATTGACAGAGAGAGACACAGCAAGAGGGAACACAAGTAGGGGTAGTGGGAGAGAGAGAAGCAGGCGTCCTGCCAAGCAGGGAGCCCCACGTGGGGTTTGATCCCAGGACCCCGGGATCACGACCTGAGCCAAAGGCAGACGCTTAATGACTGAGCCACCCAGCTCCCATCTCTTTTTCTTGAGGCCTTATGGCTTTTCATGGAGGGGATAAACCAAGCAACTACAGGGAAGATGCCAATATTAAGAAATAAGTAAAATTCTTTCAGTCATGGATGGTGGTCTATCATTCCTGCATCCCTTTTGAAAGTCATAGAATCTCTATTTTTTTTTTTTTTTTCCGAGTGGGCAGGGCCGACCAAAGCCTTCTCCCTCCTTGACAAAGGGCAGGCTGGTCTCTTCCCTCCATGCAGCCCTGAAGAGGCAATTTGAGTGACCGAAGTTGTTCTTCCATCTGAAGTGGGGAATGTATGTACTGACACGGGGGCCCCCAGGAAGCACCCCCTTGCTCCATTTTCTCCTAAACAGTCCTGGGGCTCTTTCTCATCATATGAGGCACAACAGGCACAACTGCCTGCCCAGAGGCATAGAACTCCCACGTACTTTCCCTCAGGAAGAACAGCATCGTTACCCTCCCAGTTTCCAAGTCAAGAACCCAAGACATAAAAAGGATACACAGATCATCAGTGACAAACAGATGGCTGAAGTCAGCTGCCACCCCAGCATCCCTCTCTCCCCCACCCCGTGCCTGGCTCGGTGGTGGCGTTTGTCACTCCGCCTTCTTACACCCTGGAGTCCCTCACTACACTGTGGGTTCCTGGAGGCACAGGGAGGACTCGTCTTCAAGACCATCCCAGAGCCAGAACCATCCACAATGCCTGGATGAGATCACAAGCCCTAAACAAAATTCTAAGGAACTAGCGGGTGGGTAAGAGTACAGCCAAATTACATTACAGTGGGGTTTTATTATAATTTGCTCTGCACTAACATTTATGCACAAATACAATGGGCAGAGAGTAAATCGCTGGAACTCCGTTATTTCTAGACAACACAGCGTAGCCCTACAATGTGTTCTGTTCCAGGCTGTTTTAGTCTCATCTCCTTAATGTCACTGTAACCATCGCAAAGACAGAGCCTCTGGGACGACTGGTCGAGAGTCACACAGAAGGCAGCCGAGTACTGAGTACAAAGCAGACACTTCATAAGTACGTGTTGATAGATCAAAGGGTTTGGCCAACATTCTGTACTGCACAGTCATCCTGTGCGCCATTCTTCCTAGAAAGACTGTCCTCAGGGAGATCTTTAGAAAGCTGAAAAGACTCCACGTCTCTAGTTTGGTGAGGCAGGTGGGGTCCAACCACTCCTTAGTACGATGACGTAAGCCGCCGGCCAGCGAATGGCAGGGCACCCCGTGGAAGAAGTTTACAAGCTCACATTCCCCAGGACTTGCGGCAAAGTAAACGCCTTTCAACTACTTGGGGCTTAACATGGAAGGCTGGCAAGGACTAGAATTCGCAAGGCTGCAGGACAAGGTGCAAAGAAACAGAGGCCTCATAAGTTAGTGTCTGCCTGACAAGGAGCTGGAAACTGTCTGCACACCCCAACCACACGCCAGGTCATCTGTTGCTGCGGCCAAGAACCGGCTGGCAAGACAGGCCGAAGGCTGTGGGACAAACACATCACGCCGCACCTGTGGCAGGCCCACAGCTCACCTGGTTTCTGATGGTGTTCATTTCCACGAGAGGGCAGCACGCCTCACATAGGACATTCCCTCCCACCCCCACAATCCCTCAGTGCTGGGAAATAGTGATCTTTTAGAAAGCAGTGAATGTAGGTGACTGAAAATACAAATGAAAGGACTGTGTGCAGACGGCTCTTCTAGCAGCTGTGGAGGAGGCCAGCAGGGCACTCGTGGGCTGTGATGGATGAGGACAGTCAGAGAACGAAGCCACATTTGCTAAGCTCCCCTCCACCGGGATACAAGACATGGCAACAATCCACCTAGCTGCGCAGGAGTGCCCCAAATGGCTCTCCCCCAGCTGGAACAAAGAATCCCCACAAAGCCAAAACAAGTTCTAAGATGTTGACACATGAATGCATTTACGCAGCACTCACGTGGCTGAACTCTGCCCTGGAATGTGACGCTGTTTACCTCTCACTCTTGTTGCACTTCTCTTAGTAAAATCAGCCCTGTGTGTCCCGAGATGGAAAAAACTGCTTCCCTCTCCTCTGCGCTGGCCCTGCAGCATATCCAAGATAGCGCGAGAGCTCCTCACCATCATATCTAATTTTTGGAGGATAAACAGAAATGAACCCTACCGTCTCCATAACAGACGAAGGCTACTCAGCAGTGAGCATGGGCCGATTAATCCTCTGCTTGAAGAGAGTTCTGTGCAGCCTGGGAAAAAGGCTTGGGGGACATAGCGAAGAAACTGCTGGCCTCCGGTACTTCCTAAACAAGTCAAAGCGCTTTCAGGGAGAACAGAGAGTGGCTTTGCCCTAACGCCCTTCTACAGCCCACGGAGGATGTGATGGATCGCAAGGTCTGGTCTTAAAAAGTTTTTTTTTTTTTCCCCCTCCTGGTTTCAGCATTCAGATTTTAAATATTACTATCTAAACTGGGGGGACTTCTAGGAGGTGATTTACTACAAAGGGGTCTAAAAGCTGAATTGTGCCCCGATAGTAGGGCTACTTTGGCTCATTTCCACAAAAGAAAATCTAAAGGTCTGAGCATAGCAAATGAACACCTGAGGCTTACCTCACGTAGCACAGAAAAAGAAACAGCCAAGGAGCATTCAGGAGTTTTTTAGCAACTCAGTTCAACGTAACTGCGAAATTAAGCTGCAGACAAGTTTTTCTGATTGCAGACACGGCTCCGAGGAGGCCATCCACACCTACCAGTGAATCGAATTGCTCTCGCGGGCAAGCAAATAGGCGTCCATTAATGGTGAGCGTCGTAAATACTGAAACATCATTAGGTTTGAGCACCACCTTTTCTGTGAACATAAAAAGCATGAGATTGCCTATTAAATGCATCTGAGATTTGCTGCACTGCCCTAATCACACCAACAAATTGCCGGCTCGGTGAATTACCGGAACACGCAGAGCGACTGCATAAAACACAGGACTGAAGGGACCCACTGAATAGGAAAGAACCAGCATTCACGCAGGCACAGGACACTCAGGATGCCATCAGAAAATGACCACAAAGCAGGAATGGAAGTACCCGCGGGTCAATTCACCCAGTTTGGCACTACAGCTGTAATTATCTTCAAAAACCGCACTTACTATTTATATAACAAATTATGTTTCCAGATGGCAATAATGCCCAGTGCTTTGGAGACGGAAAGATCCCTTCTAGAAAACTTAGGGGGTTTCTGAGATCCCAGATGACTTTAGAAGTAAAATTCATTAGTATTTTTTCATGGATTCCCGAATTTGGAGGGCAATGGCCTGGCCTAGATTAAGCCTCCTATATTTTGAAAATTAATTCATTCAACAAATATTTATTTAGCATTTACTACATGCTGGACACTGCTCCAGGCATTGAAGATACAGAAGGGAACAACACAGGAAAAAAGAAAAAAACCCCAGTCCCCTAAGAGCTTGCTTGCATCACAGCGAGGGACACAGACGGTGAACAAGACAGATCAGAGAGTGAGCTGCCACGGGGAGAAAAGCCAGCAGGGACAGAAGCTAGAAAGTATACGTAAGTGAGAGAGGATACAATTTTAGAAAGGGAATCAAAGAAAGGGAGGAGGTGGCCTCAGGTAGACAAGACATTTGCGTCACAACCTGAAGGAGGGGAAGGAGGGATGCCGGACAGCCGCGGAAAGACTGTGCCATAGGGATTGGCGAAGGCAGACATCCTGGGTCCTATGTGACTGGGAGAGGAAATCTTGGGAATCCTTGATACATTTAAAAATCCTGCATCAGGAGAACCATTTGCCTTCAAACGTGGCAAAAAAATGGTTTACCCGATCCTGAAGCAAGGATCCTCCAGTGGCTACTAAATCATTTCCAGATAAATTAGCTTCACCGTTTCTTCTTTGGGCTCTCAATGCAACACGGGCCGACCATTCCAAACCTCTAGCCAGCATGGATTGTAATTGTCCACTTGCTGTCTACCTCCGTGCCTGTCTAGCAACAGCTTGGGGACATGGCTGCACCCAACACATCCCTTCCGTCCCAGTCACACTAACTTGGCCAGTAAATATATATGGCAAATGAATACATGACATTTCAAGAATGCACATGGCAATTAAGTGGTCCCATGGGGAAAAAATCGTCCTCATTTTATTTGATGAGTTGGCCTCCTGCCCTCTCTATGGGTTAAGGAGGGAAACCCTCATCAGCTGGAAAGAACCAGCCTATGGTCACCTCCAGCTTCAGACTTTTGGAAACCTATGGCTTGGAGCCTGTCAAGCCAGATGCCCTCTTAGGGTCCCCATGTCTCAGAACTCCAAGACCTTCAGCTTTTTATTTAGGGTTTATATAGGAAAAACTCCAAGCCAACACCCACCCCAGAGTCCTCAGCTCCAGCTGCCGGTCGCTTTCCCTCCTGCTTTACAGTGGGTAACTCCAAAATAGGGCATATTGGATACTTACCCAGCCCACTTCTAACCATATTATTTTGTTATTTATGGGCACACACACAGCACCAGTCCCTCAGGTCCTGCGAGGAAGGGCCACGCTAACTCCTGGCAGGCTCTCTGTTTGGATGGGATATTCCATTCTGTGGAAACCCAAGGTGCTCATTGAGGCTGTTACCTCCTCCAGAGCTCATCTTGACGATGATCAGGCCTTCCCCAGAGCCCAGTTTGTCGGCAACTGCGCTGATGACTTCCTTCACCGAGGCGGCCACTGGCACCCGAATGGTTGTGTAGGTGTGGTCCAGGCAGTAGACTTTAAACAGAACTGTTGGGAAGGCAGGAACAATATGGTAAATCGGTCCTGGGAGTTCTTAGGAAAACCATCAGCAAGGGGGAATGTTTGGCTAACATCCCAAATTGGCACCATCTCATCACTCTCAGGATTGTCAGCTCACCCACTTCCAAAACTCCTGGCCTTCACGTTGGTCTAAGGAGAGGTACACATGTACGTGGCTGCTGCCTCCAGTTCCAAGAACCATAGCACATGCTTGAGGACAAGCCACAGAGAAGACATGGAACAAAGGAAGGATATCTAGGCCTGTCTGCCGGGTCTGCCGTTGCCTGAGAGTTTCTTTCTCATAATCCAGGAAGTGCTGCGCAGTAGGCAGATTGCTAGATGGCTGCTGTCTGGCTGGGGCAGGAGGGTGGGGGATGGGGGTAGGGGGAAGGGAGGGAGGGGTGGGGAACTAATGCTAACAGCTCTGCAAACTGTGAGCGCTTCTGCCTGGGGCATGAACACACACTGACTTTCCCACACACTTGTTCACGGGTTCTCGTACTCTGGGGCTGGCTGGGCCACAGAGCTCAGGCAATGTCGAGCTCAGCAAACCCAAACATGGCACCTCGAGGCTCACTTCTGAACATTTTAAACCCTGGAAGCAATTTCGGCTCCTGTAATTTGTGGGCTCCTGAATGACAGGACTTGGTTGTGATTTAAGATGAGAGTTTTGTCATGATCATTCATTCTATTTTGGTTGCGATTCCTGAGACAAAGCTTAAGCAACCAAATGGTCATTGTCGGCGTGTGCACCTCCCTCGTGGCTGCCAACAATACTGGGCTCGGGGCCAGACTGCCCTCTCTGGGCTGGAGTCCTGCTCTGCAGATGACTCTATCTCTGCCCTGCACAGCATCGCAAAGTGCCAGCCATCTGCCTGCCAGCTCTTCCCGGAGGTGGGCAGCCTTGACCACTACTTCCTGAGATACTCTTTCCTTCCTTCCGGGAACAGCAGCAGCGAGGGAGAGGCAGAATCCAGGAAGTGTGGACAAGCACCTCCACTCCAGGCCCAGAGTTCAAGAGGATTAATAACTGAAATGCAAAAGGGCACCTTCCGCTGAACCATTTGGGGTGCTAAGAGAGTCCGAGGGTTCCCAGGGGAGAGATTTTAGGGACTTTGAGTAATCTACACGATTCTGAGTTAGAAGAGAATTCTCACCTTCATCCGAGCCGCGGATAGGCTGGCGCTTTTGGGCTCTCTCATCGCCTGTGTTGAACTGTTGCAAAAGAACTTTGTGCTGTAAAAATAACCACAGCGGTAAGGGGAGAGTGACCGGTGCACGTTTGCAGCTCAGAGGAGACACGCTTGAGAAAACATATTTTGTATTTATAAACACATCACTTTCAGTCACTGCACTGTGATACTTCCGGAGAACTGCTACTTAACAGGGCACAATTAGAGAGTCCTAATTGTGGGCACGTACCTTCTTTTGTGGAGCCTTTGCATCTTCTGAACTACGAGAAACAGAGAAAGCATATTAATTGACACCGTCAGTACTGTTATTTTGAATTGCTTCATTTGCATAGAACTTTTAAATTACAGAACGAAATGACAGCAGTCCTTGACCAACCCTCATACTGAGACCAAGGGACCAAGCACAGAGGACACACGAAGAGATGGGCTCACATCCCAGGCAGACCCCTGGCAGAACTGATGTTGAAAGCCAAGATTTCTAGCTTTTAAGATCTTTCTAGTTGCACACATTCTCTCCGGTATTTACTGAAGGCTCAAAGTATAGCGTGTGAAACCTTCCATGTTTTCGCAGAGGGGAAGCGAACATTCACCAGCAACAACCTTGGTGGCAGAAAGTGAATTTTCCATATAAGTAATTCACCTTTATCTTTCTTTAAATGCCACTATTCTATTACTGGATTCACTGCCTTAAACCAAAGGAACCCGAGTTTACTGCGTGAGATGCCCAACAGTAGGACCTCCGCCTTGTCCCGGGCTTTCTCCTGGCAGCCGTCCGCCATAGAAGAAGTGGAGAAGAATCTCCCCTCTTCACTTGGTCTTCTCCCACCACCCAAGCCTGAGGCTCCGGTCCACTCAAACTGGAACACCATGTGGCTGCTGAAAAACCAGCTTTCACCTTTCAGTGGTGGGGGAGTGGGGCGAAGGACATTTTGGAAGATGTTTTGACAGAGATGCAGACACTTACTTTGTGAAAACACACCCCAAGCCAGGCCCTTCCTTACATTTGCTTGACAATCTTCTCCAACTCGGGCAGTTGGTCCTTGAGGGCGGCAATCATCCGGGCATCATCTGACACAGACACATAAAACTCCTGTAATTGGCAAAGGTCACAGGCTTTTAATGGGAATTGCCAAGGTACACGATTCTGTCAAGAGCAACAAAGATATGTCCCTATGTCATCTGCTTGACTAGCATCTCTAGACCATGGTTGCATGGCCTGGAGACCAAAAAAGAAAAAGAAAATGTTACCATATGTCTAAATTCAGAACTGCAAGTGAGAAAGGGTTTTGGAAATAGAGGGTCTTGATGGTGCCATAACATTGTGAATTAATTAATACCACTGAATTGTACCCTCAAGGATGGTCAACATGGCAAATTTTATGTTTGATATATTTCACCACAGTGCAAAAACTTAAAAAAAATTTTTTTTAATTGCAGATGAACTGTTTCTAGGGCATTTATATGAAAGGCAATGTCACAAGATGTTTCAGAATGGGCCACTTCAGAGCTTACACTGTCAGAGCACTTTTTCACCTCAGATTTTTTCAGGGAAATTTTAACATTTATTCTGAATAACTATTTTAGCATTTGTTATTTATTTACTTTTCCCCACTAGGTGTGGTTAGTTTTTGGTGGCAAAAGGCAGGCATGGTCTTCAGGACCGGAACTGATGCATGCTGAGTGTGTGATCAACTCAGGGACAATTTATGGATGTCCTGGGACCAATCCTGACCACCAGGCAGCAGCAGCTGGGCCTGCTTTGCTCAGGAGCAGTAACCTCCACAGCAGAATATGACAGCTGTGGTGTTGCCAACTTACCCCACTCTGCTTCCTCTGCAAGACAGTCCTTTCTTCAACTGGTAGCGGCCAGGAGTCAATGTATGACCCAAGCTACTGTTATTCCTTTATATTTTCAAAATACTTCATTCCGCAGCCTTGAGGGTCACTCACAGATCCCTTCCTCCCTTCCCCATCTCTCTGCCTGCCAAATTATATGCTTCAAGAGGGGAAAGGATAATTTTTTTTTTTTTGATAATTCAGTCTTGAACATACAGACTGATAAGGTTAGAAATAGAAGCCACATTGCCTTTTGCCTGCATCGAAGATCCTCATCTAAGTTTCAGAGGATAGAGCGAGTCATTCAGGGCTCAATGCCAGGGCCCATGCTGCAATGTGGGGCTAGAGCCATGGGAAGGAAAAGGGAAGTTCAGCTTAAAATAGTGTTTATGACATAAATCACGTCCCTCTGGAACTCCCTCGTGATCCTAGAAAGTCCTCAATAAAATTATCGGTTTCACTCCACTCAAAAAGAGGTACTATTGGATCTAACAATCCCACTTCTTGGAATGTGACCAAACACAGACCTACTTACACAAAAACGTTCCCTGAACTATTACCCAAGGAATGTAGAAACCAGAAATGATGTAAATATTCAACACGATGAAAAACAAGCATATCTGTGGCAGAGCTACTCAAAGGTCATTAAGAATTTTTACTGGAAAGACTGCATGAACATCGAAAAAAATCCTTATATAAAGTGGAAAAAGCAGCCTACAACATGACGGGTACCCTGTGATTAGGATCACAGAAAAAAAATGCAAAGGAAAAGGGAGCAAGTGAAAATACACGACAAGGCTGCATTATTGGACTAAAAGGGCAGGACAGAGGCTGATGCTGCTCTCTACTCCTCTCACAGTACCTTTCTTTCTTTCTTTTTTTTAGATTTTATTTATTTATCTGACAGAGAGAGATCACAAGTAGGCAGAGAGGCAGGCAGAGAGAGAGGAGGAAACAGGTTCCCCGCTGAGCAGAGAGCCAGATGTGGGGCTCAATCTCAGGACCCTGAGATCATGACCTGAGCCGAAGGCAGAGGCTTAACCCACTGAGCCACCCAGGCGCACCCCCATAGTACCTTTCTGATGAACATGTTAACAGAGACCAGAATTTGCAGCCCCAGCCTCTACGGGAAGCCCCGTGCTTCTGGCGTCCTGCTACAGTGGGACAAAGATGTATTCTTGGAAGGGAGGCCTCCACGTACCTCGAGGAAAGCCACGGCCACGTCATCCTCTTGTAGGACGTCTCCATACACCGCGGCCCACTGCAGCACCAGGCGGATGACACGCCTCTTGTTGTTGAGGGTGTAATCCATTTTCTCCTGCTCCGTACCTTGTGAGGGCTGCGCATGGTAAGTGCCGTGGAGTCAAGGAAGACACTTGGTCGAGACATTCACACTCATGTCACTGAGCGGCTTGCAAAAGCCAAGAATGATCGATCCCAGGTTCAGAAAGCCAGCCTCTTGGACTGATAGGATTCTCTCCTCAGGCCCTCAAGAAAAGCGCCACCCACAGAAAGACTCTGGACCCAGTGCCTAAGGAGCCCTCTTTGTGTCTGCTGACCCTGACGGGGCATTGGTCCCAGGAGTCTGACTCGCACAGCCCCACTTGGCCTTGCGTGTTGACAAGGGTTCCCACTGCGCCTCGCTCCAGCTCCCAGCACACCCCCTGCCAGCCCTCCGCCTGGCCCTTCACTTCTAGGGGACGCAGTGCTTCCTGCTGTTGCTTGTCTCGTGGGGCCTTGCCCGCCCTTTTTGGTTCCCACGATTCTGCACCTATTTCCATAGAACCACTTTTGTATGCGTTTCAGCAAAACCCTTCTGGGTGGGCATCTACGTTCTGCTGGACAGCAAGAGCGCATGGGGCTGGAGGAAGCCTGGCTCGCCTAGTGTTCAGAAGAGCAAAGTTTCCTGCTGTATGCATATGGGAAGGGACTTCGACACACTGTAACTCCTTCTTCTGTCTCATACTGGCTTTTTGTGCACTTAACGGCTAGACATCTTAACTAAACGATAAGCTCCTGGAGGCCTAGGGATGATAAATTACTTGCCTTGTATTCTGTACCATGCCCAGCACAGTGACTTTCAGCCGGCAATTATATTTATCCATCAAGACAATAATACTTAATTGAGTGTCTTCTGATGTATCAGGTAAAGGCTTCTGCTCTCTGTTTATATTTGTGTGTGTATCACATTAGAGAGAATAGAGTATGTGATCAAGAAAGATTTTAGAAGAGGCATAGCATTTGTTTTTCACTGATTTATAATAGATCATACTGCTGACAATTAGTTCATGGAACACTTTCCTCTTTATAACTAACCCTGTATCTTGCAGTAGCGTACCTCAGTTAAATTCTACTTTAGAGTCTTGTGATAAAAGCATTCTTCCCTTCCTACCAGTGAGCAAACTGATGGTAAAGGTGCACAAATGGCCAGGATCACACGATGAGAGTATGGAGTTGGTTTTGACCAAGATTCCTAATTCCAACTAGTTCTAATTACACAACAGCCCTCTCCGTCCTCATAGCTGGCTGCAACACTGGCTGTGCCTTAGCTTATGACCATGACCTCAAAGGCTCAGTAGAGAACTGCCTAGTGGCAGTGCTGTACTTGAGAGCTAAACCTGTAAAGGGCCTTTTCTAAAGGGACTATAAATAATCATGATCAAGGTAAATGACAGAACCTTAAAGCAAAGGTTTACTGCATGTAAATGGGTTGCAAAATGGCTTTCATAAATTGAGCACGGGATTCATAAAAAAGAAAATTGCTCAACCCGTATTACTACAATTCTCTCTGAGCTTACCATAAAAAAAAAGGGAAGAAAGATCACTTTATGTGAAAATTATTTCTTTTCTGATTAACCCTTAGGCCTCTTGCTTCTAGCACACATAACTCAGTTTTTCTTTCCAAAGAACTGCAGTGTGGGCACAACATTTTATCACTCTTTTGGGGGGGAAGGGCTAGCAACACAATCTGGCATGTGGTGGGCACCAAGTAAGTTATTCTTGACTGAATGAAAAATGTGTGCAGGTTCACTTAAGAGTCAGTCAGAGAGAGGAAGAGAGAGAGATTGAGTCTTTCTTACTTGAACGAGGCTGAGGTGGTTTGAACTATCAAATTTGCTATCAAGCAGATATAATGCTAACTTTCCAGGTTATCTTTTTTTTTTTTAAGATTTTACTTATTTATTTTTAGAAAGAGAGAGAGCAAGCAGTGGGAGCAGCAGAGGAGGTGGGAGAGGGAGGGGAAAGAACCTTAAGTAGACTTAAGCTGAGCACAGAGCACAGAACTTGATCTCAAGATCCTGAGATCATGACCTGAGCCAAAACCAAGAGTCAGAGGCTTAACCAACTGAGCCACCCAGTTGTCCCTCCAGGTTATCCTGACTTGGACTCAGGAAGCAATGTGAACACTTGTGACTTGGGTACAGTGTTACCAGGAGCACACGTGAGGCTAATCTATAAGGCCTTAGGACAGGACACTAAATTTACGTTATCTCTGTGGGTCAGGACTTTGTCTTGACTTCTTTCCTCCGGGGGAATCTCTCTTTTTTCTACAATGAAAAAACACATGATTGGAAGGATTAACATGGTAACACTCTAAATGTGCATGGAGCTTTATAGTTTATAATAAATGTGCTCCATGTGCTGACATGATCATATAACACTCTCTCTAAATACTTACAGATGAAACTGAGAGAAGGGATCTGCCCAAGGTTGTTCAGCAAATAAATGGAGGGTTGATAAATCCAGACAGGGCCCTCTCCATTGTCATCACCCCCATTCCCCAACAGTGACTGGACGTTAGCGCTTGGGTTCATGAAATTATTGAGAATGATTGCATCTGGGAAGCAAAAATCCTGATGAGAAAGAGATTTCTTTCTTTCTTTTTTTTTTTTTCCCTTTGCCTAAGCTCTAAGTTTCCCAGAGCTGATGAATACCTAAACCAGAGTTGAGTGTCCTCTGCTCTTAATGAATAGCTCCACAGGCCCCTGGGATCCAGCAATGTCCAAATCCACAGGGATTAGAATAAAGCTTGGTTTCTTTTCTCAAGAAAGTTAAGTGTTTTTGCCTCTGGAAAAATAAAAGGAAGCACTGAGTTGTTTCATAAAGTCTCCCTTTCCCTTTACAGATGTTACTGGAGGTGGTGGTGATAGTACTTTTATAAGCTGAATCCAGGCATATGCTCAAGCATTCTGCCCCGCCACAGGCAACAGATTGTTCCATTCCAGAACAGTCTGTTGAATCAGATTCTCAAGGGACACAGAGAAGACTTTATGTAATTGATGATACCTGAAATGGTTATAGAGGATGTGTTGGGGCTTCTATTGATTCCCATAACACTTTCCCCAGGTTTTAGAAGATTTATGTGATTTATTTTTAGATTTTATTTAACATTTACAAAAAAGATGGAGAGAGGGGAAAAGACTATATTCCCTTCAGACAGCAGCTGTGGGCTAGGGGTGGGAAATAACATCCCACCAGGTCCCTTGTCTCAATATGATGTAAAACAATTAAACCTAAAAAGAGTAACACTTCAAATATAGTTTGTTCATAAATTCAAACACAACAGGAAGGTCATAAGAACCATTACCTTCTTTGGCTAGAACCAGAACAACCCATTAACCACTTGATGGAGAAAGTCTCAGGGAATACAAACCTGGCTCTTCCCCAGGACAAGCAACCATTTAGAAAGGATGATCCATGGAAACCACATACCTAAGATACTTTTTCTCCCCACATAAGATACTTTTAACCACACTATATGAAATATATACTTGGCTAGTGTCTATGTTAAGTGCAGTTAGCAGAGAAAATAAATGACATCACAATCCCGTGATTTTGTCAAATGGTAAGGACATACATATATTAAGCATAGCCATGACTCCTGATATCATGACGGTTGGGTTCAGGTAAGAAGCAATATGGCTGCTTGAATTCATGGTGAAAAAGACACAGAGAAATAAAGTGTTAGATAGAAGTCTGTAAGAAACAAGACAGGAAACAACAAGTGTTAGAATGTGGAGAAAGGGGAACCCTCTACACTGTTGGGAATGCGAGTTGGTGCAGCCACTTTGGAAAACAGAATGGAGTTTCCTTAAGAAATTAAAAATAGAGCTACCCTGTGACCCTGCAGTTGCACTACTGAGTATTTACCCCAAAGATACAGAGGAAGTGAAAAGAAGGGCCATATGCACCCCAATGTTTATAGCAGCAATGGCTACAGTTGCCAAACTGGAAAGAACCAAGATGCCCTTCAACGGACAAATGGATAAAAAAGATACTATGATACTAAGATACTATGGAGTATTATGCCTCCACCAGAAAGGATGAATACCCAACTTTGTATCAACATGGACGGGACTGGAAGAGATTATGCTGAATGAAACAAGTCAAGCAGAGAGAGTCAATTATCATATGGTTTCACTTACTTGTGGAGCATAAGGAATAACATGGAGGACATTAGGAGAAGGAAAGGAAAAGTGAATTGGGTGAAACTGGAGAGGGAGATGAGCCACGAGAGACTGTGGACTCTGAGAAACAAACTGAGGGATTTGGAGGGGAGGGGGATGGGGGGTTGGGTGAGCCTGGTAGTGGGTATTATGGAGGACACATATTGCGTGGAGCACTGGGTATGGTGCATAAACAATGAGTTTTGGAACACTGAAAAGATATAAAATAAAATAAGGTGAAAAAAAAAAACGTCTCTAAGAGAATCTAAAATTACTTACATTTTTATCTTAAATACAATTAAGAAAAGGCCTTAATAGTCAATGTTGGCCAAAGTCATCACTGACACACTGAGTGGATTTCAGATGATTCACAGAATCACAGAATCTGTGAGTTGCAAAAGCCCTTTGACTGTATCTCTAACTCCACAATTTCAGAGGGTAAGGAAACTGAGGTAGAATGAGTTTAAGTGATTTTTCCAAATCTACCAAAAGAATTCTTGATATTAGAACTCAGTTCTCTTATCTCTCCCCAGGACATTGTTTACCTGTCTCTGTTGGCACATTTTGTCTGATATAACATTTCTTTATGCTAACATGTATTATGCAGCAGAATTAGGGGATTTGAAGTTTATCGGATAATGGGGAAATCAATCTGAGATGCGGAAACTGATCCCAAAAAATCCACAAAGAAGACAAAGCACATACAGGAAATCAAGAATTAATTGCTGCAGCTCCCTGACAATCTGATGGTCAGGAAGGCATAGGATTCCTAATGTCTGAACTAGATCCTCTCTGCCATAGTTCCAACCAGTACCTCCTGATTTAGAAAGCGGCTTGGGGGTGACTGGCTGGCTCAGGAGGCAGCACATTGGGACTCTTGATCTCTGGATTGTGAGTTCAAGTCCCATGTTAGGCATAGAACTTACATAAAAAGAAAAAAAGCAGTGACTCACCACTATTAACCAAACATTCGTGAGGTTTCAAATCCTAACTTGAAGTTTCTCTTGTTATGGTAATAAGATTTTTCACCATCTGGGAACATTAAATCAGAATCCTTAACAGCAGAAATGGGAATCATAAAAAGCTTCAAATGTTTGTTGATTGACTGGTTACCTTAATTCAATTACACTGTTTGGAGTGCTATATATAACACAGTTTTCAAAAACAGACAAACATCATGGCTCCTTAAAAGCTTTATCTAAATTATCTGAAATTCTGTTTTGTCAAGATGTCAAATATATCTGGGGCACCTGGGTGGCTCAGTGGGTTAAAGCCTCTGCCTTCCGAAGCTCAGGTCATGATCCTAGGGTCCTGGTATTGAGCCCTGCATAGGGCTCTCTGCTCAACAGGAAGCTTGTTTCCTCCTCTCTCTCTCTTTCTCTCTCTGCCTGCCTCTATGCCTACTTGTGATCTCTGTCTGTCAAATAAATAAATAAAATCTTTAAAAAAAAAAAAGATGTCAAATACAGATCATGGATACATTTTAAGGACGTTCATATTCAATGTCATCAGGAACTAGGTCCACACAAGTACCAGAAATCAGGTGCATCTTTGAAACAGAGTCTTTTAGTTACTGGATATTTAATCTATAGGAACACAGCCTCTCAGAATGACTAAATTCTTTGTCGAATTGGACCGGTTCCTTCGGCATCACTCAAATGTGACTGAGGACAAACTGAATCTGTTTTCAGTGTGGATCAGGGCTGAGGATCTGAAGAGGTGAAGGCCACGGTGTAGGCTACAGTCTTTCTACCCTGCCAACAGCAGGCTTAATATTCCATTGAGTCATTTTCCTCATGCCGGCTGTGCCGTTCAAACACTGTAATTATTTCATATATTTTTACCTAGTTATTATCTTACTCACCACAGGCACCTGTAATTTTTCTGTATTTTTTTTTTACTGCTCATTTACTTATTCTTAATTCAGCTAATAATGGTTCCACATATTAAAATTATCATGGAGAAAGTAAGTGAAAACCTCCTAGGACGGAGAGGCGGCAGATTCATTACAGCCTACAACAGGGAATAAAATATTATGTATACTTTTTGCAGTAAGTACATGCTAATTATGCAGCTATTTATAAAACACTTATCAACATTCAAACTGATACCCTTCAATGTTGTTGTTTTTTAAGCCCTGCTTTGCATACAAGATCGCTGCTTGTAGCCGAAAACAAACTTTGGGGGTCATCTGCCCACTGACTAGACAAAGCATATATCCTTTACAAAGGATGGTATATCCTTTACATGATGCTAGATTCCTTTCATGGTGGTACAATAATGCATTTATATGGGGCACTATTTATAAGGGGCTTGAAGGTTTATAATGTACTTTCACACACAGAGCCTCATTTGATCCTCACATCCACCTGATGAACTGGGCAAGGCAGGTATAATTACCCCTATTATACAGACAGGGTTCAGAAAGGTCAAGGATAATTGCTAAGTACTACAGCTTGTAAGACTCAGGTCTTAAACACAGGTCTTCTGACTTCAGACCTTGTGCTTTTCCCACCGTGTTTTGGGGTCTCTTTACTACCCTGCTTGCCTTCGTGGAGCATCCCAACGTTCTGGGCTGTGAATCGATCCCTTCCTTCACGCAACATGTGTGCTTGGAAGGCAAGTTCTCAAATCAGACCACCTGGGTTCATCTCCCCGCTTCCCTACTTACAAACGTGAGGCCGTTGGTCAGTTAATAGGCCATTTAGAACCTCAGTCTCTTCATCAGTAAATGTCAGAGGACTGCTGTTACAGATGAGCTGAGACAATACTGGTATACCATACAGAACAGTATCGCAGACATATTAAATGCTCAGCAAGTGTTAGTCACCGTCATTATTATTGATCCGCCCCCTGGAAATAAAGTGAAATCTTTTAAATGGGTGGTTTGGGAACTTTCCATGAGACCTGGCCTCTCTGGGTTTAACTGTAATGCTATTCCCATCACATCAGCTGCTCCTGTGTCTATGTGAGCCTATGAACTTGAAATTCCCAGGACCACTCTCTGTGTTGTCATTTTTCTTTATGTGCCTACCATTTTCTTGCTTGGAACTTTTTTTTTTTTTCTCATTGATTTTCAGAATTCTTTGCATTTTTAGAAGCCTCTCGTTCTTGGCTATTCTTTTTAGTCTTAACTCAGGGGCTAGTATTCCCACCAGAGAAGTAGGATGTGGACTAACAACCCATTGCTGGGTCCAACCCACTACTATTCTAACACTTGCCAGCAATGGAACTTGGGTAAAACGACATACCTCCTCAGTCTCATCCCCTCACGTAAAAAGAGTACGCATCCCATGGTGTTGATATGAGGCTGAGAAATGTGTATAAAATACTTTGTAGAATATCTGATAACACGGTCATTTTCTGAGAAAGAGGACGCATCGTATCATGATCAGAGCAAGTCTTCCTCATTGGAAATGAAGTCTTAAGTGGCATATCTGCAGGAATAAATTGCACGGAGAGTAGCATATGGATCGAACACTTGCAGAAACAATCAGGGGACTACAATGGTAAAATCTGCCTGCAACAAAATTCAAGCTGACAATTTTCCTTAGACATCTAAATAATATTCCTAAAAACTTGGCTTAATCTAGAGAATAAGAACCCGATGCTGTTTTGTAAATCATCAAGAAGAAAAGCAAATTTTGAAAAAAGTTCCTCCTAGGGAACCTCAGTCAACTTCTAAAGAGAATGTCCCAGCTCAAGTTGATAGTGAAATAAATGATGGAGGCCCTGCCTTTTCAGTAAAGGAAGCTATTGCGTTTGCTATGTCTCTGTATAAGGGATACAAGATATAGAGAAGTCGTTTTAGCTGAAACATCGTGGCAAATCTGTATTCTCTTTTTTCCTCTTTGCTTCAAGAAATGAAATGAATTTTTTCCATGCCAAAAGTAGAGAATTTGTGTATACTAAGCAAAAAGAAATTAAGACACTAGGAAAAAATATTTGGCCAAAATTATTGCTGTATTTACATTTTTATGAATTTAAATATAAGCCACGATCGGGGGCACCTGGGTGGCTCAGTGGGTTAAGCCTCTGCCTTCGGCTCGGGTCATGATCTCGGGGTCCTGGGATCGAGTCCCGCGTTGGGCTCTCTGCTCAGCAGGGAGCCTGCTTCCCTCTCTCTCTCTCTGCCTGCCTCTCCGTCTACTTGTAATTTCTCTCTGTCAAATGAATAAATAAAATCTTTAAAAAAAAATATATAAGCCATGATCATTCAAGATGCTTTCAGCTGTAATGACAATCTGTCCCGAGTCACAAAGACTTGTATTTGTTGACATAACAAGGAGTCTTCAGCAGGGTGAGCTGCAGGGTTGGACAAGTGCAGTGATGCCATCATAGAACCATTTTCTTTTTCCTGACTTTCCATGCATTTCAGCTTTGACATATGACTTATTCCCCTACTCATTGTAGGAAGGCCGTCACTGGCAACTGGGGCTATAGGCTTCCTGTTCTCTTTCCTAAAGTTTGAGAAGCCCCAGAAAGTCTCTCTTTGAATCTCAGTCTACTTTGGGCCTGCAATACGAGAACAAACCATGGCCAAGGGCAGCCTGTTACAGAGTAGCTAGACTGACCCACTGAGATGGCACTGATGACAAGGAAAATGTCCCCTGCAGTTGGAATTATTTAGGACTACATGGAGTTTCTCTAAACATTTGCCAGGATGTGTGTGATCTTAGGTGCTCTCTTGGCTCCATGTGTCTTGATTTCTCCCACATGTAAAATGAAATAAATATCACACTAGTCCTTTTTATATCTCACATGTGGGGGCTGGGTGCTGGAAAAGATAAAGTAAATGATACGAAAAATGCTCCAAATCAAGGACATAGTTATTAAAATTCAAAATAATATTAACTTAGTTGTGATCACTTACTGAACTAAGGCCTACATGCGTTTGTACAAAAAAAAATAGGCTAGAGTTTAATCATAAAACACATAATTAAGACAACAGGGGAGCAATGCTGTAGTAAACATCAAAAGCATTAAAACATTTCTTACTCCTTGCCTACTTTTATTTTATTTTATTTTTTATTTTTTTTTTAAAGATTTTATTTATTTATTTGACAAAGAGAAATCACAAGTAGGCAGAGAGGCAGGCAGAGAGAGAGAGAGGGAAGCAGGCTCCCTGCTGAGCAGAGAGCCCGATGCGGGACTCAATCCCAGGACTCTGAGATCATGACCTGAGCCGAAGGCAGCGGCTTAACCCACTGAGCCACCCAGGTGCCCCATCCTTGCCTACTTTTAAAGTAATGAAATGATCTTACATGTGGGCAAAGATTGAGCTGGAAGGATATTGATTCAGCCCATTGTGTTTGTTATAGGAAAAAAAAATTAGAAAAAAAAATGTAAATATCCAATAGAAAGAGGCTAAGAAAATAAACTACGACAAATCTACCAGATAATATTGTGAGTTAATGAAAAGATAGCACGTTTTTCTCATGCATCTGTGTCGCCCTGTTGCCCAGCACTATATGACACATTGTGTTCAATAAGAGTTTATGGAACTGGTTGGAAAAAAAAGATGTAGGCACACCTGGGTGTCTCAGTGGGTTAAGCCTCTGCCTTCGGCTCAGGTCATGATCTCAGTGTCGTGGGATCGAGTCCCGCATCAAGCTCTCTGCTCAGCAGGGAGCCTGCTTCCCCCTCTTTCTCTCTGCCTACTTGTGATCTCTCTCTCTCTCTGTGTCAAGTAAGTAAAATAAAATCTTTTTAAAAAAAGTAGTTTCATTTATATATATAAACATACACATATATGTCTGAAAAGATACCCACAGCATGCTATTAAGTGAAGAAGAAAATATTATTAAAAAGCATATACAACATGATCTCACTTTTATAAGATATCTATACTTTGAAAAAAATTTGTAGAGAAATATTTAATGGCAGAGAAAGCTATTCATAAAATATTTTTTAATGACAAAGCACACAGAATTACTTACAGTATGATTCTCTTGTTATACTTAAAAATATAAAAGAATTTTAAAAAAATAAAAATATATATCTACCTGTGAAGAAAAAAGACTGGAAGGATACATACCAAAATGTTAAGAACGGTAATACCTGACGGGGTTATAGGTGGTTTTATTTTCTTTTTTAAAGACCAGTGGAAAACTCTACTGAATTTTAAGTGCAAATCTTAAAAAGATTCAAGAAACTGAAGATGAAAAGTACAGAAATTGAACAAATATAATTTTAAAAACTCATTAGAAAGCACTTGTATTCATCAGGTGAAATCGTGTTCCAAGCATATCTAATGAATAGAGATTTTTCTCTCATTAGCGTATAAAAGGCCTGAGATATTAATGTTAAAAAGAGTTCTACCATCTTCCTCCGCACTAAAAGCAAAATTGGAGGTGACATACAATGTGGATTAAGGACAGAAATAGGTGTCAGTGGCTCAGGGCTCAAATCTTTTCTGTACTAGTAATTACCTTTCTCTGAGCAAATCATAATTTTTCATTATCCTCGTTTATTGATTTGGAAAAAGAGCAGTGACAGTACTGACTTCTTCATAGGGCTGCTAGGCACAGTCACAGATATTAAGTACTTTGAAAAGACTCAGCCAAAGCAACTCACTTTAATACAAGTGCTTTAATGGAACGAGGTTAAGTATTTTACTCTCCCTTCTCTCATGTTAATAATACGGGGATCAACCCACCAGCTCAGCTTTACCTGATTTCTCCCTGTGGCTGGTGCATGAAGTGTTAGCAGTTTATGGGTACTAGTTGTTTGGTTTGCTCATCACTTATTTCTCCATTTCCTCTCTTTTTCTTCACAGACAAGCTCTGGGGGACTGTTGGGAAAGTGCTTTGCCTTCCTTTGACCAAGATGTCAGCAGGGACTCGAGCTAGGCCAACCCGACCCTCCTTCCTAGGGATGTGGGAATCAGCCTAGGATGCTTGGAGCAGATTTGGCCCCAAAGCAGGTCTTTATTTCTTGCCCCCAAGGCCCCTTTTGAAAGCCTGAGCTCTTCTAGGATCCCTTCAATTCTCTGAGTGACCCCAAATCCCTCTGAGAAATTCCTATATTCTTTAAGATAGTCACAGTTGGTTTATGTTACCAATGACCAAACAAACATAGCCTATATAAGAAGCCGACATAAGATGTTCCTACAGAAAAAGGGGAACTAAAAATTGAGTCCTCACCATAATATAGAAGCGCTGCCATGATCTACAGGGACCGAGACCTTTCTGTTGGCCAACCTGCAGCACGGTAAGCCCCTGGCATCCCTGGGATACCCTCCCTCGGTCAGCATCACATAACAGCAATTTTTGTTGGAGGCTCTTGTTCCCATCTAAGGACTAGACATGTCCAATATGGTAGCCACAAGCCACACATGGCTATTTAAATTTAAATTAACAAAAATTAAGTAAAATCACAGATTCGTTTCCTCAGTCACAGTAGCGAATTTCAAGCCTAGTGGATCCTGGTCTAGCAGAAACAGAATATTTCTATGATTGCAAAAAGTTCTACTGAACGTTTCATATATTTGGTTTCAATACGTTAGGCCTACTTTGCTTTGAGTCAACTGAAACACAGATAAACATGTATCCTGCAATGCGTTGTCAAGAAATGTTCTTAAACTCTAAAGGATAAGCTCTTATAGAAATAACATGTGGAGAAAAAAAAGTGACACATTCCAGGCTCAGAATCCTATGACCTGGATGAATCCTGACGCTGCCACTTGCCTTGGGTATGTCACCCCACTGTTTCTGAGTCCCAGAATCCTCGTTTGTAAGACAAAGCTAATACTAACCCAGTAGACACCTGGAAGGATAAATATGGGTCAATGTTGTTAGCAAGATGCCTAACACAGAGAGTTGGTTCAAAATACAGCAATGAAGAGAATCTAACTTCTCGTAGGGCCAAGTACAAAGGAGGTGATCTGAGGGCACTAGGTACTTTAGGTGACACCCAGCTATCCTGGATTCCCTCCGTCTACTGAGAAAAGAATCAGGATCAGATATCATAGGCCTCCCTTGATTCCACTGTTCACCTTCCTGACTTCCTCTCCTCTACCTACTACCATTTTCCCTACACCTCCCGACCTGGACATAGCATGGACTTCCCCTCTAGGAACTTCTGTTTTAAAAACAGAGATCAGTGATATGAATGTCCTCAATCAGCTCTAAAGCAGAACAAGCTAATAAATGAAGAAAGCAGAATTTGCAAAAACAAAGACTTGGGGCTTCTACTTGTAAAGATGGCATGATGTGGCCCGCTACATTCCCTCACTCTTCTCTGCATTTTGTTGGCTTAAACCTTATCGATATGCTAACTGTTGGAAAAAAAGAACTCAGTGGTGGTTTTTATTTTTCCTTCTAACAAGTCTCAAAGGTCTAATAACGATTACCATGTGTGGATTAAAAGAGCACAGAGAGATCCTGAATGTGTTAACTTTACTTGAGAAAAACGGAATATAAGCCAGAAAGAATATATAATGTATGTGAGTCTCATTAAGCTGTCATTACTTGGAAAGATAGTTTCCAGGCAAATAAACACCCAAATCTCACTCTTGCAGTTGCTTCTGAATAACACATTCAACTCAAATCTCCCATCCTCACACATTCTGTTGACTTCAAAGAGAATTATGAGTGAACAAGAAAATGAGAATCAGGTAGGGCAATTATAATTCTGAAAAAGAAAAACATGCAACATTGATTGGATTGCTCAGAGGAAAAAAAAAGCCATTCTCCTTCAATAGATTTAACTACTCAAAAAGTCAAAGTGTTTTGGGGTCTAAATTTTTGTTGCTTTAAATATAAAGCAGAATTGGAAAATATACTTTCCCATGACCCCTGAAGTTGAGGGTGTAACTCAATAACACTCACGTTTTTATTCAACCTGATTTTCTGGATGCTCTCTCTGTGCCAGATACCATGTACTAATTGGTCAATTCAACAGACTATTGAAAAGCTGCCCCAAACAAAGTCAGTGCTCCAGCTGCCAGGGGAACTGCCATTAGCATTTCCAATTTTGTGTGACTTCAGTCAGTGTGATAATAATAAAAATGGCAATGAAGGAATACATTTGGTTTCTGGAGGACAGGGTGGAGTAGGACAGGTGTGAAAGAAAAGCTACCCCATTATGGTCACCCATATTTATGCGCAAATGGATTAATCTGGACCTTGGAAGAAGAATGCAGGCAGGCCCCAGGTCATGCTGTCAGGTATCCTGCAGAGGTAAAGTGTCTGTTTCCAAGATCAGTGAACTGTCCCTACTCTCTAAGAATTCTCAAAGAATACTCTTCTCCTTAACTTTCTTTAACCTACCTCCCAGTTATGTATCACCTTCCTGAGGTAACTTGGCTCACATTTCTCTACACCTGTAATGGGGAGGAGATCCTTACACACAGCACGACCAAACCTGCTAGAGAGGGCTGGTGTCTACGCTGGGGGGAAAATTGTGGGTGTTTCAGTTTGACAGTGGTGGAGAGCATGACCCTGCCTGGGCTGTGACTTACCTTCAGAGAATGAAATGAGATAATGACCAGATAGATACGAGGTGTCTTCAAGGGAATAGAGACTTCAAACCACAAAAGGATATTGGGCCACCAAGGCTGGGCAAAGCTGGGTATTTGGCATAAAAACACAGTGCATCATAACAAAGTCATTTAAAACAGAATCTACAGAGAAGCAGAGCAGAAAAAGAAATTAGGTTTTTGCAGAAAGCTTTAGAAAGGCAAGAGTATCTATTTATTTGTTCTTGGTCGATGGTTCTTCTGCGTTGGCTTGGGGGATTTGAGTTTGACTGTACATAGAGGTACTACATCTTAAAAATAATAATGTTCACAAGCTTGAGATCAAAACTCAACATCCTAGGACGGTGAACAAAAAAGTACAGTATTTTAAAGAGATAGTGCTGGTCACCTTGGCCACAATGCATATTTTAAAAATACCTATAATTAATGAGCTACCCATGGGTATTTCCACATGTGCAGGATTCACATATGGTCATTTCTTTGTCTACCTTACACCATACATCTTTTGTCAACATCTGTTTTCCTTTATGTCTTTTCTACCCCTTGTTTCCATAGGGAGCAATGAAGGATGAGTGGACAATGGAATTCTAGAAAAAGGAGGCGGTAAGAGCAGAAAGTTGGTAAGGGAAACAAAAGCAGGGAAAAAAAAGGACAAGATAAAGGCTAGGAGTGGTAACTGCAGCAAAACAAAACAAAAAACAAAACAGAAGCTCTCTGACACATTTAAAATGGTAGCTGAGATCTTTGTGACATTCATGTCACTTTTCAAATAGAAAAATGGTAAAAAATGTACAAATTTTAATTGAATATATTAGATTTCCAAAGTCTATGCTTTAAATGATCTTACAGTTTAAAAATTAAGATATAACTGATATGTAACATTGTGGAAATTTAAGGTGTACAATGTGTTGATTTGATATATTTACATGTGACAATAGGATCATCACTGTCCTGTTTGCTAACACCCTACTAAGTCACATGACGACATTAGACTCATTTACATGTAACTGACAAGTGTAATCTCACACTGTCCTCACTTGGTGTTACCAGCTATTTTAGTCCCATTATTCAGTCCCAGGGAAGACACAGAGAAGTTGCCAGACAAGCTATATGGAACTTTTCCCCTTAAGTACAAAAGGACTTCGGCTTTGACTAAGTTTAATCTCTAGGATCACCTTTGTATAAATTTTAGATATTCTTTACAGATGGTGCGTAAACTCCTATAAGAGTCTCACAAGAATTATGCTACATAGTAGCTTAAATTTTGCTAAAGCAGAGATTTGAGGAAGGGACCCCAAGGCTGGCGAGCTGGTCACCTAGCACAGTATCCAGCCAGCACCCACATTTCAATGTGGCTTTCTCGTTCTCTGCTCACAGGCAGTCACACTTGAGAACGGATTTAAAAAATCATTGTCTACTAGAAAATAATTTCTCAAGTCACTAAATGACTAATGCTGGTCATAGAAGTAAAAAGTTTAGGGGCACCTGGGTGGCTCAGTGGGTTGAGCCGCTGCCTTCGGCTCAGGTCATGGTCTCGGGGTCCTGGGATCGAGCCCCGCATTGGGCTCTCTGCTCAGTGGGGAGTCTGCTTCCCTCTCTCTCTCTGCCTGCCTCTCCATCTACTTGTGATTTCTCTCTGTCAAATAAATAAATAAAAATCTTTAAAAAAAAAAAAGAAGTAAAAAGTTTAGGAAACTAATAGGTCTTAGGCAGAAAACAGATGTTCTGGTAAATTAAGAAAAGGTACTGTCAGACCCAGGGGTGTACATTTCTATGATGAAAACCAGTTTCACTGTTGACTCTGACATTTCTCACTGTATTAGAAGCCCAGAAATGCCAAGGTCTCCCACCCTATAGCATCCATGTTTCATGGGCCTGTGCTAGGGTTATTTTGAGTGTCCAGGAGGACTGTGTAGAACATTCATATTTTTGATGATGGGAAGATACTGATTTGTTATCTCCAAGTCATGAACATTCTATGTAAGAAAAATGGAATCAGAAAAAAACACAGATAATGAAGTTCAATATTAAATTATGATGTTGACCTGGTTCTAACAACAAAAATGGAAGGGTCAGGAATCACATTCTCCATGCCAGCTACAGAATGCACTGATTTCTAGGCTTCAGTTTTTGAAGAAGCAATAATCTAGTCCCCACCTCTTTCAGAGGTGACTTTAAAAGGAAGGATATATTTGTTCTTCATGGGTAATTAAGATCTTACAGATCTTTCCTTAGATGCCATGGTCTCTCATGTACCAGAATCTTCCTTTTCAATCAATACTCACTTTACAGAATCTGCTGTTTCTTACACTAGGCAATCACACATTCTGGGCAAATAGTTAAACAGAGGGGAAAGATCAGTTGTATTTTTCTTGATGCCAGGTTCTAGAAATTTGGTTTATTAGAGGTTATGTATGCCTCTAAGAAGTAAGGCCTCCCCTTCTAATGGGTCCATTGAGGGTTTCCTTTCTCAAGAAAAGTTTTTCTCACATTCTTCTCACTCAGACATCTTCAACCATTCCCTAGTGCTTACTTAGCTTTGCACTGAAGACCCTGTAAGATCTGTCATTAAATTCCTAGACCTTACCTTCCTCCTTCCACTTATATACATGATAGTCAGGCAGAACCAGACCACTTGGTCCTTCTAGGTCTAGGTCAGTACTAATGTTGTCCTTCAGTACGGTAGGCTTAGTCTTCAGTCTCTCGTTACTAGCCTCCCACCTTCCTGAGGGCCACTCCCAAGGCTATATCCTCCATGACACTTTGCCTGGTCCCCTGGTCCCCTCAGCTGGTCCCCCTCCTGAAGAACTTGCCTTATGCTCAAGTTATTTGCACATCCCTCTATGTCCTTTGGCAGGTTATAAACTTCCTGAGGACAGAAGGGCGGTTTCTTGGGTTCACCTTGCCGAGCACCCAGCTTTGAGTCTGCCCTACAGGATACTCAACAAATATCGAACTGAAAATGACTGCTCTAGAGTCAGAGATCCTGGCTTTTATAAAGACTACTCCCCAATTAAGGTACTACATGAAAACAAATCTGATTATCTCTGTATAAATGAAAAGTTAGAAGGAGGAGATCAAATAAGAAGTAAATCAGTGGCAAAATACTTATCGGAGGTATATAGTAATAATGATGACTTTACCTTGAATATATTGCAAAGGTGATGGAACTGAGCTTTGAACTGTCACTAAGTATTTGACATAAATCTTTGAACTTCTTTTAGTGATAAATGTTCTATGGGCTCGGCATGCTTAAAATAGTAAACTATTATTCTGAGACAGGCCTGTAACATAGGATTTTTTTTTTTTAAGTTGAATACTTGCTGTTCCAAAGTCATGTACAAGATGGTAACTGAAATGGAGAACAGTATGTAACTCTGAACATGTAGCTCAGTGGTGTGATTTGTCTCATTCATCCTCAAATCTCTGAGTTGTAGTCAGGAGGACTGGTTCACCATAAGGCAGTGTTATGAGTGGAATGTTTCCCCCCTGAAAAGATATGTTGAAATTGTAACCCTCACTACCTAAGAATGTGATCTTATTTGGAAATAGGGTCTTTGCTGATGTAGTTAAGAAGAAGGCATCAGCGTGAGCCCTAATCCAATACGAGTGGTATCCTTTATGAGAAGGGGAAATTTGGACACAGAGGCAGATGTACAGAGGGAAGGCTATGTGCAAAGGCACATAGTGAACATGCCACGTGAACACGAACATGGCATGTGAACATGAAGGCAGAGACCAAAGAGAAGCAGCTACAGAATGAGGAATGCCAACGGTTGCTGGCAAGCCACTAGAAGCTAGGAAAGTGGCACGAACAGATTCTCCTCCACAGCCATCAGAAGGAGCCAGCCCTGCTGTCACCTTGATCCTGGACTTGTAGCCTCCGGCACTCGCAGATGATATACCTCTATTGTTTCAGCCACCCGGTTTGCAGTCTTTGTTATGACAGCCCTAGCAGGATTGCACAGGTGGGGGTGTTCAGTGACACCCTGGGGCAGCCTGAGAATCTGCAACTGCAGATGGAACCATTTTACTCTTAGCTGGCACAAATCCTTTATGGAAATACATAGGATTTAAATGATAATCTAATGGATGTCTATGGAAGGCTATTCCTAAAATGCATGAACAAGTCTGTGCCATCTACAAAGGACAGCCAGAACTGGGGCGGGCTGAAGAGGGTCAGAAGGACTGCTCCCTGACTTGGCCACACAGGAAGGTTCTTTAATGTTAATACACATATCTCCCTTCTGAAACTGTGTGGCTACGCACACTGAGAATGAATTCAGGTTTTTTTTTTTTTTTTTTTTTTAAACAGTGCTCTGTATGGATTTAATGGACACACAAAACTGCTCAGTGTTTACCTGTTGCTTCATTTAAAGCTGGCTCGAGGCGTATTGTTTCTAGAAAATGCTCTAAAATTTTTTCAGGTGTTCCTGACATCACAGTATACCTGGATAAGAAATAAAAACCATTAGTTTTTCAGAAGAGGGCAAATCATTAAAGAATAACTTTTTACACACCTAAGGTTTTTATGTTTTCTATTTTATTTTGTTTTCATGTATTTGTTCATGTTCGGAATCCCAGTGAACCATCATGACTTAACTTACGGCCTATAGTCTCCTTATGGTAAGAGGGACCATGTACCTTGCCAAAGCCACACGGGAAGGCAATGAAGAAAACTCCCACAAACTGAAGTAGTTACTAAAACATTATTCTTTTTTCCCTACATGGAACTAAAGAAAACTTGGAAAGTGGCTCTCGTAGGCTGGGAACCGAGAAACTTCAGCCTTGCTCTGAGGGAATGGAAAGGATCATGTAAATCACAGGGCAGTTCAGGTCAGGCAGGGGGAGATGGTGAGGGGAAGTGACAGTAAACTAGGTTTCCATATATGGGTTATTTGTAGCAAAATCTCAGTCCCACATTGGATTCCCCTGCCTATTTCTGGAATGTTCTGTCTTTCCCAACTGTACACTGGTATGTGCTTTGGAAACACAGCTAAGAATAAAACAAGAGAAAGGAAAACAAAAACCTAAACACCAGTGAGCAAATAAACTCCAGTAGCATCGGAATAGGAAATAAATCAACAGTAGAAAATTCACAGAATTTGTTTTACTATCAAATATCTATATTTTGGGGGAGTGGGGGTTTTAGTCATTATTTCAGAAGATCCATCCATGGGTTTCAACAATCCACCGGACAGGATTTATGTTTTAAACTGAATGTGGGTTATTTCGAAGTCATATTAAAGATAGCAACAAAACAGTGAATGAAAGCTATAGGCAAAATATGTTAAGATGATCTGAGTGATCCTATTCTGAAACTCAGACTTTGCTTTTCTGCTCGGGTTTTCACGTAAAACAAAATGATGGGAAGAAAAACAAGAACGAAAATAAAACTCGCGTATGTTCAGAAAGCGGTGGTATAATTCAGCTCCAGAAGAACCCAGATTTCTTTTTCTCCTCACCAACACCCTTTCCTTGCCTGTTTGAGACCTTGCAGGAAGTGTGTTGAGATCCCAAGAATATCTGTGAAATATTAATTGTCAAGGTCTTTACCTCCTGCCTGTAGGGGTATAGAAGGAGCAAGCCAACTTATAACCCTGTGCACGAGAAAACAGAGACTGGGCGGCGTGAGCCTGGGACTCAATGAAGCAGCAAACGCCGGCTCCCTGAAAGGTAAGGTGACCATTAGCCAGGACTATGCTGTGGGTGCCTGCGAGTGTATACATGCACTCAGGACCAGAAAGGAGCTGAAGAGTTACATCTTTGAGGAAGCCTGGCTTTGGAGTCTGGAAGAGGAAAGGGGGAATAGAAAAATAATCGATTTTAATCTCAAAAGTGTCACTCTTTTCTCAAAATACATAAGGCAAAAGACAAGGGTTTTTCCTCGTGTAGGTGGTGCCTATTCGAGGAAAAGAGAGAGTGTCTCTATAATGACTCAGACACATAAATGGAGAAAATTGCTGAGGTCCTTCAATAATTCCTGAAACACACGATTCTCGGGTCATGCTTCCCACACGAGATGGGAGATGAGTAGCATCTGACCACGTTAACAAGGAACGGGGTTAGAGAGGGCATCAGCCTCTGTGGAGTGTTTACTATGCCCCAAACAGCTGGGTGGGCACTGAACAATGTCGTCAGGCTTATTCTTGCTTGCTAAATATGATCGTCACTCTGCAGATGGAGAAACTACTTGGCAAGGGGAGGCCGCAGACCTGTGGTCAGAGTTACTAAGGGCCAGATCTCTGCTGTGAGCCTGGGCTGGCTTTGGAGCACAGGTGTACGTCTTGTGGTGTCGTTCCGGGTGGGTATCTGGATCCAAGATGCTCCGGATTGAGGCTATGTCTGGATACCTGCCACACATGCTGAACGGGAGCTTGTTTGTTTCCGAAAACAAGTTTTATTTACTTAAGAATATAAATACATCAGATCAAAACCAGTTACGTGGACTGGACAGGGCACTGGGCAGCTGTTGCTAGGCAGCTGCGGACTCTAAAGCTCGCTACAGAGCAGATATGGAATCAGTTGGACATTCGTTCCTGCCTCTGAAGTTTAGCTCTGCCAGGTTGGCTTCCCATTCTGGTGTTTTTGGTTTGGACACTCCTTAGTTAGAGTATTACGTCAGGCCAACAAGAATAAAGACGTGAGTGGGGGCAGCCAAGATAGGAAACTATCATCTCATCAGAGAGAAACAATATCTCTAATTGTCCACCCAGTGGATCTCAGAGGCCCCGGGATCTTGTTTTTGCTACAAATGGCTCCCTCTAGTGGTAACAGCTGGGTGCTGCCTTCACCGATCCTCTCCCTCCCTAGCTCCACAGAGGGTAGTACAGGTGTGGACACTCTCTTAGGGTAGGGAACTCTGGAGAGGGAGGGCCAGGGAGCTCCTGGCCAGACGTAGCCATCTGCGACCTTGCAGCTCTGGGCTTTGCTGAAACATCATGTTGCTGCTTTGTCTCACACTGAACACTGCCAGACGCCCTCTGCTTGAGCTCTGTTGAAATGAGGGACTTGAACACCAGACTGTATGGCTCCCTTCAGTTTATTGCATGAAGGAGCTCTTCTAGTCCAAGTTAAAGAAAATCCCAATTGGTTACATTATCCAAGCTGTGGGCGTTTAAGCCTGTGACAGAAAATCTTTTCCAAACACCAAGTCTAGAAATGAGGACACTTCTCTCTGCACCTAGAACAACAACAATAAAGGATGGGGAGGAAGGAGAGCCTAAAAGAGACTATCTTTCTGCAAACAGGATGGAGCTGAGAAATTGATAGTCTCAGGAAAAAGTAACACGGGAACTAAAACAGGAATAGTCCCTTCAAATTTTCTCTTTCCTCCTAAAATCACATAACCACAGAGGGGAAGATATCCAAAATGGTAAACGTTAGAGAGCCTCAGATAGTTTATTCATCACGAGAAACACTGTCCTGCTACTGACGTTTTAATATCATCCTCAGAGTTGAGTGGCTTGGGTAGTCAGGCAGTTTTGAAAGTTTAAAATGTATACATAAAAAACTGTTCTGGATTTCTCAGGGGAAAAGCGAATCAGAAAAATAACATTACTATCAGCACCAATGTGGTGACCCCCTTTGAGCTCAAAAAGGATGATTTCTGAAAAGACAGAGGCTCTCAAAGTTCCTAAGTCCATCCATAGACAGCATTGTTGGCATATTATCAAAGTTATCCAGAACATCAGGCCAAAATTCACTCACATGGTGCCCCCTTTTAACTCTGGTCTGGCTTCAGAAAGCCCAACATGGGAAGGGACCCCTTGAGAGAATGGCTTTTTCCTCTTCAGGGAGCTGATCTTGCCTACTGCATTATTTTGCGCTGACTGATATTTCTTAAATGGTTTGCTGTGAACATGCACACGTTTTTGAATTATATAAGAAATCTGGATTGGTCTGCAGAACACAAAAAAGGAGATATAACGGAAATCAGATCCAGGCCTAAAATAAATTGAATACATGGGCTTCTCCTCTTCTGTTCCCTTTAGTTTGATTTCATAAAAAAAAAAAATCTATATTTGGAAGGCGCTCTGAATGGACTATGTTGTAACAAGCAAACGTTTTTGATCATTCCCCTGTGGTATGAAGAGGTGAAGGAAGTGGGCCTCCAGGGGACTTCTTGGTCAAATGTTTCAAGGTTAAGGAGAATTTTCAAGGCTTCCTTTTTCTGGTAGCAAACTTTTCCTGAGACATTGTAGGCATTATTAAAGAATGCAGATTGCCACTATAAAATGGTCTAGATAAATTTAAGCACCCTAAGGAAAATCAACGGGGAGGGGCCAAACTTTCACATAAAAATTGTTTTCAATCTCATTCCCTATGGGCTCAAAGGATGACTTTTAAAAACATTTATGTAAGAACATTTTTAAGAATGGATAGTAGCAAAAAAAAAAAAAAGAACTCTGGTTGGCAATTTATAGGCTTATATGTGAAAGGGTAGTTTTTTTAAATAAAGTTTGTTTTATGTCAGCCCTTTTGAAATACATTGGTCTGCAATGTTTAGGTGATAGTGTTGAGGATACAGTATTTACATGCTGTATTTGGCTATAGTAAACTTCATGGCTGAAGGCAGAAAAGCATTTAAACTGGTCAAGCTGGACCTGGTACCAGTTCTGTCATTACAAGCTTTGTAATCTTGGGCAAGTAACTTGCTTCTCTGAGCCTAAGTTTTTCCCATCTGTTAACAGGGGTTTGTTGTGAGGATTACACAAAACATGCAAAATACATCATGGCTATCCAACATTATTCTATTTTTTCCCGCCTTCTTTGAAAATATGTTGATTCATCCAGATGAAAATGTCTGAGCTTTGGGCTTTTCTAGTCTAAACAGTAAAAATTCATCAGTTACTGTGAGTAGCCTGATTAAAGGGAACACCCCATTTTTGTTGCAAACAAAGGGAAATTACTTGGGAGGCATTCTTTTTCAATATATTATTTGGTGACACTTCTTTAGCTACAGAATGGGTGTTTTTATTATTCCAAGATTGAAGATTGATCTCTACATTAAAAACAAGATTCTGCAATCTTCTACAATTTCTTAAAGCTACATTTCCTTGTTCTTCTGTCTTCCTATTTGAGTGTTGGTACATTTGATGGGGAAAACAGCCTCATGCAAGGAGTTGCAACAAAAGATGGAACTGAGCATAGAAAGCTGAAAAAGGTTCAAGTTAGACAGGGAACCCGAGACATGGGGAGCAGACCTCCTTTCAATGTTAGCAGGACTGGGTATTGATAAGGACAAATGGATGTTTCTGGGCTGCAATCAATAGGCTGTCTTATATTTGAAGTCTGAGTTCCCGGCCAAGATGCTCATTCCGATAAGATGAAAGCACTTCTTGGGAAATCCTACACATGAAATTCAAATACCAAAGGTTCTCATCACCTCGGGGCCTTCCCATCCTTCGCACTGTCTGGCATTCTTATTTCCATTGTTCTCCCCGTCTTCTCTTCCAAAGCTATTACAGCTGAACACCGTAGACAGAGAGCGTCTGTAGAGTAGGGGAACAGTCTCCTCTGAATTCCTCCAGGCAGCACCACACTCCACGCAGTGCCAGAAATGATACATTATACTCCACAAGATGTGTGATTAGTCAATAGAGAGAAAAAAGTCACACACACTGCTGTCTTCCACAAAAAAGGAGAGCATGCTATTGTAGAAATGATGATACCATGTGAAAAGGTTAATCATAGTCTGGCAATTGCAGTGTTGGATGCAAACCTACTTTTGCTGAGGCTGTGAGTTTCCTTGATTAGAAGCCCTGTTCCCTGCTGGGACCTTCTCCAGCACCAAGACATCTTGGTCATGTTCTTTAAGTCTGACTGTATTCGCCTCAACGTCCTGTAAATACAAATTACACCACATACAGATGCTGCTGTTTTCTCAGACAATGAAAAAAATTTCAAATGCTTCAGAAACTCATTTGGTGCTTGTGATGCTAATTGTTGCATCTACAAATTAAGTCATTTTCAAAGTCAGGGCTGGAACGGTCAGGGAGAGGACCAGATGAGGTTTGCATCTCGTGGTTTTAAAGCTGTGCTTTTACCCCAGATTCAGAAAAACGGTGGAGGAGAGAGGAGGGGGTTGTGTTCTGAGAAACCTTTCGGAGAGGTGGCATTGTGGGAAGACAGGGGAGCAAGGGCACTCATCCTTACAAAAATAGGTGGTGGGCTTTGTATTCTGACTTTCTTCTGAGGGTGTGTTGTTTTCACGGGTTTGTACCTTTTCTCTCTCATCAAAAGGCTCTGTTTACTTTTTTAAAAAATCTGTTTGAAATGTATTAAAAATTTTTTGTCAGTTATTTTGGCCAATTTTGTAAACTGTATCCATAATGATCCCAATCTGATTCTTTCAAATTATTTTTGGGTGAGTGCAAATTTTTTGTGTGTAAGTTTCAAAGAGTTATGAAAGTTTACCTGTAAATTTCAATGTTATTTAAACAATTCAATTAAAAATTGGAATGTGCTTTTTCTCATCATTTGGCTCCCATTTTAAAAGAAATCAGTTAAGAACCATGTCAAATTCCATGAGGCATTTTTCTCTATATTATTTGGTGGTATATAATTTTAAATTTAACTTCCTTTGCATTAAGGGTATGTATTCCTAAGACAAACTATGTTGTCAGAAATTCTACTACCAAAGGCAAATGCTTAAGAAGGTTGTGTACAAATAGGTGTTCCTACATAAGGAATGGAGAAGGACATTGTAAATCATCATGAAGTAATGCCCAATGTACCAGAAAGCACAGAAACTGCATTTCGGACATCAGGGTAGGCTAGAGAAAGATGCTAAGGCTGGGAGAGGCAGGGAGGGAGAAGAGCAAAGTGATCCTCGAGGGAATAGTCTCTCAGCGTGAACTCAAGCTTGGGCAGGATGGACTGCGGGCCACCTGAGAGGCCAAGGGTGGTAGGAAATCACCATCATCCCCAGCAGGCCACATCAGGCCACCAGCCCAAGCTCTGTCATCCCTCCTAAGGGACCAGGAGTTGTGCATGCATGGGCGCATGCATGCTGCATGTGTGTGTGTGGGCAGGGGGAGTGGGGAAGACCAGGGACCACCTCTCTTCAACATCACCCACACTCACAAATACTTAAACTAGCTTAGATTAGGCCCATCTGCAGAGCCAACCCTAAGTACGATTTCATATCTCCATCACCCCAATTATTCTTCACCTACCTGCTGAAGTCTGAAATTCCTGTAGTACGAATCGATTTGACATAAAACACTTGAAATGAAAATGCTTGGTTGGGGTAACCATGAGTGATGGAAATTCCCACTCACATGTAATCACTCAGTAAATCAGGAGAGGGCGTGATGATACAAGAGAGGTTCAAATTTGGGAAGAGACAGGAGGTAGAGACTAAGAAGGTCTAGGATGGAGAAAGAGCTGGAGAGTGAGGCAGGGAAGGATACAACATGGCAAAGCCAGACTTGCCAAAGAATGTCTCAGGCTTCGACATTTGGCCAAGGCGATCCCTACTTTTCTTTAATTCTCAGGGGCCGGCAGGGATGTGTGGAATGATCTGGTCCAGCACACACACTCCGTTTGCAGCTTTACTGGAATACCCTCTTTGGGTCCCAGAATGCACAAAAGCACAGAGACCATACCAGGTCTGTAACCAAGGCTCTTTACTCTTAGAGCATTCGGTATTAACAGTACTGCTCGATGAGCACCACACTACCATCTTTGCTTGTCTGGCATAAGGAAAAAGGAGATGCCCCTTGGCCACACTTCACCTTGGACTTACCCTCAGGATCCGGTTGAAATCCTCCTTGTCTACTCTTAAGAAGTGGCAATTGTCTTCTCTCAAGACAATAGAAGCAGCTCTTGGCGCGTCATTGACCAGTGCTAACTTGCCAAAGTCATCCCCTTCATGCAGGGTACAGACCACACCCTGGAGGGAGCAGAACACTCTGATGAAGAGGGTCCCCGAATCTAAGCAAACACCCACTCAGCCTCACACCACAAGACCCCCTTTCTCACACACACTGTATATATAAATGGGCTGCACCCAGGAATGCCAAGGAGAGTTATATAATTACACTATAATGTTTTATTTTTTTTCATTGAGGAATATGGATTATGGCCTAACTTAAATACATATATTTTATGTATTTATTTTAAATGTATACATCTCTGAGGAGAGGAGCCCCAGAAAGTTCAATTCTACTGAGTGTAATTTAGATAATCTATGATTGGAGATACCATAATGTCTTTTCTAGATTGAGTAACAACATTGTTGCAAGTTTAATTGTAGCACTGTTTTGTTAATACTTATAGCCACACTAGTAAATGGAGCATAACAAAGTTTCAAAAAGAAAAAGATGTATATATATATATATATATACCTTGCCGTAAATGACTACATTCACTGATCCTTTCAGAATAATGTACCAGGAGGTGCCTTCTTCCCCCTGGTTAAACACTAGATACAAAAAGATGAAAAGACTTATGACAAGAATAGAAGCACATCAATATAAATTACAGCTTATCAAATCATTTTTAAGTCCCCAGAATTATGCATTTATTCCAAAAGGAAAAAAAAATTACTGGAAAATACTTATTCAGGTGGAATAGTATCTCCTTCTCTATAGAACAGGAAAGGAACAGAAACACTGTGCTACTTTCTATGCTCTAAACGATATGAATTTACTAGAATTCAGTGCACTAGCAATCCATTTCTTAAAGCAATAAATACACTTTCTCCCACCATTCATCAAAACTTATGATGCTATAGAAAATAGTTTTTAAAAAGTAATCTGACCACCAGGGTAAAGTTTGAAAACATGCGAACCAGAACTACATATTGTTTATGGATACATATCGACATGTTATTTAAAAACAGGTTGGAATGATACCCACTACATATAAGGTAGGAGTTACTTTGGGGAGAGAAGAAAAGAATGAGATAAAGGAGGGAACAAGGGGTCTTCAATTGTTTCTATAATTTCATTCTTTAGAAAACATGAAAAAAATGGGATAATGTTAGTGTTTGATGAAGATGAAAAGGTGCTTGTAATAATCTCTATTCTTTTTAAAGATTTTATTTATTTGAGAGAGAGAGAGCGAACGAGCAGGGATGGGGCGGGGGGTGGGGCAGAGAGAGAATCTCAAGCAGTCTCTATGCTGAGTATGGAGTCTGATGCAGGGTTTGATTTCATCACCCTGAGATCATGACCTAAGGAAAACCAAGAGTCAGACACGCAACCAACTGAGCTACCAGACACCATACTTAAATATTTTATTTTTAATAAAATGAAAACAATCAAGAGTTTGAATGAAAAAAATAAATGCTGTAAGTCATCAGTGATGATAAAAATAAAAAATATTCGGGGTGCCTGGGTGGCTCAGTGAGTTAAGCCTCTGCCTTTGGCTCAGGTCATGATCTCAGGGTCCTGGGATTGAGCCCCGCATCTGGCTCTCTGCTCAGAAGGGAGCCTGTTTCCCCTCTCTCTCTGCCTGCCTCTCTGCCTACCTGTGAACTCTCTCTGTCAAATAAATAAAATCTTTATAAAAATAAAATAAAAAATATTTGAATGAACCTTTAAAATGTAGAGAAAAAGCATTCTTACTAAAATAAATACACATGTTAGGAATACCACTTTTGATGACTGAAAGTAACACATTTTGAAATACAGTTTTTATAACTCTTTGCTTTTATGATTCATGTTCCTACTTTATTGACTAATACAGTCTGAAGAAAGGGCAAGGTTTTCCAAAGAACATCTCTTGAAAAGTTAACAGGTGTCCATTTAAAAAGGTGTCCTATGTTTCACTAAGTTTAAAAAGTGTCCATTTAAATGAAGTGAACATTTTTCTTTATTGCAGAACATCTGCAAACCTTAGCATCTTGATGTGTTTTCTGATTCTCCCTGGGAGATTAGAGAAGGCAGACTTGAGTAGACCATGAACCATGTTTCTCAAGAGTGATTTTGGAGAACTTGGGAGAAATGATGGCCTAAACAATTTTGTTCACATTTATTAATATCAAATTTCAGTTTCTTGCTTCCAAATACCAGCATAGAACTAAACAGCTTGGGCTCTGGAGAGATGATATACTAGCATTGCCTCAGTATCTGGAACAAAGAAATTCTCTCTTGGAGCTGAGAGCGGAAGTGAGAGAATAAAAAGCAAGCAGGGTCATTTATCGCTTTAACAGGAATCTCGAAAGATAGACTTATTCTCCGAAAACCAAACTGAAGTGAAGTCATTGTGAAAAGGTCCTGCGTGGTGGGGTCCTTTACTGATGAAGTCACTGTTTCCCCCCACCCGCCTTTAAACACTGTCTCGAGTCAGCAGGGAGCAAATGGGGACTCAGGCCACCAAGAGCTACCAAGCTGGAAAGGAAAACCCCCATGCAGTAGCAGAGCAGACACATGCTGAGAACAAACCAGGTCCCGGAGAAACCAAACCACCACGCGACATTCTACTAAGTCTGACCTGGGCCCCAAAAAAGAAAGCATTTGCAGTCAGGTTCCTGGGGCCTGTGCTCATGAGAGGCTTGCTGGGCACAAGTGCATCACGTTTACTTACGCACAGTTCCTCCTTTGGCATGAGATTCAAAAATGAGGACCCCTGCTAACTCTCGTTTCACCTAGAGGAAAAAGAGAAAGAATTCGGAATGGGTAGATTTGGGGGGTGGGGTGGGACTTGTTCTCCTTCCAAGCAGTGCTGACTGTACCCTTATGTCCAGACAGCCACCCCCCACTTTGCTGGCAGCTCCTCTCATGCAGAACCACTTTCACTAGATTTGCCACCAGATTCTTAAGGCTCTGACAAGAGCGATTTTGTAGGCTAACTCATATATAAGATGATCTCCCCAGAAGCCATGTAAAACACGGCTTCACGTGTACGAACTAGCCGGCTTCTCTGCCCGTGGTTCAGCCTGGGTGAGAAGGTGGGAACATCTACGATCTCATCAGACTCTGTTGCTGTGAGAGGCCCTTCCTTTCATCACACATACTGAGTCAGCTACCCATGTGTTGGGCAAGTCAATGCCTCAGAGGTGAATAATTAAGCCTAAATGTGTGAGAGGATTTATATTCCCACACAGCTGATTATTTTAAAAATTCTAAATTATGGCCCCAGATTTTGGCTCTATCTCCCTAAGAATGAAATAACCTGAGAATTTCCCACAATGCCAGGGTCCCTGGGGTTTGAGCTGGAAGAGGAGACTCCCTGCCGTCCTCTCAAATCCCACCACGCGGGGCAGGTCACAACAGGGGAATGCTGGGAATCTGGAGCACAGGTAGGGGAAAGGCGTCTCCCCTCACTTCCCTCTACAGCACGAACTCATTATGCCTACTACGCCAGCTGAGGCCTCCCGGCATTAGACCTAGGCCCACCCTAATGGACAGAGTGAGGATGACCAGGCAGTGGTGTGGGAGAAGGGCGGTTGGGCTAGACCACACCCCTGAGTATCCCAGGCAGGTAGGTAAGCCAGCTGCTAGACCCCCAGAAGTGCAGCAGGTGGCGGCTCCTTCTGAGTTGAAGGGGGAAGGGTTGGAGCCCTTTGCTTGGAGCTGTGGCAAAGCAAGTTCCTCACTGTTGTCAGGAGACCTAACAACCCCCGCCCCCCCATGACCATAGGCATGGCAACCAAGTGATGGCATAACGCCATCTAGTGAGCTGGGAATGAAAGGCAAATTAGACACAGAGATTTTGCGGAGAGGCCTTAGAATATGATCTGCAGATATTGAAACAACTTCTGTTTATATTGCTGCTGAATTACTAGCATATAGGAGACTTGTTACCTGGAAATCACATTCCTGCATTTCTTCTATGGGAGGAGGTATTTCTGTCCCTATTTAGAGGCCAAATTTCTGTCCACTGCCCTCCTAAATAACCTAATCACATAAACGTTCAGAGTCTGATATAGCAATAAGGCCATTTTTCATTACATTTTTTGCTACATTTTTCGGGTACTGCTACTGGGCTCTAACACATCTGAAGCAATGTTCTCTCGAACCTTCTGCTTCCTTTTGAAAGGGCAGCAAACCTGGGCAAAGCTGGCCCTGTGGGCCAAGACAAGCCATCTTGATGTCTCTCCTTCTTCTGGCTCTCTATTTCAATGAAAGGGTCTCAGAGCTCCTTTTAAGGCCTAGCTCTCTTGTCTAACCCAGATTCAGTGTTGGAAGGATGAAGTTCGTTCTTTGGTCCTACTCACTCACGCTACTTTAGGATTTAGGGCATGTAGACAACCACTAACAACGGGATAATACTTGATCCATTTGGGGATTGTTCTTGGGTATAACTTCCTTAGCATCTCATGAGGGAGAGTGTGGGTGGTTTATGGGGTATGAGGTAGTGTTCAGGTATTCCTTCACCACCACCCCCATCCCATAAAACTCCTCTCCACGCTAACAGTGCATTTTCCACCCTACACCCTCCTCAAGGATGCTCAACCAGGAGACAACCTACTGTGGTAGACAGATGGGATAAGGCCTTAATGTGAATGAGCTCTTCATAGATAATCTCTAGGTCATCCACGGTCCTCTGGCCAGGTCTACAAAGAGAAAAAGTAAAAAGCAAACAATGAGAAAGAAAGTCATTGTAAAAACTAGAAATATAGAAATGGGATTCTGGGATCAGTAATGTGTTAAGGGGATTTCTTAGGAGCAATTTCTGCAAAAAGATATTGACAAAGGGAAAGATCATACCATTATAATCCCTAAAGGGATTTCTGAAATGAATGGGTTCCTTGATGAAAGAATGTGCCCATAGTACCCTTCCCTTCCAATCTGAGGGAAGAACATCCCTACTCACATTATAATCGGCTAATTTATCTCTCACTTTGTGATGATTGCTCTAAAAAAATTGCTTTTCATTACCTTCTGAATCAATAGCTACAAAACTTGTCTTTTAACACATCTAGGAACAATTGATTTCATCAACTGGATGATTGATCCAAATGATTTGGGATCCTGTGTGATGTCTTAGCCTAACAGAAGAATGCTCCCGTTGCTGTTTTGGGTTATGTAACATGCTTCCAGCACAGGGCTCAAATAGAGGGTTAATACAGACTCAATATTTTCTCTCCTGCCCCTGAGGAAATGAGGGCATGAGATGAACAGGAGGCAAATAGTCATGTCTGGGATTAATTAGTAAGAAAGAGAGAGAAGGAAGGTATACACTCTCATTTCCCTAATGAGACCCATAGATGCCCCATGGATGATCAGTCTTCCATGAGATGTCAATCAGTGTTGTATCTAAATTTTTTCTATAAATTATTATAAAACTAATATCTAATTACCTGCCTCTAAGGATAGGATACGAAGGTATCACGGACATTTTGGCAGAGGAGGACTGAGCAGATTCCTAATCTTCTTTTGTGTCTGTGATTTTCTGGAATCACGAATAGTGTTTAATGATAAATCAGTGATAATTGATACGATTGGTCAATAATCTGGGTTTTTTGTGCTCTCTGCAATAGAAGAAACCCTGGCAAACATGTTTTTGAAACTTAAAAAACAAACAAATTTATTAATTCTCAAAATGCTATGTGGATGGACAGGCAGCATTTACCCTCAGCTAACTGGTGCAGTCATATATGTAACCTTTTATATAACCATCAGTCTATGTATTTTGTTCTAAAGTTTCAACAATTTATGATATTCCTCAATGTCACTGTATGTTAAACATTTAAACCTCAATGAAGTGTTTCTGATGGTGTTTCATCCTTAATTATGTCACATTTTAAAAAGCGTTCCTTGTTCAAATAAATACGGGGGTGTGGGTGTAATGAGCAGAGCACTGGATTTGGAGTCCGAAGATCAAGTTTTAACCTCAGTGCAACCACTCACCAGCCATGTGACATTAGTGTCAGCCTCATCTGTAAATTGGGGACAATACCTTCCTGAGACAGGTGTGAGAGCTAAAGAAGTAGTGAATGTGAAAGTACCTGCATATTTATTTAAGCTGGGGGGGGGGGAACAAACCAGCAAAGTGATATTCAAAGCTCAAACCCTTGCTTAAGAAGTTAAACAAATTTACAGATAAAGTATGAAATTTGGGCCAGCAAATTACATCTGAAACTTCGTGAGTTATTGGGTAAGTAGTCTGAACAATCAAAACTGAATTGTAAATATTCTAAAATAATTGCCTGGATAAAATGATTTTGCAGCCATAGTCTATGTCATAGGAGGGACTTGACAGATCAAGTGTGGCTACCTGGAGGAAGAAAAGCTCTTTGCATACCTCCCGCATTACCTTTTGAAGGACAGCTTTGATATAACAAAAGAATAGGATTTTTCTTTTCTAGCATCACAGAGGGTATGTTTTCTAATCCTGACTATTCAAAGGTACAGGTATCCAATCCATGACCCAGGGGCACGCCAGGCAGCTTCACCTCTTGCGAAGCTTCACCAAAGAAGGACACAACTGTGTACCAACCTGGTTGGTGCTTAGGGATGGAACTCTGGAAGTGTGGGACCCAAAGACACCGGAAGAGAAAGCTAAGGCCTTTCGGGCTCTCAGGGAGCCAGGCCTTGTCAGTAAGGGGCCTAATCTACTACTTGACTTAGACCTGGGGATTTTGAAACTGGGACCCTCAGGGATTTAAAAGTCAATTCAGTCACCTCAGCCCATCTCCCACGACAGAGGCAGCTAATGTGAAAGTCTCAGGTGGGCATAATAGGATTATGGCTCTCGAGCACGAGGAGCAGCCCCGCTGTTCATGCTACTTGACATCAGCGGCAAATAGCATGGACCCTCCTAGAAGCCTGGCTAAAAGGGAAAACAGTTGGCAAGCCTCATTCTCACCTCCGTGGGGAAGAAGAAAACTCAGCTGGGGAAAGAAAGGGTTGGAATTTAGCTGTAAAATCTTGACAGCTTCAAAATTTGGGGAGCAGATCTCTGAGTTGAGGAGGAGGTTTTACGATAGTCTCGATGTGAGCACCATAGCAATCAACTCTTACCGATTTAAAAAAAAAAAAGAGCGCTGCCTTTAGAATCTATAAATCCCATCATATTGAACGGATATTTCAGTTCTGTACTGTTCATACTCTATTTCAATAAAAAAAAAATGAAAATGGTTCTATTTCATCCAAGAGTTACATGAAGTTAGCATGAAGAACGTGGTCAGATTCTCAATGCAGCATTTGACACAGTGGTTCAAGGCTGCTGTTGAGCCGGGTCTCGACTGGGTCATCCTAGGACCTTCGCTGAGTGTGGGAGCAGAGAGGTGAAGATGGGAAAGAATGTAAAGAATTTTTGCAATCTCTTCCACTCCCTGCTGCCCCAGGCCAGCTGAGCCCTGCCTGGAGTTCCCTGCTCTCCCAAGCCGCTGCCCTCCTGGCTCTCTCCTGCCTTCCAAAGTGCTGCTTCTCGTGCCTTCTCTGGTCTGTTGTTCTTTTGTTCACTTCCTGGGTTGTGCTACACCCCAGGGTTCTGCTGTCAGCTCTGTGCTCAGTGTGTTCTCCCTTCTCTCCCTGGGGAAAACCCCCCAACTTTCATCTATGTAATGCTGAGACCTGAATCTTTGTCTCCAAACAGATGTCCCTGAGCTCCAAGAGCTTCCTGGCCATCTCCTTCCAGATAAGCTACAGGTACCACAAGGTCAGTTGGTCCAGAAAGGCTCCCTCATCACCCCACAGTGCTCTGGGAAGGCGGACCTCAATCTACTTTCCCGGACTCCTCTGTCTCCCCTCCTTCACCCCTTCCCTCATGGCTCTGCACTCTGCTCCAGCCATACCAGACACCTCTGCATTCTTCCAACATGTGAGGCTTGTTCGTGCCTCCAAGACTTTCCACATGCTCCTCTCTTTGCTGTATTTTGTTCTGCTGCAAGCCCAACTCAGATGTCATCTCTCCTAGCTAAAATTGGTTCTGCAACCCTTATTCTTCCATGACACATGGTCCTGCTGCTGTGGTAATTACCACATACAGTCAAGAATGCTTAAATATCCGTAACTCTAGTCTGCTCTTCTCAAGATAAGCAGCATCTGGTCGTGCAAAGGGCACTGGATTGGAGATCTAAATCGGGAACTTCCTAGGTACGTGACTGGTGTAATGCCTTGTTTCTGCCTCTGTAAAATGGGAATAATAAACAGGGTTGTCATGAATTAGTTAATATACACAAAGTATTGACACTTTGGAAATACAGCCCAAGTGCAGGAAAGCGTTATTACCAGCTCATCGGATGAATGAACACACACGTTCTTACAATTCATGCTGAACTCAGGGTCTGCCCAAAGAAGAAGGCAGCAGTACTCTGGACTAGTTCTGTGGCTTAAGGGAAATGGGGGCTTGTGCTCTGTTATCCTTCCTAATGAAGGTCAAGTCGAGATGCCCATGACACAATTCACTTTTGATATGGCACGGGTTTGTGTCATGACAAATTAGTAAATTAATAATGGATGAAGGAGATAGGATGTGAATATTGAACCTCACCTCTTCAAATCCCATAAAATGATAGAAAAGACACATTTTCTATAGTATTATAGATTTTATTCATCCAGTTGTGAGGAGGAAATCACCACATTAGACCAGCGAAAGTCACTCAGTCTAACTAAATCAAGATCAGTGGTAGCCTGGAGAGAGGGGACCATCGCAGACCAAGCAACATCTGTGGGGCTCAGCCGTTTTTTGGCCATATTTTTATCTGCCATACTAACAGTCCGATGGGAAAGGTATTTTAAAATCCAAAACAGCCTGAAAACAAACATGCATCACCATTACCACAAACCACAAAATAGTACTATGGGCAGACCAGAGAGTTTTAGGAATTCTTGGGTGACAGAAAGCAGAGAGGAAGAAAATGTCTGAGAAGTGACTAAAGCCACCACAGCTCCACCCTCACAGAAACTACCACGAGGGGAAGACAACAGACAAGACAAGGGCAGGAGAGGGTCAGAGTGGTTCACCAAAAGACGGCTTCTCTCAGGTCATTGGGCAGTTGGCCATCTTTCCTATGCCCCACTCAGAGCGGGAGGCAGTGCAGAATTTCCAGTCGGGCTAAAATTTAAGACCTGCTCTCTAAGACAAATGCCCAGGGACAAGCCTGGGAGAGAAGACCTGGGCCCTCCTGCCAGGCACAGAGGAAGAATAGCAGCTCTACCCAGAAAGGCTCCACTCCTGGGAAACTCTCCTTAGTCTGGCAACTAATGGGTGGTAGGGAGGTGGCTTTGGCCAGCCTGCTCCCCATGTGCCTCTCATAAAGTGAAGCCTACCAGGAAACATGGTCTCTGCAGCGTTTAGGGGCGGCTTTCTTGGGAATGCAGACCACACCTGCGCAGAAATCCATGTGGCGACTTATTCTCCACCCAGTCCTCCATTCACTGATAACTACTCCAGAGAAGCAAATGCTTCCACAGGAACTAGCTGGGTGCTGTGGAGAAACCCACGGCAGCTATTTGAAACAGAATGGAACAAAGCCTAAAAACAGTTTAGTCTCTGAGTCCTAAATAACATTCAAAATGAAAGGAAAAAAAAAGAAAGAAAGAAAGAAAGAAAGACACAACCCCGTGGTCTAACGTGGTCAGCGTGATCACAGGGCAAGCCACTGTCATTTGGCTATCCACCCAGGTAGCAGTGAACTTTTCCGTCCTGTTTACAGCAGATGTTTTAATGAGGTGACAGAAGTCAGGACTGCAAGGTGCGAGTGAACTTACTCTAAAAACATGAGTATATTCCCGGTTAACAAAGCCACAAAAGCATTTGCAGGAGGTTGGCCACGAGCAAACTCACTGATGTTCCTGGGGCGTCAGCCTATCGTTATGACTGAAAGTGGAGGGAAGTCCTGGAGAGGAGGTCAGCTGGAGCACAAGCGGCCAACCTCTGCCCATGGGAGTGAATCACAGTATGAGTCCCTCTTCCGCCCCAGGTGGATCTTCTGGTTTGTGGCGGGCAACAAGGAGAGCCAGCCCAGCCTCTCCCAAGGCCGCCAGCTCAGAGCTGCTGTGCCATCTAGCGTCTCAGGAAAGACTCACCTCTCTGCTCTTGATCTGTAGTCCTCCCCAGCCCCCACCCCACCAAAGGGCACCTGATAACAACTACAAGTGAGCCTTCCCCACCACAATCATTGCACAGAGTCACATTTTAAAAGCGGGTTACTCATGGCAAACAGTGGCAATGAAGCACCTCTCTTGCTTTGGTCTTTACGGGGGTGACAGGGGAAAAAAATGGAGAAGAGATCCTGCAAATCAGACCCCAGCCTGTTCAAACAGTAATGAAAGGGTCCCAAGGACTGAAGGCAATTTGGCTTTCAAGAGTCAAGGGAACACTGTGCCCCAAGCAGGAGGAGGGAACTCCCAAGCACCTTCACAGAGTAACCGATGAGGCCGGGGAAGCGAACTGAGTCTCTCGCTGCTCTGAGTGGCAGCCGGGGAATGGACCTGGTCTTTACTTGTCCTTCTCCAGATGTCACAGGGAGAGATATTAGGCATCCCTGCTTCTTTACAAATCTGCGTGGTGCCGCATTGATGTGGATTTGTCGGATCCTGCTGTGGGAAGGCCTAGTTTCTGCAGGGGATGCATTCTGCCAGCAATGTCTAGTTACAGACAAGATAATAAACGGGGATGGATGGAGAAGCAGTTTATACATTAAAGGATGGGAGGGCTCAGGTGATATTGGAAGCTGCTGGTAAATACAGTTTTATCAAGGAATTTATCAAGGTCAGAGACAGAGCTCCCCAGCTATTGGAACGTGGATAAAATGAGGGATTCGTCCAGGCACCAAGCAGCACGTTGGCATGGCCAGTGGTAAAATATGCTGGTGAGAAAGCAAATAACCCAGTTCTTCTAGACCCGTTGACCAGTAGACTTTGTCCCTGGTGCGTGGGGAGAATACCCAGAAAAGTCAATGTTATAAATATTTAGTAACCCATGGTCATGCTTCAAAATAAAGGAAATGCTTTATTATTTGTTTTTCCCGAGGGGTGGGGTGGGAACGCTTTATTTTTCTTGCAACACTCCACCTCATCCCACCTGACTGTCCAGCTTTTAAGTCATTTCTCAGACTTGGAACATTTTGCAGCAGCACTCTTAAGATCTTAGATATCCCTTCTTCCACTTCCCTTAAAGGAAGTTTGGGGTCAATTCGCACCCTCTTGTCAAATAAACGAACGAAATGTGCTTCATTTCTTCACCTCCCAGGACCCTCGCTTCTTAAGACTTGGACCTTCAGGGTTGGAGCCATTCCAGAAACCTGGGGACTGGACATTTAAAGTGTCCTGCCTCGCTCTAGCTGCTCACTTCCCTGCCACACCACCACCCCTTTGCCTTATCTTTAACCCAGAAAAGAACATTTTAAGTTTACTTCTGATGAAAGTAGGCATTTTTTTTTAGTTCTGATAGCAATGCCTGGGAACATGGGGATTCTTTCCTTCTTTGTGAGGTTAGAAATGAATACAGTCTACCATTGCAGTCAAGGGCAGATGTCTTATGAATATTTCTGAGAAATGAAGTCATCCCCATCAGGGTATGGGGTAAGTTTCCATAATTAAAGCCCCCGAGTGCTAAGTGTTTTTAGGACAATGTAATTTAAGGTTTTTCACATTTAGAAACTGAATACGTCCCCCTCCAAAAAAGAAACTGAATATGCCCAGCATTCTACCAGCACAAGCGGTTACTACAGGGGCACACTAGAAGTTTAATATTAAACCTCTTAAAAGATGCAAGTAGAGATATTTTCCTTTAGAACACCTAAGCAGCAAGTTGAGAAAAACAAATCTGGATGGCATCAGACAGGACAGCTACTTGCTTGCCCTTGTGTCTGACACATATATATCGCAGACAGAAAATACAAACGTTTTGGGGGAGGTGTTGTGTAGATGCAGTATTACTTTTTCCTTGCAAAAATTAATTCTTAATTAATCAGGGACAGAGGGATTATGCGTATTTTTTTGGATTTCACTCCTCATTCAATAAATACACTAGAGAGGATGAAGTTGAAGCAACCTAACAGAGAAAAGAATATTCTTCATGGAAAAAAAAAAATGGAATGAAACTGGATTTGGAGTAAGCAGACATGAGGACTCGGTACACAGTTTAGCTACATATACTTCTGTGTGATGTCAAGGAAAGCCCTTGACATCTACTAAGCTCAATTTCTCCACGTATAAATGGTGGATAATATAAGTCCTGTTCATTTCATAAAGTTGTTTTGAGGTTCAGGATGGGAGGTATATAAGTTCCCTATATATACTATGTAGTGTGATTCACCTATTAATTATTAAGTTTTGTTTATAATCCTGGCTAGCGAGTTGATGTGAATATTTTTCTAAGTAGATGATAACACTTGTATTCCATTCAGGTCTATAAGGTAATAATTGAGTAAGATGAGGTTACTCTGTAATAATTATTTTTAAATAAAGTATCCATGACATCTTTCCTCATCAATGCTCTAAGAATAAACCCAGGAGGACATTTTGAACCCTCTTTGGCCCGAGAAAGGTGGTAGACCACAGTCCAGAACACAGATTCCGGAGCCAGACAAACCTGGACCAAATCCTGGGTCCAACACAGGGAAGTGATTCAACCTACGCCCGTTTCCGAATCCACAAAATGGAGATGATATTAATACCTACCTCACAGTTCTGTTGAAAAAATTGAATTAGATTTGTTGAGCACAGTCCCTCGCATACGTGTGCTCAATAAATGTTGGCTGTGATTGAATACAACTGCACTTCCTTTTCTGTTTCCAGTCTGCTTGTGAGGTTGAGAGAGGGTAAGCAGGTATTCTTACACCCGCTTTGCAATTTAAGAGATTTGTAATCTGGAGATGTTAGGTACTCACTGGTGATTTGGAGACTAGAATCCAGGGCTCTGGAGCTCCGTCTTAACCTTCACTTTATTCAGCAGTCTCGTGGGTCAAATGCGTGTGTCTCAAATGCTGTCCTTAAATTCTCATGATAGAATTAATTTTTAAGCTCAAAGAACTCACTATCTGGCATCACGTCTTTAGTCTCAGCATCTCCACAGATAGCAGAGATGCAAACCACACCTCCCTTTAAGGCTCTTCAGTGGTCCCCAAATGGCTATAAAATACTATCCATCACACAAAGGGTACACAGCAGACACTCCACCCCCACCCCTGCAATCTGACTTGGGCCAAACTCTCCAGTCCCATTTACTAGCACTCATGGTCTGGGCATTCATTCAGTGTGAAACAGCTTATTGTTCCCTGCTGGAACTTTCCTGACATCTTTCTGGCCCCAGGCCCACCCCTGCACTCCTGTCAGGCTAGGAGTTCTTTCTTTGTTCCAGGAAAAAGAGCACTAAGATATTATTATTTTATTATTATTATTATTATTATTATTATTATTTTTGCTGCTGTAAAGAAAGGCCTTGAGAATGAGCCTAACATTCAACAAGGACTAAATGTATTAGGGACATTCAGAAGGCTGGCTACTATGCACCTATTAAAAATCCTATCCTGGAAGAACATTTAAGGTTAAGGGAGAATACCACAATGTATTTTTAAGGGCAAAAAGTTAGAAATTGAAAAATGACCAAAGGGATATGCACCAAAATGCTGATAATTATCTCTGGGAGATGGGATTGCAGGTGCTATTTATTTTTCTTTAACTCTTTAAGGTAGCTTCCAAATTTTCTGCAATGAACACATTGACTTTAACAATAAAAAGTCATTAAAACCTTGAGGTAATCTTATAATGAGGCCTATGCTGTAAATGGGCAGCTACACCCATCTTCCCCTCTCCCAAATCTGAATCTCAATGGCAGTAATCCAGTGGTTGGCTGCTTGGGCACGTAAACATGAGGGTTAAGTAGTAAATTGCCTTCATAGGGGAGAGGCAGCAAATCCAAACCCAAGAAGTGGCCCACTGAATGCAATCATTTCTTCTGGTAAATTTTACAAGCTTTCACTTAGGGCACAGCAATCTCTCCAGAAAAAAACAAAGGCAAAGTTTGTCATGCAGTGAAAGAAAAGATTCACAATGAATTTCTCAGTTCATAAAGATTAGGGTCTGTAAATCATGTTTCGTTTTTCATCTGATTTGTATCTGAGAATGAATTTCATAACTTTGAACATTTCTTGGCATAGCCCAACAGAAATCAAAGCCCTAGGCACCACTGATTTTAGGCTTGCTAATCTGGGCTCCCCTGAGGAAGCAAATTTCCCTGTAATTATCAGGATTTCAAATTTCACACCGTCAAATCAGTTTGGACAGATAAAGACCCAGTTAAAAGAGGCTCTGCTAATTTAGAGAAAATACACAGCCTCTCAAATGCCCTCTAGAGTAAGTGTGTGGAACAGCAGGTGGGGGTTGCCTTAATGCAGCCAACTGATCCGATTAACACCCCCACTCCCACCGTGTATTTTCTCATATCATTTAATCATCTAAATTGTTTCCTTTTAAACTTATGCCCTATAGCATATGTTAGAAAATATTAATTTATCCCATGAAATAAAGGACCTCAACTTTCTGAGTTCCTGGCCTGTTTGGAAGATTCCAGAATCTGCCAAGAATTCTCTTTCTGTATGTGTGTGTGTGTATTCATATATCATGTCTTTGTTACACATATTTACATATTTATATATTATTTCTTTGATATGCATACATATATATATATATATCCCCTCTTCTGCTCAAGCCAACTAACTTAACCCTTTCCCTACTAGTTAAGCTTCTAGACTTGTAAGGAATTTCAGAACGGCAGACCTACCTTTGGCAAATGGCATCTATTTCATTTCCCTCCCACCTTTAGGCAGGTTTCGGACGGATCATGCCAAGAGTGGGACATCATAACTCACTTTTCTTGGAAGAAGAGGTTGAGAGGCATATAGGTATGACCAGAGCCCGCTTCGTGTCCTTGAAGCCTCTTTTTATCCAGGGAGCCCCTGAGCTTATAAATCCCTGCTTATCTGGTCAGGGTACATATTTTTGCCTGTGGCCCCTATCCGAAGTCTGCTCAAATGTAAGCAGAAGGAACATTTCTATTGGCAAGGAACTCCCCTGTATCTACTTGCTGTAGGGTAACCTCTTGTCTTTAGAGTTATAAACAAAGCAAAATCAAAACAACTAGCTCCGAGAGCTCATCTGAGATTTGATGGCCCTGTCTGTGAGCTACAACAACAGCACCGTCAAACTGTCACTGTTCTATAGTACTTGCCCCCCAATGCCATCCAGGTCTGCACCTGTGAAACCAGGATGGGCATTGTGAGTCACTCTGCCTGCCACCACACAAAAAGCTAATTTCACATTCAGAATGTATGTTTTTTTTCAATACCAATAGCAACAAGAGTATGCCAAAAAATTTCCCCTGAAGCTCTATTCTGTTTTTTAAACTACAGAACATTCTTTCATAGTCTGACAGTTAAAATGCTGCAGTTAATGTAATAAACAGAGAATTTTTCTAAGTAGCCTGTCAAAACAAGTGACATTTTTTTTTTTTTTGCTAGCGAGTCTCAGATTCAGAACAATGGGAAGTACCTTTCAAAGCAACATCTTCATTATACAATCAAATTCTCAAAGTAATCTTCTCATCAAAGAATATTGTGTTATTTCTTTCCCAGTAATTATCAGAGTTCTGCAGCCCCTCCAGCAGTGGTGACTATTATAAAATGCAGCTGTGCTGAGTTAAAAAAAAATTGGGGGGTCCTGCCCCGGTCGATATGGAGCCAATGCATCTCTTGCCTCCACATTTCCTAATGACTTGGCTGTCTGGGCAATAAAAAGTCCACATTTCCAGGACTTTTGAACATGCCCTCAAGTTTCGAGAAGCAAAGTGCTCAGCTAGTCTCTTTAAGGGTAACAGTGATACTGGCAATTCTTGGTCAACTAAGCATATTGCCTTTCCACTTAGATAAAATAAAACAGAAGCTCCACAAGTCATTATCAGACTCTCCTCCAAAAGTGTGTGTGTGTGTGTGTGTGTGTGTGTGTGTGTAGGGTTTGAAAGTCTGTCCCCTGAGATTCCTTCTTTTTCACTTTCCTCTCTCATCTCTTAGGGGCTGTCTTTCCAACAGAAAGAAAAGGAGTACTGAGTCAGAAGAACTACCAGCTCGATTCCAATTTCGTAGTTTCACAGAACCCGGAAAGACAGGAAAAATCCCAAGGCCACCCAAGAGATGCGTCTTGGAATACAGGTGAAACCTGTACTTTCCAGTGATTGACAGGAAAAATCCAACCTTTGGAATGTAGTTTTCTCTGAAGAATCTTCAGGCTGCCAAGGATCATGCAATTCAGTGAAGAAAAGAAGCACAAGAACAAGGTTCCTATTTCTAAGGGTCACTCATGAAAACAGCTCTCAGGCTCTTGTGGGGGTGAATCAAGCAATTAGCATGAATGTTTCTGGCACACAGCAGGCACTCAATAAATGTTTATTGCATCAGAATCTAATTTGGGAATGCCTCCCCAACTGGATTATAAAATCTCCAAAGGCAGGAACCATTTTACTACTTAAAAAAACAAAACAAAATACAACAAAACCTCTTTGGCCCATACTCAAAAATCTCTGTGAATCGAATGGCATTTCTGCTTCCCTTGAAGCAACTAAAGAGCTGAGGGCACATTAGCTGGGACTATATATTCGTCTGACCATTCATTCACCCAGCAAATGTTAATGATGGTCTGCTGGGTGGAATGCACAGAGCTAGGAATATGGCTTTCTCTAACTTCTATGCCAGATTAAATCCCCCTTTCCATATTATATTCTATTAATATTCACTACATTTTCCTTTGTAGCATGTACAACAGCTATGATAAAATTATTCCTTGCATAACTGTTGAAGATCTGTCTCTTGGACTAGGCAGAAAGCCCCAGCAAGGAGATGCAACCCTCTTATTTGATGCTTCAGCCTTAGCAACTAACATAGTTTCTAAAACAAAATAGGTGTTTATTGAATATTGGTTAAATGAATGAATGAATGAAGTAAAATGAGATGTGCCCTTGCCTTTCAGAAACTCCCAGCCTAAAGAAATGTTTCTCAACAGCAGCATTAGTTTCAGGATGGCTCTTTATTGTGTAGGGTCCTAGGTCTTGTTGGGTGTGTTGAGCATCCTTTGGTCCTAGCCACCGCCAGGTGAATGGCAGAAGTGTGCTCCCCCAAGCACTGATGCAACCAAAACACCATTCTCCTTTCCAAATGCCCCTTAGGAGCTGTCCCACTTCTGATTCAGAACCACTGTATGGTGTTGGCTTGAATGAAAGTGGCAGCAAGAAGTGGATGGATCCAGGGAGAGGGGATGCAGGCTGATGTGAAAGAAAACACGGGTTAGCACAGTGTTCATCTGAGTCCTCCATGTCCTGATGATTCTCTTGTGTCCCCTTAGCCACCCACACCTGTGATCTGCAGATACAGCACCCACTGCATGGGCAATATTCTCAGATGCTACTTATAATTAGGTCAGTGAAGTCCTGGCTTTTCTGTTTGATGGTTTGGATTTTTCCATAAAATTTTTGTTTGAAGGAAGGGTTTTGAGGCTAAAAGGACCAAATCAGAACCCATGTACTAAAGCTAAAAATGATGGTGCTAACTAGAATCAGGGTAGACCTTTGATCCACATGGTAGTGCATATGAAGGCTCAAGAGAAAGTTTTGACCAAGGGGACATAACTTGACAAAAAAATAAAATATACTGAAGGAAGGAAACAGGAGCACTGAGAAGTACTGTAAGTTGGTCTAAGTACTCTAAGTGGCAGATGTTGGGGAAGTTGGTCTGAGGGACTTGGCACTTTTGGAAAGGGCCCAGTGGACATACAAGACATGCAAAGTTCAATGCTCTTGTCAAGGCCCACTAATAAACAGAGGCTGGCCAAGCCGGTGACTCAGAGCGACATCCATGGCTGCTCGCCCTGGTCGCAGGGTGGAGGGCCGTTTTATTCTCAGAAGAAAAACACAAGCCTGTATGCGGGGGCCTCAGAACCAAGTGCCCAGTTATCCCTTATTGAAAAGGTTTCCCCTAGCTTGGGGCCGTGGCATATGCTTCTCTGTATGCCCCAGAGCAACCGGGAGAGCTCCCTGAGTAAAAGAGGGGCTCAGTAACTTCTTCCCGAATCCACCTGATTAAACATTTCAGAATCCTCCAACATAGCTGATGGGTTGTAACTGAAGCGGGGGGGGGGGGTGTTGGCTGAGAGGGAAGGGGGAGATGGAAGGCGTTCTGATGACCCTCGTCCTCTTGCATTAGAAAGAAAGGGGCTGTCGCAGTCTGGCACAGAAACTGAGCAGTTTCTGTTCGTCATCGCCCAAAGGTCGTTTAATAGGTGGATTCCGTGTTGACATCCTGAACCAACCGCTAAAAATCTGTACGGTTTTAACTCATGCGGAAGGGAAATGGAATTCTCTAGCTCAAAAATAAGACGGAGGGGGGTCAAACGCTGCTGTGTCGCCCCTCAGAGGCTCTCCTTGGGTCCCTGGTGAAGGCGGGGACTTGGGAAAGCAGCCCGGCTCCCTCGCTCCCGCCGTGGCCCCGGGGACCTGCAGGGGGCGCCGGCGCGCCCTCACTCACGGTTTGCGGAGGATCATCCTCATGTGGGCGTCAGGGCCCATCTGCGACAGCAGCAGCATGGTGTCCTGCAGCTCCTCATCACACTCCTTCTTCTCCTCCTCAGTAGGCAAGGGGGCATCCTCGTGCTCGTCATCCAGAAATCGATAAAATAAATATTTGTCTTGGAAGTGGTGCTCCTGGTCCACTAGATGGAACATGAAGGCAGGCGTCACCCGGTGTCCCTCGGCCTCCCAGCCCCGTTTACCAGAAGCAAAGGGACGGTGTCGGCCGCGATAGCCAAGTGACAGCGAAGTGCTGAGCCTCCTCAGCGCCCTCCCTCCGCCTCGCCCAGGGCCGTGCAGCTGGGAGACGTGACCTCCCACGCCGCGGCCCAGCACCTCGCCGCCCTCTCGGACCCGCCCGGCTCCAGCTCGCCCTGCCCCTGTCTGATGCTGAGCCTGCCAACTTTTCGGAGATGAGCACTTTGACCCGCAAAAATTGCTCTGGTGACATTTTCTAGCCTGTGGGCCTTGTGCCCCTAACAGGAAAATAACCAACTGCCAAATGATGCTCTATACTGGTTTTTGAGCCCAGACTTCAAACAACCCTACTTAATAGGGATCAGGATTCATGCCTTTCTTTCTGTGTGTGCTGTTTGTAAACATGTCTGTCTGCACTGGGGGAAAAAAAGTTAGAGTAAAATTAATTGTTTGAACAAAACTGACTAGACCAAGCTTCTAGGTCATATAACCTTAGAAGGAACAGTTGAGATTTTAAAAGTTTTTTTTTTTTTCTCATTCCTTTTAAAGAAAAAGACTTTGGGGACAGTCAGTTGGCTCAGAATCTCTCATTGCTATATCTTAAGGCTTTAAAGCCCCCTTTCAGGATGGAGCACGGACACTACAGAAAGATGCAGGGAAGGAGTAGATTCTTGCTGCTCAATATGTGATCCCAGACCACAGCATGGGCATCAGGTAGAAGTGGGCTGGCAATACGGACCCTCAAGACCCATCCCAAAGCTGCTGAATCAGAATCTGCATTCGAGCCATATGGTCATCCTGTGTGTGTACAAAGTGGCCCTCCCAGATGACACCTCCATTAAAAGGCAGCTTTGGAATTCATTACTTTCTTTCACACCATCAGCCCAGCCACATGTTTCGTTGCTCTTCATTCTGCCCCTGCGACAGGATGGCTGTGCTCAGAGTATAATCACACGATCAATGAGCCGTGAATGCAAACTAATAAACTTAATTGGAACTGATGCACTCTGGCCACAATTTCATTTTCCCTTCCACATTCTCCCAAGTTAGGAAGGCACAATGGGGGAAGAGAGCAACCGATCGCCTCCACTTGCTGCATTTGTGTTCCTAAATGAGGATCCTAGCTCTGCAGGCCCCTGAAGGGATCATAGTTCTTGACCATGTGGGACTGTAGCAACAACTCACGGGGGAAATGCACTTAGCCCTTGCAGAGGGTTTTCCCGGGACCATGGCTCATCTTACCGTGGTTGAGAACATTGTCCTCCACCAGCACCTGCCACATGCCAACAGCCTGAGTTCGGGAGTGAACGCATGAAGTCTGCTGCAGCATCCAGTCCACCAGCTCGGTCCCCACACAGCACTGCCTAGGGAGAGGGAGGACACAAAGGGTGGGAAGTCATCCCCTTGCAGACGAAAGCTGGGAGATGGCTTTTGAAAGACCTTCCTGAAATGCTTGCGTTCTTCCACCATAAGAGGTCTCATGCCAACAAATCACGGCACAGTGTGGCCTCCGGTTCTCAAATTTTCACACAGAACAGTAAAACCACTCGGCTCACAGGGAAATCTTCCAGGCAATAAAAGAGCATTACCAACTGCAGCTCCAGGGGATACTGAAGGTTCCATGAGATGGGGAACATGACCTAACAAGCTAATCCCAGGAACAGAAACCTTTTCGCCCTGAGGCCGTCCCAGAAAATCTCAGTGTAAAAGGAAGGCAAAGTGGAATTCTGACTTCCTTCACCTGAGCCTTGCGAGGAAGGGGTTAATGTTTGTGAGGCACTTGGAGGTGCTCCATGAAAGGCGCTGTATAAGTGCAAAATTATATAGCACTTTATATTTTCAAGTAATACTACTGATCTTCCTCAGAGGGGTGTTGGGAGAAACAAGCAATTAGCGATGCAAATCTCTTTGAAAAAAGTCCTATGTAATGAGCATCAGCACTGTGGCAGAGCCTGTCATCTGAGGAGCTCCACACGCTTTCTGTAATAGTCACACATTCACCCCCAAGTTGCCCCTCAGTGGTAAGTTTTCTGGGATGGGCAAACTCCGGGCATTAGTTAGGAAACATATAATCACACACACACACACACACACACACACAGTGGGGTGGGAGAGAAGGGCAGGTGTTTGGGGCATGATGATTCAAAGGTGGAAATGGAATCTTGAAGCCTTAGGAGCGGATCCTATGGGACAACACAGGAAGTCACAGAGCAGCTGGGTCTGTGTCACTGGTGGCCTCCCCTCCCCAGCTAAGGATGGCACCATCTCTGGGGTGGAGTTCAGGGAGCTCCTCTCTAGTTTAACCTGGGGAAGTGTCCCGGCACTGTGCACTTTAGTAAGAGGCTTAGCCTGGGAGGGGTCATGAGATACAGCAGTGGGTCTGCTACTTAGTAGCCATGTGACTAGGGCCATATCGTTTGAACTCTCTGATTCCTGGTTTTCTCATCTGTAAAAAAACAAAACAAAACAAACAAACACAAAAAACAAAAACAAAAAACAAGGAAGAAAAGATGGCCTCTAAGGCCGCTTCCAGTTCTAATATTCTAGGCACTCTGAGATCTGTCCAAGCTCCTGGGATGCCTGGATCCAGGTCCAACCCTGGAATATTTCACCAGGAAAATGTACTGAGAAGGCCATCAGGTTTCCAGGGCTGCCCTGAAAACAGTCTACACCCCCATAAAGAACTTCAGTGAGCAAAGGGGGGCACCTAGTTACTATTCATCCTAAACATATGACCTGTCAAAACATGCCTCTTCTAATTTGAGAATTTCTTAATGGGAAAAGTCATATAAAAGAATAAAAAATTAAATCCATGTGGCTTTTAACTCAATGACTGTCTTTACTAAAAGGATCTGAGATGATCCCAGAGCACCTGGGCCCTTGTACAGGGTATGAGAATCCTGCGGTCAGAAGCAGAGCAAAGACACATGGTCTTGCCGCTTGCATCTGATGGAATCACTGGGTTTCCCCTCCATTAATGATCTCTAGCCACTTTAGAATTAACAGCAGACCTTAGCATGGTGATCACTGGGGATGATACTGCATCTGGGGAGACTTCAAAGCTCTAATAGTGCAGCAGTGACATAAGGAGGTGGAGAATAGGAAGGAGAGAGATGGAACTGGGAAGTACAAGGTGTGGGGGCAAGGAACTCAAACTGGGATACAGAAAAAAGAAATCATCCCTTCAGCTTTCAATTGAGTCCATGGGTTATTACCAACAGATCGTTAATTTGTGTCATAGGGTGTGGAATAGACATGACACCTATATTTCAGGGATTTAAAATGTTAACACTATGGAGCAAGAAAGAGTTTATGGTTTCTGACTACTGGTTTCCATTTTGTCACAAAGATGACATATTTTAATGGAATTTCCCTAATGCAAGTCAACACTTGGAAAAGCATAGTCATATCTTAAGTCAGGAAAAAAAATAATAAAGACTTAAAAAGAAAAAGGTCCTTTAGCCATATGAGATTTTGAGATTTCTTAATGAGTTAAGGTGTTCTAAGTCTCTGGGAACATGTGACACATGATTTTTTTTTTTTTAAACCTTTACTTCTCTTAAAATTATAGCAGTGTGTAGAGACCACAGACTCAAAAGAATGAACCTCTAGGGTTGGAGTTCCAAATGCAGTAATCCAAAATGGTAGCTGGTAAATATCAACATGAAAAGGGCTAGATGAATAATCTGTCTTAAGAAATGGAATGTGTTGATAAGACTGAAGTGTTTCTCAAATCCTATCTCATTTCCAAAATTCTATCCAAGAAGAGGCCAATTAATGTAATAAATATACTGTCAGTTTGGGTCTTGTAAACATGTTCATGACAAGCACAAGCTGAAGAGGGTTTGTTTGCATGGAGTACAGAGAAGAGTTTGCCATGTTTTTCTTTCTCTGTCCTTGGGAAAAAGACTGAATCTTGAGGCACATGTATTCGAAGGTTCGCTGTAGGGTGAATCAGGTCTAATTTTACAGGTTCTATCATAGTTGATAGTCACTAGGAAGATATATATCCTTCATGATAACTTTAAAATTTGTCATCTAGCTTCTCCGTGTGCCTTAGGAATTTGGTTCATGTGAATCAAATGGGTCATGGCTCATGCCAGGTCTGACGGTTTCTGAAGTCATGTCTAGGCTAAATGGGAGAGTTGAGAGATTGCTGAGAGAGGGTTATGAGGGTGATCCATGGGTGAAAGGAGAGAGTTAAGGATACATACATACATAGACATACATAGACAATTCCAGTTCCTAAATCCTTGTCAAATTGAAAAAAAAAAAAAAATCAAAAGCCCAAATCAGACATGAATCTTCAGTTAACCTCCACTCTTCAGTCATCCCAGAAGATTCAGCTAAATAAGGTCTTAACTCCAGTGACAGCTCTAACGAGTCCTTATTGTAAATGATTATAGATGTGATACAGAGTTGCCTATCTCACTATATTTATACTAGAATGAAACCCTACAGTAGAAAATAAACTCTGTAAAGAACATTGTATAACAATTTTGTTCACTCCTGTATCCTTGGGGCTTAGAACACAATAGCATCTGGTGCCCAGTAGGTACTTAATACATTTGAGGAATGAATGACTAATAGAAGGAACTGAAGATCACCGCACTTGGACATCAACCAAGGTTGGTCGGTTTAAATCCTGGCTCTGCCACTCACTAGACTTGTGACTTGGACAAGGAAAACTATTTAATCTCTCTGAGCCTCAGTTTTATCATTGAAAAATGGCCTAACACCTACCCACCAGGGTTGTGGTAAGGATGAAATAGGATAATGTATGGAAACTGGCCTGGCAGAGGGCTTCAAGAGTAAATAAATGCTCAGTAAATGATTCGCCTAAAAAAATTAGCAATCATAAGTAAAAAAAATTTTTCTTCTCTTTGTTTATCACAATTAAACTAATGCCCAAGCTAATTGCTGGGAATATGAAGGATAATTAAAGTTAAGCAGGGGTCAAAAACAAGCTTAGATGTTCCAGAACCTGGAGGATTAGAAAACAAGCTGTCCATGGATGGAAAACAAGAAAATGCAAGTTTGTTCCAATTTCCCTGGACATGAGTCTGAAGGGCCCGGGGCTTTGGGGTTATTGCACATACCTGTACGTCTTTAGGTGGTATTTTCTATCTCTTATCATGTGAGGTGCTCGAGAGAGAATGGCATTTCGTAAAATTTTTCCAGCCCTGAGGATCTTCTCTGAAGGGACCTGGATTTTAATCCAGTGAAAGGAGAGGAAGAAGAAGAAGGAGAAATTATATAAGGAAAAAAAAAAAAAAACCCCAGATGAATACTTAAATCACTTTCTGACTCTGGCTTCACCAAATACAGCTCATTCACACATTTACATTGTTCACTTGTCTGACATGTCACTGTTTTATTTAAGAACTGAAACACACTGGATATTTACTGTGTCTAGAAAATGTATCCAAGGTTTCCTGATATGATGCTCTGACATACTGACCACCTCCAGCGGTTACTTAAGAAGTAACCACTTCTTAAGTTGACGGCTCATCAACCCACCTACATCCCATTACCTTGCTAATGGTGTTAGCAGGACGAAGAGGAACGTGAGGTTCAATGAGAGGTGTCTGAAAAATAAAATGTTAAGGCAAAAGAAAATTAAACAAAAAGTTCGCTAAAGAAAATTATGGGTTGGGATAATAAGAAATATCCATTTTTATAAAACTTAAAGTAGAATTAAAAAAAAACAAGAGATAAAATCTGCCTGAATAACTTGAATGCAGAGGCATTCAAAGGGCAAAATTAGACCTTCAATTTGCCAGAATTTAAATATAAATTATTAAAAATGAAAAAAACCAAACAGATAGGAATGATTAGATGTTTGCAGGCTTAATGAGAAGGGAATCAATATCTACTCAAAGCATAACAAACATCAGAGCAGAAGAAAAAGCGAAACAAGATAAATATGTATGGAGATTAAAATGACCTATCTCAGGGGATAGGCATAAAGTATTGATTTAGAATGGAAATGAGCGATTTCATCTTCTGTCATGTAGTTAAGATTATTTTTTTTTGCAATTTGTAATTTTAGGAGAAAAGTTTAAATTTCTAAATGATCCTTCCTGGTGGTTTTATGTACTCAAGTTCCTAGAACACACTGGGATAGCTACTGCACCATCCCTTTCATTTGTAAAGTGGTGTACAGTTTTCAGGATTCTGTGGCTGTCAGAACAGCTGTAGGGTCTGCATGAAGCTCCCACCATTATCTACATTCTTCAGATGAAGCTGCTGAATTAGGATCCCAGGAAAATCCCTTGGTACACAGCTACATAGGTAAGTCCATTAGTGCTACCAAACCCCTCCCTCTAGTTCTCCGTAATATCTGGCAATGGCATTTCCAAGTGGAAGAGAAAGATATGTGTGGCCACAGATAGTGGCAGAACCATCAATATGTGGTTTATGCTACTTCTAGAAGTAGGAAATGGTAGGAAGGTAGGAAAATGACGGCACTTTTAGTTATGAGATTGTGACAGGCAGAATAATGTCCCCCCGCCCCCAAGATGTCCACACCCTTATCTTCAGGACCTGTAGATATATTAAATTACATGACAAAAGGGACTCTGTGGTTGTGATTGCTAAGGCTCAAAATAGGGAGATTATCCTGGTGTTTCCCAGTGGGTCCAGTGTGATCATATGAGCTCTTAAAAGATGGAAGAGGGAAGTGAAAGTGTTATCAGAGAGAGGCAGCAGTGTGAGTCAGACTTGGCCTGACTTTGATGGCTTTGCTGATGGAAGAGGCCAAGAGCCAAGGAAGGAAGTCAGCCTCTAGAAGATGGAAAAGGTGAACCAATATACGGTTTTTCCATTAGAACCTCCAGGAGGAATTGGCTGCCAACACCTTTATTATTAACCCAGTGAGAACCATTTCAGACTTCTAACCTACACTACTGTGGAATTATTAATTTGTGTTGTTTAAAGCCACTAAGCTTGTGGTAATTCATTATAGCAGTAAACAAACAAACAAAAAACCCCTAATATGACATTATTACACATTATACTAAAACCCTACTTCTTGCAAATTCAAGCCATTACACTGAAAATCAACTGGTAGATCTTCCCTCTAGTCCTAATTAAAAAAAAAAAAATAGAATCAATGGAGGAAATAAAAGTCAATATTAATTTAAAATATGTACCTAAATGTAAATATACATGTATAAATATACACCTTCCTTTTTATCAACAGCAAATTTCAGATGAGTTGCTGCTTTGATATTATAATAGAATTAAGGAAATGGGGACAGAACACAAAGTTTTAAGAGCATAGATGAGATGCAGATTTACTCTGAATGACTGAAATCTCACTGACTTACTTAAACATTTCCATCCCCTCCCGTGCATCAAGGAGACTTATTTTCCCTCCTCTTGAAATCACTAGAGCACAGGCGTCAAGCACAGCTATAGTGTTTCAGCAGCACACAGCTTACAACCAGCACAGGCCAAGGAATGTCAGCCTGGTTCAATTCAACAGAGACTGACTTTGCCCAGAAATCGTCCACAATCCCTCAGGGCAGGCCTTCAGCTGGGAGAGTGACGATGCCCTGTGTTTGTACTACTTCCTCAAAGAAGACGGAGTTGTGTGATCCCAAGTCACCTGAAAAAATGTTCAAAAGCACCAGACCAGCATGCACCAGGGCTCTAGAAATGTGAGCGGTTAAAACATGCTGATCATTGCCGAGTTGTGAGCTCCCAGTAGTCATGTATTCCACTTCTTTACATTACATGGGTTGGTTTCTATACCTAGGACTCTGCCTGGTTATGTAGGTAAGTTGTAGAAGCTTCTGGTTATTCTTGAAGATAACAGAAACCCATTTCTCCTTCTTGTCTTAGAAGAGGTATAGAGTAGAGGAATGTGGGATGAGCTTCTGAGGTGACCTTTTCTTTCCTAGGAAAGTTAACTTTCCTTTGCAGTAGTATTTGAGAGGTTGGCTGGGAGAGAGGTCCAGAAGATGCCCAGGCTTGAGGATTACTGATGAATATTTATTCTTTGTAGGTGCAAGAAAACATTATTTGAAGATTGAATCTTTTCATTTGTGTCTGCAGAAGTGGCTATATTTGAACAAAATGCTAAAAGTGGACCCTTGGTTAGTTAATTTCTATAGCTCCCTTTCTGATTCTTTGGAACCCTCAGAAGAAAGTATTACGAAAGCAAGGGAGACATCAGGCTTCAACCAGAATTGTTCCTTTGATCTGCAACTTCTAAAGAGGTAAAAATGTACGCAAGGTTGCCATTCAGCCTGATAATCCCAGTACCGGTTCCAGGACCCAGAGGCTGTTTAATCTGTTGAAAGGCAGCGTTCTCAGAACCTTTTCTGGCTCAAAGATTGTAGGTTTAGGAGTAACACAATGAATGGATGCTTTGAGAAGGGGACAGTCCTTTTATTTAAATAAAACCTCCAAGGAACCCATGCAGGGTAAAAGCAGGGTAAGTTTTATTTTGGGGGAATAAAAATCTGTCTTTGAAAGTGGACACTATATCTACTGAGGTGAGAATCCATGTTCTATGCCTCGCCGCCAGAGGTGGTGAGACAGAGGGCATCTGTGACAGGCAGTCCAGGTCCCTGAGAAAAAAAAATCACTGGCCAGTGCCTTTCAGGGACCCCCCCATTATGAGCGTGGCTTTATTGCTTTTGGATCTGCTTACTTCCTTTCTGGTTTCCCTTGGCTTTCAAGTAAAGTTCCTTTTAAGAATTTCACCTTAGCTGTGCTTTAGAGAAATGAGGAAAGGAATTTCATTTTACAACTGATTAGGTTAAACAGGAGAGGGAAAGAAGCAGCATGGTAATATTAGTGAGAATCAAAACAAGAAAAGCAGCCTTTCTAAAGGCAAGACCAAGCATTTCCTATGCCAGGCTTTCTACACGTGTTGTCCACATGTGCACCTCTGTCTATGCTATCTCATTTTCCTCAAGAACGCTAAGGCCAGAGACACATAGGGACTGGGCTCACTCAGCTAAGACCTGGAAGATCCGGGAGTGGGATGCAGGTCTACCCCACTCCCGTGTCTATGCCGCAGGTACAATGACCCGATCCCACCCTCATTTTTTTTTTCGAGAGACATCTTTGCTCACCCTTTGAAGAGTTAATGTTCTGCTTGATTCAAGTCTATTGAGAAAAGTGCATCTAAGCCCTTCTAAGAGATCAGATATCAGATTTGACCTTATGAGTTTTTAGCAATAAGTATTCACAGTGACCCGCTGAGATGACACATTAGCATTAATCCATCATGCTTGGTCTGAATTAACTTTCTAAAAAACGTGTTTGTGACAATAAAACATGTGGCATCGAGGAGCTGTCCTTCCCGGGCTGAGACAAATATACCAGGGTATATTTGGTAGGGATAAACATACCCAGGGATATGGGTAGCAGTCACAGAGTAAGCAGGATAATGAAACCACTCAGGATCTCCCACAGAGGGAATTCAATGCTGGAAACGGGCTGTATGGATGGTGGAGGAGCTGCAAGGGTAAACAGGCAACCGCGAAGCCAAAACCAGATGTCAGCAAAGCAGGAAGCCCTCTGGTGGGGGGACAGAGGGACCAGAGCCTGAGTCGGGCATCCTGGTGAAGCTGGAACCCCGAGGATCCCCACGTCCTAGTGGGAAAGCCATTGCCTCCCAGTTCCAAGAGGGAGGGGAGAACCCTCCTGCCTTCAATCTCCCTCCAGCCAGAAGCCAGAGAAAGAAGGAAAGGAATTTTATTTCTAAATGATTAGGTGACACAGAAGAGGGAAAGAAGTAGCTCAGTGGTATTAGGGTAGTGAGATGATCAAAGCAAGAAAGCTAGCCCTCAAAAGCAAAACCATGGCAGAGCAGCCTGGGATACACTCTCTGCCGAAGTTGCCCTCCTCGTGATGTACAGCTGAGTGCGGGAAGGGCAAGAGCTGCTTCAAGGACCCGAGGATCCAGGACGTGCACAGCAGGGCTCCGGCAGTGGCCAAAGAGCAGGGACAGGGAATCACCCTTCCTCGATTCCACATCCTCCCAGGCGCTCTTCCTGTCCGCCCACAGGCAAGGAAGGTGGACAATGAGCTAGCAGGCTGAGCCTTCATTAATGCCTCTTTGGTCTGTTTGCTGGGGCTGCCCAGAGTTTTGTCCTATAGCCAGAAAACACACATCACAAATAAGCCCTAAAATGAACGGACCTCTCTCCGATTAAATTGCATACATTTCAACACATCAATCATGCGTTGAGGAGAAAAATTCCTCTTCCCCACCTGGGCATGAAAGAATCCAAATTGGTCTGTGAAAATATGATCCTAAAAAGCTAGACAGAGAGAACAGAGAAAAGCAGAGGTATTCAGCTTCCTCTATGCTTTTCTTGGCTTTCTCTACCGAAGACTTCCCTCAGGATTGACTGTAATTGGTTTTTGTTTGTTTCTGGAGAGGGGATGTATTCTACTGCTTTTTATTATATTTATATTACTACTGAAAAGGAGAAACAGTAAGGGAAAATATTCCTTTTGGCACCAGAGCCAATTCAGAAATACTAATCAGGTGACGAAAAATAGGAATTTAGCCTCCATTACAAAATGCACAATAACTCCCCAGTAGATTACAATGAGGTATAAGGCATGGTAATAGGTCTTGTGAAAAACCATATTCAGGCCCTTTTGAAAGGGGGTAATTCATTTTACTCAAGTGTTTGCTCACAGAAGCCTTTTGCAAGGCACAATATTTTAAGCCAAGAGATAAGAGTAACAAGCTAGATTGGGACCAAAGCTCATGGCAAGCTCTGGCAACCCAGCACATAAAAAGTCACAGAAGTCTACGTCCAATTTCATGCAAGTATTTACTGAAGGTGTGTTGTGTGCGGAGCGACAGGCAAGGCTGAAGTAGAGGCTGATGAAGTACTGGGTCTGAATGAGCTGTTGATCTTGACGGGAAGCAAGACTTCTATGGGTTAAACAATGAGGGAGGCAATATGAGTCAAGGAATAGAAGCAACAACAGTCTGGATTTCAAAGTCCCCTTTCCAATTTCAAGTGAGGAAAGCTCCAGGAGCTGGGGAAAATGATATTCAATTTTTTAGTGAAAACGATATACTCTTAGGAGTTACATTCCTTGGAATTTTGGAATAATACAACTAAGTCCCCTTAAATAGGTACATCTTATTCTTATAATAATTATCATCTGTGTCAGCACTCTTTGACCAGACAAAATTAAAGAAAGAACTAAGTCAGACTTATAAACAGATTTCACCACTCTGAAATAACTACGTAAGTTTTTCCAGTTGTTGAATAATGGAAAAATCATCTATAAGAGCTCTTTGGCTTCTATCTGTAGGCCATTTTTTTTTTTAAGTCTTTCTTAAAGTTTTTAGTTCAAAATTGTGTTATAGATTTCCAGTTTCAGCTTCTACATGTGCAAAGACAGAAAGCTGCTACTCCTGTCCCTACAACAAGAAAAAGCTAAACGAGGTGAAAATGGCTTTTGTTGGGCCCGTCAGAGAATAGAGATCTCAGGGCAAACTGCTGCCCCCAAATCTGGAGAGAGAAGGGAATCCAGGGTCAAACTTGAGATTTGCCCATCGGGAGCAGAAGCCACAGACTGGTAGGAATCCTCAAATGATGTTCAGTTAGAAGAGAAAGCTTTAGACTGATGTAGCTCTAATGCCAAGACAGCTTGCTTACTTAAGCAAACCAAAATCCAAGCCTATAAATGCCTCCAGGTTATGAGATTGAAACCTAGGCATAAGCAATCCAACAGGCAACTAGGTTTGGAGCCATAGTGAGCCAATAATTTCCTTACTTTGCTTCTACCTTTTCTTATCAAAGTATCTCCCTGAGATCCTGTCAGCAGAGTGCTCCTAATCATTCAGTTTGGTGCTGCCAGATTCAAATCAATTTTTGCTCAAAAACAAAAACAAAAACAAAAAACCTTTTAGTATGCCTCAGTTTATGTCTTAAAAGAGGTAATTTTGGTGAATTGCTGAAGTGACTTGAGAGTGAGAGACTCTGGGAGGGGGGCACGACTTAGGTGGGCCCCCACACTTTTGTGAGTTTTACCTCCTGGAACTCCACCAGGTTCTCTGGGTGAAGAGCCAAAAAAGACCTTCTAGGGACTCTGGCGGGAGAAGGGAAGAGCACTGTGAAATACAGCGGAGCATTCTCCATAACAAAGGCCTAGTCTCCAGGGAGAAGATTTCACCAGAGTCTTATCTCACTTGGGGGAAGGGCATTTCTCCGACTCGAGCCCCCTCTAGTCTTCCTCTCTCTCCTAAAGAGGAAAAAATAGTTGTGAAAGAGCTGTGAAGGTCACTGGGCAAGACACATACCTACTCAATGACTGTGACTTAATGATGACTTACAGGACACTCTCCTTTCCCCCACAGGCTCCTAACATACCAGTATAAAAACAGTGGATCACAGCCAAAGGAGTTACAACATGCAGGCTCTATCTAAGGAGGGGTTTCTTAGGGAAGCCCAAATACAACAGGGACAAAAACTAGAGGAATTTGAAAACTTTGGTATCTATAGTTACAACAAACATTAAACAATGCCCAGCTTCTAGCTAGATTAACATAAAATCTCATATTGAAGACCTATTTATCTCAGTACCTATTACTCAGTATATCATATCTGGCTTTCAACCAAAAATTACAAGGCATTCTAAAGGCAAGGAAAAACAGAGTCTAAAGAGACATGGTAAGCATCAGAGCTGGACTCAAATATGACACAGGCTTTAGAATTGTCAAACAGGAATTTTAAATTTACTATGACTAATATATTAACAATGGAATTGTATTCCATTAATAATGCTAATAAAAAAGTAGACAATAGGGGACCTGGGTGGCTCAGTGGGTTAAAGCCTCTGCCTTCGGCTCAGGTCATGATCCCAGGGTCCTGGGATTGAGCCCCGCATCGGGCTCTCTGCTCAGCGGGGAGCCTGCTTCCCCATCTCTCTCTCTCTGCCTGCCTCTCTGCCTACTTGTGATCTGACAAATAAATAAGTAAATAAATAAAAATCTTAAAAAAAAAAAAAAAAGTAGACGATATGCAATAATGGGTTGGGTAATGTAAACAGAGAGAAAGAAACTCCAAGAAAGAAAGGTCTTCTTCCTTCTTCCTCCATTGACCAGCACAGAGAAGCAGAGCAGAATGGGGCAGATGTGGGAGAAGGCCAATCACACCGCTCTACCCACCAGTCACATTTCTTCAGAGACTAGATGTTGACAAAAGCTAGAAGTTTTAAAAATGAATCTAGTAAGTTGTTTTGTAGATATTCACAAAGTGATATTAAAGTTCTTGGGGGAAGGCAAAAGATCTAGCTAACATGGTATTAAAGAAGAGGAACAAAAGTTAGAGGACTGGGGCGCCTGGGTGGCTCAGTGGGTTGAGCTGCTGCCTTCGGCTCGGGTCATGATCTCAGGGTCCTGGGATCGAGTCCCGCATCGGGCTCTCTGCTCAGCAGGGAGCCTGCTTCCTCCTCTCTCTCTGCCTGCCTCTCTGCCTACTAGTGACCTCTCTCTGTCAAATAAATAAAATCTTAAAAAAAAAAAAAAAAGTTAGAGGACTGACACTGTCTGACTTTGTAAGACTTACTATAATGCTACAGCAATCAAGATAGTATGGTGTTAGCAAAACAACACACAGATAGCTCAGTGAAACAGAATAGTTAGCTCAGAGATGGATCCACACAAATATAGTCAACTGATCTTTGACAAAGGAGCGAAGGCAATACAATGGACAGTCTTTTCAACAAAAGGTGCTGGAACAACTGGACATCCACATGCAACAAAAAGAATGTGTGTACACCCTGCACAGAAAGTAACTCAAAATGGATCACAGATCGAATGTAAAATGCAAAACACAGGAGAAAACCTAGGCGACCTTGGGTATGATGATGATTTCTTGGATACACCAAAGGCAGAATAATGAGAAAAATAATTGATAAACTGGGTTCATTAAAATTAAAATCTTTTGCCTTGTGAAAGACAATGTTGAGAATGAGAAGACAAGCCACAGACTGGGAGAAAATATTTGCAAAAGACATAGCTGATAAAGGACTATAACCCAAGATATACAAAGAACTCTTAAAACTGAACAGTAAGAAAACAACCTGATTTAAAAATGTACTGAAGACTTCAACACAAACCTCACCAGAGAAGATATACAGATAGCAAATAGGCATAAGAAAAGGTGTTCCTCATCATATGTCATCAGGGAAATGGAAATGAAAACAACAATGAGCTATCACTACATACCTATTAGAATGGACAATGTCCAGAACACTGACAACACCAAATGCCATCAAGGATGTGGAGCTGCGGGAACTCTCATTCTCTGCTGGTAGGAGTGTGGAATGGTGTGGCCACTTTGAAAGACTTTGAAAGCCACTTCGAAAATTTGACATCTTCTTACAAAACTAAATGTACTCTCATCATGTGATCTAGCAGTCATGCTCCTTGACAATTACCCAAAGAAATTGAAAGCTAATGTCCACACACAAAAAAAGTAAAATAAGTCATCTGAAAAGACCTATGATATGTTATTCCAACTATTATGGCAATCTGGAAAAGGCAAAACCATGTAGATTCTGTTAAAAATATCAGGAGTGCCTCATTTTTCCAGTGGATAGAGCATGCAATTCTTGATCTTGGGGTTGTGTGTTCAAGCCCCACATTGGGCATAGAGATTAATTTAAAAAATAAATTAATTTAAAAAGATCGGTGGTTGTCAGGGATTGCAGGGGAGGGATGATAGCCAAGCACAAGATTTTTGAGCAATGAAAATACTTTGTGTGATACCATAATGATAGATGTATGTCATATATATCTGTGTATCTCTATATATCTATGGGTTTCAACCCATTAGAATGTACAAAACCAGGGTGCCTGGGTGACTCAGTGGGTGAAAGCCTCTGCCTTTGGCTCAGGTCACTGTCTCAGGGTTCTGGAATGGAGCCCAGCATCGGGCTCTCTGCTCAGCGGGAAGCCCGTTTCCTCCTCTCTCTCTGCCTGCCTCTCTGTCTCCTTGTGATCTCTGTCTGTCAAATAAATAAATAAAAATCCTTAAAAAAAAAAAAAAAAAGAATGTACAAAACCAAGAGTGAACCATAGTCTGTGCTGTGGACTTTGGGCGATTATGATGTACCAATGCAGGTTCATCAGTTACAACAAATGTACCACTCTGGTGGGGAATGTTGATAATGGGGGAGATTATGCATGTGTAGAAGCAGAGGGCATATGGAAAATCTCTGCCTTTTCCTCAGTTTTTCTGTGAACCTTAAACTGCTCTAAAAAATAAGGTCTTAATGTAAAAAAATGGACATGACTAATCCATAATAACTGAAAAAATATTTTTAGGGACCAAAGAAATGAGAATTGAGGTATTTTTATGGTTGCCAAATACCAGTGAGAAAGAGTGTGCCACTCAACAGTTAAGAGTGGTCATTGGAGAGAGGGGATTATTTCATGTGTATGTCTTACTGAGTTGAGACTCCTCAATCCAACCAAATTAATATGCATATTCATGTTTTAAAATAGTGGCTTTTAAATTATGGGAAGTGAAGTCCACAGTTTAGCCTCAGGTTGTAGTCTGTTTGGTCAGGTTTATAGATCAGAAGAGACTTCGAGTGTCTGAAGGCTGCTTGGTGAGTCCGGGAAACTGGAACAAAGAAGCACCTACAGGAAAAGGTTGCCCAGATGCTTGTTGTGTTAACTAGTCTGGGAGTGCTGTTCTCTAGCAGGTGGTAGCAAATGGTTCAAGTTTCTCTCCAGCATATCTCAATGCAATGCAGCAAGATGACATGTTTTTAGAATGATTCTGTCAAGCCCTCATCTACAATAAAAATTGTTTCTAATTTCTTCTAGTGGTGGGAGAGAACCTTAATTAGCTACTAATCTTTCTTTCCACATATAGGATCTTCTCAGTGTTTGCTTTCTAGGAGGTGTGTCTACATGTCTATTAGATACTCCTAAGCCAGGTATTTGGAGGCAAAAAATGAAATGCCAACTTTTTGTAGAGGCACCCATTTTTATCAGCTGGAATCGTTCTCTTTGAGATCATACAGAAAGTGGTTCATTTTTCTCCTTATGAATTAACCTGATTAGGCCCAGATTTTCTCAGAGTGATAATACTATTACTAGTGATAATAACATAGTGATAATAATATTACTAGTAAATCTTCATTTCAGTAATAGGAACAAAGAAATGCAAAATAAGCCAACCATAATATTTCACTGAGGTCACTGTCCATTGTGGCCTGTTTACCCCCCACAACTGTGATTTTCATGAAAATATAAACTTATGGGGTATTATACTTCCTTTTCCTCTTCTCTCTGCAAATTTAAGCCTTGTTCATCATTTGCCCTCTCTTCTATTTTAAGAAACTCTGTCAATAATGTCAGAATTAAGCACTGCCTGCTCCCTATTTTGGGAATAAAATGTTGAGCAATTTTAGGAAACGAAGTGAATGTAAGATTTAGAGACATGGTTCAATTCTCAAAACTTTTATGAGATTAGTGCTTGTTAATAAAAGATCTAGAACACTCTAGTCTTTCCTTTTATAACATCAAATTTAAATCTGAGCATGGTATATACTGGAAGTTGACATGTATTTAATAGCTTAAAATAGAATGAATACAGGGGCATCTGGGTGGCTCAGTCGATTAAGCATCTGACTCTTGATTTCAGCTCAGATCATGATCTCAGGGTTCTGAGATCAAGCTCCGCGTCAGACTCCATGCTGGGCATGGAGACTGCCTAAGATTCTCTTGCTCTCTCTCCCTCTGCCCCTCCCCAGCCCTAAAAAAAATAGAATGATACTGAAACGCTCTGATCAAAACTGTACTTTCCCTGAAGACAGGAGGTCAGAATCTTGCTGGGTATAGTCCAAAAGCAGGAGAAAATTTGCATAACACATTCCAGAAAAATCTCTTGTGCTGAAGATGCTCAATTAATTGACACATACAACCCAATAAATATATATTCTGTCCCCTACTCCTCTTCCATGCAAATAGTATACACATTGATCTGACCTTGCTTTTTTTTTCACTTAATGTGTCTTAAAATCTTTTCATATCAGAGCACAAAAAAGCTACGTCACCCTTTTTTTGGTGTTCCTCCATGCCCTTTTAGGTAAGCTATTGCATACATAGTATAGATAATGTATTTAACAATCATTTATTGATAGACACATAGCATTGTTAATCTGAATCTACTGTGTGCATAATGAAGGATAAAGCACATAAGAAATTATGAGATATCTAAATTTATCATCCCTGTGTCCTTGAAAACCCAGAATTCTCACTGGGGAAGAAAAGAGATATATGAGGCTTCAAAACAATGGCCAAACCAATAACAATGAACACCTTGAGTTTGGAAATCAAGTCTTCCTGGGAGAAAGGGCTGGTTCCAGGGGCAGGACATGGGTAAGATGAGGCCAGCACATCTTGCATGCTCTGCCTGTCCTATAGTATACACCATCCCACCCCATATCTGGCACTCTCTGTCCCTCTTCCTACAGCACTACCACACTCACATTTTATATACTTGTTTCATATGTGCCTTCTCCACTGAAATGTTAGCTCCATAAGGACAAGAACTTGGTTTTGCTCACTGTTCTATTCCCCACCTCTCGGCAGTTACTTAAGTACTCAATGAATGGAAGAATTCCTTCACTGATTCATTCTTTCCAGTAGATTTTATTTGTAGGTGAGTGAAAAGAAAATTCTGTGAGAGATGGGAAGGGGTAATTTATCTTCAGGTTGGGGGTTTGTGAGGAGTTGGTAAAAGGTAACTTATGTGTTCAAGTATACGAAGGAGTGTTGAGAAGAAAATGACTGGCTGTTTCCTTTGCCACTGCGGTATGAAGAAGTGGGTTCAAGGACTTGAAATTGCGTAGAAACTTCCTGATGGAGAGGACTATTAAGTTATGCCTCTCTCCCCCTGCCTTTACTTTTTTCAATGGGCTGGGTTTTGTGCTTCTCAAATTTTAATATCTGTATGAATCACATGGGGGGGTCTCATTAAAATGCAGAGTTTAATTCCATTGGTCTGGGGTGTGATCTGAAATTTTCCATTTCTGCCAAATGATGTTGATGCTACTGGGCTGCAAACCACACTTACAGCATCTGGGAATTAGATGACTACCAGTAGCACCCTTTGAATCCACAATGTCATAATCCCTTATAAAATGCTATGAGTGCTTCCTCAAGATTGGGTCAAGTTGATGCAATCATAAGGCCATCACCCTAACAACACTTATATTACCCAAATAAATTAGTATGTTTTCTAGTTAAAGGGAATAATTTCCAAACCACTTTTATTTATTTTGTCTTTATATACTCAAGGACCTTCCAAGAAAATTAAATGCTTACAATTTATTAAAGAAAATATATCTGGTCTTCAGGGGTATTTGAATAATATACTTAACATTCACAAATAATACACTTTAAAGTTTCTAAATGACAAATAACTCATCTCAACCAAATTCGTTACATAAACACTTAATAAGGTTTCCAAGTATGGATATAACCTTATATTATCCGCCTCAGGGAATAAGGTGAAAAGTAATCGCATTCAATATTTATGAAATTAGTATTTGAAAATGAAGGAGTGTTTACAATATGAATCTAAATATCAATGGCATAAAGTAGGTTCAGAATTTGCTGTGTAGCTTAGTCTCTGTCCTTATGCTAGATGGTTGAGGCAGAAAAGGAATTTATTAAGGGATAGTAAAAAATTCAGAGAATCTCTGGAAGACCTGAGAGACAAGCTGAGAGGTGACCCCACCAGGAACCAGCCCCAAACCACAGTGCACATTCCCTCAGCCCACCCTCATGGCCTCTGCCCTGGGGCATCGCTGAGACTTACCTAGCGTACACAGTGGATCCCAGAAACTCTGCCACTCACCCTAAGACCCAGACTTTCCCCTGCTACCTTCAACAAAAGAAAAGGATTCTGCAAAGACCGGCAGAGTTTGGGTCACACGCTTGAGCTTCAATTTGTGGTGCAAAATTTCTAAAACCTGAACTTTAATAAATTCCAAAGTTTGCATCCTCTTCTCATTAAAAAAAAAAAGAACCAAACCCAAAGCTAAAAACAGAAACAAAACAAAAGAAAACAAAAAATAGGAAAAATGGCTACTAACTTGGGTTGTTAAAACCTGAATGTAGAGAAGAGATTTATACATATAAACATGTATATTATATAATATATACACAAAATTACATCTATCTTACATATCCTGAAAAAAAAGGGCAAAATTCCCATCTCTTAAAAATCTGGAACTATTTTCAAACAATAATTCTTACAAACTCATTTAGTATAAATAAATCTTAAAATAATGTAACATAATAACACAATTATAATAACATATAATGTAATAAATTACCACATTATATATTTCCATTTTGAATAAAAACATGTAAATATCAATTTATTCCATAGTTATTTGAGAATGTCCTCCGTACTGTGCTAAAATGATGCATTAGAATCCAAAGGGAATTAGTCTTGTAAAATTATGCTAAGTTTGGTTATAAAGCTAGGTTTGGATTATAAAATGTTTTAAAAAATGAGACTGGCCCAATTAGAGACACCCTCTGATACAATCTAAGAAGCTACAGAAACTACTTGAAAAAAGAAAAATGAGCCCACGACAGGTGATTTTTCTCATTCTTTGTGCTTTGAAGATGTATAATCAATGTGTTAGATGAAGCAAATTCAATGACCATCTGGGGGATTCAGCCTCAGGTCAAAGTGTTCCTGAATGTCTTGACTTTGAGGGACTCTATGGAGTACCTTTCCTGCAGACCTCAGCTGTGTCCTGAGTTGACCTTTGCGCTGCTCTGCGCGTCCTGAATCCCCATTACTGCAAACATCCAACTGCTAGTGCCAAGTGATGAGCATATCTGTTTCTCCAAGTACAACATGAGCTCCTTAACATAAAAAATTGTGTCCTTGTTATCTCGGAGTCCCTGTGGTGCTTTGTTCATAGAGATTATTCATTAAATATTTATTTGATTACTACGTGGAGAAACCTCTGTGGTGCTTTCACCTGGTAGTGTTATGAAAAGAATGGAAGGAATTTTTCTTCTTTTCATTTTTCAAATTCCAGGTTTGCTCTCCAGGGTTAGACACAGAAAGACTAATAACATTATTGGCTGTTGGCGATCAACTTAGGGACCGTTTTCCTTTTGCTTCTTCCTTCCTGGGAATAACATTTGTCTTCAGTTCAAAATCTAAAGTAAGGTGTTTGAGGCTGGAAGGGAAAAGCATTCAAGTTGACCTTTGTATTTCCTTTATATCAAGGAAGGTCTACAAAGCAGTTTGTCCTAGAAATATGAATATAGCCATTGGTTTCTGTAGTAAAACTAATAAATATTAATGTGGAACAAATTAATCAATTAAGGCAAAAATTTCCAACAGGAAAACACAAATACATTTCCCTGGCTTTTAAATGCATGCTTTGCAAAATGCCCCAAGCCATTATTTTAATAGCATAGTAACTAACTCCCAGTTGGGAAAGGTAAAATAATTACCATGAAAAAAAAAAAGAGTTCTTTGTCCTACACTTAGAATTGAAAATCATGCACTAAATTGACTTTTAAACAGCCTTCTGCATGTAGGTGTATTTGTCAGTATCGATTAGAAATTTTAAAAGATTTCTTTTTCTGTCTCAAGCAATCCAGTAGGCTAACGCTGTAATAAACACTATTTTAGTACCCATACAGGCCAGGAACATACAATGATTTTGATAACCTTTAAGGGCTCAGGAACCTGACAGCAGCAGTACCTCTGATTTACATTACTCGAAATTCCCGGAATAGCAAAAACCTATTAATGTTTTCAAGAAACCTTTTGAGCCTTTACAAAACTCATCAAAACAAAAACCATCCAAGTCCTAAAAAGCCTATCCTGTAAAATATGAAAACGAGCCAGGGAAGCACACATACTACTTTAAGATACCAGTTCATTTCACAGCTGGCTTATAAACCAGGTTCTCCTCAACACAGTCTTCTTCCTTTTTCTCTTTTAATCATCAAGTTGCACAAGTACAGATGACAACGTCAATGAGATCCACAAACTGTGTATCTTAAAAGGCCAAAGAAATGAGCAGTGTAAGATATGAAACTTTTAACATTTCATTACACTCATGTTTTTCTTCCTTTCCCTTTCTGTATTTTTCTAATTTTCTGGAGAGTACGTAAGAACAAGAAACCCAAATTTTAAAGCCTTACTATGACTGGAGAAGTAATAAGCTTATGGAGACTTAATCACACTTTAGAAACCTGCCATTTCTACCTCAGGGTCGGCAGCTTTTTATTCAAAGTAATTTGAAAGGCTTTTAGAAATACTTGAAACATCTGCAACCACAATGAGTAGGAATCAAATGTTATTGTGTTCTTTTATTGACTAGAAACTTAAACTGGGGACATAATTTTGGGGGGAAGGGGAATAAGATGAAGATTCCAGCTCCCCTCTGGACGTCTTGTCACACTATCTCTTGTAAGATGAAATGCTGGGTTGCACAAAGCAAAGCTACTCTAGCCCCTTGTTAAAGCTTTCAGCCAGACTGAGGTTAATCAGTATAAGATCTGGTGATTAACAGGCTGTTTTTAGAGAAAACACCAAGTAGCTCGTTCCCGTCTGCTGCTGGTACAGGAAGCTCCAGATTCAGGAAGGGTTGTTTGCAACTATGAAATAGAACAGCCTAAGTGTGGGAACGTGGTCACGACTTGCTGTAGGGGGAACGCAGGCCTGTTCTGGGCACCCACCCAAGACACTAAGAGAGGACTCCACGGCCTACCCGGTTTCTTGTCTCAATGTCTACCTGGCATTAGAAACACTACAAATCTCTGCTCGGTGCAGCTTAAAATTAAAGAAATGGTAGGCTGCATTTTAAAGATTTATTTATCTTAGAGACAGAGTGTGGGGCAGGGAAGGGCAGAGGGGGAGAGAGAGTCTCAAGCAGTCCTCCTGCTCACAGGGAGACTACAGGGCCTCCATCTCAGACCCTGAGATTGTGACCTGAGCCAAAATCAAGAATCAGACGCTTAACCAACTGAGCCCACCCCGGCGCCCAGTAGACTGCATTTTACAGTAAATCTCTTCTGAGTAAAGCCTGAAAGTTTCATTCTTTTTTTTTTTTAATTTAAAGATTTTATTTATTTATTTGACACACACACAGAGAGAGAGTAATCACAAATAGACAGAGATGCAGGCAGAGAGAAGGGGAAGCAGGCTCCCTGGCAGAGAGCCCAATGCGGGACTCGATCCCAGCACCCTGGGATCATGACCTGAGCTGAAGGCAGAGGCTTAACCCACTGAGCCACCCAGGCACCCATGAAAGTTTCATTCTTTTTACACAGCGGGGTACCCTCCAGAATGCAGAGAAGGGTGTAGTAGCAGGAAAGGAAAGGAAGGAAGGAAGGAAGGGTGGGTACAGCCTCAGCTGTTCACATGTTTTTGCAAGAAGTGAGGGAAACACTCTGCATGTGATTTAATCCTGTACTAAATTATCTTATTTCAAAACTGCAAGTCAAATGTCCTGGGTGATTCATTATGCCTGAACACACCATAAACAACTGATCTGTTAGTAGTTGGTAGTATCATTGCTTTTTCTTACTTAGACAGCCATTTTGAGAATTACTTCTCTCTAATTATCATTAGCAGTTTAAGCCTTGGTGATCTTACAGTATTTTTTAAAAAGGAGCCCATAGGAAATCTTCGTGAAGGTATAGAGCAGAGAAAACACTGAGACTCTACAGTTTGTATGCAAAATGTTCTCAGGATATAAAAGTAATCACAAACTGGGGTGAAGGACAAGATAATGAAAGTGGGTTTCTTTTCTGACTTGGGGTTGTGGGGTAAGGGAAGCTGTTCCATTCTTTTCTCTTCTTATCTGCTTAGGGTCCTCCAGAATAGGAGCCTAGTAAAGAAGAGAAAGAAGGAAGGTTTGTAGCTTCATCCTACAAGAGACTACTCCAATCTCAGGGGAGGATAAGAATAAGTATTTATTGAATGCTATGTGCTCAGTTCTTCACGTGAATTACCTTTCTGCAAGGGAGGTCATATGGTAATAGTAAGTTTGTTTGTTTGTTTTTTAAGTTGTTACCCATCTCCCTACCCACTTCCCCTCTAGTAACCATCAGTTTGTTCTCTATAGTTAAGAATCTGTTTCTTGGTTTTCTTTTCTCTCTTTCTCTCTCTTTTTTCCCCCTTTGCTTGCTGTTTTGTTTCTTAAATTCCACATATGAGTGAAATCACGTGGTATTGTGTTTCTCCGACTGCCTTATGAAATCTTGCCAATTGCACCAACAGGGATGGAGCTGGAGAGTATTAGCCTATGTAAAAATAAATCAGTCCCATGAATTATCTTACGGAATACTCACAATGTCCCTCTGAAGAAGGTACTCTTAACATTCCCATTTCACAGATAATGAAACTGAGGCTAAGGGTCATATGACCAGCAGGTGGGCAGCTCTGGTAAATAAACCTTCTGGTTAGCCACCACCCTTACTGCCTTGTGGGGGAAATGCCTTTGCCCATCTGCCCCATAAAGTATGCTGATTTTTAAAAAGAGCCAATCTTGATCATGTAGATTTTCTATTTAAAACATGTAATGGCTCCCTATTCTTCTTGGAACAAATCCAGACTTTCTAATGCTGTTTAAAAACTTCTTCATACTTTTGCCTCTGGCCTATCTCTCCAGCTTCATTTCCACCATTCTCCCCCTTGCTCCTGTTGCTGAGCATGTTTTCCAATCCCTCAAATACACCAAAACTCTTCCATTTTGGGGGTTTTGCCCAATCCACTTCCTCTGCCTTTAGCATGCATTCTCTTCCTTTTTCCTGACTTCCTCATACTTTCATCTCAGCAAGATGTGCCAGACCCACTATTAGGTGCTGGTATAGCTGTGAGCTGGTCCTAGAAGTGACCACTGAGCCCTTGAAATGTGACTAGTCTGACTTTGGATGTGAGTGTGAAACACTTGCTGAAATGAACTATCAAACCATCCAAAAATATGGAATCTTAAATATATGCTGCGAAGTGAAAGAGGCCAGTCTGAAAAGACTACCTACTATATCATGCCATTTATTTGGCTTTCTGAAAAAGGTAAAATTATAGAGAGAATAAACAAATTAGTGATAGCCATGGCTTCGGATATGGAGTGATGGACAGGGAAAGCATAGGCGACTATTCTATAGGATACATAATACTATGCATTTGTCAAAACCCACAGAACTTTACAGCACATGGAGTAAAACAATATATGCAGGGTAAAAAAAAAAATCATTAGGAAGTTAGGAATCCCAGGATGGGAGGCAGACTGTGACAAAAAGAATTTGATGATCATAAAAATGCATGACATAATCTCACTGAAGGGAGTGGGGTGAGGGAGGTGGGGAAGGTGTTGACTTAAATCATTTCAAAATGACTGGATTATGTAAAACTAAATGCAAAACACCCTGTATATGAGCACTCTATTCTAGTTGATAAAGTATGTTTTTCATGGGTTACAGGTAATCAGTCTAAAACCACTATACATATATGTTGGAATTAGACAAATAGATGGCAGAGAGTTTGGGTCAAATTTCTCACTGTTGGAGTGGGAAGTACAGATAAGCAAGGACTGATCCATGTGCTAATGGATTAGAATTAGAGAAATAAGTGTGAACTCATGAGTAGCTAGATATAGGTACACATACAAATACTTACAAATTTGTGTATATGCACAGGTTAGTAAACCCTGTCTATTTCCTTGGCGTCTCAGTTGAAGGGATGTAGAAACAATGGCATTTCAATAGCAACAAGCACACCTACCACCCAGATCTTGGTTTCTAATACCATTCTTCAATAAAAGGAACCAAAAATCTTTGGCACAATGGCAGTTGCCAAGATGGGGCAAGGAATATACAAGCATCTAGTTGTGTCAGGAAGTAAGGAAGTGTCTAAAATCACAAAACGAAACAAAACACAATCATGGGAGTATGTTAAGGAAACACAGGAGCCAATCAAAAGATCTCCTAATTGCCAAAACTGAAAAAATCTGAGAAACAAAATAAGTATAGAAATATAGTAGTAATGGATTATAACCCAAAATATAAAATAGATACTCATGAGGCTACACTGATACAAATAAATAATGGACTGACTTACTTAATTAAGTAATGTGAGAGGAGAAACAAATCTTCCATGCAGAACAATTCCAAATAATTGATGTAGGTATTCACTATCAAGGAGGTAGTGTATAGTTTCTTATACTACAGTGTGGGCTGTTCACGGTGATTTCCTTCAAAAGAGTTCAGTATGGAAATGGGTTTGGGGGAGAGTGACTTTACACTGGAGAAAATGGGAAAATACCACTTTAACCAGGTACTCAAAGTCAATGGTAAATAAAATTGATAGCATGTATTCTTAATATGATATGATGAAAATGGACTATATCTCTGTGGTCTTTCCCCAAAAATCCATAATCCGAGTCTAATCTGAAAAAAATATCAGACAAATCCCAGCTCAGGGACGTTCTCTAAAATGCCTGATCATTATTCCTCAAATCTGTCAGAGTCATCAACAGCAAGGAAAATCTGAGAGACCATAGCATCCAAAAAGAGCCCAAGGAGACATAATCACTAAATGTAAAGTTATCTGGGATGGGATCCCGGAACAGAAAAAGGACACCACATAAAACAAAGGAGAGGGGTGCCTGGGTGACTCAGTCAGTTATGTGTCTGTCTTTGGCTCAGGTCATGATCCCAGGGTCCTGGGACTGAGCCCCACTGTTGGCTCCCTGCTCAGCCGGGAGCCTGCTTTTCCCTCTCCCCCTCCCCCTGCTTGTGTTCCTTCTCTTTCTGTCTCTCTCTTTCTGTCAAATAAATAAAATCTTAAAAACACAGAGGGATATATGTAAACAATGGACTTCAGCTAACATTCATGTAACAATATTGGTTCATTAAAAAATGCTTAAAGATTAAAAACTGTCAACCCATAATTCTCTATCCAGTGAAAATATCCTTTAGGAATGAAGGTAAAATAAAGACATTCTCAGATGAAGGAAAATTTAGGAGAATTAATACCCACCAGACCTGTTCTACAAGAATTTCTAAAGGAAGTTCTTCAGACAGAAGGGAAATAATACCAGAGGGAATCTTAGAACATCAAAAATGAAGGAAGAACAACAGCAAGATAACTAAAAATAATTCCAGAAACGGGAAGGGGATGGTGTGAAACCTAACCTTGACAAGATATAGATAACTGGAAAAAAAAAATCATTTGCAGAGTAAATTCATTCCCAATATGGTTGAGACAATGTTAGATAATAAAATCTGTTAAAAAACTTGACTAAAAAAAGTAGACTATGAAACTATGCAGTGTGAACTGAATTTTGTTTCTATATGTATATTTGTTTCTGTATGTTAAATATAGAAACACACAGAGCTCTGGCTGGTGGCATCTATGGGAGATTTTTTAAAATGCTTTTATGTTTCCAAATATTCAACATAAGCATTATTACATTTATGATCAGTGAAAGATAACCATTATTTTAAAAATTCACTCTTTCATTAGACTTCATTTGAGACTCTTGGCATAAACATTTCCTTTTAGGCACACAATATAAGCCTCAATGAATCATCTGAATGTAAATTTGGCTCATAGGATTTAAGGACTTAAAATCAAATAGATAGAAAAAAGGAAGAATCCTTGTAATATTCTAGGACGAATGGGATTGCTTATGTCATCTACTGGTTCAAAACCCACATCTAAGTAGCTCAAAAGACTTAACAAGATCAAATCTTGTTAATTTCCACATCATACATGTTAAGAAGACAGTGAAAAAGAAATTATGCTTCTGACTGAATGGAATGCATGGAATTTCTAAAGCACAATGCTCATTGCAATCAAAGCTATTGCAAGATGTGATGTCAACATTATTCTCGTAAGTGCTTCTGTCCTATTTCTTCATAAACAAGGGATGAAGACTAACCCCAAATGAGATATTGATTGCATTATGTTGTTATCTGAGTACACTAGAGGAAGAGGACTGATTTCTTAGCAGTCAGCTGAATGTGCCTCCCTGAGAGGGAGAGGTGAACAGCTACCGTTTCCTGTTTCCTCTTCTTCTGGGCACAGACCTTCACCCCATCTTCAGACCTGAGCCCACAGTGGTATCTCATCCACACTGCTCAGAGTTGGGGTGAAAGGGCCGTCTCACCTACACTACTAGATCAGTCAGTGTCTTTCTCCAAGGTTTTCTAACTGTAGCTGTGGGGGAAGAACTAGGGACCAGTGGAGGCCATGTTTCCAGGCTTGGGGAGAAGGAGAAAGAAGTAGAGCCCTTGGCTTCTATTAGCAGAGGGTCAGCTCCACACTTGTGCCTCTCATGGACTAGGGATGTGAGTCCTCAACTTGCCCTCTTGTTTGTTTTTGAGGTGGCTTGATGTGGATTTCTGTTACCTATAGTTCACCTAGTCCGGAGTTACACAGTAATTTAGTTACTACATTCTTGTGAAGAGGGAGAATGTTGGGGGGTGAATAATGAAACATTTTCTCTGAAATCCTTTGTGTTCCAGTGACATGGCTCTTAGACTGCTCAGAGGATTTTAGCCTTAATTCCTATCTCTCTCAGTACTCCATTCTAATATAATTACATGTTTACCTATTTCTCTCCTAAGCTGTTTAGGCTGTTGGGCTGTTTTGGTCTTTGAAGTCAAGAATTAGTTTTATTGGATTTCATTTCTGTAGAGCCAAAGCATGTGCCTACATGGCACATAGTAGGCACTTACTAAATGTTAGTTGATTTTAAAAGGATTGCACAAAATATGATCATTTTCCTCCTATTATGGCATTATTTCAATCCTTCAGGCTTTAGTAATTGGATATTTGTGGCTAGGCTGATAAGATTAATTTATTTAAGAAAAAGGGGGTTATTAACTCATTTAGTAGTATAAGAAACTATAAAAAGAGAATGATTAAACTAATTAAGAAAACAAATTGTTTCAAGCAGGCCATAACCATTTAAAATCACTGATTCATATAGAAATAATTTGTGGGCTCAGTTACAAATAACATCCCTCTACCTATTCATTATATTAGGTCCCTGAGGATGTCTATTAAGCGATGCTTTGTTAGCTTGATTCATTTACTATTTGTACTTGATATAGCCCATAAATCAACCTTTTATTAATTTGAAAGGTGATATATGCTGTTGTACACAGAGTTTACTTACACACATAAATTCTCCTAAAATCTACAAAATATAAGAGAGGGGGGAAGATGAACTTAATAAAACCCTTACTAATTTTTGCCTCATTATTTTTATTTTTTTAAGATACATTCTAATTTTATTCATGCCCCAGGCACATGTTACTCAGTATAAATAGTCAACATCTAATCTCATTTTCACTCTCTGATGTTTATTATCATTAACTATTGACTGGACAGAGGGACACAACAAAAGCCTAACTATAATCCTGGATGCTTTCTAGTGACAGTGACTTTCAAACTGGATCTCCAAGACCCCTCTGTCCTCAGCTTTCCCTGCTGGAGTTGTTGGTGACTGCATACTTCCACATGGTCAGACCCTAAACCCTGAAGTCATCCTTAACTCTTCTCCTTCTCTTTCACCTCGTGGTTAATCCATCACTCTTATTTTCACAATCTATCCAGAATGCAACACTTCCCACAGCCCTCCTGTGACTACCCCACCATCTCTCTCTCCAGGAGGTACCACACTAGCTGCCTAGGAGTCAAAGAATTCAGTGACCTTGCTATGTAAAACTATTTCCTTTTCATCTACTGATTTATATGAATGAGCTTTCCCAGTGCTACATATATAATATCCACGATGAAGAACACAATTAGTTAAATTTATTGCAGATAGATAATGAACTCGTTTTTTTTAAAAAGCATCCAAGTCATTCAATGAAGCATTTCCAATAATAATTTACCTTAATATTTAATAATTATTTATAAAAATATAAAAAATATTTAGTTTTGACAGTTGTGTACAACTACTGACATAACTCAAGCCAGAAGAAAAATTTTAATAGATAATTAGTCATAAGAAATTTCAAAACCCTAAAACTTAAATGTATATACTTCTTTTTGATACATGAAAATGTAAGAGGGTAACCAATAAGAAACTCTCAGTCATAAAAATGCATTACAATATGGAGGTGCCTCTTAATCCCGGACAGCTCACACTGGGACAGTTGATATGAAGAAAAATTATCTTCTTATTTTAAGACACTGTTACACGTGAGCCTTTGTTACCATGGTTGAATCTGTATATTAACTAACACATTGAGACAATTAACAAGTAACCTTGTCTGGAACAAAAAAATGTTACAATAGGATAAAATTCTGTGGAGTGAACAGAGCAGGAATATGATTTAAAGGTGAAAAAGAAATAATATAATATTACTAACTGCTAAAGATAGTGTGTTCATAGTTTTTCAAAATGGTAAGTAGCAGATTGGCTCCCACAAAGACTAATGCTGGTCTAATACACAGGCAGCATTCTACAAAAACTTGCTACCTAATAGAATCACTTCTTGGGAAAATCTGTTTGACGTACAGGATTGGCACTCAGTATCTTTCTATGGACTTACAGACCAGATACCTCTTTTTTTACGAAAGTCAAGTTTCAACAACATCACATATTGGATGAGGAGACATAAATGGGTGAGTGCATGAATTGGATACTTTGACTAATTTGGAGGCTTCCAAGTGCTAGTCATCTTACAAAAGAAAATAATATTTGCTATTCATATTATCACTTTCACTTTCATCCAAAACGACACATGCATGCGACACAACTAAAACTTCAGCTCTCAGGTTAGACGTGCAGAAACACCAGGATGGCCACCAGAGGGAGCCCAAGCGTTTTTCTGATTAAACCAGCCAGCACTGAGAGAAAACACAAAGCCTAAGGGAAGGGGGGGGCGGTTGGGCAGAAGACCCACCATTACCTGTTTCAGTTACTTAAAATAATTTCTTGTTGAATGACAGAGCTATTTTTGCATTTATATTGCAAATTCCTTTACGAGGCAGTCGTACGTTGCAATGCTTTCATACTTTGAGCGGAAGAATTGGTGAAACATATTTAAAAACCTCACATACCCTAAAACTAGAAGGTCCAGGATAGGCGGTCGTGAAAACATCCATGATGCTCTGCTGTGTCCCCCAAACAGGCCAGGCCTCTTCTCCAGCTTATCTTCATTTTCCTGTTCTTAGTCTATCCTGGTCCATCTTTGTAGTCAACTCTGGGTGTGGTTTCCTCACTTTGTTTGGAACCAGGCTATCAAGTTACAGCACTGAGTGAGCACTTGGTGTGACATGGGAATTTTTCATCCTCCTGGCTGAGCCAAATTATATGGACATTAAAATGAATGACTTTCCATTTGGCATCCTGAAGTCTTCCTAGAACTGAGCATTGGACTAAGTCCTAACAGGATTCAAGAGGACCTCTATAATGCTTCCCCAGAACCCAAGCTCCCCTTGGGGTGCCTGGATGGCTCAGTTGGTTGGGAGTCCCACCCGTGATTTCAGCTTGGGTCATGATCTCAGGGTCGTGAGATGGAGCCCTGCTTGGATCTCTATACTCACGGTGAAGTTTGCCTGGGATCCTCTCTCCCCCTCTCCCCCTCCCCTGTTGCACTCCCTAAATAAATAAATTAATTAGTGAATATGTGAACAAATAAAATCTTAAAAAAAAAAAAATCAAAAACAAATCAGAACCTACTGCCAACCTCAGGGATCTCCTATCCAGGCTGGAGAGATGAGGGCTGAGACTACAGACAAGGGTGTGATCTTGTTTAGAATCAAACTCCAGGGAAACTTAATCTGTTTTAGATTTGAGCGCTATGGAGTTTTGGAATTTTCCGCCTGCCTTATCTTCTTTGATCTCCCAACAATTCTTTTACTGTGGTAGGTCAGGGATCACCATGTTCTTGATGAGGAAACCAGGTCATGGAGGTAAGGGACGTACTTGTGTCCTGTCGCAGGCTGTCAAGTGTCAGGGACAGAAACTTATGCACTTTTGGGGACACAGACTAAAACAATGACTAAGTACTAACTCAGTCATACCAATGTCTTCTGAGATAAAAAATTATCACCTTCCTTTTCCCTCATGTTACAAGTAAGTGAAAGGCAGCACATTAATTTAATGACTTAGCACTTGTTTTACCCAGTATTTTCATGGTATGTTTTCCTATGTTATTTTTTCATGTCCAGATGGGATAATTTTATGATGTATGCAAATAAATTAACACAAATTAAATTCCACAAGGTTAGGTCCTCTGCTGAATGCTGCTAGATTTAACATGCTTATTAATGCCTTGAAAACGGACTCAAAAGCATTCTTAATAATTTTGACAATGATACCCAACTGGCTGGGGATGGCTGGCCCTTAGGAGAAGTGGAATAAAATTTAAAATGACCTCAACAAGTGAAAAAGGTAAAAAGACAAAATTCAATGGAAAGCCCTGCAGAGAGATCCACTCAAGAGAAGGGTGTGTGTGCATGGGGCAGGGGGCGAGGTGGGATGAACAAAAGAGAACCACAGAAATGTGGGAGCATTGACTGGGCAATTAAGCAGAAAGGAGCTGGAGGTCCGAGTGACCAATGGGCTCTAAAGACATTAGCAATCTTAAAAAAGAAGGCATGGAACTGGGAGGTACAAATACTGGGAAAACTAATTCAAACTAATTCCCCATCTACAATTTTAAAAAGATCAAGTTTTAGATTAAAAAAAAAATGCGATGTTTTGTTAGGTTCCCAAAATACTTGGAGCTTGGAAGCCGGGTTCTGAGAACCTTGAAAAGGATCGTACAAAATATAGCTTTTAAAATAATGAAAAGTTTTCTTATTTTAGATCTGATGAAATTAGCCTTGAAAGAGAAAATTCTTGTACTCTGTTCCTTTATTTATGCAATGCTCTTGGCGGAATATCCTTTCCCTTTCACCTGGGTAACGTCTCATTTCCATCAGGAGTGCACACAGGCATTGCTGCTTCTGCGAGGCCTGCTCTGAACTCCTCCGCATCTCCCCAAGGAGAATCCCACAGACTCCGCCATGTGGCTCCTCTGAGTATATACCAGGTACTTAGCACTGGCTAAGCACTTGGGATAAATCTTTTCATTAGTCCTTCTGGAAGCCCCCTGGGGTAAGACACTACGGTCACTTCTGCTCTGTAGAGGGAACGGGAAGAGTAAGCTTAACTACCGTGTCCACCTTCCTGGGGTGAGTAAGTGGCAGAGTTGGGACTGTAACTCAGCTGAAGAACTCCGGAGCTTAACGGCTTGTCCCACACTCTCCCGACCACGTGTGCCCATGTCTTGTCCTTACATGCTCGTGTTCACATGTCTGCCTCTGTCCAGGGGCTCTAACTCCTTGAAGGAAACAACCAAGCTTTCTTTATTTTCGTAGCCTCACAAGGGGCTTGGGATCGATCACCACATGTTTGTTAAATTAAAGATTTTCAACCAAACAGATGGCATGTTTCTGTGGGTATTTTTGAGTCATTCTTTGAAGGAAAATAAAAAATAAAGCTAAATTCAAGTGAACAGAGTTTAAACATTTAAAAAAAACCGGCAATAAGAATTCTGAACAATGCTAAATCATATTAGCAAAGGTGGTTTTATCATTTCGTTTTCTGGAAATTTTGAAGAATGAAAACAGTTAAATATATATGCCTACATGCGTACCTATGTATGTGTTTATATATGTATGTGAATATGTGCATCTCTATTACTTATCTACCTTCAAAGTAATTTTTTTGAAAGGTAAAGAGAATGACCACAGGATATTTTAATATCTATGGACTCAGGGGAGGCTATCTGACACAGAACTGTTATTAGAAAAGAAACCAAATCCTAAATGACACGTAGTCACTCTATTAATTTATCCAACCTGAGAATGCTACAGATTGCTCTCCTAAACAGAAGACATACTTTGCAAATAATTTGGTTCCAATTTCTCAAAAGAAGAACAATAAAAATTCAGATACATCAAACATAAATGATACCATCTAATTCATTCTCACCGTCAATTGAGATAACATGCCAGCAGCCCCAAGTTACTGGTGATGAGCATAATTGCCCGCAGCACAGGATAAAATATTTCTGGAGACAGCAATCTACTCTCCCATGACTTTGAAATCAGCACTCTCGTACATTACCATTAACATGACATTGTGTTCCTTGCCCCTGCTACCTAGTGGAACTAATTCTCAGCAGCAGGGCCCCGTGGGGAGCGGCCTCATCTCAAGGCCGTGTCATTTTTTCAAGAGAGCAGGGGAGAAGCTGTTGGTTAGGGAGATGGGGGAATCTCATTTCATCTATTATCACTATTTTTAACAATTAAGCACTCCTGGGTTCTCCGTGGTATTTTGTGGAAGTCAAATTCTGATTACACAGAAGCCTGAGAGGAGGTACGGACCCCCAGCTGGGTAAAACAAGGAAAAACTCATGCAATCCTAGAAAACCATCAGCATTGCGACAGTGAAAAGTTCTACTCCTTTAAAAAAAAAAAAAAAAACACACCTAAAAACTGTAGAGAAACCGAAAGGAGAGCACTGAAATAATCAGCAAGTGTAATTCATAATCTCAGGAAAGTAATTCTAAAATATACTAACGAACCAGCACCCTAGGACAGCCCAATATGTGCCATGTCGTCCCCCAAACTCACAGTAAGCAGGTCTTGGGAACACTGCCAGTAACATTCAGATGCAACAAACACATGGCTTAACTGATACCAGAGGGATGAGGTTTTTAGGCTGTTATCCACATTTACTATTCACTATTTAGATTAAGGGCAACTATGCCTCATCTTAAATATTCAATCACTGTACCACTGCAGGAGCTAGAGAGAGAGAGAGAGATGGCACCATCAGCTTTGTAACAGAGCAGAGGAACAGATGGAACAAAAAAGCAGGAAGCGACTCAGCAAAGGCATTATGCCCTATAAAATACATAGCTCACAAACACAAAAACAAACATTTCTTCAGAGACCAAGAGCTGATGTTGTCCTTGGCACCTTCGACATTAAGTTGCTGGTGTTCTCCAGGAGGTGGGGTGGGGTAAGTGTGGGCTCACCCAGCTACATGTTCCCATAGGCCAGCTCAAGAAATGAGTGTTTACACTCCACACACTGGGAGGGACCGAGCCAGCAACACTGCCAAATCTAATCTTCACCTGGGCTGTAAGCAGTGTGTCCTGAAAGCAACTGATTTCTCTACATTGATTTTATATCCTGGTGGGTATTGTGGAGGGCACGTATTGCATGGAGCAGTGGATGTGCTGCATAAACAATGAATTTTGGAACACTGAAAAGAAATAAAATTCAAAAACCAAACAAAACCAAAAAAAAGCAAAATGAGCAGGCTTAGGATTTTTCTGTCCTTCGCGTTTGGTTGGTTTGCCCTTGTCTGTTGAGGTTCCCGCCTTCGGCCGGTTACAGACGCACTGGAAGAACACTCCTAGCTAACTGTTCTCTCGCTGGAGCAGACGGGATCAGCCGCGGGGTGTAAACCTGTGAACTCCGGCCAAGATGTCTTGATAAGCTCTGGACGCGTTATCAATCATGTTTTAAAAGCAGGATTTTAAGAACTGTTTCCCAGAAACTGTTGGTTTGAATTCAGTAGGTGTTCTAAATCTGGAGTTAAAAGGTTTTACAGGGTTTTTATGGGTTTCACTAAGTTTTTTTATTTTAAGTTTGTTTGAGGATGCACAATTTCCGTTTCCTTCATCTGGCCCAGAATCATAGCTAGTGCATAATGGTAAAATAAGATATTGTTATTTAATAGGTAGGAAATGTTTTAATTTGTTTTCTTTAACCTTAAAAAAGAGTAGCAATAAATGTTATTATATTCCCTGGAAGTGCCTAACGTTCCTAACCTTTTGACACTAATAGTTACTCTCTTCTTATTCTCCTATTGTCCTTTCCATAATGAAAACTTTCCAGCTGTGTAAATTATTTCCTCCCCATCTGCCATTTAAAGTCTGTGTCTTTATAATAATTTCTAAAAATTCTTCTTTATATAAATGACCCATGATTTTTAAAGGTTTGACAAACTGCTGAATTCAGTCATCTTAAAATAAGACCTACCAAATAGTTTTACAAGACTCCCAAGCTTGCCCATTACTAATCGGTAGCACCCAGTTCTTCCAGTACTTAGGAAACCTTAGAGTTCTGAATTGATGATAAGTTTTTTACTCAAATTCCAGATAGTTAACATGCAGTGTAATGTTAGTTTCCATAATACAATATAGGGATTCAACACTTCCATGCAATATCCGGTGCAATCACAGCCAGTGCCCTCCTCAGTCCCCATGGCCTCTTTGACCCATCCTCGTACTCACCTCCCCTCTGGGACTCATCAGTTTTTCTTTAGGAGTTAAGAGTCTGTTTTTTGGTCTCTCTCTCTCTCTTTTTCCCTTTATTTCTTTTGTTTTTTAAATTCTACATACAAGGGAAATCACATTTGTCTTTCTCTGACTGACTTGTTTTAGTTATACACTTTAGCTCCAACCATGTTGCAAACAGCAAGATTTCATTCCCTTTTACAGCTGAGTAATATTCCAGCATATGTGTGTGTGTGTGTGTGTGTGTATGTGTATGTGTATACACACACCATATCTTCTTTATGCATTCATCAGTCCATGGACACTTGGGCTTTTTCCATAACTGATTGAATTGCTGGATCAACTATTGTTTTACGATGGGAAAGTACTCTTCCACACTTAGTAGGAACCTCACTAATCACACTGTCAGTGCTATAACTGCCTTAAAAAATGGGGACCTCAAATGATCCTTTTGGAAACTAGATGTTTATAAATATGGAAATGGGATTATTTTGTAATATATTCCTGAGCCTATTTTCTGGCTCTTTCTACATTGAGGAAGAAAAGGATAAACTTCTAAAACTACGTAACTCCATAGCAATCGTCTGTCAAAAGGATGAAGCACAACAGGAACAAAATCTACAGAGGTAGCAGAAAATCATAGACTAGCTCATTTTGCCAAAGGGCCACTGTAACATTCAACTATGAAGCTTTCTTGTAATTGTGATTTTTAGCATCTGTGTTAAACATGGTCATCTGATAGGGCATATACAGAAGACGGAAAAAACACAACTGGAACAGACCAAAGAGAATAATTTTTTTGTACAACCAACAGCCTCAAACACTCATAACATTATCAAAAATAGTCTACTTTATTGTCGCAATGGTCATTTTTCTAATATTTTACCCATTAGTTTATAGGTTCCAGTATCCTGTGTCATATCAAGCTAAATGATGTCTCTATCAATTATAGCAAGTAGTAAACAAAATAATGTAGCAAGTTAACTGTCAGCCCATTTGTTTCTACACAAGTGCAATTTATGAACAAGAAAGAAAGTTCCTTTTTTGTAAGGTGAGGCTGCATCTGGAAATAAAACAGAGCTGGCAAGGCAGTTAAACCCCACTTACTGATGCCTGCATATTTGGTTAAAAGTTAAACATGGTGATTAACGAAATCAAGCGTAGGAGCTGGAGAGGAGAATATATTCTCTCCACAAAGAAGCTGTTTGGACACTGAAACAATAGTCTAAGTGCTTTTATTTCAGTCCACAGGCATATTATTGCTATTTAGAAACATAAAGGGAATATAAGATTTCCCAGCATGTAGTTAAAGAAGGTAAAGGATAAAAGAAATCATCATAACACAACTTGTCTCTTATAAAGGAAAAATTCCAATTAACACCCACTTTAAGGCTCTTAGGCTTCTTTTTATCTTTCTAGAGCTTCAACTCTATTCTCGAATGTCTTTCATCTCATTTGCTTTACTTTGACTGATGGCATTGGAGAGCTTTCTTAATAGCTCATGGTGATATTACATCCATGCTATTTGCGGAGAGAGAAAGAGGGTGCTTTTCTGTTTGCTAGAGAATTTGACATAGAATGAATGACCCAAACAAATACAAATGAACATAAACTATGAATAATATAGGGGAGACAGCCTGGTCTGCCCCCTAAATCTTACAGGGCAACATGCTAACAACTCAATATATCTAACTTCCTCTAAACTTCAAATTCCTATTTTGTTACAAAGTGAGCCTCAGGATGACAGCTGGTAGGCCTCTGCTCAGAACATTGTGCCTGTTGTCCCTCTGTGGGGAGGTCTAATCTAAAGGTCACGAGGGACCTAAGAGAGACAGAGCTTCCTTTTGAAGCCTAGAACATTTTAGACCTCCTAGGGCTTGGCCATTCTGTGTGTGCCTTCCACATCGCTGATGGTTCCTTGATGAGGAAGCACCAGGCTCTTTCATCCTCTTTCCTTGGCTAGTGATCCGTGTATTATTTGTTTTGGAGTGCTTTGGGACATCCGTATCCAAAATCATGGCAGGATGAGTCTGTTACTATAGACTTTAAGCTTTGTCTTTCTTTGAACCTGATTATCTAGAGCTTTGTTCAACATATAGAGATTTTTTTTTTAATGGCAAAATATCAATGAAACGGTTCATTGAAGAAAGGTATTTTGAGGAAAATCATAAACGAGAGAAGGATAGTTACTTCAGAAAAGGGTACGACATTTTTCAGAGGAGGAAAGATCTCAAGAAAATGATACAAATCTTGACAAGATAATAATTACAGTAATAGTCTTAACATTTACGAGCTCTGTTGGACTACTCTCTATGCTTTCCACAGATTATCCCATTCAATATTCATAATGACCACTTAGGTGGTCATGACTAACATCCACAATTAAAGATGAGGCAAGGATGTTTCAAGGAGCCAAGTCGCTTATAAGGTCCCATAGCCTAGAACTGAAATCGTCTGCCCAAACCAAACCACCTGAAATTTTGGTAAAACATTCATAGTGACATTGCTGGGTCTGGAACCCAAATTTGTGGTGGTACAACAGTGGGCCAGAATCTCAGTAGGCCCTTGAAGCCAACATTATGGAAAGGAGACCTAAGGAAAACTAGAGTTTGATCTCTGAAAAGGGATACAGAAATAATCTGAATTGAATGAAATCAGTATCTCTGTCCACAGACACAGGACTAAAAGCAGGGAAAGGAAAGCAGAACATTCTGCAATGATTCTGTAATGTTGCCACTTGGGTACAGCAATAGAGGAACATAATGAAAGGGGACGCATCTGAGAGCCACCAAGTACCGCTTCAAATCAATCACCATATACTCTTCTACCATTAACCCTTCTAGGTTGTTGAATAAATTAAGATTCCAGTTAATATATAATTCATATTCTTATTTGCATACAAAGCCAATGCCACTACACCACTACCATCCTTGGAATCTGCACTCGGTACTGGTTCTTGGTGAAAAGTTTGTCCTACACCTACTCTCTTACCTGACTGCCCTTAACGATTAGAGCAATTACTTATTTTAGCTTCCATAGAGAAATACTAACTTTCATGCAGCTTGGATACATTATCAAATCAACGGACCCCGTATTTCATATTTCGTATTCCCACTGAGGAAAAACAATGAATTTTTTGTATGTTATTAAAGCAATGATTTGCTCACTTGCTTGTTTACATCATGGGAAAAAGAAAAACCCTTAGTATTTGTACTCTTTGCCCCTAGAATAACCTTTCTGCAGACTAGTTAACATCAAGGACATGTGACGACCATGTCAGAGCAATTGACCTTCTCCCCCCTCATATTTCAATGGGACTCACCAAGATGCCAGAATAAGATTAGACAAATATTTATTGCTCTGTTGAATGTGGATGCAGAGCTCTCTTTACTGGTAGGGTTACCACGATTATTATTATTATTATTATTATTTTTTACCTTAGGACAGTTTTTAGAGGCTAGGCAGAGAGAGTGCTACTCACGTTCTCCTTGTCAGGAATCCCTAGAGGGAGAAAAATAGAGAGAAAGAGCATGAATTTTAAGATTAATCTGTAAAATGAAACTGAAATCCTTTGCTGAATCAAACAAAGTAAAATTCGGGTGTTTCTAATTTGTGTTTCCATCAAAACTTACATAATGCTGCTTAGAAAAATAGCAGCACCCACCAAAATCTGTACATAAGTAAATGAATGAATCAGGAGCAGGGCTGTGTGCCAGACAACAAAATCTCATGCTTATTTTGTTTTTCTACCATATGCTTTACTTTGCCAGAGGTAAAAATCCATCTCTGATTCATTTACACCATGCAAACAACTAATTCCTCTATGCTGGGCACAGAACACTCAGAATTTGGAACAGACATGTCAACTCTTAAGTGGCACATACCGTATTTTTTATATTTCAGACCACCTCACCATGCTCCAGGCTGTAAACCTAGCTTTAAGCCCTACATAAAAACTGCCAGAACACAACTTCCATTTGGGGCAAAGCAAATTCCTGCTTCTCTGAAGTCAGGTCTGAGCCTGGCTGTGTCTGTTTCCAGGGGTGTCCCAGTTTTCTCAGTGAGAAAGTTCACCATTCATCCATTTATACATTTGTTCATCCATTTATGAACATTCTGTGAGCTACAGGCAGGCCCTGGTCCTTTGTACTTCCTTTGGGGCTGTTGACTCTTACGAACATGATCAGGGTGGCCACACAGAAAGGCCCACAGCCCCAGCAGAGCTTAATGCCTCCAGTGCAGTGGGCTAAGTGGCTTTCCACTGAGAAACAGAACCACAGGTGGTTTGTCTGTATGGCTCACCCTCAGGGCAGTTTGAAGTGGTTTGTGACATAAAAATAAAGTAGCTCCAAATTCTGAGTAAACAGCACATTCTGTGTTTAATAATGGGGTACACAAGATGTATACTACTGGCTTTAGAAGGATTGAATGCCCATTTTAATAGGCAGTAGTATAATACATAGAAAGGGTAAGAATGGAAGAGACTATCTGGAAACATTCCCTAGTTAAAGTCTGACTCCCACACTGGGATAGTCCCAGGACATAAAAATCCTAGGCAGGAAGCAGGGTGACAGACAGAATATTAATGGGCATGTTCGCCCTCATTTCCCAAATCTGTCAGAAGCAGTAAGGGTGGCCTAATATCAGCACTCTGAAACTTTGAGTCCCAGCCATCCGTCCATTATTTGATCCATTTGGTCAACAACCATTTGAAAAGACCAGAGTTGATTGTATGAGGAGATACAGAGTGTAACAGAAGCTTCCTTTCTAGGAGTTTCAATAAGATAAATACATAGCACAAATCACCATATCTGAGGGGCTGGAGATTAGGATATTTGCAGAGAAATGACACTGAAAAGATGATTTGGGGATATGCGGGAACTTGAATGTTGGGGTAAGGCATTAGCAGTCTTGGAATTTCACCTTTTCATGGTAGGCAATGGGCAATCGTTAAGATGTTTCAAGCAACAGAGTGATAGGACCAGAAAAAAGCTGGGGAGGGGTCTGTTCAAAATGAAAAGACACTTAAAACATAAAAATCAGACGCAAGAGCATGGTCCTTGAGGTCCAGTTTGAGCAAAAACATTCAGAGGAGAAAATCGGAGTATGGACTCAGTAGATGATGTGATTAAGGAAAGTCAGACCAGTTATATCAGGTGTGATAATGGTGTTAGGGTTGTGTATGGAAAAGTCTTTATTTTCAAAACTATCTGCTGAAGTATTTGGGGTGAAATGTGTGTATGGGAGTAGAAGAAGGAAATAAGGCAAATATAAAAATTAAAATATTAGTGCATATTGTTATTAATAAACAAATCAGATTTAAATATTAAAATACTAATGGTAATTAAAGTGATGAAGACACGGATGTTAACTCTGTCATTCTGTATGTTTGAAATTTTTCACAATACAAAGTAAATTTAAAAAGTTCTGTGTAAGTCAGGTATAAGTCAGGTGTAGGATAGACCAAAGGTGAAATACTGAAGACTCAGCCAGCTGAGTCATTCTTGCCCTCAGGTCAGGAGTGATGAGGCCTTTGGCCAAGTGGCTGCAGAGGGAACAGAAAGGAAAAACATGAACCCTGCAAAGGAAGGAGCAAAGGACCAGATGGGTGATTAGCCTCAGTGCATGGAGGTGACATAAGGAAGAACTCTAAAATGGTTAAGGTTTAGGGACGCTTGGGTGGCTCAGTTGGTTAAACATCTGCCTTTGGCTTAGGTCATGATCCTGGGGTCCTAGAATCAAGCACCACATCAGGCTCCCTGCTTAGCGGGGAGCCTCCTTCTTCCTCTCTCCTGCCACTCCTCCTGCTTGTGCTCCCTCACTCCCTCTCTCTTTCTCTCTGACAGATAAAGAAATAAAATCTTTAAAAAAACATAAAATGGTTGAGGTTTAGAGGCTGGTATGGGAGAAGAACAGTACAGGTAGGAATGGAAATGTGGCTTTCAGGAGGAGGGATGGGCTTTGTGGGAATAAGGATGTGTTCTGTTGCTGACACTGTGAGTTTAAGAGACCAGCGGAACATCCAGGTGGAAAGAGAACCAGCAGTCTTCTGGAAAGCTTGGCTGCCATGGGAAGAATCAAACAGAGGTATTGGTTCAGGAAGTTTGTATCCACTGTAAGAAAGGATGGTCATGGGGAAAGTATAACAGCCAAGACTGGACTCTTGGATAATACCTAAACTGACAGGAAGAGGTACTTTGGAAGAAACCAGACACATGTGGCCAGAGAGATACCAGAAAACCAGGATAAGGCTGTGAGGTGAAGCCTGGGAACTCAGAAAGAATGGAGCCTTCACATGGAAAGTCATACTCAAGGTCAGAGAGATGGGGAATGGTAATGATGGAGCCTGGCACTGGTTGGTCACTGGAGTCTTTAGATGGTTTGAGTCAAGAGGTATAGGGCAGAAGCCAGAGTTGGAGGGGTTAAGAGTAACTAGTGGTGAGGAAATAATAGCTAACACCACAGTGGTGCTCACTCCATGCCTGGCACCCTCTAAACACTTGACATGCTTGGCTTCCTTCAATCCTCACAACAATCTTGTGATGAAACCGAGGCACAGAGAAGTCAAGTGCCTTGCCTGAGGTCACACAGATAGAAGACAGCACAGCTGGGCTTTCAAGTCAAGGACTCTTCATGAGCTGGTCATCCTTACATCAACCCGGAAAGAAAAGATCTGTCTTCCTTCCGCCCCCCACCCCACCCCAAGGACGGAAGAGAAACAGAGAGAGAGAGGCCAGAGGCTACACAGAAGCTATAACTTAAAGGGCAGGGAACATGAGGAAGCGCACTTATGATCTTGTGGGGGGGGGTCACCTTGGAGTGACAAGTCTGGCAATGAGTGGGAACTAGGGGAACTAGAGAGAAGATCTGAAGGGGGACTCTTACTCAGAAGAGTCCTGGTGTGGAGGCACTGCCTGGTTGGCTCACCACAGTGTCTAACTGCTCCAAAAACCTCAGCACTGGGTACCCTGCTATGCATTTACATCCAAGAGCGCAAAACAGGGACTCGGCAACAAGCAAGTCTCAGGGCCAGTCAGGAGCGCTAAAAAGATGCTCTCAACACACTTGAACAGAGAGACTCAGGACACAGGATTTCTTTGAATCTAGTGGGCAACCATGAGAAAGGGATATCACAGAGGAAAACTTCCTGTCTTTTATGATCAGTGAGAGACTGGTCACATAAAAGGCCTGGAGTGAGAGGAGGCCATGATGTGTGAAGAATCAATAACGGCTCGCCCTGCTTCTCTCCTTGACCAAGAGCATCCAAATAGCAAGAGGTTGCGCTTTCAGGTGTCTGGATGTGATTGAGACAAATACATTTCATAAATCCCATTTTTAAAAGAGTACAGAACAACTAGATTTCAACATAAAACGAAGAGATTCTGAGAAAGCATTTTAAGTATGAAGTTCCAACTGGTATCAGAGCATCCTTCCCTCAATCAGCGAGGACCACAAAATAATACCATGTGAACAATTTTTTTTAAAAATAACTCAAGTGTGGGCTGGCAGGTCTGTTTATCCACAGAAGAGTCTGCAGACTTACTCTGTCAAGCTGGTGTAGGGCATAATTTTTGTCACACAAAAACACATAGCGCAAGACAAATTTTTAGATACAAAATGTTCACATTTTTCACTTACTGTCATTGTTAGAGCCCGTTTCCATAACACCATAAGGAGGAGCCAGAAGTCCTGCCATGTACTGTCGATATTTCTGAAAGACAAGATTGTAAACTCAGCACACAGAGATTTACTCACTTGGAGCACTCGTTTATTTACACGCTAAAAAGCCAAAACACTGGGTGTCAGGAAGCCTCTGACTCTAGTATTTGCAAAGCCATCAAATGTGGTCTGTGCTCTGAAATAAAGACGCTCTGTTATAAGGGGTCTTGGTGGATAAGACTGGAAGGGCCCCCTGCCCCTGCCCAGGGAGGGGGTAATACGCCAGCCAGTTCATTTAGGTACTCGTGACTGACGAACCCGATTGCGTGGGATTTTTTCCCCTCCCTTTACCTCTTGCCCTGCTTTTCACTCTGGCAAACACATGCTCGGGATTTTGTGGAAGGCAGAGACACTTGGTTTTTATAGATGCAGATACAAATAATTGTGCTGCCTTCTTAATAGGTGAATGGTACTGAATCAGCTTTCTTTCAGAGGAAAAGGAAATGCATCTCTGGAAGATGTCTGTTTTGAAAGAAGCTGATTCGCTTCCATTTAACTAGTTCCTTTTACACTTACACCTGCCCGTTATGTGACCTCTAAAGAACTTTTGGTCTGTTGTCAAATAGAATGGTTTGACTTCATTTAGAACTATTTGGATTCCTCTGAATTGTATCCGCCTGATTTTTGGTTCGGGCCTGCCTTAAAACCTGGGGCTCAGCGATCTCTAGTAGCCCGCAAAGTCTGTGCTGTGTTGAAGGGATGAGGCTTGGGGAGCATAAAGCCATCTAGAGCTTCCAGCGAGAGAGGGGTGACATTTACGAAGAATGCAAAATGGATATTAGACATCCTGTCTCCTCAGGTAATAAACACAGCCTCCTCCCCTCTTAGAATGAAAGCCAGGCAATTTTATTTATTGCATGGTGTCATGTATATTTATGGTATCTAATTATGATGACACATAAGTGTTAAATGGCATCAAAAGAATCAACACTCTGAAATGTGCTTGCGGGTTACACAGGCGTCAGCAGAAATGCCTCATCTGTAGCAATGGGCAGCTGGTGACATGCAGTGTTTGAGCAAACATCTGGCCCATTTGGTAGATTTGAATGGTGTTTGTAATGTAACATTGATGGTTCTTCAAAAGAGTTTTCTTCTAGTAAAGATGGGACTAGCTTTTTTTTTTTTCCCCTTCTAATCCTTTTTTCTTCCATTCTGAGGCAACTATACTAACACCTGCATGCAAACATTAAAATTCATGATTTTCCCCGCCTCTGAGTTAACTAATCACTCAAACATACCCACAGGACTAATCTATCACCCTGAATTTCTGACATTTCCTTTGATAGCTTCTTAGTTGTGACTTTCTTCTTTCTATGACAACATCTCTCTTCTTCCTCACGAGAGAGCACTGATTAAGCACATTACTGGGCATGATGTCATGCTGGACTCTGAACAAAGCAGGCTCGTGAAAGCAGATGGGGATTGGGATGTGTTCTGAGAAGGTTTCTTGACCCCCTCTACAGCCTTTTGAATTCTTACTATTAGCAACTCTTTACACCAGGCTTTTAAAAGAAATAACCTATGTTAAATTAAAGAAGCAATTTTGGTTTGCTAGGAAATGTTTCGGATGGGGTGAGTGTCCTTTGTCTCAGGAACCCCAATGCCAGTCGCCATCACCTCCACAGAAGCACCTCCCTGACCTTTAAATGAATGGGCCTTTGCCTTTCTTTAGTTCTGTAGCAATTGGTCCGTTGTTCGTCCATGGAGAGCTGCATCAGGGCTGCTGTTCTGGGAACAGAAAATAGAGCAGCCCTTGGGCAAGCAGAAGGTGGGCCAGATTTTAGGACAGGTATGTACTGAACACCTACTAAGTGCAGGCAATGTCCTAGGCACTGGGCTTGTTGCTGAGAACAAGCAGACAGGCCCTTTGCACTTATTAACTCTTTCTGCAGCGGAGAGCACCAAGGTTTGCACATAATGGGAACTTGATACTTACCTGTTGAGTTTTACAATTTTTATGGAGAAGATTAAACATGTATAAAAGCAGAATAAGGCCTACCTCATGTCCAGCCTCAAAAATTATGAACTCATGACCAAATGTTTTTCCCTCTACACTACTATCCACCTGCCCTTTCTGGGATTATTCCATAAATATTTCAGTAGTTATCTCTAAAAGGCAAAGACTCTTTTTTCCCCCAAACAAAATTACAATATGACTATCACAACTAAGAAATGTAACATTTCCATAATTTCCATTTGATGTTTCAGCAGAATAAGTTCTGGTATAGGGGAGATTGCAAAAACAGTGTTGAAATTTTAATAGCTATAAATAGGGTGCTTGGTTGGCTCAGTCGGTTAAGCTTGATTTCGGTTTAGTCATAATCTCGGGGTTGTGGGATCGAGCCCTGTATTGGGCTCTGCACTCAGCAGGGAGTCTGCCTGAATTCTCTTAGTCCTTCGCCCCTCCCCCCACCATGGGCACACACGTGCATGCACACACTCCCTTTCTCTCTACAATAAATAAATAATAAATAATAATAATAAAAAATAAATCTTTCAAAAACATTTAATATCTATAAATTTGAAATTGATGGGACAATTTTAAGAAAACATTCACTAAAACAGGAAAATTGATTTCTTATGTAGCACCATACAGAGCATCCTATATTAATTAGTATAAATAAGCTAACAAATAAAACCGATATCAGATAATTGGGATTCCTAAATGACTTGCATACTGCTTGATCTTTGGGCAGTATCTCCTCTTCCAAGCGCCAGTTAAAAAGCAGTCTATAAAAGAATACATCATATGAAAAGATGCAGAAGCTCATTCATGACAGAAAGGCTTATTAAAACTATAACGTAAAGTCATTTCTCACTTGTCAAATCCAGTGAAGTTTCCAAAAATTTACTAACACACAGCTGGTTATCTCGTACATTGCTTCTGGGAGTGTAAAATGAGACCACCTCGGTGGAAGGTAATTTGCAAGTATCCCCCATCACATTTAATGTCTGTTCCCTCTGACTGAGCAAAGAACCTCCCTTAGGGTTCCTGAAATACCTGAATACACATGCCAACATGCGTATCTGTCTCTAACAGCAAACAAAACAACAGCAACATCAAACAGGAGATAACTCAAATGGCCACAAGTGGATGGCACCCAGGCTACTTCCAGATGAAGAGATGATGTTGGACTATTATGCAGACGTGATTGAAGCAGCACTACCTGCTGACATGGAATGATCTCCACATTATGTCATGACATTTAAAAAAAGGCAAACCACACACTATATGTAGAGTAGGTTACCATTCTGTGGGGACAAAAGAATCAATGTGTGTATGTGAATATTCATAAAGATTTGTAAATGCATAGACTATCTCTGGACACATACATAAGATAGTTGTAGCAAAGACTGCCTCTGGGGAAGAGATCTAGGTGGCTGAGGATCTCTGAGGGAGAGAGACTTAGTTGTCCCTGTCCATCACCCACTGTGTGGCCTGCCTGGGGCTGGACTGGTGGCATTGGCTCATGGTGGCATTCAGTGTCAATCATCAGAATGTGGTTGGCCCGGCAACACGGAATGATAATGGCAATGGAGTGAGCAGACACCCCTTCTCTCTTGAACATATGGAGGTGGGAATAATTCCCTTTGGCCATAAAATCCTCCAGAGTGGGAGAACTGGGGGATTAGATACTGGGCTGCTTTGTAATAGCGTTTATTGGTGCTACAGTGATGAATTGAAAAATGAGAGATGACTAATTAGTAAAACTAGATTGTGGAGTGGTTCATATCTTCATCGAAGTTTAAAAGCCACTCCAAGCTTTCTGAGAAACAGAATAAAACCAAAAGGAACTCACCAAAGCTCCCATATGAAAGTCAGCACAAGGCCAGATTTAACTGGAGTCAGCAGATTTTCAGAGGCGACCCAAAACATTTTCATGGTGGTTATGCAATGTCACTCCCACATGCCTCCCACACCTGGGCTGAGGGGGCGTGCAGTGATCTGACTGAGTCCCTTGACTAAGTCCTCCTTGGGGCCCTGGTTGACTTCTCCATGCAAAGCCCTTTCCTGCATCCCAATGCATCCTAACACATCGATAGTTTAAATGGCCTCATTCAACCTTTTAAATATCACCAATATGTACCTGGGAAAGAGCTAGGCCTTTAGCTGCCAGAGATACTTCTCCTCACCGTGGAAGGCCCCTGGCAGGAGGCCTCTTCACCATTCCCATTCCCTAACCCTCCACGACCTCTAGAGTGGTTAAGAAATCAGTTCACATGACAAGAAAATCACAAGGGCCTTCAAGGTACCTTGAAGAATTTGGTAGACTTCGTTCTTAAGGTCTACTCCTGGCTTTGTCCCTAGGCACTTAATAAATATTTGCTGAAAATAGTAATAAACAACCAAGGATTAATCAAGACAAAAGATGACAGTCTCCAGAAAGCTTAAAACCTGGTACGTCTCTCAGCTGGGTCAACTCAGACAAGTCTTCTGAGCTCTCTGACTTCAATCTCCCCATCCATAAAATGGGTGCTCTGAATGAGGTCCATGGCTCCTTGGGCAGAACCCTGGGCTTCATGGTGGACCCTCAGGCAAGGGCACCATGCACGCAGCACCTCTGCCCCTATGGCAACTAGAGTGTCTTCCCTTCTAACTGGTTTATAAATTAGAGTTCCAAGAGCAAATTCATCTTAAAGATGACATTTGCTTCTAAAAAATAAATTTTACAAATCACAAGTCTAATCCCTGAACTTCTTGCCAGACAGATGTCACTCAAAGATCTCCATGAAGAATCAACAAAGACCAATCTAGGATTTGTCTACAAAGGAATAAGGATTCTACTCTCTGTTAGAAAGACTTCTGTGATTGAGAATTGACCAAGCAACAGGTTGCTCTATACCCGGAAGTTTTCTCAGAGAATTTAACTGAGGCGTACCACAGTGCAATGCTGACCTTCTCCAACTGAGGTGTGTGGATCCCTGGAGTGGCACCCAGCAGCGCAGAAGGGGACACGAGAGGGGTTAACAGAAGGTCTTCCTGGAGCTTAAATTTTATTTTATGTCAAGTAGTCTAAAGGATTACTTTTTTACTTTCATATTATGGAGTAGAAAGCTAAATTTGCATAAATTTTAAAGATTAAAGCATGAGACTTCAAAGAAATTTTGAGCTTGCTGCTGGCTACTTCTAGCTACAAAGGGTCTAGACCCCAGGCAGGATGTATTGATTTCCTCTGCATTCGGAGAACTTTAGTGGAAAAAACCAAGAACCTCTGATGCTATGAAAAGCGTGCAGACATCCAAACCTCACAAGAACAGGGTCTTAAATCTGATCCTACCATTTGCTACCTGTGTGAACTTGAGTAAATTGGTCACCTCAGTTTTCTAGATTAAAAAGTCCCATCTTTCAGAACCGTTGGGAAGATGAGATCTATAAAAGTGCCCAGCACACATTAGGCACTTAATAAATATTTGCTGAAAATAGTAATAAACAACCAAGGATTAATCAAGATAATCACATTACATCTGATGAGTTTCCCAAGCAGACAGCTATCAGCTATAGGAAAGAACCTTTTCTGCATGACAATTCCCGAGGCTGTGGATATACACAATGTAAAGACCTACAGGACATCTATGGGCCTGTCTGTTAAATGAGGCTGTGGAGAAACAGGAATTTAAATAATTGACTTTCTTTCTTTCTTTCTTTCTTTCTTTTTTTTTAAGATTTTATTTATTCATTTGACAGAGAGAGAGAGCACAAGCAGGGGGAGCAGCAGGCCGAGGGAGAAACAGGCTCCCTGCCAAGCAAGGAGCCTGATGAGGGACTCGATCCCAGAACCCCGGGACCACGACCCAAGCCAAAGGCAGATGCCCAAGTGACCGAGCCACCCAGGTGCCCCGAAGTTACAGACTTTCTTAAGTAACTTTATAGTATACTGCCTATTCTTATATCCACAAGGTGAAACTGTCCAATGAGAAAGGAAGGGCATAAGAGAGCAAGCCCAAAAGTAATTTCACAAAAATAAGTAAAAGCCTTTTGCCATCGGAACTGCTTTATAGTCAAAGAATATTTTTTAAAATGAATCTGTGGATTATAACAGGACAGTTTTTTAAAGCCAAGTCAGTGTCTGTGGCTTAGAACGGAGGGAGGAAGGAAAGCAATAGGATGGGTGTGGGATGCAGTAGAGGGGACAGACGGCATGCTTGGGTCAGTGAGGCCAGATGCCTGTCCCTAAATCCAGGTGGAGATGTGCTACCGGCTATGCTCATATTATTGAGGAAGAGACAAAAGATGACAGTCTCCAGAAAGCTTAAAACCTGGTACGTCTCTCAGCTGACCCCACACTACAGAGGGCTGGCCGAAAGCCTGGCAGAGCGGCCACCTGGTGGAAAGGGGACTGAGGGTAAATCCAGCTCTGCACCACAAGCTTGAGCCCCAGCCTGGGACTGCTCCTACCCAGAGCAAGGACTGCTTTTCACAAAGGCTCCAAGTGACCTAGCCGTAGTCCAGAAGCCAGAATACAGAAGCTGGGTGGCATCAGCTGGGGGAGGAGGCATACCAGAGATAGGTCCCCTTCTGAAAGGCCAGTCTCAGTTTACAAAGCAAGACTAACAGAGAATAAAGGAAGGCTGGCAGCTGGAACCCTAGCTGGGCCCTGTATGTCAAGAGAAGATGGGGTCCTGGTGGAGCAAGATTCCCTACCCTGGAGGTGCAGGTCTTCTGGACACACTGTGAGGCCTTATCTGAGTGTACTTCAAGCTGCTGCCTGCTGCCAAGACTTCTCCAGGCTGCTAGCAGGAGCCTCCACGGGGGAGCCAGGGCAGGACAGGACTGTCACTACATTCCTGCCAGGCCAGAAGCAGCCAGGCCGAGCCATAAGCTTTGGGCACACCCCTTCCCAGCAACAGCCCGCCTGCTCCCCACCCCTCTTGCCTAGGAGATCATCAGGTTGCAAGGAGAAAATAAGTAGCATCCTTAGGCTGGGATAGGAATGCTAGAACAGCATTAAAAAAAGGAAGCCCCAAGAATGATGGGTAGGCATTGCTGTGAAAATGGGGGTGGGTGGGAGGATATGCTCAGAACAGGGATGTGCTAATGAGAGCTCACGGCAGGGAGTGGCCAGGACTGGGGCAGAACAAAAGATGGCTGCTCTAGGGGTCTGAGGCTATGTCTTGTCCTAATGTCCCACTCGTTATATCTGCCAGCTTATAGGTTCTACCAACTTATTAAAGCCAAGTTCATAAAATGTAATGGCAAACAGGCCATCTGTACTTTCTCTGAAAGCTTTAGGATTATTTGGGAGAAGAGCTTATAATAGCGATCTAAAGTTTAGGCGCCCTTTTGTCTGTTTCTTGGCAAGAGTTTTTTTGTAATTTCTGTATGATGTGTAATGTGTAATGTGAAAATGGACATGCCACATTGCTCTAAAATCTCAGAGAGTCAGAGAATTCTCAACTATGTGAAGAAGAGTAGGAAAGAAGGGGAAAAGTAAAGTAGTTGTAAATGGAAATCTTCAAGCAAAATTCTTCTGTTTACCTTTTTAATTTTTTAAATTAACATATAATGTATTATTAGCCCCAGGGGTATAGGTCTGTGAATTGTCAGGCTTACACACTTCACAGCATTCACCATAGCACATACCTTCCCCAATGTCCATTAAAGCCATATGTACCACTTCTCCCACAGCAGATCCTTGGCTGGCCTGGGTTTACCTCTTATGCCAAGTTATTCTGTTTCCTTGTTTCTCAATTTCTATAGCATCCGCATAATAGGGCTCAAAGAACTTCCATTGCCACATTTTCAATGATATTTAATTATATCCTTTGGTCCTAAGATAGATATTTCTAAATGGAGGCAAAATTCTGCTTGCCAACTCCTGGCCATTTTTAATTCATGACTAACCTGCCAAGAGCAGTAGTTTGGAGCATGATAATCACAATAATAGCTCTAATGGAGGAAGTTTTCCAGCCCTGAGTTGTTTAAGAGGTCTAGGCTAAAGCCCAAGCAAGATGACCCTGCAGGTAAGCAAATAAAGTCTCACTGGAGAACCACCTGTTTGAAATTCTCTCTCCTACTGGTGGGTGATGGAGTGTGGGGCAAATTCAGATTTGAGAGTCAGGGCAAGGCAGGAAATCTGAGGCTGGGGACCTTGGGGGTACAGGGCAGGGTACACGGAGAACAGCCTTCCAGGTAGAGGGGGAAAAGGTGTTAATGTTAGTGATGAGGCCGGTCTGGCAGGGGATTAAGGACAAGTGTGCTGGCGGTATGGGATGGTGGTAAGGCTGAGCGGTATGAGGGAGCTGGACAGGTAAGGCCTTGTGGGTCACAGTGAAGATTCTGAACATCACCCTCATGGAACAGGGAGCAATATAAGTAGAGAAGTGACAAAAACAGATTCGTATTTTTAAAAGATCATTTTGGCTGCTGCCTGGTGAATCATTTTGATGGAAAAAGTTCCTTAACACACTGGGCCCTTAAGGGGGCAGACCTGAATCTGGAGGTAAAGTAAGAGAGGGGGATATGAAGTAGGAGTAAAATTACTTGATTCCTAGAGGTGAAACAATCTCCAATGACCTACAGTGAATGATATTAAATGCTCAGATTTCTTGCTGAAGCACACTCAACATACGACTTAATATGACTTTAATATGACTAAAAGGTTTGGAGACTTCTGGGGGGTTCCCTGGGATGATTATGATTTAAGTGAGTATGTACTCTCATATTCAAGTAATTAAATTAGCCATGAGCTTCTCTTAGGAAAACTCGAATTGAAAGCAAGATACACACACACACACACACACACACACAGTTGGTCAATGCTAAAACACACACACACACACAACAGCTGGTCAATGCTAAGACACACACACATACACACAGTCAGTCAATGCTGAGACACACACAGTTGGTCAATGCTAAAACACACACACAAGTGGGTCAATGCTAACACACACACACAGTAGGTCAATGCTAAGAATACACACACACAGTAGGTCAGTACTAAGACACACACACACAGTTGGTCAAAGCTAAGAACACACACATAAGTAGGTCAATGCTAAGCCACACACACACACACACACACACACACACACACACACACACACACAGAGTTGGTCAATGCTAATACACACACACTCACAGTAGGTCAGTGCTAAGCCACACACCCACAGCTGGTCAATGCTAAGAACACACACACAAGTGGGTCAATGCTAAGGCACACACACACACACACACACACAGTTGGTCAATGCTAATACACACACACTCACAGTAGGTCAGTGCTAAGCCACACACCCACAGCTGGTCAATGCTAAGAACACACACACAAGTGGGTCAATGCTAAGGCACACACACACACACACACACACAGTTGGCCAATGCTAAAACCCACACACATAATAGATCAATGATAAATTACACACCCTCACACACAGTTGGTCAATGCTAAGAACACATACACACAGTAGGTCAATGCTAAGACACACACACACAGTTGGTCAATGCTAAGACACACACACAGTAGGTCGATGCTAACACACATACAAACACAGTTGGTCAAAGCTAAGACACACACATATATAGTAGGTCAATGCTAAGACACACACGTATAGTAGGTCAATGCTAAGACACACACACACACACAGTAAGTCAATGCTAAGATGCATACACACAGTATGTCAATGCTAGACACACACACACAGTTGGCCAATGCTAAGACATACACACATATAGTAGGTCAATGCTAAGAATGCACACACACAGTAGGCTAATGCTAAGACACATACACAGTAGGTCAATGCTACTTAACTGAGTTATACATTAATTTGCTCTAGAGCTGGTATTGCACAAGTGATCCTTACAGCTCTCTTTTCACTAAGCCTGGACCTACTACAGTCTATCTAATATGTAAATGTGACTATGCACCTTGAAATAAATAGCTTCTGCCTCCTGTGTATGAAGTTGATTGACATTTTATTTAACCTTATCAATCTTTAAGGGTGACGGATATTAATATAGTTATTCTGAATTAGAATGATCGAGCCCAGCACTTATGAAACTAACAGTACTACCAGTAATACATATCATGGAAACATGCAAATTCTAAGAAGGTGCTATTTAAGCACTTGATCATACAAAATTAGGATGCACTGATCACTTAAAAACCTAAAATAAAGGATCATTTCACAGTAAGTAATAGCCCATGACTATCATTAGAGCAAAGCACCACCGTTTTGCTTTTGCTTTCTGGCTCCACCATAAACCGCACAAAGAGTAGTAGCAGAGCAGGAGGGAGACGGTAAGTTGTGATTCAAGGGGTGCTATGGTCTGGATGTATCCCTCAAATCTGTAAGTTGAAATCCTAACACCTAATGTGATGATGAGTACTTGGGGGGGAGTTCTTAAGTCATGAGGGTGGAGCCCTCAGAAATGGGTCTTATAAGAGGTCCCACAGAGGTCCCTTCCCACCCCTCCCACCCCCGCTGAGTGAAGACACAAAAGTGCCGGGGGCATCTTGACCTCAAACTTCCAGCCTCTAGAACTGTGAGAAATAAATTTCTGTTGCTTAGAAGCCATGCAGGTTTCATAATAGCAGCCCAGAGGAACTAAGAAAGGGAAGCAGGAAGACCTTCCCGCCCAAGTAGATATTGGAACATCCCACTTTAGAGACTTTTTCTTAGTTTCTGGTTTTACCTCTCAAACCTGAAACCAAGGGAGCATAGGCACTACACATTTGTCTGGTTATTTTCTGAGCAAGTTTTTCTAGAAGCATCCATACATAACTCACCTAGTCTATCTCCTTAACTTCAATCCTACCTTCTGACCCCTGGGGGCATACAGTATCCCAGCTTTTGCCATATGCATGCACGTTGGTCGCTAGAATGGAAACTATACAAGGACAGCGACTTTTATCTGTTTTGCACACTGTTAGGGCTCAAGAGCCTGGAGTAGGCTACTTCTCACTTCAACTATTCTTGACCCCTGGAGACTATCTACATTGAGTGATTGCCAACTCCTGCATCTTTTCCACCCACACACACATTTTTGCACTTGCTTTCTTCATCCCCCTTCATTATCATCATTGCTGTGATTTCTGCTCCCAGCTACCATACACAACCTTGGAGCATCCTTGTCAATCCAGTCCAGTATATCCCTACTGCACATATCTTGGAATCATGGCATAGAGCTGCAGTTTTGGAAACTTCTGATCAGTGTGCAATATCATACGCCTTGAATCCTTTGAATGGCACCTCGTTTCTATCATCTCTCCACTTCAGATAATCTAAACTCTGTTTCCCCTACAGAGTATGTTTGCAGGGGTCTCACCCAGGAAAACAGATTAGGCCCCAAGTCTCCTAGCGGGAACACTAGGAAGTGTCAGTGGTGGCGGCAGTGGTTTAGCCATTCTGCAAAACACTGTAGAAAAGAACAGTATAGTGCCATGTGTCTGAGGGCATATGAGAGGGGGCAAGCCTGAGAGAGTTGGGGGGACACAAGTTTTAAGATCCAGGCAAGTGTGGTACCTCCTCTCAGTTCTGCAAACCTCCACTTGTGCTAATGAGGCCTGTCGGGCATCACCCAACATGGCTCCTGCCTGTCCCTCCAGCCTCAGTTCCCACACCTCAGTTTCCCAACCATACTGGCCCTTTTCAGATGCTCCAGCACATCCAGCTTTCCCCTCGGGATCTCCTGCATCTTCCTACAGTCTGGGAAGCCCTTCCTGCCTCTGGCCTTGCCAACATCTGCTTGCCTGTGTTTACATATGGCCTCTTCAGAACGGCACTCGCCAAGCCCCCAGCTCATGTGAGTCTCCTGTTACTCCCTCTCCTGGCATCATGTCTTTGCCATTGGTGTTTCCAGGTAATGTGCGGTTACGTCCCATATGTGCCTGTGCTGGCTCCGTGCCTTTCTCTATAGGCTCATAGAGGTTCTGCTACAGGCTCATAGAGGGCAGCGACCACAGCTATGCTCTCCCTGCGTGCGCCAAACTGAGCACAGAGCCTACAACAGAGCAGGACTTCAGTGAATATTTGTTGAGTGAATTTGTTGTGAATTTGTTGATGAATAACTGAGGGAATTTGTTAACCACTCCAAGGTTCAGGTTCCTCAAAAATAAACCAGAACTATTACCACATACCCCACACAGTTGACGGAAGGACTGCATGAGCCAACCGCGTAGACCTTCTCGCAGCCTGGGTACACGATGAGTATTGTTTCCCATTCCCTCTACAGCATGATTTTTTTTTTCCTCACACCGATTCTGCTAAGGGGTCATTTCCATTTAAGAAAACTAAGGCTTGAAAGAAAAGCACATCTAACACATGGAGATGAAGATCTACAAAAGCAAGTCTAATGACTTGAAGATGCGATGAAAGAAGCCACTTGAAATCATATGATGTCCATGGTCAAGTGTCTCTGTGATGTCTGTCTGTTCTTTATGAATAAGCCTCTTGCTTTCAGGGAGGCGGCAGTGGGAGCATGAAGGTCAGTTGATGTTGATAAAAACAAAACCTAAATTTAACTCATCAAGATCTATGATACTAATCAATTTTGTAATTTAAAAGGAAGTACAGAGGAACAAAGCGGTCAGTCGGCTCCACCAGAATTAGCATCAAAACACACTAGTGAAAATTCAGTTTTAAGAGACCCATGCGTGAATCTTGCTGCAAAAACTGACAGCTATATGTAAATAACGGAAGGTAGAAAATGATACGTTTTACATATTCAGCTTGGTTTTTTTTCATAATTCTGCCAAATGCTGTTACCTCTAGGGCATATAGTTTTTTAATAAGTTTGCCATTTGGTTTTATTCCAACTACTGTTCTCTTCTCTCTCTCTCTCTCTCTCCCTGTCTCTCTTTATATCCCACTCTCCTCCCCTTTATACGAATCTATAAAAATAAATTTTTATTTCTATAAAATAAGTAAGAGCATGTGATAAAAAATTATACTAAAAGGTGTGTAAATGGAAAAAAGTAATTCTGTCCCCTTGTTACCCTTCACCGACTACTGACCTATCCACTGTCAAGTTAATCACCACTGATACTCATTTCTTTTGTAACATCCAGAATGTTTCCAGGCACACACCGTTATCTATCAATCTATCTATCCATCTATTGGCTTTAAAAAAATGAGATCATTTGGTACACGATGTTTTATCCTCCCGCCCCGTGCCCTCACCTCTAATAATATATTTTGGATGGCTTTTGCAATCAGAACATATTTCCCCATTGCTTTTTGGTTAGATAACCTCATTTGGGGGCCATTTCCCCATTTGACCCAACTGGGGGAAATCTGGAAAATTTATTGAATTTGCATCATCAAAATATCTTCCCTTACATAAAGCAAGAAGATAAAGATCATATACACAGGTCTTATCAAGTGGTGATTTCAGTTATAATCATGAAAATGAGATAGCACTATAAAAATTTAATTCCAAGGCAAACAAATATGCAAGCATATCACTCAGAAAATTTCTTTGATCTCTCCAATGGCTTTATCTAATTGGTGTCATTATGTTGTAACTCACTGACTGCCAACTGTACATTTGTAACCTTGGCAAAGTCTTCCCGTGTTAATACCACTGAAGAAAAAATATTGTGTGTGCTCTCCTTTAACACTGTCAGAAGAAAAAAGAAATTTAATTAAATTTCAATCTGTCAGTTTAAGAAGAATAGAACAGAAATTGTGGAACATTATAGGTGGTGTTTGAATATTATTAGTGTTAAAAGGATTCCAGATTTACAGCTTTTGACAATTGTGTTGTGGTTATATAAGAAAATGTCCTTGCTCTAAAGAAACATGCCCTGAAATATTTAGTATTTAGGGGGTAAAGGAATACGATGTCTTAACTTACAAATGATTCAGAAAAAAAATAGAGAGCGAGGGAGAGGAAGAAAGAGCATGCTAAAGCAAGTGCGGCAAGACATAAAGGGCAGAAGCAGAGTAGTCTGAGAGAGTTCTTTGTACTTCTTTTCCAACTTCCCTGGGTATACTTTAAATTATGACAAAATTGTAAGTTACCAAAAAATGAAAAGAATTTGGGAGTTGAAACTTGAAACGATTACTCTTAATGCATTCATTCTGTTAACGTCTGCCTTCCCCAGCTCGGCTCAGTTCCGGATTCTGCTTGAATTTTGTAGGTCCGCTGCCTCTGCCCCTCCAGCAAGTCCTCATTGGAGGGGATGCTCTGTCCCCACTGGCTGGGAAGGTCCAGAGTTGCCCAGGTGCCAGGTGTCCACATATCTGGCATGTGGGCAGAGGATGCAGAGGGTGGAAAGATGACACCTCAGGGATGCAAAGCCACAGCTTTCTCTGAGTCCCGCCTCTATCAAGTTGGAATTTTCTAGGCTCTTTCAGCAGTCATGCTGGTTGTTGGCCACTGCCCTTACAGATTTTGTAACTAGATTTTCTGGGGAGTGCATTCAGCTTCCATGACGCCCAAGGACACCAGATGTCCCATCTCTAATGCTAACAGAGCTGAAGAGTCTAACCGTCCCACACAGATTAACCTTTGATCACACACGAAAACAGATTTCTGCTGCAATCTAGAACCTCAACTTCAGATGTCAGTTATCTATTCAGAATATGCCTACACCAGACTTTCCTATAAATGATCTCTATAGTGTTAGAAGGAGAGAAACACGTTTCTACCAGTCAACACAAACATCTAAGCAAGATGATACAAGCGTGCAATGCTTCTGGAGACCCAAAGCCCAAAGCATGAATGTGTGCTTTCCAATATTTGTAATGTACAGATATTCTTGATTTTTGTTGTAGATTTTAATGAAATTCCTGACGTTTTAAAAATAACATTACATTCCTCCCAAATCAATATATCTGTACCTTATAAGTAACATCTATTGAATACAGTGATGTACATTTAAACTTTAGGGAAAAATCATACCATATTGCCTCAGAGAGAACAATCTTGAGAAGAGAAAACTTTAGAGAACAGAGGAGTGCCTTACTAAAAATTCCTTAGCAATCTCACTGGGAAAGGAAATACTGCCAACCACTTTCCTGCACGGTACACAGCTAACCCAGACAAAAGGGATTTTTCCTTCCTCCAGTGAAAGTGTCAAGCGGAAAGTGACATCTTTTAGGACAGACAGGTGGACAGCCCAGGAGGAAGGCGGCCAGGTGAGGGACTCTAAATTTGCCCCCACCTCCACCCACCCCCCAACCCTTCCAAGTATGACATTCTGGTTCATCCTCTGCTCTCTCCTTCAGGGGGAAGTGGGCTGCTCCAGCCTCTCTGCATCCCAGTGAGCTGAAATGCCTGGCTAAGTGCCTCTTGGTCTCATCTATGGGTGTAAGGAGTTGGCTAAAGGGAAGGACTTGAGTCTAAGAGATTATGTTGACCAGAGCCTGTCCAAATGGGCCCACAGAGTGAGGCAGCCCTGATGAAGGGAAGAGGATGGTGGAGAGATTGGAGAGAAGAAAGGAAGAACTAGGGCTACATCAACAGAGCAAAGAGGTGGTGGTCTGGGGGATACCAAGTGTAAGGTGCATGCAGTGTTGGCCTGTGGGGTTCATTCACAGGGGACAGGATTTGGCAGCCACATGGCACTTCTTCCTGGCTCTCCTATGTCCACTCCAGCTCCTCCTTCCTCAGACATGGACCTCATCCCCATCTGGATGTTGACCATGATCTCCACCTTTCAGATCTTTGTCTCCTGCATCCTCCATCTTGATGTTTGACCACCAAACCCACAATTCCTGTAAGGGAATCTTCCTGGTACCCACATCCCTCTTCTCAACTTGGATCTGCTTCCCCAGACGAGACTCTACACACTGTTTTCAGGTCGCTCAGATGCCTAGGTTTTCAGCCTATGAGCCTGGCCCTACAATGTTGCTAAATAACACAGCTCCTCTCCCCGAGGCCAGTGGCCTGAGCCGGGGGAGGTTGGGGGATCTCTCGCCCCTAACCTATCATGCTACCTGTCAGGCCTCTTACCTGCAGTTTGACAGACAGCACTTTGCACACTGTACAGTTCAGTCCACGAGCTATTTATAAGTATTGGATGTAGCTGCTATACCAGGAGGCTAAAACAGCGAATGAAGAAGGCGATTCTAAAGATAACTCTCATTTGAAAGCCTCCCATTGAAATGAATGTTCACCTTTGTTTCACTGAATTCATTTATCCCAATCTGGTTCTCAAGGGACCACTAACTGGGGTGTGGTTTATCTTTTCGGGGGTGATAAAAATGTTCTAAAATTGATTGTGGTGATGGTGACACAACCGACTAAAAGCTAATGAATTGTACACTTCAAGTGGGCAAATTGTATGGTATGTGAATGATGCCTCCATAAAGCAGCTTAAAAAAGAAAGAGAGAACACTCTGTGGACTTCGGGGTGTGAACCTAAACCCGCCAAATCTATCCACCTGGCTGCCAGAGGGAGGGATCAGAAAAAAAATGCCGGTAAGTCATTTCTGGAAATTCTGGGTGGGCTCTGCTGAAGCACACACCCTGATTTTACCTGCAGGAAGCTGAGTCTGGCCGTCCCTCCCACAGGCAACTCCCCACACAGGAACACCGCACACCGGGAGAATTGGCCTGTGTGGGTTTCTCTGTGCCTATAGCATGCAGAGCTACGCCTACTTTCTTCAGCATTTGATTTTTCCAAACAAAAGGAGAAACCAAGCACATAAAACCCAACAGTGAATTGATGAGCAACTTTGCATATATATAGAATTTCCAGGCAATAAAGCATGCTCTCCAACAAGCTTGTCTTTGTTTGGAGGAAAATTACACTTTGCTTTCTCACAATGCCCTCTGCCAAGCCCAGTGTGCCCTCCTAATATAAATTAGTCTTTCAATTGTATGATCTTTCCAAAAGAAACTAATTTTCACTACACTTATTCAGGGAACTTGACCAGAACTCGAATTTTTTGTTGTTGTTGTTGTTGGGGGAGGTGGCAAACCTACATAGTAAGGTTTTCTGCTCTGCCACAATCCTGAGATTAATCATTTTCTGAATATCTATAAATATTATTTTGATTATGTGAATGGCTTTAAATAGCTGTTTATGAAAAACTCACAATACTGTAAGTCTGCAAAGAAATAAGCCTAATATAAAATGTGAGCAAGAGAATTAAACACAAATTGCACAATTATATTCTAATTTGTAGATTATAATTCAGTGTGCAATAATGATCTACCCTGAAAATATGTTATATCAAAAAAAAAAAACCACTAAAACTGATTAAGGTAACTTTTTTCACAAATCCTAAAATGCTTCATTCGCTGGGTAATTTCATTCAGTCCTATTTTTGACAAGGACATTATGAATCAAAGACCTCAAAAGAAGGTTAATAAATCTTGATAGTTTCTGTAGATTCTGTTTTCTTATTGTATGTTAAATTTTGTATGAAGTTCAGCAGTTCACATAATCTGGCATAAAATAGAGGATTAAAAAATAAAGTTTAAAATTTGATTTCTCAGAAAATGTCTTAACAGCATCTCTTTCTCATTGCTGGCTTATTTCCCAGAAAAGGCTCCATTTTCACTATAATTTTCCAAAATAAATCTGTGATAGAAGAGGATATCATGGCAATGGGAAAGGTGAGAACTCTGATCAAAAGTGGATTAATTTTTTTAAATTGTCATAAATATATAGCTTATCCTGTAAGTTCATAATCTGGACAAGACGATCATTCTGAATGAACTTGAGGCAAATTCTTATTGACTTTTTTCCTTTTGGGGGGGAAGTGTTATTTATATTCCTCCTCTCCCCAACCACTTCCTTCCCATATACAAAAGTAAGATAATCATCTCTGAATGCCCTTGGTGACCCAAGCATATATATTTTAGGGACAAATTATGTCAGCATAAAATCCACAATTGGCAGTCTCAGAGAACCAAGTTAGAAGTAGATCTGCTGTACCTAAAATTCAACCATTTTAGTAAAAACTAAAATCACAGAAAACTGTGAACAAAACTTCAGGAAATACGTCTTCTTTTGGCCTGTTCATGTAAGTTACAAATCAACACATGTGGTTTATCTCAAGTGAAGCATGTACTGTGGACTTTTACCAAAAGCAGTTGGTGGAAAACACTTGACCTTTGGATGGGGAGGCTACAAGGGTAAAATGGGATCTCAGACTCCTTGCAAATATCCACTGGCTCCATTTTCTAGCAGTCTGCCGATAACAAGTTCCAAAAAAACCAAATTTTTAATTAAATACTATGGCAAAGTAGCATCATGCCACGTGCTAAACCCCCTTCCCCCAACCAACCAAACAAACCCCACCAGAATGGCTCACAACAGGACAGGAATCAGGAGTAAGTACTAAAAGCAGAATCCAGCTGTTGTCTCCAAAAGATTAAAAACAAAGAACAGAAAACATGAAAGCCACTGGGCTAAAGGGATGTTACCACAGAGCATTTAAAACAGACCCAGAAAGTAACAACGAATCACCCCTCTCTCCCACCTTCCCTCACATACCAGAAGCTATAGGGAGCTCTCTAGAGAAAATTCAAAACACAGTTCTTCTGTTTGGTATTCTTTGAAGACGACTCAATGTACAAAGCATCAATCAGCCAATGAACACGCAGAAAGTTCAAGACAGTTCAAGTCCAATTTTATGATAATTGTTATGCAATGTTCATTGCCCACTTCAAAGGCCAAAATAGTGTGTGCAGATGCCTGTGTAAGAATGAGTGTTTTTTAAAAGGTTGGTACAAACTGGAATAAGAAAACAGATGGCAAGACATTGATACCATTATTTTGGATTTCTCTGAAATGCCCCCTCAAAGCAATGACAGATTTCAGCACCTGCTTATCACAAAGTCACAGATGAGTTTTCTCTTCTCATTAAATCTTCGTTCTTGTAGTCAGTCTAATAGCTCATAGCAGACTAAATCTCTATTTAGATTGAAATGAGTCTATCATTTTTTTCCCCTTTTTCTCCGGACAGAGTCACTTATATGTGCTTCCAAAATAAACCTTCAGGTTTTTTTTTCCCCATTTTTTTACAAAATAATTTTTCTACTCCCACGAAACCCTTTCCCCTGGGATAAAAAGAGAAAGAAGGAAAAGTGTAAAAACCAGAATTAGAATTTTTATAAAGCTTATCTCTGATTATCTACTGTAAGCCTTGCTGTAAAAGGGATTTAAAATTTGGAAGTCGTTTTAAGAAAGCAAAATTGCAAAATGCAAAGAATCTGGAATCCCTGGGCAGACATGTACTACTGTAAAGCGACTGTTTTTACATGAAAGCATCCACGATGAAGTTGTACATGAACTCAAAAAGGCCTTGATACAGATCTGTACAGGTACCCTTCAGACTCTAACATTCTCCACAGAATGACTCCACTTCAAATAGGTAGTGAGAAGGTTCCGTGAAGCAAAGGAAGAAGTGGGGGAAAAAAGTGGCTTATGGATGAGGCTAGGGATTACCCTGGAAATTACGGAGAACTGACAACTGTGACAGGTCCTGCCCTAGACATGTGCTTCCGGCGTGCAGAGATGTTTTCTCTGATTCTTCATGTCTTTAAACTCGAGAGTGTCAAAGAGGTCTTTGGAACAATGAAGTAAAGCAGGAACTTTCAAGTAGCAGCTTTACCAAGGACTGGGGCAGAATCTCCTGCTGGCTTGGACCTAAAACTTAAGACCATAGCACTATAAATGTCAATGTTCCAACAAGCGGGGCTGAAACTGGGGGGTGCCTTTGGAAGTGAAAAGCATGTTGATGGGATTTGGCAACTGTGTCCGAAAGGACCCAAGTTTCAGTAAAGGTGCTTTTGCTTCACATTTCTTCAAGCCTTTCAGGCAATCCTTGAGCCCCCTCTTCTGAGGAAGACAAAGAAAGTTAAGATCTTCCCTGAACAGATGCATCCTATTGAACAGGACAGCGGCTAATACCCTGTGCCCTTGAGGTCCTAACTCAATCAAGAAACTCATTTTAGAAAAACAGAAATACAGTTGTCATAACATTAAAAAGGGTTAAAAAAAAAAAAAGAGCTTAGAATCCTGAGTGAGAAGCCCTGTGCTCCACTCCCATGGTTAGGGCAGTCATCCGTGGAGTTTCTTTGCCAAGTGCTATTGTTTCATGATGTTTCTGGAATGTTCCTGAGCCCCTTGTCAACTTCCACTGTCTTTCACACAGGATATCAAGTGGTCGATTTCATCTCTTGGTTCTAAGTGAACCTCAAACTGTGTCCCAACCCCTGCCGTGGTCACCCAGGACTGACCTGCTCGCACCTCCAGGCAAGTATGTCTTTTCTAGGCTTCACCCTGCCCTGTCATGCCCTTCCCCGCTCTGCACCACTGGCTCTCACCACTCACTCTTCACAACCCCTAACCACAGTCGCATAACGGACCACCGCCATCGTGCTCTCATTATACTCCGTGCAGGTTTCTAGCATCATCTCTCTCTGGTAGATCCTATACTCCCATCAGGCAGGAAGCACTCCTTACTTCTCCTTCTAGCCCCAGCCTGTATCCTGGTGCCTGACAAAGAGTGGGACCCTGATCAAGTTTACTGCATAGGTGAATATATATAATGAGATGGTATCAACACCTGGGAAAATTTTCAACATAAAAATATTTTTAATTTTCTGATTTTCACTTTTAGTTGTTATCAGCTCAAAGTCTGAAGACCTGTACATGAAAGAATGCCACAGCTAAACCAAGACACACAGAAGGCTGGCAGAAATGCATGCTAGCCTGGCACTTAATTTGCATTCCCCTGCAAGAAGAGCTTGAAACTTGGACTTCGATTCAGCTTCCTGGGAGGTGAACCAGGAAGCAGGAGTGAAGGACAGGAAAAATGAGTCAAGGAGGGAGGGATAGACAGTAATGACTGCGTTATTGAGCTTGTTTTTTCTTACTGGCCATCCTTGGAGAGTGCATCTGAGTTCGGTCTCCAAAGCACGGGAGTCTGAAGATTGATATCCAGACTCTCATCCCCCATTATTTGAGGGGTACCTCCAGCTCACTAACTCCCTGCAAACTTCCCAACTATCCTGAGCTTAGGTTATGCAAGCTTTTGTGGTTTATAAAGAAGTCCTGGGGTATGGAGGCTGAGAATAGTTTAGGGGGGGCACTGATGTGCGTAGGAGCTGTCCATCCCAGCTGCGCCTGAAGGTAGGCCACGAACACATTTAACAAAAGTAACTAAATAAGGTCTGACAACATCTTTTCCAGGATTATGCAGCCAAATAAATAACTTGATTCCAAAACACAATCCATTAATCCATAAAAAGAAAGTGCTTCATGGGATGATGTAGATATCCCTGCTAGACCTTGAGGAAGAGGTCCCAGGGGACCAGATGACTTTGCCAGCTTAAACCCAGTAACATCCCTCAGCCTCCCAACCAGCCCTGATTCCCACTCTCTACCTTCCTTTCCATCCCCCACCATTCACAGGGCAAACAAAGGGAAGACAATTGCATATATTCTTTCTCAGTCGCTATGATTTCTTTTTACCATGTAAATTGGTCTTGGTGGTCATTTCATAAAAAACGAGTGAAGGAAGAAGCAAAGAGGAAAGACGGAGGGCCCTGCTGATCCGAGTAAGTTCAAACATTTTTAAAGAAAGCTTCCCCTCTCCTCTCTCAGGCTCTGATAATTGCCTGGGAGGAATTCCTATTCACCTTCCATGTTGGGGGAACCTGCTCCAAAGGACAGCGAAGTTACACAACTTAGCTTTCTCCAAGTAGATTGGATAAAGCTTCTTGCATTCATTGTTACCAGAATTTTCTCTGCCAGTGGGAAAAAGGACAGACCGACTGCAGAGTTTTTGCTATTTTTTTTACCTGAGCCTCTGTACTACAGTCTGCTTATAGGGTAAAGGATGACGTCAGGCACCCCTTGCCGCCTCCCCACCCCCCGTGCACGTGCATCCTCCATTGATGCGCCCCATCTGCTCTGCTCCCACCACGCAGAACAACTGTCAATAAATTTGGCCCTTTGTTTCTTGCAATCAGTCTCACTCTTCCAACATGAGCCTTTTAGCTTCATACTGGCCTGGAATTTTGAGATACACAGATGTCATGGCAGTGAGATGAGGAAATGGGACATAAAATAAAGAAATCAAAGCTGACTTCTAAAGAAATATCTTTTACGAAGGAGCACAGAGGATGTTTAGGGCAGTGGAAATATTCTGTATGATACCATAATGATGACTACGTTTGTCCAGATTCATGGGATGTACAACCACAAGAGTGAACTCTGATAAAAACTAGGGACTCTGGGTGCTGATTGGGTGCAATGAGGGTCCATACGTGGTAACAGATGTTACCCCCCTGCTGGGGGATGTTGATAATGGAGAGGCTGTGTGTGGGCGAGGGGCAGGATTCGAGAGAGCTCTGAACTTCCCCTTCGGTTTGGCTGTGAAGCTAAAACTGCTCTAAGAAGTAAAGTGTACTTTAAAAATTAGTAAGTGGAGAGAAAAAAGAGGAGAAGGAATAGGAGGAAAGGGACACAAAATATGCTTCAAGAGATTGAGAGAGATCAGAAAACACCAAGGGACACATGCCTGAAATGTAGTACCAGTCGGATGTCATAGGGCCTATTGTTGAAGTTCAGGTAAGGTCTTAAATAAGAAAGATAAGAAAAGATAAAATCCAGGCTGGCTTCAGGGATGGGCGCCCCAGGCAGCCACGCCAAGCCCCACATTCAGAAGGGTGCTGTGCTTAGTTTAATGCTTGTTGCTATTGGCTCAGAATTCTTAATAATGTTTAACAAAGGCCTCATGTTTTCATTTTGTGTTGGACAAATTACTTATCTGGTCCTGAGTAAAAGGAATATTTCATAGGAAATATGAGACAAGATCATTTCCTTGCAGGATAAAGCATAACAGGGAAGGATTTGTGGGGATATTCTCAGAGCACTCACTCACTGCTTCTCACGGACTCCCGGTAAGTGGTCTCTTTTGGTTTAAAGACGCTCAGAATGTCAGATTTCCATGTGCCTGTTACATGCATCCAGTGAGCTAATATTTGGGATCAGGGAGATGGAGGAGGGAATAGGCACCCTGGTAGGGTAGCCCTGAGAATAGGAAGGCTTATGAATGAAGTCTTAAATGCATGCTATTCTAAACCCCCTTCACCACTTTCCTTCTTTACAGAAGTGGGAGAATAATACCTCAAAAAATAACGACTGGTCACACTTCAAAGTAAGACTCATTTATATAGAGCCTAACTTCATTGTGAAGAAAATGTTTTGAGGGTCTCCTGTAGGACAGCCTGATTAGAAATCTGCTTTCCTAAAACAGGGCAGAAGAAGCAACAAAAGGTCTCCCAGTGGTCCCCAAGGACAGCTGTGGAAATGGCTGTCGCCAGTCATCCAATCCCTGACTTTGAGCCTTGGTTCTTATCAGTCATCAAACTTCCTCTCCTTAAATAGAGCCACTGCAAATGTCACCACCAGCTTTCCTAGAACAAAATCAGGGATTTGGCGTCAAAACCCCAGCTGCCAAAATAAAAACCCTCTAAATTATTTTCAGTTCCTGCCTTACATGTTCTCTGTTCACTGTTTACCATTAGGATGGTTGTTCAAGTCTTGCTTTCGATCTTGGGAGTTGGCCCTGGTGGCTTTTTAGTTTGACAGCTGTAAAGCATTAGAGCATATATTCTTCTTTCTTTTAGGGCTACAGAGAAATACCCAGCACACCCTAGGGCATTCTCCAGAAAAAACTGGTGGAGAGAACTCCAGATACACAGAAAAACCTTAAACAGTTTTGCAAACTATAGTAAGTTTTCCTTGACAAAAGCTGCTGAGAGAATTCATTTACTATCTAGAAGTTTAAATATTGGCTTTGAAATGAATTTTATAAAATGACTATCCGTATTTTAAAAACATTCTTGCTCACTGACACTAAAAACTAATAAGCCAGACACAATCAGAGAAGCACTGGTTAAGTCTGAATGTATATATACATGTGTACTTTTGATTTAAGCTCATCTTTGTGCATAGACATGTCCTTTTATGAAACCTTGTTCCGTCAGTGAAAATTGCAAGTTGAAATGACCTCCATGGGAGAAGAGGCACTTGTTATTTGGATGCAATCCTAATTACAAAGTAGCTTGATGAACAGAGACCAAATACTGCCCATGTTTATAGCAACAGGACATAATTTGGTCTCTCAACAATTGAAATCTGTTTGTAAGCAAACAAGACCTCTCTACTGACATTATTACCATGCATAAGTATTACTGCCAAAGCTTTAACAATGGAAATCCAGCAAAAATGGTTTTCTTTCATTATAAAACATGCACAAAAGATATTAAAAGCCCATTAACTTGAAAGCAGACAATGTCATGTGACCTCTTCTGCTAAGTAGTAAGGAAAAAAAATGAGTGTCACAACTCTTAAAACATAACTTTATAAATATTAGAAAAGAGATTTTAGTTTGTGAGTTCTCATTCAAATAGATGTTTGACATGACAAATAGAATTTTACTGGTATTTAAAATTAGGTCCAAACTGACTATCAATCTCCGAAATTGCTTGTCAGCACTCACTCTTTCCTTTTGTCTTTTCCTCTTCTTTCTCTTAATGAAGGGGTGTCTAGGAAGTCGATTAAAGTTCATCCTTATCACCCCATAAGTGGTTACCAGCCCCAGGAAGATGGACGACTGGGCTCTTCGCCAGATCAAATTCTCTCCATTAGGCAGTTTGGAGGGTATGAAGCATCCAGCAGGTAACAGGCTCTAGCAACATGAAATCACCAACCCTCAGATAAATATGGGAAACTCTTGAAAAAAGCTGCTTTCCATTTTGAATTCGATCTTTCATAGAAGAGAAGAAAACTATTAAGTTGGTCGTGGCAAGCCAGGTCATCAAAACTGCTATTGCAAAGCCCATGATGGATTCAAAACAAGTTTAAAAACTGAGTTCGACACTTAGAGATAAAGGTAGAAACAATATCAAAGAATGAGAACCATCCCGATTTACCAAAAATAAAAACTAAGGGAGGTAAAAAATCAACCTATTTGTCTGCAAATGAAAGATGGAGCTATAAAATTCTCTGATCTGCTTCCTGCCCACCAACAAATTCTCACCAACAAAAACTCCTCTTCCTTGACCATGGAATTAAGTATTAATAATTTTACTAAGCAGTTCACTCTCCAATTAATACACTATGTCTAGCTGAGCCCCCTACCCAGGTTCTCTGTGAGGGGGTGCCATTGAGTCGGCTTGGGCAAGTCTCCCCATGTTCCCACCTTTTTTCCCCCCTCTGTAAGGGCAGGACAATTTTTAAATACTTTACAGTTAAAAATTCTAGGGAAGCCTGGGTGGCTCAGTTAGTTAAGTGCCTTCAGCTCAGGTCATGATCTCAGGATCCTGGGATCGAGCCCGGAGCTGGGCTCCCTCGTCAGCAGCAAGCCTGCTACTCCCTCTCCCTTTGCCCTCCTGCCCCCATTCATGCTCGTTCTCTCAAATAAATAAATAAAATATTTTTAAAAATTCTATAATTTCTCCAACTGCTCTATGTGTCTCTGTTTTAACATCATACCTTTCCTGTGCACTGGCTAATAACATGCAACCTTCTGACATTAATTAACCACTTCTTAGTATTTACTTGGTGCTAAGCACCTATAGGATACACTGAATAAAGATATACACTCTTATCCCCTATAGCTTATACTCTAGTAGGAGATAGAGAAAAAAATAGGAATTATGATACAAATAACAATGATAAGTGCTTTATACATCTGTACAAAGTGCTATGGGAACCCAGACCAAAAAAAAAAAAAAATGCATTTGGGGAAATTCAGAACTTTTACAAAGGAGGTGAAAACCATGCAGGGCATCAATAGCTTGCATAAGTTTTATTTTCTTTCTTTCTCATTCTTTTTTAAATTTAAAAAAAAAGATTTTATGTACTAACTTGCCAGAGAGACACAGAAAGAGAGAGAGAGAGAGAAAGAGAGAGCGCTCAAGCAGGGGGAGCAGCAGGCAGAAGGAGAAGCAGGTCTCCCGCTGAGCAAGGAGCACAATGTGGGACTCGATTCTAGGACCCTGGGATCATGACTTGAGCCAAAAGCAGGCGATTAATCAACTGAGTCACCCAGACATTCCTTGCATGAGTTTTCTAAGCAGGAAAGGGAAGAATGCTTTTCCAGGCAGAGGGCATGGTATGTGCAAAGGCTCAGAGACATGAAAAAGTTTGACAAGCAGAAGAAATGGTGAGAGCAGATGGTCATGGTTAATAGAAGAAGTTTCCCAGAGCAGGATCATCAAGTTCTCTTCTGTGAAGGGACAGAGAGTAAATACGTGAGGCTTTGCAAGCCACACAGTCTGTCACAGCCACTCACCTCTGCCATTATACCTGAAAATACTTGGAATACATGGAAAATACTTGAATAAATGAGTGTGGCTGTGTTCCAATAAAACTTTATTTACAAAAACAGGCAGCAGTGTCAACTGGGCCCACAGGGCTTAGTTTTACACCCCCTATCCTGGAGCATAACAGGAGATAGTTATGGCGAGTTATAAACCAGATTCAAGAAATTCCTCTGGGCATCACAGAGATGCCTGGGGAAACAGTAATTCCTTTTCTTCTTCTTTTCTTTTTTTTTAGTAAAAGAGTGAGATGATAAAATTTGTATGTGAAAAACTGTAAAAGCAGCATGAAGCATGTACATTTTCATACCCTGTATCATTCAAATAAAAGCTATTATCTTTCTTTACTTGATTATACACTGATATTCTAAAATTAAATCTAGCTAGGGCGTGTTTTCCCCCCCAAAAATTATAGGAGTGGGATTCTTTTTAACCAAGTAGTCTTCTGGAAAACACTCTATATAGTACACATCACCTCCCATTTGGTCTGAAACTCCTGGCCGGAGAAAAAAAGGGGGGGAGGATAGCGAAATCTTTACTTCTTTAGTAAAAGCATTGCTTAAAAAACTAGTCAACATTACAATGGAGATAGGAATCTGACTTCTGTCTGATAAAGAGCTGTAAGTGGAATGACATCATCATCTAAAGGTCTGGAAGTACTTTACCTGCTATGAACAACCCTGTCACAACCCACGTGCAGATTTCACAAGAGAAGGGCAAAATAATAAGGAAGCAAAAAGGGTAACATTTGCGGAAACTTTGTTTCAAGTCACATAGTAAAAAAGTATTTATTTATGCCTGGGTTTTTGTTTGTTTGTTTGTTTTGTCAGAGGCTGTGTTGGATGCCAAGTCACAAAAATGAGGAAGAGACTGCACCCTCGGAGTTCTTAGTCTAGGGGAGGGATCAGCAAACATTTTTGTAAAGATCTAGATAGCAAATATTTGAGAATTTTGGTGATCCGTATGGTCTCGGCTGTAAATACTCAATTCTCTGATTATAGCTACAAAGTACCCATAGATAATATGAAAACAAATGGGTGTGGGTGTGTTCCATAAAGCTATAACTGTTTGCAGATCCCTCGTCTAGAGAAAGGCAGACATTAAATACATCATTGAAAATAAGTCACATCATTGCAAATATGCAAAGCTCTTGAGGGAGTGGCACAGTCTAGGGACAAGTTAGAGGGGCTGGACGAGGCTGGAAAGGTTCCAGAAGGTTCCTGGGAAGCTGAGGGTGTGAAGGAGTGGATAAGCCAGACAGTGGGAAGAACAGCCCAGACGAGGAGCAGCACTGCGGGGAAGCAGAGACAAGGGGGTGTCGGGGAATGAGAAATGAAGAGATGGAAGCATCTGGAAAACACATAGTACATCTCAGATGCAGCTCAGGAGTGCAGAAGCAGCCAGGCTGCTCAAGGGTGCTAAGCTACAGCAGCAATCTTGGATTCTATTCTGGGGCAAGAGAAAACCACTTAGGGTTTAGAGCTTAGGCAGGACTTGATCATCTGCATTTCTAACAGATGTAGTGGTGTTGGTGGCCAAAAGCTGGAACCTGGAACTGGTATAGCAGGGAATAATTGTATCTTAGATTGGCTTCTACTGAGAACAGACCCTGAGATAAGGTCTTGGGTTCAGGGAGTATTTGGGAGGTGATCTCAAGAAGCACATGGAAGAAAGTGGGGAAGTGAGGCAGAGAAGAGAGAAAAGCCAATAATGGGGATAAGGGGTGTGTTAACAAGTGGATTACTGCCAAGGGTGACTGGGGCTCCACCCCCCTGGGCACCCACTGAGGAAAGGTGGACTCAGGAACCTTCTGGGACCTTTCCAGCCTCCAGAACACACCTCAAAGTTGTCTTGGGGAGGGACGAGGAAGCTGGCGCATTTACCCACCCACCCTTACCCTTCATAGGTTGGATGTTGACCCACAGGCATCAATCTCGGACAATTTTTTGTTGGCTTATTGACTGTGATGATCCCTCAGCACCAAAGAAAACCACCAGACGGAAGAAGAGAGCCACAGAAGCTCAATGCCCATGTGCAGAGAGACAGGCCACTGCCACTGCAGATGAATTCAGAAATAGGCCAAAGTATATGGAATTGGGCAAAAATAGGGTTTGCTACAAATTACTGTTCAGTTTCACTGGAGACTAGATAAAGCAAGAAAAATACAAATGATTTTTCAAATTCCATAAAATTCCCTAAATAAATGTCCCTCTTCTTATCAAAACTGAACTCCACTAAGCTGAAGTATGTTGGATATATATTTTACCTGATAAAATTAATGCCATATCACAGGGACCATATTCAAAATACTTAACAAATGAAATAGCAAACAGACTCACCATTCCAAATGGACCCTGACCTTAAAAACTCTTTCAGGGCCAATAGGTGTGGACCAGCTGAATACCAGCCCTGCCATATTTTCGAAAGCGCTTCTGGAGTGTGGTAGGAATGGCTCAAATACAAATGTAGGCTTTTAATGTAAGGGGCAATGTTTGTGAATCTGCAGCTAGGTAAAGCTTAAGTAAGAAAGTGCTGTCTATGGACACCTGGAGGCCTCAGTTGGTTAAGCGTCTGCCTTCGGCTCAGGGCATGATCTCAGGGTCCTGGGATTGAGCTCTCTATCCTGCGGCTCCCTGCTCAGCCAGGAGTCTGCTTCTCCCTCTCCTCCCTGGCTTGTGTTTTCTGTCTCTGTCTCTCTCAAACAAATAAATAAAATCTTAAGGAAAAAAAAAAAAAGCACTGCCTGACACAGTGGCATGAAGAAGCCAGAGGGATCTTGCATGAGCTCCTTCAAGAAAAAGCCCATCTTCTGGGCAAACTCAGCACTGACACGACAAATATCAACCCAAGACAGGAATGTAGGTTCCAATGCATGAACACCATTTACCGACTGCAAACACAAGTTTTCTAACCAATCTACTTCCCTGTTGCAAATGGCAAATACGAGTGCAAGTTATCCAAATTACAGTCCAAGGTCAACATGAGATTAAGGTCTTGTATCTGAAGGTAAAATATTTCAAACCATTTTCATGGCTTCCAACTTGGAGACACTGTTATCATAGTGGTCTCCCAGTAAGGAACGGCTTTCTACTTTTTAACAGCTCACTGCTGGCTTCCTGGTCCTGGGGTAGAGTTACATGGGTAGAGCGGAATTTAAAGACTGTGATCACAGGTCACGCTTGTAACAAAATTGCAGTGGTAAGCAGTTTAGTTACTAGAAGATGCCTAATTGATGAAGACAAAAATTGGTCTGGTACCAGCTGTTGTTCCAACACCATGTGTCCAATTCTTTCTTTCTTTCTTTTTTTTTTTTTTTAAATATTTTATTTATTTATTTGACAGAGAGAGATCACAAGTAGATGGAGAGGCAGGGAGAGAGAGAGAGGGAAGCAGGCTCCCTGGTGAGCAGAGAACCCGATGCAGAACTCGATCCCAGGACCCTGAGATCATGAACTGAGCTGAAGGCAGCGGCTTAACCCACTGAGCCACCCAGGCACCCTGCGTCCAATTATTTCACTGACGAGCTATATCACTCTCCCTTTCCACTCAAAACTGACTCTAGATGTGGCTTGTTCTTTTCACTACCCTAAATACAAGTTAAGGAAGGACTGGACACTCTTGCCTTCTTCCACACCATACTTTGCATCTCATTTTCACACTGCCTGAGGTTAGATTTGGGTTGGGCTTTCCGTGGTCCTGAGAATCCTGAGTGCATTGATTCTGTGTCTCTCAGCCCTCCCTTAGACGCTGCTAGCTGGAGTAGGCTTCCACCCAAACCCACCCTTTTCAAAGACATCTTCTGGGAGAGTAAGAACGTCTGGGTAAAAACTTCACCAGGTAATTACCCAGCAGACTTTTTAATGACAGGCCCTATTGTCCTTCTTCTGTCACATGTCTGACCAAAGAGAAGATCTTTCTGTTAAAGAGTCTTCCTCCATCTCTGAGTTAAATGGTTTTGAGCTCTTAGCAGAAAAGCATGGCGTTAAGGTCCTTGAAGCTAGAGAAGCTTCTTCTTTTATACATATAAAACTCACTGCTTTTTTTTTTTTTAGGTATTATTTATTTATTTGACAGAGAGAGAGAGCGAGAGAGGGAAGGAGAGAGGGAGAGAGAGGGAGAAGCAGGTTCCCTGTGAGCAGGGAGCCTAATGTGAGGCTCGATCCCGGGACCCTGGGATCATGACCTGAGCCAAGAAGACAGATGCTCAACCGCCCAGCCACTCCGAAACTCACTGTGTTAAAACAAGCCTAGGTCTGATGTCTTACCATGTGCCTGGGCATCTGCTTCCCTGCCCCTCTCCATCCTTCCAAATCAGTGGACAATCAGAAGTTAAGTTTAAAATTTAATGATGTAACATGGGTAAGTGCAGTCATTTGACTTAAAGCAATTAAAAGTAGGAAAATGGCCTGATGCTCCAAGGAGCTGGCCCCTTAGAACTCTTGGAACTAGCATATGCCTTCCTAATGATGGTGGAGCAGCTCACTTGAACTCTACCCAGCTTTACAATACAGATAGAACAGATATTATCCCCACATTCACCAAGCAAGAAACTGAGTCTCTGAGCTGAAGTGACTCACACAGTTATCAATCGGCAGGACCAAGATGTCCTGTAGGACATCTACTGCAAAAGTGCAGACCTTGAGATTCTGAATTCCATATGCTTCCCTCATAGTACACGGCCTCCCCTCTCCTCCTCCAGTGGCTTCTCATAGTACATTTTGAAATTCTCTGTGGTTTAAATTAAGTCTCCTTGTCTTTCCAATACATGAATTTTAGTCCTGACCACCTTTAAAGTTCCTGCACTCTATAAAATAACAGAGTAAAACAGGCCCTGAATGGGGCCTGTCAACTGTACAATAAAGGCAAAAGTGGGTCCCTCCTGAAGGCAACCACAAGGTTAGCTAGCCTGAGGGGACAGAGGACAGCAAAGAGGAATTCATTTCAGGTGGATACCCATAAAGCTTTAAAGAGATTAAGAAGTGAATATGAGGGACGCCTGGGTGGCTCAGTTGGTTGGACGACTGCCTTCGGCTCAGGGCGTGATCCTGGAGTCCCGGGATCGAGTCCCACATCGGGCTCCCAGCTCCATGGGAAGTCTGCTTCGCTCTCTGACCTTCTCCTCGCTCATGCTCTCTCTCACTGTCTCTCTCTCTCAAATAAATAAATAAAAAATCTTAAAAAAAAAAAAAAGTGAATATGAGAGAGAGAGATAGAAAAAAAAAGCGTAAGCAAAACAAATTCAAAACTGAGAAAGAGAACATTAGCTAAATAATCCCTAAGCATTTCATACTGTGCACACCAGGAAAGGCTAGTCCAGAAATAAGCTTAATAAATTTAAGTTTGAGAAGTTTAATATAAACTTAGAAAAAATTATTAGATCTATTTAATTATCAACAGCTCCTGATTAAAATCCATAAACATGCCATGTATATATTTTAACACTTTCCCATCATCTGTATGTACAAAAAAGCTTACAGGCAAAATGTACTAGAAAAAGGGATTTCTCCTCCTCTTCTTGCCTACTGAACACCACAGGGTGGTGTTTTCATTACCCACTTCACAATGGTTTTATCACGTTTTAAAGGAAGGTACTTCATTTCAAGGCTGCTGATAAATTTCTCTGAGGAGGCATATATAGTGTTCTCTTTCATTCCAGAATCATGGAAATACAATAAGCAAAACTGCAAACATGGTAGAGTAGCACCAATGCTAATAACACAATTTTAACACTTTACAGTAACAATATACATTAACATAAGTGAAAGTCCTTCTCATTAAGCCCTACTGACAACTGAGAGTCAGTCTTAAAGAAATCAAGTAGCTCATCTAGGACTTGAACCCAGTAGCACAGGCTGCTTCTTTCTATTAAGGAGATGTGCTAAAAAGTCTAACCCAGCCCAAGGGCATTATATTGAGTTCCAGTTAAAACTATAGAACAGAAAATTGGGGAGCTTGGGTGGCTCAGTTGGTTAAGTGTCTGACTCTGATTTTGGCTCACGTCATGATCTTGGGGTTGTGAGATCTAGCCCCGTGTCAGGCTCCATGCTCAGCATGGAGTCTGCTTGAGATTCTCTGCCTCTCCTGACACTTGCTTTCTCTCTAAAACAAACAAATAAAATCTTTGAAAAACAAAGACTGTAAGAGAGAATATAGAACAAGAACTCTCATATATGGTAAGACTTCATCTGTCATAAATATGTTGAATATTGATGGCAAATAGGAGATAGCCAGTATGGAATCTGCAAAAATCACTCCCTTTATTCATCAGGAAGCTCATTCAGAGCCTTATCAAATCACTCTTATTAATATACAATTAAAATATCCTTGGTTGTCTGAGTACAGCATATTAGGAAAGAAAATTCTAAGGTGAGAGAAGGTACTAAAAGCAAGCCATTGAGAGTAGTCAGTAGACTGTTCTAGAAGGTCAGACAGAAGAGTGCAAGACGCAGAGAAGCTGGAAAGCCTATCAACCGTACACATGCTTACACACTGGGGTGGTATTTTTGTCAGGCGCAGGACAATAATGATTGCTTATGATAATGCTCCTGAGTGAAAGATGAAGATGTTCATTACGTTGTTTCAGGAAAGAGAAGCCATTTTTAAAAGCTCTGTCTCAAAATTAGTTCGGTAAGAAACACTTTGGTGTTTAAAGGGGTATTCAGAAAACTTGACCAACTAGAATGACTCATATCTTAAAGGTTCTGGATAATAACAATTGCTAAGAATGAACCATGAATGAACTTGTCTGTGTGCCCCTGCTGGTAGAGCTCCACATTAATTGTCTCACTGAATCCTAACAGCCAGACCTGGGAGGTAGATAATTTTGGTATCTGCATTTTACGGATGAGGGAACTGAGGAGGAGGGAGGTCAAGTCAGGAGTTGGTAAATAGAGGGGCCAGGATTTTAACATCAGCTGCTTGATCCAAAGCCAAAACACTGAACCAGTTAGCCATCTGAATTTAACTGTAGCAGTTTTTAACTGTTATGTTTCTAGGCCTTTCCCTTCTATCCGACCACAGGAAAATTCCAATTCTCAAAAGTTCATTTGTAAACCAATTGTTTGAACTTTAGACCTTACATCATTCATTCAACAGTCACTTCTTGAGCATCAATTGTCAGGCACTGTACTGGGGCTGGAGATTCAGAGATGAACAAAATACAACTCCTGCTCTGAATGAGCTTACAGGGTAACAGGGAGACTGACATACAAACAAGTAATTACTATAAAACCTGCATTTATGGACAGAAACCGTGGTGTCCAGGAAGATGCAGGACTATGCCTGATGGTCAGTAGCCTAAAGAAGCACTCTTTATAGAGCACCCGCTTTCCTGAAGCTAAGAATAGCCCTGACCCCTGAGCTTCCCTAAGCTACCCTGAGCTCTAAGTCCACCAAAGCTCTGGAGGCAGCAGGGAAGGGATGTGGGTGGTAGGATCTGAGGACCACTTTACGTTTACCCGTCTTTGATGAGGGGCCCTCTGATTCCAGTCAGCAATTGGGCATGGCAGTCCCCCCTCTCTTCATTCTGCAGATACGTGGCTTCCTTGGCCAGCGGCATACAATTCCTGCCTCATCTGCAGGCTAAGCAGGTATGTTTCCCGAAAAGTATGGGGAAAAAACCTCTCCTGATTCATCATATAAATAGACCAACCACTACCAAAATAAAAAAAGAAAAACTTCCATCACGCCCACCTTTGGTTTCCTGAACAGTCTCTTTGGGAAGCAATTTCAGTGTGCTCTTCCCAGAAAACTTAGTTGCAACTTTCCTATTTTTATATATGCTTAATGAATTTCACAAATCATACATTCTTATTGTAAAAACAAAGTTAAAAGATGGAAAGTCGCCATGTACCCCAGCTGCGGTTTCAGTCCTTCCCAGAAATGAACAAATTAGAAATAGGTGTGCTGCTGCTGACATGCACTGACTCCTTCTGGGTCCAAACTCACCCGGACATGAGAATGTCTAGAGCGAAGGGAGAGATGAGAACGTGAATGGGCACATCAGCACCCATTCATCAGCACTTTGCGGGTGAGTGGGGCAAAGAGAAAAGAAAATGAGTGGGGGAGACTGGGAAGGAGGGACCTAGGCAAAAGTGAGGGAGGAAAACGAGCCCCAGTGTCACAACCTCTCCATCTCGAGCTGTGTGTTGCCGCCTCTCTAACTTTATGTTTTGTTTTTCACACAAGGTGGGTGCAGAATTAATTTATTGGAAGTGAAGATTCTAATGCAAAGAGCACCAACTTCAGTAATTTGTTCTAACAGATTCAAAGCCCAACTCCCACAGCCAATTTGCAATGCTGGCTGAGTCACAGAGGGGTCACAGACAAGGTTTCTTCGTCTATTTGCCTCTATTCTTAGGAATCATCTTAGAGCAAGGGAACAAAAAATAATGAGGATCTGTTCACACTGCAGGCTTTTGATACGTTTGGAATCACACAGCACTAACTTTCAATAGTTAGGAGATTTACTGCTCTCCCAAGATGGGCGGTCCCTCACACCCAATGCTCTCCAGGGTCTTAAGAGCAGTTAAGGAAGAGCTTCAGACCAGCCCTTAGCTGGGTGTTTCCCAAGGCGCAGGAAGCAAGGGCAGAAGGGAGAGGTCTTTGCTCTGAGAGGTCAGTCCTGAGTGTGTGAGGGGATTGGGTCTAGTTGGGGCCGCAGCCCCAAAAAGTATAAAAAGAAGACTGGAAGAACAAGGTTTGGCTGGAGTAGGGAGTAGCTTGTCTTCCAGGTCTTGGACTGGCCTTTAAACTCCTTCCTTCCTTCCTCCCTCTTTAAGATTTTATTTATTTATTTATTTGAGAGAGACACAGACAGAACAGCAGCAGGGAGAAGGAGATAAAGAGGGAGAAGGAGGAGCAGACTCTGCTGAGCAGGGAGCCCAATGTGGGCTCTATCCCAGGACCCTGGGACTTTGACCTGAGCTGAAGGCAGAAATTTAACCAACTGAGCCACCCAGGAGCCCCTAAATTCTTTTCTTTAAACTCAATGGCAGCAAGGAAATCTTTATTTAAATCGCTGCACTTGTATATATCTTTAGTTTATGCTAAATGATTCTGTGTAATTGTTGGATTAGGAAAGAAAGGTAGCAGCTGAAGGGCCAAGGAGGAAAGACTTGGAGCTGCGCTAATATTTTCTAAAAATATGGTCCCAAGACTATGTCAAGGCTGTAACAAATGGAAGACAGTTGAGATTTCTTGGCTTCTAAAATATTATCTAATAAATTCTCTTATATTTTAATTGCAATCTTAAATGTGCATGTATGCATATACATAGTGGCATCCCTCTGAACCAAGGTTTTAGTAGGAAACATGAGAATATTTCAAGACAAGACGAAAATAGGATGAATCTTAGAAAAGGTTCTTAGGAATCTCCTAATGCCTAGTCTTGAATATCAGCCATCTCTCTTTTGTCTGCCTGTATTGAGGATGCAATCATAGACATATTGTATTTACTGTGAAAAAAAAATCATTGGATTTTGTATTCAATGATTTACACTCTGTCCTCTAAAGTAGCATCTTCAATTAAAGAGTCCCATTACCTCCCCTGAGCTGGTGGTGTATTATAACAATCAATTGCATTTGACTAATGCACCCAAGTAATGCGCATTCAATAAATGTGTTCTAGTCAGTCTGAACTGTTCATGGACAAAGAGAGCCTAGGAGAGATAGGGTTTGCAACACCACTGCTGCTTGGGAAACTGTAAAGAAAAGCAAGTATTTGCTCGGCTTTTCATCACCTTGGAGAAGATTTTAAAAACATGATATCCAACTCATGGCAAAGGAAGGGTACATTTGGTGAAACAACAGATTTACATGCTTGAACAGGACAGGATGATTGCAACAGAACCCCCAGAAGTATTAAGTCATACATCATAAAAATATAGAACCAGGGCTTGGCAACTGGCAGTCCATCCAGTTGGCTTAAAAAGTTCCTTAACCTAGAAGTTGTAAATTATAAAGACAGGCATAACAATGCTGTTAAGATTACGCATCAGAAGCCGGTTGGCCATATATTTTAAAAGAGAATGAAATTATTGCACCTATGTGCCTCTGAAGAGTTTTATTAACAGGGGCTAAAAGTACCAGTCAAAAGCATTAGCAACCAACAGATGTATTTGGTAGAAACAATAAAGTTGAAACAATCTAATTATCTATACCTTAAAGAGAAAATAGTTGACTCCAGGAGAGAAGGACCAAAAAAAAAAAAAAAAAAAAAAAGCAGAAACTGAGATACAACTTAGAAACTAAATACAGATATTGAAATCAAAAGCACATTGAGATACCACCTTACACCAATTAGAATGGCCAAAATCAACAAGACAGTAAACAACAAGTTCTGGAAAGGATATGGAGAAAGGGGATCCTCTTACACTGTTGGTGGGAATGCAAGTTGGTGCAGCCACTTTGGAAAACAGTGTAGAGATTCCTTAAGAAATTAAAAATAGAGCTATCCTAGGACCCTGCAATTGCACTACTGGGTATTTACCCCAAAGATACAGATGAAGTGAAAAGAAGGGCCATATGTACCCCAATGTTCATAGCATATGTACCCCAATGTTCATATTTCTATTTCACCAGTGAAAGCCCAGGCACAAAAGAGTTAAGTGATTTGCTCAGTGATATAGAATGGGTAAGAAGCTGAGCTAAATCACCTAGATTTTGTGCCTTGCCCTCAACTACACTCCTTCAAACCCTGAACTCTGTGAGGCATTTCTCCAAGTTCTTAAAAAGAAATTTCCTATGATTGCCACATTTCACTTGAGTCAGCTCTCTCACCAGCAGACGGCATGCCAATACCCATCAAAACAGTCTGTCAAGAGCCTCTACACCTCCAAAATCAGGACAAATGGAAAAAAAGGGAATTCACCAGTTTCCCTTTCGAGCAACATTCTGAATCCATTCTGAAGTCACCCAAATAAGAAAAGTCTTATTTATGTCCCTCATTCCTGCAAATTAGCAGGGTTTCAGATACCCTTGCCTAGTTTGATAATGATGGGGCCGCATAGGGAGAAGCAACTGTCTCTTTCCCCTGCCCCCAACACCCCACCCCAGAACACACATGTGACTTTCTGTGAATTAAAAGCAGTGGGGCACTAGCCAAGCCACATTTAGGTAAGTTATCTGAACCCTGAGGTAGGCAAGGGGTGTTTATTTTCCTTAATTCTTAGACTAAATGTTTTAACTGACCTAATGGTGCTATGGCCCTTTTCAAAACGTTTCAAAGGTTTGGATCAAAACCTACATATTCCCAAGCTGCTCATCCAGATAGCATAATCTTTGGTAACTAATAAATTAGTTAGATAGCTTTGCATGGGATTTTTATAAACTTAAATCTCAACTTAAGATAGGATAAAATCATAATGTCATTTTAGGAATAAGAAACAGGCATAACAGGTAAATAACCTCACCTGGCTACATCCTTGCACAGAGAAGCAGATGGCTGGCAACACTCCCGGTCATTCTAAAACAGTCCACGGCAACTGGAACGAGCCACTGCCATCCAGAATTAATTATATGGGTTTCAGAACTTTGTTACTGACCCACAGCCCCATCTTAGTGTTCATCGGCTCGGTAGTGGCCTCTCAAAAACAGGAATAGGAAAACAAATCCTGACATAAACCGATACAGACCACAGCTGCTTAAGGGGGATAAAAAGCTTAAAGATTGAGCTGGCATTTTTTTTCTCTCTCCCATGAAGCTTTAAAGTCTTCACAAGTTTAATTGGACCCTCGTTTCAAAAAAGACAAGCTGGACAGCTTTTCAAAACTGATCATTGGCTTGGTAACCTGTGTACAAGATGCGGATATAGATACATCCACGATTTAAATTTGTAATACAGCAGTACAGGGTCATGATGTAAGATGCATTCCTACTATGGGTTGCCATTCTACAGGATACCATAAAAAAGGCTTAAAAAGCAGCACAGCAGTTACCCTAAATCCCTTTAATTGGGTAAGCTATAGGCAAAAGCAGCAGAGACAGCAGGGTGAGGTTATGAAGGACGGAGGTGGAAATAGGAAGGAGGAGGGGACTCTGGGCTGGAGCAGTACACCTGAGGTGACACCAGAGCCTCTGGGATGGCTCCTAGCTTGAGCTGAACATTCGCTGAGAGTGAGGAGCTCACCTGTAGGGCGTCCCCAGTGACCAAGCACCTATGATTTCCATTGCATCGTCTCCAAGAAGGGTGCCAGAAATGGCGCCTGCAGCTCATATGAAAAGACCTTTAATGCCTCCTTTTCATATTTTACATTGTCTGAGCTCAGACACCCAGACTTCAGTTTAGACATCGGACACAATCTCTGTCCTCTGGATGTCTATACCAGGCTGAACAGATAAACAAAAGAACCCCCATTCAGTAACAGAACTATAATGATATTAGGCTAAATGGATGAAATTGTCATTTTTTGTGGGCCCAAGGTTGTTGAATATCTGGAATTTTGTATGGTTCAGCTTAATAAAAATCACCAAATGAGTAAGGAGCCAAACGGCTTAGCAATTGGGCTGACAATCTGAAGATTGAGTCAAGTTGTTCTCAATACACTCCCTAGTCCCACAGGCTTTACACAGCAACACTGAAGATATCCAAGTATCAAAAACCAGTTTTCTGTGATTTTCAATACACAAAATCTTGCCTTAACTCTATTCAAGATATTGGACTTTGTTTGTTTCCTAATATTTTCCTCAAAATATATAGCTATAGAATTACCCTTAGGGAAAAAACTTTTAACAAAAAGGTTTCTAATATTTTCACTGGAAAGGCTCAAAAAACTACATACTAGTTGTTTGCTTTTTAACTTGTTGCTATTCAACAAGAACGCAATGCATAAGAATTTATCAAGGCCTTGGGTTTTTGTTTTTTTTTTCATAGTAAACTTTCTAGCTGTCTATGAAGAGCTTTCCCAGGTTATCTTATTTGCCTAAAAGCTCCATGAGGTGAGGATTAGTATTCACGTTTTACAGAAAGAAATGAATCATTCTAGGGATTCACTTAGGGGGGAAGAAAGCCAGTTTTGTTTTGGAACCCCACCTTTGGCATCTGATTAAGATTTTGGTTGGCTTCAGAGTCTGTACCACAAACACTTTCTAAGCACCTACAAGATGCCAGGCCCTTGACTGGGGCTTTTTCTTGGTGTTACTTTTCATTTTTTGGCAAACACTTTGCAGGAAGTCAAGCCTTTCTAGAGTATGTAAAAACTTAGGAGTCACGACATTTGGTTGAATCAAAAGTAGATGGATCTGCTTCTAGAAAAAACTATCTGAAGAGCTCTACCTCTACATGTAGCCTACTTTCAGTTCTTGAAAGTGTTGTTCATGTTAAAGACTGAGTTGCACAGATGAGCCCTGGGTTGTGTTACTTAAATGTCCTTGTGTACCCTCAAGTCAAAGAGGCATTCCTGGGATTTTAAAAAACCAAACCTCCTGTGACTAAAACAAAGAAAATTTTCCTTTTCCACATGAGCTATAGATAATAAAAAGTGATGATACTGAGCTCACGTGCTAATAAAAGTGCCTTTTGAGGAGGCTTTCTTGGGTGGACATTTTACCATGATCATAAATCTGTCTCACTCACTGCTCTAAATATTGTGCCCAGAATAATGCCTAGTACACAATAGGAGTCAATGCCTGAATGGAAACTAGCACGTGAATAACCGAAAAGGACATGGGGTAAAGTGTCAGTCCCTCTTAGCCAGCTCCTCCAAGACTGACAGACATCTCAAAGGACAAATATTCTTCTGTAACTTCTCCTTGAAAGTTGGCTAATACTATTGGCTAATACTATTGGTTGGCTAATACTATTAGCTGGGGAATGTAGCGTTTGTTAGGTCTCAAAAATGACAAAATAAATCAAAAAGTCTTCGTCTGATGCTGTGAACTGTAGTTCATCAGGGGCAGTGAAAGGTTGCCTCTGTTTTAATCCAACTTAGGACCCGCCTCAACTGTTGTATTGATTTGTCCGAATGGTTCTCCCTCCACCTGCCCTCCGATTTCTGAACAAACATCAGAAACTCCTGTGAAATTCTGTTAGTTCTAACGGCAACATGACACACGTGATGATTACAGCATGGTTCAGGTCTCCAGAAGAACTGCCATCCTTACCAGAGGCCTAGAAGGGCCTGCATACCGGCAGGACTCGTTTTGCAACCTTGCTAAATTTTGCTGGAAACACTAAGTGGTGGAGACATGTTGGCTGTCTTTGCAGCTCTGCGTGCTGCTCCCCTGCGGCATGAGCTGAGGATGTCTACAGATTTGCCCTGACGCTGGTGTTTTGGGAAGACCACCTCCCCAGACATTTCCTACTGCAATGCTCCCAGTGTGACTTAATAGAGACTTAGATTTATGTCAATGCTGAATTTTAGAATTTAGGTTGGTTTCTTTTTTTTAAAGAGTTTGAAGCCTTTCCTACATTCTCCTTTTAGATTAGGAAAAACTATAGGACTCTTAGTTCTTAGTTATGGGGAAGCTGAACTATAATTCTGTCCTCTAATTAACAGGGAAGGTCAGCTTCAGACAAATAGCTGCTTTCAATTTCTGGATCTCTATGCAAAAGGCGAACCTTTAAAGACAGTATGAGCACAATGAACCGGAGAGAATTATACACATGGCTCTTTCCCTCTCCCCATTCCAAGGTTTCTTCTACTCTGCCTAAAACCCTATATTTTTCCTTTTGTTGTTTGTTTTGTATTTTTAACGATTTATTTATTTATTTTAGAAAGAGATGGGGCGGGTGGTTAGGGCAGAGAGAGAGAATGGTCAAGCAGACTCTCCATTGAGCACAGAGCTCGATGTGGGGCTTGATGTGGGGCTCGATCTCACTACCTATGAGATCATGACCTGATCTGAGACCAGGAGGTGGAGGCTTAACCGACTGAGCCACCTAGGTGCCCCTCCACGGCTCTCTTTTTAAAACTTAGAATGAAGAAGTAGAAATGGTCTGTGTTATGTAAGAGCATGTTATGCAGTCTGCTCTAATTCCAGAAAATGAAATACAGGACTCATATTTTCCAGAAGCACTGGGATGTCAAAACAAATTTAGAGTTCTGAGAGGATTGCAAATGAACCTTGAAGCAAAGGTCTTTCTTTCAGTTAAGCATTATCATTAAGGATATGAGTTGTGTGAATAATATTGATCAAAAACATTTAATTCATGCTTTTATTATTTCAGATATTGATTACTGGGATGCTGATTTTGTTAGGTGGTCCAATAATCTGCTTATTTGAGTCCAATCTGTTCAAATTGCAGTCGCATGCCTGGATAATAAGAGCCCAGCAACTGAAGCATGTCCCACCTTCTCCAGTTTCTCCATCACTGATTAACAGTTAAAATTGGGATTAACTTGGGTATGACACGATGTGAATTTATGAAAGGTATTCCACGTTCTTTTTCTCATGAAATTTGAAATATATTCTATATTCTTCAACAAAATAGCTTTAGAGCTTAAATAAGCAGTACAAAAATTTATTTTTCTGTCCTAAATCATTAGACTTCTTTCATGTCCCATGAAGCCTTTCCAAAATGTAGTTAAAGCAAAAAGGTTCAAAATAGTTTCCTAAACAATGACTCTTGGAATGCTGAAACAATAAAATTAAATTTTAAAAAAATGAGCAAAAAACCCCCAAACAATTTCTCAAACATCTACCCCCTTGCCTTTATAGATTGGCCTGGATGAACATTAGTCTATGCCCATGTGATCAGGGTGAAGCTGGAGTAGGCCATTCGATTCAGTTCTTTCACCACAATTTATTAGAAAGACCCAAAACGTAGCCACATCCTCACTTGTAAATCCATTTTACTCACAAAGTGCTGAAAATTAGAATCTTCCAATCATTTCTGGTTATTAAGTGATACAGGTACAATTTCTGATGATGAGAAATCTGTTCAGATAAGCAAAATAATACTTTCATGGACCTTCATGTTTAAACTCAAGTCTTTTCTCTTGGATGGTGCCTCACACCATAAGTAAACCAAATCATTTACCTTCTGCTTTCCAGTGTAGGTTAAAATATGAAAGAGTTTGTGTCCCATTGCTCCTCTGACATTCTGCCCTGCTGAACCCCTGCATTATCTCAGGATCACTCAATTACCTCAAAGAAACAAAAGAGCCAACTGGGTGTCTATATATATATATATATATATACACACATACATAGATATATATGTGTGTATATATAAAATTATATATATAATTTTATATATAAAAATATACATGTATATATTTTAATCCAAAGCATAGGAAGTCAAAGCACTTTTTATTTAAAAAAAACCAATTTTTGTACAAGAAAGGCTTTTGAGTTCCAAAACTTTGGTTTATTAAAGGAACAAATTCTATCAAGTTTATCTATAAATAATAGAGTAAGAAAGAATGTAAGAAGATTTCAGAGTTAGTGTTTCAGCCCCAAAGGAGATCATTGTAACAGAATAAATAATGGTGGTGGGGTGCCTTTAAGGGAAGTGTGTTGAGAGAGAAGAAGCATTTAGCAAATTATTGCCGACCTCCTGAATCCCCCATTCTGGGGACAAATCCCTAGTTTGGAGGAGATCTCCAAGCAGAAATCTGTGAGCCAAGCACATAAGTCAATATAGCATGTAGTATTAACAGAAGGCTTGGGAATGGATGGAACTCCCACCCTATTCCTCCCAAAGTCAAAAAAGAACAGGGCCCCTGAATATCATCTATATTTTAATAGTATGTAGAGAAAGATAAACCCATAGAGACCATGACATAGGAAAGAACAGAGAAGCTACAGGAAAACTATATTTCAGAAAAGATGGTGATCTACACTGTCAAATGCTATAGACAGATTAATGACTGAAAAACCTCTTCACATTCAGAACAAATAGGCAGTGGATGCCTTTAGGTAGAGGGCTTCCATGAAGTAGCTGGTGCAGAATTTAAATCATGGTGGGTTGAGGAGTGTTTGGGAAGGAAGGACCCAACAAAAATAGACAGACCCTTTGAGAAGTTGAGCTATAGAAGGGGAGAAAAAGTTAGGAGAGTAGATGAAAGAGTATGTAGGAAAGATGAAGGTTTTGTTGTGTCTTGTTTTATTTTGTTTTGTCTTAAGACTGGAGCAGCTAGCATCCCTGGACACTCTGATGAGAAGGCTCTACGAGAGATAAAAAGGTGAAAGATACAGAAAACAGAGCAAAGTGTGCACAAAGCAAGTACCCCCAAAATATGGAGTGAATGAGGTGTAGAACACAGGTGAGAAATCAGAAGAGGGAAAACCTCTTCTATTTTAACCTGGGGAAAGGTGGAATACATGAATACAAATGGACAATTTAAAAATACATGTGTGTTAAGTCACCAATATTTGCAATGCGTTGCTCTTACTCAGAAAAAGGATAATTTGCTTGCTGAACTATTTAGGACTTGTGCTGACTGAGGTCAGGGGTGGGAGGAAAATGGCAAACACCAAGATAGTTTGTTCTATCTATGAAGGAATGAGAGCAGACAGACAGGAGGAAGATGAGATTAATTAATGTGGGGGCAAGTGAGGAGGCAGAGAAGGAGCACAGAAAAAGAGGATATATATCTTTCTCAGCTTATGATGGGGTTACATCTTAATAAACCTGCTGGAAGTTGAAAATATCATAAATCAAAAATGCATTTAACACACCTAACCCACCGAACATCATAGCTTAGCTGAGCCCCTTAGCCTACCTTAAACAAACTCAGAACATTTACATTAGCTTACATTTGGGCAAAATCATCTATCACAAAGCCCATCTTGTAATAAAGTGTTGAACATCACATAATAATTTATTGACTACTATACGGAAAGTGAAACACAGAATGCTTCTAAGTGTATTGGTTATTTACCCTTGTGATCACATGGCAACTGGGAGCCCAGCAACACAAGAGAGTGTGGTACCACATATCCCTAGCCTGGGAAACGATCAAAATTCAAAATTCGAGGTTTGGTTTCTACTGAATGTATATTGCTTTCACATCACTGTGAAGTCACAGAATCATTAAGTTGAACCACTTTAAGTCAGGAACCATCTATAAATTGATAGCTGCCACAAGGAGCCAGACTTCGGAGAAGAAGATGTATACAAACAATTTTTAGGAAATCTGGCTATGTGTTCTGGGGTTAGTTCCTCTTTTGGTCTTGTTGACTCCTCAAGAAACTATCAGTAAAGACCTCCATTCTCTTCCAAGGCTTTCTGGAGTCAGATTTGACTATCACCAAGCAGATTGGTCCTCGAGGCAATTAGTTTCATTTGGGTTATGCAGGTAATCCGTCTGGTGACAGGAAGTTGAAATCCTGAATGCGGAGATGAGAGGCTATCTACTGATGTGGCTTGGTCAAAGGTTGGAGAAAAGCTGAAAGTCTTCAAACATGTGTTGGAGAGAATGTCAGTAATATATCAGGAAAACATATAAGGATCACTGAGCTATACTGAGGGGTCCAATTGAGATTGTAGGTCATAAATGTATCACAGCATCAATATGGACAGTGGTATGATCTTCTCAAGCAGTGCTTGGCAGTCTAGTTGTAGGCAGGAGAAAGCACACAACTGCATTGATTAAGGGATGGTATTTGGCCTGGTAGGCATTGAGGGCTGGCAAGATCTGTTTCGTTCATTCCTAAGTACCTAATACTACAATGCCTGACAAATAGGAATCATTCCATACATCTCTATTGAATGAATGAATAGGAGAACTGAAAATATTGGTAAGAGGGTGGTAAAATGGGCCATGGTATCCACACCAAACAGGGAAGGCATGGACAAGAGGGGGCTAAAAGGGGGAAACTTAAGGGGACCAAAGTTCCTATCCTCAAGTCTATCACATGAGCATGTCGCCTACTCAAAAAGAACGTCTCTGAGTCTGAAGCACCCCCTGGTGGCTGACACAGTGAGCTATCAGTGGTCTCCCTTTTTCACTCCTTAAGGGTGACATGCGCATTCTCATACACTCTTCTTCTCAATGTCAGAACTCCCGTAATTTCCCTTCATGCAATATCCTTCTCACCCATTCGTCAAACCTGCTCTTTCTCCTCTTTCTTTTAACTTTTGTCCCAGCTACCTTAGGTAAATCATTCTTTCCTTCTTCCTCTTTTTTTTTTTTAAAGATTTTATTTATTTATTTGACAAAGAGAGATCACAAGCAGACAGAGAGGCAAGCAGAGAGAGAGAGAGGAGGATCCCTGCTGAGCAGAGATCCCGATGCGGGACTCGATCCTAGGATCCTGAGATCATGACCTAAGCTGAAGGCAGAGGCTTAACCCACTGAGCCAGGCGTCCCGTCCCCCTTCTACCCAGGTGTCCCCCTTCTTCCCCTCTTTATCTCATCTTCATTCCCCTTCTTTTTTCAATGGGTGAAAACATGGCAGGTACTATTAGGAGTAAAATTCATAAAAAAAGGACAAGAAAATCGCTACATTTCAAAATTAAAAAAATCAAAGTCTCTTAAAACAAATGAAAGTGGACATAAGTTTTAAAATAGCCTCATCCATGCAATATGTGCTCCATGCAATACGTGCCCTCCTCAATACCCACATATTGCATGGAGCACTGGGTGTGGTGCAGAAACAATGAATACTGTTACGCTGAAAAGAAATTAAAAAAAAAAAAAGATACAGAAATAACTAAAAAAAAAAAAAAAAAAAAGCCATATCCCACACCATCTTGTAATTAAGCTGCACTTCTCCAAGTACTGAAATTCAAAACATTTTCCATTCTTAAGATACTGCTTGTGTTTTAATTATTAACATAAAGTCTTTTAGCTATCACTTTTTATTGCAAACGTACATGACTTCTACTATAGGATGAGTTGTATAGACATTCGTAAAGGAACCTGAAGACGTTTACAACATTGTTCCGATAAAGGGTTTACAAATGAGCGTTTGGACCACAACCTATTTGCCAGTCCACAACCATTTGGTTTGGCATAGTTTTGATTCCTGCTTGAATTTCCTGAAAAATCACAACAAATTATTTAAGGAATAACAGTTGTCAAACTTCCTGACACTTTCTGACAAGTCATAATGAATGCTTAAGTTCTGAAAGGTCAACCAGCTATCTTTTGGCTTCCATTGCCTCTTTAGAACCAAGCTATTTTGAGAATTTTCATTCCTCACGCTCTTTTTCTTCCCAACCCTGACACTATTTGTATCCTCTCGGTGGCATTTTTTTTAACTCAGGAAAACTTAAATAAGTTCCAAGATTGCAGAAGAGCCTTATTATTTGATGATTGTGGGTCTTGTCTGGGAAAAACTCCAAACATAGATTTTCCATTTTAAGCAATTCCTTTGAATTCTCACTCTATTGTCAGCAATAGTCTTATATTATTGGTTTATTATTGATTTTTTTCTTTCCCTTTACATAAGTTAACTAGGCATTCCAATTTCCTCTTCTTTCTTCTTATGTTTTCTTGGTTTATAAGTCCCCGAAGAACTGTATTGTTTCAGCTTTTTGGGTTTGGAGAACAAACACCGCCTCCCCCCGCCCCGACACACACAGAGGAACACATGCACACACACCCAACCTTGCCATTATCACAAACCCATAATCCTTTTCCCTTGGCACCATGGTTATTTCTTCTTTATAATATTCTTCTTCATCCTACTTTAATGTAATCAGCTGTCACATTTTGTCAATTTTCCCTTTAAAACATATTTCAGATTCATCCTTTTCTCTGTGTTTCCAATGGAACCATCCTGTCTCAGGTTATATTCTCACCAAAGGTCTGTAACAGACTCTTAGCCAGCTTTTCTGCTGCCCTCCTCATTCTCTCCCCATGCCCACCTCCATGCCCAGCGGGCATTCAGTCCATATGGTGACTTATCCTGCTTATTCCTTGTGAAGGAGGAGAACACCGCCTCTACACTAAGCATCTCTCCTCCTCACGGTCCTGCATAATGAGTGTTACTTTCTTCATTTCACATACAAGGAAACAGACTCTCCCAGAGGTTAAGTATTTTGTCCCAAATCACCTATCTTATAAATGCTCAAGTCACTAGCTCTCAAATCCGAAAAGAAGAGAGTCATCATCATTGGAGCAGGAAAATAAGGCATTTGCATGGCAAAGATTTGATATTTAATCTCTCCAAAGTCAAGGAAGTTGAGAGATTTGCTATTATTACAATATCAAGGCAATGGTTTTCAAGAAATGGGATTTATATAGGAGAAGTATAATCCACTAATCTGCTCTCAAAGAGTTTACAACCCACTTAGAGTATGTATCTAGAACATGCTGGATACGTAGCATGTGCTAAATAAATACTTGCTCAAACAAGGACCAAGAAATGGAGGGAGGGTCCTTGCTACTCTTATTTTGGCTTGCCACTAATCACATTGTTTAGTCACTGGATGCATCTTAATATAAAATGCTTTCTACGACACTTCCTCTTGACCCGGTCCCAAGGAATATCAGAACAATACAATGTTAGGAAAAAAGGCGTTGAGATTACTGGGCTGCCTTCCAACCTACGGGCCTATTTATTTTTTCCTAACTACAAGATAATTATTGCTGGATATTATTATGGGATTTTTCCATATGTCCTTTAGTTAGGACAGTGATGACCCAATGCAGCCTTTTAATGTACTCTGGTCTTCTGCCAGCTTACCTCATTCTACCACTTTGCCTTTGGTTTTTATTTTTATGACTATTCAAACTTCCCATTCCCTAATCAATACCTCATTTGGCCACTGCTGCTGTTGACTACATACCTTGACAAAGACGCCTTGGAAAGGGTCTTTTTTGCTTGCGGCAGACTCATTTGAAACGCGCTCTTGCTATGTTCATCATTTTGGCAAACAAGGACAAGTTCAAGGAAATTGGAGGCCAAACTTGACAGAGCACTGGGTGCAGCTGCTGGCCCAGCTGTGCAATGAATCTCAACTGGTCCATTACCTCCAAAACTCAACTATTCAGCACAGCCTTCCCTAGTCCAGCACTCCTGTCGGTCTAATATATTTGGCAACAGCCATTATTTCAGAAATGAATGCTCATGTGTATTTATAGCAAATCGCATGCCTGCTCTATCAACAATTAAAGAGATTAGGATTCAGCAGACATATTCCTCTAATTAGGACAAGATGGAAGACATAATATATAGAATGCTGCAGTTTGGTCAAGGTTTATTCTTTCCTAACAAGACTGCCATGCTGCTTTTCATCAGCCACACATCCATTCTCTCTAGGGCCACCCTGCCCCCTACCGAACGCTCACTTCCTGTGTCTGTCCCATGGAATTTTCAGTAAGGGGAATCTGTTTGCCGTTGACACTTCCAGTTTCCCCTACCTCCCCTCCTCAAACTACACTTTAGGCTCTGTGGACTGTTTTAGGCTTGTTTTGAATAACATGTGGACAGCACCATGTGGCCACTAATTTCATTCAGTTACGCCCTTCCCCTGGAGCCTGGGAGTATGTTATATGCTCACACTTATGTAGTCTCTCCTCTGAACAAAAGCCCGAACTCAGTGTCTGGGCCATAAATTCCATCTTGCTTCACTCTTACCCATGCATTATTTAAGCCATCTTCTCGGGGAGCCCGCATGAGAATTTCCCTCAGACTAACAATCAGCAGGCGCTTTGCACACTGTTTTAACGGGAAATGTAGGATATCTGAGAGGGTTCCACCCATTTGCAGTCTTGATAATGAAATATGATAATCTAATTTGGTAAAAATAAACTGTGAAATCAGAGATTTGAGGCAAAAACTTTAAAGATGCAATTCAGACGAGCAATCAATGCTTATTCAGCTTCTGTACCATCTCAGCTTTCTCCCTGTGCAGATGCTTAAGTGATGCTAAATTAAATAATTGACAAATTTTTAAAACTGCTGGAAATTACCATCTGTATTTAATTTTGGAATATAAAAAGGTCCATAGAAAACACCCTTTATGATTATTTTGTCTAATAACAGATATGAAACAATACAAACATCCCAGTCATAAAATATAATGCGTTCCGAGCAGTCTGGCTTACATATTCAAACAGAGTTTTTCAAAAACAAAAGACCACAGGAGGAATGAAATGCTGGGTTACCAATACATTTTTTTTTTTAAGTGAATGGCAAAAGAACGGAGTTTTTAGTTTAAAATCTGCCTCTCTAACCCCTCACCTCCCCCACAAAACAAAAAACAAAAACCAAAAACTCACCCACAGGCTTCCTATAGACAGTAAGGAGAACCATCACTTTTTCACGTTTCTCTCTCTCCTGGACAAACACTGGGCTAAACTGTCCTCTGTTAAGAACTTTATTAGGCTGATATTACATCCGTACGAAATGAAGTCTACGGCTGTAAATAAACATGCTTGAAGCTCTCATGAAAACACAGAAAGAGAAACAAGCTCCCTGCGTGGGAACACACTGGTAAATGCGTGGATAAAACAAGCTGAAACTTACACCAGACACTTCCTCCAGGTCCAGCACGGCAGTAGCCCTAAGGGTACATTCTAGTTTTTTTTAATCCATGTTCTGTTCTTCTCACTGATGGGACTACTCAGGCACATGGTCAAGTTGCAATCAGCTTCTCCCTCAGTGATGTATGAGAGCTGGGCTGATTTATCTTGTCTTTCTGCAGCATATTAGCACTAATGTTTCTGCGTATGCATCCTACCTTTCTTTAGCCGTAGCCCCGGCTTTATCATTGGTAATCTAAATTAAAGAGCCAGTGAACAGAGCAGGGTTGTTGTCCCCCACCCCTCCCTGTTTTCCATGAAACAATTGCCAGGCAGTCATTCCCGGACAAGGATTCCACTGTTTATTCTATCCAGCCTCCCCTTCAATATCCCATTGAGACTGGAAGTCAGTCGCAAAAGGATAGGTCCAGCGAGACTGTCTTAGTTCAAAGGTCTATTTATGATTTATCCTTTAAAATGGTGCAAAGGACCTCAGGAAATATGAGGGAGAGCTGTCGTTTGCCAGTTTTTCAGCCCAGAATACAGACTTGACACTGTTTACAAAACCACAGTAACTTGATACCTCACTTGCTGCCCATGGGGCAGTGTACCTTTGGCTGACTTTTATTCCTGAGAAATCTTTCTTTTCCACCCATGTTTGTTTTACATATGCATCCTTTAGCATTAATTTTAATGAGGAACATGAGTGCTATAATTTAGCAAGTTACATATGAGAAGGACAAAAATCTACAAAAATTTGGGGGAATCAATCAAACAAATGATTATTAACCTTGCTATAACCTGTTAGTAAGTAGCAGCTGAAGCATGAGCCAAAACTGTATTTATTTCTGGAGTTGTCAGTTCCTTGCTTTAAGACACATTTAGAATTTCCTCAATCTCCACAAATGTTTGGGAAGAAGAAACACGTCAGAGTGCATTTTCATATGAAAGTTTTTAATCTTTCCAAATTTTTTGCTCTCTTAGCAGGATCTCAATGCTTTTAGCCCAGATTTTCATGATTACTGAAATAATATTAGGCTTGTTTTCTCATTTTAAGCAGCATAACTTTTTAACAGCTGTTAAGCAACAGAATTTGGTGGATAATAAAGTATAACAAGTTTCAACTTCATTTTTGTATATTTTTGTTAAGAGAAAATATGATCGTTTTTATAATTATAAACACATATTACATCTTTAATTTTGCTTTTTTAAAAAAGATTTTATTTATTTATTTGACAGAGACAGAGATCACAGGTAGGCAGACAGGCAGGCAGAGAGGGGGAAGCAGACTCCCTGCTGAGCAGGGAGCCCGATGCGATGCAGGGGCTCAATCCCAGGACCTTGGGATCATGACCTGAGCCAAAGGCAGAGGCTTAACCCACTGAGCCACCCAGGCGCCCCAATTTTGCTTTTTAAAATTAATAAATAATGATATCCATTTCCATATAGGCATAAAATGTAGACTTGCCATTTTTAGTAGTTTTTAAATTTTAATTCCTAATTCCTTAATACTTATATTGCTTTAATTTTTCATTATAAAAATATAATGTTTCTATTGAGACAAGCAAAATACTCACATTCCAGGCCCTTGACCTCCCCCCCCAAAAAAAAAATCAGTCTCTAACTTTCTGTTTCTCAACATTCTTCAACACTGCAGTTGAGAGAAATACACTTGGGAGTTCTGCTTGAAGACTCTCTGGGATAACAGTTCCTCTAGATGATATCCCTGGTGAAACTTTTTAATCATTTATATTTCTATCCTCTAGAACTTGGTTATACTGAACTGCTCCACAAACATTCAGAGTAATTATTTTAAAAATTTAAATCTGGCTTGTCGCACCACTGCTTAAAACTCTGCATCGTTTCCGGTTATTCTTAGGATGAAAGCCAAAATCTTTATCATGGCCTTCAAGGACTCAGTTTCATTAAACTTAGAAGATAAGCCCACCTTCCCAGAACTGACTGGCTGGGATTCAGAACCATCAATCAATCAAGTATTGAACCTCTGCTCTTTACTGGCCGGTCAGCATAAATATGGTATCCGAGTACTGGTGTGGGATGTGAGAGAATTCCAAAAGCAAATTACATAGGCCTTTTCCTTTAGTTTGAGAGTAACATCCACAAATAAGATTTCATTACAAACCAACTTACAAACTATGGTGAATCAATATGAAGCAAGTCAGATTTGTAAATGCAAAGTGAAGATAATATCAAGGTTTAGAGGAATAAGATAAAAGGAATCATTTCATGAATGTTAACTGAAACTGACTTAGGCCAGAGGAGGAAAAGGGAAACAAGGAGCAGAAACTCTAAAACAAAGTATACTCTAGCTTGGTCCAATGTCTATGGTTTGAACCAGCTAAATTAATCTTAGATTTACATTTTCAAAAGCCAACTACTCCATAATTATGGTCCTGAGTTTCTTCAATAAATAATTTCTATACATTCATTATATTACTGTTGATGTTACTTTCCTTCAAAAGTTTTATTTTAATCACTAAAAGAACCACATGATAAACTTCACTAACTTCTAAGTAACATCACAAGATCTTGAGTGTATGAGATTTCTCATAACTAAAGACAACATATTAACCAAGAACAACATAATCCTTGAATACAAATTGTGTGTAAACTTACATATAAAATAATGTAAATGCCCAAAGACATGAGAAGTATCCACGGAGTGATAAGATCTTGACAATGGCCCAATGCACAAGAGAGTAACACTGTAAGGCCCCACGAGTCCAGGTGTATTTACTATACTTCCTGCCATTGTCCTGAAAGTTCATACCATTAAAGTCTACCCTTGGAAGAAACCCTAAAACTATGGAACCAAACTGCCTGAGTTCAAATCACAGTCCTGCCACTTACCAACTGTGTGACCTTGGGTAAGGTACTTAAACTTAATGTAATGTGTCTTTCAAATTCATCTATAAAGTGGGTTTTGTTCATAAAAATGCTTTTGGTCATAAACATAACTCATATCAGTCCAACCTTCTCACAAATAACAATCATAAACCCTGGATAAAATATTAAAAAAACAACTGCTACTTGAAGGCACTGGAGAGTGACAAGAACAGGAAAGAGCTAATGGGAGAGGGGGAGCCAGGGGTGTGGAGAGGATAACACTTGAAAGAATGGCTCTTGATAAATTCCTCATGTTCTAGAGCTTTTTATCTAAAGGGAGACCCAGTCAGTCAGTTCCATATAGTGGTTAGATCTCTGCCCTCTTACTATTTGAGAAATTAGAGATGCAGCAGCTATAAAATGTGGGAGGAAGCCCCAGAAAGAAGAGAGACACAGAGGGGAAGCCCCAAATTCAGTACATATAATCTGAGCAAATTTCTGACTCCTCCCAATACTATACACGTGTAGCCGACTTCAAGTATCCCAGCTAAGATGACAAGAACTAAACAGATTTTTGCTGCTGTCCATCACAGGAAAGACAAACTTGGAATCTGTATGTTAGACTAACTGCCTACTAAAACAGAAAATCAATACTCTAAAAGGTATGTAACATAATTTGGAATCTCTATAACATGTCACTAACAATGTCTAAGGTACATTCCAAAATTACTAGATAGGCAAAGAACAGGAAAGCCCATCCTCAAAAGAAATAGACCAACTCTGAGATGACACAGATACTGAAATTAGCCCACAAGGATTTTTAAAGCAGGTATTATAACTATGCTAAAGAATATAATAGAAATTTCAGCAGAGAAGGAGAAATTACAAAAAAAAATTGGAAATTCCAAAACTAAACAAAAAAATCTGAAAAGAAAATTCATTGGATGATCTAACAGCAGATTAGGAAAAAAGTAATAAAAAGTTTTCAAAGAACTTGAAGATAAACAATATAAATTATCCAATTTGTGAAAAACAAAGAGAACTTTAAGAATGAACGAAGCCTCAGGGTCCATTGGGATATAATAACATGTATAACACATGTGTAATTGAGATCCCAGAATGACAGGTGAAGAAAGAATGGACAAGGAAAAAAAATTGAACAAAGTTGAAAAAATAATAATCCAAATTGCCCAAATTTGGTAAAAAAAAAAAGATATAAATTTATAAATTTGAAAACCTCTGTGAACCCCAAACAGGATAAATAAAAACAAAACAAAATACAAACCCATGCCAGGGCACATATTCAAACTACTAAAATTCAAAGACAAAGAGAATATCTTGAAAGCAACCAGGGGGAAATGACGTATTATATACAGGATAAAACTATACTAATTTCTCATCAAAGGTAATGTAGGCTAAAAAAAAAAAAAAAAAAAAAAAAAGGTAATGTAGGCTAGAACATAGAAGAATGACATCTTTATAATGTCAACAGGAACATTAATGGTCAAACCATAATTCTATATCTGGCAAAAATATTATCAGAGAATGAAGGCTAAATGAAGACATTTTCAGAAAAATAAAACCAGAAGAGTTAACTGCCAGCAGATCTGCACTACTTGAAAGGCTGAAGAAAGTTCTACAGGACAAAAATAAATTCCACAAATTTGGGTCTACGGAAGGGAAGGAAGATCACTGAAAATGGTAAAAGGTAAATATGTAAGTATAAAACACACACACAAACATACACACACACTCCTTTGAAATGCTTTCAAAGACATACAACTACTTTTTAAAAAAATTATAGCACTGTATCATGGGGCTTATAACATAAATAGATATAACATAAATACGTGGCAACAACAGCACAGAGGACGGAGGAGTGATGCGGTTGAAATATTCCAATGCTTGACGTGAAGCAGCACAACGTTACCTCTAAGTAGAATGTGAATGGCTAACAATATATATGGTAATCTCTACACAATCACTAAAAATGAATGTAAAGAGAGACAATTAAAAATCCAATAGAAAAACTAAAATGGAATTTATGGTAGCTATGAAGGTGCCACACTTGGATTTTCCTTCTAGAAGAAACTTGACAATCAGCTGTGAGGAGTGCACTTTGCTGACACCATCCAACGGCAGCCCCTTTGTGATCCACGGTCAGTGAATCAAAGCTATGTTCTTTGCAGTTAGTCAGTGACTGAACATGACAGGGATATGTGCACTTGGCTAATTCTGCCCAGTGCAACACTCATCTATCAACAATCTTTGACCAAAATCGTACAGCAGGCTGGCAGAGACTTTCTAAAAATCATAATGCAGTTTGAGGTTCTTTCTACCTATTCTCCTTTCTTGCTCCCTCTTTTCACAGATGTCAGATGCCTGCCCCTCTCCTCTTTATCTTGCACATATAACTTCATCTTGGCACCTGCTTCCTGAAGAACCAAACTAGTGCAGAATTCTGAAATATATTCAGTTACATCAAAATAAAGCAGGAAAGGAAGGGAGAGGAATAAAGAAGTAGTGGCATGAAGGGAAAACAAATAGCAAACTGGTAAATCTAAATCCAAACACATAAATAATTGTATTAAATGTAAACAGATAAATACTCCAACTAAAAATGGAAATTGCCAGAATGGGTAAAAAATTAAAACTCATCTATGTGTTCTCCATATGCTTTATTTTTTTTTTAAAGATTTTATTTATTTATTTGACAGACAGAGATTACAAATAGGCAGAGAGGCAGGCAGAGAGAGAGAGAGGAGGAAGCAGGCTCCCTGCTGAGCAGAGAGCCTGATGCGGGGCTCGATCCCAGGACCCTGGGATCATGACCTGAGCTGAAGGCAGAGGCTTTAACTCACTGAGCCACCCAGGCGCCCCTCCATATCCTTTAAATACATGGAAAATACATGGAACCGATAGTTTGAAAATAAAAGCATGGAAAAAGAGAAAAAAGAAAGCTGGAATGACTGTATTATCATACGAACTAGATTTTAAGGCAAAGAGTATTTCCAGACATTCGGACACTTCATAATGATAAAAAAGGGAATTCATCTGAAAGAAGTAAAAAGAATAAATGGATATGTGCCTAATAATAGAATATTTTGAAACAAAATTGACAGAATTACTGAATAAATAGACAAACCCAAAATCATAGTTGGAGATTTTAAGACTGTTTTCTCAGTAATTAATAGAACAACAAGATAAAAACAAAATGAAACAAAACCAAAACCAAAACCAAAACAAAACAAAACAAAAAGAGTGAGAACATGGAAGACCTGAATATCACTATCAACTATACTGGTCGATTTGACATTTACAGTACACTACACCTAACAACTGCAGAATACACATTCTTTGCAAGTGTACATGGTACATTCACCAACACAGACAACTGGTGCGCTATAAACAGAGTCTCAATAAATTACATATGACTGAAATTCTACCAAATACATTTTCTACCTATAATTTAATTAAACTAAAAATAGTAACAATATGATACCTAGAAAACCCCAAATATTTGAAAATTGAGAACACACTTAAAGAACTCGTAAATCGAGGAAAGTATTTTGAAGTAAAGAGTAATGAAAATTTAATATATCAAAATTCATGTGCCATAGTTAAGTAATGAGAGGGAAATTTATAGCTGTAAGTGTTCATAGTAGAAAAGGATAAAAGCAAAAAGCAGTGATTCAAGTTTTCACCTGAGAAGCTAGAAAAAAGAGCAAATTAAATACAAAGGAAACAGACAGAAGGAAATAATGATTCTTTTTTTAAAAAGCATAAATAATGAAAAAGAAAACAAAAACAATAGAGAAAATCAAGAAAACCAAAACTTAGTTCTTTATAAGATCAATAAATGTCACAAATTCGTAGCTAGACTGATCAAGAAAAATTAAAATGAGGGAATAAAAATTAGTATCAGGAATGAAAAAGATGTCTCTAGAGATCTGAATATATTGAAGAGATAATAAGTAACTATAATAAACAACTTTATGTCAATGAACTTGGAAACTTAGGTAAAATGGACAAATTTCTTAAAAAATAGAACTTAACTAATACACCGAGTACTGGTGTGGGATGTGAGAGAATTCCAAAAGCAAATTACATAGGCCTTTTCCTTTAGTTTGAGAGTAACATCCACAAATAAGATTTCATTACAAACCAGCTTACAAACTATGGTGAATCAATATGAAGCAAGTCAGATTTGTAAATGCAAAGTGAAGATAATATCAAGATTTAGAGGAATAAGATAAAAGGAATCATTTCATGAATGTTAACTGAAACTGACTTAGGCCAGAGGAGGAAAAGGGAAACAAGGAGCAGAAACTCTAAAACAAAGTATACTCTAGCTTGGTCAACACAAGATGAAATTACAAATCTTAATAGCTCAATCTCTCTTAAAGTAATTGAACACACTATCCTTCCCATAAGGAAAACTCTAGGTTTTCTGGTTTCCTGGCGAATTCTATCAAATATTGAAGGAAAAGATAATATTAATCTTATACAAACTTTTTTTCAGAAAATGGAGCAGGATGGAAGCTCCCCCAACTCATTGAATGAGGCCAGCTTAATCCTGATGCCAAATCTGACAAAGATACTATGAAAAAAGAAAATTACAGCTCAGCATCTATGAATATAGATATAAAAATTCCTTAACAAATATTACCAAATAAAACTTAGGAATATACAAATATAATCATCCTGTTTGACATCATGAACTACTAGGGTTTATCTTAGGAATGTAACACAGTTTTAACATTTAAAAGTCAATTATTATAATAGATGTACTACCAGAATAAAAAAGAAAAAAACATAAAGAATTTTAATACACTCAGAAAAGCATCTAACAAAGTTCAATACGAACTCATGATCAAAACTCTCAGCAAATTAAAAATGGATGGGAGATTTCCTCAATCTACAGCTGTAATCTTATTTAATGATGATGTATTGAATGCTTTCCCCCAAGATCAGTAACAAGAAAAGAATGTCTACTCTCACCAGTTCCTACTCACCTGGTGCTGGAGGGCCTAACTAGCACAAGGCGGAAAAGATTAATAAAAGGAATAAAGGTTAGAGAGAAAGAAATAAGACTCCCATTTTCTGCAGATAACATAATTGGTTAGATGGAAAAATCACAAGAAACTAAAATGGGATAAGGGTACCTACCTCATACAGTTGTTACAAGAATCAAATGAGTTTAAATTTGAAATGTGTTTAGAACTGAGCCTGACATGTAGTAAGCACTGCATTAGCACAGGCAAAATGTAAAAATGCATATACCTAAATATAAAATCTGGAAGGTTTACATATTAGCTTATGGACAATGAGTATATATTTATTCATCAGAATAGCTAATAGAGAACTACTTTAAGGAACAAGGTTATCTTCGTTCTGGGAACCAGCTTATAGCAAAGTTCAGGGCAAGTAACCCCAGGCTGCCTAGAGAATGGTCAGTTCTCACTAACATTCCTAAAACAGAAAGATGAAGTATGTTACAGTTTGACACTATCTACTGAGTTACTGCTTTTATATGATTTATTATGTCTACATAGTTATACAAACAAGTCCAGCTGTTTTTAATGAACACATATCTTGCTGTGATCTATAAGTATTCTCACAGTAGAATATCTATGAAAGACATTTAAGTAAAAAAAAAAAGTAGTTTGTATAATTGTGTTTACAGTATAGTTCAATTTTTAAGGCAAAAAGACAGGCATGTATGGTAACTGCATTGACATGTGCATGGGAAAATGTCTGGGAAATATTCAAACAGAAGTGTTAGTAGTGGATAGCCGCCCCCCCCAACCCCAATAGTAGTAGAAAGGACTTTCATTTTTTTTACTTAACATCTTTTGTATAAGGTTTGAATTTTTAGGAATATTTATTGATAGTTTTACTTTGTAGCTTAAAAAATAAAATACTTTACTAATGCAAAAAAAATCAACATTTACAAGTCACAATGTTTAGAGTTTTTTTGTTTTCTAAGTCAAACAAGAGGAAAATAATTCTTCTTTTGTGTTCTTTAAACAAAGGTAGAATTTTATTTTAGATACCAAGAACATATTCCAGATATTTGCATCTCTAAGATCCTTCCAGCATCCCTACTTCCCTCTACCCCAGAAGAGGAGTGGGGAGAGTTACAAACCCAGGTGCGGTCAAATGTTCAGTGTGTGGACATAGATGGGTTTATCAGAACTGAGAGCATGATAAGGCAGTAGGCTTGATGACCCTGTGCGCCCACCTGCTTCACCCTAATTCATACCTTCTCACTCCACCTGGACTCCAGGAATTGGCTTCCCCAAATCCCACACCTGGGTGCATGGAGACCGTGGGTAGAAATATGGATCAGAGATAATCCATTACCACTGGAAACCTAGAATTTTAATTAGAATGCCCTTAAAAAGAGTCTAAAATTCATCTACAGATGACCACTTTCCACATGAGGAAACCAGTCCACGGAAGTAACTTGCCCAAGGTCATGGGGTTACTAAGTCACCCTGGCAGGGCTCTGGAGAATGAGGACAGCATCCTCTCTGTTACAACAGGGAGAAGGTCTAAAAGCCCAAGCCCTATTAATGGCAGACCAGGGGCTGTGACTTCATGAACAAAGACAGAAGAGTAGGACGCAGGCTCACCCAGGCTCAAAAGGAACAATCATCCTGTCTTTATCATAGACCTTTAAATTGGAGTGCAAACATCAAAAACTGGCTCTGTTATTCATTTACTTTCATTACTAGTGTTCCCTAAGACGCATATGCGCTTTCTCTACAAATAATCCATTAGTACAAAAGAGAGAATGTTTCCTATTTGAGATATGCCTTCTGGCCACATCATTCAGAGATGCTCTTAGTATATAACACACACTAATGAAGGGCTCTTGTTAGAATGTTTTCCACATTTTGGTTATAGGCAATAGAAAACCTGGAGATACTTAAATTAATGCAATGTGTTCTATTATGCTCTATCAAACTGGTTTTTTTTTTTTTATAGTGGGAACTATGAGTCAGTTTCTAAAGTTTAGGAGGCTCAGGATTTACTTAACATCAGTAAATCAGAAACTGATTCAATCAAAGTATCCTGCAAACTTGTGCAGAACTGTGAAGAAATCCCTCATTCCTCCATGCTAAAAAAAGAGAAAAGTTCCCAAAGAACAGTAAAAAATAGCACTCCCAAAGATTATGAGCTAAGACCCATTCTTAAAATGTAAAGTAATTGATAACCAAATAAAAAAATCATTCTTACCTATTTATCAATATTAGTTCTCTAAACTCTCCAATAGCTGGTTATTAACACTGATAAATGGTTCTAACACCCTCAGAACAAAATTGTTGCCTTTATTCAACATCACACTTTTCCACTATTAACAGAAAGCCTTTCAACAAATTATCTTAAGGTCCTCAAATGCATTAGAAATGTTACATATACCCTCAAACTGCAAGAACAAATCTTGAGGTTAAGGAGAGGCATATCTGCATTTGTTATAAGAAGTTAACAGGAGAGGCCTAAGTGGCAGTTTCTGGCTGGACTTGAATGCTGTTCACATTCATTATATTGCCCCCCCCCCATTTCATTTCTAATGATTTTCCGATACTAAAGCTTTTTAAGACTTTGATCTTTTGTGAAAACTCAGTAGGATGATACAAACCTTCCAGCTGAACAAACAGACTTGAGCAGAAAGACCATTGCCTGAACATTTGCCTCAGAAAGTATCATCTGCCCTGCCTTCACCCCAGTGTTTCATTAAAGTGGTGTCTTTCAAAATATGCAAATGACAGTAATAATTTGAACAAACAAATGAATTAGGTGAGCTTCTATAGGCAATTTACTCAAGGTAATTAAGAATGCTAAATAAACAAATTATTATTTTAAATGGCAAGAAAGCTTTAATTAAACTTGATTTCTATACTTAAAATGAAATTACTAACTCAACAGAAAGGATCCAGTGTGAATTAAAAGCAAAGTGTCAAGAAGGTAAAAAAAAAAGACTGTACACTCTGACTTTCGATTCACAAGATTAGGACCAGGTGTCACTGCATTTTCACTGGAGCTCACTCAGAGAAAATATCTCTGTATATGAATTTAGAATTGATAAAATGTATTTGAGGTGCCTCAAGCATGAGCACATTTTAAATGGTAGAGATGCTAAGCAAAAATAGAATCAACCCAAACCCAAACCCAAGGTAATTTCTTTCCAACTAGCATTTCAATCTTTCTCTGCCAATAAGACATGGGACCCAGCAGGCTATGGTTCTTCCAGGATTGCCGAATAGTCCTCCTGTAAAGGGTGGAGGGACTTGATAGCCCATAGTAGACCCTCCACTGTGGTACGATGGCCACCAGCCATGAATTATTTTTCTATGATGGACCAAACCACTGAGCCCCAACCATGGAATAAAAATGACCATGGAAATAAATCTCCACAGTTATCCTGAGATGGATGAGGTTAAAACATGGTCCTATTAAAGTAGATAACACATAAGTATTTAGTCCTACAAAAGAACATAATCTTAAAATAATTATAGCCTATTTTTAAAGCTTCAAGTAACCTTAAGTAATCTCCAAGACTAGGCATTTCCATGTCTCTTCCCTTTTTAATGTTTTATCCCCATAATTTTAACGGGACTCTGATTAGACCCCAGCCACCAGAACTGGCAAGTAGCAAAGCCCTCAAGAACCACCTGTTTTCTTCTCCACATGAAACACCTTGCCTGGTGGAGCCTCCTGGGTCTTCTCTCTTCCACCTTCCGCCCAGCGTTCCACAAGAATACACAGGATGTGTCCTGTCCCCTTGGCTCCTGGCTTTCTGGTCAGGCAGGATGACCCAGGGCAGGAAGCTAAGAGTGTGAGCCGGGTGGTGGCAGAACAGAGCAGGGAGGGGCCTGGAGACAGGCTGGAGAAGCCATTCTAAGTCACTATCTTTGGCATCTGGGCCCGGTCATCCTGCCATGCAAGATGATTTTCATATTGTTTCCCTAAATAGTCTGCCTGGAGAGTGACCCTAGGGATACTACTAAAATATCAATGATAGTGATAAGAAGTTTATGTCAAGCCTATGTTCCAAGGAGCAGGGAGAATTCCAGATTATTGTGTTTTCCTTTGTGTACTCGCGCCTTCATTCTGGAGAGGCAATCGTGTAACTGCTGACCCCAACTAGAGAGGGAACAAGTCATGTCTAGAAGTCAAGAGATCTGAAGGGGCCTGTGTCCCTAATTCTTCTGTTTGCTCCTTTATCCCCTCATGTGTTCATCAGTAAGAGTCATTCATTCATCAGTCATTTCCACACTTAAGGTATATACAGAGACACCATTCTAAGATAGAGGAGACATCAAACAAAATGTGCTGGAAACGCGGGGTGAACGGAGAGCACTGTGGAGGAGCATCCAGTATTTGAGGAGTGAGAGGTTCGGGGCAGGGTGTGGGGGAGCGGGGAAACAAAGAAATTTGCCAGTGACCAAACATCGGTCACTGCTCCTTTGACCCACCAGAAGGGGAGCTGTGCACAGTGTGATGAGAGCTTTGTCTCTACTTTGTCTGGCACAGAGCATGACATGCTGTGAGGTTTCAACGTATATCTGCTGTGAAAATGAATGATCTAAGAATCTGGATCTGCCCTGGAGACTTTTGTTGGACAGAACCTTAGTGAGTGGGCATATCAGAGGACACTATAACCCTCTAGAATTTGCAGACAAGAAACTTCCTCTAAAATGTTTGCACAGAGTCGCAGAATTGTATGAAGAAAGTATGGTGGGTGCGTAAAATGTTTTCAAGTCAGTGGGTAGATAAAAGGTGGTACATTCAATCAATGGAATACTGCAATGAAAAAAAAATCTACTGACATATACTATTCCACAGGTGAATTTCAGAACCATTCTACTCAGTGAAAGGAGCTAGAAATGGAGACCACATGTCACAGTATTACACTGATAAGAAATGTCCAGGAAAGGCATATTTATAGAGATGGGAGTAGATCCGTGACTGCCTGGGAATGGGGTGGGAGGGGATTAACTACGAGCAGCCATGAGGGATCTAAGCAGGAAGATGAAACTGGTCTGAAACCGGACGGTGGTGATAGCTGCACCATCTTGTAAAGATTCTCCTTGAATTACACACTTGAATGGGTGAATTTTTAACTACACTCACCACAGTTGTTTTGAAATTTTTGCGAAGGCAGTCATGAATTATAGGTTTGCCATCATGCTGTTATGAGGGGGCTGCTATGGTATTGGAAAACACAAAGCCAGGAGTCCACTCAGAGTTGAAAAGAGCCCCATCTCCTAATTCCCAACCTCAGTGCCCTCCCTAGAAAACCTGCTCAGTGGTTGCCAGGGCTGGATGGAGGGGGGAACAGGGAGTGACTGCTAAGTGGGTCTGTGATTTCCTTGTGGGGTGATGAAAAAGTTCTGGAAGGAGTGGTAATGGCTGCAAAACATGACAAATGTCCTTAATGCCACTGAGTTGTACACTTAAAATGGCTAAAATGGTCAGTTTTATGTTTATGCATTTTACCAAAAGTTGTAGCCATGTCTGAGGAATATTTCCATATTTCCCTTTCATTTGCCAAATTCATTCCTTGGTAGCCACGGGGCGGGGGTGTGTGTGTGTGTGTGTGGTGGCAGCTGCTGTCCCTAGCCATCTCATGGCAGGATGTCTTAGTCCAGGTGACATCATAGCTCTAAGAAGTCTGTTTGCTGTACTCTATTACCTTTCCTTTGACTGGCAAACATCAAATATTAATTTTAAAAAAATCTGGGCTTGGTTTGCATTTTAATCCTGCCCACTTGAAACTGGTTGGCCTCCTTCAAAACAACATAGGCAGGGATGTTCCCTGAGCTGTCTGGCCATTCAGTAAGTGTTGCTACCCTGGCTTCCTGCTCCCTGAAAGTGTAGGAGGCAATGACTTCTCCTGTCATGGATTGAGCCATGGCATATTATGAAACACTTGCTGTTTGTCAGAAATACTTTAGGTCCATAAAGCTCTAGGACTCCCTGTCCCCATATAATCCAAAGCAGCTCCAGCGTGCCCTGGAACGACTTCCACATGATCCCTACTGCAAATGCCCTAAGTTACTATCATCCACGATGATTCCTAGAGTACTTTTTTCACCAGTATCATTTGCACTAGTATCAGCCTATCTATAAGGCTGGTTAGAATGTTCTTTCCTTTTTCCCAATAAGAAGACAAGTTGCTAGTGAATTAAGTAAGTTTCCCAAGGATGTCAATTTATATAGGGTTAAAACCAGGGTCTAAACATGCTTAGTATTCATATGTCTGATTGGTGGTGTACATAGAAAGTAAGGATTATCAGCAACAAAATATTTTCTACCTCAAAGATGACTTTAAACTGATCCTTTCATTTTGAGATTGGTTAAAATATGCCTGCAATTGAATGGAGCGGAAAAAAAGAAACAACCCCAGGCTTCCATTTGGGGGAAAAAAAAATTGGAGAGCAAGTACTAAATGCCAAATGTCTATAAGAACTGCTCAGAAGAATTACTTCTTTGCTGCCAGCCAATACTCACAGGGACACACTGTGGCTGAATTTTTTAATTGTGCTTTTTAGATGCTGGATAATTTTCTGACTATTAAAGACAATCATAGCCAAGCCTAACAATAAAAGTAATTGAATCTCATGCTTGAGAGGATACAGCTGATTCACCATGGGGTGTAGGAGAGGAAGGAGGCAAATAAGAGGAGGTGAGAAGTCCAGAAGTAATTTTTGCTCCATGAAAAGCACAGACTGCCTTCACAGTAAAAAAGCCTGAGATGGAAGGGAGTTCTTATCCTTCAGACCCATTCTCCTGTGTGGCATCTGAAAACTATCGATTACAGCCTGAACCCTAGCCTCTGCCCCAGGTCCCACAACCCCAGCTTAGGATGTTGAGATGAGATTTCCAAGAGGGAACAGGGTGAGGCCACAGCCATTCTACCCTTGGGAGGCTGTGTCTGCTCTACCTCTTCCTGGGGCTGGGCAGGAGGGAGCAAGTAGACTTACTCAGCAGTGTATACTGACCCACCAGAAACTTATATGTTCAAGGAGAGTCTTCGCCTTACTTATACATCAATTGCATTCAACCTCAAAGAAGAAGTTTCTTCTATGTGTAAGGCAAATAACACAAACACCACACAAACCCTGCCTTAAAAGGATGAACAATTTAATGGCAAAAGTACTAGCAGCTGTCAGATATAAGCCAGCCAGCCACCTGGTGTCAGAACAAGATCTATTTCTGTAAATATTAAATGTGCACAGATTTCAAGATTTAGTTGGTAGCCACAGAGAAGGCCTTCACAGATTGGCCTTAACAGAGAAGAGCTCCTAGTATAGGACACTTGGGTAATTACTTAATTTTCTCTTCTATAAATGGGGATTCAGGCCCACAATCTCAAAATCAAACACAAAGTGAAAATCAAAATGGCTGCAATGAAATATATGAATATGAATGTTCACAAATGGGATAAGGATTATAAATATCTCCATGTCCTCGAGAATAGAGTTTATATTTCTACTTAGCTCTAAGGAGTGACATTATCCCTTTTTCTTTTCCTTTACTTCTCTTATCCAATTATTTTTAACATCCTATATTCCCTGGCAAGGTCTCTCTTTTTCTAGACTATACCCCCCAAGGCATGGCCCTATCACAGCATATCCAGACTTCAGGCATACCCAGTTATGGTACCATCTTCAACCTCCACTCACACGACTGAATATTCTACAGCTGTATCATTCTCATTGTCACTGTGATCCCAGCAAAAACTCTGAAGACTCACTTGTGTCAACAGATCCAAGTCCAGATTCTTTGGCTTGGATTCCTATCCATTTTCCCAGGCTGCTAGCTACAAATTCTCTTTTCCACCCAAACTGATTCCCCAGCACCTTTAAATTCACCACCACTATAACCTCACTGCTATACCTCCATGGCCTGTGTGGCAGGCTGTGTTTTCCAGAAGGACCTCAGCAATATCTCCCATCCCACACGCTCTTCCTACAATGTGAGGTTAATGAGTCAAAGGTTGGGTCTATGTTCCCTCTCCTTGAATCTGGGTGTACTTGTGAATATGACCAAAGTAGCAATAGGTAAGTTACAAGGTAAGTCATGAAACCGAAGGGACTTCTACCTGTTTCTCTCAGGACATTCACTCTTGTTTCTAGCCTCCTTGCTAGAGGAAAGCCAAGCAGTCATGTGGAAAGGTCAGCTGACAGCCAGCATCAACCAAGGGACATGCCAACAGTGAGCCTGCAGCTGATTCTAGCCCAGAGCTATCCTCTAGGTTGTCCCCAGATGATCCCAAGTGGAACAGAGATAAGTTGTTCTCTCCCACCCTTACCTCCCTGTCATGCCCTATCTAAACTACACATTTGTGAGCAAAATAAGAGTGTGGTTGTTTTGTATACCATATCTTTTTTATCCATTCATCTGTTGATGGGCATCTGGGTTCTTTCCATAGTTTGGCTGTTGTGGACATTGCTGCTATAAACACTGGGGAGAAGGTGCCCCCTTCGAGTCACTATGTTTGCATCCTTTGGAGAAATACTTAGTAGTGCAATTGCTGGGTCATCAGGTAGTTCTATTTCCAACTTTTTGAGGAACCTCCAAACTGCTTCCCAGAGTGGCTAGACCAGTTTGCATTCCCACCAACAGTGTAAGAAGATTCCCCTTTCTCCATGTCAGCCATCAAAAAGAATGAAATCTTGCCATCTACAATGACGTAGATAGAACTAGAGGGTATTATGCTAAGTGAAATAAGCCAGTCAGACAAAAACCATATGTGAGATTTAAGAAACAAAACAGATTAATATAGGGGAAGAGAAGGAAAAACAAAATAAGTTGAAATCAGAAAGGGAGGCAAACCATAAGAGACTCTTAACTCTGGGAAACAAACTGAGGGTTACTGAAGGGGAGAGGACTAGGAAGATGGGGTAGCTGGGTGATGGACATTAAGGAGGCACTTGATATAATGAGCACTGGGTGTTATATGCAACTGATGAATCACTAAATTTTACCCCTGAAACTAATAATACACTATATGTTAACTAAATTGAATTTTAAAAATAAAAAAGTGTGTTTGTTTTAAGTGACTAATTTTAAGGTATTTTGTTAAATAGCAATAGATAACTGGAATTGACTAAAATACCCTCCCCTTTTCCAGCCTTCTCAAATCTCACTTACCTTCCAAAGCCCAGTACAGACCCCTCACCTCCTCCAAGTTGTTAACCCCACCTAAAAGTTATTTTTGCCTCTGTCTCTCTTGCTTGAAGCTTGACTAGCACTCAGTAAATACCCAAGACCTACATAATCTCCTTGAGGAAAAAGATCATGACTATATCTTCTGGGGAAGCTGTTCCCATTGTCTCTCAAAATATTTTACACATAGCAAATGATTTATATATACTCGCCTCACAACTAACGTTCTAGGCTCCAGACTAGGTACTTAATAAATGATACACACTGTGACAGTGATTAATATAAAAAAAAATAGAAAGGGAGGGACAATAAAAAGTTTTAAGTGGAGGATTAGGTAGTTACAGGAAACCCAAAATTTCAAGTCATTAAACCGACTTTATATTGAGTAAAGTAGATGCTTTTTAAATTAATAGTTTATGCTCAGGAGTGGGTGTGTGGGTGTGTGTGTGTGGGTGGGTGGGTGGGTGTGTTTTCAGCCAACATGTAGATTTGGATGTCTGCTCTGGGAATTGTTCCCTCGTTAATAATTAAATTCTAAATGGGCATTTTGAGAAGTGGTAGTAACTATCCACATTGCATGGTCTTGTAATTACTCAAGTATAATTAGAGTATAGGAGAGTTAAGAGATAGGCAGAATGTTCCCTGTCAAATACCATCTGTACCATGACTTCTTGAAACGGGCATCATGAACCCTACTTAGATATTTGTCATTGGATGAGATTCATGAAGTTCATGCCTAAAATTACATACAAAGCTTTGTATGTATGCATTTTTCTAAGGAGAGGGTAGGTCCATGACTCTTAACAGATTTTCAAAATAGTTTTGGAAACATAGCTAATCCAAAACTTTACCTTATTACGTGTTTTAACTCCTGTCCAGAGATTCTTCTAAAGGGACAGGTGTGGGCCAGCAATGGGAAAATACCAAAGCTGGCCTGGCTGTGCCACTGCCTTGCATGGTAGCCTTGGGGAAATCCTTCTAAGCTCTCTGGAGCTGGTTCTGGAGCTCCCAACTAGGAAGACAGGAGGATGTCCTTGAGCTACGAAGACATCTCAAAATAGTTTCCCTGAAACAGCATAAAGAGGAAGGAAAGGGCTACTTCTTTTGGTGTTTTTCTAGTGGATTTTCTTTTCTATAAAAGAACTATAATATTAATTTTGATTAAAATCTACATCTAAGTGTTTACAGTTAATTATTTAGTAAATATTAATTTAGTGCCTACAATGTGATAGTCACTGACTATGGACATTCTACTCAGTCAAGACTTGACCATCACTGAGTAGTCCACCCCACCAATGACATAATGATAAGAAGTAAAGTGGTCAGTAAAAATATCAAACATGAAGAGAAAGGCACAGAGGACCAAAGAATCAGTGATTCATCGCTAAGTGGGTAGAACAAGTGTTGCGTAGGAGACCTAGTAGAAACACAGTACTCCACTGATAGCCAGGTTGATTTAGCTGATCTGTCCTGTTATGTGGATGTCTACCTGTTCCTTTGCCTTTCAGAATGGTATGCTCAGTTAAGAGCATAGCTTATTTTTCCTAGAGGGAAATCTTTCTTTAAAGATGTGTGAGTAGCTATACTCCTGCTACCAGTTCTCACATGAGTAGAGTAATAAACAAGCAAAAAGCAATTAAACACAAATGCTTAATGGAAAAGAAGGCACATAATAAGTACTTTAGACCCAAGGATAATCTGATCATAATTCTCCTCATGTTCAAAGTTTTCAATGGAGGAAGTAAGATTTTATTCAGGCTTTGAATTACAGATGAAACACAAGTATTAGACAAAGTACTAGAAATAAAACAGGTATTCAGCACTTAAGAAGATGGAAAGTATGACATAGATCATTTCATCATTCTGTGGACCATTAATTTCCCCCTAATGTTAGTACTTCTAATTTTATATTAATACTCAATTTTTCATATGTATGTGACTTATCTCCTGAATTAGAGAGTCACCTCCTTGGGCCCAAGGCACATAATGTCATAGTTTTTGGATGTCATTTGAATTATGATGTACCCTTAATAAACATTCAGTAAATATTCTATGAATGAATAAATGGAAGTTTCTCCTTGAAGCTTAAGATGGTAGAAAAAAGTGGCTTTATAAGGAAACTAATAATTTCTTCTAACTCTCCATAATTATTTCCACAATATATTTCTTTCATGAAAAACAAAAGTATAGATGGAGATCCTCAATTTGTTACTGATAATTTGGATAAGTTGGAGACCTATATCAGGAGGGAGCTGTTTTCTGGTATATAGGGATCAGGAGAAGGGTAAGGAGACAATCTTATTTATTGCCCATATTTGGAAACTGGCATAGTTTGTGGCTCTTAAGAAAAAAATAAGAGTAGTAAAGAACAACATATGGTATAAATAAATGGGGTTTGATTTTCTCCAATACATGGTTCATGTAATTCTTCTTTCTAACCTCTCCCATGACTGTGTGTATGGTGTACTATGTATGTGCTATTCCACTCTGGACTTTAAATAAATTTGCACATGTGTAAACAAAATGCATAGGGCAGCAAAAGTGTTTGGTGTGCACAGTACCTTCAAATTGTATCAAAAATGTATATACAAAGTCCTCAGGAATCATCTCCAAAGAGATTTCCTACAATAAAAACATGCCTATGTGGTAAAAGGAGCTAAACTTTTCTTTTCTTTTTTAGAAGATTTTACTTATTTGAGAGAGAGAAAGACAGAGATAGCAAGAGAGATCATGGGCAGGGCAAAGGGCGGAGGCAGAGGGAGAAGCATAGCCCCCACTGAGCAAGGAGCCCAGGGTGGGGCTCAATGCCAAGACCCTGGGATCATGACATGACCTGAGCAGAAGGTGGACGCTTAACCGACTGAGCCACCCAGGTGCTCTGGAGCTAAGCTTTTCATCACTGGCATGCTTAGAAAGATCTTACATTTTTTTAAAGATATTCGCTTTATACCACACACAGGAGTTCCTTAGAAAAAACTGCCTCTGAATTCTTCTTTACTTTAAGTCATAAATCAAAGATCCAAAAGCTGATTCATATAACACACCATACTTAATTTTCTCTAGGTCAATCTCAACAAAAAACAAGTTGCAGGGAGAACAAAGGTGGGAAATGGTAGATTACCTTTCACCCCAACTTCCCAGTGTATTTAGATGTTGGACTATTTGATCATCTTAGAAAGATGGACCATTAACATGACTCTCTCTGTGAAGTGTGCTGAGATTGAAATGGGGAGGCCATTTTTTAGGAGGATGTTCTTTCACACTGTGATATATACAGAATAATAAACACATCTCAGCTCTCGGGAAATCAGAGGGAATCCCTCCAACATGGCTATTTCTTGTAGGAAATTATATGTAATAGCATGAAGGGATAAAATAAGAACAGTAGCTTTCTTATCTTATTAGGTATATCACTAATTTTATTTATTATTATTACCTCATTAAGTCATAATTAGGATAAAACAAAATAATATATATAAGTGCCTCCTGACAGACAGCAAATGCTAATGCTTAAGTTCTAGAAGAACAGGATTTAGTAGGCAGTATGCATCATCTTCCTTACACACCCCAGGGAGTGTTCTTGCATGATGGTTCTTCTGACCACATGTCACTATTAGAGCACAGACATATGTATAGCTCAGGTACACAGACTCTTCACAAATCTGTCCCTCTGAAGTAACTCAGAAGACACTTACCAGTGACCAGAAATCACAAGAAATAGAAATAAGCAGGGGCGCCTGGGTGGCTCAGTGGGTTAAAACCTCTGCCTTCGGCTCAGGTCATGATCTCGGGGTCCTGGGATCGAGTCCCACATCGGGTTCTCTGCTCAGTGGGGAGCCTGCTTCCTCCTCTCTCTCTCTCTCTGCCTGCCTCTCTGCTTACTTGTGATCTTTCTCTGTCAAATAAATAAATAAAATCTTAAAAAAAAAAGATTAAAAAAAGAAATAGAAATAAGCATCAGAATGTTCAGATTTGCAGTGAGAATGCTGGTAAACATTACTACTTTGATGTGGCACTTTGGGAGTCTGAAGGCACTAGACCACTCGCCTTGGGAGATGCTGCCATGTAGCCATGAGCTATTTCCAGCCCTTCATGCATTTCCTGGCTTTACCTGGATGGGATATGCACGTATTTGTCATTCATACCATTCAAATAATTAGGGCCTGACCCATCTACTGTGTCACATCCTCAAGTCTCTTCACATGACTCATCATTCAGCTGGAAAGCAGGAAGTGCTCCATCTGGGGGAGGAAGTCAAAAGGACGCCACGCCTCAGGACAACACTGTTCTCACTCAGCAGTGTATTATTTTCATCTACCAGGCAACACCCAAACAGAGTCTGTTTTATCACACCAACTGAAAGGAAGATCAGGGCTGTGGGTTTACACTAGTGTCTCACATCTGAGACATCATGTGACCAAGAGCTACAACCAAGAGGCTGTTCCACTGACCCCCTCCCAGCTGACTTCTGGTCGTGCCAAAGCACCAAACCTCTAGCCTCAAAGCACAGAGACCAAAGCCTTCTTCAGCTTACTCTGGCATAATCTCTTGGATTAGTAAATACTGGTACAGAACAGAACTAAATGTAGGTACATAGAAGTGGGTGTGTTTTGCACATATTTATGCAAGCCTACATGTCTATACATGAGAAAGTTTTGGCACCCAAAGGAAGCTGCTATGAAATTTTTTGTAGCCAAGATTGTTTGCTATTTATCTTTTGCATTTTTCAAAATAAGCCTGCATCTACACTGAGATGTGACATCTTTAATTGCATGGAGAGTCTATTTCCATTACAAATGGGTCAGGAGTTTCCTTGCCTGATAACAATTTTATATATATATATATGAAGATCTGGAGTTGCTAGAAATATCACCTTCTTTCAGGACAGGGAGAGTCTGGAAGATTGACTGATACTCAATCTCATCTTCTTTTCACCCTAGACTGACATTCCACTCTGGAAATGGAAACTTTAGAGGAATGAGAAACTGGCTAGCCTGAGCTCCTTCATGACTCCAGTTTTTCACGGCCACTGATAATTTGACTTCTGAATTAGAAATGGATAACTGTTAAGAGAGCTTATTATTATTATACAATTGTGTGGAGTTTTGTTCTGGTGATTTATAATTATATATTTATATTAATAAGGGTAAAAGACTAGTTCATTATAACTATTGAGAATGTATTCTAATAGTTTACATTTATAAAACATTTGAATGAATATGAAGTCATATATATATATCTATATATATATCTAAAATTGTTATCATTTAATGAAATTCTTTCACTCAATGTTCACCCATGTGTTAGATGCTCAGATACTCTACAACCATGCAAAGCTGTATTTTATCTTATTTTATAAATGAGAAAACTAAGGTACAAACACCTGGCCTAATATCAAACAGCCGGGAAGCAGTAAAATCTCATTTGACTCAACTTCATATGACAGCCAGGCCATGTGCTTTTCCACCCTAGAAATTTCCCCCCTATGTATTAATGAATATATATTCATAGATATATGTGTGTTTATATGTATATTCGTAGGACATATCCTGTATATTTATGGTGTGCATGTATATATATATTTTCCATAGGATAATGTTTATAGGTTGACACATAATTTAGAAATAATGTATTATAAAGATTTAAATCCCTTCAGTCATACATCATTAATCCAGAGATCTCCTAATCAATCTGAACACAATTAAGAGTTGCAAATAAGTCACCTAAGTCACCAAACCAAATATGCCATGTATTTTACACATCAGAGGTGGTAGATGACCCTGCTACAAGAGTGAACAGATCACTTCTTCAAGGTCGTTCACTCTTGCTTTAGACACCACGCTAAAAGTGTGAATATGTTGTTTCCAAACACTTATCAGAGAAAGATCACCAGAGACAAGTAATAAAGATGGCTTTCTACAGACAAGAATATTGATTTCTATGAAAAGCGAGAGCCAGGAATTTGGAACAAAGGGGAAAACAGAAAAACTATAGAATCCTGTTACATAGTGTTGTAGTCTAGCATGGGGGCAAAAACCACACAGCTTAGAAGCCCCTAAGGGCTTCTACCAGCTAACTAAAGCACAATATAAGGACATTAACTTATCAGGATGACACAGTCATTATGATAGAAGAAAACAAAATATAGTATTTTACCTAAGACAGAGTAGGAGAAGGAGATTATAAAGTAATTTATAAAAATTTCTTCCAAAAATATATGTTTTTAAGGGAATGGGTGGGGAGTGGCAGAAGGAGAGGAGAGAGAGAATCTTAAGCAGACTCCACACCCAGTGTGGAGCTTGCGGCAGGGGTCAATCTCACGACCCTGAAATCATGACCTGAGCAGAAATCAAGTCAGTCATTTAATTGACTGAGCTACTGAAATGGCCCCCCAAAATATTTTGATGTTTAAAGGAAGACTATTTCCCTTTATTGAAAACCAATCTTTTGACAGTCTTCTCATTTCTCATAGAGGCTGAAAGCTGTTTGGTTTTGACAAATATTTTAATCTATTTCCAAGGGGGATTGCTATGTATTAAAAGAGGTCTCCAAACTTTTCCGGAAGAGGAGCTCACTAGCTTTTTCTTAATGTTTATCAGCACTTTCCACCACCATTTTAGCTTGCTTCTCCAAATCAAGTTTTTAATTAAAAGTAGTTCTCTTCCCCTACCTTAATAATATGCACCCAATTGATTGACATTCTTATCAATCTCCTCCCCCAAGGTTTTTGGAGCTGCCTCTGCTATTTTCCACACATGACTATATCCCATTTTCCTAGAACCACTGACAAGCAATGCATTGCATATAGGAATTAGCAGATCCAGGCAAGAAGGTGGAATTACTTCATCTCTGCATCCAGGTTTCTTTAGCTCCAACCCTCTAAGATGTCCCACCAGAAGTATCTGATCCGTAAAGAGAAAGAGGGACCATGTACTGAAACGGCTAAGCCATTGATCTGGCCAAGAAAAACAGTATGTGATATAATTTTAAAGGCATTCTTCCCTTCAGTTTTCCCCAAAGAGATAAAGATGAATCAGTGCTAGGAACTGCATTTTGTAGTCAACAAGATCTAGCAACAAACCAATTCAGGATTAACCTCCTGTAGTACCGTACTTCCCTGAAGTAGCAAAAGGATAAAAACATTAAACGGATAAATTAATTTCCAAGGGAAGTGATAGACAACAAAATATCTTTTAAAAGTTTTCTTTTTATAGTAATATGTCCTTAGGGAGGTACAACTGGGGCATAGTTCAAGGAAAAGAGATTAGAGGAAAAAAATTAATGAATGAAATGTTTTGAGGGAAAAAAAATCATAAAGCAAGTAAAAAAATGTCTCTCTAGTCCTAAGTGTCTGGTCACAAAAAACATCTTGAACAAAAAACTTGGAAAATATTTTAACACATATGGCAAAAAGGAAGCATGTTTAATTTACAAAGAGCTTTTATACTATTAGAAACTGCAGATACAACCCAGTAGACTACTGGACAAAAGATATAAACTAGTCACTCACTCACAGACCAAAACAAACTAAAAACACCAAACCAAACCAAAACAAAACAAAAACCCCACAACCACCAGGAAATATTTTTAAAGATGCTTAACCTCACTCATGATTAGGTAAACAAAATAATAAGAAGATACCAATTTTTTTTCCTGGCAAAATTTTCAAAGTTTGAAATTACACATTGTTGAAATATACAGTGAAGTATAAATTGATGCTAACTTTCTAAAGTGTAATTAGAAAATAATTCAACTTGTAAACTTCACAAAATGTCCGCAGGTAAGTACTTACTCCATAAAAATACATCAAGATATATGTAGAAGACTGTCCAGGGCAGCACTGTTTACAAGAATGAAAACCAATGTACTGTCTATGAACAGGCAAATGGGTTAAATAAATTATGGTAATCCAGACGATGAAAAACTCTTAGCTAATCTGTGGCTAATCTGAATGCACTGAGACAGAAGGATCTCTAAGATCCACTAAATAGAAAAAAGCAAGATAGAGATAATATGAATGATGTAATCTCATTTGTGGAAGAATATAGGTTTAAATGGTTTTGGGTTTTTTTTTTTTTAAGATTTTATTTATTTATCTGACAGACAGAGATCACAAGTAGGCAGAGAGGCAGGCAGAGAGAGAGAGGAGGAAGCAGGCTCCCATCGGAGCAGAGAACCCGATGCGGGGCTCGATCCCAGGACCCTGGGATCATGACCCGTGCTGAAGGCAGAGGCTTAACCCACTGAGCCACCCAGGTGCCCCAGTTTAAATGTTTTTAATGTCAATACTATTATATAGTTATTGCTCATAATAAAACACCCCAAAACTTAATGATGTAGGATGGTGACTGTTAATTATTTCTCATGATTCTGCGGGTTTCCTGAGCGGTTCTTCTGTTGATAAGCCTACCTGGGCTGACTCAGGAGGCTGCAACCAGCTGGAAGTTGGTTGAGACTGAATGGACTCAGTTCTCTGGGGCCTCAGCTGGTATAGCTGAAAAGGCTGGAATGACCCACATGGTTCCTCCTCTCAGGTGTCATTACACAAAAGAGGAAGCGCTCCCCATGGGCTAGAATAAAACTGTAGGCCTCTGTAGGCCAACACTCAAAGTCAAACACAGTCATTCCCATAGCATTCTCATGGTGAAAGCACGTCTCAGGGCCTGTTGGAATTCAAGAGGAGGAAAGCAGACTCCCCCTCTTGGTTGGTGAACTGGTGTCCATATTTAATCTACCACTCTATATATGTACATATCTACCTCTCTATAGCTATATCAATCGGAAATGTTATTGAAGAAGCTATTGAAATAATTGGGAATGTGAGCGGCATTCAGTTAATGAATTCTTCTACTCAGGGCTGGCTTCACAGGCACACAGGGCCCCATGCTCAAGGGCCTGAGCCCTGGGTGTAATGCTCTGCTATCGCCATCCTGGAATTCTTAGTGATTTTATCTTTGAACTTGTGTTCTATAATGAAGTGTAATGGAACACTGGGGCATGTAGGTGAGCAGGGACAGGGTCATGTGCCTGTCCATGGTTCCTTGACACCTCTTTCACATAGAACATTCACGATGCCTGGTGAGAGCAGGATTCAGGTGCACTCGTGAGGCCTGGGAGCTCCACACAGCTCAACCCAAGTACACAGTGAGCATGTTACATCTGCCAGTGAGCAGTTCAGGTGTTGATGGGCCCCAGAGGTCCCAATTCCCATTCTTATCAGAGCTTGCTTTGAATACAGAAAGAGGGCGGTAGTACTGACAAAGAAACTCTTATCATATCCGTTCTTATTCATATTACTTCCCTGTATGAGCCAACTACTTACACCAAAAATAATGACATGAAGGGAAAAGAAAGCTGGGCCAACCCATAGTTCCTTTTCCTGAGTCCTGCCTTAGCGATCTGTCAGCTGCAGATTGAGAGTGTGGGTAGAAGCCGTTTGCATCAAGAACTGAAGTAAAAACAGTTGAATTAGTTTTGTGCATGGTTTCTAGTGTTCCAGTAAGAATATAATACATGTGCATGTACAAGCCAGGAAATAGAAATTATATCACTTTGGTGATTCCACATATAAGTTAAATGTCCCATTTAAAACTGGCATTGCACCATAGGAAGACAAACAGAAAATTTGTGCTAGTAATTTAATTTTTTCTTTACTTAGAACATTAAGTGGCAAATAAAAAGCATGATGAGTTGAGATAGAAAATGCAAGAGAAAGGAAAAAGCTTTGTATTTTAGTACCGTTAGTGACAATTTCTTCCTCTGGAGAGAATGAAGGATATTACATTTTTATTTTGCACCGGACCCCACAAATTACATAGTCAACTCTGTGTGTACTGTTTGAACATGTATATACAAGTCCTACTTTTTTGCATTAAAAAATAGGTTTCTTTCTACCATACCTCACCCATTCTTCTGTTTCACATTTAAGTTTTATGAGCTTTATGTTATCCCTTACATCAAGTCAACATAGATTTGTTTAAAAAAAAAACTTATAAAAAATAATAAGTCCCAGAGAACATAGCTGAAAGAAGATAGGTACTCCCCCAAAAGAAATATTTTTATTAAAACAAAGGCAATATTTCATATTGTTACTGCTGCTCTCTCTTTCTTTTGTGGGCAAACATTCTCCCTGATTTATAGCACTGAAACCATGGTCAGCACAATGAAATTAAGCAAGAATAATATGTCAGATTAAAAAAAAAACAAATCCAATTTTATGAACTCAATTCATGACAGCTGCACTGTCGACACACATATTTATTCTCTCAAGGGCCATGGATGCAAGGTCATCTACACCACAAGGGATGTATGTTTTGATTGGTACATATACATCTACTCAGGAAATGTAAAAGATGTGTAGAGGTTATTTACAGGGAGAAATACTTGGAAAATTAATGGCAAAAGGATTTCCCATGTTTTATTCACTAGCATGGTATCAATGTGATATACCATAGCTACAATGATTAAACACCTCTCTTCAAATTGAGGGAGGTATTATTTCTTTATTTACTTCTTATACTTCAATATTATTAAACATGTATATTACTTTGAATTTTTGACACATTTACTTGTTTGTAGTAACTAAAAATTAAAACAAATTGTACTAAAGACTCCTACAAGTTTGGTTAGAGTTTTCTATTTGAAACACAGTCCCATTTTGTAATAACGTTCTCAGATTTATAACGTCACACAATGCAGACAGGAGATTCAAATTGTTGGAATTTAAATAAATAGTAAAGGAAAAGGAAAAGGTAACCTCAATTCCTGGTAGGTATGTCACAGTCAATTTGTGTGAAGACTGTGATTCAAAATGTCTTGATAATTTTAGAAGTTTTAAAACTTTTTTCTTTCTCAAGAGGTTGACAAAAAGAATCATATGCAAGCTTTGGATGTCTTGCCCAATAACCAAGCAAAGAGAATATTGTGCATAAAATATTCTAGAGAAGAAACTAGTAACAGTGGGTTGCTTCTGGCAAGGGAGCTGGTGGTTAGGGCAGGGGTGAGAGAAAAGCATGTTTTTCATTATATACATTCTGCTGAATTTTTTTTAATTTAAATTCAATTAGCCAATTTAGCTACCATGTGTATGTATTACCTAGTCTCAATAAATTAAATTACTTTAAATAAAAAACAAAGACAATTATTGTTCTGCATGATGGGCCATGCTGTGGCTAATTTTCAGAAGTACCATTGTCTGAAGGTGTCTACTTAGCAGTGTGGGCATGATTATATGTGGCTTTGGGGGAGAGGTATGGAACTGAAAATACAAAACCACACTTCCATGAAGACTTATCATTAAAGTTTAATCATTTTGGAACTGGATACAAAATACTTCAATGTGCTCTATTTAGAGGAGCGATGGATCCATGGATTAGAAATATTTGTTTTAAAACGGGGTTTGGTAGAACCTCTTACTGCAAAGCATTTCTGTTTTGAGACTGGAACTTGGCACTTTTCCTAATGATTTCTTTTCACTACAAGAAGAGTTTCTGGATACCAATGTCTCAGCCTGAAAGCCACAGTGAAAATTATCCATCCTCTCCATTCTCACATCACAAATTCTGCAAAGATTTTTTTCAGAATAAATGTTCAGAATTCTCCCACATGAAGAGGGAACAGACTATATGGTCTGATCTGTATCCTGATTCTATAGAAAGTGGTCCTTAGTCATTGGGGTGGGCAGATGTTAAGGGAGACAGCAGTTGGACTGCGTCTTGGGACCGGTGGAGAAAGGAGGTGAGTGGAGGTAAAGGGGCCTTAACACTTTTGGGGCTTGTAGTGTGTTTTTGCCCCAGGGAGCAAGCAGGCATGGCACTAGAGTCCAGAAGAACTGGGGGTGAGAGGCTGAGAAGGGGTGGGGGGATGGGGGTTATCATCCGGGATGGGAAACAAGGAGATGAAAATCCTTTGCTTTCCTCAGGAAAGGCTAGTCTGCTCTGACAGGCTCTTCTTTCCATGAAGAGCTTGAGAAGGAGGCAAGCTTGTCCTGGAACTGAGAGGGCTGTTAGGACCCCTCCTCCGTGTTCCACCAAAACAGACATGTTCCCATGGTAGCACTTATATCCTCTGCTTGTGTCTGGTGACGTCTTCCTGTCAGTCACCTTCCTGTCAGGCTTAGGAAGACCATACACACAAGGGAATCTTCTCTGGAAACTGTTGGGACTCTCCCTGGCAGGTACCATCTCCACTTCCAGCCCCTGTATGTGCCTCTGCGATAGCTCATATCATCTGATTTTGAAATTTATTTTCACATATTTACCTCCATTCGACTGTGAGCTCCTTGAGGGCTACATGCTGTTCGCATCTGTGTGCCCAGGTGGTAAGCATAGCACCTGGCATTTCACGAATGCCCAACTAGTGCTTGCAGATATGATTTAGGTTGAGAAAAATATTCGGATAAAGTAATAGAGGGAATATGGCTGGAAAAGGATGTATGGCCACATTTAGAAAGTTCTGGATGCCAACGTAATGGTTTGAACATTATCCCTGGGCAGAGAGACAGCACACTAGGTGTCTGAGCAAGCATGCACTTGTCTGAACTCCTCCATCTGTATGGATCTGTGGGGCTAAGGGTTTGCTGGCATTATATCCTTTCCATCCTCTCAACCATTTGTGATAGGATTATTGTTAACCTCCTTTTACAAATGGGGAGAGGGGTTTAGACAGTGAAGTAACTTGCCTGGGACACAGAGCTGGGCTGATTCCAGTTCCTTGGTCTTAAAAAACCATGCTGCCTCCCTTCACACTGGCTAGACAAGAGGGAAGGCAAGGGAGGTCATGGAGAAGGTGAGATGGAATTGAGAAGGAAGAGATAAAACACACAATTGATTATAAAAGGAGGCTGGCTAGGACAGGGAGAACCAGGGAGGGGGAAAAAAATCAACCTAAAATATTCAAGTAAACTTGGTATTTCCTACTGGTCTTTTTTTCAAATTTTCTGAGTGTTCAAAATTTGAATAAAAAGTTGGAGGGGAAAAAAGACAAGTCTGACATTTCAGACCTAAATGCAGTCTGGAGAAGGGGATAGAATGAGGGAGGAGAAAGAATGAAGCCACAGGCAGAATGCAAGAAAGAGAATGTCATGAAGATGGAATGCCAACTCTAGTAAAAGTCTCTAAAAATTTCTTAACCATGTCAGGACTCATAATAATTTAGACTATTATGTACATGCTCGCAATTATTACTATCAGGAAGTCATGCAATGATTTTAATTTATTAATTTTCATTTATTAATTATAACCTCATTAAATATGCCATCTGCTATGTATGACAAAACCTTTGGTAATTAAGGAAAGAAAATGTCAATGGCGGTAGTGTGCTCTGCAATACCATTTTCAGAGAAGTAGAACACTAACATTTTTAAAGCTATTTAAAAACTTCATGACTTACTGATAAGTAAATACTTTTTGCAGCATTGTTCACAAAGTTGTGTATGTTCCTAAGTAGGGAGATCTTTTTGCTTTTCAAATATTATTTATGTGAGAGGGGGGAGGAGCAGAAGGAGAGGGAGAGAAAAACTCAAGCTGATACCATGTCCAACGTGGAGCCAGATGCTCTTGATTCCAGGACCTTGAGATCATGACCTGAGGTGAAATCAAGAGGCAGATGCTTAATCCACTGAGCCACCCAGGTACTTTGACTAGGTAGATCTTTTATTAAATGCTGTATCTGGTCATTTTACTACATTTTCCCTTTTCTAAGTTCTGTTAGGCTTTTAGCAGGGATTAGATATAATGTAAGCTATTATAGAGAGGTTTTTTTCCTTTTTCAGTATATTTGTACTAGGCAATTCTATGAATTTTTTTGATAAAGTGAAGCATGAGCAAAAATGTCCTCTAAACAAATAAAGTAAAACCCACAACAAATAGCAAAGACCTAAAAATGAAAAGCCATTTTCATTAACACTTACTGCTAAGAGCTGTGCTTTCCCTAGAACTATTAAAGAGGTAGATACAATTCTGGGCAGTGAAGAAAAGAAAACAAACAGTTATAGATGCTCAAAGAAGAGGACTCACTTCGGGCGTGTGGGTGGCTCAGTTAAGCACCCAACTCTTCGTTTCGGCAAAGGTTATGATCTCAGGATCGTGAGACTGAACCCCAGGTCAAGCTCCACACTCAGCAGGGGGAGTCTTCTTGAGATTCTTTCCTTCTCCCTCTGCCCCTCCCCCCTCAAATGAATAAATAAATAGAATAAAGTTTAAAAAGAGGACTCAATTCACTAACTTCAGAAGGTATCCCAGTAACACTGATGTTTCACTCAGACTCAAAGCTTAGAGCAATGTTTGGAGTATGGGGGGTGGAGGGGAGGGTCAGTGGGAACTAAGAGCTGGAGGATTCCACCCTTAAATCACTGGGATCTTCACAGAAACTGAAGCAGAAGAGCAGTGGAAGGGACACAGGTCATGGTACAATATCCAGAAAAGAAATCTGAAGAAAATTGTGATACTCTTGTTAAAATAAGGTTATAAGACATAGGTTATAAACATAGATATTATAAGAAACAATGGGGGCCAATAATATGGATTTGTAAGAGCATTTATAAATGTTTTGAAGCAGGAGAAGCAATGAAGAAAGTTTTAAAAACTCATTCAATTCATGCCGACAGCACCACTGACTAAAAACACTGTTATTGCCTACATCGTGTGATTTTTTTCAAATCAGCTACAAATGAAAGAAAATATCTTTATAAAACAAATTTTAACCCACAAAATAGTCTTTTCCTTGGAGAGTTATGGATTTAGAATTTATGTACTTTTTAAAAAAAATTTATTTATTTGACAGACAGAGATCACAAGTAGGCAGAGAGGCAGGCAGAGAGAGAGGAGGAAGCAGAGAGCCCAATATGGGGCTCAATCCCAGGACCCTGAGATCACGACCTGAGCTGAAGGCAGAGGCTTTAACCCACTAAGCCACCCAGGTGCCCCAGAATTTATGTACTTTAAAGTCATGACAAATGAAAAGTCAACAGACCGAGATAAAATATTTGCAGAAATTAAAACAAAGGGTTAATAGCTTGGTCAAATAAAGCATTCATATAAACTGATTAATAAATGTCAATGTATGGGTGAGTAACATGGTCTCTGAAAGAGGAAATCTAATCAGAAAAAGTATATATAAGAAAATCTCAGCCATCCCAGCAGTAATCAAAGAAACACAATGACAATAACAGTGTCTGTTATAACAGAGGAAAATATGTAATGGTTATGCTGGCTAAGGCTGGATATAATAGGCATGCTCAAATACTCCTGGTGGCAGAATAAAAGCAACTGAAAATAAATGTGGTTATATTTATCAAGAAACATAAATATTTTCATACCCTTCATCTTAGTATTCTTTTTCTGGGCATTTATCTTAGAGAAGTCATTCTCAAAGTATAGTTGAGGGCAGGTCAGGGATCTCAACATTCTCTGGGGGCCCATGGGCTCAAAACTCTCTTCATAATAGTGCTATGATATTACTTGCCTTTTTCACTCACATTCTTGTGCAAAGGTACAGTGTGGAATTTTCCAGGAGCTACATGATGTGTAATGAGGAGATTGTTCTGACAACTGAGAGAATGTGTGCTTGTAGGGTGGTTGAATTGTTGGCCGGGGGTGGGGGGGTGGGGGGGGTGGGAGTGGATTTTGCACTTGATTCTCACAATTTTTTTTTTTAATTTTATTTATTTATTTGACAGAGAGAGATCACAAGTAGGCAGAGAGGCAGGGAGAGAGAGCGGGGGAGGGTAGCAGGCTCCCTGCTGAGCAGAGAGCCAGATGTGGGGCTCGATTCCAGGACCCTGGGATCATGACCTGGGCTGAAGGCGGAGGCTTTAACCCACTGAGCCACCCAGGTGCCCCAATTCTCACAATTTTAATAACCAGACCACACAGGGAACCTCTAATCACAAACCCCCAAATAAAAAACCCCCACTCACTGTATCTCTAAAGTACTGATGGCCATTATTATTTAAATCTGGCAGGAACCATGATTTGGAAGTAGAATGTCTATATGAGAGAAGTAAGAATTACATTAGGAGATTTAACACAAACAAGAATAGGCATATTATTCAATCATACAGCCTTAGCACAGAACAAAAACACCAGGTAAGTAAGTGCAGAAGCAGATGCAAAGGGACACAGTGCCCACTTACCAAAGCCTGCCGCTGGAAGACAGAGGTTCTCAACCCTGGCTGCCCAGTAGGCCTCCTTGGGGAGCTTGAAGGAGCCACTGATACCCAGGGCCCCTCCTCTAGAGATTCTGGTTTCATTGTTCTAGGGAAAGCCCACACATGAGAATGTTTAACTAGCTTTCCAGGTAATTCTAATGTGGAAGTAGTTTTAAGAATTACAACTTTCAATGAGGAAAAATACCAAAAAGTTCCTGCCTTTCTAATGATATAATTTGATACGGTATGAGCTGTTGCCTAGACTTTGTACTTTCCAGTCACATAATCTGTGGCTTTGCCTTCTTGAATTTGCAAACCTAAAGGAAAGGGGGGGGGTGGTTACTAAAATTTCCAATTCATAAGGCACCTAAGTAAGCAATCAACATTAACTTGGAGCATTCCTGACAGCAAGGCAGCATTTAAATAAACCTATCTTTGCATTTATAGATAGGTGGCCCAGGAGCTGGAGAGCTTTCCAAAAAGTTATCTAGCAAAGCTGGGATAAACCAGGAATAGATCAGAATTTCAGGCCAGACCACTTGACCACATCAATAGCCTTTAGAAGGTCTGTCTTGCATTTATTGGTTTGGGCCAGACAGCTCAAAACACTGAGGTTAGTAACATCAACCACGGCAAGCCTGCAGGAATTTGGAGAGGCTGACTTTGTGACAGGATTTCCTGCTGCTCTTTCCTCGGTGTCAGACACCCTGCCCCAGTGACTGGGCTCTAACCTCTCCGCAGCAGCCTAGAGACTACGCAGGAGTGGAATTTGGCCCATTGAGAACAGAAGAGTCCCATGACCACAGGGCTTTCTACACATAAAGAGCTTAACAATATCCCCCAGTCCATACCACGAGTTCCTTCTGAGTCTCAAGTTCTTAAAGTTTTCCCAACTAGAACTGCCTTTGCCTGCGGGACTCATTAAACCTCAGAGCGGATTTCTCTAGATGATGACCAAACAACAAACAAAACACAAAGCCAGGTATTTGGGAATGCAACACATGACACCCTCAGAGGGCAGGCCGACCCCTACAAGCCTGCCCAGGGGCCTATCACTGGAGGAGAGGACAGAACACAGAACAGCAGGAGTGAAGAAGCCCGCCTCTTCTGTGTGGTCAGTCCCTTGGGACAAGACTGCCTCAAATGCCATAATTTGGTTAACTGACCCCAATCCTTCAGGGATGCTGAAAAATAGCCCTGTTAGCCACAGAATTCAGAGCCCGATTTCTTTGTCTTCGTTTGAAATGATACCCCGGATGGAAATGAATCACTCCCTCTGGCCTGGATCTTCCTTAGAGAACTTTCCAGTTTGTCTTATATTGGGGTGATTAATATTTATGCTTGTCTGTCCCCTGCACTAAACTGTAAAGCAGGACAGATGTGATACATTTTGCACTTGGAGGGAACCAAGAAGATATTTGTTGATTATGACAGGAGTTTCTAAAAGATGACATTTTCAAAGTGGCTTCAATCAGCAGGGAGTTGAGAAGCTCCTTAGCAGCCACACGGAGGGGTAGGTTCGCTAGGAGAGTAATGAGGGCCGTTGCAAGATAAAATCCCAGGGGATTGGGAGATGGTGAGGGGTCCAAGGTGAGCTGGCAAATGCATGGCCATGGGAGGCATTCCAGAACCTCTGCTAACAACAACTACAAGATCCTAGGATCGGGCACACACTCCTGAAATGAACCCCCAGAAGAGCACCGGCTAAGAAGCAATGACTACTGCTTACCACACACTGCCAACAGGTCTACCCACAGCATCTGGACATTGCTGGCACCTGCCAGCCAAGCCTTGATCTGCTCAGACCCCCTGATCATCTTCTGAGAAATAGTAAAATCATAGCTTGCAGAGCTGGTATGACTTCAAGTCATCAATAATGTAACAGAGTTCCCATAAACACTAAGGAATTCATATAGTCTGAGAGCTGCAGGCAAAATACCCACTGAGCATCCAGGGGACAAAATACCATCACTCTCTATCTGTTATCTTGCCCAAAGTCATTTTTAATATGTGCCATTAAATATGTCACCAGATAAATACATATATTTAATATCAACGTGATCAATGTAACTGGCTAATTATGAACAACTATCTTTGTTTATCTAGAAACATATTTAAGATCATCAGGCTAAACAAACATACCCTTCACAATTAGGAAAAGATGAGCCACCACTCCTCCCTCCACACACACATGCATCACAAACAAAGATGAAATCAAATTATGTCAGTCCCGTTGTACGTTTAGGTCTGGTGGAACATAATTAGGAAAGCCAGAGATGTTTCACAGTGTAATTCCTCAAACCAAAATGCAAACTGAGACACAGAACATCTCCCCACCAAAGAATAAATAAAGATCCATTCTGACCTGATAGGGCATATGTCCTTCTTTTCCAGTCTCTCAGAGCTCCCAGACATCCAGTGAATATCTGTCCTTTATCTGGACAGCAAAATACACCTTCATTGCCGATAACTCCTTGTTTATATCTGTTAGTGTTAAAAGGATCTCAGTCCGGTGCTGGTGGTTCTCCAGAAAAGCTCAGGCAGCCAAAGACAGTAGGAAAAGACTTCCTCTACACATACACATATATTTAACTTTAGTTGCCTCCTAATAACTTCACTCCCTTCCTTTCTGGATCTGAATCATTGCGCCACGCTATGGAAAAGCTCGAGGACAGAGGAGTGAGACCCTGGCGCAGACATGAGGTCCAAGTCATCGGAGCAGGCTTCCGCTTCGTTTAAAAGAATCACAAGTGTGAGGAGAGTCAAGACAACCAGCCAACAGGATGTGTGTGGCTGGAGTTCCTGGCATGAAATCTTGGCTTTCATGTTTATTTTTGGATGTATTTTTCTTAGCCCTTTGATGCAAATTTCTGGCCTGGGAAGTAACCCTACAGTACAAGCTCCAAAGTTGCCAAAAGTAAGCACAGACTTCTGACTTGGGAGAAAGCACGTCCCTTGGCTTTTAGGTTCCAGCCAGTCCTCCGATGAGGTGTACTAACAGGCAGGCTGTGCGTCTGAGGCTGGGTCATGCAGTCTGGTCTCCCTGCTCAGGGCCACTGAATATTTACCTGAAATACCAGCCCACCTTGGAAGCCTCCCGTTTAAGTAAAAGTGAACAAATTTGAAATGATGTGCATGATAAATAAAGGACTTCTGAGATGTTTATGTTCTGATATTATGTTTTAAGTATTTGGTTTTAATTTTTCTGACAGCCTGAGACTGACAGGAACATCAAGTCTATTCAAGGCAGGAGCAGATGCCTCTGAGAAGTATACTATTCTAATAAGGGTTTTAAAGCACGCCAGCAAAGGCTAAGCTGCTGTTATTTCAATACTTCCTATTCTCACAGTGCCTTGAAGATTATTAATGGAAAAGGACTTTTTCTCCCTGCACAGTCCAAGAAGAGGCAGTGAATGGAAATAACTCAAAGGCTTTTCAGTTCCACAACTACCAACATAACTGGTAGAATCAAGAAATAAAACTCTTTGAAAATCAGGGAGTAGAGACAGATGTAAACATATTTCTGCAACAATATTCATACTCTTAGAAATACTCCTGTTTAGAAGTTGCATTCTTTGGCTAAGACAGAACATGCACTTAATTCCTCATTTTATCATTCAGTTTTATATCCCATAAAGCTTGAAATAGATTTTTGGTCACTTAATGATATTTACTGAGGCCGCAAACACATCTGGGGAATAAACTCTCCTGTATCAATCATTATGTCTGAGCAATGGTTCTCGGTGACATGGGATCCTTTGGTTAGAATAAAATCACAATGTGTGCCAAGAAGTTTCTGAGTGACAATTACAGCTAAGAAATCACTTTTATTACAGCATGGGTCAGACTATAAATTTTAAATATTGCCTTTATTTTTAGACATTGTCTTTTTATTGCTGTCTTTAAATTTCAAATGATTTCTTCATAAACACGTATTATTATTTTGAACATGCTCAGACATGGCTCACAGTGAAGGAAAGCTTTTGGCCAGAAGATGCTCATGCAATTGAAGCACAGTGAAGCAGGGGGCAGACCACTCGTTCAAGGACCTCTCAGTAGTGTCTTTTATGAATTTGATCGAAAGTGCCTCTTAAATCTACTTTTCTGAACACATTGGACTCACCTCATCATTAAATTTCATGTATTTGGGATATTCAATGTACAGATGTCAAAACATGCTGCAAAGCTGGAAGCATCCTCATATAGACACGACGTTAGAAAGTCAACAAGAAGAACAAAAAGCCCATTGCTGTAGTCATTTGTAAGCACTGGGAACTTGATCCTATATGTGCTGGGAAGAAACTCATGGATTTGGACAGTAAACCAGTTCTTTATTTAGTCCAAGAGCCACAAGCAATCATAAATGCCCACAATCTTGGGCCAAATATTAATAATTGGCTTTAAACTCCCAAGCCTACCCTTCGCTACTCTGCCATTTAACTTCCTTACTGAGGGTATGCAGTGCCACTAGTGCCAAAGAGTTGAAATTACCATTGTCTCAAGAACTAAATATGATGGGGGCGCCCGCATGGCTCAGTCAGGTTAAGCGGCTGCTTTTGGATCGCGTTCCCCCATCCCCGCTCAGTGGGTAGTCTGCTTCTCCTTCTTCCTGTGCTCTTCCCACTGCTCACGCTCTCTCTCTTTGTGTCAAATTATTAACTAACTAATAAATAAAATCTTTAAAACAAAAAAACTGAATTAAAAAAAAAAAAAACTATCTCCTGTCTCCTCTCCTTTTCCTTCTCTCTCCATCCCCCGTACGCTACTGAAAAATGAGATGTTTTATGTCCTGGATCGTGTATTTTATTAAGTCCTAATACCACAGATGCATAAGAAGGGGGATGCATTATTGACCAACTCTGAATAAAATTACCATAATTCACTTACATTAAGAAAACCTGACCATGTCTTAAGATGGAGCAACCCAATGCTCTCAAATCTGACCATAAATTAGCAACTGAAACATGGAAGGAGAGGGGGATAGAAAGCAGCTTTCATTAGGAAAGACAGAGAATGCAAAGTAAAGCATCAAGCTGTGACCTCAGTTCCATCTTGGGGAATACTTCCTTTGATGTATTTGTAGAGGCTATCGAATAATGCTTTTGGTTACATTTATGGGAATAACTTTTTAAAATACACTGGGTGCTACCAATTTAACTTACAACATAATAGACAATATAAAGCAAGAGGTATCTGGGATGAAATTGAATAGGATTTCAAAATCTCACATGTAGTTCTCTGAGTTTGTTCTCTTCCTGCAGAGTAGCCGGCGAAACTTGCCTTTGGTCAGGAAAGGAAGCAGGATTCCCTAGCTTTGTGTTGCCATTAAAGACCCAAGTGGAAGATTTAAAATAGACTATTTGCTCAGCCTATTAAAGAGCTACTCTCAGACTATGCTACCTAGGAGTGGCTACAGATCGTAATTTTTAGAGTTAGAAGAAGTAACTTAGAAACCTAGCCCTCAAGTTTTATCTGCCAGCCCTTTTAAATGACAACAGGACATAGATAAGGAGACAAAGCTAAACAAGAGGGTGCTTGCACAGTGGACCCACCATAACATTCTCCAAAAGTAAGTAGTTAAATGAGATAAACACGCACATTCATTCATTCATTTATTTTAAAAAGTTCTTATTTATTTATTTGGCAGAGATCACAAGTAGGCAGAGAGACAGGCAGAAAGAGAGAGAGGAGGAAGCAGGCTCCCTGCTGAGCAGAGATGATCCCAGGACCCTGGGATCACAACCTGAGCCGAAGGCAGAGGCTTTAACCCACTGAGCCACCCAGGCGCTCCAACACACACATTTAGATCCTTGATTCAGGTTATCTAATTTTTACTATTCCTAACCTATAACCCAACACTGAGTTCCTTACCTTGCCACCAGGAGAGGCATTATCTGGCTTCTCTTTTCTGCTGCCTTCTTCCCACCATCTCACAGTGCAGTGAGGCTCCTACCTGAACCCTTCCTGACATAATCTTCTCCCTTTAATGTTTGGTGGGCAGATCTATCTTAGACTTCAGCTGAGAGTGCGAGCTTGAATTTTAATTTTGCCAATGAGTAATTATTTACGAGTGCAATAAATGGCTGAGTTATAAACTCAATTATCTGACATAATCAAGGAATAGGTATTCTGAATATCAGATATTTTGCTAGCAGATCAGTGCTATATGTACAAGTAGACCATTCATTCAGACGGAGATAAAATCTATTTAATGATAATGATATATTCTACTCTGAAATAATATTATGACTCGGTAGGTTATTTTCGGCATTCTCTGAGTAGAACAGAAGCCCTTGCTGGAAAGCACCAGCCCAGCCAATCTCGTTTGCTGCTATATACACACCTGGCACACAGGAGATGCTCAACGAATGTGTGTTGAGAAATGAATGGTAGAATAAATTTAAGTCGGTCTTTTCTATTTCGAAGGTAATTTAGAATTTTATGATTTCTTAGGATTATCCCATAGTGTAGGTGCATCGTTGTGCCCATTAATAAATTCCTGACTCATGCAGATTTCTAGATAATGGAGTCTCTTGCATTTTCATTTTAGCCAGTTAAAATGATGACTGAGCAGGTAGTTTGCACTCTGTACTGAGTTACATGAACAGGCAAATAAATGAAGTGTCTGATTAATCTCTTACTCACTGTGAGGTTCAGTCCCCCGCCTGTAAATTAAGAAGTCAGACAAAAACTCTGTTCATTCTTTTCAGCTCACTTAAGTCACTGGCGGGGGAGATCAGAAATCTGCTCTGAGGTCACAGAGGAAGGGTTGGACCCACTGAGCTGCAGAATCACGTGGCAAGGCTTGGGATACCAAAGACCACCCTCAATATCAATATCCCCATTTAGTGATTTTCATTTAAGGAAATATCTGTGGAAAAGAGCCCTGCAATGCACTCAAGTGCACTCTAACTACAGGATCACACTAATCTAACTAACACATCACATATAGTAAAGCTCGCAGACGTGATGAACTTCCTGATGTACTCAGTAGCACCTTTGACACTTTCTTGCCAAAAAATGTTTGATTTGATCTCATCAAGTTTTTAGCTCTAACTTCCATTTAAAGGAGACCCTGGGGTAGGGGTGCAAAAAGATACCATGAGAAAACAGTCAAACAAACCTTGAATTTGGGAGAAACTGACCTGGCCTTTTTAACAAGTCAATGTCATGGAGAGAAAGAGAGATACAGAGAGGGGTAAGGAGGGAGGGAAGGCGAGAGAAAGAGACTGACTGACTGACTGACGGAGCTGTAACAACAAAATGTAATATGCGATTCTTTATTTGAACATGGTTTGGAATAAAACAGAAATCAAAGATAGTTATTGACTAAATATTTACTTATTTATGGGTATTTATGGGGAAATTTGAACTGTGGACTGGGTATTAGATATTAGGATATTATCTTTAGTTTTGTTAAGTGAAATGAAGGTGTTATGGGTATATAGCAGGGTATTCTAACTTTTTGGAGACTATGCTGAATATTTACAGTGAAATGTCATAATGTCTGTCATTTACATTAAAGTGGTTCAGCAAAAAAAAAAAACCCAAAAAACAACAAAGATGAAACAAATCTGGCTATATGTTAGCAACTGCCAAGCTGAGTTGGGTGCTCATTGTATTATCCTTTTGGATTTTCTGTATGTTTGACAATTTTTCTAATAATAAATTTTTTAAAAATGTTCACAGATAGCAGCTTGTCAAGAACTTCCTTCATAGTACTGAGAGCTTCTAATTAAAATAAAATTTTAAATATTTCCACAAACCATCCTCAATGAGCAACCTGAAGAAATCATGACAGACAAAAGCAGTTATAATGACATACATCACAGGTGGAAATCATTTTTGTTCTTAAACTGGTTTTCCAAATTTTCTTTTTTGGAAAAGACTTTTTCAGTTTACCTTTTAAACATAAAAGATTCAAAAAAAAAAAAAAAAGACTTATTTGCCTCAAGCTTGGTCCCTTTTAATTGACAGAAAACCTCACCGCACACACCTCATGCAAACCTACTTTGGCTTTGCCTTCCTAAAACTAGCTTTTGTCTCTGAACTTTACAGAGCAGTTGGAGCTCTTTAATATTTTCTAAGAGGAACATTTCAAACAAGCAACCCCGCAATTTATTCACTACTGCCAAGAATAAAAGTAACAGGTTTCACCACCAAGGCCTTCCAAGGCTTTACAGGACTTTTAAGGCAAAGCATCACTCCTTCACCTGCAGGTTGGCTCCCTTAATGCATGTGTCATTTGTTTGGCTCTGGAGGAAACTATTTGATTACACAAAATTCTTTTTAGATCAAGTTTAAAATCTTAGCCACACCGGGACAAGTTGCAAAGCCTGCCAGCTCGATGGGTTAACACTTGGACATACTGAGCCAAGGACAAAGATAAGGAACAACCACAGGTTAAAATCAGAAGCTTGCAGAACTGAAAAGGAATGAGCGTGAAAGATGCAAGGCTTAGCTGGGCCTTTCTAAGTGCTTCACTTGCCGTTACTGCATATTAGATGATTTATTCCCCCCACTTCTTGTAAATGAAGCCCCTAAGAGGCGTTGGTAAGCAGCGGTAAATGCAAAAGCCCCCAGTGCCCGTTGGCTCCATCCACCGCTGTGCCACCTATGCATTTTGAAGTTGGCAAGTCACCAGACATCTTTATGTCCCTCATTTCCCATACCTTATTATAGGGCCCATCATTTTTAAAAGCATTTAAATGAAGCAGATGTTAACCCCATTCATTCCACTTTACCAGGGAACATGTCAACGATGATTTTTAAAATGCAAAAGAAAATGTCAAAGTATTTTGTTCCCTGGTTAAGAATACATCTGTGGAATAGGAGGGAAGAAATACATAAAACACTCTATGGTCATTCAGGAAATAATTATAAGGTATGTCAAACCACAGAAAATTGAGCAAGCACTAAATTAAAAAAAGAGGGGGGGGGAATGTCTTGTGTCAAAATGGCTTTTTCACTCACTCATTTCAAAAACAAGTTTTGAAAATTAAATTCCATCTACCGGCTCAGAACAGAACACATTAAGGCTTGACTGTAATGCCATTATCCATGTGGCAGCTCCCTTTCTTTTCTGCAACTACGTTAATTGACAACGAAGCCTTGGGGCTCACCTCCCATAGAGCCTTGAAGTCCTTCTGCTCGATGCGGAGCAGTTCACTGCTCTCCCTGGTAACGATGGTCGCATGGCGGGGTGTGTTGTCCAGAATGGACTCTCCGAAAGCTGTCCCAATTCCCAGAGTACAGATGGTCACTGCATCCTGAGAATCCCCAAAATTGGTCATTAGAAAATTAAACATTTAACCGATAAGGGTGAGTTGCCTTTTCTTTAAATTTAAGCATAATTTATACAAAATAAAGCACTCAATTCAATTGCACCCAAGTTTTGACAAATACATACTCCCATGTAATCACCAACAAAATCAAGACATACAACATTCCTATTACCCTGAAATTCCTCTCGTGCCCTTTTCCAGTCAAGACCCTCCCTTCAGTGAGAATCAGTGTTCTGATTTCTATTACCATAAGGGAGTTTAGCTGGCTTTATTTTTTTTTTTAAGACCTTTATTTATTTATCTGAGAGAGAGATCATGAGCAGCAGGGAAGGGCAGAGGAAGAGGAAGAAGCAGTCTCCCTGCTGAGCAGAGAGCCTGATGCTGGGCTCCATCCCAGGACCCTGAGATCATGATCTGAGCTGAAGGCAGACGCTTAACAACTGAGCAACCCAGGCACCCAGAGTTTAGCTTGTTTTAAAACTTCATGCAAAATCAGTCAGACGAGGGACACCTGGTTGGCTCAGTCAGTTAAGCACCTGCCTTCGGCTCACATCATGATCCCAGGATCCTGGGATGGAGCTCTGCGTTGTGCTCCCTACTCAGCAGTGAGTCTGCTTCTCCCTCTGCCTCCTCCCCCCTCTCCTACTCTCTCTCTCAAATAAATAAATGAGATCTTTAAAAAATTGAAGAGTCAGACAATATGCCCTCTTTGGTGTCTGGCTCCTTTTGCTCAACATCATGTCTGTAAGATTCATCCACATTGTCGCATGGATCAGTAATTTTTTTCCTTTTACTGACAAGTACTTTTCCACTGCGTGGATACGCCACACTTTGCTTATCTGTTATCATACTGGATGAACATTTCGGTTGATCTCGTTTAGGGATATTATGAATAAAGCTGCGAGTAGTAACCTTGTTCAAGTCTTTCTGCGGACAGGATTATCTTTCCATAGGACTACTTTCTGTTTTAAGAAAAAAAGAGGGAATCTTTTGAAAATGAATGGAGTTTTTTAGTGAGAGGATCCAGTTATGATATTTCAGTAGGTAACTGGAATAGGGAGGCTGTCCCGTCACCTTGTCTTGAAGAGATGAGGAGACGGAGGTCGGGGTGGGGGTTGATTAACACGGCCCCTGCCCACACACACAGTAAGGGATACAGTCAGAGTCTAACCACGGCTCTCTGGCTGTGGATTCCAAGCTTTTTGTATCGTGCTGCCTCCTGCAGCCACAGCAGAGTAAAAACAGCTTCAGAAGAGGGACAGTAGTGGCTAGTTTATAAAATGCCGGGAAGCAATGATTTTAGTTTCTTAAGGTACACTAAAAAAAGCAATTCCCAACCTGCATGTGACATTGGTGATAATATTTGTATTTAATCCTAACTCATTCAAATAAGGGAAATAGCCCCTCAAAGTCACCTGGACATTAATTTTGCAGGGCGTTATCCACTAAGGGAGATACACAAGGGAAAATCTCTGAGTGAGAAAGCACAGTTTTCCTTTCATGCATCTAATACACGATAATAGGCAAATGTTATTAAGATCAAGTTAGTGACTCTGTAATCACATTACTAAGACAAATGCTCGTAAGAATCCAGTTCCTTGAACCATAGAAAATTGCTTCTGCCCAGATATTACCATATACAATTGTGTTCAGGAAAATAAAATCAATATCTCAGAAAAGAAAGAAAGATTGGGGGGAAGTGTAAGAATAGCCTGTTAATAAATTTTCCAAAGAGGCAACTGCAAACAAATTCAGTCAGAAAAATATCCCCAGAACTGAAGTATCAATGTTCAGTGAGTTAGGTAACTGAGTAATTTTCAAATTCTAGTAAAAGCATGAAAGGATCTATGATAAATCACGGACTTCCATAAATTCTTTAGACTATCAGGTTCCCTTGAGAATCCCACTTGCCTCCTTTCTCATCTGGACACTTCAGAAAGGATTCTTTTGTCTAATTTGTATTTTCCAGTGTGAAGTTCTATTTTAAACCTGACCAATAATAACACTCCTGCTACCATCTTCGTAGCTTAAATATCTAAGGTTATCCACACAGTATAACACAAAAGAACTGAGAAGATCTGTTATTCGTGAGCTACTTGTATATTTTTATGGGTTGAACTGACTTCTCTCTTGCCTCCTACCTCTGACTATGTAGTCTGTCACCAAAAGGTATAGAAAGAATGTCACAGGCTGTGAAAAAGCATATGAGCCTGGCCTCTTGCTAGTGAACAGCTCTTGTGACAAAAGACTGAAGGCATTCTTGGCTGGCCCTGGGAGAATTTAATATTCCCTGTGCTTTCCATAGATAACATTAGTCCTGTTAGCATTGTCAGCGCAGGTCATAGGTCAGGACCTCTCCAAGGGGACACTCCTAGCCTTCGCCCTTTGATCAAGCACCTTGGCCCATTTCCAGGGTCCCTCGCTCTCCCACCAGAACCGAGTATGAGATCCAACCTTCCACATTGCCTCCTTCATACACGATCCTCTTCAGTTTAAGGTCAGGCCGTCACAAACACAAGATAGGATCTTGAAATTAGGACTGGAAAACCTCACCTGAAAGGAGTACTGCTTCTAAGTTCAAACTTAACTTTCAGCAGACTCAGTATTTTTAGGACAATTGCACTTAGAAATCTGAATAGATTTGGGAAGTATGGATTGGGCACTGGAAAGATAAGGGTCCTAAGAAGAACATTTTCGCTCTGAAGATCACTCGCTACCTTTGGAGTCCACTTTAGAGTGCTATTTTTTTTTTTTTTGATTCCCAGACAGGGCATGGCGATGTGCTAAGGAGAGAGTTATCCAAAAGAGACATTTGCATTCCTGTGAGCCCTCACTTAGCAGAACTCAGACAGGTTGCTCAGTATGTACACTGAAAGGCATGATGAATGTGAATCCATGCGGTGGAAGCAGTCTTACTCAGGCCCACATTCACATCCGACCAGATCCCTACGGTCAGACTTAGGCTCATCGCGTGCCTTTGCCTGCGGCTGAAAGTGTCTATTTCTGAATGGAATACCACTGTTTCTTTAAAGCTTACACATACTCTAGAGATCTGCTCATGTCTCCGTACTTATTTAACAGAGACTACTACTCAGGCTGTTTTGTTTTCTACTCATTCACAGATGAAGGTACAGAAAGGCCACCAGCAAGAAAATATTTACGGTGACACAGAGGCTGAAAAAACTGGCTGGCACCTGCTCAGGGAATATAAAATATTAACAACAGCCAAGAAATGTTCTACTTTGTGATAAGATGGCAACTTCTTTTAAGAATTTTCAAACATGAAACGTAGATTTAAAACCTGGAATGTCTGCAGCATAGGAAGGCAGATGTAGCCGATGTGGCTGAAGTCCTGTGGGACCTCCCCCACTCTTGGCCTCAGCCCACCCCCGAGGTCACCACAGCTTTCTGAACAGCTGCCATACACATGTATGGCTCTCTCGGGCATCTGCACTGCCCCACCTGAGGCCAGAGTGCTGGGCAGTCAAGGCCTGTAAGTGGTGACCTCCGCCAAAGAGGCAGGAGAGTAAGTAGGAAGAGAAGTACACTGGCTTCCTAACCCTACATGGTTTCTTAGATGGTTGCCTGGAAGACTGAGCCCAGTTGAAATCCTCTCACCACACTTTTATTGGCTTTCCTTCTTCCTTGTCTCACGTCCCCACTCCCTTACAAGGTTTCCTGGGGTCATCTTCAAAAAAACCACTTGCAACTAAATCCTAGTCTCTAGGTCAGCTTCTGGGGCAACCCACAACAAGAGACTGGGTTAGCCAGACATGGCTGTGCGAGTCCTGGGTTACACGGAGACCTCTGGGGAGGTGCTGGGCTGAACCAGCATTCTTAAAGGGGACTTCTGCAATCGGGACAGATGGCAGCTTATCACTTTCTGTTTTGCAGCAGACACATAGTAAGTGTAATACCCCTTGGGTGACACATGGAAAGATTCCTTGTGTTAGTAGAGCATACTGGGTCTCTGAGGCCAATTCCACTCTATCAGGGGTGAGGGGGCTCGACAAAAGAGTGACCTGTGGCATGTCACTGACATGTCATCTGGTTTCTTCATCTCATCTGATGCAACTGTCTTTCACCTGTAAGTCAACCTGATCCCTCCTTTTCCTATCCTCTAGAACACTTATTCACCCACTTACCCTTAACAGTACACAGCCTACGCTGTGTGGGCCTGCAGGCAGGAATCCGTGTGTGCAAGTGGAGTACCATGTGCCATGCACTGGGCCAGGTGTCTCGACTATGATGCCTTGTTTATTCCTCACAACAGTTAAACAAGATAATTTATTTAAACTGCTTCACACGGGGTGCCTAGGGGCTCAGTGGGTTAAAGCCTCTGCCTTCAGCTTGGGTCATGATCTCAGGGTCCTGGGATCGAGCCCCATGAGCAGAGAGCCTGTTCCTCCTCTCTCTCTCCCTGCCTCTCTGCCTACTTGTAGATCTCTGTCTGTCAAATAAATAAATAAAATCTTTTAAAAAAAAAAAAAACTGCTTCACATGGAGTCTGACTCAAAATAAATGTTTAATAAATTTTGGATATTCTTACTGATGGTAATATTACAACAATCCTGCAACATCATTGCTATTTCATAGGCTGAGGAAAATCAGGCCCAGAGATGTTCAGGAACCCATCCAGGGGTCTGGCTAGCAAGCAGAAGAGTTAAGACTTGAACTAGTCAGTTTAAGCACCTCTCTGTATACCTCTTTAATTACCATATGAAATTGAAGTACTGCTTGCCAACGCTCAGTAGGAAAATCAATTAAATGATCATTAAACCCACACAGGTTTTTTTTCAATCAGCCAGTCTATCTATCTATCTATCTATCTCTCTATATTTATCCACGTATATTGAGTCCAAGTCTCTAGGAAAATAGAAAATAGCACTGCTCCCCTTCTAGCCTTCCAATTCCAATACTGGGGTCTGCTTGACCCTCACCAGTGGATCAAATCCAATGCAGGCAGGGGCACCAACTCTCTTTCTCATTAGAAGAAATGTAAACAATCATCAGTTTTCCCCACTCTGATCCTCTGCCCCAATTCTGATTATAGAGCTCCTACCTCAGTTGGGGAGACGGAGTTTCTGTCTTTCCATGGCTCTCCTTTGGTAACCGCCTAGTATCTTAATTCTTTTCAAAATGGCCAACTGCCTGGTTCTGACAGTGCTCTCTGGGCCCCAGTCCCTCCCCAGAACCCTTCTGTGGCCAGGCTTGTTCATCAGCACACCTGGCTACCCTCTTCCATCACTGGGCCTGACTCCCTGCCCATCATGTGACCACTAGTTAGACCTCTTCAGCCCTTCATCCTACTAACCTGGGGTCCATGCTGCTCCAATGTTCAGCCTCCTCTTATGTCCTGCCCAGCATGCCTGAACATGGCCTCAAGACAGCTCCTACCTCCACCATGAATGGCGTCTAGTTTCCAGGCTCTCCTCCTCTACCCAGCTATGCACCAGCTGAAATCATGAACACTATCTTGGCACAGTATGTGTTTCAGTAGGATAAGCTGGGTCTGATTATCTCCATTCACAAAAGTTGGTGTCAATAAGTTAGCAACCATGTCACCAAAGCTACCCTGATGGAAGGCAAGGGACAGTGGACAAAAGACACAGACCTGGAGGTGCCCAGAGTCCGATAGCTCCATCCCTGGTGGGGAAAATCCCCTGCAGGCAGTGCGGTGAGGAAAGCATAGCCTTGTAGACCTACATTCAAAACTCTTCTCTGCCAATTGTAGCTGTGGGTAGAATGATCCCAGGATGCACAATACCCTCATTTATGAAATGGGCACCACCTTTCTTATAAGATTATTAGCAGGATTCAATATAAATAAAATGATATGTAGACAGTTTGGTATGTTCTTGGCACACAGTAGATGCTCCATACATAATGGAAAAGATAGTCACATTGATGTACATGTATAGGTTAACTACATTTCTAAAGAGCAAATTATATTTTTCTATTATTTAAGGAACAGAGAATTTCCACATTCATTTCGTGTTAATCTTCAATTAACGACGGTTTTTCAACACTTAAATTCCAAGTTTCTCTGTCTCTCAGTCCGGATGTCAAGTGGTTTGAATGATCTGCAAAACACTTCAGCTCTCTGGGGGAGCTTGTATTCAAAGGAACCCTTCTGACGAATCCTGCTGCAAATCAAAGAATCCTTTTGTGCTGCTACTAATCACCCCTTAATTTGTCTGCTTTGTACATCTGAATTATGATATACTAGGTTTTCTTAAAGCAGGCGTTGTCATATGAAACGTTTTGTTTGTTGCATTATAAACATAGCTACACTATGAGAATAGGAATGGTGTTAAGAAAGCCAAAGGCTACGCATCACTGATACCTGAGGTAAAAAAGTGTACCTTGCAAATGTGTATACACATCTGCTGAAATCCAGCTTACATGAGTTACAGGCAATCTGATGAAATTTAAAATAACTAACAGTCATCAAAACAGACATAAGAATTCTCTGTGATAAGTACATCAAGGTTTTTTCTTAACTCTCCTGTAACTTCAAGGGATATCAGATTTTTAAAGCAAGCATATTTTAATCATTTATATATTAATGACTCAAGAAAAATTAACTGTCTCATAGCATGTCTAGGTTTTGACCACACGTTAGGTTTAACATCAGGGAACAAATTGGTCCTTTAAGTGCGTAGACCCTGAAACGTAAATTCTTACAAAGCAGATATTTCTATGATTTTTATTTTAGGTCTGTATGCAGCACTTGTCATTAAGTCTGGTAGTCCCTGGGTTTATTTCATGAGCTTCAATTCAGTACAGGAATTTATTGAGTGCTCCAGATCCTTTTAAAAAATAAAAATGTAAAGATACCTAAGCTCTGAATTTGTCAAGACATTAAAACTGCATGTGCTCTCTGAAGAATTTATTACCAAGCACAAAGGCAAAATACTCCCAAGTGACATGTGTATTTTTCCTAACAGCGAAGACAGGTTTGTTACGTTGACAGCACGTGGCTGGCATTAGGGTGCTCCAAGCAGCGTAACAAGATCATTCAAGCTGGCTGCAGGAAGTTTGGATGAGAATGGACCATCATTAGCATTCTGATAACTGAATCAGAGAGGCCAGCTTCACTGCTGCAGAGCCAGTGCTGCATCCACCCAAACAAGGAATTAATGGCAACAAAACAAACCACAGCACGTGCGGGCCTCACGAAGGATGCTAGCTAAACTCCTGATACCTCCCTAACCAATAGCATGACCTGAGCAGACAAGTCACAGGAGATGACAAACAACTACGGTAAGTTGGCAGCTTTCACATTTCAAGGGCTCATTAAATGGTCTAGAAAAGGTTCCCTCATGACAGCATGTTCTCTGCCTGAAAGTAATGGGGTGAAATGAGAGTAAATGAGAATGTCAGACAGGCTAAGCCAGAAAGGCAGAGAGAGCCATGTGACAGAGGGACATGCCCGTCCTTCAAATTTCATAAACAAAACCCCAACATTTACAAACGTCTTTGATGTAGAGACAAAGAGAGGGCAAATAAAACCACATTTTACTTTAGGAGAAGTACCAATGAGAGATTGTTTTCCAAAACTGGACCAAAAATTGCCAGAGAATGTCACAGAAACAGATGAGAGGGTAGATAACATCCACGTGCCAACAGCAGCCAGGACTCTCGGATCCCACGGAATGGCTGAGCAATATGGATTGTTGAAGTCTTGCCATTCCAATATTGCGCACATTTCCTGCTTTCTCTATGCTAGCACTGCCCTCTTGTGATAAAATGAGAACATTGCAGGCATTGCAATAGGCAGCGCCCCACTCTGGGCAACAAATACTTCCTTTAGGAATTAGTAAGGAAAAAGTACAAGAACTCCTGCTCTGTGGCAAGCTTTGTATTAAGTGGTTTAATAGACTTTAGTTCATTTAAGGTAGGAATTATCCCCAACTTATAGGTAATCTAACTTGCCTAAAGTCACACAGCAATGAAGTGGTAGAGAGGATTTGAAAAGAGGTTTGATTTTAACTGCTGTGTTGTATTAGGTAAACACACTTTAAAAAAGCGTCTATTACAGAGATGTAGAATTTTTTTAGTATATGTGCTGCCGAAGCGAGCACGAGATGTAGAATTTTTAATGAATTAATACATCATCTTATTCTGTATTTTGTAGCATGGACTCCTAGTCACTAAACAGCCATCAGAAATTCTTTCACATGACTGGAAAAATAGACTTTTTGGGTATAAATATTAATTATTAAACCTGATATATTTCTAGGATTTAAATATTTATTACCATGCCAAAAAAAAAGCCATTCATTTATAAAATCTGCAGAGAAAAACAGGGCCCTATCTTTCTCTTTCTTTCTGAAACACACAGTCACAGAATTAAGTATGGCTGCTTATTTATTGTTTCTGAGTTTCCTACTCACTGTGTATCACTTGTTCCAATGTTCACTTCTCACCCAAAATCCATGCAAATATTAACAAGAAAAGCGTACACCTATAGCATTATTCATTCTAGTAGGAACATAAAATCTCCAACTTAGAAGCCATTGGCTACCAACTGTAGCCAAGACAGGCAGGTTCTTGAGTACAAAGTTCAGCTGTGGGCATCTGAAGGCTTTGTGTCCCGGTTAGGCGTAGGTAAGAGACTGAGCATGGGGACAGGTATCAGTGGGAACTGGGAGGATGAATCCTTAATGGGACTGGTGCTGCCAAGTGGAAATTACATGAGCATGTGAGCCAGGTTGGATACTGTGGGTTGGTGGCATGGTCTGTGGGCAGGTCCCCTTGGTCAGCACACAGAGCTTCAAGGGGTAAGACAAAGAATAGCCAAGGCAGAAAAGGTACCTGCTAAGTTGGAAGAGGTGCTTCTGACAACTACACATGGACGTGCGGTATGGGTGTTTTGAGAGAAGGTTTTGTTTATGGAGTAGTGGAAGCAATATAATTTACAGGAAGATATTTCCAAGGATAGCGGTCTCTAAAAGTTCATCAAAATAACAGAACTAGAATAGTCTGTTTTTTCCCAAAATCCTCCGCACAAACACAGTTTCAAGGCCATAGCAAAAGAAATGAAAGCAATGTAACATCAGCCCCTCAGGGAAGGTCTCTGAGACATAGGGCCCTTTATCTCTTTCTTCATCCAGAGGCTTTTGTCTTTCTCCTCCAGTCTGGCTTGAAACCTCAGACTGGGGGGACACACCCGAAGGGAAAGTAGGGAAGCAGGACAGTGTTGGCTTGGGGCTCTGCTAAGGGAGTGTCTGAGAGGGAGAGAAGTTGGTTCCAACCAGCACTCAGTAGGATTTTATACCACTGTCTGATGTGTCCTGAGTCAGAAGCAGACCCACAGGGTGATACAGAGTCTGTCTGCTAGGTCATGCCTCCCCAGCTGGCAGACTTGTGGTTTCTACACTAACTGGGTGGACCAACTCCAGGCGAAACTGGGAGGTGAGCCATCCTCGCTCCCCACAGTCCAATGGCTTTTTGTCTTTATCCTCCCCTCCCAGGAAAGGGCCTGAAGTTTATATTACCACTAAGTGGAGTTTTTGTATTTTAATACTTTTCCGAAATGTGGAATCAGTAGCTCTTTGTCAGAATCTCAGGCACCAGTGATCCAAGGGGTCAAAGAAGGATCTATCCACCACCACCACCACCCACGGACACTAGAGACTCTCAGGAGCGAGTGCCCACTTAAGACCCCTTGCAGACACCCAGGCAAATGGCTGCACATGCCGGTTAAAGGTAAGGATGGCAAGAGCAGGGCATGGATTGGGTAATGAAGTCATGGTGATTTCTAGCTCTGTGGGTCACCACTGTGTCATCTTGAGCAGGCCACCCATTCACCTGGGACTTGAGCAAGATACAATCCAGCTGGGCCTGCCTGCTAGGATGGCTCAAACAAAACAAAGTAAATGAAATGCTTTCGAAATGAGGAGAGTTACTGCCACTACACTCCTAGCATGCCACCCATGAGAAGGAAGTGTGAGTGACCCTCAACCTGGAGTCCAAAGAACTAAAGAAGAATCTGGCAAACCAACCATAGGGAAGGCAAGAAGCTGTGTTTTTTTAACCTAGTGTGCAAAAAAGTATAAGGGAATGCTGAAAAAGGAGAAAAAGTATTATCCTAAAGCAGGCAGAAAGGTAATAGAAATTTATAAGCCAAATAAAATATTTATGCTCTTCGTATTCCTCAAATTTATGTGTAGTTTTATCTTCTATCACCATATAAAAGAAATAGGGTGATTTTCTTCAGAAAAAAATTCCATCAGATCAATAATGCCTAATAAATGTATGACATAAAAATACTATTTCAGAATCTGTGAAGAGTTGTCTTTCTTACGTGCTCCTTATTTCAATTGCTGGCATCACCAACCTACCCCTTCTTCTGAGTCAGAATCCTCACTTTCCTTCAGGCCCCATACATCCCATCAACACAAACTCCAATCCTGTCACCTCCACCTTGTACACAGGGCCTCAATCTTCCTCCCTTAGCATCCCTACGTACCTATCCCACCCTGTAACCTAGAAACCTTTTTGAAGAGATGGGCCACACTCATTTAACTGAGGATCTAAAAGGTGGTGTAAAGAGAGCCCCACACCCCAGCAGAGCTTGTCTTAGGTGGAGCAAACGTCTGTAAGATGGACTCGGAGGTGAGACGTGTGGAGCTCTGAGCTGGAATCAGGTGGATGGTTGAGGGAGCTACAGGGGAAAAGCTTCACTCCACATTCATTATTACTTCTGGGTGGCACCTGTACAACCATAATGGTCAAGGACCTGAGCCCCACAACCACAAAGAACTGGCTCTGATACCTAATGGCTATGTGGCCTTTATTTAGCATCGCCCTGTAAAATGACACTAACGATAGCACTAAAGGGGGAAGGGCCCTGTAGTTGAGCAACCGATGAAATAATGCATGAAAAGTGTTTTTCACACACCTGTAGGGGCGCTCTATTACCACGATCTATGTCTGCTCTTATGCCAATATTCCTGCCAAGCTAACATCCTACTGAGGGGTTAAAGGGCATCTCTGAAACTCAGAGATAATTTTTGGAATTTTTCACTACCATCTCTGACTTCTGATTCTCAGATGAGAAGAAAGGCACACAGGTCAGGGAGAAACTTGAATGAAAATGGAGGGGCAGGCTAGCAAAAGCCCTACTCACTTTTAAAGATTCACTCTTCTGTGCTGTTACCTATTTTCTCTTTCCTTAATCCACTCTTAGTCTCTTTAACTTTTCTTCTTTTTCTTTTCCTGCCCTGCTTACCCTTTTTCCTGTGTGAGCAACAGGAAGAACATGAAATTTGGAGTTTGTCAGACCTGAATTCAAATCTTCAATTGGCCACGTACATTTGTGTGGCCCAGGGAAATTTACACCTAATGTCACTGAGCCTTGTTTTCAAGCCCAGCTGTAAAACAGAGCATGAATGCCGAAAGATGATGCACACAGAACCCCTAGCAAGTAAGCTACACTGAAGGCACTTACCAAAGTTGCTTCTGGTCTCTAGGGGTAGCAATTTTAGGTCTTCCCTTGCTTCTCCCATGGCCCAAGCTCATTTCACTCCCCATTGGGGTAACTGATGGTTAATTTTATATGTCAGCTTGGCTTAACCAGGGTTAAGTTAACTTAAGTTAACTTTACAAGTTGTTCAGTCAAACATTAGCCTACATTTTATTGTAATCTACAGATACTGTTTAACATTAACAATCAGTAGACTTTAACCAAAGCAGATTATCCTCTCTAATATGGGTCGGTTTCATCCAATCAGTTGAAGGACTTAAGAGCAAACATGTTTCCCTTGAGGTTTCCCAAAGAAGATGGAGTTCTGCTTTCAGACTGTGACACAGGAATTCTGCCTAGGTTTCCAACTTTCAGACTCAAGACTGCAGCATCAAGTTTTGCCTGATCTTCACCCTGTTGGCTTACCGTAGGGATTTCAAACTTACCAGTCCCCACAATCATGTAAGTCCATTTCTTAAGATAAATCTATCTACCTATCTATCTATCCTCCACCCATCTTCTATTTGTTCCATTTCTCTGGAGAACTCTGACTTAGAGACTGTCCTAATCTTACAGGCTAACTCATTATCCTGATTTGGCCACATCACTAGTAGGCGGAGATCCAGAGCCCATTACAAGGCCAGCACAGGTGGAAATGGCTTTTTTGTTTCTCCCTGTCAAACAACTTGCCACGGGAAAAGATTCAGCCACCTTGCTCATTCTCTTTAGCTTCTTCCTCCCAAGGGGGCAACCATGTCATGCAGGTGACTGTCTGAGCTGGATGGAAGCCTGGGCCCTCCGTGTTTCTCATACTCTTCTCTGGAGGGTTGGAGGATGTAGAAGTCAATGAGCTTTCTCTTCAATATAGCTTAATGATGAAAATTAGTCCAGAAGACCCTCGATGGACAATGTCCGGTGACATAAACAGAGGCAGTAAGGCAGCTTTGGTATAAAGTTAAAACTCTTAGCAACTTAAGACAAGACCAAGCCCAGCTTAGGAAAGTTCTCAGCATGTGTTTAAGGTCAAAACTACAGTTGAAGTGAAAGGTTTGTTAAGATTTTAAAAACCCCACAGGTAAAAACAAAAGTGTTACTCAGCTATTCTTTGTGAGACCCCATGCTGAGAGAGAACTGGTTCAGGGAAATATTTCAGGAGGCCCCGGCCAAATCCTATTTTAATACCATCACAATCTCATGCCAGCTTTGAACATTTGATGCCTCAGCACATCCCTGCTGATGTTATTTATCATTCCTTAGGAACATCTCCTCTGCCTTTCTTCTTTTTCCTCTTCTCTTTCCTCCTTGTGTTTTCCTTCCCTTCTCACCTTTTTCCTCCTTAATTCTCATCTTGCTCCCCTTTCCTCTCTTTCCTCATCTTCCCTTTTCAGTTCCTCCCCTTTCTCCATCATCACCCACTCGGGACTACCCAGGGGAGTGAGGAGAACCATCCTCTACTAGGCCCTGTCCCTTCCACACCTCCACAAGTTGAGCCCTCATCACAGTGAGCATCGGGAACAGCTCTGAGCAAGGAGACTGAGGGGCCCCACCAGGCCAGCAGTCTGCAGGTGGAAGGTGTGCAGAGATAAGAGACAAGGGGGAATCTGAAAAGGTGAAGAACAGCAGGGCGAGGGAAGATGCAGGAGTCATTACATTTCTTTTGAGTCAAAAGCACAGAGCAGTGCCTAAGAAACTGTGTTCAGGTGACTGACTTCCTGACTCTTGGTTCCCCTAATTTCTAGGCTGTTACCTGGGGCAAGTTGTTTAACGGGTCAGGGCCTCACTTCCTTATCTGGAAAACAAGAAGAGTAATAGGAACTATAGAGTGTTGTGAGGAATAAAGGAGGAAATAAATACCTATTAAGTGCTTAGAACACCACCCTGCACATGAAATATATCCAGAAATGCTTGCTTGGTCTCAGTTCCATTAAGAAACTGAAGCATCTTAAGAGAATAAAAAACTCACCTCTCACCTTGACCCTCTGAACTCCAGGAGAAAACTGACTCTGTGAGAGAGGGAAAGTAGGGTAGTCCCAACAAGGTTGAAAGGCACAGGTCCCAGGCAGTTTTTTAATGGAACTTTCTATGCAGTGATCCACAGAAAAAGTATCTATGGGTTAAGCAGACTTGGGTACTGGCCTGAGACTCTAACCATCCATAACAATGGGAATAACATTGGTAACTATAGTCCAAATTCCAAATGCCCACTTTACCGATAGTCTTTAGGATACTTTTCCATTTTTCGGTGGTTGGTTGCCCATAACTCCACTATGCACATATGTTCCTATAAAATTTAAAATCTCAAATTTAGGGCATCATAAATGTTTTTCACATTTGAAGTGTGTTACATAGGCTCAGAAGCACTGTCTTAAACGTGGTATTTGGCTGCAGGCTATTTGTCCCTCTAACTGATTTATAAATTTCTCTTGATAATTCTTTCTGACGTTACAGTTCACCAATTCTCTTCCTGTAGTTTTTATATGAACCCTGAATACACAGAGAGAAAACTTGGGCCATTTTCCTACTGAGGCTCGAAGGTGGCGTTTAGGGGCTGTCCTTTTGAGATTCAAGGTTCTTGGCTCCAAACAGGAAAGTTCTGTACGTTTGGACCTCATGAAATAAGGATGAGCAAGGGTTACTGCAGATGTGAAAGGGGAGTCTAGGTCCAATTTTAAATAGTCACAAATGTTGTCGGGGGAAAGGAGATAAAATGAGTTCTATCTACTAGGATGTTAAGCTCCTCAGAGGTCACTAATGAAGATCAAGAAAGCACGTTCCACACTTTAGAAAGAAAATATATTATTGGCCCTTCCACATTTGATAAGATGAGGCAGAGAAACAGTGAGAGAGAGAGAGAGAGAGAGATTTACAGGGATTGCATCAACCGCATTTCCCCTGTAGCACTGCAGTGCCTACAAGGCTGACGAGGGGACCACTTCTACACCAAAGAAAAGTAAGGATACCAGATGGAGGAAGGATCTGAGGAGAAACCTAGAAAAACTTGATTCTCTGTCCCCCTCTGCTCACATTTCAATTTATATGACAAAATTTATCACATTGCAACGGAGTCGTTTGCATTTCCCAATAGATAGCAAGCTCCTGGAAGGCAGGCATCGTGTTCTTGCACTTCATGTTCAACACCTGTCACCATACTCAAACCACGGAAGACATGCAGTATGTATGTTTGTTGAAGAACTTAATAAAAGAATTCAACAAACACTTGTCAAACCCCTTCCTATAAATCCTACTTAAAAAAAAGAAAAAGAAAAGAAAAGAATACAGTATCTTACCTGGTGACTGCTGGTTTCAGACACTTTGACATCCAAAGACCCTGCCAGGACAGCATACCAGTTTGTTCCAATATCACCCTGGCGAAATACTGAAAAAGAAACAGTAAGGTAAATATACCAAACATAAGCTGGTTTTACCATATGACCACTGGTCATTGTAAGCATGTAAGCATGTAATTCTGGCCAATGAAACAGGAAGTCTACTGGGAGACTTCTGAAAACAGATACAAGAAGAAATAGACCTTCAGCAGAATAGCTTTGTATTGTCATGTGATGGGGCTCAGGGTAGATTACTCCAAAATATTCCAAAGTGGCATATTGATATTTTGAATCAAAGTTACTTGAGAAACAGCCAGTGCAAGGACACTCTGACCCTCCTCTCTGACCCCTAGGAAACAGGAAGTAAGTCTCCCATGTGAAAGGAATGCTTGCTGCACCAAGAGGTAGATATCATTATCACAAGACATAGAGAATTCCCGACTGAGAAGCTATATAAGCAAACTCTGCTTATTTCTTCACTACTTAGTTCCTAAGTCTAAGTTTCTTTGTCTTGTTGGTTTTCCACAAACTTACTGTTTCTTTATCTAAAAAGCATATAAACAGCCTGTCTTGGTCACTTCTTAGGTCCCGTAAGTATGAGACCACCATAATGTATGAAATTTAATTTGATATTTTTTCTCCCATTAATCTGTCTTATGTCAGTTTATTAGCCCAGTCAAAAGAACCATGAGGGGTAGGTAGGAATTTTCCCCTCCCAACACATGTAATGCCTCTAATTACTATAGCTGTCTTAGAATCACTTGGGTCAAGTCTGAGAGCAAAAGCCAACACCTGAGGATGCACAGCAAAACATATACAAAAACAAAATGGGAGAGAAATGTGACCTTGTTAATGTCTTCAAGTCATTTAATTAAGAACTCTGAAGCCATTCTATCTCAAGACTTCTTGAATATGAGCAATAGATTTTCCCCTCCTTTTAGAAGTAATAGATATCCGAGCCAGTGAGATGGGAGCTTTCTGTTACTGCATCATAAAAGTTTCCCAACAGATGGAAAAGCATTATTTTTTAATAAGAAAATAATTTTTTTGGTAGTGCAGCTGCCACCCTCTTGTTTTCTTTCCCTGCCCCTTATTCCCACCTGAAATAAATATCACTCAGTTTAATTCAAGACATTACTATTAACATTCATTAAGAGTCCTTTATCTTTATTTAATATCCTACAAATTCACATATTCCTTGGGGTAAAGAAAATAACTACTTGGAAAAAATAAATAAATAACTATTTGAGTTTCTAAGGATTTAGCTGAATATATGAATCAGTACATTCTTCCAGTTCCATCTTCCAGGCTATCCTGGAAGAACATTTACATGCTGTGAACAAAGTCAAGGAAATAGCCTACATGGAACTGAATAAACAAAGTAAAGGGAAATGTCAACCTAATACTTTTGGTTGAAGCTCAAACATTTGGCACATAAATACTCCATGTAATATCTATCCCCATGGGATAACTACAAATGATCACAAACCATACATGAAAATACACTCCTGGAGTTGCATTTCTTACATGTTATTCCTTTTTCCAGATTCTCATAATAACCACATAAACAAATCTGATGAAGGAGATTTGGGTGAAATTTCTCAAAAGCTTTAACTTCTTTCAGCCTTGTGAAGATTATATCCACATCTTCACTGGATCGTTCCAATGGCCTATAAAGGGGAGAAAAGGCAGAAAAAGCTGTATCAATAAGGATTTACTTCAGTCAACATGCATTATGTTAATTAGATCCAAATTTATGCAGCCATCCCAATTGCAAGTATTTCACTGCAAACATTTATACACCTATCCCCATCACAGTTATTTCCAGGCTTTTGTCAACCATTCATTTTTTTTTAAAGATTTTATTTATTTATTTGACAGAGAGAGATCACAAGTAGGCAGAGAGTCAGGCAGAGAGAGAGAGGAGAAAGCAGGCTCCCTGCTGAGCAGAGAGCCCGATGCGGAACTCGATCCCAGAACCCTGAGACCATGACCTGAGCCAAAGGCAGCGACTTAACCCACTGAGCCACCCAGGTGCCCCTGCCAACCATTCATCTTAAGTCACAATTATTTCAGATGGTGTGATACTCTGATTTGTAGTAAGAAATGCATATTTGGTCTCAAGTCAGATTTGATCAAACAAATCAAACAGACACACAGCTCCTAAAACTCTTGTGATTTCCTATATAGAAGCCATAGGGGCATCTTTTGTTACTGTAGTTGATCTTTTGTCCTTAGTTCCTGAAGTGTTTCAGAGACATAAAGGTAGAATGGGTGTCTTGCTATTCATAAAAAGATCCTCTCTTCACAACTGCATTTATGTTACTAAGGTAATTTTTGGAAAACTCCTAGGTAACCTAAGGATGGAGGCTTGTTGTCAAGGGAACCAACCATGTGATTAGAGGGTTAGAACTTTCAGACCCTCTTCCTAACCTCTGGGGAGAAGTCTGGAGATTGAGTCAATCACTGAAGGCCTATGATTTAATCAACTATGCCTATATAATGAAGCCTCCATAAAAATTCCTCAACTGTGGGGTTCAGAGAACTTGCAGTTGGTAAACATGTAAAGATTTGGGGAGCATGGCATGCTGACAAAGAGCATGAGAACTCTGTGCTCCATCCCATACCTTGCCCTGTGCATCTCTTCTGTCTGGCTGTTCCAAAATTATATCCTTTTATTAAAAAAAAAATTTGCAATCTAGTAAACTGCTGTCTGTGAGCCACTCTAACAAATTAAACCTGAGGAAGAGGTGGTCAGGAATCTTTTTGATTCACAGCCCACTGATCAGAAGCACAGGTGACAATCTGGATTTGTGATTGGCATCTGAGGTGTGTTCAATGGGACAATCTTGTGGGACTGAGCCCATAACCTGTGGGATCTGATGTTATCGCTAGGTAGACTGTGTCAGAATGGAATGGAATTGAGTTGAGTTGAACTATAAAAGATCCAGCCAGTATCTCAGAATTGCTTGGTGTGGAAAACTCACAGGTCAGTGTCAGAGTGTTGGGTTACCACAGTAGTGGAGAGAGTGAAGGAAACATAGGTGGAGTGTTTCCTCTGCAGATGGCTAAAGCAGGAATCAGCCTCCAAGTCATGAGTTCAAGTACAGTTCAAGCTTTTGGGTGTTGCTTAACCCATTAGAAGCACCCCAATGTGATAAAATATATGAACATTTATGTAATACTTAACATTGAAGTCACAAACACAAATGCCTGAAGTGGTCAATCAGATAAATCAAGTGGGCAAAAAGAAGCAAATATAAGGGGGGGGGGGAATCTCTCTTACATGAAAACAATGGTAAAAGCACAAAGACAAATAAGAGCTGATACTGAGCCCCAATGTGGGCAATACCAAAGGGAATGGTGGGGAGCAGAGTTAACTGCAGAGTTAACTGTATAAAATGAGCAGGGTTTTCCTTATTATTGCTTTTCTGTGGAAACATGGGCCCAGATGCTGTAGTATCTTCCAATCATTTAAGGAAAGATATCTAGATCTTTGTTTACATTTCTTAAACATTGTGTAGTTCACACATATAATATCTATGGACTAGATCCAACCTGTGGCTCACCATTTTGTACTCTCTGGATTAAGATGAACCAAAGAACCAAACAAATATGGGATAGTTTTGCAGATTATATAAACTGTTTCCTTTCTTTCCTTTGCTCAGTTTTCCAAGTCTATTTCTTCAATATGCTTTGCAGGATCATATGGTGTTCCTTGACAGATATTTCACAGTACACAGAAATATCCAGTCTCATGTGCTCCAGAGCCTTCTGGGATCAGAATAAATGAGCTGGTCAAGGATGTGACTGAGACAGTAATTCTCACTAAATACTCATGTGCTTCCCTGAATTTACCATCTTTCCTTGCAGTTATGTTGGAGTCATGCTGTGGCTAGTGGGCTGAGAACAAAACTAGAATATATCACTTCTGAGATGAGATTGTTAAAAGCCATGGGATGTCTTCTGTGTCAGCCACAACTTTGCAGTGTTATGGGTTGAATTGCATCCCTTTTATAAAACATGTTCAAGTCCCAACATCTGATACCTGTGAGTGTGACCTTATTTGGAAATAAGATCTTTGGAGATATAATCAACTTAATATGAGGTCATACTGATTAGGGTGGGCCATAATCTAAGGACTGCTGTTCTTATGAAAAGAAGGAAATTGAGACACGGAGACATGGGGAAGATGGCCATGTGAAGGTAGAGGCAGAGATAGAAATGATGCATCTATAAACCAACGGATTCCAAGGACTGATGGCAACTACCAGAAGCTAGAAAGAAGCAAGGAAGCATCCTCCTCTACAACCTTCAGAACATGGCCCTGACACTTTGATTTTGGACTTTTGGATTCCCAAACTGTGAGAGAATATATTTCTATTATTTTTAAAGATTTTTAAAAATTTATTTATTTGACAGACAGAGATTACAAGTAGGCAGAGAGGCAGGCAGTGGGGGGGGGGGGAGGCAGGCTTCCCTCTGAGCAGAGAGCCTGATGCGGGGCTTGATCCCAGAACCCTGGGATCATGACCCGAGCTGAAGGCAGAGGCTTTAACCCACTGAGCCTCCCAGGTGCCCTATATTTCTATTTTTTTAAACCCATCTGGCTTATGGTATCTTGTTTGAGAGTCTTATTTCCTAAGAAGTCTTATTTCCTAATACAGAAGACCTGTGTTTCAGATGCTATATCCCCAAGATGGAGACTGTGCAAGTGACAAATACAACTCCATTGTGTGAAACTACTGAGATTTGGGGTGTGTGTGTGTGTGTGTGTGTTGGGTTGGTGGATTGTTACCACAGTGTCACTAACACAGAGATCAGGACTGGATGTGCCTGCGTCCCAAGACCTTGGGACATTGTAGGAGGAAGACAGATCCCACCATGAGAGAGGACCATTTCTGGAGGACATGAGCAGATAACCTGTCACTAAAAGGAAGACCTGAACTCATGAAAGCTTACTTAAGAGGCTTTTCACCTACCTCCATGACACTTTCAGGTCCAAGGAAATTAGACTCAAAGAGTATGCCTACAACTAGCTTCCCAATAACCTCTACTGAAAGGACTTAGATCCTGTTCCCCAGGGAGAAGGAGGAGAAATCCTGACACATTATTGTCCAGTTCATGAGACAGCCAAGTTCCTGGAAGAAGTGCAAGGTTTTCAGGCTTTACCAGGGAAGGTATAGCAGCACAGCAGGACCAGTGCCTCCTTCCACCTATTGGCCCTTTGTGAGGGCTTTATCAACTCCCTACCAAAAGGTATGATCCCAAAGTGAAGGGGCTTTGAAGCAGGGGCTAGGACGTCAGCAGTTAATCAAGGGGGTACAAATGACTTTCGGCAAGTGTCCTTGTGTGCCCAGTAAGAATGCATTTCCCATGCAGTGAGGGCAACAACAACTGGCAGAGGCACCCCCTGGTGAGGAGTCGTGCCAGCAGGGCACACTTCGTGGGAAGCAGTGTTGGCACCAGCAGGGAGTCACACCCAGTCACAGCAAGCAGCTTGTGTGCCCTCCACAGGCTGCTGCCACAGCAGCACTGGCACTAGCCTGCAGGCCCAAAGCAATGACAGCATTCAAACAACCACGGGAGGAACACAAGAATCAGATGAGCTGGAAATGGACATGGCATTGGTAGGGTGGATTCCACTTAGTTACAGAGGAGAAAAGACAAGTGGAGATTAGAATCTATCTTCTGTTAAGAAGAAAACAAGCATCCCATTCTGTGCATTCTCCCTAGAATGTGCCTCATATCAGGAAGGCAGAACAGAACAGGAAAGCACATTTTGGGGCCAACATTCCTCAGAAGAAATAGAAAGCAGCAGAAGAAAAATTTAGGTACTTTCATACAGTCCAAAACAAGCACAAAAGAACTTCAAGATTCATAACCAGATTGTGTAAGGTCAAGTGACCAAAGACACTTGAAAAGACAAAGTTAATTTGAAATAACCAGAACAACTTTGAAACCTCTCTTCCTAATATTTTCTTTAGGCTGCCCCAAATTTGCTCCTAATGATGTCATCCACTGTTTACACATTTAAGCCTCAAAAACAATGAAAAGCAATGTTTTATCTGTTATTGCTTTTACTGGGTACTTCGTGGAATGCAGAAAACTGCATTCAGCTATGAACTAACATCTTTACTACCCCACTTCTATAATCTACCACTGGTGGGAATCCTTCTGTTGTCCCTCTTCTCTTGTGAATCCATAATTTCCTAATGCCACATGGATTCTCCTCCCTGCAGAGGTCATGCTTGGCACTTCTTTACAGATCTAACAGTAGCCAGTAGAGGGTCATGCCTGCAACAAGTCATTGGTGTGTGGTGATGTTATAGGGTGACCTCAAACTAACTCTTCTTCTCTCCTACATTTGCTACTGCACATGCACTCCTCTTCGCATGCATGGAGCTGCTCATCCTCACCCCCACACAACCAGGTAATTCTACCTGCTCAATGCCTTTCAAATCCATCCCCCTCTCTGAGCTTCTTCTGCTACTGCCCCAGCTGAGTGTGCTTGAAGGGCACATGGAGCTGGTGCTGGGTGGGACATGAAGCTGAACAACATGGCAGCCCCTTCCTAGGAGGCTGGAGATCTTAGTTCCATCTAGTAGCCAGCACAGGTATTTTAAGAAGGATAATGGCGGGGTTGAATGTGCATTTGAAAAGATCATCTTGACAAGTCAAGGCAGATGTGAGGGAGTAAAGACCAGCAGGTAAGAGATCAGTTAGGAAGCTCTTGCTTTTAAAATGATGATGTGGGCTTCTCTAATTATAACTCACTCTAGAATGGTTTCCATTCCCTTAATAACTGTGTACAGCTGGTCCCCCAAGTAGAACTAAGTATAAGCTCCAAGTTCAAGAAGTTCTTTTGCTTAGCCTGGCATGTGACACCCAGGCATTCTTTTTAAATCTTAAAAAACAAAAAACAAACAACAAAAAAAACCATACACACCTCACATTTGAAACATGCTCAAATAAGAGTCATTTACAGAAGAAGACAGTGTGGTAGACAGGAATGTAGGGTGACCCCCCCCCGTGACCTACATCCTTGTACAATCCCCCTGAGTGTGAGCAGGAACTGTAATTAGCTTGTGGTCAACAGAGCATGGCAAAAGTATAAAGCTCTCACTCCCGCGATTCTGTTATGATAAATGGCAAAGGTAAAGAGATTTTGCAAATATAATGAAGATCTCTAATCAGTGGGAGATTTCTCCCATTGGGCCTGACAGAATCAAGTGGATCATCTGAAAGAGGGTGGAAGAAGTGAGGGCTTCTTTTGCTGGTGGCCTGCAGGAAGGAAGCTGCCATGTTGGAGGAGAACGGCAAGGTGAAGAATATGGAAGGACGCTGGCTGGCAGCCAGCAAGAAAACAGGGATCTCCACCCTACAGCTGCAAGGAACTGAATTCTAGCAACAACATGTGTGCATAAAAGATGTCCCCAAGCCCCGGAAAGAACACCACCAAGTCAGCACCTTGATTTCAGCCTTTAAGACCCTGAGCAGAGGATTCAGTTAAGCATGTCCTGGATCCTGCCCCGTGGAAATGGCCAGATAATAATAAAAGTATGCTGTTCTGAGCCACTAAGTTTGTGCGTTCCACCGCAATAAAGAAACAATGCAGATAGGAAGTTATTTTCTCACTTTGATTCATTTCCTTAAGCCCAGTTTAGGGTTCACTTCCTTCATGGAGCTCTTCCTTACAACCTTGTCTCTCTTCTCTGAAATCCAATAGATAACATTGCTTCTTGGCCTCTTATTTCATGATGTTAATAGTTCACATTTTATGCATGTAAGTTTTGTCTTCTTGGAGATACTGTAATTCATTTATTCATTCACTTGGGATATACTATTTGGTTCTCATCTTTTATAAACCACTGATCCACTGTTTTCCTACTTAGCTTTGGTATTTTTCTTCTGTGGTTCTTTGATTCTTCCAGAATGAATTTCAGTCTGTCATTGAAAACTTCCTAAATCCAATGGCAAGGTGAGACAGATGTTAACCCATCTAAGTTAGCAAAAGGCACAACTAAAAATATTTCTACTAAAATGTAATTATGTTAAGTACTGTATAAATTATAAAGGTTAATAATGTCTATTTAGCAGTATCAAAAAATATCATTTTCCTTAGAATGTATTTATGATCTTGAGAGGAGTGGTTTTAACATAAAACATTTTATTACATCTAACTTTCAAATTAATGGCATTCAAATAAATAAGACTTCACAATGCAGTATGAATTATCAAAATCTGGAATTTTAAATGACTCTCCACCAAACACATCCTTTTATGTTTGCACATTTGCTTATTGCTTTCCTACTGTATATTAGATACCTTTCCCTGGAAGAACAAGTGTAACCAAGATACAACCCTATCCACAAGAAGCTCACAATCCACTGGGGGAGGGAGTCATGTAACCAAAATTGGAATACTGTATGGTAAGTACTGTAATGAGGGTGCCCATTATATTCTGATCTGGACCTTATTTTATGGCACAGAAAAGGCACACATGGGAACTACTGAAGTTGGGCGTGCAAGGGGTAGTATATGTTCTGGATTCCCAGTGCTGCCTGCATTCATTAGGCAGTGTGAAAGTTTAATATGCTCTTGAATATTAATATAGTCAATTTAGGATTATCTAGGCACTAATTAAAGCACAAAATAATAACACATAGACATTTGAGAAAAAATGTGCAATAACCATAAAATCAGCAAAAACATTTCCCCTTAAATGACTTCTTCTATTGTTTGGCAATGTGATAATCAATATTGGTAAACCCCTTGCCATGTGGAAGGCCACCTCCTTGTCAATCTGCTAAGTAAAACCCTCAGTGCTAACACTTGCAGAAGGTCTAGGGGACCTCCAGGAGAGCAGATTCCAACACCCAACAATCAGAACGGTGGGGGTGCAAAGTGTGGGAAGAGAGGAGGGAATGGGCGAGACACATGCAGAACTGCTCTCTACCCAGCTGCCTTCCCACTATCATAAGCAGAAGGCTCAGCCAAGAAACACTAACGTACGATAGTAGTATTGTCATCTTGTGGGAATGTATGGAATGCTTTCTTTCCTCAAATACTTTACTTGCATTTTTTTTTAAAATTTCCAGATGTTTTGTGAAAATCAGTACATGTATTTCAGAACATTGGGTGTAATGTTAACTAAATCCATTTGCATTAAAATGACTTTGCGGTTGGTTTTGACTCATTTTGTTTTAACAGTAACTTTGGGTTATAAAGAGCAGGTCCTCTCCCCTAATAAACTGTTAAATCCAAGATAACACCATAATATTATAATTTTATAAATTATAAAATGCTGCAGAAGCTATCATTATTATTAGTATCATCATCTTCATCATTATCATTATTAGTCTCAAAGACCTTTTAAAAAAGTATTTAATGAAAACAAGGAATAAAGTACTTAAAAACATGTACTATTATTCTCATATGCCTTTTGAAGCCTTTATAGATAGATGTGCATGTGTGTTTTTCTTTTTCTCTCTTAATTATAACAACCATAGGATCTCAAACACCTTGTGATTGACAATCTTACCTTTTTGTAACACAATTTACTTTCCAAAGGGCTTTAAAAATTTTCATCATCACAGCCCCGTCAGATGAAGCAGGTATTATGAATGGTATTTTACCAGCAAAAACATTTGACATGGAGGTGAGATGAGTATTAGTATACTAAAATCATGTGTATTTATACTGCCGATGATAACACAGATATATCAAAAGTCTTGGAAACTCAAGATGTTTACCACTTATCATGTTATCATTTTAATTATATGATTATTAACCACTTAGAATACTGAAAGGTTTACTCTTTACTAATTACAAGTTTCACTGACAATGTCAACAAAATTCAGAAAGAAGTTGTTGAAAATACATTCAATCTGCAAATATTTACTTAGTATATGAGAGGAGAATAAGGCGCTCAAGGCATTGACTCCTGCCCCAAGGAAGTTAAAATTGAATTAGGAAGATTTGTACACATACATCAATTACCAAGATGAAACGTGATAAGAAACACAATTAAAATAGGAAAGAAGGGAATGGGAATTCTGAAGAGGAACATCACTTAAGAAGTGATAGCTTGAGAAGACATCATTGAAGGACAAAAGCTCTACAAAGACTTAATGCAGGCATTATTGTATATTCTTCCTAAAATCAGTCCTTTCCTAAATTTGTCTTTTTATGACTACAGACCCATCACTGTTCATTTAGTCCTAAAAATGTAGTGTATAGCTAACAGCTCCTCCCCCTGGAGATCGGCTGAATGACTCTTCTCCCTATGAGTTTCTTACTCACCAACCCCTCACTACACACACACACACACACACACAGAGGCACATACACACAGGGACACAAACATACAGAGATGCATACACACAGAGATACACACACACAAATGTGCACATACACATACACAAACACACACATACATGCTTACAAAGATTGTTTGTTGACCAAATTTACTTAGACTTCTGAATCTTTTCTTAGGTCCATCTGTGCCTTTCCTTACAAAATGCAGTTTTAATAAGAACCCTGCTAAGTTCATGGAACAACAGAACCTCCCACCCTCCATATCTGACCACTTTGACATAGGCTCTGGTTTCTCATCCTGCCACATCCCCCAGGTGATATCTGATCAACCTTGTTCAGCAAGAATCCTGTTAGGTCAGTTTGGCCCAATCCCCCCCTTACACCTGATGTTTCCTCTTAGTAATGTTCTACCCCCTGACCACCCCCTGGCCCGCTTCTTGTATCCTGAGCTATACTCAGAGTAGAACCTAATCTCTCACTCCAACTGTAAAATCCTATTGTCCTGTATAGAGTCTGCTTACCATCTTTATCAAGTACCTGTGAAAATGTCTTTTTCTTTAAACACACACACACACACACACACACATCCCTTGACTCAATCAATGGCCGAAATCCTCTCTAGGCTCCTGATTCAGCCCGTGTTCAGGGTGACTCTCAAACAAATCCCCTTGATGGATCCTGAGACCCAGGAGCAACTACAGCTTTTTATCCTCACAGCTAAGACTGACTGCCACAAGGCACACCAAGACCTCTGTGACCCTTCCAAAATATGGCCCGCACATCCGCCGTCAGGGAGCAGAGCACGTGAAGTCTGCATATTCCTGGCCTTCATGCTTCCCTGGCTAGAAATCAGGCCTGCTTGCTTTTATGTCTTTATGAAAGAGTAAAGTGAAAACTGCCCCCTTGGTGTCCCAAAGAAGAGAGTTGTGCCTGCAGGTCTCTCTGGACTACCATTTTGGCCCTAGCAGAGAAAGAGGAGGGGTCAGAATACCGCCACCTCGCTTTCACAGACGACCACGCTGTCATCTGTCCCATGGTGTGAGATGCCAGGTCTGGGGCCCGGGACTATTCAGACAGTTGAAAGAGCTTGCCTTCAGGCAGAGGGCAGAGACAGCCCCGCTAACATCTGAATAATGCCCACCCTGCTGCTGTTAGTGAGAAGGGAAAGAGAGAAACCTTTTAGATGAGGCTCAGTGTGCTACCATTTGTCTTATTACAATTAAAATGAAAATGTAAAATCAAAGTACAGGCTTGTCTACTTGTAACAGACCCTTTTAAAACATTTTCTCTGATGTTACCTGAGCATCTAAACTCAGTACAGGATCTTCATGCTGGGCCCAAGTCTCTCTACAACACACCCCCAGCCGGAGGTCCAGGACCCCAGCCAAATTGCCTACTGGACCCAAAGAGCACATAAAGTTTTCATAATTTTCCCTAAGCAATACACCTGCTCTATCAGCATTAAGTTAAAAATAATTTCTTTTGGCTACTTAAATTTTTAAAATGGCTTCTAGCATGACTCAGATAACTAATGCTTCTTTAAAATGCTTTCCAGGTAAGTTTGGACTGATGACTTTTTTCTTCTATGTAATTGTCACCATAGTAAGCAGGGCTTTCAAAAATCACTCCACATACCTAATGCTATACTCAAATTTGAGACAACTCTGTTCAGAAAACTGCCACTGGTATAATTAAATATTTGGAGAGCTCTCGGGGCTTTGGGTCATGAGGATTAGAAAATAGGAATCTCTTGAATCAGAGCCTTCTGATAATCTTCCTTTCTTAGTGCTCTCTATTTCTGGGCAACCAGAAGGACACCCTTGAAGCAGAAAGAAAGGAAGAATATGGAGGATGGGGGCAGAGGCTAGGAAGACTTTAGTTTACCTTAGAAGAATGATTCTCAATCTTTCATCCCTCCCAACCGGCCTGAGGCACAGGATACAAAGCCCAGGAGAAGCACAGGAGAGAAGCACATTTTTAGGAGGGAGGTTTTGTTTTGTTTTGTTTTTAAAGATTTAGCAGGGAGGGTTTTTTAAAAGATTTTTTTAAAAGATTTTATTTATTTATTTATTTGAGAGACAGAGAGCATAAGTACAGAGGACTGGGAGAAGGAAGCTCCCTAACAATCAGGGAGCCCAAGGAAGGGGCTTAATCCCAGGATCCTGACCTGAGTGGAAGACAGATGCCTAACCAACTGAGCCGCTCAGGCATTGCCTCCCCACTTTTAAAATATTTTATTTAGCAGGGAGTTTTGAAAACACCTCCCCTTGCTGGATCAGCTGGTTGGAAATCTCTGGCTTTAAAAGAGAAGTGGGTATGGTACTACAATAGTGGATAGTCTGGCCCCCAAGCTTGATACCTCTTTCCTTTGAAACCTCCTCTTCAACTACTCCCTTTAAATCCCTTCTCCAGACCCACAGGTGTGTGTTTTTCCTGCACGTTGAAGGCCATGGGCCACCTCAGAGCTTTTGCAATAGCTATTCCTTCTGCCAGGGTTGCTCTGTCCCCAGATCCTGGTGTGACTCACCTCTCACCTGAGTACCAATTCTCTTCTCAGTGAGCCTGCCCTGGCTGCCCACCTTAACTCAGCTCTCTTGGCAGTTTCTGACCCACTTTTTTTTTTCTAAAATACCTGACCCAAGATTCTTTTTTTTCTATAGCTCTGGACACTTCCTAACATAGTATTTATAGTAACAAAAATTATTGATTTGGGTGATTGCCTCCACTAGAATGTAAGCTCCAGGAAGGCAGGGATTTTTTTCTGTATGGAGCTCCAGTACCTTGAACAGTATCTAGTATAGAGTAGCTGCCCAATGAACATTGCTGAAGAATAAATAAACTTTTGTGCTTGTATTTGTGCATGTGAGTGGATTATTATTAAAAGTTAATACTATTTTAAAGGAAATCAGACCACTTTTTGGATAAGAAACTCTCTGTTTCACAAAGCTTTTGCTGTTTTCTACCACACTTAGCAGATCAGAGTAATAATGAGTCCTCAGACTGCTGGTGTTCTCAGTGAAAGAAAGCACAAAGAATCACTTCAATAACAGCCTATGTACACACGAAGATTTCTTAGAGGATCCATTTATATTTTTCTTCATGTGAGCCCCTGCTAATTTTCATGACCAATTAAGGAAACCTAAATATTCACAAATGTAATATTACTCAGCCTTTTCTGAAGGTAAAAACTACATGGGAAATGGAAATAAGGCAGTTCTCAAGCTATATCCCAGAAACAAAGAGAACAGATAACATTTTCAAGCAAGATACTCTCAGAGAAGTCCACTGAATTAGACCCAAATTCAAAATTGTTCTAAACTAGAATACACAATATAGCACCAACAACTACAAGGGAGTTTATTATTCTTGCATAGAGATACTCAGGCTGTTGTGGTACCTAATATCTCCTGCCCCACAATACTTGTAATAGATATAAGTATATTTAAATTAGGGGAAGTGGGCCTATATTTTACTTTAATTGATAAATAATAGATCGGAATTTAAAAAACTGGTATGTAGACCCATTGGATGAAGACAGGTCTCTACATCGGTGATGAGATTCTGAAGGCTTAAGTGGTCAGTTCTCATAAGGAAGACTAGATAACAGAATTCCAGGGCTTTCAGCAAAGAACTCAAGACAGGACAAAGAACTTAGCATGTCAAGGTAGATACGTACCATTTTGACCTAAAAATAACAGGGTTTTTTTGTCTTTGTTTTTGTTTTTTAAAGATTTTATTTATTTATTCGACAGACAGAGATCACAAGTAGGCAGAGAGGCAGGCAGAGAGAGAGGGGGAAGCAGGCTCCTCACTGAGCAGAGACCCTGATATGGGGCTTGATCCCAGGACCCCGGGATCATGACCGGAGCTGAAGGCAGAGGCTTTAACCCACTGAGCCACCCAGGTGCCCCAAACTAATGGGTTTTAAGACAACAAAGAAAGCCCTGTAGGTGTCTTTATTTTTTTTTAATTTTATTTATTTATTTGAGAGAGAGAGCATGAACAGGGTGAAAGGCAGAGGGAGAAGACTCCCAGCTGAGCAGAAAGCCTGATGCAGGGCTCGATTCTGGAAGCCTGGGATTATGACCTGGGCCAAAGGCAGATGCTTAACTGACTGAGCCACCCAGGCGCCCCACTCTATAAGTGTCTTTAGTTCACTGGCAAAATCATCTCTATATTTGATGCTATAGATGAGTCATTTCATGATATAGAATGACAATTTATACTTTTAAAAATAAAATAAATGTCTTATTTGTTAAAAAAAAACCTGTCTCAATATAAAAAGAAGAGAACTTCTATTTTTCTATTATGATGGAGTAACTGGTGCCAGACTAACCTTCCCACAGTAAACAACATGAGGTTGAAAAAAAGACATGAAGCAACTGTTTTCAGGTATTGGGATAATGGTAACACATGACTATGATCCCAGAAAGAAGGGGAATACAAATGGTAATCCAAAAAATAACTCTGGAATTTTGCATGGGTCACTTTCTAGAATACAGGCAAAGAAAGAAAACCCAATTAGAGCATGGCAGTCTCATGGGGCTGGTGGGGCAACAATCAGAATTGATGGATGTTGATGTGGCTGGAATCTGCTGTGTAGCAAACCAAAGAGAAGGGAGCTGTTCATAGAAAGAGCTCCAAAATTCAGCATAGGGGTCTTCTTGAGTCATTAACTGCAAATGTGCAGGTTAATACTCATGGAGAGGCCTGGTAGACAATAGTTCCTAGGGAGTAGAAGCCGAATGGGGATATTGGAGGTTACACAGTGCTGAGAGATAGCAGCTCTGGGCAGCTAGAGTTGACAGATCTCACTGATCAGCCTGGACATTCAACTGAGACTCCAAAAAAGCCATTCTAGCCCAAGATCTAGACCAACAAGGCTCAAAAATAAGCTTTAATAAAAGGTTTTAAATAAAGTAACAAATCTGAGACTTTCAGTATCAGAGCTCATAATCTCCAACATACAATCAGAAATCACAATACACGCAAGGAAACAAACCAAAAAAGTGGCTCATAAGCAGAAAACATCAAGAGAAACAGACCCAGAGATGACCCAGACATGGTGAAAATAACAAACAAGGACTTTGAAACAACCATTATAAATATGAAAGGAGGAAAAAAATTCACTGGATGGGCTTAAGAGTATATTGGGCACTGCAGAAAAACAAAACGGTGAATCTTAAGGCAGGCTGTAGAAACTATCCCAACTAAAGCACGTAGAGAAAAAAAGGATAAAAAATAATAAATGAAGATTCACTGAACTGTGGATAAATATTAAGAGTTTAACCTACATGTAACTGAAGTTTCAGAAAGAAAAAAGAGAGAAAATAGAAAAGAAAAAAAAATGAAGAAAGAATAGCTAAAATTTTTTTCAATTAAAAGGGCAGTAAATATCTTTAAGGAGCCTGAAATGTTATGAAGCAAAATTTCTACTTTATAAGTATGGTGTGTTAAAGATGGCCACACATGCTTTGCCATTATCTCTATCAAGAATTGGGACTTATTTGCCCTCCTAATAGCTCCAGACTGACCCTGTGACCAAAAGAATGTGGTGGAAGTGTTATCATGTCACTTACATTAAGCATTACCACTAACAAGCTGTACTACCTCAAGCAGTTACTTAACCTCTCTACTTTTGGCTTCCTCCTATCCATAAGGGAGCCATGAGGCTAAATTATCTCTCTGATTCTGTCCATCTTTAGAAAAGTCTAGAGAAATTATGTAGAGAGCCAACAAGTAAATAATAAATAAAAATAAATCAGGTACTTTGCATCTTAGAATCTAAATACCTTGACCAAATAGGACTGGGGCTTCCAGATCTATGGCTAAGTCAAAATACAATCAGGAATTTGGTTGCAATAATGTTTTCTATATGGTATAGCTATGGCCTATAAACTAGAGATTATGTACTATAGGGTCCTGTCAGCTAAAATTGTGTCATACCCACCAAATCTAAGACACCTTATTTCTATAGTTCCAACCCCATGAATACTAGGGAAAATTTCTATAGTTCCAACCCCATGAATACTAGAATTTCATTCTTTTTGGAAATAGGTTCTGGTACCCTTTCAGTGTGTAAAATGGCAAGAGCAGTCCTCACCAATACAAATTTCCAGCATGCCTCACTGCAGAGGATGAAGTGCCCCAGGCAGCAACACAATTTGTGCCAAGGACATATGGCAGAGATTATGATTAGTCAGGGGTGAAGATTCAATTTGACAGTCTTTCTTTATAATGTTAGTCATTTTGGTTTCCAAAGTGATCAGAATTAATAGTCCAAACCAGGTAGGCTGTTATCTAGAGTGCTGGTTTCATAAAAAGAAAGCAACCCTTGCATATAATTTCAGGTAAGTTTGAATGATTGCATCCAGTAATTATGACTACCCAGGCAATAAGATGCCTAGGCATCTTAAGATGCTGAGGGCTAGTGGCAGACTGATGCCTGTATCAGAGAGAGGCCTTGTGACAGTCATGTATAGTCCATTTAGTAACAGAATACTGTGACTCTCTGTCTACGACTAACAAATAGATCTAGTTTGAGAGGTCATAACAGCCTTCCTAAATGCCAGAATCTGGTCCACCTCTTCTAGTCCTCCTATAAGGAATAGGGAGCCACTCCTCAGGGCCAGCAAGAATTAGATGCTCACACCCACACCAGTCCCAAGTCTCTGAGCAAGCAAAATAAAAATTACCTTTGTCTCAGAGCTTTTCTTCACCCAAGCAAAGATAAAGAACATTATTAGAATTCTGAATTTCAGTCTCTAACCTCTTTTATTCAACAAGTCCACTGTGTGTGGACCAAGTACAAAGCTTTTGAGAATTACAGGAAGAATGATACTTTGATTATGCCCTAAAGAAACTTCTGATCTATAAGGGAATCTAAGACCTCTGTCTAAATGATGCTAATGCAAGGATGAAAGCAGTCTTGTGGGTCCATATAAAGGTACACAGATATCTATATACAAACTCCTGGGGATGGAGAGCTGGACAAGACAAGAGCGAGTAGAGAAGGCTCCACAGAGAATGTTTTTCTTCCAATTCTCAGCTTTCCGCAGCATTTTAGCTGAAAATTGAACTGGGTCATGGAAAGTGGACAGAAACTGTGTAAGTAAAAACACAAGGTATGTTTCCAGGCAACAGGGTGATAAAGCATGAGCAAAGACATGGGGTAACAAATTACAGGTCAATAGTTGTCAGTAGTTTCAATGGTTTGAAGCTCCAATGGTTTCTCAAAGAAGAAAACTGAGAAATAAGATGGGAACCCTATGGGGCAGGGCTGGAAAGCCAGCTGGTAAGGGTACAGACTTTATTCTGCTAACCATGGGGGACCAGTGGAGATTTTAAAGACCCTGAAAAAACTAGAGCAATAATTTGGAAAATCTGTCTTCTCACAGGGAATGAACTGGAAGAGAAAGGGACAAAAGGTATAGAGACTAATTAGGACAGAGCCCTAGAGCTCCATATTTCATGTTCATTCAGGTGTGACAATAACTATAACTCTCTTTTTCTCTCTCCATTGCCCACTTAGAAATAGTGTGGCACTAAATCCAGTTTTCCCTGAGACAATCATGGCTCATACCTATGATCCCAGTGAAATTGTTAATACTCCCCCATTCACTCTCGAAAATATCCCAGTTTGGACAATAAGTTATACATGCACTTAACTTAGACAACCTCTCATTTGACCTTTCTGCAGGTGCTCTCCCAGATATCAGGGAAGCATAGCAAATTTGTATAATTCACAGTCCACTTCCTTCCTCACTCACAATTTGTCTCCCTCCCCATGTAACTAGGCAATCTTCATTCTTTTGGCTCTCAAGTGTCTGCTGCCTCATTCCACCACTCCAGGATGGTAGAGTAGAGCAGAATGTAGTTCTGAGTGAAAAGGCACTGTTGTTGGGAGAAGGGAGGTTGAGAGCTGAGGGGACACACCAAGAGGACATAGGGACTCTCAGGGCTAAGGCAGGGAAAGATGGATGACAGGGCCCACCAGCTGTATGAGTAAGATTCCAGACCTTTGTCTTTTCCCATCTGCAAGTGTCAGTGGGCGTGTGAAGATGATGAAAGGGTACACAGAATGACTAAAAATATGGCTTAACTGCATGAAAGTAATCCTAATTATAGTCATTTACTTGAACATCATATGAACCATTTGTCCCAAATTACACTGCTGTCCAAGTACAGATATGTAAATCATGAAAGGTGTCAGATCATTTTATTATGGTTTTATTTGATTATAATAGTAATTTTTCTATATGTGTTTGTAATTATGGTTTGTTACTCATGTGGCATGACCACTTGTTTACAATATTGATTCCTTCTCGTATTAATACATCATCTTCTACAGTAAAAAATCTGAGATCTTCAGACACCAATAAACTTTTTTGGGGAAAAAAATGCCACACCAATAGAAATGATCTTTGAAAAGCAATGTAAATGTGCAAAAAGTGACACTACAACTCTGGGTGGGCCAAGAATACTAAATGGAAAGGAGAACACTCTAGACATTCAGATGGAAGTAAATTTAATGAGTTTAATCCAAGAAAGAGATAAAAAGGTGGTTATCGACATTTCCTGGAAGAGTTGGAAATAAGCTCATTTCCTGAACAAATTCAGGAAGCAGGTGTTTAAGACAAATTAGTAATCCTGGCTTTATAATCCAACTAGTACAAATAAACAAAAAACACAAAATGCTTTGGTAAGAAAAATAAACTTGACTCTTCTCCCAGATCATGGGCAATTTTGGAATAGGGACCACATATCTGACACTATGGTTGCTTAGCAGAGGCCTGGCACTTGGTGCCAGGTTATTCACATAGTCAGTCAACAAACACAGTAGTATTGAGTGAATCCTTAACTCATTAAATTCATTGTATAATTAATTTTGAAATGATTTTTTAGTCCATTTTAAATATGTTGATTTTTTTTTTTAGTCTCTGAATTCAAAAATTCTCTTTGCATCAGTGTCTAAATTTCAACAGTTATTAGTTTCTCCTGGACGGACAACATCTTTTATTTTTCCTTGAGAAACACATTTTTCTTCATAGATTAAATGTACACTTTTATTTAACCCTCACCCTAGGCCGCTCTATTGTTTATGATATAACAACTGTACTTTTACCTCATTGTTAGGTGTCAACTTACGTGAAGGTACATGTAAATTAACATTTTAAAAGTAACACTAAAAATAAAAAAGTTTTAAAAATAATACTTATTTCCCCTCTTAATTACAGAAATGCATTGGGAAAAATATTAGGGGGAAAACTCACCCACAATTGTAACCTCCTCAAACAGCCTAAATCTACTGCATATTTTCCAATCTTTATCTAGCAGGCTAGCTAGCAAAAATCTAAAACCTATTTTACTTCTCACAAGTTGTACCAAACTTGTACATATAAATAACTCTGTAACCACTGAACATTTTACACTACAGCCTAACAGAGCCTTCCAACCTTTTTAAAAGTCATGGCACTCACAGAAAATGGCTGAGATGAACAGACACTTCTCCAAGGAAGACATACAAATGGCTAACAGACACATGAAAAAATGTTCATCATCACGAGCCATCAGGGAGATTCAAATCAAAACCACATTGAGACCACCTTACACCAGTTAGAATGGTCAAAATTAACATGACAGTAAACGTGTGTTGCAGAGGATGTGGATAAAGGGGAATCCTCTTACATTGTTGGTGGGAATGCAAGTTGGTACAGCCACTTTGGAAAACAGTGTGGAGATTCCTTAAGAAATTAAAAATAGAGCTTCCCTATGACTCTGCAATTTCACTACTCGGTATTTACCCCAAAGATACAGATGAAGTGAAAAGAAGGGCCATATGTACCCCAATGTTCATAGCAGCAATGGCCACAGTCACCAAACTGTGGAAAGAACCAAGATGCCCTTCAAGAACGAACGGATAAGGAAGATGTGGTCCATATACACTATGGAGTATTATGCCTCCATCAGAAAGGACGAATACCCAACTTTTGTATCAACATGGACGGGACTGGAAGAGATTATGCTGAGTGAAATAAGTCAAGCAGAGAGTTGATTATCATATGCTTTCGTTTATTTGTGGAACATAAGGAATAACACAGAGGACATGGGGAGATGGAGAGGAGAAGGGAGTTGGGGAAAATTGGAGGGAGAGATGAACCATGAGGGACTGTGGACTCTGAGAAACAAACTGAGGGTTTTGGAGGGGAGGAGCGGAGGAGGTTAGGTGAGCCTGGTGGTGGGTATTATGGAGGGCACTTATTGCATGAAGCACTGGGTGTGGTACATAAGCAATGAATTCTGGAACACTGAAAAGAAATTTAAAAAATAAATAAAATAAATAAAAATTAAAAAAGAAAGAAAGAAAATGGCTGAGATAAACAGATCAATGTTCCCCAACCACCTGCTAATGCTCAGGCCACCTCAAAGGCTGAGGGAATCAATCCCTCAGGCCGAAGGACCAACACTTCAGTTGGGAAGTTTTGGCGTAAGGGACCAGTTCTGCAAGTGTGATTGTTCAGGAGCCAATGGGGGAGTGACAGTAAATGGCAACAGTCTTCACCTTAGCATTCATCCAGTGCCTACTGTATGTCACCATGATACTCTCCTCAAGATGGGTACATTCAAATAAGGCAAACATAACACCATAGGCAAACAATAACATCATAGGCAAACAATGGCATGCATTGTTTTGGAAAATAACAGTAAAAAGAGCATCTGCCATTTATTGTACTCTTATTAGAAGCCAACACTTGCTTTACATAAATTAACTCATTTAATCCTCACAATACTCTTTTAAAGTAGGTACCATTATCCTGCGGATGGGAAAGCTGAGCCTGGAGGTATTGAGTAACTTTCCCCCAATCTCTCAGTCAGAAGAAGGAGCCAGAACTGGAACCTGGTCCACTGACTACTCCTACCCACCATACCATATTTTCAATCAGGTCCACCAGAGATGTGTGACTGCCCCAGGCAAGCTGGCAACTGGGGGCCACTTCAGACATTCTCTGGCTGTATTAGTTCACTGTTTACTTAGCAGAAAGGCTGAGAACAGGATAGGGGAATACACAGGAAGACCAGGCATTGGCAACCCTTAGCTACTCCTGTGTTCCCTCAAGCAACTCGGCCATGGTCCAGCTCTGCATATCCTACTCAGTGAAAATGCAAGCCTACATCCAAACTAAGTGACTGTACATATACATACCATGAATAATGCCAACAAAAACTAAGCCTGCATTTAATTAGTACCACCTTCTTTAGAAGAGAGTTAAACTGTCTGTGGTTAGTCATGAGCACCTTACTAATCCACTCTCTCGGCACCTCATTATAGTGCATCTACCAGTCCTAAACAGCATCCTTTGTATTAAGAGTGTGGTAAGTCTAGAGTCGCCAGATTTTGCAAAGACAAAACAGGACACCCACTTAAATTTGAATTTCAGATACAGAATGAATAATTTTTAGTATAATTATGTCTCATTGCAAGAACCAGAACATATTTATATTTTAAAATTATTTGTCATTTTTCTGAAATTCAAATTTAATTGAGTGTCTTACATTTCATCTGGGAAACCTAGGTAAGCCCAATTTTCTCCACTTCTTTTCTGTTGATGTTTCAGAACCTCTTCTAGATTGGTGCCCCATGACAACTGCCTTGAAGTCACACACAGGAAGTGGAAATAGAGATCCAAAGCCTGTGTTTCCCCACTGCTGTTTGTGCTTCTCAGGGAACATACTCATCCTTAGTGATTTCCAGCACTGCCTGAGAATGAAAGGGCAGCCATGGGACAGAGGGAGCTTCTATTCAGAGCATAAATTTTACTGAAATATTTTGGGGATTTAAAAAATTCATTTAAAATTTTAAAATTTCTGAGATTTGATTTTTTTTTAAAAGAACTTATCACATGAATATGCAGTCGACTTCTGGCTTTCCATTTTGGCCAACGTCAAGTTTCTTCCTGAAAACCAGTAGGTCATAAAAATTTTTACATGTCAGTAAAAATACTGCACATTTGGTACTTTGATGTTATATGGGAATCCCCAGAATCAACCCTGCAGTGCAGAAACAGTGAGCAATGTCTTTGGCGAGAACTGATTATGCTATCGTCACCAGCGCGTACAGCTGGCACTCTTCCGCCTGAGTGTTCACGCCAGGAAGTGTGATTTCTTGATGAATCCATAGAAGCTTTTATTTTCCCCCTTTTGGCTGTAAAAAATCTACTGGCTTCCACAAACTAGTGCAACTTCCTATTGGAATTGCTTAAAATGTGATAAATAAAATGTTTTGTTTACAAACATGAGATTATAAATAGCTCCATTTTCTGTTTTAGTGAGTGTCCCCATAACAAAAGCAATCAAAATTAAGGTTTTTTTTTTAATGATAGATGTATTTTTCCTCTTTCCATCTTAAAATGACAGTGCATCTCCTGTATGAATGACTATCTGTTGCTGCGTTCATCCTCTAATGACCTTGACTGAATGAGCTCCCTGACTGAAATAGCTTCCAAGATTTCACCTGGTAGAAATTTAGACCCATCTGTGCACAAGCAGTGCATACACTTTGTCCAAGTCAGTAAAAAATTCATCCATCAAAATGTCAGGAATCTGGGGCGCCTGGGTGGCTCAGTGGGTTGGGGCCTCTGCCTTCGGCTCGGGTCATGATCTCAGGGTCCTGGGATTGAGCCCCACATCGGGCTCCCTGCTCAGCAGGGAGCTTGCTTCCCACTACCCCCCCCTCTGCCTACTTGTGATCTCTGTCTGTTAAATAAATAAATAAAATCTTTTTTAAAAATTTTTTTAAAAATTTAAAAAAAAAAACAAAACACGTCAGGAATCACTGAAGACTATGGTACCTAATGTCACTCTTTAAACTTTACACAATGAACTTGACAGTGAAGTTGCTGGCACACTCAGGCCACAGACAATTATTTACTGGTACACACAACAGTAGATCTAAGAAGCACAAGATGTGTTCGTATGTCTATTTCAGATACATGTTTTATCATTGTGGAGATACAAATGAGCCTAAACCTTTTTATATCTTGCCTGGGAAAATCCTGAGCTATAACTATAGAGAAATGTGACTCTTACAACAACATCCAATTATGCACATTTTGAAGGAAAGTTGCCAGAATTTTTTGCAGCTAAAGACAGCAGACTTGGCTAGAAGCAAAACAATCTAAACCAAAACCAAAAAAGAAATGCAGAAATTGCTTGTAGCTTTCCTCGAGGATGGTTTCAGAATCATCTTGAAAGGTAAAAATGCATACGATAGGAAAAAGTGGGTAAAACATGCTACCCAATAGTTATGTCCAAAACTTTTCTTGGTCAAAAAAAGAGGCAAACACACTGAAGAGATACTCCCATTAGATAATTTCATCAAACAACAAACTGGCCTAAGTTCAAAAGGTATGGCTGAACTGGCTGGAAGACAGAGGTTAACATGATTTTTTTTATCAAGCAGTAGGATAAAAACAGGAACAGAAATCATTTCTTGCAAATAGTTAAAATGGGGGTAGATTAAACATATATTGACCTGAACAGTGAGGGTTAAAAATAAACACATGAACAAAGAAACAATACTTGGTTGTGAGTTTTCAACAACACACATCTTAATGACAGATAAAAACAGAACTATCAGAAAGCCTGAGGGTCTGCAGAGCTGCATTGCAGATTCAAACTTGGGAGTTCTAGCAGACACGTCTGTTAAATCCATGACAAAGATGAAATGGTTTCGAGAAAGTTGCCTCATAAGAAAAACAAGTTGAAAATGAAACCCCAGAGAACACTATTTTCTTTCTGCTTTCTCAGAAAACAAAGGTAACAGTGGTCACGTTGCCAGCTTTCTTTTTTTTTTTTTTTTAAATTTTCAACACCATAGAAATAAGGGTCCATAGACATGGAGGGTGCAAGAATTTTTAAAATCTTATCTCAAAGTCAGCTATCAATGAATATCAAGCACAGACTGGGAAAAAGAAAAAGAAAGCAACAATCAGTGACAATAAGTTTGAAACATGAAAGAAGAGAATTATTGACAGTAAAAAAGAACACCCACACATACAGGTGCTAGCATGAAGACAAGGAATGAGTTCATACTAGCTGCAGGAGAGTGAGACAATAAACTGACAGAAGCTGAGGGTAGAGGGGGCTGCAGGAGTCGAAGACTACGGAGGGAATGTAACATGAGAACCAACACAGGTTACCTGGATTCAGCCATAACGAACTCACAGGTAACTTTGGCCAGACCAGCTTCTGTGGAAAAGTGAGAAGAGTATGGGTCCTTCGGTATACACACTATATTGTTGCTATTTTGCAATTATTTTCCCTATGGTATAGTCGTCTATTATATGTTTTACATGTATATTCATAGTAGTTTTATTTGTATCAGCCCCCAAGCTGGGAATAACCCAGATGTCCACCGATGGATGTTCGAAGAAACTAATTCTGCATATCCCACCCCATGGAATACTAATCAGAAATAAAAAGATAGAAGCTGTTGCTACATACTACATTGGTAAATCTCAAAACAATTATGCTGAGCAAAAACAGCATCCACAAAAGACTACCTACTAAATGATTCTACTTATATGAAACTCAAAAAATGCAAACTAATCTGTAGTGACCAAAGTAGATATTAAGGTGCACTGGAGAACTTAGACGTGAGGGGTAGGTTTGCTATCTGGATTGTGACCATGGCTTCACAAGTGATACATAAGACAAAATTCACCAACTTGTGTAATTTAGACATGTGTACTTTATTGTATGAACTTCTATTTCAATAAAGCTGTTTTTAATAAACATATAAAATAAAATTGAGTTCATATCCTTAATTCAACCAAAATATGTTATAAGATATAATAAATTTGCAAAAAGTCTTTTTTAATTAGAAATGATAAGACACAAGAGCTCTAATTCATATACAGCCCTAAAACACAAAATGGCCTTCAGATCCCAGTCCAGGAAAATCCTGACCTTCTGAAAGTCTGGCTATGCACAGGGTTCAGAAGTGACAGCTACTTCGTGTCCTCCCCTGACACTCACAACCCAGAACCCAAGGTCTGAAGATTACAGGAAGTTTCTTAACAATATGCAGATTCCCCACAAACCCCGACAGTCCACTCAGCTATCTCATTTTCTCCTGCTCATGGTGGCAGCCAGAATGTAAGATAAGGGAAGCCAGGACACAAGCAGTAGCAAAGACATCTCCAGGTTCTCTGTTAATTTTGCTAGCTTTATCCACATCTGATGCTCCTCAGGTCAGTAGAAAATAGGAGGAAGTCATTGCCATGTCTGGACCCCAACTCACATACACAGAGAACTTCAGCATCCAGCTGTATATACTTAGCATAAGCACAATCACTTTGACCTCAGCTATCAGCCTCCCCAGAGCCATGTTGATCTCGACCCTCTGGACTGGAGAGATGACAAGGCACTGGAGACAAAAAGACCGCCCTTGTTCTCTCTCCTGAGACAAGTGAAGCAGATGTTGGGTTTGCAGAATAGTAAACAGAGGCCTTGAGAATAGTTTGGGCAAATGGAGTGGGTCAGTTCCTTTCTGAGTTTTATTATCACTGTCTGTACTAGATTTAATACTGTCTTTCCAAAATATATGTCCACCTGGAACCCAGAATGTATCCTTATTTAGAAATAGTGTCTTTGCTGAAGCAATGAGTTAAGAGAAGGTCATACTGGACTAGGGTGGAGTCTAAATCCAGTATGACTGATGTCCTTATAAGAGAAGACACACAAAAACAGACACTGAGGAAAAAAAGGCCATGTGACAGTGGATGCAGAAACTGGAGCAGTGCAGCACAAGTCAAGGAATGCCAAGGATTGCCGGTATCCACAGAAGGTAGAAAGAAGCAAGAAAGGATCCTCTTCTAGAACCTTTAGAGGAAGCATAGCCCTGCAGACCTCTTGACTTTGAACTATTAACTTCAAGGATTGTGAGACAATACTGTTGTTTAGAGAATCCACTTTGCGGTAATTTGTTGCAGCAGCTATACAAATGAATACGTGGTCACATAGAAATTCCCCATTCCAGAGCAAATCCTCAGATCCTTGTTCACTGCTGGCTCCAGCTCTGACGTGGTTGACCAGATTGCCCACTGCCAGGTTTTCAAAATTTTGCTTCTTCAGTGAAACTGAAAGCACTATGGACAGATTGAGCTTTATGTCAGTCTCCATTACCAAAAAGGAAGGCACCTTAGACAGATGCTGTGTCCACACATCATAGAATACAACTCCCCAGTGGAGTCCCTGAAAAGGGGGTAGGTCAGTGCTTTCTGGAGTTCAGCCAGAAATTAAACCTTAAATTAAGGTCTTTTCCACTAGTATACTCTCAGCTATATCTAACAGGATCTTGACTAACTGCTACCCTTTTATTGGACAGGTGAGATCATATTTTCCACCCTTATCCTGCCACACCCATCTCACCTACCATCCTTTGAATAAATTTCCATTGGAAAGTCAAACAAAATAAAGGCAAGGAATTCACCAATCTTTGTAGGCCTACAGGCTTTGGGGTATGATACTTCTCCAGGCTCCATGTTTATTCAACTTCAAATAAAAATTTATCTACTTTGGAGCACCTGGATGGTGCAGTTGGTTAAACCTCTGCCTTCAGCTCAGGTCATGATGCCAGGAGCCTGGGATCAAACCCTGCATTGGGGTCCCTGCTCAGTGGAGAGTCTTACTTTTCTCTCCCTCTGCCTCTCCTGCTCATGCTTTCTCTGTCTCAAATAAATAAATAAAATCTTTTCAAAAAATGTATCTACTTTGTTTAAGAAGCATGTAAGGAAATAAACTGTATTTACTGGTGAACAAAGGAATCCTGAATGGTAATGGTCATAACACTGGAGTTAGCATTAGTTTTTACAAGTTGAGTAGTATTTCCGCTAATTCGTATACAGAATTTCTTTATTAACATGATCAAAAAATGCCCCAAAAGGAAGGGAGCAGCAAGAAGGTGGAGTAGGAGACCAAAATATCATCAGGTCCCAAGAGTTCAGCTAGATAGTTATCAAACAATTCTGAACACCTACAAACACAACAGCAGATAAAAGAGAAGAAGAGCAGCAATTCTAGGAACAGAAAATCGACAACTTCCTGGAAAGTAGGACACGCGGAGAAGTGAATCTGAAGCGATGAGAAGATAGACCGTGGGGGAGGGGCTGGCTCCAAGCAGGCAGTGGAGCAGAGGAGCACAAAATCAGAACTTTTAGAAGTCTGCTCCACTGAGGAGAGATGTCCACTGAGGGACATCCCTCCAGAGGCTAAGTTGGGGGTGAAGCCCTCACTGGGACAGTGTGGTCTCAGGACTCCCAGGGACACAAAAAGACCAGGGGTGTCTCAGGGTGGCAGAAATCCCAGGTATCAGAGTGGAGTGCAGTGTCAGCTCGGGATTACCTTAAACTATGATCCAAGGCACAGTCAAGCCATTATTCTTTGAGCAGGGACCCCATAAGAGGCAGATCCAGAGAGAGCCCCCCCTTCCTCCTCCAGGAGGAGTGGTGTGGAAGTGTATGGCAGGAATCTGCTGGGTTTGGAGACTCCAAACAGGGCTGTGTGCCAGAGGCAGAAATGCTCGGTCACAGGCTGGGTGAGCTTGGAGTGCGACCAGAGACCAGGGAGACGGGAGGGACTGACTGTTTTTCTCTGAGGGCACACTAAGGAGTGGGGCCCCAAGTTCTCAGCCTCTACGGGGCTGGAGACTGGGAGGACACAATTTTCATTCCTGTTGTCCAAAGCTGTATTTGTCCAAAGGAAGTATTCCTGTTGTCCAAAGGAAGTATTCAGGGAACAAAAGCTCCCAAGAGCAAACCTGAGCAGATGACTTAGTCTGGCCCCTGGCAAGGGTGGTACAATTCCACCTTGGGCAAAGACAATTGAGAATCACTGCAAAAGGCCCCTCCCCCAGAAGATCCCAAGAATATCCAGCCAAGATCAAGTTCACTAATCAATGAGAACTGTGGAACCCGAGAGCTAGGGGAAAGCAATTCATGGCTTTTTTCCCATGATTCTTTAGTCTTTTGAAGTTAAATATTTTAAATTTCATTTTTTTCTATTACATTTATTAATTTTCCCCTTTTTTACTTTAACATTTTTAAACTATTTTATCTCATCAATACCTTTTAAAAAATCTTTTAAAATTTTCATTGTTATAGTCATATTTTATCCCTTCATTGAATTGAACCTCGTTTTTTGTATACATATAGGTTTTTTCTTTCTTTAAAATTTTGGGATACACTTTCTTCTAATAGATCAAAATGTACCCTAAATCTACCACATGGCTTTGTTCTTGTCTCCAGCCTGATCACATTCTTTCCTCTTCTTTCTTTTCAACCAACTTCTTGTCTTCTCAATTCCATTTTTAGAATATTTTTGAATTTTCATCTTTACAGTCATATTCCATCTCTTCATCGTGTTTACCCTTATTTTCTGTGATATATATATATATATATATACACTATGTATATCTATATCTATATCTATATCTATATATATAGATATATATTAGACTGGTAAATAGAATAGAGCCACACACTTGATTTTGGGTGTATTTTGGTCTGTTAGAAGAAACTACCTCCCAATATTTTATAGAAGCAAATATATATATATATATATATATATATATATATATATATACATGTATATATATGTATGTATTCTTTTTTTTTCCTCTTTTCTTCCCCCCTGCCCCAGTTTCAGGTCTCTTCTGATTTGATTAGTGTATATCTTTCTGGGGTCCATGCTACCCTTTTAGTATTTTGTTCTCTCATACACCTATTCTTATGTGGATAAAATGACAATGTGGAAAAACTCACCACAAAAAAATAAAAAAAGAAAGAAAGAAAGAAAAAAGAAACAAGAACAAGAGACAGTACCAATAGCTAGTGACCTAATGAATATGGACATTAGTAATATGTCAGAACTAGAGTTCAGAATGACAATTATCAAGGTGCTAGCTGGACTCAAAAAAAGTATGAAAGATATTAAAGAATCCCTTTCTGGAGAAATAAAACCACTTTCTGGAGAAATAGAAGAACTAAAATCTAACCAAGTTGAAATTTAAAAAAGCTATTAATGAGGTACAGTAAAAAAAAAATGGAGCTTCTTACTGCTAGGATAAATGAGGCAGAAGAGAGAATTAGTGATATAGAAGACCAAATGATGGAGAATAAAGAAGCTGAACAAAAGAGAAATGAATGACTATTGGACCACAAGAGGAGAATTCTAGAGGTAAAAGATATCATAAGATGAAACAATGTTAGAATAATTGGGATCTCAGAAGAAGAAAGAGAGAGTAGGGCAGAGGGTACACTGGAGCAAATTAAGGTAGAGAATTTCCCTAATTTGGTGAAGGGAGCAAGCATCAAAATGCAGGAGGCACAGGGAACCCTCCTCAAAATCAATAAAAATAGGTGAACCCCTTGTCATCCAATAGTAAAACCTAACAAGTCTTAGTGACAAAGAGAAAATCCTGAAAGCAGCTCGGGACAAGAGGTCTGTAACATACAATGGTAGAAATACTAGATAGACAGCAGACCTATCCACAGAGACTGGCAGGCCAGAAAGGACTGGCATGATATATTCAGAGCACTAAACTAAACAAAAATATGCAGCCAAGAATACTATATCCAGCTAGGCTATCACTGAAAATAGAAGGAGAGATAAAAAGCTTCCAGGACAAACAAAAATTTAAGAATTTGCAAACATCAAACCAGCCCTACAGGAAATATTGAAAGGGGTCCTCTAAGCAAAGAGGGAGGCTAAAAGCACCAAACCAAAAAAAAAAAAAAAAAAAAGAGAGAGAGAGAGAGAGACAATATACAGTAACAGTCACCTTACAGGCAATACAGTGGCACTAAATTCCTATCTTTCAATAGTTACTCTGAATGTAAATGGGCTAAACACCCCAATCAGAAGACAGAAGGTATCAGAATGGATAAAAAAAATAAGACCCATCGATATGCTGTCTACAGGAAACTCATTTTAGACCCAAAGACACCTTCCTATTTAAAGTGAGGGGGTGGAAAACAATTTACCATGCTAATGGACATAAAAAGAAAGCTGGGGTGGCAATCTTTATATCAGATAAATTAAGTCAAAGACCATAATAAGAGATGAGGAAGGACATTATATCATACTTAAAGGGTCTATCCAACAAGAAGATCTAACAATTTTAAATATCTATCCCCCTAACACGGGAGCAGCCAATTATATAAAACAATTAATTAACAATAAGAAACACATCAAAAATAATACAATAATAGTAGGGGACTTTAACACCCCCTTACTGAAACAGACAGATTATCTAAGCAAAAGATCAACAAGGAAATAAAGGCTTTCAATGACACACTGGACCAGATGGACATGACAGATATATTTAGAACATTCCATCCCAAAACAACAGAATACACATTCTTCTCTAGTGCACGTATGGAACATTCTCCAGAATAGATCACATCCTGGGTCACAAATGAGGTCTCAACTGGTACCAAAAGATTGGATCATTCCCTGCATATTTTCAGACCACAATGCTCTGAAACCAGAACTCAATCACACGAGGAAAGGTGGAAAGAACTCAAATACATGGGGGTTAACGAGCATCCTACTAAACAATAAATGGGTCAACCAGGAAATTAAAGAAGAATTTAAAAAATTCATGGACGCTAATGAAAATGAAAACACAGCTGTTCAAAATCTTTGGGACACAGCAAAGGCAATCCTGGGAGGAAAGCATATAGCAATACAAGCCTTTCTCAAGAAACAAGAAAGGTCTCACATACAAAACCTAACCCTGTACCTAAAGGAGCTGGAGAAAGAACAGCAAAGAAAGCCTAAACCCAGTAGGAGAAGAGAAATAATAATGATCAGAGCAGAAATCAATGAGATAGAAATCAAAAGAACAGTAGAACAAATCAATGAAACTAGGAGCTGGTTCTTTGAAAGGATTAGCCAGACTTATCAAAAAGAAAAGAGAAAGGACCCAAATTAATAAAATCATGAGTGAAAGAGGAGAGATCACAACCAACACCAAAGAAATACAACAATTATAAGAACATATTATGAGCAACTATACATCAGCAAATTTGACAATGGATGCATTCGTAGAGACATATGAACTACCAAAACTGAACCAGGAAGAAATAGAAAACCTGAAGAGACCCATGACCAGTAAGGAAATTGAAGCAGTCATCAAAAACCTCCCAAGGGAGGGCCAGACGGCTTCCTCCGGGGGAATTCTACCAAACTTTTTTTTTTTTTAATTTTAATTTTTTAATAAACATATAATGTATTTTATCCCCAGAGGTACAGGTCTGTGCATCGCCAGGTTTACACACTTCACATCACTCACCATAGCACATACACATAGCACATAGCACATACCAAAACTGAACCAGGAAGAAATAGAAAACCTGAAGAGACCCATGACCAGTAAGGAGATTGAAGCAGTCATCAAAAACCTCCCAAGGGAGGGCCAGACGGCTTCCCAGGGGAATTCTACCAAACTTTTTTTTTTAATTTTTAATTTTTAATAAACATATAATGTATTTTATCCCCAGAGGTACAGGTCTGTGCATCGCCAGGTTTACACACTTCACAGCACTCACCATAGCACATACCCTCCCCAATGTCCATAACCCAACCACCCTCTCCCGACCCCCCTTCCCCCAGCAACCCTCAGTTTTTCTGAGATTAAGAGTCTTTTATGGTTTGTCTCCCTCCCGTTCCCAACTTGTTTCATTTATTCCTTTCCTAACCCCTAAGTCCCCCACATTGCCTCTCCACTTCCTCATATCAGGGAGATCATATGATAATTGTCTTTCTCTGATTGACTTATTTCACTCAGCATAATATCCTCTAGTTCCATCCAAGTCATCACAAATGGCAAGATTGGATTTCTTTTAATGGCTGCATAGTATTCCATTGAATATATATACCACATCTTCTTTATCCATTCATCTGTTGATGGACATCTAGGTTCTTTCAATAGTTTGGCTATTGTGGACATTGCTGCTATAAACATTCGGGTGCACGTGCCCCTTTGGATCACTACCTTTGTATCTTTAGGGTAAATACCCAGTAGTACAATTGCTGGGTCATAGGTCTACCAAACATTTAAAGAAGAATTAATACCTAGTCTCCTGAAGCTGTTCCAAAAAATAGAAATGGAAGGAAAACCTCCAAACTCATTTTATGAGGCCGGTTTACCTTGATCCCAAAACCAGACAAAGGCCCCATCAAAAAGGAGAATCACAGACCAATATCCTTAATTAACTTGGATGTGAAAATTCTCACCAAAATACTAGCCAACAGGCTCCAACAGTACACTAAAAGGATTATTCACCACGACCAATTGGGATTTATTCCTGTGTTGCAAGTTTGGTTCAACATCTGCAAATCAATCAATGTGATACAATACATTAATAAAAGAAAGAACAAGAACCATATGATACTCTCAGTAGATGCTGACAAAGCATTTGACAAAGTACAGCATCCTTTCTTGATCAAAACTCTTCAGAGTATAGGCATAGACTGTTCATACCTCAGTATCACCAAAGCCATCTATGAAAAACTGACAGTGAATATCATTCTCAATGGGGGAAAAGCAGAGAGCTTTTCCCCTAAGGTCAGGAACATGGCAGGGATGTCCTCCATTCACTGCTGCTATTCAACATAGTACTAGAAGTCCTAGCCTCAGCAATCAGACAACAAAAAGAAATAAAAGGCACCCAAATCAGCAAAGAAGAAGTCAAACTCTCACTCTTTGCAGATGATATGATACTTTATGTGGAAAACCCGAAAGACTCCACTCCAAAACTGCTAGAACTCATACAGGAATTCAGTAAAGTGTCGGGATATAAAATCAATGCATAGAAATCAGTTGCATTTCTACTATCAACGGCAAGACAGAAGAAGGAGAAATTAAGGAGTTGATTTCATTTACAATTGCACCAAAACCATAAAATACCTAGGAATAAACCTAACAAAGGAGGCAAAGAATCTGTACTCAGAAAACTATAAAGTACTCATGAAAGAAATGGAGGAAGACACAAAGAAATGGAAAAACGTTCCACGCTCATGGATTGGAAGAAAAAATATTGTGAAAATGTCTATGGTACTAAAGCAATATACACACTTAATGCAATCCCTATCAAAATACTATCATTTTTTTCAAATAAATGGAACAAATAATTTTATCTCTCTGATATGAGGAATTTGAGAGGCAGGGTGAGGGGTTATGGGGGGGTAGGGAGGTAAAAAATGAAACAAGATGGGATAGGGAGGGAGACAAAGCATAAGATACTCTTAATCTCATGAAACAAACTGAGGGTTGCTGGGGTGTGGGAGGGTAGGGATAGGGTGGCTGGGTTATGGACATTGGGGAGGGTATATGCTATGGGGAGTGCTGTGAAATGTGTAAGCCTGATGATTCACAGACCTGTCCCCTGCAGAAAATAATACATTATATGTTAATTTAAAAAATCCAAAAATATGAATATGTATACATTCAAAACTTTATAATATATATCAACATACAAAAGTTTTAAAAAAGGACAAACTGGGCAATATTTTCATTACATAAAACCAGAAAAGTCAACTTTTTTAAAAATTTTTTATAACAAATTCCTTCAAACAATCTACCTATATTATCTAGACATAGAAATCTGCAGGCCAATTTTTCCTAATCTATATATCACTGAGTCAAAGTAATCAATTCATATTTTATGTATTCCTGAATTAATGGATTTCACTGCTTTCATTCCCCCTACTCTGAGGAAATCTGATCTGATCTCTCAGACTCATGACGACCCTGTGTATGTTCTCATAGTCTGATCTGGTCCTTCATAGCAATAGGAGCATTATATTAAACACTCCTCTGACTACTTGTTCAGTCTCTGTGTTTCAGGTAACTTCCATATATTCTCTGTCCTTTCCTAGAAATGAGCTTCAGCATCAGAGTCACATATAATGTATTGCTTGATGTAAGGTTAATGAATTTATATGCATTGAATAAAGGTTTTATAAGGATACTTTAAAAAATTATTCCCTTGCTTCTGTGTGAGTAAAAGAGAAGGAAAATGGCTAGTACAGTGCGAGGAGTTGCAGAAGAGGATATACACTAGTAAGGAAGGCATAAGGGCAAAGTGAGGTTTTGGGATTTGAGGCCTTGATCTTCTTCCAGGATCTCTCCATCTGACTGGCTCCTGCAGTTAAAACAAGGTTCATTTTGCCTTTCACAGGCTCATGCTAGGTTCTCATCCTGGAGATCTTGGCTCAAGAAAAAAATATTAAGTTAAAGCCTTCTCTTCTTCAATAACTAGAAGACAAGGCTGAATTTACCACTTGACTCTCAAAAAAGCACACTGGCCTCCATGGTCCCACAGGCATGTTGTTACCTCCTTGTGTATCTTATAGTAATGGCAGAATTTCCCAGGTCAAGAGCCAATGTTTTGTCATTGGTTCACTCCTCCCTTCTCTATCTGCACATCAACTAAGACAGTGGACACATTCACATGCACTAATTTACACCATGTGATTCCTACCCATGATCTTGAGTTAGACAGTGGCGTGGTCCAAATGCAAAGTAGAGATATGGGAAGCCTAAAGCCAGGGGGAAATTGAATTGTCATCTATCAGCTGGGAGAGTCCATTGTTGGCCATCTCTTCTTATGTCTCTGTCTCTGATGGGGGATAGGTGGAGCCCCAGCCCCAGACAGAAGGTCTCACTATATGGACAAATTCAGCCTCTGGAGATTCTAAAAATCCCAGATCGTTAATAATTATTAGCTGAAGAGGCTATGTGAGAATAAGGGCTGAATGGAGGAGACACCCCTTGACCAAAGAGCTTATTTTTAACCACTTTTGAGACTCCATAAAGAGTTCTCAGTGATGAAAGTATGGCCCTTGTCAGAGTCTGGCAAAAGAAACAGCAGAGCCGAGGTAAGTGTAGTCAATACCTGAGTTGGGAAACTTACATGAGGGGTGGCTGGATTGCTAAAGAGGGAGAATTGCTGGATATGACAGTAAACAGAAGAGGTTTCACACACACTCATCACTTAACATTATTCTTGTACCCCAAGTAGGTGGTACAAGAACATTTTAGGGTGGCTTCTTTAGAAGATGGGGTTCTGATGTATTAAAAGAAAGCAATGTGTTTTATAAAGAGTACAAACAGAAAGGCACTAATATGAAGAGTTATCATCATAATGTCCACTGATCTCCAAGTTCATTTGTTTTATGAACATTTATGCAGCTTTAATTCAATCTCCTTCTTTTCCTTTCTTTCTTGTGTCCCATAATTTTACTCTTTTCATTGTTCCTTCTTCCTTCCTGATAGTCCAAGATTCCTTCCTTTCTCAGTTTCCTTTAGTCATTCTTTTAGGTTAGATCTGTTAATGACAAATCCTCTTAGTTTTCTTTTTCTGAGACTGTCTTGATTTCCCCTTCATTCCTGAAGACTATTTTCACTGGGTATAGAATTCTGGGTTGACAGTACTTTTTCTTTAAACACTGAAAAAATGTTGTTCCATTTCTGAGCTCTATGATTTCTGATGAAAAATTTCTGTCATTCTAATTGTTTTTCCCCTAAATAATGTATCATTTCTCTCTTGCTGTTTTGAAATACTTTTTATTTGTCTTTAATTTTCAGAAGTTTGATTACCTTTGCATGGATATCTTTGGGCTTATCTTCTTTGGGATTCACTCAGTTTCTTGAATCTGTAGTTTTATTTCTTTTGCCAGATTTGGTGAATTTTCAGCCATTGTTTCTTCTAGTATTTTTCCAGCACCACTCTCTCCTCACCTTCCAAACCACCAATGGGCATGAATGTTAAATTATTAGTTACAGTTCCACAAGCCCCTGAGTCTCTTTCCTTTCTTTGGTCTATTTTTCTCTCTATAGTTCAAATTGGGTAGTTTTTATTGTGTATCTTCAAGTTCACTAGTTCTGTCCTTTGTCTTATCCATTCTGGTGTTGAGCCAAACACTGAAATTTTTATTTCAGTTGTTGCATTTCTCAGTTCTAAAATTTCAATGCAGTTCTTATTTATTTTTTGTATTTATTTGCTAAGTTGTTTTTGCTTATACATTGTTTTTCATTTGTTACAAGTATATTCATAATTGCTTACAAAAGCATTTTTATGATTGTTCCTTTAAACTCCAGGTGGGAAGGGCTGCTTCATTACAGTAAGTTTAGGCAAGGGTCAAAGCTTAGGCTCCACCCTGTCTTCACTGATGGAGGTTCAAGTGAGCCTGCAGTGTTTTCTGTGCTGTCTGGTTAAAGCAGAGTATTTATTTAATTATTCAGAGAAGTTATTATCTAAATTTTTTTTCTGTCTTGCTAGGCTGCTCCTTTGCTTACCACAAAAGAGCAGGTTTTTCTGAAAGCTTTTTTTGGTGGGGGGGTGGCTTGTGTCCATTGGTATTTCTGGATTGTTGTCTATTCCCAGTATCCACTCTGGAATATATAAGGCAAGAAGAAAACTCAAGGAACTCACTATGATGTCTTCTTCAGATAGAGAAGTCCCAAGCCAGTCTGCCTTCTCTCCACCTTCCAGAGTCTTTTTCTGTTTCTTTTATATATAACGTCCAAGGTTTTTAGTTGTATTTAATGGAAGAAATAGGAAGAATTGAGTCTCTTTGTCCACAACTGTACAGTTGTCGTTTAAGCAGAATTTTTGGTTAGGTAAACTGGGTAATTATAATTTCAAAACTGTCATAAGTATCAAAAGCAATGTGCACCAACCAGAAACTCATTTACAGAGGCATACTTTTCTCCTGAGAGGAGATGTTTCCAGGGACATGGCAACCAATGAGCCATATGTTGTTTATTTGTTAAATACTTGCCAACTCTGGCTTTATTGATAATATCACTTCTGAGTTTCACAGCAGCCTGAATGCCTCAGCTGTGATAGTTTGCTTCCTTGCTGTTCAGTATTTATCACAGTGATGTTGACTCCCTGTTCTTTTCTCCATCTGTTAGGGAGAAATAACACCCTATGTTTTCATAACTGTATTCACGTCATACTACCTCTTGTCCTCTACACCTCTATACATTGATGTTTCATCTTTCCTTACATGGACTTTCCCATATAACCTCATTTTAGGCAAATGACCTCATTCTAGTTTAGGCTGCAGGATTTCCATTTGCCCTGCACCCTGTGTGAGAGGTATTTTATTTTTGTTTTCAGTCCTGCTGTCTTCCTCATAAAAACATTCCAAGACCTGGCACAGAGTCTGCAACCCTCCCAACTGTCAACCAGGCTAGAAAAGTAGACCTATTAGCTATGTCATCTGTAAGATACAAAACCTCAAACGCAAACCCGGGCTGTAGTCTTTCTTCTTCCACATGTTTGTCAACATGATATCTGACATTTGAAGATCTGAATATTTGAAAACATCTTCAGTAGACTTTCAAGACATATTCCACATTTTCTTTTTTTTTTCAGTAGGCTCCATGCCCAACATATACTTGAACGCATGACTCTGAGAACAAGAGTCACATGCTCCATCAACTGAGCCAGTGGGTACCCCAATATTTCACATTTTCTTGTTTTCCTCCTACCTCATTGGTTACTCCCACACAGTTTCTTTTGCTGGTCATTTCCTCTCTCTCCGAATTCTTATTGGAAGATGGCAGTACTTAATCCTTGGTCCTCCTCTAAAACTCACTTCCTTAGTGTTCCCCAGTCTGAAGGCTTTAAATGTCATCTATGTATTAATGATACCCAAATTTACATCTTCAACTCAGACTGTTCCTCTACACTTCAGAGTCACATGTCAAATTTCCTACTCAACATCACCAGTTGAATGTCTAATAGGCATCTCAGACTCAACATGCCTAAAATTCAACTTCTCATTCCCTTTGAATATGCCCTACCTCTAGCCCTCTCCATCATAGCAGATGGCTCTACAATCCTACTGATTCCCCAGACCAAAAAGGATGCCTTCAAAGTATCCTTGACTCCTGTCTCTGACAGATTCCCACACTCATTTCATGTCCTAGTGGTCCTTCCCAAATGCCTTCTACTTCTTCTCAACATCTCCACTGTTGTCACTCTAATCCAAACCACCATCACCTTTCTCCTGGATTACCACAATAGCTTCCTAACAGTCTCCCTTTTCCCACCATTGCTCCCTTCCCAACAGTTTCTTCTCAACATTGTGATCGTAGTAATCTTGTAAAAATGAAAGTCAGTTTATACTATTCCTTTGCTCAAAACCCTCTGGTGGCTCCCTATTTCACTCAGAATAAAGGCTAAGGCTTTTGTAATAGCTGTTCCTATATGATCTGCCCTCATTCTCTGCTCACTTTCTCTCCTAATCTTTCCCTTGTTCACCACAGTCTAGGCACAAAAGCCTCCTTACTGTTCCTTGAGCAATCCATACATGATAACCCTGGGGTCTTTACACTGACTATTCCCATTGCCAGGATATTCTTATCCTAAACATATGCTTGGTTAAATCCCTTGCCTCTTTGCTTAAATCACACTTTCCCAATGAACCCTATTCTGACCAACCTATTTAACATTACAATCCTCACCACCCCAATTAGCATTCCTGATTTCTTATTTTCATTGTGTTTTTTCCCATGACACCTACTACTTTCAAACAGAACATGTAACTTATTTGTTTATTATGTCTATTGTTTTTTATCTGTTTCCTCTGTTAGAATGTAAGATCTAGGAGAGGTGGGATCTTCTATTTTGCTTACCTAAAGAATCCTAAGAATTCAATAAATATTTGCTGAATAAAGCAATGTCTCAATTATTAAAAAGACATTTATCTGGAAATCTCAGTTATTAAGAAAAAAATCACAGTTGTGAGATCGTATAGCAAATAAGCCTAAAAGTCTTTGTATAACCAAAATGGCTGTCTTAAAACACCAAAATTCTGAAATTCATATACTTTTCTCAGAAGAGAAATCCTCAGGGGCAAAATAGATACATTCATACTATACAAACAGCTCCAAGAAACCTGCCAACCTGGACTCTTAAGTCCAAAGGCTTAGAAGCAGGGTATCATCTTTGTGCAAGGGAAGGAGACAGGAGAGACAGCTAGAGGGCAGCAAGCAAAGAGTGACAGCTGCTGGGCAATAAGAAAGAGTCAGGTAAAGGAAACAAAAGCAGGCTAAAACATTTTTAAAGTGGGGGGAGCAAAGGAGGGGGAGCAACACTGGAGTATTTGATGCTGAAACAGATCATCCACCACTTCAAAATTGCATTATAACACAGTATACAAATTTATGTTCAGTACACTGAGCCTCAATCACCAAGTAAAAGAAAAATTATATTCAGTATACTTTAGAAAACCAATCATATTAAATACCACTTGTGAATACCATTAAAGACCATTTATACTAGAATTATTAAATTACACCAAGTTTGAAGGATTGATAAAAATAAATTTATAAAATTTATGATCCTGGATAACTAAAGACTCACTGTAGACAACTATACTGTTTGGCTTTCAGCTGTTTGCTTATTGCTGTATATCCAGAAATGAATCTTGTATTCTAAAACAGATCAGCCTCATCAACTTTAAGATTTCATCAGGTTTTCAGCACTCTGAGTAACCTGAGGTTCTTATAATTTAGAAATCATGTACAGTAAGTCTTTAATGGGACAAAACACTTGAGAAATGATATGTCCTGTGTAGATATGCTAGGATTAGGGCTACATTAGAAAGTGCACATCTAGGTGATATGACTCAAAAAGAGCCACCAGGCAAATAGTCTCATTGTGTGAGTTTCATCCCATTTTCCTTTAGGTTAAAGCTTTGCCATCTCTTGGTATCCTTTAAATGTTAAACTCTTTAACACATTAGCTCAAATTACTGTATCAATTGTTAGGGAGTTTGAGACTGTAAGACTCTAAAGAAAGAGATGCAAGATGAAGAAGAGAAATATAAGGCACTGCCCTAGCATTCTGTGTCCACCTCAAGGCATGGGCCCATGTGTCCATCTACTTGTTCTATTTAAGAGATTGGTCTTCAAGAGGGGTACAAGACATAGGTCAGGGGAGAAATGTGAATCCAAAAAGACTAGACAGAGAGGTAGACAAGAAACAACCCATTAGGAATTACTTGGGAAAATCCAATGGGTTGATGGCCCCTTACATGGCCCCTGGAAGCTCACTCAGAGTAGGAAGAGCAGTGTTAAGAGTAAGAGTTAAAGGAGACTGTCATCTTGGCAACCCCAGGGCACTTAAGACACTCAAAGGAGATTCAGGAAGTAAGACAGAGTGCAGTGAGAAAGCAGAGGGTTAAGGAAGAGAGATTAGAGCACACAGTTCTCCAGTGTTCTACAGTCACAGATCATCTTTATGGTGACTTCCAGGGCTGTGAGGACTTTTAAAAAGAACTTACTTGGGGTTCCTGGGTGGCTCAGTCAGTTAAGTGTCTGACTCTTGATTTTGGCTGATCTCGGGGGTTGTGAAATCAAGCCCCATGTGGGGCTCTACACTCATCATGGAGTCTGCTTGAGATTATTTATCCCTCTGTCTCTGCCCCTCCCCCTGCTTGCTCACTCTAAACAAATAAATAAACAAAATCTTTTTAAAAATTTTTAAAAAAAGATCTTACTTAATTTTAACTAGACATTTACATATATTTTTTTTAATCTTGAGCCTTTTTTTCCTGCATTACCTACTAATATCTGAGGAACATAGTTGGGACACCATTATAGTCAAAAGGCATTGGGGTTTCAACCCATGTTGGTCCCTGGCACTTAACTTCTTTGTGACTCTGACCCAAACCTCTGTTTCTTTATTTGTAAAATATGAATGATAGCAGCTATCAGTTTGAAAATATGTATAAAAAGTCTTAAAATCTCCTCACATACATTAACTAATTTAGTTCTATGGGCATCTATAACCTAAGGAAATAATCCAAAACACAGGAAATCTTAATATAAAAGGTTATAGAATTATTGATAACAGCAACAGTCATGTTTAAATGTCTTACTGGTCTGACAACAAGGAAAAACTTAGGCTGTATGATCTACATCATTTCAGCCAAAAATTATATTTATAAAGAATTTTAATAACTTAGAAAAATGATCATCCTATAATGTTAATTTGAAGAGGCATGAAGTCTTAAAAGTATGAGCTCAAACAATTTAAAAAATACTCAGAAAAAAATACTGTAGGAAAACACACTAAAATTTATGACCATTTAATTCCCAGTGATAGGGTTTGTAGAAGTAAATTAATAACTATAAGGCAGAAATTCTTTGGTTTGGTCTCAATTAAAATATAGTTTAAATCATAGTCCATTAGCTTTCAGGAGCCCCTATCATTTTCTTCTGGGAAGGAGAAATACATGTCAATACATGTCAACTGGGAACACTCTCAGAAAGAAGCAGGGGATGTGTGAACAGTCAGCTCCCAGCCACAAGCCAGCAACAGCTCTCACAAACCAAGGGGAGGGTGGGGGTAAGGGAAGTAGCAAGCATGTCATAAGTAACGTCAAGGAACCATGCTTCTGTCTCACATGCTGTTTCAGCATGTAAACATTAGTGGGCTTTTATTTATTTTCTTAATGTTTTCCTTTTCCCCTATAATTTCCTTCCTTGCTCATTTTTCATTGTTTTAAATCTCTTTTAATTCCTTCAATATAAATCCCATGAGTTAAAACTCCCATCAATGAAATTCCTGCTATGTAATTATAGAAATAAGTAGAATTCAGCACACAACATCAACTTTATGATTGGGTTGTTTGTCCTGATTCAAAAGAAATAGGTTCAAATGCTATCCTACTTATTCAGATACTTTCCAAATTTTTCAAAATTATTCCAACCTATTGTCTTATTTTATTGCCACTTACTATCCCTTCTCCCTAATATTTACACCCTTTCCCTAAAACTGATGAATAAAATGTACATATTTTAAAATTATTTCAGTTTGCAATTTGACTATCTTTGATTCTCTTTCAGATAATCCAAAACAATATCAGACTTCAGCAGTGTCCACATTTGATTTCCATAAGCTCCTCAGAGGGGCAGTGTTGTTGCTCATTTTACCGGTGGGTATTCAAGGCTAGGACTTCTAATGACAGAGACAGAGAGTATTAGTCACCTACACACAAAGGGTTTTTTTTAATGAGTTTCACTTTGATATCCGTAATCTATTGAATGCTGAGTTCTAAAATGAACCTCTAAAGCTGTTAAGATAAATATCCAATGAAGTACTGAAAAGGTAGGAACAAAGCAACAGAGATAAAGTAAAATTCAATTGAGGAAAAGATAAGGTGCATTCACAAGCTGATAATGTACAGTTACAGCATAAGGAGATGAAACAGCACAATAAAAGTGTACTCTCATTCAGCTGGCATCCAAGTTTGTCCATGCTTCAGAGGTCTGTCTTACAGATGAAGCTGCCTTGTTATATGATCTCCTTGCTATTTTTCATAATTGCACCTTCTTGTATCAATAGAGGGCTCCCCTTTTTATGCTCTGATGATCTGAATAATTAAACAGGTACTCCTGGTTTAAATATTTGAATTCTTTTCAGTAAATAAAAATGTTAAAGCCTGGTTAGTGACCAGATAGCTCTAACTCTACAAATCAGATCTTTAACTACCATTAGGGAATATTCACGATGAGTGCTGCATCACCAGAGACTGTTCTCGAATTGCCTTCAATTTTTAACACGAAAAAACTTACAAACATATCACCATGTCATTTAATCAGTTGATGAGGAAAATATGATAAGAATTCAATTTAAAAACACTATCAAAAAGCAGAGGATGGAATCATGACAGAAAAGTTGTTTAAGATACCGAACAAATCCCCCAAATGAGAAATTGTTCGGATTTCTAAGTATCCAGAACCATTTTCTTGTGCTGGTATATTTATCTGAGAGGCCTGTTTTAGAGAACACTGACCCCAAAGTTATCAGACAAATTCATCACTGAATTTGTGAAACTATGGCTAACTATGAAACCCAAAACTCCATCAGTAGGATGGGGATATTGATACCATTATTTGTTAACTGTCGGCAGCCAGTTAAAAGCACATACACAAAATCCTTTAAAGTTCATTTAAATAATCATACTTTTCCTGATCTGTATTACATTAATTAATTCTCTAGGAGTAGCTTTCTTTTTTCTCAAAAATTATTATAAAAAATATTTTAAATTTAAAAAATTTTAAAAACCTGAAGTGGACAGTATTTTAAATATAGCTTTAAATAATAATATTTAAGAATAAACCAAAATTTCACAATTTATCCCTTTCACCAATTTCTGAAATTATCTTTATCTGTAGCATATTTGCTTCTGTATAATATATTGAAATATTACCATAGATACTAATTTACTATATAATATAAGGCACTTTTGCAAAATAAGGCCTGTTACCAAACAAAAGGGTGGCATCGTATTTATTCAGCTTGTGTCCTTATCACAGGCACTAAAATACTTCATCTACCTATTTAGTAAAGCATGATTACACTGATTTAAATTCATATTAAGTGGTCTCTCCGTTCATTCAAGATCTTTGATGAGATGTTGCTTTTGCCGAAAGAATTCACCACGTTTTTTTTCCTTTTTTTAAGATTTTATTTATTTGTTAGACAGAGATCACAAGTAGGCAGAGAGGCACACAGAGAGAGAGAGGGGGAAGCAGACTCCCCACTGAGTGGGGAGCCCGATGCAGGGCTCAATCTCCAGGACCCCAGGATCATGACCTGAACAGAAGGCAGAGGCCTTAATCCACTGAGCCACCCAGGCACCCCTCATCACCTTTTTAAAAACAGCACCATGCCTTAGTTCCTTCCCCTGGCCTCTGCTTTGTTTTCCTTTGCTGCTCTTATAATCTGACATTGTCATACAGATTTGTTTGTCCTCTTACTCCATCACTCCAAATTCTCTTACTTTTGGCCTCATAGCATTTTTTTAGCACCTGCTTTTTCCTGTTTTCTTCATAACTGGATTCCTTATCACCTGAGATAGTAGCACATAGTAGTTACTCCATCCCTACCATGCACCAGCACATTATAGATCCTCAATTTTAAAGACTGACTGAATTAATTAATGTCTACCCAGCTAGTATTTAAATTCACGAGGTCACAGACCTTGTCAGTTTTTATTACTAATCTATCCCTGGTAAGAATGTATGAACTTGGAAAGGAGAGTGTAAAAACTCTGAATGAATGAACAGACGGCAGGAAAGTAGAAAACTAAGATCAGATCTTTTCCCTACAGCACATTTGGGCTGAGGAAAGAGGAAGAGGGCAGGAGGCAAGGAGAAGGATACAGGTAGAGGAGTGATAAAAGGAGTGACAAGGGATGTTAAAGATAGAACTTTCTTATATTCCAAGTTTGTTTAAAGAGTTGATAAAGAAAATGTGTAAGATTCAAGAACACAACTTTTTCTATAATATATAGACAACCAATATATAACCAATCACAGGCACTAAATATATATAACCAATCTATATATATAGCCAATATATAACCAATCAGTGACTAGAAGAATAAGTTTGTCAGAGTCTGAATACCTAAATGTCTGAGTCTGAATGTCTGAAGGCAAGACATTCATGCCTTCATTTGGAATTTAAACAGAATTGAAATGTCATACATAATATCAAGAATCAAATTATTGATTCTCTGAAATATTGATTCACTGAGTGGCTCAGTGGGTTAATCATCTGCCTTCAGCTCAGGTCGTGATCATAGGGTCCAAGGATTGAACCCCGCATCAGGCTCCCTGCTCAGCGGGGAGTCTGCTTATCCCTCTCCCTCTCCATCTGCCCCCTCATGCTCATTCTCTCTCTCACATAAATAAATAAAATCTTAAAAAAAAAAGAATCAAATTATTAGGTTCCAAATAACGTCTGCTTTCCATCAAGATCTATTTGTTTTCAACATTTCCAACAGTTAATTAGATTAAAGAGAGGTTCCTGAACTTTTAACCAATTTATAGGTAATAATCCTACAGAGCAATTCATTCTATTTAATATGCTTAATATTTACATGTTACAATTTTATTCCATGAAAGGGTTTTGGAAAATTATACTACTCATTTTAAGATTGTTTCACTGCAGGAGTGCCTCGATTAAGCATCCAACTCTTGATTTCAGCTCCGGTCATGATCTTAGGTTCATAAGATCAAGCCCCGCATCAGGCTCTGCACTGGGCATGGAGCATACTTAAGATTCTCTCTCTCCCTCTGCCTTTCCCCACCCTTTAAAAAAATTTTTTTCACTGCAATTAACACATGTTTCTTGTTTTCTGTGGTAATAATTAAAGAACATGGTAACATGCTCTGTGGCATAACCCATGGGTTGTCGACCACCATTTGTCTGTGCATTAAGAGTGGCACCAACATTCCTCCTTGAGGATACACTCTTGTCCCCACATCCTCAAAAAGAAGCACTGTACCACAATTAAGACATATATCCTTGTTTGACTGTCAATAAGGATGTAATTTTCCATCTAGTTTGGCTGAGTTTAAAGTCATATTACTCTTCATCTAACCAACAACACAAAATATCAGAATTTCAGGTATCTATTGGAAATATTACTTCCAAGTCATTGCTGTTCAGTTTATCAATAGCTCAGATGTGAAAAACAGTGTTTATGGAGGGTTTCCGGGAAGTGAAGTAATTCAGCCATTTCTAAAATATCTTAAAATCTATCCTGGGATTTTTTTTTTTAATTTTATTTTTTCAGCATTCCGAGATTCACTATCCTGGGATTAAATCAGACCATCAGAAAGCTATATTATTATATTGGCCCCATGGGAAAAATACTCTCCTTTAATGTCTCTTTGGTATTATGCTATCATGATAAACTGAGAGCCCTACGAAACTCCTTGCTGAATTCACTGTTGGGATATTGTGGAGGATACTATTCACCACATTGCACAGTATCTTTTTCATGAGATTAAAGGGGTCAATTAATCAAACAATTACCCACTGTTTGATTAATTCTTCTTGATTAATTGTTCTTCTCTGGAAGAAATAGTTTCCATTGGTAAATGCTAAGTAATGAAATAACTGTGCTTCCTTCTTTGTGCTGACCTTGAAACACCATAGCTTTAATGCTTATATTAGGAAAGAAAATTTTTAATTAATTTTTAAATTTCCATCTTTAAGAAGCCAGAAAAAGATGACGTTAAATCTAAAAGTAGAATAAGAATGGTGGGGGGAGGGGGGGAGCAACGTAAATCAATGAGTTTCTCAAACTACAGAAAAAATCAACTAAAAGTTGGATTTTTTAAAAGATTAAGAAAATTGGGAAGCTCCTAGCAAGACTGATTAAGAAAAAAAAAAAAAAGAGAAGTCACAAATTAATAATATGAGACATGAAGGGGAACATCACAACATATTCTAAGGACATTGAAAGAATAATAAGGGAATAGTACAAACAACTCTATGCTAATAAGTTGGATAACTTAGAAAAACTGGATAAACTCCTTGAAACAAGTTATCAAAACCGATATAAGATGAAACAGAAAATCTGAGTAGCACTCTACTAAAGAGATTGAATTTGTCATCAAAAAGTTTCCCAAAAAGAAAACTCCTGGCCAGATGATATGTTTTATAATCTATAAAACATTTTAAAAAGTAATAAAAATCAATACTGTCCAATCTCTTTTTGAAATAGAGGAAACACTCTGTCTGTGTCAAATAAATAAATAAAATCTTAAATAAGGGGAAAAAAAAAAGAGTTGCAGGCTCTACCAACTGGGGGCGCCTGGGTGACACAGTTGGTTAAGTGTATGCTTTGGTGCTGGTCATGATCCCAGCATCCTGAGATCAAGCCCCATGTCAGGCTCTCTACTAAATGGGTAGCTTCTCTGCTCAGAGGGGAACCTCTCTGCTCAGTGAGGAGCATGCTTCTCCCTCTCCCTCTGCCTGCCACTCTGTCTGTTTGTTCTTTCTCTCTCTGCCAAATAAATATGTAAATAAATCTAAAAATAAAATAAAATAAAGGAAAGAACAAATAGAAGAAAAAGAAATATTTTCTGATTTAAGGAAGTTCATTCTCACCCCTCTAATCTACTTTGCCCTGGAAATCCTAACCAATGTAATAAGGTAAGAAAAGTAAATAATAAAAGATGTAAAGATCAGAAAAAATGAATAAAAATGCCAGTACTCACAGACAAAAAGATGGTCTACATAGAAAATCCCGAGGAAACCCTATGACCCAGCAATCGCATTACTGGGTATTTACCCTAAAGATACAAATGTATTGTACCAAAAGGGCACCTGTATCCGAATGTTTATAGCAGCAATGTCCACAATAGCCAAACTATGGAAAGAACCTAGATGTCTATCAACAGATGAATGGATAATGGTATATATATATAGATATATATATGGAACTAGATATATGTTCTAGATATAGATATATATCTATATATCTATATGTAGATATATATATATATATGGAGCTATATATATGTGGAACTAGAGGGTATTATGCTAAGCACAATAAATCAGTCAGAGAAAGACAGTTGTCATATGATCTCACTGATATGAGGAATTTGAGAGGCAGGGTGGGGGTTTGTAGGGGGAAGGGAGGGAAAAATGAAACAAGATGGGACTGGAAGGGAGACAAACCATAAGAGACTCTTAATCTCAGCAAACAAATGGAGGGTTACTGCGGAGGTCAGGGGGTGTAGGGATGGGGTGGTTGGGTGATGGACATTGGGGTGGGTATGTGCTCTGATGAGTGCTGTGAATTGTGTAAGACTGATGATTCACAGACCTGTACCCTGCAAATAATGCATTATAAGTTAATAAAACATATGTTAATAAAAATAAAACATATCGGGTCATGATCTCAGGGTCCTGGGATTGAGTCCCACGTCGGGCTCTCTGCTCGGCGGGGAGCCTGCTTCCTCCTCTCTCTCTCTGCCTGCCTCTCTGCCTACTTGTGATCTCTCTCTGTCGGATAAATAAATAAAATCTTAAAGAATAAAATAAAATATATGTTAATTTAAAAAATTAAAAAAAAAATCCTGAGGAATCTACAAAACAACGACTAGATTGAATAACTTGCCCAAAGTTATACCACTAATAAAATCAAAACTAGGATGTGAACCAATACAGTCTGGTTCCCAAACTCTTAACCCCACACTATGCTCTCTACTTAGAGAGGATCATGCAGCTACACTTGCATTAGCCCACAAACATCAACACAGCCATATACTTGGCCTTTGTAGTCTCTTTTGATGATTTGGAAACTAAGGTTCAAAACGATTAATAACTTTACCAAGATTACATGGCTAAGGGATGAAAGTGACAGAATTTGAAGAGGTCTGGCTGACCCTAAAATGAAGCTGATCTGAATATATCACATGTTCCAAAGTGGAAGAGGGAAACAATGAGAGAATCCAGATCCAGATAGTAAGGCCATGAAATAATGCAGTAGAATATAAAGGCCAAGAGAACTGGTGACTGGCTAGTAGTAAAAAGGGACATAGGAAAGGTCAAAGTTTTGAGAATTAGATTAGTGTTCATAAAATAGGAGTAAGGAGGAGAAACTAACAGAGATGATGAACAAGGAAGAAGAAGCCAGTTTTAGACAAGCTGAATACAAACTTGTTACATTAGGCATACTTTCGACAGCAATAATAGATAGGATTTTGTTTCCTCACAAAATCAAAAATCTGAAGGTAGGTAATGATTAATCTAAAATTAGTACCTAAACAAAGTCAGAACTAGAGTCTGTGTTTCTCCTGGTTCTACTTTCTGGGATTACAATATGGTTGCCAAAGGCCTAGGCCTCAGGTCATAATTCCAGACAGAAAGAAGAATGGGGGTAGCAAATACAACTGTTCTTCATCAATAAAGCAAAATCTTTCCCAAAATTCTATAGCAGAAGTCTGCTATGTCTCATTGGCCAGAACTATGTCACACAGTCACCTAGCCTCTATGGTGGCTTAAGAGGTAAGTATTTTGCTTTTCCAACCCTATAGCAGAGGTAGGTGAGGAAAAACAATATCTGCTCCAAAATATGAATGGGGCATTGATGTGGAAATATCCAGTGGAGAGACAAAAATGCATCTGGTCTAGAAGATAAAGCAAGGATACGTGGTTTAAGTAATCTGCATAGTGAAAGCACAGGAAACGAAAGGGTACTTCAGGAAAGAGCATGCATGAAAAGAAAAGAGGGTAATAACAACACTCTGTTTCTCTTTTTGTGCAGGGGAAGCAAACGGATGTACAGGGACACAGCTGAGTAAACACGGTAGCCAGGTCCCTCCACTCCAACCAGTCAGAGTGTTTGCTTTTGTAAGCTTGGCTAGGTCTTTCTCTGTCATCTTCCCCACCCAGTTACATCCATCCTTTTTCTCTTTCCTCGGGCTCTCAGTACTCCCAAAAATATCTCTCCTCTCGCTTTCTCTTTCCCTCATCTGTGAATTAGAGGTGCTGGAAGGAAAATTCATTCTTCACTGCCACTGTTCAAGATAGATAAAGCTGGATTTAAATCTGACTAAAGGAAAACTAGCTGCCTGGGGTTGGAAAGGTGATCCAGGAAAATAAGCAACTCCTATGAAAAGGGCTATTAAATCTTAAAAATTCATAGAAAATTCACAGGAAATTTGAACTAAAAAGAATCTGTTCTTTCTGCCCTCACTGGAATAGCCAGAGTCTATCTGGGGAAATATAAACTAAAACAAGGAGGCAGAATTTGCTTTGCTGAGTACCATTCTTCTTCTGAAGACTCTTCAAAGCTCCCAGGCTATGTTCAGACCAGGTAGCAGGGCCAAGGGTGTGATGGACCTTAGGCATCCTTCTCCTGGCCCACTACTCCATGGGCATACCATCTATCACGTGTCTCCAGTCTGAGTCCAGTTCTGCCTGACTATTACTGAAAATCCTAGGGCAGTCAGGATCAGCACCACAGAATTTAACCAGGATTACAGAGTAGGCTGCGTTATCCTCTAATTGCGCCACACATATATGTCATGTGCTCCCATGTATTTGGGGCTACAGTGAGATGTCCTCCAATAAGTTGCATATAAGACAGGCACCAAGAAAACTTTAAAAACAACATATCACTAACATCATGAAAAGTGATCACTTGACATTATGTGCCTCCTGATGTAAGTATATAACAGTTTTGTAAAGTATTGTTCCCAGAAAATCGTATCTAAATCCAGTGAAGCTCTAGATCCAAATATCAATTCACAGCATATACAGGGAATAAAGGGGCATATTAGAAGGCACCATGGAGGCATAATTAAAATTCAGACTTAAAAACAAACAAACAAACCTGTTTCTTCAACAAATTTACTATAAGGAAGAAAAAGAAAGAGAACCCAGAAATTAAAAAAGACTTAGAAACATCATCAATTAAATAGAAACGATGAGGATCCTAACACAAACAAATTGCAAGAAAGAAAATGTTACATGATAAATAGGGAAATCTGAACCCTGACCAGGTATTTGATTATATTAGGAAACCAAGGTCAAATTTCTCAATGTGTGACAGTGGTATTGTTTTCATCATAAAGAGTACTTACCTTTTAGATATATACTAAAATATTTACAGATAAAATAATACTGTGTTCTGGGGCTTGCACCAGAATAATCCTGGAGGTAGTGGATATGAATGGAGAGATTAATGAAACAAGATTGGCTGTGAGTTGATAATTGTTGGGTGGGGGGCAGTATAAGAGAAACATCCTGTTCTCTCTTCTTTTTGTATATTTTGAAATTTTCCATAATAACCTTTTTCTGTAATAGATCAGAATAGAGTTATGCAATGTCATTTTTTTTTAAAGTAGTCACAACAGACAAGGAAACACAAAAGGAGCAGCAAAGACAGATGCTCATGGTGCCCATCCAAGCCTTTTCCAAGACAAAGGTGGGGCCAGTGCAAGGACTCACTTGCAAGACTGCAGAGGCCACTCCATCCCGGAGAAGGAGGATGCATCTGGTCATCTCACCTTATCTACAGTCAAGGTGCTGCAGTAAAACTGAAGATAAAATGATAACTAAAATACAGAAACCGACATCAAGAGATGCAAAAGAGAGGTAAATAGGAAATTGTGATGGAGTCTGGCTTGTGATATTATAGTGTTGGACAAAGTGTGCTCTGGGAGCACCTGTAATGGTCATCTAACTGGAAGAGATGACAGCCAAGCTGTCCTGAAGGATTCCCAGAACAATCTTCTGATTATAATTCAATTCCTGGGCTCTGTTCCTCTAGAAGAGAGTGAGTTGGCCAAAAGTTGTAAGTGTCCTGATCTCCTGGCAGCTTTGTTTCTCACTGTAAAAGTACAACACCAGCTTCTGGTAACAAGTGGATCTCCCACACAGCTTGCCTAGAGAAGGAGTACATCAGCTGAAGGATGTGAGTGTCTTCCCCTTTCATCCTATTTTCAAATTAATGAACTGTCTTTCTGGTTTTACAGTCTCTGAGAGTTTGGTGCCTTTGTATAGGCCCCTGAAAAAAATGTATTAATTATTGATGTGCTGACAAATCAGGAATCTGAGATTGCAAGACCAGCCGTGAACACTGGAAATTCACCAGCGTTATCCCCCTTGGGATATGCCTGGGTGTGGGTCGACACCTGCCTTCCCCAGTGACAGTCTTCTGCTCTGCATGTTTCTTTGATCTTCAGTCTTCTTGAATGGTGGGGCCGTTTCTGAGTCTTCTTTGATTCTGAGTCATCCCCTTCAGCATGTCTGCCTCAAAGCATTTTGGTTTTTAACAAATTTGTTCCTTGATTTCTTTCACTTTCATTCAATCACATCAATAGAGTTAACTCAACATCTATTTGGGGATTAAGTCAGATGCAATGACACTGTAGAAGAAGCATGTTTTAAAAACGAAACATCAATAATTTAAAAGATTCCTCAGCTGTTTTGTTTTTTTATACATCTTATACATTTTATACATGTTTTTTATACATTTTTATACGTTGACTTCATTTTCTGCCTTGGCCTGTGTTCACCGGTGATCCTCAAATAAGCCTATCAACTGAGGTTGTCCCACAAAGCTACACTTCTAACTGCAGAATGAGAAATCAAATATGGTAAACTCCTTCCCAGATGAAGACCATTTCCCTTACTTTCAGTGGTTTCTCTGTCAAACAGCCAGATTCTCTCATCTGTAATGGGACATAGCAAACTTTTTCTTCAAAGATCTACACAGTAAATACTTCATTTATTTTTTTAAAGGTTTTATTTATTTATTTGAGAGAGAGAGAGAGCACAAGCAGGGGTGGGAGGGGAGCAGAGGGAGGGGAGAAGCAGACTCCCCACTGAGCAGGGAGCCCTAGTGGGGCTCCATCTCAGGATCCCGGGATCATGCCCTGGGCTGAAGGCAGACCTTAACCGACTGAGCCACACAGGCACGCCCGCAGTAAATACCTTAAACTCTGTGGGCCACACAATCTCCATTACAGCTACTCAACTCTGCCAGTGTAGTGTGAAAGCAGCCATGGACAACACATAACCAAGTAAGTGTGTGTGTGTTCCAATAAAACTTTGTTTATGGACACTGAAATTGCAATTTTATATAAATTTAATGGGTCACAAAACAAGTAATCTCTTTTTGGTTTATTTCCAAACATTCAGAAATGTGAAAACAACTCTTAGCTCAGGAGACACGCTAGCAGCTGGTGGATCTGGCCCCTGCTCCACAGTGATGAATGCTGGCAGTGATTCACTATACATATGTGAATGTGTGTGGTATCTTCGAAATATTGCCTTACCAACCATGAAGATTATGACCTACAAATGGGTCTTAAATTCATAGGTGGCAAACTTAAATCCTTAAGGGAAAAATATTTTCACTAAAATTAAACAATGATCAGCTCACAAAGACACACCCACACATACACAAAGACATTTTACACATCCTAAATCCCAAATAGTGGGTACCATGTAATATGTTTCTAATTACCGCCCCTGCTTAGAAAAAAAAATTTAAGATCAGTGAAACAGTGGTAAGTTTGTTTTGCTTAACAATATGTCTGCTGAGAATTTTTTCAATATCTTTTTATCCATCCAAATGTTCAATGTCTTTCCGATTGTAAGACTGGTGTTTATACAATCTCATCCCCTTGGTTCCACTATAGTCCAAGAACTTGGACACTTGGTACATGAAAAACTCTGGACTTTCTTTCTTTAACCTAATCTGCATATCTATATATTTTTCAGTTCTCTCCCCCCATGTAAGTTTATATAGCATTGCCCGTCTGTTACAACCTTCTAGGCATTACTACAGAACATTTCTAAGCCTTTATTTTTCTTATTCTGTTTGTTTCATCTTGTATTATATACTTCTGTACTCATGCATTTTCTACTTTAACTCCTCTTATTATTCCCAAGAGGGTCCCTTTTTTTCTAGCTGTCCACAACAGGTGCCACTTGCTTGATGCTTATACCTAAACCATATTTTGCTGCTATGGAAAAGGTCCCAGCATCATATCCCCAAACAGTACATAGGGGTTCACTGTGCCATACCCTCTTTTTTGTGTGTGTTTTATGCTTGAGATGTCTGTAATCCAAAGTTTTAGAAAAATGAAGCATACATTCCTAGGCTCTAGATTTGGTCACAAGAGGAATTTGTGGTTGGGAAGAAATTAGCATGTTTATATGCCACACCTGTGTGCCTTTGTTCACATTCCTCCCTCTGCTTGGCATGCTCTCCCCAAATTCTCTGATAAAATTTCCCTCAACCTCCAAGGTCCAGGCATGCACCAGTGGGAAGCATCCCGGCCAAGCAGAGCTGATGACTCTCTCCTTTGCATTCCCAAAGCATTTCATACATCTCCGTGAAAGCCCTTGTCATTGCATTGTGGTTGGTTGTGTGTGTAGATATCCCAGCCCTACCACCCATCCCCCAGGTAAATAGCAACTCATCATTTTTTTTTTTTCCCTCCTTACCACCCATGCATCCCCAATGCCAACACAGTACCTGGAATAAGCAAACAAGATTGCATTTCTCAGAAATACCAAGAGCAGTCTTAACTGCCATCAGTTAGAAAGTCCTAACTTCTTCCTCCCCCACAAAATTAACAGACAACTTAAGTAAAAATTCAACTTCAAAACAAGTACCCCATGGCCCTCTTAAAATGAGACTGCCACTCCTTAACTGTTCTTCAAAGGAATTCCAGCATCAACACTGCAGAAAATGCAAGGTTATCTTAACACCAAAAAATAAAATATTTACATGGCACTTGACAGTTTTCAAAGTACTTTCGCCATTTGCTGTTGTTGTTTGGTCCACTAATCCTTGTTAAGAAAGATAGTTCTATCTCCATTTTTCAGACCCTCAAGGAAATAAAAGTGACATGTCCAATATCAGAGCTGTCTGCTCTGGGCCTAAAACCCTTAACTTACTGATTATCCACTTTCTGTATTTCGTGAATGCTAGGCTCAGTATTTGTGGAGGCTTTTCCCACTTCTGATAGATTATTTTTCCCTATTATGAATGGTGGCATTAGACTGTGGCTCTATGTTCTAAAAATACATTTCAAACAAAATCATTTGGGCAGATACACATTATGAAAAGACAGAATCAAATATACCCCACTTGTTTTAGTATTGCTCTATGATTTTGCCATAAGTACTTATTGACTAAAGGATTTCCAGTGAATCACCGACTGTTCAAAAAATGGCATGCCATGCATTTCTGAAAATAGAAATATGTAATCTATTATCTAAAAAAATTCACTCGTGAGGAAGCACTACTATTTATATGTCAAGTACAAGAGCTTGATTTTTCTCTTCTTTTATAATTCATCTTTCTTAAACTATTAAATTTAGATTACTTATCACATTAACAGGCTCTTCACTTAAATATGCTCTTAGTTCCTCTATATAATTCTGTATGATTTAACCATCACTTCAATTCTCTTACTATTTATTGCAACCAATTCTTCTAATATTAGTACATATCATTTTCGAGTAAATAGGGCACTGCCTGCCAAAAAATCTTGCTACTGTGTGGTAATTGAAAGTAAAGATTATTTCTCAGATATATTAATTTTTCAAATGAGCCACATTTAGCTTTTCTCAAATTAATTTTTTTCGACAAAGCCCTATAATAGTAAAATATTCAGAGCATGTCACACTAAGATTTTCAAGTTTGATCTGGTTACGAATCTGCTAATTGTAAAAATTTCAATATGGCAGAGCCCAAAATATTTCACACAAATGCAAATAGAGATGTCATGCAGATAGCTGCAAGACATGAATCATTGCCCTGCCGCATCCAACTCAAAAATTCAGAGGCAGTTCACTCCGCAAGATCTCTCGCTCAGTTCTTAAAAGTTCAGATGCATCACCTTTTAATCAGGGTAATAAAGTATAATTGCTAACATACTGTGTAATGTTTACTGTTAAACCCACAATCTGGACAAACAGAAAATTATGCTGTCAGAGCCTGGAAACAATTGCAGCCCGCAGTTACATCGGGGCACCCTCCTCATTATAGAGCTTTCGTCGGGAGTTACAGTGCTTTATGGTTTTAATTTTTTAGAGTAAGGGTCTTTTCCCGAGAAGCAGGTATTCAGAAGAATATCTCCCGCGTGACCTTCCTAACACAGCCCTTGAGCAAGCGGCTGCGGGGGCAGGAGCTGAGAATTTCAGCGAGGCACTTGACAGCTCAGCTGGGTCCCTCACACTTTGCTTTCAGAAACAAAAAAGGAATGTTACTCGCACCTGCCTTTCCCCCTCACCCCTCCTTAAAACTTAAATTACATTTACCCCTACGGTCTGAACACCCGGAAGAAGGTACGAGGCTATTCTGTCCCGTGATGCCCAGGGAGAATAACCCCCCACCCAAGAGCGCAGCCCCGAGCGGCGGGCCGGCGGCGGGCTGGCGGGCGCGCGCGGGGGGCAACAAGGTGAAGGAGGGCTGAGGCGACTGCAGCGCCGGCGCTGCCTCCACACCCCACTGCCCTGCATTTTCTCCACCACGTGGAAGAATCTCGTGCGGGTGGCACCCACGGGAGGCGGAGGTCCCGGCTCCCCCCCACCCCAACCCCGGCCGGGACGCGGCTCCTCAGCCCCCTCCCCAGCGCGGGGCCCGGCCGGGAGCTCCCAGGTGAGGAGCCGCAGCCCGGGCGGTAGTTCCCGCGGCGGTCTCAGGGCAGGGGCAGCGCCGCAGAGCCTAGGCTCGGCTGGGGGCCCTGCCGGAGCTACCTTTTATCCAAGCAGGCGATCCACTCGGCTGAAGAGGAAGAATGGGCAGCGTGCGCAGCGACCATGTTGGGCAGCGGCGCGCGGTGTCCCCGGCTGCGGCGACCTCCCGCGCTCGCTTTGCCTCTGCCTCCGCCTAGCCCGCGGCGCGGACCCGCTCCTCACCGCCCGCCTAGCGACCTGTGCGGCGGCGACGGGCCCGCCCTCCCAGCGGGCTCCCGCGGCCTCCCGGGCGGGGGGCCCGCGAGGGAGGGGACTCGAGGGGCGGGACGCGGGGACCAGGAGGGCCCGAGCCGCCCGCCCGCCCGCCGCTGCACTGCGGCGCCCGGGGGGTGGGGAGCCCCGCGGTCCCGCCCGCTGCGGGGAGGGGACGAGGGGCGACCCTGCGTGGCCCGCCACCTGCGACAGGTGATCGCAACGTCTCGGGGAGACCTGGGCCGCGCCCCTCACCTCCGGGCCTCAGAAGCGTGGACGGAGGGAAGGCGCCACGCGTGGGGAGGGGGCGAAGGGGTGGCTGTCAGAGTATATATTTTTCATACGGCGAATGCCACTAAAATGGCTGCTGCCTCTCTGTTTCCTTAGAAACCCGTTAGTCTTCCTCAGCGGGTGTCAAAACTTGCTGGAGGTTTTTGCTCACCTTTCCCGTTTCCGCTTTAAAAATGAATGAAGAAGAGGTTACCGTGGCTTGGGGTGGGAATACCTACTCTAGTCACCGAGGGTGGAATCCACCGAGGGTGGAAAACAGTTTTTCCTGAAGGGTGAGGTAGGGCTGGAATGGAATGGAGAGCCGGTGCAGGCGTGGTTGGAAGCAGGGAAGGGAAGCCAGTGGGCTGCAATGGTGATCAGCGGTGACTGAGGGAATGGTAAGCCCAAGCCTCTGGCCTTGAGCCTGGGACCTCCCGGGGCTTCCATCACCTGCATGATGAAAAGAAACACAGTTAAGAATGGGGAGTACTGGAGCCACAAGCAGAACTGAGGTTTGGGGGTCTGGGGAGGGCCGGCAAGATCCCAAGGCCCTCAGGTGAACTTGGATGGTTGGCCCCACATGTCAGTAGGGCCTGTCTCTGGTAGGGAGCGCCCAACAAATGTTATGCCTAGAAGTTGTTTGCTTACATTCTGCCAAAAATCAAATTAAGCTCTAACAGGTTATTTAGGAATTTGGGGACAAGTTAAATCTTCTGGATTATTGCCAAACGCTGTTTATAGTTATGGTGTGATTTAGGAATAGATAATGGAGAAAGAAACATAGCATAGCTAACCTCACTTTGGTTTTTTTCTCTTCTGCCCTGCCCTCAGTCCCCTGCTCAGAGAAGTTTCCAGAGGATTGGAGAATGAAACAGCAGGTGCATTCTGGATTTCTTTTATCCTAATAAAACTCCTCCAAAGAATTTGCCGTTTTCCCCTCTGTTTAATAGCCAGGATCTGGTTTCAGACCTGCCAGCATATTCCCTCAGCAACCCTCCCTGCTCAGCACTTGTCCCGGGTTGACCTCCATCCTGTTCATTTCTATCATGTTTTAAGTAAGTAATATTTAAAATGTTACAATATACAGAGAGTACCAAATGTATTTCCGTTGTTGTTTTTTTTAATGAGAGAGCTATGAAGGAGGAAATGGGTCTCCTGTATTTATTAAGATTCATTTATAAAGAGCTATTGAGAACATTTCAAACAAATGCTTTCTCAAAATGCCTTCACTCAGAGAATACATGTAAGTAAGGAACTAGAGGCAAAATGACTTCATATGACGTCTCATTACCAGAGGTTCTGAGTTGACATAGTTTTTGGCCATAATACTAATAATAGTCATCATTTATTGAACATCCACCAAGCGTTAGATGCTATGCAGAGTTCTCTACAAGTGTTATCTCATTTAATCTTCAGAACGGTCTATGAAGCCAAGCCAGAAGGACAGCTGCCCAAGGCAGTACTCCACAAAAAGGGACAAATATCTCTGAAAATGTAATGAAACACAGTACATTGTATGTATCAGTACTTTCAGAGAGAGTATTGATTGGGTTGCAAGGAAGACATTGATGAGCTACTTGGAGTGGGAGTGAGAGCTCAAGGATCCTAATGTGTATTCCAGGGAGCATGGAACATCAAAGCCACTATTTTCTCTATGGGGAATCTGCCTTTCCTTGAAATAGAAGTTGAAGAATTATTTAAAGAATATCCTTTCAAGGGAGCAGCAGTTGGATCATTGGTTTACCCAGAGCCCTCATATATCCCCATTCAGCCATGGTGGTAAGTACCAGTAACTCCAGTATACTCACTAGCACAAGGACACTAAGCCTCAGGAAAGATTGATAATTTGCTCTCAAGAGCCCAGCTGCTATACTGAGGGTTCTTGAACCAGATTTGGGTCCCAAAGCCCTTGCACTTGGAGATGGAGTCACTGGTTCAGTCAAAAGAATGAGAATAGAAGGCAAGTAAAAAAATGATGCCCAGGTGAGAACAAAATGGTTATAATTTTATATGTAAAAATAGGGAAACTTAGGTGGAAGAAAGATAGAAGAAGCCCTTTAAATGTCAGGAATAAATTTGCTGTTCTACAAATTACTCCTGTAGTCTAAAAGGGATTTGACTGCTGGTCAAAAATTATAAAAGTAAAGGAGCTGTTGCATGATCATTCCATTAAGAAGAGGAAGAAAATAGGATTTTTGGGGGGTTTTGTTGGGAAAGGCAAAAAACCAGAGAATGTTTATTCTTTTTCTTTCCTTCAAAGAATGTAAATCAAGCCAGACTAAAAAAGACCACATACTTTGTGATTCCATTTAGATAAAATTTCCAGAATAGGCAAGTCTATAAAGACAGAAAGTAGATTTGGAATTGCCTAGGTCTGGAGTGTGTGAATGGGGAGTGACTGCAAATGGGCCCAAGAAATCTTTTTTTGGAACTGAAAATGTCCTAAAATGGGTTGTGGTGATGGATGCACAACTCTGTAAATTTAACAGTTATTGAGTAGTGTATTTTAAAATGGGTGAATTTTGTGATATACAAATTATATCTCAAAACTGAAAAAGTAAATAATAATAAAAAATAATAAACCTGTCTGGTAGGAGAAATAAAAAGAACATGCATTGATCTTTTGGAGGAAAACAAAGAAAACTATAGGAGAAAAAGTAACAGTTCCCCATAATTCTACCACCTAGAGATAATAATTTAACTCCAATACCTTAGTGCATTTTATTCTGAATTTTCTATTTTAAAAAAGTAAATCACATCTATACTCATAAAAATATGCATATAACTAGCTACTTACATTCAATTATGTATACAGTTGACCCTTATACCAAGACAGGGTTAGGGGAATAGACATACACACCACACACACCTCCACCCTCCCACCCTTGCGTCCCCAAAAGCCCCACCTCCGTGTGGCCAAATCTACATATAATTTTTGACTCGCCAAAAACTTTCCTACCAATAATCTACTGTTGACCAGAGCCTTATCAATAGCAGTCAGTCAGCTCACCTGCACTGTGTATATTATATGTATCGTGCACTATATTCTTACAACAAAGAATTTCTTTCTTCTAGAAAAAAAAGTTATTAAGAAGATCATAACGAATGAATGCCTGTGTGGTCCAGTCGTTGGGCATCCGACTCTTGGTTTCAGCCGGGGTCGTGATCTTGGGGGTCATGGTCTTGGAGGTCATGAGACCAGCTCTGCCGAGGCTCTGCCTCGGGCTCTACCTCAGTGCTCAGCATGATATTTGCTTAAGGCCCTCTCTCTCTCTCCCTTTGCTCACACATGCATGTGCATGCTCTCTCTCAAATAAATAAATGAGTCTTTTTTTTTAAAAAGAAAATTATAAGAGGAAGTACATTTACTGTACATCTGGATTTATCTAAATAAATCCACATATGAGTGAAACCCCGACAGTTCAAACTCATGTTGTTCAAGGCTCAACTATAGATAGACAGAGAGATACATGCATTCATACAAACTTGAAAGCATTATTTTATAGGCTACTTTTTCTACTTGGAAGGGAAAAGTGCTGTACATATTTAAAAATACCCTCATTAAAAATGTAATAACTACAAAATATAATTTATTTAAAGTATCTTCCTTTGAAGCCTGTTTTTTCATTGACAAAAAGTATTTGTTTATCTTCCTATAGATTAGTGAATTCTTTTACTATAAGAAAGCTGATATCTTCGCTGAAGATCTCCAATGAGATGAGAAAAAGTTACAAGACCCAAGTTCACTAATGCCAGTTATTACTAGTTGTAGATCTTTGAGTGAGTTACTTAATGTCCAAGTTCCATTTTGTTCATCTGAGCAGAGATCCAAAGTTAGGAATTTGGGAGACAGTCAAGATTAGGTTGTAGCTCCATTCTCTACTGTTTTACCTTACATGAATTACTTAGTCTAAGACCCTGTTTTGACGTCTGTAAAGTGGAGACATTAATGGTATTATGCATGAATATGATGATAACAGGATTCAGCATAAGTTCCAGGCACATAATGTATGCTCTATAACTCTTAACTACCGTTGTGATTATTAATTTCTGTACAATCTTAATTTCTGTACAGTCCAGATAAATAGCCTCTGCCCTCTGAATTTCATGGGAACCTGGTGACACTCAATTGAGATCTGTTATACTAAAGGGTCTTGGCATCTGTTAAATATGAATTTTGACTATGTGGGATATAAGGGAAGGTCTGCCTCCACAAGAAACACTAAAGTTTCCTGAGAACTATCTCAGACATGGTCTCACAATCTTTTCTCCATTCACTCTATGTCTACCTACCTCTGTCATTCTTCAAATGAGAGCATGGTCCCCATGCCCTCAGCTTTAGGGAACTGTTCTCTAAGTGGCCCATTGAAGCCCTTCTTTAACCCACTCTTGGTGGTAGGAGTCATAACACTGCTCTCACCAAGAAAATACTCCTTAAGAAATCCTCCTTCAGTTTCTACTTCCTAGGCACTTTTATTTCTTCCTTCAGTGAGAAGTTGTAGACTCATGAAACTGGTCTTTGGTATTTTCACTGAAAGCCTGCGTCTTAGCACCTCGCTCTGGAATTTCATATCTATCCTATTTGGTGCCCCAGATGAAACTTGAATTTAGCATCTGTGACCGGCTAGTGAAAATTGAATCAAGCCAACTTCTTTTCCATACCTTCAACATTAGTGCCTACTCAACCAACACAACTGCCTTTTCCAGGCAGGGCTATTCATGTGGGAGCTGTAAGGAATACCACACTCATTAGGAAAGTGTAACTCACATGGTCTCTTGAGCTTTCTGAAAAAGAAATGCATAATTAAAAATAACTGACTAGGAGAGGCCAAATTTGTGGGTTTTAATAAAATTTGTGGTCTTGGTTTAAAACTTCAAAAATTGGTCAATTTGAAGGAGGTTATTGGAATTAAAATCTTAAATCAACAATAAGCAGAGATAAGAAAGTGGCTAACATTTTGGTTATGATAACATAAAAATTTTATCAATAAGGCAAAGTCATAAATGACCCATATTTAGAAGCTCAATATTAGGCTTCTTTGTGAGTTTTAGAAGCAGAATTGTTTATTTTTTGTATTTTTATCATTATGGCATAGAAAGGCCAATTAACAAGGGATTAGCTATTAGTTTTAATTGCATTTTAGATATATTCAGTCTGGGGGCACTGGAATTAAGTAAACAATGTAATATGTAAAACAACAAAAAATTGCCTTGGGGATTATCTAGTGACTGCCTTCCAGTTTCCAGATTCAGAGTGAACAAATGTAAAATTTTAAGTTGTCAGTTTTTATATTAAAGAGGCTATGTGCAGTAATAGTCTTCTGTTTTACTGAAAGGTAAATTAAAGTACACAGTCAAGAGGCATAGTTAAAATAAACCTTCTTGGAAAAAAATATTATTGAGAGTTAAAATTTATGACTTAGTTATGGAAATAAGTCCTAAAAGAGAAGAAAAGTCTTTTGCTCCAGAAGTAAAATTATATTCTAAAGAAGCATACTGATCTCTGTAAAGAAAACTGGCAGTGATTTCTATCAGTTCACTGAACCCCCTGCTTACGGAGAATTGCCTGTGAAAGAGCTTGAATCCTCCACCTGGCCGTATTTTCAGAAGGTACAGTTCCTCTGCAACCAGGAACCAGTGATTATTGGTAGGCGAATTGCTCTGCTCTAACTAGGTGCAGAACTAATCAGGTTCAGCACCACACCAGAGCTAAAGCCTGAACGAAGGCCACCTTATGTGTGGAAGTGTTCCATATGCCACTTCTTCAAGTTGACTTGGTAAAGTGGCAATAACAAGCTTGGGTAAATAGTTTGGGGGGAAGAAAATGTCACCATGTGACAGCATTAGTCTTAGGCCTATTTTCCAGTGGAGTAAATCTATTTTGGTGAAATAACAAGCTGCCATTGCTTTTTGATATTATGTGAGAGAAATATAGTATATTATCCAACTCAGAAAAATCTCTGCCTTTGTTATTATACACATTTTTCACATTAATAGGGAAAATTACCGTGAAAACAATTTCAAGCGAATTACGGCTACCTAACATTTGTGACAATCTCCTTTTCATCTGTAATCTCCGTTTCATCTGTAACGTGGGCTCCAGCGTATTTCAAAAATAGATTATATAGTGGATTCTGTAAAGAAAATAAGTACAGAAAAGAGAGTTTGTGACTAAAAATCTTATTAATTATATTAAACCAAGAGCATGCAGAACTTGAAGGAAGTAAGACAGAGGGTTTTCATTTAAAAATTTTGGCTGTACAATAAAATAATAATGAGTTAAGCTCTTTTGTTTAGGTGCACCAATTTTCACATAAAAAAATATGGTAGTGCCACGCTACTAAAGAAGATACATTTACTAGCATTTCTGGATTAGAAGTACTAGTTCAGTTCCAGAGGCAGAAAATAACTCAGGAGGCTTGGGAAGATGCCAAGAAGAAATAACTGGATTCTTTGCTGTGTCTCTGCAGAGCAGGGGGGACCACACCCTTTCAACTCTTCGAGTTTACAAGAGGGAGATTCCAACTCTATCAGCCCTTCCTCTGCCTGATGGACCAGAGACTTCACAGCCCTGATTCTGTCAGCTCCTCAGTGGAGCTTTCCTTTCAGGTGAACCTAGACCTGGACCTGTTTGTGGTAGGTGTGTCTGTGCCTAAGATAAGGGCACTGCCACCCACTCAGTTACCTCCCAAAAGACTGTAGAGATGGGACCCTTTTCATTTCTTTACACCATTAACTCATCCAGTCATTTAAGTCAGTAAATACTCATTGAGCTCCTACAAATGTGTCAGGCACTATGCTAGGCACTGAAGGACGAGCAGAGAACAGACAAATACCCAACTTGCATGGAATATTGTGGTGGGTAAAATAAGATATAGGCAGATAAATATATAAATATAGGATCTGTCCAGTGGGGATACTCTGCAAGGGACAATTAAGCAAAATCAGGGAATACAGAGATGATGAAGGGGATTCTATTTGATATAAAGTAGTCAGAAAAGACCTCCCTGATAATGCAACGTCTGAGCAGAGCACGGGCCCATGTACGCAACACCTGTCTCATCCTTAGCCACTGGCTTTTCTTGGCTGTTATAGCAGCTAACAGACTCCATCCAGACCCCTGTAGTTTCTCTGTCTGAGGATCATAAGCCACAGGTCTACAATATCTGACTGCTCTCCCCAACCCTCTCCAAACTCAGCTGAAATGCCAAGTCATAGGCCTTGTCTCCTGAGCAACTGCCAATGGGGCTAAAGGATGAAATACAGAAATGCGGAGGATTTAATTTCCCCTGAATGAACTTTGACCAGAGGGAGACAGGAGATTGGATATTCTGGGCAGATGAACTTCCTCTTCTTATTTCCCTCTGATAGACTGTTCCGGTATTTGGTTTCTCCATTCAGCATCTCTGAAGTCAACCTGTGTGACCAAACCTATTTGCTTCCCGAGTGTTATAATTTGGACTGCGTTCCCCAAAAGATATGTTGAAGTCTTAACCCCAGAATGTTATTTGGAAAGAGGGTCTTTGCAGATGTTATCAAGTTAAGATGAGATCATCAGGGTGGAGCCTAACCTAATACAGCTGATGCCCTTATAAGAAGAAAAGACAGGACACAGAGGGAGAAGATGGCCATATGATGACAGAGAGGAAGACTGGAATGATCCATCTACCAGGTAAGAAACATCAAGGATTGCCAGCAAACACCAGAAGCCAGAAGAGGCAAGGAAGGATCTCCTCTACAGTTTTCAGAGGGCATGTGGCCTTGCCAACATCTTTATTTTGGATTTCTAGCCTCCAGAACTGCAAGACAATAAATGTCTATTGTTTTAGGGAGACCATGTTCATAGTACTTTGTTACAGTGGCCCTAGGAAACAAACACACTGAGTGACCAGCTATGTTGGATTTACCTCCCAAATAAAGCACTAACAGTCCATGCCTGAGGCTCTGTTTTCCAGAAAACTGTGACTGTGACAAAGACCTGAATAAAGTGAAGGATGGTATTTGAGGACAGAGATTACAGACACAGGGGAGACAATCCAAAGGTGGCAGCATGCTTGATGTGTTAGAGGACCCAGAAGAAAGCTAGTGTGTTTGGAGAATGAATAAGGAGAAAAGTGCCAAGAAATGAAGTCAAAGAGGGAGCCAAAGATGCTATCCCTAGGGCCTTATGGACCACAGAGAAGACTTTAAATTTTTTTAACAAGGTATTAGTGAGATGTAATTTACACATAATAGTAAAATGAACAAATGTTATAGGTATGGTTTTGTGAAATTTTTTTTACACATTGCTCTGGTTTGAATATGCCCCCCATTCATGTGTTAAAAACGAATCCCCAAGGTAATGGTATTGAGAGGTGGGACCTTTGGGAGGTGACTAAGTCATGAGGGCATATATATTATAAAAAAGACCCAAAAGAGCTCCCTTGCCTCCTGCTACATGAAGACAAAGGAAGTCCGCCATTGGAAGAGGGCCATTACCATCCTGGCACTCTGATCACAGATTTCTAGCCTCCAGAACTGTGAGAAATAAATTTCCATGGTTTATAAGCTACCCAGTCTCTGATATTTTGTTATAGCAACACGAATGGGCTAAGACATGCATGTATAGCCCACTGTGACCACCATCCAGATCAAAATATGGAACATTTCTATCACCCTGAAGACTTCCCTCATATCTTCCAGCCAATACAACTTACCAATCCTGGGGGAACCACTACTGTCACTTTTATCACTACAGATTTTTTTTTTTTTTTTTTTTGCTGGAAGAAGGTGATTTTTATTAAAGCACAGGGATATGACCCATAGGTAGAAAGGGTTGCTTGCTGGGGTCGTGATGGGAGGCTGACTTTCTGGGATGGCACTGGGGGAAGTCAGGCAAAAGGGAGGTTTTGCAAGAATGTTGCAGGAGGACAGAGGACACCCAGGATACAGGAGGCTTTGTTCTTGTCAAGTGAAGATGGTTTTTCCTTCTAGGAAGGCATTAATAGAAAGGTGGTTGGGAGCTTCCTGGAGGAATGTTACCTTCCTCCTCTCACAGGTCCTTCTCAAGGGACTGAAGGTTTGAATAGAAACACTGTCTTTTTGGCATTTCCTTTGGCCTCAGCCTCCCTCAGTGTCATGGAGGGGAGGGAGACTTTAGGGCTTCAGGAAACTTCTCTGGAAGTTAGCTACCCTATTGACTACAGATTGGTTTTACCTGATTTTCAAAGTCAGGTAAATGGACTCATACAGGATAGACTACTTTTGCTCAAAATGATGTCTTTGAGAATCATCCAAGTTGCTGCACTATGCTTCACCTGTTTTTATTGCTGCATAGTATTCCATCGCCTGCATCACATTTTGTTTACCTGTTCTCCTGGTTATTTGGAGTTTAGGCATATAATGAAGAACACTTATGTACTCTTATCCTTTTGGATATATACAATAAGTTCTTTTGGTATAAACCTAGGAGTGTACTTTCTGGCTCTAGGTAGGTCTTTGTTAATTTTATCAGTTTTTCAAAGTGGTTGCACCACTTTATACTCCTGCCAGCAGTGTATAAGAGTCCAGTTACTTTACATCCTTGGCAACACTTGGAATAGTCAATCTGCTTAATTTTAACCTTTCTGTTTTGTGTTTTTGTGTTTGTGTAGTGGTATTTCACTGTGGGCTTTAATATGCTTTTTCCTGATGACTAATGATGAGCTCCTTTTCACAAGCTCATTAATTACTTAGACATCTTCTTTTATGAAGCACTTGTTCAAGTCTTTTGTCCATATTTCATGTTTTTGTTAAGGCCACATCCCATTTCCAAAATCTGCATTAGTTAATCTATTGCAATGTAATAAATTACTCTATACACTGACAGCTGAAAGCAACATACTTGTATTATCTCACAAAATCTTATGGGATCAGGAACCTGAGAGCAGCAGGGTTGGGTTCTGGCTCAGAGACTCAGGTTGCAGTTGAGCTGTCAGGCAAGATTTTGTTATATCAAGGCTCATCTGGGGCCAGAAACTGCAGGTCTAATCTCACTCACATGAGCTTCATTGTGAGTAAATGCATAATTTCTGTTAGGCTGGTGAAATGTTGAAAAGTATAAAGACCCTCTACCACTCTCATTGACCTCTGGTGTCCAGGATCTTAGTTTGAAAGAAGCCATCTAAAGGAACAGTTTGTGACAAAGAAAGACCCAAAGTTCCCCAACTAGTTGACAGGGACAGGACAAGGAAGAGGTGTTAGAAATCTAAAAAGTATTCAGGCCCAAAGAAATGTAACTGTTTGGAATGACTCATTTTCATTAAGCTCTCATTAACTCACTAGGAGTTTAAAAGAATAAATCATGGCAGAGTGTTTCTAGTCCTCCATAAATGGTCATTTGTCCAGCCACCTCAGCTGTGGAAATCTATGCCAAGATTAGAATCCACTATATGGAAAAAGCTACTCTTTGAAAGTAACTTATTAGAAACGTAAATTATGGAATTGTTAAAGAAAGCACGTATTTCCTCAAAAGTTACCAGGAAATTATTAAAAGTGGTTGTTGTGAGTGCTTAACATATAATATTATAGAAAATACTTAGGATATAATATTAGATGGAAAACTGGATGAAAACTAGGTCAAAATGATTCAGATTATCCAATGAAAATTGTTGCAATGTGATGCCATTTACGTATGCACATAGGAAAAAAATTGGGAAGGAAGAAAAAAGTATAATATCTGTATTAGAAATGATAGGGTAATGGATAAATTCTCTCCCTACTTGCCAAATTTTCCATATATTTTTATAACTTAAAACATCTAAGATTACCAATTGCCATCAAACTTGAAATTTGATAAAAATAAGTTAAATATAAATTATCTAAATTTTTCCTAGTTCATTTATTTTCCTCAAATTTTAATTTGAAATTTTCAAACCTACAGAAAAGTTATAAAACTAGAACAATAAATGCTTATATGCCTTTCACCTAGATTCACTAGCTATTACCACATTTGTTTTATTTCTCCATGTATAATACACACACATATTTTTTCCTGAACATTTGAGAGAGTGATAGACATTTTGAAACCATACAGCATGTATCTTCTAAGAAAAAGGACATTCTTCTACCTTCTTCTAAAATTATCACACTCAAGAAACTTAACACCGATACAATTCTATTATCTAATATAAAATTTATGTTCCAATTTCTCCAACATCCCAAAAAATACTCCTCTTTTTTGTCTTTATTCTGTTTTATCCAAGATTCAAAGATCACATGTTGCATTTAGCTGTTATACCTTTTTAGTTCTCTTTTAATCAAAAGCAACTTCTTCAGAGTTTTTTTTTCCCCAATTCCTTCATGACACATTTTTTTTAAAAGATTTTATTTATTTATTTGACAGAGATCACAAGTAGACAGAAAGGCAGGCAGAGAGGGGGAAGCAGGCTCCCTGACGAGTGAAAGCCTGATGAGGGGCTCGATCCCAGGACCCTGTGATCATGACCTGAGCCAAAGGCAGAGGCTTTAACCCACTGAACTACACAGGCGCCCTGAAACTGACATTTTAAAAAGACTCTGGGCCAGTTATTTGCAGAATGTCCTTCAATATAGATATGTTTGACTTTCCTCATGATTAGAAATTACCTGAACTTCTTGGCTAACACCAATCTTATTTTGTGTTGAAAGATATTACTCGTTCCAATGCTGCCAATATTTTCCTATCTCATGAAAATGGAAAATCTTTAATGTGTTTTTTTAAAAGATTCTGCTAATATTTTTGAGGGGTACAGTATTAGTTGGTCTCAGATATAGGTATCTAAACTTTATCATTTCATCATCTAGAAAATAGTAACTAAGAGACTATAGCTTAAGAAAGCCAAGCACTTGTTGGGGCACCTGGGTGGCTCAGTCATTAGGCATCTGCCTTCGGCTTGTGTTGTGATCCCAGGGTTCTAGGATTGGGCTGCGTTGTGCTCTCTTCTCCACAGGAGGCCTTTTTCTCCCTCTCCCACTCTCCCTGCTTGTGCACTTGAGAACCTCTGTAAGTAATTTCTAGTTCCCACAGTAGAAATTAGGGATCTGTCTACTTTTTAACCCCTTACAGCTTGACTAAGGAATGTTTCCTATTCTTTGTTGCCTTGTATTTTAGGCCAGTCTATAAGCCAGACCAGGAGTTGCTTGGTCATAGAATTAAAGATATTGGGTTGCAATTCTAGAAAATAAAACCATTTGCTGAGCCGCTGCTCAGCTGGGGGCAGTCTGTGTACCTTCAAAGTGTCTTAGGAGAAATTTTGAGTCTTGAAAATACCTGATTACTAGACTAAACAAGCAGAATAACATAACATCACCTATCAAGGCTGCCAATAAATCACACAATTCATATAAATAAAAAGCTATGGCAATGATGTTGTCTGAATGTAAGTGTCTCTTATTTGAGACTTAAAAAGCTGGGTTATATTTCTAGGAACATTCTACTGAATGCATCCATGGACATTGATTTAACCCAAGTGATGATGGAGTTTTTGAACCTGGGCCATCACTCTTACCTCACTTGCCCATGACACTATTGCCAATGAATCACAGTGTTCTTTTCTATTAGCCTGGACACTGCCTTAGAAATTTTTCCAACAGAGCATTATAGGCAACCATAGATAATAATTTGGATTCAATGCATCACATAAGATCTTTATAACACTGAAAAGAAATAAGATAAATATCATCTAGGTTTTAGCTTCTCACCTTCACCTGCATATAAATGGTAGAACAATGCTTCTTATGAATGACTGACAGACAACTGGTAGATCTGGTTAAAAAAAAATCTCATAATCAGACCATGTTGACCAGGTAATTGGACAAAGGAAAGAAAGGAAAAAATGTTACTTAAGATTAGCCATTTGCTGTGATAAATTGACCTCAATCTATATAATAGCTGAAACAAAATAGAAGTTCATTTCTTGCTTATGAAATAATCCAATTGGTTCCAGGATGTGGGGATGGAAGGATGTGAGCTCCATTCTACACAGTCATTAGGGATCCAGGCTGGTGGAGACTGTGCTATCTAAAATACCCAAATTTCCAGAACACTGTGGACATTTGCATCTAGCTGGTATAGGAGAAAGAGCATGGGGAGCTTTGATTAGTCAAGCCTGAAAGTGACTTTCAGCAATTCTGCAATGTTCTATTCTCTAAAACATAGTTACATGGCTATACTTAACTAAGTTGGACAGGAAAGTATAGCTCATGACAGGGCAAATTCTTCCCAATGGCACTGTAGTATAGAAGGGAGCGTAAATGTTCGGTGGTCAGTTAGCATCTCTGCCCACAAAGGGGAACTTTTCCTTTAAACTCCATGGCTTCTTATGGGACAGGAGAATGGTGATAACACTAGAGTACATCCAGTAGTATGCCAGGCATAATTTTTGTCTGAGACTTTTCATATTCCCAGCCCATATGGCTCAGCCAAATATGAAGATGAAAACCTGTATGTGAATATTTATAGTGGCTTTATTCATAACTACCCAAAGCTGGAAACAGCCCATTGTCTTTCAATTGGTGAATGGATAAACAAAGTGTAGCATATTCATACAAAAGAATACTACTCAGCAGTAAAAGAAAAAACTACTGATACACCCAGAAAGTTGGATAAATATCAAATGCATTATGTTAAGTAAAAATAGAAAAGCTGGAAGAGCTGTATACTGTGTGATTCCATTTATAGGACATTCTTGGAAAAGACCAAAGTATAAAGACAGAAAACAAATCAGAGGGTGCTAGGACTAGGGTTATGTGGAGGTTTTGACCACAAAAGAAATTGTTTGGGTGATAGACTCATTCTATATCTTGAATGTGTAGTGGTAGTTGTACAACTTTAGGCTTTTATCCAAATTCAAAGAACTGTTACATTAAAAAACAATAAGTAACTGCATGAAAAGATAAAATAAATGAGACAGGGACTCTGTCATACATTTTTTTTTCAATCCTCTAGTATACTCTTTTGAAAAAAATACCATTTTTTTCTGGCTCAAGGTTACCCATTAGAGTGCAACCAAGCCAAACTGCAGCCTTCTCAAGACCCCTACTTGAGCTTGAGGATCCACTTCCAAACTCACTCACATGGGCACAGAATAAGTTTAGCAACACCTGGGCCCCTCACAACAGAGCTTCCCTTAGATTGAGTGATGAGAGACAGCCGAGCAGTGTCTTTTATAATATAGTCTCAGAAATAACATACCATCATTTTTGCCATAGTCTATTGACCAAGCCTGGTACAAGATAGGAGGGGACTCCACAAGCTGTGACTATCAAGAGGTAGGGATTATTGATGCTATCTTGGAGCCCGGCTATCACAGGCAGGAATCTCTTTATAAATACAAGTATGCCAACCAATATTCAGGTTGTAATTTTATTGAATTGTAGCATATTATTTCACAGAACTTAGAGGAGCAGAAAACATTGATAAAATATTATTCCAACTAAGGAGACACCCTTCGGTAGCAACAATGAAATATTAGTTTAGTTATCTAGCCTCAGAATCACAGTTTATTCGATGTCTATTTTTACCTCTGTATTTTAGATTTATTCATTTAACATTATCACAAGTATGAGTAAATCTGAAAAACACACTCTTTGAACTCATACGTAAATAGTAATTCCAGGAATAAAAAAAAATCTAAATTAGAAGATTAGGTCACATAACAAATAGCATGGAGGACAAGGGGAGATGGAAAGAAGGGAGTTAAGGGAAATTGGAAGGGGAGGTGAACCATGAGAGACTGTGGACTCTGAAAAACAATCTGAGGGTGGTGTTTTTTTTTTTTAAAGATTTTATTTATTTATTTGTCAGAGAGAGAGAGAGCACAGGCAGAGTGGCAGACAGAGTCAGAGGGAGAGGCAGGCTCCCTTCGGGGCAAGGAGGCCAATGTGGGACTCGATCCCAGGATGCTGGGATCATGACCTGAGCCGAAGGCAGCTGCTTAACCAACTGAGCCACCCAGGCATCCCCAATCTGAGGGTTTTGAAGGGGTGGGGGGTAGGAGGTTGGGGGAACCAGGTGGTGGGTATTGGAGAGGGCACAGATTGCATGGAGCACTTTCACCAATTCTGTGGTGCAAAAACAATGAATACTGTTATGTTGGAAAAAACAAATAAATTTTAAAAATCAGTAGTAAAACAAAAGAAGAAGAAGGAGGAGGAGGAGGAGGAAGGAGAAGGAGAATTAGGCCACCCTAATCAGAGAATTTAATAAGTATATCTTAGCCACACATGTGGAAATGGTATAGAATGACAAAAATAAAGGTGAATGTGTAGGCCAAGGAAACATTTTAAAAAAAAATCAAAGCCCTATTTCCAACACATTTCCACCTTCTTCTTATCAATGAGCATGCCATCTACACAACTACATTTCCTAAATCTCAAGGACAGGTTTTCAATTTTATTCATTTTTGCTGCAGGATTGACTTTTTTTCCAAAAAAATGATAAATGCTTTACAAATTTGTGGCAATTTTAAAATTGAGGTTAAAAATCATTAAAATATAATGAAATGTTTTCTAGCACCTTAAAAAGTATTAATCATAATTGTGATACTCTAGATTGTAATATATACGTTTATTAAATGCCTTAGAAAAATAGCATGATAGTTTTATTTGTTTCATCTCTAGATCACTAAAAAGAACGCATATTTAACCATTGAAGTCCAGCCCTTCAAAGCTTCTTAAAGCAGATACATTTTTGAGATGATTACGATCTTGTCTGGATGTTGCCCTCACATTCTGGTTTTTATTTTTTTTAATATTTTATTTATTTGACAGAGAGAGATCACAAGTAGGCAGAGAGAGAGAGAGAGAGTGAGAGAGATAGACAGAAGAGGAAGCAGGCTCCCCGCCCAGCAGAGAGCCCCATGTGGGACTCGATCCCAGGACCCTGAGATCATGACCTGAGCTGAAGGCAGAGGCTTAACCCACTGAGCCACCCAGGCAGCCCTCTGGTTTTTATTATAATACTTGCTGGGCAGCCAGTTCACATATAACAACTTTCATTTCTTTCCTTATGGAAATAAATTTTCACTCAAAGATGGAAAGATATTAAAAACAAGGATATAGTCTCCTACCATTTTTTGTTTGCCCTGCATTCTAGCCTACTACTTCAGTATCCAGTCCGAAATGTTGTAGTTCCCTGAGCAAGGCTGTTGTCACATAAGGTTTCAAGCTTGTGTGAAGGTCTTTCACAGAACAGCCCAGCCAGGCTTTGTGTTCCTGGGATTTCTAAAAAGTTTAGATAAAATACAGTGTGGGTCTCTTAGGTCTCTATTGTGCTTTTCAAATTGGGGTGGATAGGGCAGCTGTGTGGGTTTAAACGGAATTCATTTCCAGGTCCTCAAATTCCATATTATTCATGCTTAAATCTAATCTGCCTGAGAACACGTGCTTGGTCAAAGCACTGTGCCCAGTCTCTTTCCCAGCTTCTCATTCCTAGTCACCTTCTCCTAACTTCATAAACTAAAGGCAAATCCTTTACTCATTTGGAATCCCCTGGCTACAAGTGCCTCCAGCAAAGCCACCTTGATCAAAGCAGTGGTCTATGTCTCAGCGGCATAATGTTAAGGAGTAGATGAAAATTCCCCCCGAGTATTTCTGCTGATCAATATTACTTTTTCAAGCATTAGAGAGTATTGCAACTTATTATTTTGTATTTTCTTACACATTCATTAGGATTCATAAGAGAAAATTTGTAATTAAATATTTCATAAAGATAATTAGTTAAGGAAAATCTATATTCAATTTTTACTTGGATGCATTTAATTTCCTGCTTGTTCTCATTGGTCAACCACTTACTACCAGTTTATTTTATCCTGTGATGTATTTCTCAGATGTACATTAGCTTAACAAGAATGGTTTGTGGATTCTACGGTGAACAGTCATTAATACATCTTTTGAAAGCCTTCCACGTAAAAATAGCTAATAACTTATTTTTGCTGTCAATTCCACAGAATCCAGTCACATTCTAGCAATAAGTAATATATATCTATTGATATATGCACTAATTAAAAAAGGAAAAAGAAGATCTATGAAGTGAGTTGGAGGAAATCAGAGGGGGAGACAAACCATGAGAGACTGTGGACTCTGAGAGACAAACTGAGGGTTTTGGAGGATGGGGCAGAGAGTGGGGTGAGCCTGGTGGTGGGTATTGTGGAAGGCACATATTGCATGGAGCACTGGGTATGATGCACAAACAATGAGTTTTGGAACACTAAAAAAAAAAAACAAAATTAAATTTAAAAAAAGAGATACAATTCTAGTAACATTTCACATTTTTAAATAATTATTAAATTTAACAATGCATTTATGTTATGTTCAATTGTATAACACTCAGTTTTATCAATACGGGAAGCATATGTTTTATTTTTTATTTTTTTATTTTTTTGAAAAGATTTTATTTATTCATTTGAGAGAGAGACAGTGAGAGAGAGCATGAGAGGGGAGAAGGTCAGAGGGAGAAACAGACTCCCCATGGAGCTGGGAACCAAATCCGGGACTCTATACCAGAACTCCAGGATCACAACCAAAGGCAGTTGTTTAACCAACTGAGCCACCCAGGCACCTGGAAGCATATGTTTTAAATTTCAACATACACATATTTTTTGTGGAGAAAAGTATGATGATTAAATTTTTTAAGCTTTCAAATATAAAGAACAAAATTTTGTGGGTAAAATAAAAGTAAAAATTCAAGTTCAAGGAGAAAGGAACAAAATAATATTTCCCAATGTTAGAAAAGATACTACTCATTTTTTTATATTGAGATAAAATTGACATGTAACCTTAGTTTTAGGGGTACAACATAATGATTTGGTATATGTATTTATTACAAAATGATCACCACAATAGATCCAATTAACATCTGTCTCTGCACATCATTATAATTTTTTTTCTTGTGGTGAGCATTTTTAAGATCTACCCTCTTAGCAACTTTTGTACATATAATCTCATTAATATATGGTTGTCAAGCTATATATTACATTCCCGTGCTTATATTAAAACTAGAAATTTATCCCTTTTGACCATTTTCACTCATTTTGCCACTGCCCCTACTTCCCCATCCCTTACTTCCCACCCCCCACCTATGGCAACCAAACTGTGTTCTGTCTATGAGATCATACAGTATTCGTTTTTCTCTGATTTAGTTTGTTTAGCTTAATGCCCTCAAGATCCATCCATGTTATCCCAAATGACATGTTCATACGTTTTTAAAAGTAATACAGTACATATAAAATTGTTCTCATAATTATATTGTATACATAAAAGATTAATGTAATAGGTTTTTGTTAAAATATCAATATTTATGAAGAGAGAGAGTTTGACTTCTTCTTTGCCAATTTGAATACCTTTTATTTCTTTTTGTTGTCTGACTGCTATTGCTAGGACTTCTAGTACCATGTTGAACAACAGTGGCGAGAGTGGACATCCTCGTCGTGTTCCTGATCTCAAAGGGAAGGCTGTCAGCTTTTCCCCATTGAGAATGACATTCACTGTGGGTTTTTCACAGATAGATTTTTAAAAGTTGAGGAATGTTCCTTCTATCCCTATACTTTGAAACGTTTTAATCAGGAACGGATGCTGTATCTTGTCAAATGCTTTTTCTGCATCAATTGAGAGGACCATGTGGTTCTTCCCTCTTCTCTTATTGATTTGTTCTATCACACTGATTGATTTACAAATGTTGAACCACCCTTGCATCCCATGGATAAATCCCACATGGTCATGGTGGATAATCTTTTTAATGTACTGTTGGATCCTAGGATCTTGTTGAGAATCTGGGCGTCAATATTCATCAGGGATATTGGTCTGAAATTCTCCCTTTTGGTGGGGTCTTTACCTTGTTTGGGGATCAGGGTAATGCTGGCTTCATAGAAAGAGTCTGGAAGTTTTCCTTCCATTTCTATTTTTTTAAAACAGGTTCAGGAAAATAGGTATTATTTCTCCTTTGAATGTTTGGTAAAATTCTCCAGAGAATCCACAGGTCCTGGGCTCTTGTTTTTTGGGAGGTTTTTGATCACTGCTTCAGTCTCATTACTAGATATTGGTCTATTCACATTGCCAATTTCTTCCTGATTCAGTTTTGGAAGTTTATAGGTTTCCAGGATTGCATCCATTTCATCTAGGTTGCTTAACTTATTGGCATATAACTGTTGATAATAATTTCTGATGATTGTTTCTATTCCCTTGGTGTTAGTCGTGATCTCTCCCTTTTCATTCATAACTTTATTAATTTGGGTCCTCTCTTCTTTTCTTTTGGATTAGTTTGGCCAGTGGCTTATCGATCTTATTCTTTCAAAAAATCAGCTTCTAGTTTCATTGATGTGTTCTACTGTATCTCTCATTTTTACCTCATTGACCTCTGCTCTAATCTTGATTATCTCTCTTCTTGTGCATGGGGTTGGCTTAATTTGTGGTTGATTTTCCAGATCTTTAAGGTGTAAAGAGAGCTGGTGTATTCTGGATTTTCCAATTTTTTTGAGTGAGGCTTGGATGGCTATATATATTTGATGGTAGGACTGCCTTTGCTGTATCCCATAGGTTTTGGACTGATGTGTCTTCTTTCTCATTCTCTTACACCATACACAAAGATAAACTCAAAATGGATAAAGGACCTCAACATTAGCAGGAATCTATCAAAATCCTAGAGGAGAACATAGGCCACAGCAATTTCTTTCAAGACATGTCTCCAAAGGCAAAGGAAACAAAAGCAAAAATGAACTTTTGGGACTTCGTCAAGATCAAAAGCTTCTGCACAGCAAAGGAAATAGTCAACAAAACAAAGGGGCAAATGGAAGAAGATATTCTCAAATGACAGACAAAGGGCTGATATCCAAGATCTATAAAGAACTCCTCAAACTCAACACACACAAAACAGATAATCACATCAAAAAAATGGACAGAAGACATGAACAGACACTTGTCCAAAGAAGACATACAAATGGCTAACAGACATATGAAAAAATGTTCATCATCATTAGCAATCAGGGAGATTCAAATCAAAACCACATTGAGATACCACCTTACACCAGTTAAAATGGCCAAAATTAACAAGACAGTCTACAACATGTGTTGGAGAGGATGTAGAGAAAGGGGAACACTCTTACACTGTTGGTGGGAATACAAATCAGTGGAGCCACTTTGTAAAACAGTGTGGAGATTCCTTAAGAAATTAAAAATAGAGCTGCCCTAGGGTGCCTGGATGGCTCAGTCAGTTATGTCTTCCTTCAGCTCAGGTCTGATTCCAGCATCCTGGGATTGGGTCCCACATCGGACTACTTCCTCAGGGGGAAGTCTGCTTCTCCCTCTGCCTGCTGCTCTCCCGGCTTGTGCTTTCTCTCTCTCTGACAAATAAATAAAATCTTAAAAAAAAAAAAAAACAGAGCTACCCTATGACCCTTCAACTGCACTACTGGGTATTTACCTCAAAGATACAGATGTAGAGAAAAGAAGGGCCATCTGTACCCCAATGTTCATAGCAGCAATGGTCACAGTCACCAAACTGTGGAAAAAGCCAAAATGCCCTTCAACAGATGAATGGATAAAGAAGATATGGTCCATATATACAATGGAGTATTATGCCTCCATCAGAAAAGATGAATACCCAACTTTTGTATCAACATGGATGGGACTAGAGAGAGTCAATTATTGTATAGTTTCACTTACTTATGGAGTGTAAGGAATAACACAGAAGACATTGGGAGATGGAGAGAAGTGAGTTGGGGGAAATCATCAGGGGAGACAAACCATGAGAGACTTTGGACTCTGAGAAACAAACTGAGGGTTTTGGAGGGGAAGGGAGTGGGGGGGTGGATGAGCCTGGTGGTGGGTATTAAGGAAGGCACGTATTCCATGGAGCACTGAGTATAGTGCATAGACAATGAATTCTGGAACACTGAAAAAAATAAAATTAAATTTAAAAATATATCAATATTTACAATATAATTACATTCTTTGCTACTATTTAAATTTAGGACAAAAAATTCAGATGTTAATATAAAAATGTGTGAGAAGTCACATGATTTTTTAAAATTACTTTAAGGAGTATACAAACAAACAAACAAAAGAAAACAAAAGAGAGGAAAGGAGGGAGAAAGAAAAAGGAAGAAAGAGAGGAAAGGGAAGGAAAGAAAGAGAAAGAAAAAACAAAATTGCTACTCTAAAGAAGTGAAATAAATCAGTGGCTCCAATATTCTGTTCCCAGATCTATTGTAAAATCAGATATTTCTTTTCATTTCTCCATTTGTCTTAATTTCCCCAAGTATAAAATGGGCATGATAATAGCTTTGTGTTTAGAGATGTGAGTCGAATTCATACAAGAAAAAAAAAAAACTAAGAGTAAACTACATTGTATGCTAAGTTACATGTAAACTACTAACAACAGTAAAACATGAGATAGGCAGATTAAGGATTTTTAAATTTCGTATCTTTAAATGTTCTATAATCTCTGCCCCTCGTTTTGAGCCAAGAGTTCTTAACAGAATTCTAGAAGTTTATAGATACATAGATTGCCTTGATCTCAAGTCCAGTTCTGATGACCAAGTAGTACTAACTACAGCTTCTTCTTTAAGGAAATGAAATATATTATTTTATTCACACATTTAATGGAAAAAATGTTCAGCATTTCCTGTGGACTTAGCCAGTGCTAAAGCACTAGGCAGAGAAGTGATATCACCTTATATGGGAGGGTAAACTGTGGAGGGTGGGGTGTAGATATGACCAGGAGTAAAAGAGGAGATAAATGCAGTATCTCAGAATTCAGAGTCTGGAAGTGGACCTGGAAGTTCTGAAAAGAAACTGAAAGGTTACACAGTTCTTAATCTCAGTCATAACAGATGTCTTTACATCACTCTTAATATTACACATTTCTGGGAGTAATTGTCCAAGCTATGAGGACAATTACAGAGATTGAATGAGAGAAGAAAATGTCAATCAAAATTTGGCACAAGTCAAAAATTCAGTCCAGGCTGAAAAGTTATCATCTCTGAGCTTACTTTTAGAATGCAGGAAAAAATTTTAGTTATGCAATAGAAGTAAAATTAAAAATAGTTGAACAAAATAACTTTCGACATCTCTTCCAACAGTAGGCTTTATCGGAAGGTTACACTCCATGCCCAGAATTAAATTAAGAGAATTAGGTTATATGATTGTGATTGCTTAATGGCACCAGTCTTCTCCACAATCTGGATATAACAACTAATTCAGCTAAGAGTTGGAACATCCTTGCCTCTGATGGGAATGCTTTGCATCCCCTCAAGGCTGGCAGTGAAGGATAGGGCAGGGAAGAATAAAAGGTTGAAGACCACCTGTACAGTATAGTTCGAGTCTTTGGTCAATGTCACTAATTTTTGGCACCTCCAGCAGAGGGCAGGCAGGTGTAGGGAAAAGAGAGGAAACGCGGTTCTCCATTTCATTTACAGGCTATTCTTCTTTGCACAATAGTGTGGCACCATAAACATGGCCATGCAAGCTGAAACTGAAAAGCAATCTTTTTCTTCCCCCATTTAACTTCTTTTAATGTTTCTTCACAAATGGTGGCAAATACTAAAGTACAGTGAGGAGTAATCATAATAACATTATAAATATGGAATTATAAATTTAAAACATTTTCTGGTTTAAAAAAAAATAAATCTGGCAGTCAACGCAGCTCTGCGTGTCTCTGCATTGCTACATTCCTGATGGTGCTCGTGTTTATCCATTCTTCCAGGTCCTCCATGCCCACCTCTTCTTCCTCCCAACTGTTTCATCAAAGGTCCAGGGGGCCCACTAGGGCCACCTTGCCCTCCTCCACCAAAGCCACTTCAGTCCATGCCCCAGCCACTACAGGAGCCACCTCTGTCTCCACCACAGCCACCTCTGAACAGTGTTCCACCAGGAACACTGTGGTCCATGAGGACATCTCTTCCTCCCAGCGTGCCACCAGGGCCACCTCTGCTACAGTAACCCTCCCCCCAGGGGGGTGTGGAAAGGGTGATGGAAGGAAGCCTTCAGGCTTCAGGACATTATACCGCTACTTTCTGCTCTCCAGGCAAAGTTTCAGTTTCCACACCCAGACTGGGGCACTGCCAGTCTCCAGTTAGCATTTCTTCCTCTTCCAGATGGGTTCTCTCAGGAACCCCAGGGCCACCTTGAAGGAAAGCCACTTCTTTCTCCTCCACAGCCTCCATGTGACTATGGGCCCTTCAGAATTTCCTGGGCCCCCTGGACCTCCACAAAGTGGCAGTGGCATCCCTCTGCCCTCACAGGGAGGCATACCACCCCACATGCCATTCCTCTTCCAAGGAAGAGAAACCTTAAATTTGCTCCCTTGAAAATCTTTCCCAGCAAACCACTCCATGGCAACTTTGGCAGTTGGTGAGTCTTCATAGGACACTGTAGCATCACCTTTGGGCTTTGCTGTTTCCTTGTGCAAGTAGACAGGGATCATGGATTGTCTGGTTCTCTTGTTATTCTTAACAACTCCGTGATGCTTAAAGAATTCTGCCAGCTTCTCTAGTCACATTGTCATATAAGCCTTGCACATATATTGCACTGTTGTCAGAGTCTTCATGTGGATCTGCAAGTAGGCCTAGATCAAGATCTGGTCCTTCAGCTATGGGTCCACCAGGCTTATTGTAGCCACCTTGCTCTCCAGCAGCCATTCCACTGCATCCTCCACCCCGCCCACCTCTGCTCATGCCTCCATCAACAAAATTCTCTTCCCCTGCCCCGATTATCAGGGCAACTCATGCTCTGGTTCTCTCCTGATCAGGAAAATCCTCTAGACTCCTGACCATAAACACCCATGCTACTGGGGTAGTCCTGTCAGAATGAACTCTGATACTCGTAGTTGCTACTCTACTGTCTATATTGACTTGGAGCCTAGCTGTAGGATTCATTTTGGTGGTGGGGGTGGGGGAGAGGGCCGAAGGGCAGTAACTAGTAGGCTGCTGCCCATGGCTGCTTTGTTGCCATAGGAACTCTGTTGTCCATTGTGCTCGGCTGCCCATTGGTGTTCGCTGAGAGTAACTGTTCTGATCATAAGTAGTCAGCCAGCCATGTAGAGGAATAAGTGGTAGGAGGATAAGACGGTAGTGCCGTGACTGGCTGCATGCGTAGCTCCCAGGTGCCTGGGGATAACTGTAGTTACTCTGTCCATATCCTAAGTGGGGCTTGTTGTAAACCCCTTTGCTGTTTGAGGTTGACTAGTCTCAGCAGGTTTGATACCATCCTATGGTTTTGCAGGTGCAGTGGCTGCTGGCTGTTGCCCATAGGCTGGGTAAGAAGGCTGAGGGCCATATGCAAACTGAGCTGCATAGGAGGCCTGGGTGGTAGTGACCACAGCAGTGGTGGTATCATAAGCACCAGTACTGTGTCCCTGGACAGACTGGCTATAAACCTGGGGTGGGGATGGGGGGCAGTTGGAGTAGTATAACCAGCAGGAGTAGGTCCTTAAAAAATTGCAAGGTGGTCTGTCCATAGGTTGCAGTGGACTCTGCCTGGGTATACCTGACATCAGTGGGCTGTCCATAGGTTCCATAATTTTTCTGCCCACCTACCAGGGGATTATGTGCCTATCCTTGAGTGGCCTGGCAGTGTATGCACAGTAGCCCTGCTGGGCTGCAGCTTGGCTGTAGGTACTGTAATCCATGGATGCCTTTTTTCCCCCTTCCTTCTCATTCTCTCAACATCCATCTCCCTCTGGCTTTCCCTGTAGGTGCTACACTCTGCAAAGCAATCTTAAAGCTGGTGGGAAAATTATGATTGTTCCATGACCTGTAAAATTTTTGTCAAAACATTAAAACTCTTACTGTTAGTTATAAACATAAGAGGAAATGAAATAATAGTAACATTAGTATCTATATAGCCCATTATAATTTAAAACATTAGAAACATTGAGTTAAATGTTTTTGTTATCAAGAGTACTTTGAACAGTGCTTGCCTTAGTGTTGTAGAACTTACAGTAGGAAACAAGCATCTTTTCTGTGTCTTGGCTAATTTATAAATTTAGAACAGTTTGTAATATGTTATCCTTTGCACTTTCAATGTCAGTATTTTCAAGAGTTCCTTAAATAGCAGCTCTCAGGGACTCATGTGCTCTTGAAGCATACATTACACACTGTTTCAGCAACTAGTCTTGCCTCAGGTACCAAACCAATGACCCCAGATAAATGTGAGTTTACAAAACTTCACCAATCCCTCCCCAGACCCTGTTAACTTCTAAACCACCCCATGACTAACTTCTCTGCAACTGACCTTGTGCAACCCAAGGACAAAAGCCCTTAAGGAACTCATTTGACTGAATTCATTTGGACAGTTGCCACCTGCCCAGTGAGTTTCTATCAAACTCCGCTTTAAAATTTTTTTAATCAAAATATATTATTAGTTTTCTATCAAGAAATTTTTTGTAGGGACTTTGATGCACAAATATGGGTAGAAACTTTAGAAGAAATGGTCTGGCAGACCAGAAAATGATAGTGGCTGGGGGGCAGAATTTGGGGGTTGAGGGAGGATGGAACAAATCACAAGCCATGACTTTTTAAACTATGTGCATCTATTACATCGTTATAAATAAAAATTAAAGGGGCACCTGGGTGGCTCAGTGGGTTAAGCCTCTGCCTTTGGCTTGGGTCATGATCCCAGATCCTGGGATTGAGCTCAGCATAGGGCTCTCTGCTCAGCAGGGAACCCGCTTCCGCCTCTCTCTCTGCCTGCCTCTCTGCCTCCTTGTCATCTCTCTCTGTCAAATAAATTAATAAAATCTTTAAAAAATAAAAATTAAACAGGAAAATTCCTTAAAAGTACATTTACTTCCTCTGAAAAAGAGCAACAATATTTAGTTAAATTTGGCGAATGTTTCTGGAGCATCTATTACATGCCCAGTGCTGTGCTAGGCCACAGGAAAAAAACCTGACCTGCAAGCAAACACGTCACAATAACCTGATTTCTTCCCGTAGAATCTGCATAGTCTTGTGGAATGAGAATCCAGTACATTGCTTCTAACTTTCACAGTCAGAGTATTAAAATTTCAGGCAAGGTCTATATTTAAAATTAGGTATCTTAGAAAAAATATGTAAGATCCCATTGTCTATTAGGAGGAATTGAGACTTCTACCCCAGTGCACATTTATTCATAGCTCAGATCCACTGAGAGGCTCTGATTTTACTCAGCTGAGGTCTCCTGATAATTACTCTCTTGAAAGTTAAGTTTTCCATGCCACTTATTAAGTCTTTGGTATGCTCATATCTTGCAAATTTTATTCTCTCATAGAAAATGGTACATTTATCTTGCCATAAGAAATTGCATAATTAAATTTCTAGTCACCTAATTGCAGCAACCAGAAATGAAAGATTTGTTATTATGGCTAATATAATTCTTTATTGTTTATTGAACACCAATAAGTTCCAGGGATAAGAGACATAAACTAATGTATAATGGCTTTTGAAATATTTTTAATGTTCCTAAAATATTAAGGGATGCATTCTTTACTTAAAAGGCAAAATCTCTGGAGAAGGTTTTGCGTCAAGACATTTTTTAAAAATCTCTCCCCAAACTGCATCTCTTTTTAGCACCAACTCCTCCTATTGCAGCAATTCTCACCCTGGTCACATATTAGAATCCCCTGGGAGCTGCTAAAAGAAAAAAAGAGTAAGACAAACAAACAAAAAAAAACCAGCCCCTAAGGCCCACGCCTAAGAAATTCTGATTTCCTGTGTCATGGGAGGACCCTGGTCACATGTGACTTCTCATACATCCAGGGTGGAGGCAGGGGTGGTGGAGAGAGGCAAACCATGAAAGAGGCTCTTAACTATAGAGAACAAGTGGAGGGTTTCTGGAGGGGAGGTGGAGGTGGGGTGGGTTAAATGACTGATCGGTACTAAGGAGGGCACTTGTGATGGGCACTGGGTGTTATGTGTAAGTGATGAGTCACTAAATTCTACTCCTGAAACTAATATTACACTGTATGTTTGCCTTATTTCACTCAGCATAATCTCTTCCAGTCCCTGTACGTTAACTAACTGGAATTTAAACAAAGACTTGAAACAAAAACCTATATAAATAAAAATAAATACAGTAAAGGGGAAAAATGTGCAAAGATAGTTTTAATGTGCAGTCAGGGTTGAGAAGCATCACCTAAAACCATAGATCTCAAAGTGTGGCCCTTGGACTAGCAGCATCAGCATCACCTGGGAACTTGTTGCCTCTACAGATCCTCAGGCCTCCCCCACCGCAGTGAATCCCAAATTCTGAGGGAGAAGCCTAATAAACTGTATTTTAACAAACCCTCCAGGTGATTTTGAGGCTCACTGAAGTTCAAACCATTAGACTTAAAAGAATATTTAAAAAGGAATTGTCAGGAGAATGACGTTAAGGAATCAGGGAGAATGGAACCAGATGGGCTCTCTTCCTGGGGTGTAGGAAGCTCTGTCATAGTCTGGGTGCAAGAGCAGGACTTGCTGATGAAGATTCTTTTTATATCTTCATAAATCCGTCAGGATTCATCATACTTTTGTGAAGTGAGTCACACTAGCAAACTAGACCCAACCTACCTTATATATTTTTGTATGAAATGAGCCAGATTCTTTGGATAGAAAAGGAAGGAGAAGGAAAGTGATTGGAAATCTGGTAAGCATCAAAATTTGGAGCTCTAAATGTTTGGTAGAACAAAGTGGGGAACCCTGAGGCACAACTTCATGTAGATGCACATAAACAGGATGAAAAACTAAGTTGGTAGGTTTTAGAAAATAATTTCATCTAGCTCTCTAAGGGAGACCCTAATGACTTTTTTCCTTATCATAGAAGTTACACAGTAGATGGGGAGTCCCTTGAAGCAGCAATAGGATCATTCATCTCATACCTGGGGTATACTTCAGAATGAGCAAATGCTGAAATTTTGATCATTTTATAGGACTTTCAGCTTTCCATTGTGACATTCTGATAGTTCATGGTAAGTCCCTTTGGACAGTATTTTAAATTATTATTTTTTTATTAGCAAGTAGCAAATAGTGAGATTCCACTGTACAGATTTTGGTGAAATAATAACTATTTTTGTTATTATTTTGTTATTTTTGTATTATTTTGTATTGTATTATTTTGTTATTATTTTATTTTTGTTGTTATTAAAATAATAACTTTGTGGCCTATAATACAAATGATACACAGGCAGTTCAACTCCTGTTGAGTGGAGCCAGTATGTTGGAAATGGGGAAATTTCTTCCACCATTTGGTCTCAAGACAAAGATTACCTATTGAATGATTAAGGTGATACTAAAAAAAGAAAGAAGGTGATACTAATTGTTTTTAAATGGACCCCCCAATCTTGTGGAGAATCTAGTTAATTGTTATGCTTAATTAACATCTCAAACTATCTCAGAAGACTATTTTAATTTGCAGAGACATTTGGAGTTGAGTTTGGAATCTAAAGCATCAGGGCTCAGCATATTCTAAAGATAAGGAAGGCTGTTGCTCAATCCATCATGATGAATATGTTGAGTGCTGTACTCATATAATCAAAATCTACAGGAGAAATACTCTTCTTGAAATGTCAGAGGTTGTTAAAACTGGATTTCTGCAGGAGAAAATAATGGCAGGAATCTGCTGGGATAGTTTGTCAGCAAGTTTAACACTAAACTATTTAATCTTTAAGTCTTCCTGTGGTGTTTCTCTGACACTGTACAGATAGGGCCAATCACATCTCTTGGGGAACTGGTAGCAGAATTATTTGTTGGTTTAATGATTTTGTTGGTTTAATGATTTTGGCCCAGTGGGTTTTCCCAGCTGAAATTGACAAATGAGAGAACTAGATTTCCTTAGGGCAGAAAATGAGTAGCATTGACACAAAGTCCTCTTTTAATGTCATTAAAAGGATAAGTTAGGAAATATGTTCCTAAACATCTCTTATAATAACTTGCCAAAAACATCTTTTATAATAACTTGCCAATTACACAACCATAGGATAAGTGGATTTATATTAATAGTTAAATGTTTAGCAAAGAAACTCAGAAAAATACTAATTGTGGTAGAGATATAGAAATAAGTTAAAATATGTAACTTCTAAATTTTTGGTTGACTAATACAAATGTTACCATTCTTCCTCTCTTTTCTATATTATATATATTTATACATTATATATAGTTTATAATATATATTATATATAATATATAGTTTTTATAATAAAGTAATTTTATGCATTCAAAGATATTTAAATGTAATGAGTAAGTAGTTTTGTGGAGGATATTGAGAAACTTCATAGAACTCTTTATGAAAGATGTTGATTGGAAGAATTTGAGCAATATAAAAAATAAAACAATAAAGTTAAATTTAGTCTCTGTAGAGAAATTGGGGAAATGTTACAGGAGATGGAGTGTATGAATGGGAAGAAAATAAGTCAATTGGATATTTTTAAATCCTCAGACATCAATGATCCTATCTGATCAGACTAAAGCATATTATGACTGTTAGGCATCTTCCTCAACAATCAACCTCTCAAGCTGATTATAGAGCAACTAAACCAAAATGGACCACAGCCAAAGATACTCTATAGGAATGTCTTGTATTCAGTAACCTCTTCGACCTCAGCCACAGCAACTTCTTCCTAGAAACATAGCCAAAGGCAAGGGAAAATGAAAAATGAACTATTGGGACTTCATCAAGACCAAAAGCTTTTGCACAGCAAAGGAAACAGTGAACAAAACCAGAAGACAACTGATAGAATGGGAGAAGATATTCGTAAACGACATATCAGATAAAGGGCTAGTATCCAAAATCTGTAAAGAACTTACCAAACTCAACACCCAAAGAACAAATAATCCAATCAAGAAATGGACAAAGAACATGAACAGACATTTCTGCAAAGAAGACATTCAGATGGCCAACAGACACATGAAAAAGTGCTCCACATCACTCGGCATCAGGGAAATACAAATCAAAACCACAGTGAGATACCACCTCACACCAGTCAGAAAGGCTAAAATTAACAAATCAGGAAATGACAGATGTTGGTGAAGATGAGGAGAAAGGGGAATTCTCCTGCGCTGTTGTTGGTGGGAATGCAAGCTGATGTAGCCACTCTGGAAAACAGCATGGAGATTCCTCAAAAAGTTGAAAATAGAGCTACCCAACGACCCAGCAATTACAGTACTGAGTATTTACCCTAAAGATACAAATGTAGTGATCCAAAGGAGCACGTGCACCCAAATGTTTATAGCAGCAATGTCCACAATAGCCAAACTATGGAAAGAACCCAGATGTCCATCAACAGATGAATGGATAAAGAAGAGGTGATATGTATACACACACACACACACACACACACACACACACAACGGAATACTATGCAGCCATCAAAAGAAATGAAATCTTGCCATTTGCAATGACGTGGATGGAACTAGTGGGTATTATGCTGAGCAAAATAAGTCAATCAGAGAAAGACAATTATCATACGATCTCCCTGATATGGGGAATTTGAGAGATAGGGTGGGGGGTTTGGGGGTTGGGGAAGGAAGAAATGAAACAAGATGTGATCGGGAGGGAGACAACCATAAGAGAATCTTAATCTCATAAAACAAACTGAAGGTTGCTGGTGGGTGGCGGTGTGGAGAGGGTGGCTGGGTTGTGGACACTGGGGAGGATATGTGATATAGTGAGTGCTATGAAACATGTAAGCCTGACGATCCACAGACCTGTACCCTGGGGCAAAAACTAAAAATAATTAATAATAATAAAAAAGAATGCCTTGTATTGACACTTTGTTAAGTTCTTATGTAGAATTCTACATCACTAAATAATGAAAATTTAGAAGATGCTTAACATCTTTTGGGTAGTTTAGCAATGTATTATCATCTATTGGTGCATAATGAGGGAAGCAAGGCCAAAAATGAACTTGTTTTAGGCTAGTAAATATCTCATAGTTTCTCATACTATCTCATAGTTTCTTGGATCAAGAGTCTAGGTACAGTTTAGCTGAGTCCTCTGTTCAGGGCCTCGTAAGTGTACATTTAAGGTGTTGGCCTAGTTTTGCTCTCTTCTGGAGGTTCAACTGGGGAAGAATACAAGGGTACATATATCACTTTGAATTAGTGTTTTTATATTTTCCATGTAAATACCCAGTACTGGATTACTGGATTGTAAGGTAGCTCTGAGGAAACTCCATACTGTTTTCCACAGTGGCTGCACTAGTTTGTATTCCAACCAGTAGTGCACAAGGGTTCTTATTCTTTACAACCTTACCAATATTTGTTTCCACTGTTTTTAGTTTTAGCCATTCTGACAGGTCTGAAGTGATATCTCATTGTAGTTTTGATATGCATTTCCCTGATGATAAGTCATGTTGAGAGTCTCTTCATGTGTCTATTGGCCATATCTTCTTTGGAGAAATGTCTGTTCAAGTCTTCTGGCCATTTTTTAATTGGATTATTTGGTTTTTTGATGTTAAGTTAGAGAATTTCTTTTTTTTTTTTAATTATTTTTAGGGGTGCCTGGGTGGCTCAGTGGGTTAAAGCCTCTGCCTTCAGCTCAGATCATGATCCCAGGGTCCTGGGATCGAGCCCCACATCAGGCTCCCTGCTCAGTGGGGAGCCTGCTTCCTCCTCTCTCTCTCTGCCTGCTTCTCTGCCTACTTGTGATCTCTTTCTGTCAAATAAATAAATAAAATCTTTTTAAAAAAATAAAATTATTTTATTACCATATAATGTATTATTTGCATTATTATTAATGCAAATAGTTAATTATTATTAGTGCAATTAAATGTATTATTTGTATTATTTTGGTAGTTTGTACATCTCTAGGAATGCATCCATTTCTTCCAGATTGTCAAATTTGCTGGCATATAGTTGCTCATAATATTTTCTTTTAATTGTTTGTATTTCTTTGGTGTTGGTTGTGATCTCTCCTCTTTCACTCATGATTTTATTAATTTGGGTCCTTTCTCTTTTCTTTTTGATAAGTCTGGCTAATCCTTTCAAAGAACCAGCTCCTAGTTTCATTGATTTGTTCTACTGTTCTTTTGATTTCTATCTCATTGATTTCTGCTCTGATCATTATTATTTCTCTTCTCCTACTGGGTTTAGGCTTTCTTTGCTGTTCTTTCTCCAGCTCCTTTAGGTACAGGGTTAGGTTGTGTATGTGAGACCTTTCTTGTTTCTTGAGAAAGGCTTGTATTGCTATATGCTTTCCTCCCAGGACCACCTTTGCTGTGTCCCAAAGATTTTGAACAGTTGTGTTTTCATTTTCATTAGCGTCCATGAATTTTTTTAATTCTTCTTTAATTTCCTGGTTGACCCATTTATTGTTTAGTAGGATGCTCATTAACCTCCATGTATTTGAGTTCTTTCCACCTTTCCTCGTGTGATTGAGTTCTGGTTTCAGAGCATTGTGGTCTGAAAATATGCAGGGAATGATCCAATCTTTTGGTACCAGTTGAGACCTCATTTGTGACCCAGGATGTGATCTATTCTGGAGAATGTTCCATACGTGCACTAGAGAAGAATGTGTATTCTGTTGTTTTGGGATAGATTGTTCTAAATATATCTGTCATGTCCATCTGGTCCAGTGTGTCATTGAAAGCCTTTATTTCCTTGTTGATCTTTTGCTTAGATAATCTGTCCGTTTCAGTAAGGAGGTGTTAAAGTCCCCTACTATTATTGTATTATTTTTGATGTGTTTCTTATTGTTAATTAATTGTTTTATATAATTGGCTGCTCCCGTGTTAGGGGGATAGATATTTAAAATTGTTAGATCTTCTTGTTGGATAGACCCTTTAAGTATGATATAATGTCCTTCCTCATCTCTTATTATGGTCTTTGACTTAATTTATCTGTTATAAAGATTGCCACCCCAGCTTTCTTTTTATGTCCATTAGCATGGTAAATTGTTTTCCACCCCCTCACTTTAAATAAGAAGGTGTCTTTGGGTCTAAAATGAGTTTCCTGTAGACAGCATATTGATAAGCCTTATTTTTTTTAATCCATTCTGATACCCTGTGTCTTTTGATTGGAGCGTTTAGTCCATTTACATTCAGAGTAACTATTGAAAGATAGGGATTTAGTGCCACTGTATTGCCTGTAAGGTGACTGTTACTGTATATTGTCTCTGTTCCTTTTTGGTTTGGTGCTTTTAGCCTCCCTCTTTGCTTAGAGGACCCCTTTCAATATTTCCTGTAGGGCTTGTTTGGTGTTTGCAAATTCCTAAATTTTTGTTTGTCCTGGAAGTTTTTCATCTCTCCTTCTATTTTCAGTGATAGCCTAGGTGGATATAGTATTCTTGGCTGCATATTTTTGTTTAGTTTACTGCTCTGAATATATCATGCCAGTCCTTTCTGGCCTGCCAGTCTCTGTGGATAGGTCTGCTGTGAAACTAGTATTTCTACCATTGTATGTTACAGACCTCCCGAGCAGCTTTCAGGATTTTCTCTTTGTCACTAAGACTTGTTAAGATTTACTATTGGATGACAGGGGGTGGACCTATTTTTATTGATTTTGAAGAGGGTTCTCTATGCCTCCTAAATTTTAATGCTTGTTTCTTTTGCCAAATTATGGAAATTCTCTACCTTAATTTGCTCCAATATACCCTCTGCCCCATTTTCTCTTTCTTCTTCTGGCATCCCAATTATTCTAATATTGTTTCATCTTGTGGTATCTTTTACCTCTAGAATTCTCCCCTTGTGGTCCAGTAGTTGTTCATTTCTCTTTTGCTCAGCTTCTTTATTCTCCATCATTTGGTCTTCTATATCACTAATTCTCTCTTCTGCCTCATTTAGCCTAGCAGTAAGAGGCTCCATTTTTTATTGTATCTCATTAGTGCTTTTTAAAATTTCAACTTGGTTAGATTTTAGTTCTTCTATTTCTCCAGAAAGTGATTTTATTTCTCCAGAAAGGGATTCTCTAATATCTTCCATACTTTTTTTGAGCCCAGCTAGCACCTTGATAATTGTCATTCTGAACTCTAGTTCTGACATGTTATTAATGTCTGTATTAATTACATCCCTAACTATCAGTACTGTCTCTTGTTCTTTTTCTTTTCTTTCTTTCTTTTTTTTGTGGTGAGTTTTTCCACATTGTCATTTTATCCAGATAAGAATAGGTGAATGAGAGAACAAAATACTAAAAGGGTAGCAAGGACCCCAGAAAAATATACACTAACCAAATCAGAAGAGACCTGAAACCAGGAAAAAAGAAAAAACAATATATATATATATATATATATATATATATATACATATATGGAGAGAGAGAGAGTTATTAACTTGGTAAATAGAAGAGAGCCACACACTTGATTTTGGGTGTATTTTGGTCTGTTAGAAGAAACAACCTCCCAAAATTTATAGGTGGAAAATCATACACACACACACACAAATAAGGGTGAACACAATAAAGGGATGGAATATGACTGTAAAGATGAAAATTCAAAAAGATTCTAAAAAAGGAATTGATAAGAAGTTGGTTAAAAAAAGAAAATAAAAAGAGGAAAGAATATGATCAGGCTGGTATATTTAGGGTACATTTTGATCTATTAGAAGAAAGTGTATCCCAAAATTTTAAAGAAAAAAAAAAACCTATATGTATACAAAAAATGAGGTTAAATTCAGTGAAGGGATAAAATATAACAATGAAAAACAATAGAACAAATCAACGAAACTAGGAGCTGGTTCTTTGAAAGAATTAATAAAATTGATAAACCCCTGGCCAGTGTTATCAAGAAGAAAAGAGAAAGGACCGAAATAAATAAAATCATGAATGAAAGAGGAGAGATCACAACTAACACCAAAGAAATATAAACAATTATAAGAACATACTATGAGAAACTCTACGCCAACAAATTTGACAATCTGGAAGAAATGGGTGCATTCCTAGAAACATATAAATTACCACAACGGAACCAGGAAGAATAGAAAGCCTGAATAGACCCATAAGCAAGAAGGAGATTGAAACAGTCATTAAAAATCTCCAAACAATATGGACGGGACTGGAAGAGATTATGCTGAGTGAAATAAGTCAAGCAGAGAGAGTCAATTATCATATGGTTTCACTTATTTGTGGAGCATAACAAATAGCATGGAGGACAAGGGGTGTTAGAGAGGAGTAGGGAATTTGGGTAAATTGGAAGGGGAGGTGAACCATGAGAGACTATGGACTCTGAAAAACAATCTGAGGGGTTTGAAGTGGCGGGGGGGTGGGAGGTTGGGGTACCAGGTGGTGGGTATTATAGAGGGCATGGCTTGCATGGAGCACTGGGTGTGGTGAAAAAATAATGAATACTGTTTTTCTGAAAATAAATAAATTGGGAAAAAAAATCTCCAAACAAACAAAAGTCCAGGGTCAGACGGCTTCCCGGGGGAATTCTACCAAACATTTAAAGAAGGACTAATTCCTATTCTCCTGAAACTGTTCCAAAAAATAGAAATGGAAGGAAAACTCCCAAACTCATTTTATGAGGCCAGCATCACCTTGATCCCAAAACCAGACAAGGATCCCATCCAAAAAGAGAGCTATAGACCAATATCCTTGATGAACACAGATGTAAAAATTCTCACCAAAATACTAGCCAATAGGATTCAACAGTACATTAAAAGGATTATTCACCACGACCAAGTGGGATTTATCCCAGGGCTGCAAGGTTGGTTCAACATCCGCAAATCAGTCAATGTGATACAACACATCAATAAAAGAAAGAACAAGAACCATATGATACTCTCAATAGATGCTGAAAAAGCATTTGACAAAGTACAGCATCCCTTCCTGATCAAAACCCTTCAAAGTGTAGGGATAGAGGGCACATACCTCAATATCATCAAAGCCATCTATGAAAAACCAACTGCAAATATCATTCTCAATGGAGAAAAACTGAAAGCTTTTCCACTAAGGTCAGGAACACGGCAGGGATGTCCATTATCACCACTGCTATTCAACATAGTACTAGAAGTCCTAGCCTCAGCAATCAGACAACAAAAGGAAATTAAAGGCATCCAAATCGGCAAAGAAGAAGTCAAATTATCACTCTTCGCAGATGATATGATACTCTATGTGGAAAACCCAAAAGACTCCACTCCAAAACTGCTAGAACTTATACAGGAATTCAGTAAAGTGTCAGGATATAAGATCAATGCACAGAAATCAGTTGCATTTCTCTACACCAACAACAAGACAGAAGAAAGAGAAATTAAGGAGTCAATCCCATTTACAATTGCACCCCAAACCATAAGATACCTAGGAATAAACCTAACCAAAGAGGCTAAGAATCTATACTCAGAAAACTATAAAGTACTCATGAAAGAAATTGAGGAAGACACAAAGAAATGGAAAAATGTTCCATGCTCCTGGATTGGAAGAATAAATATTGTGAAAATGTCTATGCTACCTAAAGCAATCTACACATTTAATGCAATTCCTATCAAAGTACCATCCATCTTTTTCAAAGAAATGGAACAAATAATTTTAAAATTTATATGGAACCAGAAAAGACCTCGAATAGCCAAAGGGATATTGAAAAACAAAGCCAAAGTTGGTGGCATCACAATTCCGGACTTCAAGCTTTATTACAAAGCTGTCATCATCAAGACAGCATGGTACTGGCACAAAAACAGGCACACGTATTTTTTTTTTTTCCTTTTAAGGACACAGTGACATATAATTCCCTGACTTAAAAAAGCCCCATCTTACCAATTACCTTGGTAATTGGTAGCACCTGTGTTAGTTTGGGTTCTTAACATAGCAGATGCTAAAATGGGATTAGATATGTAAAAGGATTAATGTGGAGGACACCTGTCAAGGATAAAAGAGGAGAGCACAGAAGGAAGCCGAGAGCACCTTTAGACCATGATGCAGGTCTGACACATACGAGAGGAAGAAAGATGGACAGAAAGAGCCTTAGCCCTTAGTGCACTGCTCTAGTGCCCCTTCCTAGTCATTCATGGGCTAAGTATAGCCTGGCAAAAGTGTGGCCTTGGCATGAACATGGTATAGATTCCAAAGCTGTGTCAGCTGGAGGAAGCAGTCAACTGTGCTTCCTACAGTATGTGGTCTTGAAGGGCGATTGGAGCAGTGCACCTCCATGGCTACCACAGACAATGGGATGTATTTTCAGGGTCAGGATTTGGGGTACTGAAACTACATCATACAAGCCTTCAATAGTTAAATTTAAATATCTAGCACCTAACACAAGTAGAAATCCAGTAAGTTTTGTTTGAGATTAATTTCTCAGGAGCATAGGATATATATTAAAGAGACTACAAATGTGAATGCCAAGCTGAGGAATTTGAACTTGATTTCCATCTTTGGAGGCAATGAGCAGCAGTATGATGCTGTAAGTAGCCATGCATATCTTGCTGTTCAGCATCAAATGAGATGGTATGGGGTTTTATAGGTAATTTTATAGAAATAGTCACCAAGGTGATTACGATTCCAAGGTGCTGATTTATCATCAACAAGTACATATTGAGTGTATGTATCAGGTTCTGTGCCAAGTGCCAATTTGGTTCACTTACAATGATCAAAACTATCATGCAATGCTAAACGCTTAGGTTTTATTAACATGGTATCTTACTGTTTAACTTAGCAGCATTCTAGTGAGGGAAATATTATGGTTCTCAATTTATAAATGAGGAAATTGGGGTTTTGAATATGTAAATAACTTACTCAAGTTGAGCCTTTGCTCAAAAGACATCTTTCCTTCCTTCATTCATTCATTCAGCAAAATGTTTTTTGTTTATGTACAGAGCTGGTGATGGAGGCAGAAATCAGACCATATAGGGCCCAGAAGGTCAGCCTCGGGATTTTAACCCAGGAGTAAGAGAAGCAAGGAAGTGATATAACAAGATTTGTTTTTAAAAGCCCCACTGCCTCCAATGTCATCAATGAACAGAAGGAACACTGGGAAGGGTGGGAAATACCTGTTTTGAACTGACCAGCCAGGAGATTTTGAAGGGATTCAGGTGAGAGGGCAGCATAGTTGTTGAAGGGGAATAGAAAAACCTGAGAGGTATTTAATATTTAAGAGACCCAAATTTTCAGCAATTAGTTACAGGATTGGTTACAGGATGAGGGAGATGGGGGTATTAAAAATAATTAACAGATTCTGGCAAAAGCAACTGAGTAGAATATGATGTCACTTGCTGAGATCAAGGGCACAGATGAAGGACTAGAGGTGGAAGGGAAGATTGGATTCAGTTAACCCCTTAATCCCAGCTTGATTAAAGTCACTGGGATATTGATCCCAAGTCTACTCAAGATGAAGGATTCATCTCGAGCTCAGCTTACTGGTCTCAGAAATATCTACTAAATTTTCATCTTCTCCAAAATGCATCTAAAACATAGAACTGATTATCACCGTTGCTCAAAAAATGTTTTTTATCTCCCTCTTTTCTTTCACAGAACAGAATCCAAACATTTCCCAGCCTACCATTGTTGTTTCCAGAGTGTTCTCTGCTCTCTCAGCTCTTTCCTATTGGGCCACAGGTTGTTCTCTTCATAGTCTCACTGGTTGTCATGTCTTTCCCTTGCTCCTAAGAGGCAAGGAAACATTTTGTGGGTCCTGATCTTTAGCATGGACCTCTGCACATCCAAGCATAGTAGGTCAGTATCTTCCAGCACACCACACTTTTGTTTTTCCTTCTTTCTCATTTCTCCTACTTAGTCATTTTGCTGATTTCTCTCCTTTGTCCGACCTCATAAAGATGAAGTGGCTCCAGTCCTTTGACCTCTTCTTGTAGCTGTCCTCACTCCTGTGGTGACCTCACCAATTTACACACTGATGACTCCAAATCAATATCCTTGGCCAGACATTTTCCTTGAACTTCAAACCTATATGTCTACATATCTATTTAACATTTTCACTTGGAGACTAAAAATTATCTCAAATTTATAGATCTACAACTCAATTCCAAGTTACCCCTTCAAATCTGTTTCATCTGCTGTCTTCCCAAACTTATAATGCATCAATCCCTAAATCATAAAATCAAACTTGCCTCCCCTTTTTCTGTTATACCCCACATTCAGTCTGTCATGAAATTTTGTGGGCTCTAAATTCAAAATATATTAGGATTCATTTTCTGCTACCTCTACTTGGTTCAAACCACCATAGTCTCTCACCTAAATTAGTGCCATAGCTTCTTATAGGTCTTCCTGGTTTTGTCCTTGACGTTTTTCTTAGTTAGGGTCGGCTGTGTTGCTATAACAAATGGGCCCCCAAATCTCAGTGGCTTAAAGAATAGCACCCTGATTTCTTTCTTATGCAATAGTCAGAGGCCAATTTCAAGTCTTTAAAGCCTTCTGCCAGTGCACATTTAGCTCTCTGGCCAATGGCACCTCTGTTCTTTCCTCATCAGATGACCATATCTGCATTCCAAGATGATTAGGAAATGCCACTTCCACTGACAACTCTACATTGAGGAAGAAGGAGAATGGATTTGGGTCACTTGGCAGTCATCTCTGCCATACTCACTAGACATCATTTTCAAAATAGCAGCCAGACTTCTGAACGAAACTCAGATAAGTCTTTCCTCTACTCACAGTCTTCTAGGGGCTCCCCATACCTCATCTCTTCTCTACCTTCCACTTCACTCTCTCCCCTTGAACCACAACAACTTGCTGTTCCTCAAACACGATAGCAAAGTGCCCATTGCAGGGCCTCTTCTTCCATATGCCTTCCAGACTTATTCCCTCACCACCTCCAAGACTTTGCTCAAATGCCATCTTACAATAAGGTCTATATTTTTCTCCCCATTTAAAATTGTGACTCCCCACCCTGCATACTCACATGCCTGTACACTTTTCCCTGATTTTTCTTTTCTGTCATTTATCACCTTTAAATATTCTACACAATTTACTTATTTAGTGTTTATTGTCTGTCTTGCTTGATAAATAAAACTTCTCTTTTATTTACTATTATTTTCCCAGTACTTAGAATAATGTCTGGCCCCATAATAGGTGTTCAATAAATATTTGTTGAAGGACAGAACCAAGAGCAAGGCCCAATCCTTATTGATGGTGATAGCTCAAATTCCATCTCCTGATTAGGAACTACTACCTCTCAAATATATCTGCCAAATCACACAAAGGGAACCAGGAAAGGGAGCACTAATAGTCTGGTAGAATTCTATCCTCATTATAACAACAATAATCAAAATAAAATAATGTACATGTCTGCTACTAGTGATAAGTAGTGTCACCTTCATTGGGATTGGGGCACATTATGCAAGAAATAGGGACATCATCCCTGGTTCAGAGCATCATTTACCCTTCTTTTGAGTCCTATCCTCTGTGACCACCACCTCCTCCCTCAATAAATTAAATACTGTGGCTAATCTAAGTGATTGCTACTGAATTCTTACCAAAGACAATGAAAAACCCTCCTGGTTAATGCAGTCTGAAACAGCTCAGATCACAATATCCAGGCAGCACATACCAGCTCAGAAATAAGCCAGATTTACTAAGCCTGTTGCCAGGTGAAGGATATAATGCACTTTCTTGCTATAATTTATATTTCCCCAGAGTTGCTCCATAGCTTAGGCAATGAGCTAACAGTCACAGAAAAAAAAAGAGATGTGTCAAGGGCTAAAGTTAATCTTAGGTTTTCCCTTTGTCTAATTGGCCCAGCCCTCTGTAGTTGCTCCTGAGACCTGCTTTAAGCTCCCCTAAGCTGGGAGAAATGCCTACAAGCTATCACAATATCCACTGTCTTGTTCTCTCTGGCTGGAGAGCTTTGACAGTTGCCAAATTCACAAATTTATTGTCTGAGTCAAGTCTTCAGTGAACACACGCTATTTTCAGAGACAGTGGCTCCTGTCGATATAAAGTAAAAAAGAATAACATGATTAATTTATTCATTTATTCAGCAAATATTGATTGAACATTCCCTATGTGCCAAGCCCTGAACATGGGGGCGTTCAATGGTGATCAAAACGGAATAGCATCTTCCCATGGCTTGAAATTTAGTGAAAGATACTGACAAGTAAAGAGACAATTACATATGAGTAATAAAAGCTGTCACCAAAGATGCTAGGCATTAGAGAAACACTTAGCCAGAATTTGTTATATCAGAGATAGACTTTGGGGATCAAGGAAAACATCATGAAATAACCCTACTTCGAAGAACTGTTGGAATATAAATACTTACACATTGAGAAAACATGGTTTCAGATTAAAAAGAGTGGTTTTTACATTTTTTTTAAGTTTTTGTGCTTGTTTCTGACAGAGGACTCTCCTTAAAAAAGTTAGTAAGATGTTAGTTAGGTATGCTGAGTTCAACCTGATTTCCAAAAGGTGTATCTGTGTTACTGCCCTCATTTCTTTCTTGTTTCTGTTTTACTTCCAGTCCCAATTTTTTTCTTTCTCTCTCCACATTTTTTCCATAATGATTTCAATTTAGAGGACAAATATCCTGAGAAACAGTGAGCTGCAGTTTCATGACCTGTTGGTCCTATTTCTACTGCAAATACTCTGAACTGGGTGTTTACCCTCTGGTATTCATCACTGATCCAAGCTCTCCTAGTATAGTACATTAGGTTATGAAAATGGTTCCCAAAAGAAAATATGTTCAGTCCCCCTTCCTCCAAGATTTAATCTTATTGTTCAAATAACAAGAAAGAAAAGACTGAGTATAAAAATTTGGGGGAAGTTACAAACTAACAAGCATCAATTTGGCAGTAAAAACAAAAACCCTTCATCCCTAAAGGCACACATTACAGGCTATGATTTCTAAAAGTTTAGTTTTTATTATTTTAGGTAACATTGTCATAAAGGAATCTCTGCAAGAGTGTCAAAATTCTTCTCTCTAAAGTTAAATTTTGTAAAGAGGTCTCCCTTTTCCAAGCTGTCTACAGAATTGCCATCTGGTGAATCCCAGACGCTCAGAATAAGCCTGCCTGACCATTACACCTGTCGTCCATAAACCTGGCTTCAAGAAAGTTCTTCTGCCTTTGAAATTATTACTGAATCTTTCTTTTATTCATTAACAACTATTTAATAAGCATCTACTTTGTGGCAAATCCCTTTTTGAAAGACAAACAGCTAGCCAATTGCATCTTTTCTTAGAGGGAGAAACATCAAATGAATAGTATAAATAAATATTACAGCAGAACTCAGATATGGCCTCTGGCTGACAGTAAGAGACATTCTGGTTCATACCAAAAACAACTAGGCAAGACTAATCTAATTCTAAATTTTAATTTTTAAGTTGATCAATATGATGCATAATCATTGTTTTAAATCAAATAACATTAAAAGACTTATATTAAAAATCAGCAGTCTCCTGTTCTACTCTATCCCCACCAATCCCATTCCCTAGAGACATTTTCAACTTTATTTGTTGTCTCATTAGCATTTACCTCTAAAATAATATGCTTATAATTACAGTGACATATACCAAGTTTGCTAACCAATTCCAGTTTATGCTTGTTGTCTTGGCATAATTATTACCAACGGTCTCCTTTACTCTCAAAAGTGTCTTAATGTGATAAATTATGACTACTCTACTTACAATGAATCATTATGATTTGTTGCTAAAACACAGGGTTAGGGATCTATAAACTTTTGTTATGGTAGTTGAGCTCTCTTATACCCTCTGCTTTCCCTTGAATTCATCCTCCCAATTGAGCTATATTTTGGGTCAAATTCTATAATCAATATTCATCCTATTTTGGCTATATGTATAACTTGATGTAACCCAAGTACTTCACTGTGATGTCTTATGGATGCTAAGATTCTCAACAAGATCCTAGCCAACAGGATCCAACAGCACATTAAAAAGATTATCCACCATGATCAGGTGGGATTCATCCCTGGGCTACAAGGATGGTTCAACATTCGCAAATTAATCAATGTGATACAACAAATTAATATGAGAAGAGAGAAGAACCACATGGTCCTCTCAATTGATGCAGAAAAAGCATTTGACAAAATCCAGCATCCTGATTAAAACGCTTCAAAGTATAGGGATAGAGGGAACATTTCTGAACCTCATCAAATCTATCTATGAAAGACCCACAGCAAATATCATCCTCAATGGGAAAAAGCTTGCAGCCTTCCCATTGAGATCAGGAACAAGACAAGGATGATGTCTTCTTTCTCATATAACCTTTTGTTTTTTTTCTGGAGTTCGTAATTGCTTCTTTTAAAAATTAAATTTTTGTGCACCTTTATTTTTCCCAGATGCTTTAACAAAGCTGTGAAATGCGTAAGCAACAATTCTTCCAAATGTTCAAACATGTCAGATGGTTTTTCCCTTGGTTTCTTTGTTTCTAGGGCCCTCCATCCCTCTGCTCCAAACCCGTGTGCTCTCTGGACATGTTGTCCTGGGACTTCTCTTCAAATTCTAAAAAATTATTTTTTTCCTTACATTTAAAAACACAGCTGAACAACCTAAGTGTAAAGGCAGAATAAATACATTCAAAGAATCAACAAATATGCTTTAGCCAGTACTGGAGGAATGACTTCAGGAAGTGGAATGTATGAAGAAAGAAGCATAGCATGCTGGTACCCTAATTAATAAAATCTCTGAATTTTTTGTTTCTTCCCAAGGAAGCATATGTGGTACTTGCTACACTCTCCAAAAATGACACAATTAAACACATTGGAACAAAAGAAAAATATAGGGAGATCCATCTTTGTTTTAATCGTGATCTAAAACCACAACTCCTTAGTAGTTGTGGAAATATGCTTGAAATTTAGACTATGACAAGTACAAACATTTAAACAAAAAAACAAATTTACTTGGCAAGGAGTGTAGGAATGAAGGTATGTCATCCATCAACACTATTTGGTGATTCATGGATTTAAAAAATCCACTGAATATATAAAGTTGAGCTATGACTTAGCAAGAGACTTTGTTCTGATGTAATGATGCTAATTTTAAACTTTAAACAGCTTGAAAAGTGAGATGAATGTCTGAAATGAAAATCTCAACTGATTCAAAGATAAAGAATATAAAATCAGTAGTTTTAGGAAGGAGCCACATTAGCCTTCCTCTCTGCAGACCAACTTCCATTCCAAGAATAATTTTCATCTCTGTCAAAAGCAGGTAAGCTCTTTTTATCAATACTCCTATCTCAACCAACTCATTGTGGTTATCCTATTCCTAAGGTTTTCTATAGAAATGATACAAGAAGAAAAGCTATTGACTTTCTGCTACCCTATCCAAATTTGTTCATTCATGGAATAATCATTCATTGAGAATCCATATTTCTTGAAGTTCACATTTAACTTTTTCCCCCTCCTCTTAAATGTATTTAAGTTTTTACTATGTTACTTGTTGTCTTCTCTTTTTTTATATCCTTTCTGGTGATATCCCAAGAGTGACAATAGAATCTTCTTTTATGACTATTCTTTTTTCCTTCTTTAGTCATGTTTCACCATAGACACAGAGAGATGTACATACCCTTTTGCTATTCATTGTGTCCAGATGTGTGGTTTAATTGCATTATCAGTATGCACTATATCAAGAATAGCCTTTATATCAAATATAATAATGTAGATAGTAATCTACAAAAGGATCACATAGCCATGAATTCATGATAACCCTCAAAATAGTTGGAACAAGTATTATTATTCTCTGAGGAAAGCAACTGGGGCCTAAAATATTAAGAGTTTAAAAAATCCAAGGTGTTGTCTTATAGATATATTCCAATCTATTTTAGCTACTTTAGTTTGAAAATTCCTATCATTGCAATTATTTATCTACTATATATTTTATCATTCAAACATCAATTATTTATAATTATAATTATTTCTAATATTTGTATATGAAGATAAAAAAATCTTCAATGTCTCAGTGGTTGGTGAGAAAGAAAACGGAGTTACTCAAAGGCAAATGATTTAATTGAGGAAGATCTGAATGACTCAAAATGGGTAGTTGCAAAATAGACTTCTCCTACATTGTATGATAAAGAAAGGGGAAAAAAAGAAAAAAGAAAAGATACTTATAATAACAATTGCAAAAAGGACATATAAAGCTGTATTTTTTAAAAGACACCCAAACAGAGTAGGAAAGTATGTTTTTTTAACATCTGTACTATGAAGATAAGCCACTTGGGGGAAAAGATTAGATCATAAAAAACTTAGAACATATCTGATGAATCAAAGTCAATAATTTTAGCAATGTAGCTAGTTCCTGAGGCAATGGATAAAGTCTAACTATTTAAAAAACCTTATCCAATTGGATGATGGACTCAGGTAAGTCACCTTGGCATGCACACTGATAGTTTATCTCAAGCCCTGAACCAGAGATTATCAACCTCTCATAATGCTAGAGATCTTGAGAAGTAAACCTTAAAAAGAATTAAAAATAAATAAAGACAAGTAAGAAAGAAATCTGCAGGGGCATCTGGTGGCTCAGTTGGTTAAGCAACTGCCTTCAGCTCAGGTCATGATCCCAGAGTCCTGGGACTGAGTCCCGCATTGGTCTCCCAGCTCCACAGGGAGTCTGCTTCTCCCTCTGACCTTCTTCCCTCTCATGCTGTTTCTCACTCTCTCTTTCTCTCTCTCTCTCTCAAATAAATAAATAAAATCTTTAAAAAATAGAAAGAAATCTACATATACTGTACAAATACTTTTGTAACAAGGTGTGCTGATCAGTGTTATAATTATTGTAATATTATTTTTGTTTTTCTGTTTTTCTGTGTTTAGAACATTTAAGAAAATCTAATATTTTAGACTTGTGGCTTCAGACGAAAGAAAAAATGTTAAGTTTAGCATCAATATTTACATACAGAAATTTAGTTTGTTAAATATATAAAATTTTAATTTATAAGTTATTTTAGTAATGTATGAATGATTTGGAGTTTTATTAATTGTCTAACAATTTCTAAATTGGATTTTAGACAAAGTACAAATGGTTAGCATTCTTTTCCTCACACAGGAGTCTTTTGGGCATTAAGCAAGTTGTTAACAATGATGAAATACTACAAAGTGAGAAAACCCAAACTGTTTTCCTGTCTCCCTATCTCATGAGTAGCCAAAAACTCAAGGTACTTCAATCACTGAAATGTGCAGATATCATGTACAACATTTAAAAATCAACGTCCCAAGGGAGAGTAGTGTATCCACATTGAACCATTATATTGAAGTGGGGAGACAGAGTTTTGGAATTCTAAGGCACAATTGCCATTAATTTTGTGGGTAGTCCATATTATAGAAATGTTCTCTTTAAGAAACCCTAGATTATACTGGTCTCTGATTATACTATATTGAATACAGTTTTTTGCCTATCAACACGAAAACTTTAGGTCATGGCAATTTGTATTTACAAACTAAATTTTTAAGAAGTCTACCTTTTGGGGGTGCCTGTGTGGCTCAGTGGGTTAAAGCCTCTGCCTTCAGCTCAGGTCATGATCCCAGCGTCCTGGGATAGAGTCCCACATCGGGCTCTCTGCTCAGCAGGGAGCCTGCTTTGTCCTCTTTCTCTCTCGGCCTGCCTCTCTGCCTACTTGTGATCTCGGTCTGTCAGATAAATAAATGAATAAAATCTTTAAAAAAAAAAAAAAAACCTTAAAAAAAAAAAAAGAAGAAGCCTACCTTTTGGCTCCAAAGCAGTTGATCTAGAAAAATAATAGTGCAAAGCTCAAAGGACCTAACAATTCCTCAGGGTGAAAGTGAAGAATCCTGTGGCCTTATGATACTTTTTGTTTGTTATACTTTGCTTGATGACAGAAAACGAAGGAAACTCTGTCCAATGAGTTTGAGACATGAAAATTAGAAAAATATAGTTTGTGCCAATAGTTTTGGAAGACAAGCAAGAGTGAAAATATGAGGATACTTAAAAATTATTCACATCTAAAAGCAGAAAAAGAAATAATAGGATGCTCATAAATTACAAGTGGCTAATAACACAGTACATAATATAAGCAAATACACCATATCAATGCAAAATTGTCATCCTCCATATTTCAGAACAGTGATTTTTTTTCTAAAAATAAAATCTGAAAGTTTGCTGTTGGTACTTGAAGTCATTGCTGGAATAACTACAGTGGCTGCCCACAATCTGTGACTAACCTATGAATTAAGGCCAGTGCAAGTGTATTCAGCACATTCAAACAACCAAAAAAAAAAAAAAAACCCCAAACAAAAAACATCCACATATACCCTAAGGTTTGTACATACACTTAGAAAAGAAAAGGGGGTGCCTGGGTGACTCAGTGGGTTAAGCCTCTGCCTTCAGTTCAGGTCATGGTCTCAGGGTCCTGGGATCGAGCCCCCGCATCAGGCTCTCTCCTTGGTGGGAAGCCTGCTTCCCCCTCTCTCTCTGCCTGCCTCTCTGCCTACTTGTGATTTCTCTCTGTCAAATAAATAAATAAAATCTTAAAAAAAAGAAAGGAAATAAAAGTAAAAATGTGGTACCGTTATCACAAGCACCATACTGCTTTTTGGCTATTTCTTTAGGCTATGTTCTTGATCTATATCTGAAGGTGAAATCTCTTAGATAAATATGGTGTCAGTGGGACAGGATGAATAGATGGATAGGTTGGAACAGGTGGTGGAGAAATGGAGATATACACTGTATTTAGGATGACCAATGTTGCCCTGGAGCCAGCTCTGATGAGGATCCAATGGCTGACATGTGGTGGATTAATCTGACTCATGCACCATGTAGCTAATATCACTCTGGGAGATTTCATTCAGGGCCAACTCCTATGACCTCTATTCCATTTTGGATCATTGTTACTAGATTTGGTTAAGAGTCTGCCTTTGGCTCAGGTCATGATCCCATGGTCCTGGGATGGAGCCCCATATTGGACTCTGCTCAGCAAGGAGCCTGCTTCTCCCTCTGCCCACTGTTCCCTCTGCTTGTGCCCGTTCTCTCTGTCTCTCTATCTGTGAAATGGATGAATAAAATCTTAAAAAAAAAAAAAAGATTCATCTTTAGAGCAGTTCTTTGGGTCATACTACCCATGCTTCTCTATTTCTGGTTTTTCATTTCCAGATCCATACAACATTACATTCTGAAATATTACTATTACCAGCCTCCCATAAAGATAATTTCATTTTCACTAATGTCAGGTCTAAAGCAGTCATGAATTTTACTTTATAACTTTTTAATTTTGAAACAATGTTTCTGTTTTGTGACAACAGGTAACATTTGCATGTTTGTTCTCCAACCTCGCCCCTTCTGTTTGAGTCTTACAGGAGCATTTATATATTTTTAAATGTTCACCATCTGTCCTTGCACTGAAATTTTTCTAGTCATGATTTGATTTTATGAAATTTATCCTCTAGAAAATTCCTCAAAAAATGGCTAAAAAAGAAAAAGGGCACATAATTCCCTAAAATTATGTAAATTGATTTTTCTATATGCTTGATATTTGAAGGACAGTTTAGCTGGATATAAAATACTTGTTTCACAATTCCTTTCACTAAGCTTTTAAAAATTTTTGTTTTATTGTTGCCTGGCTTTGTATGTTGGTTTTGAAATGTCTGCTGTTGGTCTAATTCTTTTTTCTTTGTAAGTTATTTGATATTTCTGCCTAGAGACCTTGATGGTTTATACTTGTCTTTGAAATCTAATGAGTTTTACTAGAATATGTCTTAAGAGTTTAATCACTCTGGATTAATTTTTTCTGGTACCCAGTGAACTCTCTGAACATATAGATATAAGTCTTTTTCATTCTCTAAAGTGATCTTGAATTATAGCTTAAAATATTATCTCTTTGGGGGCACTGGGGTGACTCAATCAGTAAAGCATCCAACTCCTGATTTCAGCTTAGGTCATGATGTCAGGATCATGAGAATGAGCCTCATGTTGGGCTGTGTTCTCAGCAGGGAGTTTGCTTGGGATTCTCTCTCTCTTCCTCTGCTCCATTCCCTATTCCCTTGCTCTTGTGCTCTCTCATTCTCTCAAAAAAAAAAAAAAAATTAAAATATTAGCTCTGCTTTATTGTTTTTTTCTTCAGGGTCTCTGTTAACATGAAAAGTATTCCCTTTTTGCATGTCTTTCTAGTCTTATTCTCTCCCTCTGATCCTTTTTATGGCTTTATTCAAGCCATTTTCATTCTCTCCAGGGTTTTCTCACTCTCTTTCAATACTACTTATTAAATTACTTGAATCTATTCTCCCTTTGGCAACTTGTAATTTATTCTTCATTTTAACTTTTTCTTCTATTTTTTTTTCCTAAATGAAATCAAGCTTTTCCTTTATTCCAATTTTGTTCATTTTATTTTTACTTTTTGTACTTCTAATTTAAAAGTTTCTCGTATTTCCAAATCCTTGTATGAAGGTACTCAGTTCTGCTTGATATGTGAACTTATAGTTTTCTTCTTTATAGTTTCCTTCTTATTTTTGGTTGTCTTATCAGAGGAGAATTTGCCTCAGTTGAGAGGCATGAAATTTCATTTCTTTGTTTTTACTATATTTCTATATGGACTTTACTTTCCGTTTGTTCATATTTATGGAATTGGGGTGTTTTAGAGATTCTTGGCTTAATGGCATCATTTCTTTTCTTTTCTTTTTAAGGGTTTTATCTATTTATTTGAAAGAGAGAGAGTGAGAGAGAACAAGCAGAGGAAGCAGCAGAGGCAGAAGGAGAAGCAGCCTCCCTGCTGAGCAGGGAGCCCAATGCAAAGCTTGATCCCTGGGATCATTGTCTGAGCTGAAGGCAGACACTTAATCAACTAAGCCACCCAGGTACCTCTTAATGGCATCATTTCATACTGGTATATCAAAGCTCAGGTACTTTGACAGTTTTGGGGGTGTGTTTTTATGGGGTAAAGAGGGCCGTGAGTCCTTTGCTTTTATGTTTTTCCTTTATCTTGCAGAAACATAAGATTTCTCTTTTTTCTTGTTTTTCCCTTTTCTTTTTTCCCTCTTCCCTCTTGTACTTGCCAAAAGGGATCTTTTTCCCTTCCTTTTTCATATTTCTTTTTTTCCCCCAGAGCTATGAGCTTCAAGGATTGCCGTTTTAAATCCCGCCTGTCCCTTAAAAGATTTTTTAAAAATTTGACAGAAAGAGATCACAAGTAGGCAGAGAGGCAGGCAGTGGGGCAACAGGCTCCCTACTGAGTAGAGCCCAATGCAGGGCTTGATCCCAGGACTCAGGGATCACGACCTGACTGGAAGGCAGAGGCTTTAACCCACTGAGCCACCCAGGCGCCCCCTGCTAGTCCCTTTAAATCATCGTTCTTCAAGATTCCTTCCCTAATTTCTCCAGTTTTGAATAATGTATTGTTACAGAAGGGCACCAGGCATTTGTTTTAATAAGGTATGGCAAGACTCACAGATGCAGAAATGACTGTCATGAAGACCTTTTTTATATCCATGCTCAACCCTGGATAATTTTTTTAGTATTTCCAGGCTTAGAGTGGACTTAGTCTTTCTGGTCGTAGGATATTTCAAACTTAGGACTCTTCACTAATTTCCCTATTTTGCCTTCCTTGTAGTTCTGAGTCTGCTTTTGCTCACCCAAGAGCCTCGTGGCAACAAAGTTGGGGTGATAGTAGGAGAAGCTGCATTCTGGGATTTGACTATTCTTTGTTTATTCATAGTTATTTTTGAAGTTTGGACATTGTCTATCTCCAGGTTGTGCTGAAATATGATTTGCATATAGATTTACTTTTTCTTTCTGATGTTTGTACTGTTTGAGAGAGGCTACATGAGGGGGCAGGTGGTGATGCTGACACCATTGTCTGAACCTAACAAGAGGACCATCAACTTCATTTTTGTTGAAAAGTATGGCAGACACTGAGAGTTACCTACTAGTTTCCATTTTTCTCTCATTCTTACCTGCTACCAAAAACTTGATTTGCAGTGAAGAAAGTAAATACCTAATTGTGTTGTTGGGTACTTTTGTGTCTTATACAACTTTTATGCTCCTGTGGCCAAGTGACAATTTTGTCAAAGAGATACAAACAGAAATCTACTGGTTGGGTTTTGCAGGAAAGCCTGTACCTCAGTAGAAATGGTTAGACTCACCTGAAAGTGCCTTATTCCCTTTTCCCTTTCCTCTTTTTAATTCCTGGAACTCAGACAAGGTGTCTGGAGTGGCAGCAGCTATCTTATGACCATAGGATAAAAGCCAAAACCTAAGGATGATGAAATTGATAAATAGAAGAAGCCTGAGTATTTGAGGAACTGCATGAGCTTTGTATTGCCTATCCCCAGATTTCTGTTATGGAAGAAATTTAAGCCCTTTTCTTGTTTAAGGAACTATTTTGTCAAGTCTCTGTTCAGAGTTCTATAAACCCTGACTGATCAATACCTTGATTTATTGAGGCATTTTCTCCTTTTCAGGAGGGGTGAAGAGATGATCATTTTCACAGGTCACCATGTCAAGGGTCAAAATAACCTGCTGCATATGCTTTCTTTGTGCATGAGTTATATGTTAAGAGACTCAAGATTTACACCATCAGAAGAGTGTAGATAGATAATAAACATCCCCACAGGTACATTTCTTCAGGTACCTGTGAACTTTTCTTTGTTTTATATTTTCCTTTGACAATAATCCCACCTATCAGTTATAAATAAGCAAGGTTTAAACGCCTATAAAAACAAGTAACTAGCCAAGTTTCTTATAAATTTATTTATCTGTAGGTCATGATCTGAAATACAAATTTGCTTAGCCAGGCATCAGATGGGTTGTAATGTACCAGTGAGGGGTGTGTGAGTGGGGCATGAGCATGCCGGGTGTGGGAATAGGTGCACCACAGTGTGATACACACATGCTAGGGGGAGGAGGAAGGTAAGCAGGGAAGTGCTAATTTGGGAAAACAGGAGGTAGGGGAGCAGAAAGAAAGTTACAGCAGGTAGAGAGGGCTTCCAATAGGAAAACCCAGAGAAAATATCAAATAGAGATTGAAAATAAAGTAGGAAAATGCTTGAGTTAAATAACAGATTGTCTCTTTTGTTTGTTATGACAAGGTGGATTTATATTCCCTAAAACAATTCCTTATATGTCGGAAGTGCCCAATCTATTTTTGAGTGGAAGACTGAATCAATAAGCTTTGAGGTAAGGAGTAATTCATTTTCAAATGAACTACATAATCCTAAACTATCTAAATATTTTATGCCTGCTTTCTCCATTTTAAATATATTGTTATAAAAGTAAACCCAGGATTTGTTTTACTCAGGTATGGTAAGACATACAGATGCAGAAATGACTGTCGTGTTTTTATAGCCACATAAACACAGGAGGCACAGCACAGCATGTAGGGCCACAAGAGAAAGTACCAGGGTTGGTCAGGAGGCAGGGGAAGCAGGGGAAACTGGGGCCAGGGACATTTATTGTGGTGTCTGTGGGAAGGAATAGAAGAGACAAGAGTAAGCCAGTTTAAGATAGGCTAGTTTGAATAATTTCAGCAGGCTCTGGGGCATAGAGGCTGTCCTAAGTTGTCTGAGGGGTGGCTCTGGTATGATTAAGGCAAGAGTGATTAGGGAAATAGTGGTCTAGAGTGTAAGAGCCTGAAAAAGGCTGGAAGTAAGGGCTCTGTACTGGATGACTGCACATGAAAGGGGAGTTGTTTGCTGTCTTCAGGGTCAGCAAAGTCCCAGATGTAAAGATTCAAATACAGACACTAGAAAACATGGTTTTTATATACATTAGGTACATTAATACATTTATATACTTTTTTTCAGTTACCTCAATTTCCTTTTATTGGTAGATATCAACTCATTCACAAGGTAACTATATTCTATAGTGCTCTCTACTAAGTTTATAAACTAAAATCTACATAATATCAGATACTAATAAAACTTCTGGTATTGGGCTGTCTGCCTTGTGAGCCCTCAATAAATAAGGTTTAATGAATGCTATAGAGACTTTAAATAAAATATTAAATGCAACCAGTGACAGCCCAGTTAACCAGTGGTGAAACTAGGAATTGACCCTACGCTTCTTGCTTCCTAATGCATTTTGTTATCCAAGAAGATCATGCTTTGACCAAAGTAAAAGTCTATGCAGCTGCTCTTGAGAGTATCTAAATAGTAAACTTTAGATAAAAAGCATCTCACTTGTGGTCAGAAATCAGGAGCCTATTCAAAATAACTGACTCTGGGAAACTCAAGGGACATGCCAGGAAGAATTTTCTCCTCTGCCTTTTTTTTTTTTTTTAATGTTCAATGATTCATTAGTGACTATAACACCCAGTACTCATCATATCACGTGCTCTCTTTAATGCCCATCACCCAGTTACCCCATCCCCCCACTCACCTCCCTTTCCACAACCCTCAGTGTGTTTCCTGGAGTCAGGAGTCTCATATGGTTTGTCTCCCACAGTGATTCTGCCTTTTGGACTTGCAGTGTCCTATTGAATTATTTCCCAAAGATGAATCATGGCAAGTGTGACTGAAATCTAGACAGTTATTAGTCTCCTAAGCATCAATAATAACTGCAAGCCAACCACCGCCAGAGCAATTAGCAAAATCCCAACACCCTGAGCTATTGGTCTCTCTACTTTTTGGCAATAAATAAATTTAATAGGCTCAAAGAAAACTCCAGGGTCATATCCTTATTAGCTCCCAGATATGCCACTTATATCTATACTTCCTAGAATAACAAAACAGTAATTATCTGTGAGTCATCCACCTTGTGATTCCGTTCTGTGATTATTATTTTTCTCCAACTAAATAAACTGTATACATCTTCACAATGTAATTGAACTCAAGTAGCCTACTCATGCTGCTTAGCTACAGACAAAAGCATGGGTATTAGTGTATCTAAAATGTTACTTTAATAATTATTTTAGTTTCTCATTTACTCTCACCTCATGGGAAATTGTGGTTTCATTGGATGGTTGTTCTGCAGGCTGTGGGAAGATGTCAGCCAACCCTGGTGAAGATTGCTTCCTTGATTGGCAACCAGTCAGGCTAATGTCATTTGTAATCCCGGCAGAACTTTGAAGAAAGTTTAAAATCACTACTTTAGTAGTAGCAGAACTCTTGATTTATAACCTCCCTACAGACAGATTTTACCCCAAAATTAAGTTACAAAACACCATTCCAGTTATAAACCATTTAAGTATGTATAACTAGCATGATCAAAATTATTAGATTTATTTCCATAAATATGGGATCAAGCAAAAACATGCATAAAATGGGTATTAATGATGTATTGCCCATCTTTTTATTTTATTTATTTATTTTTTTAAAGAACAGTAGTAAGAAGCTTTCTTTTAGGAGGGATAATTCTATATTGCATGGATGTTGTTTTTGTTTATTAGCTTATGCTCTTAAAGAACAAAAGACTCATGTTAGGAATAAGTTCAGAAATTATCAAAATCTATAGAATTGTGAAGCTTTATGGCATTTTATAAAGCACTTTCACATTAATTATTTCATTGTGACTTTCAGAAACCCTCTGAGGGAAATGGGACAGGTATTACAGTTTCCATTCTAGAGTTGAAAAAAACTTACTTAAAAGTAAAAGCACTTTGCTTGCCCTTAGAAACATGAAAAATTAACTGTAGAGCCAGAGTCAAACCTAGAAATTATAAGCACAAGACTGTGTTTCTTTTAATTAATTAATTTTAATTAAACACCCTGACTTAAAGAATTAATTCTCCACTCAGAAAAAAAGTATACCTATTCTCTTTCTGCACCAACTCCCACTCTCACCAACCCATTGTCAGCATCTTTCTTTAATGACCTATTACTTTAATCTCTAAAAACACCCATCCAGTGGTACCCCGGGGGCTTACTTAGTTAAGTGTCTGACTCTTGATTGCGGCTCAGGACTTGATCTCAGGATCGTGAGATGCAGCTTGGCATGGGGCTCCAGGCTCAGCACAGAGTCTACACGGAGATAGCACAGAGTCTACACAGAGTCAGCACAGAGTCTACACAGAGTCAGCACAGAGTCTACAGATTCTCTCCATCTACCCCCCCTCCAACACACACACACAAGCTTGCTCTTGCTCTCTCTCTCTCTCTCTCTCTCTCTCTCGCCCTCCACCTTCTCAAATAAATAAAATCTTTAAAAATAAATAAATAAAAACATCCACCCATTTTGGCCCTAACCTATCACCAACTTGTATGGCCATATACTCAACTATTATGAGCTCGATTAGATGAATACATTGATCTATCAATCAAAAATCACTCCTATTATTTCCAGTCAATCTGTTAAAGCACTACTAAGCAATTCTGGCCTCTTTCAAGCACATGGAACCTCGGCCTACACCCCCAGTTTCCATTATTTTCTCTAGTTGCTCAGAATGATTACCAGATTCCACAATAAGCAGAACTTGCATGCAGGATCAAGACATCCTCATCCCTGTATCTCATTCCTTCTTATTCCTGTTGGATGGAAACCTAAGTCATTAGACTCACCAGTAATCTAGCTGGCTAATTCTACTAAAGGGTTTATGATTGATGTTAGTTTGAAAATACCCTCTTCCCTGAAAAAGGGTTGCTGTTTAACAAAAAGCCTTCAATAACTTGCTACAAAAGGATTACATAAGTCAGGCAGGGCTAGAGGAAGAGCTTGTTAGGTATTTTCTTAACGTGTGATTCTACCACTGTCATCAGGAGGCTCAATGAAGTGTTTTAGTTTAAAAAAAAAAAAAGAAATTCTGAAAACAATGTGGAGATTCCTTAAGAAATTAAAAATAGAGCTACCCTATGACCCTTCAACTGCACTACTGGATATTTACCCCAAAGATACTGATGTAGTGAAGAGAAGGGCCATCTGTACCCCAATGTTCATAGCAGCAATGGCCACAGTGGCTAAACTGTGGAAAGAACCAAGATGCCCTTCAACAGACAAATGGATAAAGAAGATATGGTCCATATATACAACGGATTATTATGCCTCCATCAGGAAGGATGAATACCCAACTTTTTTATCAACATGGATGGGACTGGAGGAGATTATGCTGAGTGAAATAAGTCAAGCAGAGAGAGTCAACTATCATATGTTCTCACTTACTTGTGGAGCATAAAGAATAACACGGAAGACAGTGGGAGATGGAGAGGAGAAGTGAGTTGGGGGAAATCAGCGGGGGAGACAAATCAGGAGAGACTGTGGACTCTGAGAAAACAGAGGGTTTTGGAGAGAGTGGGTTGGGAGGGTGGGTGAGCATGGTGGTGGGTATTAAGAGGGCACGTATCAAATAAGTAAATAAAATTAAAAAAAAAAAGAGGGCACGTATTCATGGAGCACTGGGTGTGGTGTATAAACAATGAACTTTGGAACACTGAAAAAAAAATTAGAAAAAAAAAAAAGAAATTCTGAAATCCACTGTTCTAAAATAAAGTTGCCTTATTGTACCTAAGGACAATGTTAAGCCCTGAAGAGAGAAGGATAGAAACAAATTGGAGTGGATTTAATAGGGACAACAAAGTTTCTAATAAAAGCAAAGTGATATTTAGACACAAACTATAAGGGTACAGAGAAAGAAAACTATTTATTTATTGACTACCTACTGTGTTTAAAGTGTTTGGGTGTCATAAAGAAACCACACTTCATACTGAATTTGTATCAAAAACAAGCTAGACTTACTTCTTTACTCCAAACACTAAAGCTGCTGGAAGGAAAATAGATTCAATGCTTTTTTTCTCCCACTTTTCAACATGTATGGAGTACAAACAAACAAAAATGTGCAAACAAAATCCATCCCCTAATTTTAATTCTGTGATGAAATTTACAATCTAAGAGAAGAGTCAGACATAAATCTCAGGAGTTCCACTATTTCCTACCAAAGATGTATTTAGTGATTTTCAGCAATTCTCTCAAGTTAGAGGTTAAAGGTTCCCCAACAGAAATTTAAAGATAGTCTTAGTAAAACAAATTAACAACAAGAGGAAGTTAGTCACTTGAAATATAAAACAAAGGATAATTACATTGGGCTTATTAAAAACTGGCTCTTGGTTTTGTTTGTTTCCTTTTTGGCTCAAAGTAAGGCCGCTGACTGCAAATCATTTGTACAAATAAAATACAAAAAGTACAGAGACAGCTTTCTCTCTCTGCAAGATTCCTTATCTTTAGATGTTTCCTTATTCCTAGTCCGGGCCAAAAAGTAGCTTAGATTGTTTTTATAGTATCTAGTAAATAAGAGACTAAGCTTTAATTCTACACATATATTATTTCATGTAATTCTCATAGTAATTCAAAAACTTTACTTGTATTGTCTTTTTTTGTCATTGAGGAGATATAGACTCAGAAACATGAAGAGACCTGTGGAAGGTCAGACTATCAGTAAAAGTCACATCCAGAAATCAAACTCAATCTATATCTCCACAACCTCCACTAATTTCCCCATTATACAACTTCTCAGAAAGACCAGGAAATGATCCTCTACCTTGGAAAACGCAGATGAACATCTTTTCACCTTCTTCGTACATGAAGACCAAGTTAGGTAAAACTAAATATAAGCTCCGCTATGTAAATGAGAAATCTAATGGAGTGAAACAAGCTCTTCCTATTAGTGAGAATAGCAAAGAGCAACCAAAGTGAAACCACTGGAAATATATCAGATTGACTTTGAATGACTGGATGTGAGACACAATATCGATGTGGGGAAAACATGAACACTGCTGTCTAAGGACTTTGCATTTAATAAAATGCCATCTAAAGAAATAGAATATTAAAGCTGCTACTGGACACAGGTTATCTCCTTAAAGGGGAGAGCCCCAGGTGTGGAAATCTGCTGGCTCCTGCAACAATGCCTGGGGGATGGTGCTGCAGGCTCAGTGGCAAGTGTCCCAAAGTTGTGGGTCAGGGGCTACAGAAGTTCCACATATGGTCCAAAGTCCAGGAAATTCTGATAGGAACCTGTGGCGGCACCCACACTTTTTTAGCCTATGCAGTAGCAACTCATGGGGAGGAGCTGGCTAAGTGTAGTGAGAAAACCCCCATCTCCAGAAGGCCACTGGACTCTTGTTTGGAAAGCCTTCTCTGCTTGTTGTTAGATCACTTCCCAAGTGAAACTATTCCTGTAGTTTATCCATAGATTGTTGAGGCAAGTAGTAGAGTTGATTAGGCAATGGGTTTTCATAAGGTAGAGCAAGCTGAAATTTTAAAATTTTATTTCAAAATAATTTTACACCGAAAAGTTACAAAAATAGTGCAGAGTTACCATATATAACTTAACCCACCTTGCCATAATGTTAACATCTTACATAACCACAGTACAATGATCAGAACCAGGAGATTAATACTGTTACAGTACTATGCATGAAACTATAGACTATTACTTGAATATAGGTCTTCATAATGTCCTTTTTCTGGTCCAGGATCCAATCTAGCATACCACATTGCATGTGGTTTTCATTTCTTCTTAGTCTTCTCCAATCTGTGATAGTTCCTCGGTATTTATTTGTCTTTCATGACCTTGGCACACTTTTTAAAAAAGATTTTGTTTATTTATTTATTTATTTATTTAAGGGGGACAGGAGAGCACAGAGGGAGCATGAGAGGGAGAAGCAGACTCCTGCTGAGCAGAGAGCCCAATGTGGGCCTCAATCCCAGAACTCTGAGATCACAAGCTGAGCCAAAGACAGCAGCTTAACCCACTGAGCCATCCAGGGGCCCCACTGACACTTTATAAAAACATTTATTCATTTACTTGGAAAGAGAGAAAGTAAGTGGAAGGAGGGACAAAGGGAGAGGGAGAGGGGATCTCTAGCAGACTCCATACTGAGCTCCGAGCATGTGACACTCAGCTAGATCCCATGACCATTGAGTTCATGACCTGAGCCAAAACCAAAAATTGGACACTCAACTGACTGAGCCACCCAGGTGTCCCATGATCTTGAAACTTTTGAAGGTTATGGTCAGTTATATCATTTTGGGTTTGTCTGATATTTTCTTACAACTAGACTGAAGTAAATCATTTTTGGCACAAATACTAGAGAAGTGTGTCCTTTTCAGTGCATCATGTGAGGAGGTGTGTGATGATAAATTGTTATTGTTGATATTCACCTTGACACTTGATAAGGGAAGTGTCTTCTGGGTTTCTCCACTGTAAACTTATTATATTTCCTTAGAAACTAATAAATATTTGTCTTGTGGACAAATACTTTGACACTATGCAAATATCTTGTTTCTCATCAAATTTTCTTCCACCAATTAATATCCATCAGAGACTCTTGCTTACAATGATTACTCCTGTAGTGTTTCTGTAACACTACAACATAGAAAACAGGATTTTCTTTTTCCTTCATTTCTTTTACATTTATTAATTGGGATTCTTCTTTAAAGTTATCTCTTATTTATTTATTCATTCAATAATTTATGTATATATGGACTCATAGATATTTAACTATAGGTTGTAATGAAGTATTGCCATTCATCTTATTGCTCAAAATTAGTACTCCTTTTGCCATTGATTGGCTTCTGTGCCCTTTTAATACATTTCTTACTTGAATTTTATGGTCTATCTCTTTCCAACATGTGTTTCAAAATGCGATAGCCATTAAATCTCATCTGTCCTGACCAACAAATTGGCTTCTCAAGAGTAAGTAGATGGGAGCCCCTTAACATTACAGTGTCTCAGATTCATCATATTTTGGGGGCCGACCTCTTGAGATTCTGATTTAGCAGGTCCCATGTAGGGATTCAATTTGGAATTTATAAAAAATTCATTAAGTAATGATTCTAAAGCTGACCATGTTTGGAAGTCCTATTCTATAAATTATGGGAGTATATTTTTTATTGGTCCCTAGCTGTGCTCCTAAAAAGTACAGACCAGTAGCGCTGGCATCACCTGGGAGTATGTTAAAAATGAAAGTTCCTGGGGTGCCTAGGTGACTCAGTTAAACGTCCAAACTCTTGATTTGGGCTCAGGTCATGATCTTAGGGTCCTGGGATTGAGCCCCACATTGGGCTTCTCGCTCAGCGAGGAGTTTGCTTGAGGATTCGTTCTCTCCCTCTCCCACTATCTCTCCCCCTGCTCACATGCTCTCTCTCTCCTTCTCTCTCAAATAAATAAATAAACCTTAAAAAAAAAAAAAGGAAATTTCTTGGACCTCTATCAGACCTAAGGAAGCTGACTCTCTGGGGTGGGGCCTAGGCACCAGCATTTAAATGAGCTCTTCAGAAAATTCTTATGCACATTGAAATGTGAGAAGCTCTGTAAATATACTTTGTTATAGCTGGTAAAAATCACAGGCAGATAAACACCAGTCATCCTTCTGGCCTAAACCCTACCTGAAGCAATTACTCCCAGTTGACTTGTTTTGTTTTGTTTTCCTGGAATGTACCTAAAGATTCTCATAATCCAGTCTGTTATTTTTCTTGGGTATCATCCAAATTGTTCCAAATGTATGACTTGCTGCTTCTAAAAAGCTGTCAAATTAGAGAGGAAAAAGTGGATTCTTGTTTGCAAAGAGTGAAACACGCATTCCAACGCCGAGCACCACTTCCTCTTTCTCTTGTCTTACAGTGTCCTTCTCATACAAGAAACAATGCTGAAAAAAACAAAAATGTAGTGTTTATGAGACTTAAGTCATCGTTTAATTTAAACATTTTTTGTACAATGAGAATCACTCTCTGACAGACCTATATAAGAAGTCTTAAAAAAAGAAAAAAGAAGTCTTTCCTATTATGCCTTAATTTATCAATTGTGTACGTTATCAGGTATCCATGGCAAATCCCACAATAAATTATAATAATCCAGTTGGGGCAGTATGCACTGTGCAATTATGCTATTTTATTTTGTATTTTAAAATTAGGTGTTATTTGCTTCATTATTAAAGGTACACACTTAGAAAGGAAAGGATACTACTGGGTATTTTGGCCAAGTTTACCCACAATAGCCTGATTCATCTGTCCATAGCCTACCTTCTTCTAGTAGTACATTATACAGCACCTAAAATAGATGTCTAGATATATTAAGAACTCAGTAAAACATTAAAAATATGTAACTTAATGTAGTTCTTATTTTGTGATGTGTACAGTGCTAAGTCTTTCAAATATTTATCACATGTAATCAGTACTATGCCTCTCAGGAAGGAAAAGGGACTGATTTGCATATTTGCAGATCTCCATGGCAGAAATATTCCAACCACGGCTAATTTCAGGCTACCCAATGTCTCAACAAGTGATCTAGAAAAATCCTGAAAATTTAACAATTGATCAAGATAATATGAGCTGACTCTGGTACACCACTGCATGCAATCCTCACAGCAAGACTATGGAGTAGTAGCAGAACTATTGTTTTATTATTAGTGTGTCCATTTTGCAGATGAGAGAACTAAGAGAATAGGAAACTAAGTAACTTATTCAGAGTTCAGGTGGTAAATGGTAAATCTAGGATGCAAACCTGGGGCTCTGTGAGGTTAAAGCTAGCATTGCATTAAACTAACTAATGGTGAATTACATTAGCAAAAGTGGAGTAAGATGGAGAGTTATTACAATTCCTGTGTGAATATTCCTAGACGAACCAAAACCATTCTAGATTTTGGCTTTTTTCCCATTAGAACATGAAGTCATTGCTCCCTTGTGGTGTGACCTAAAGTCTTTTCTTTCTTAGGTTCAGTGTGTGTTTATCCTGGGACTGAGAGTTGAATTCATTGAAGAGCTTGCTTTTTTTTTTTTTTTAGTTTCAGAGGTAGAATTTAGTGACTTATCAATTGCATATAACACTCAGTGCTCATTACATCAAGTGCCTCCTTAATGCCCATCACCCAACTATCCCATCTCCCCACTTTGCCTTCCCTTCAGCAACCTTCACTTTGTTTCCTAGAGTTCAGCATCTCTTATGGTTTGCCTCCCTCTCAATTTTCATCTTATTTTACTTTTCCTTCTTTTCCCCAATGTTGATCTGTTTTGTTTCTTAAATTCCACATATGAGTGAAATCAAATGGTATTTGTCTTTCTCTGACTTATTTTGCATAGCATAAATATGTTATAGCATAAATAGTTGCATAGTGACTATGTGGATGCATAGTTCCATCCACATTGTTGCAAATGGAAAATCTCATTTTTTTGATGTTTGAATAATATTACATTTTATATATCTACATCACATCTTTATCCATTCATCTGTCAATGTACATCTGTGTTCTTTCCATATTTTGGCTATTATGGACATTGCTGTTACAAACATTGAGGTGCATGTGCCCCTTCAAATCACTATGCTTGTATCTTTTGGATAAATACCTAGTAGTGCAATTGATGGATCACAGGGTAGCTCCATTTTAAACTTTTTGAGGACCCTCCATACTGCTTTCCATAGTGGCTGCACCAGCTTGCATTCCCAACAGTGTAAGAGGGTTCTCTTTCTCTGAATCCTCTCTATCATCTGTCATTTCCTGAGTAGTTAATTTTAGCCATTCTGACTGTTGTGAGGTGGTATCTCACTATAGTTTTTATTTGTATTTCCCTGATGCCAAGTGATGTTGTACATTTTTTCATGTGTCTGTTAGCCATTTGTATGTCTTCCTTGGAGAAATGTCTGTTCCTGTCTTCTGCCCATTTCTTGACTGGATTTTTTGTTTCTTGGATGTCAAGTTTAATAAGTTCTTTATAGATTTTGGATATTAGCCCTCTCTGATATGTTATTTGCAAATATCTTCTCCCATTCTGTAGTTGCCCTTTAGTTTTGTTGACTATTTCCTTTGTTGTGCAAAACTTTTTTTATCTTTATGAAGTCCCAATAGTTCATTTTTGCCTTTGTTTCCCTTGCCTTTGGAATCATGTCTAGCAGGGAGTTGCTGCAGCCGAGGTCAAAGAGGTTGCTGCCTGTGTTCTCCTACAGGATTTTGATGGATTCTTATCACATAATTAGGTCTTTCACCCATTTTGAGTTTATTTTGTGTGTGGTGTAAGAAAAATGGTCCCGTTTCATTCTTCTGTTTGTGGCTGTCTAGTTTTCTCAACACCATTTGTTGAAGAGACTGCCTTTTTTTCCCATTGGATATTCTTTCCTGCTTTGTCAAATATTAGTTGACCATAGACCCATTTCTGGGTTCTCTATTCTGTTTCATTGATCTACATGTCCTTTTTTGTGTCAGTATTATACTGTCTTGATGATTACAGTTTTGTAATATGGCCTGAAATCTGGAATTGTGATGCTTCTGACTTTGGTTTTCTCTTTCAACATTCCTTTGGCTATTCGGCGTCTTTTTTTGGTTCCATACAAATTTTTAGGATTGTTTGTTCCAGCTCTATGAAAAATGCTATGGTATTTTGAAAGGGATTGCATTGAATGTGTAGATTGCTTTGGGTAGCATAGATATTTTAACAATATTTGTTCTTCCAATCCACGAGCATGGGACACTTTTCCATTTCTTTGTCTCCTCTTCAATTTCTTTCATAAGTGTTCTACAGTTTTCTGAGTACAGATTCTTGGTTTCTTTGGTAGATTTATTCCCAGGTATTTTATGGGTTTTGTTGTAATTATAAAGGGGATCAATTCCTTGATTTCTCTTTCTTCTGCCTCATTTTTAGTGTATAGAAATGCAACTGATTTCTCTGCATTGATTTTATATCCTGCAACTTTGCTGAATTCCTGTATTAGTTCTAGCAATTTTGGGTGGAGTCTTTTGGGTTTTCTACATAGAGTATCTACTCTTATGCAAAGAGTGGAATTCGACTTCTTCTTTGCCGATATGGATGCCTTCAGTTTTGGTAGTTTATATGTTTCTAGGAATGTATCCATTTTGAAGAGTTTGCTTTTTACTTGAAAGTTTGCCCATGATCCCTATGGGCAAATATTTCCTTAGGGAATAATAATAATAATGATCATCATAATAATAATAATAATGGGAATTGCAGTTATCATTGATTGGATGCCTACAATGTGCCAGACACCCTACATTCTACACTCTACACTCAGGCACTCTACACTCATTTCCATTGCATTTCATTCTCACGACCTCTCTGTAAGGTAGGCACTATTATTGCCATTTTACATGTGGAGAAACTATCGTACAAAGGAAGTTAATACACCCCCCCCCACAAATCACACAGTTAATAACCATCAGGTCCAAGGTTGAAGAAACATGCATGTTTTTTAGCCTAAACTCTTATTAATCATGATATTATTCCCTTTTGCCCCTAGATACTCCATGCCAAGGCACTGGCTGATCTTTTATTCCAGCAGCCCAACTCCATGTTATAGTCCTTGAAGTACTTTTCTGGCACATTTTAAATGCCTCTCTTCCCACCTATCCATGGTTTGCTCCCTTTGTCTTACCTAAAGCAGGTGTTTTGTTCTCTCACTGTGAACAGAAGAGCTGACATGCTTCCTCATTACACCAGGACTGCTCTTCAAGTTCACCTACAAACCCCCGATGCTGTTTGCTATTAACCATTATTCATAGATGGCACTCATAGAACTCAGTAATGTTAACTGAAGGTTCAAATTTCATATAATGGGGTGGGACACAAGTCACTATGGGTGACTAGCCCACCTATAAGAATTGAGAGGCATGGAGCAACAATGCCAATGAAGTCCACACACTACTCATCTAAATATTTAGAATTATAAATCAAGCCAGTAAGCTGTTAAAAAAGAATATACTCTGTCTTCATAGTGCTTTAGGAGGTCAGTTTTTAATATGAGAATTATTGAATTCCTCCAAGTTTCTCATAGTAGAACAGGGAAAACTGGCCCCTCACCAAAAGCCTGCCCATTTTCTTCCCACCCTCCAGGTCTCTCCTTAAACACATGATTGTTGACCCCACCCCCAGCCCACACACCCAAGCTTGAGCCCCCTCCACAGCAAAGAGGCCCTATAGACACTCCTTGGCTCTAGGGGTACATACCCTAAAACTGTAGCCCACACCAGGAAGGTAGCCCAAAGAAGGAGGCCTATTTTGGCCTTGGATGTGAGTTCAGGGCTGTCAGGCAGGTAATTCCAAGACTCAGGCACCAAGGGAGGCCCTGAGTCTGGAGTGGAGCCTGAGCACAGCCTGAACAGCATAGGACTCAGGGTCAAGTTGCCTCTTACATCCATCTAGTCAGTACTGATGGTAGGAGCTTTTGAATGTGTTCTTCCTGGGGCCACTTTGACCCTTTGAACATTAATTTTGAATGATTCTAGTATTTAACAAAGAGATGAAGCAAAGTGAGGTAGCAATCCAATATTTATAAAAATTGCCATCATTATGAGCTAAAATTCACCTTTCCAGCCCCTAATGTCAACAAGACCAATGTGAAAATTAATACAGATTAATCCAATTTGGCTAATTGCTTATAATAAGCATTATGGCATTCCAAAAAGAACTTCATTTTAAATGAGTAGACGGCTCCTCAACGCTTTCTTACACACAATCTGACTTACTTAGTGCTGGTCCTTCCAAAGCTCCTCTCTTGAATATGTAAATTATTTGAGTAATTTTCTTTATTTTAGTTCACTTGAGTGTAAAAGCAGATGATCTCCTAAGATTAAAGGTTTGATCCTTAAATTTTCTAAGCCTCAGCAGCAGAACAACTGAATAAAGCCAGTAAGTACCTTGACACAGACAAGGAGTGCCCATGGTTGGGGGTTCGGAGCATGGACACACCTGAAACCAAGACTGGTTCCTGTGTGGGGAGGTCTCAAAGAAGCAACCAGGCTCAGCTCACACTGCCCTCTGGCATGGAAGTTCTCCAGCTTTTTTATGCAACAGGCTTACCTGGAGGGCTTGTCAAAAATGCAGCAGAGTGCTGGGCCCCACCCTGAGAGCTTCTGATTCAGTAGAAGTCAGGGGAAGGAGCCTCTGAATCTGAGAGAATCAGTGAGAACCCTACTTTGAGAACCAATGCTCTAGGGTTTTTTTTTGCATGCATGTACTGTATTCACACCATTATTTTTGTCTATCATTGCTTCTCCTCCCACTTACTTAGTTACATAACCGATAGCCCATCCTCCTACCAAGTAACCGTATAGGAGATTAAAATCAACTAGGTAAGCAATTTATACCCGAAAAAGAAAACATTACAACTACATACAGTTTATCAAGTTAATGGCCAATTTTAAAGGTCTGAATGATAATACCTTCTTTCTTCCTATACTTTTCGGCTATAAAGAAAACCCTGGACACTCCATTCAGCCTTGTATTCCTCCTCGACAGCAGCACCCCCCAGAGATAGTTTATGGGAACTCATGTCCAAAATACTGACTTTCATAATTAACCTAAATAACCTGAATGTCGCGGCCGGCACGACACATTGACCAGGAACGTGAGGGTAAGAGGATGGTGAAAAGAAATTAAGAGACAAAGAGTTGGGGGCAGGAGGAACACCAAGGAGGATGTCCAATAGTGCCAATTTTATTCAAGGCTGTGAAGCATTCTATAGCTAACAGAAACAATCATCTATTTTTAGCTGATTACTAAAGAGTTTGCAACATGCACAGAAAATCCTTCAAGCTTTCCCATTATTTCCCAAATACCAATAGCAGACCATCTAGTGCCAGATGTACTGACTTGAAAGCCACTCAAGACATAGTTTATGTAAGCACAGCACAGTCTTACAGTGGTGTAGTCTATAGCCCGTGCAAGGACAGCAAGGACCAGCCAAGAATTTCTGACCCCGCCCAAATCGTCTCTATCTGACTAGCAAACGTGTGGGAAGTCACGTAGGCGAGCGCACAGCACATAGCACAGGCCCTTTCTCGGTGCCACTCGACTTTATTGACCTTAGCCTTTTATTCGGCTATTCAGCCTTTAAAGGAGGCACAAGTCAGGGCCTGGTTTGGTCCTTGTCTCAAGCCTTACCATGGCCTCCCACACCCGAACACCTCTAACTCCCCCAGATTTGTTCCTTGTGATGTCACCTAAACTCTTGCTGCTTCTATTTTTAAAAGTTATAACTCTAACAAATACAGTTACTTCTCTGTGTAAAGGACCAGCACCTATGTAACTGGCCGTGAGAAGAAAGCCACATATTATAAGCACAGACCCCTGGTATTTCAGCAAAGATCTCTAAACAAACCAAGTGAAGCTGAAAGCTGCCACCTGTTAAATTCCTAAAGGACTGTTTGCTATTAACCATCGTTCATAGATGGCACTCATAGAACTCAGTAATGTTAACTGAAGGGTCAAATTTCATATAATGGGTTGGGACACAAGTCACTGTGGGTGACTAGGCCACCTATAAGCCCACACTCCTTGGTAGCTAGGGAGACAGTATGCGTGCCCCACCGATTGGATGTCTCCCCCTGGCCGGACTCATCCCTGCATCCGGGCTCTGTTATCTCTACCTGACCTGACCCACCCTTGTATTTGGGCTCTGTTATCTGGGACTGGTCGACTGTATTTTACTGGTTTCCTGGTCTTGTTTTTAAGTAGGTTCTCCTGGGGGGGGGGCAGGGTCAGTTTAAGTTTTACTGCATAAACAGCAAAATCACTGTTTAACTGGATGGAATCGCTCTGACTAAATAGGCCCTTACAGCTTTAACTTTACTAAAATGTTTAAATCTTCCAGTAAGTAACTTTTGCCCCCTTCAAGAGGGAGGAAATCCCAAAAGGATCAATTATAAAGATAAAACAAATTTTCTGGTAGTGGTTCATGCCTCTATCATATTGTACATTTTGCAATATTTCTCAAGCTTTCTGGTTTGCTCGCTGGTGTCCACAAAACATCGCTGGCCTCCTCAATCAAATTCCACACATTTGTTCTCCTTCTTCTTATTGATTGTGCTGAGGGAAATGTCCTCACTGACTCAGCTTCCATTGAAGGCCATGTCCTGTTTATGACCAAAGCCACAGTGATCATGTGATACCTGATATGTCTCCCCTAAAACACATATAAAGGCTGACATCCCTCAGGGCACATGTCTAATGAAAGGACCAGGGCCCTCATTCATTTTGCTGATTTTTTAAAGGATTTTGGTCTAGCAATTTTCACTTGCACAGCTTTTCATACAGATTTTTCAAGCTAAATTATTTTTATTTTAAACAAAAATCTATTTTTTCCAATGCAGCATGTTTAAGTTAGCATCACTTACTTTGCGAATGAAAATATTTATGTATGATTTACTAACTAAAATTCATACCATATTTTGTGCTTTTTCTGTTAGATGCTTTTAATTGTAAGGAATAGGGAACTCTGGGACTCTTGGGTGGCTCAGTCGGTTAAGAATCTGCCTTTGGCTCAGGTCATGATTCCAGGGTCCTGGGAATGAGTCCCTCATCGGGTTCCTTGCTCAGCTGGGAGCCTGCTTATCCCTCTGCCTGCTGCTCCCCCTGCTTGTACTCTCTATCTCTCTCTCCCTGAGTAAATAAATAAAATCTTTAAGTAAATAAATAAAATCTTTAAAAATATATATCCTAGCTCCCCCCCAAAAAAAGAGAGAACTCTGGTTGTCTCAGATTAAGGAAGTCTATTGTAAGTCTTCTTGCCCAAATAAGGAAACAGGGACCTCATAGCTAGGACACATGGGGACCCAGAAAAATCAAGTTCCAAAAACCTCACAGAAGAATAAGATATCAGCCAGCCCTGAGGGGACTGGACACATGAGCCATTCAGAATACAGGTGGCTCCTAGATCCGTGTAATTGTGCAGCCCCCACCATGGCTGGCTGCATAATTTGCAGGTGCAAACTGAAAATGTGGAGACTTTAAATCAAAAAGCAAGGAAACTGCCATTCTATGTCCTAAGATATAAAGCTTTTTCCTTTCTTTTGTTGTCTCTCTCTCAAATTGTCATGAATTTTTAAAAATATGTTATTTAACATCATTCTAAGTAAAGTACCAGCATGGTTTTTACCATTCATCTTTATATGATGCAATGTCAGTTTTGAATGTAAATATAAGAGCATTTAACTCATAGTGCAATCATCAAACTTGCACAATTCCTATTTTGTAGTTCCTATGGGCATATATACTGCATTCTCACCAGAGCAATGAACATGCCACGCAAAACTAATTCAGTTGTCTTTATTTCACTTCTTCATTTGTGCACATCCTACCAACAGCCTCTACCTTTAGCCTCCCGATGAGCAGGGAAGGACTGAAAGACAAAGGACTGGATTGTCTTCGCTTTCCTTTCCTTCCATGTCATCATTTTCAGTGGAAGTGATTGCCCATCATTTGGAAGCAACATGAATAAGAAGGGAAATGGTAGGTTTCCCCACTCATTTATGCTTCTTAAAACACATTGCGTTCTTGGTTCCTGGGTGGCTCAGTCAGTTGAGCACACCAGACGCTTGATTTCAGCTCGGGTCATGATCTCAGGGTCGTGAGATGAAGCTGCACATAGGGCTTTGTGCTCAGCGCCAAGTCTGCTTGTCCCTCTCCCTCTGCACTTCCCTGCCCCTCTTAAATAAATAAATAAAATCTTAAAAAAAAAACCACCCACATATTGCATTCTTTGTGCTTTCAAAACAGTTCTGGTTCTGATGGTAAGTGTGGCCCTCTGAGGGTGTGAGTGCCCTGCTTACTCAGCCTTAAACATACCATGGTACCTGGTACTTGCTCTGAGTCTCTACACTCCCAAGCATCACAGATCCATAGGCTTCTGTGCTCCTGGGACTCTGTGAACATGGTATATAATGAGGCTGTAAGGAGTGGCAGACATGCTTACTGAGGCTATCTCAATGATAAAATTAATGAAAATTTCAAGACAGAGACAATAGAACATTAAATCAAGTGCTGAACTGTGTTCATGGTCACATGTTCATGAAGCTGGCTTTGGTCCTATCACTAGCAGAAAACATGTTCGCCATGTGACCCAGCTGTGTCTGCTCCTACTGCTCTTGCTGCTGCCACCTACTATCTTGTTCTCTATTTGGGTTCTCAAATTGTCCTAACTTCAGCTAATTCATGGACTTTCAAGGCCCCTTCTCTGTATGTCTTCTAATTTCTTCGCCTGGTCCCAACTGACCCCTTCTCTTCACATTGCCACCTAAAACTACTACAAGAGAGAGGCTCAGATGATCCTTTTCCGGGTTTTATGCCAGCCCACCCCTTATATGGGACAGAGGGACTGGGATGGAGGTGGGAGCAGAGAGAGAAAGAGGAAAGAAATGAAGGCACATGAATTGAATTCAGAAACTTGAAATTATCTCCTTTGCCCTTAGATAATGTCTTTTCAATCTCTAAGTGAATGAGTACAGAAAGTAACTGAAATGACAATGGGTAATTGAAAGGAGAGGTACAGTTTTACAGACACATTACAGCTAAAAACCAAATGGTTGCTCAAAGATTTATTGAAGAGATTTAAGTATGAATATTTTCTAGTTTCATGCTACATATCATACCACAAGTTCTTTTGTGGATAAAAACCATTATACAGACTTTGCCTTTACAATTAATTTTATTAAAGAAATAATATTGTCTGCATGTTAATATTTCTCCTGGATTCAATGAATACTTTTCAAAAATAGTTTTTTTCTTTTCACTGACTTCATAGGAGGGAAAATTTCTATCTTTGGAAATGTGTGAGATAAAAACACAGAAGAGCAATTAAACATTGGTTTTGCTTTATTATTTATTTATTTATTTTTATTTATGGTATGTAGTAATGGATGATAGCTCCCAAGGCAATCTATGCATGATTATGAAATGCCATTTTCTTTGTGAATTCATTTTTTAATAAAAATGCCATGTCTGACCATTGCAGAAGTCCATGGTGTTTCCTTTTTGGGACCATGCTTGGAATGTTGGTTGCTCATCAAATCCTTGCATGACTGTTTCTTTCTTTCTTTTTTTTTTTTTTAAGATTTTATTTATTTGACAGACAGAGATCACAAATAGGCAGAGAGGCAGGCAGAGAGAGAAGAGAAAGCAGGACTCTGGGATCATGACCTGAGCCAAAGGCAGAGGCTTAACCCACTGAGCCACCCAGGCGCCCCCACGCATGACTGTTTCTATCCCATTAACAATTATGAAAACAAACCAATGCTATAGAATTCTTGTCTTTACCATAATGTTCATTTTATCTGCCCTCCCTCCACCCCATTTTTTAAAAAATAAATTCAGGCTGTCGATGTAGAAGTAGAAAATGGAACAAATCAGAATGGGAGCACCAAGTTATGTATTTACTTAATTAAAATTTAATTACATTAAACTAATTAAACTTAAATGCATAAAACCAGAGAAGTGAATTTAAATGGAGAAAAAACAAAAAATATTTATAGATACAATTTCAAAGTTTCCTAAGAATAGTAAAGAATTCCCTGGACCAAATAGTACCAACATTTATTCATTTTTTGAGAAGAGAATATATTTGAAAGGAGTTATGGTTTATCTAGCATGGGGTCACCTGAGAGTGTTTGGTAGACATTGAAAGAACAGTCAAAGAATAGAAGTTGGCAGAGTAAATAGTAGTAAATGATCTGTGTGGGGGCTCAGGGGTAAGAGTGTGGTATGTTCCAGTATGGGCATGAGGAACCATTTGCTTAGATACTGTGCTCCAAAATGGGTACCAAACCACTGACGAGAACAAGCCACTCTGGAACTGGTCCACGTGAGGACCAAGAAATATTTGTAAAAACCTGAACACCTTGAAGTCATCTGGTAAGGCTGCCATGCATGGAAATCATTAACGTCAGGTCTATTTTCAGATTCATTCAACTATCTTAGACTATTTTTTTCTCATTAGTGTTACTTCGGCCCTATTATCGACTGTCATAAAGTATCATAGAAACAGCTACTCTATTGTAAATTGAGACAGATTCTGGGGAACTTAAAGTCTGGAGTAGGAAGGAGATTTACTTTTTACTGTTTGCCCCTTGACACACTTTGGCTTTTATCTTACATGCATTGACATTGTTTTAAATTTTTAAAAAAGGAAGACTGTGGTTGGAGGACACTGCAGTATACTTTCTGTAGAAGATAGAAGTAGTAATTCTTTGTACAATTAAATATTGTCATGAAATATATGTAGCTTATAAAATCTGCTCTGTTGCTATAGAAATGGGTATAATATATGTGCTCAGACACATAGAAGATTTACATACTGAACAATGCAGTGATATTGTAGACAGAAGCACAGATCACAGAAATTTCAATATGTTTGATGTAACAGTCATGCAAATCTGTATTTGCCAAAGGAATTTTATGGAAAATGATTAGGCTATGCTTGCTTTTTTGGGGAAAAGAGGACACAGGGGGTTCCCTAAAAAATCATTTCCAACTGAATAAAGTTGACATTTGGGTAGGAGTTTTTCATGGAATGTAGTTACAATGACTGTCTTCATTATAATGCACTAGCACATTGTAGTTGTTTTATACAAAGGGGAGAAAAGACGTTCTTAGAGTTTTGTCAATTATATTTTGTTTTTAAAAAGAGTAAGAGAACTTATCTATTTTTTCTTTTTTTAAAGATTTTATTTATTTGACAAAGAGAGACACAGTGAGAGAGAGCACAAGGAGGAGGAATGGGAGAGGGAAAAGCAGGCTTACCACTAAGCAAAAAGCCCAATGTGGGGTTCGATCCCAGGACACTGAGATCATGACCTGAACCGAAGGCAGACACCCAATGACTGAGTCACCCAGGCGTCCCTATTTTTTTGTCTTTTAAAGAACAGATTGCTTTTATTGAAGAAATAGATGTGGTTAAGAAATTTTTATACCTGAACATGAATAAGGAAGTACATTCAAAGTCATTGCAGCACTGTCATGCAGGTAAAAATTTAAAATCTGTAACACAATACTTCATGTTACTTTGGAATCCAGTGTTATGTAATGAAAGTAGAAAAAATATGGACTGGTGACACTCCAAATTCAAGAGAGTAGTTGTCTCTGAGGAGGTTGAGATTTGAAAATGGAAAGAGAAAAACAGGGAACTTTAACTTTGTTTGTAATAATAATTATTTGTTATCAAGTAAAAATAAATTAAACTGATCAGTAAAATAGAAAATTTATCATTGATTATTATAAAAAAGAAAAGAAGAACTAGAATTGAAGCAAATACAAAATGTCAGCATTTATTCATTTGGGAGGCCAGCTTATGAGAATTTGTTATATTATCTATTATACTTGTCAAAAACTTCATTTAAAGGGGCGCCTTGGTGGCTCAGTGGGTTAAAGCCTCTCCCTTTGGCTCAGGTCCTGGGATCGAGCCCTACATCAGGCTCTCTGCTCAGTGGGGAACCTGCTTCCTCCTCTCTCTGCCTGCCTCTGCCTGCTTGTGATCTCTATCTGTCAAATAAATAAAATCTTTAAAAAAAAAAAACTTCATTTAAAAAACTACAAGCAAAACAAGAAAATAGACTTGCTCTGTCTATGAAAAACATAGAAATGCCCACTTATTATCAAGTATTAGAATAAGTAGTGCATGTAATAATTTGGAAAGTGAATGAGTATTTCTAAATGGTGGTAAGTTTTGATTTTGATCAGCTGGAGATTTCAAGAGAGTAAACAAAAGAAAACAAAAGGTAAAGAAAATCAACAGGTAAAAAAATATTAAATAAAAATATATGTTTTATTATTTTTTAAATGGGAAACCATCTGTGGTTCAATGTAGAACTATTTTATATATCACTAAGGGTCAAGATGGAGGTGAATATTGCCAATATGGCTGCTAGATGTCATTGATCTAAAGATGAATCCTGATTCCAAAGATGTTCAAATATGAAGCAAAACAAAACAAAATACATCTTGGAATTGGTAAAATGCAATAAGATGGTGTTCTAGATCTTCCATCTCAAATTAACGTAACAAAGAATGCATTGGAATTTTGTTGGAAGATCTTATTAAAATTAGTTAAATGTCTTTAATGAGTGGGACCCAGATGGATCAGTTGGTTAAGCATTAGATTCTTGGTTTTGGCTCAAGTGGTGATCTCAGGGTCATGAGGTCAAGTCCTGCCATTGGCTCAGTGCTCAGCGTGGAGTATGCTCAATTCTCTCTCCCTCCCCCTTTTCCTCTCTGTCTTCCCCTCCCCCCAACCAGTGCACACTTTCTCTCTCAAATAAATAAAATCTTTAAAAATATATATATGACTATATGAATATTATTGGTTTTTATTCATTGAAAGATACCATATATGATTTATAGTTGGTTGATCATTTGGGACAATATATTTACAATGTTAAAAATAGACAAGGAATTATTTAAATATTTTATTTAAAAATATTTAACAGTGCTGTTCCTTAGAACTTTCTATGATAAAGGAAACATTCTGTGTCTGTGTTATCCAGTATGGTTGCCACTACCCACATCAGGTTACTGGACATTTGAAATGGGGATAATATAACTGAGAACTAAGTTTTTAATTTTTAAACTTTAATTATTTCAAATTTAAATAGCCACATGTGGCTAATGGCTACCTTATTGGACAGTGCTAGTCTTGAAATATTAAAAGAACTCTACCAAATCAATAAAAGAAATACAAGATTGTCCAATAGAAAAATATAAATAGGTTGATAGAATGTGAAGCCCGAATTGCCAGCAATCACATGAAAAGATCCAAAATGACAAATAACAGGAAAAATGCAAACTAACATAGTAACATAGTATAAATGAAAAGGTCGAAAGTCAATACAAAGTGTTGGTGAGGATGTGGGGAAAACAACCCTCACTTACTGCTGAAGGTTGGGGGTAGACCTATGGCTATCTTGGAAAACAGTCTGGTGAAATTACGGATGCATATATCAAATAACCAAGTAATCCACCTCACTTTCTGTAGAACAGCTCACACATATGTCATAAAGAAGGCAGATGTCCATCATGAGGTTGTTTATGATGATAGAGATTTGGAAGCTATTCATATGGTGGAAATGGAGGATTACAGTGCAGCAGAAGTACACTAAGGAATACTTGGCTATAGTCAAAAATAATAAACCAGAACTACATACAGCAACAGAGACAGAGCTTAAAAACCCAGTGTTTGGTGGGAAAGGCAAGAAATAGATTGAGATGTGTAGCGTAATCCTACTAACATATGTTTTCAAGATCAAGTGACACAAAAACAGCATTAGATTTTTCAAGATACTTAGATACCCAAGGACAAATACCAAGCATATTATTCTTGGTAGCTATGAAGAGGGGAGGGTGGAGAGGGGATCAGGGAGCAGGAATAAAGGAGTAAAAATAGAGGCAACAGCTGGAAAAAAAGACTGATTATAGTATGACATAAGTGAAAGAATATGATTAACCTAGCTTCTTTGCACCTGATGTTCAAAGGAGGGGGGAGTAAAATGTGACCTGGCACTTGAATTCCCTGGATCATCTAATCATTATTTATGGTTTTCTTGATACTGTGTATATTTTTATGAGCTAAACAGAAGCATATTTTGTGTTCTGTTGCTTCTGTTATTCAGTAATTGCTTTAAACACAGGCATGCTTATAATTCATTATATTGGTCTCTACTAGTTTCTGTGAACTCTACCCGCTGCTATTGCTTTTGCACAACAGAATATTTTATGTTCCATTTCGGTATTTCCCTAAAGAACATAATGCTTTGTGAAACTTCTATTGTAGAAAATATGTGAATACTGAATTGAAACTGTAAGAACTGAAGAGCAGAAGGGTCCAGAAGAACAGAGCAGATGACAGTTCACAGGTGTTCTCATTAGCTGCTCTGGGTGCAGGTTTAGATACTATTCTTTCAGACAAGGTTCTCAGCCCAGTGTATTAGTTAATCCTCTGAACCCGAAATGATTTGCATAATCATAAGACTGGGCCTGGGATTTGATTCCTATGGCAACTTTGAAGCTTTTTCAGGCTCCGGCTCTTTCTCTCATTTCCTCTCTCTTTTAGAATTTTTCAGGAATGGATTTGTGGAGTTGTTGTTTGTTTGTTTGTTTGTTTGTTTTTTCCTTTATGTAGAAGATGATCTTGTAAATCTTTTACAAATGAAAAAGTGTTCAGAGCTGCAAAAGAAAACAATCAGACACTGTTGTATTTTTCTGCACCTCCCCCAAGGTGACATCTTTGAAATTAGTGTACCTTCTTGTTTTTATTTAACTGATTTGTTACATAAAGTAATGACCTCTCCCAAATAACACATGATGCTTCAATTTCAAAAGTATACCATTCAAATGATAGAAATCAATGTCTATATGAATTTCCAAACTATAGCCAGAAAACCAGTTACTTCATTTCAATCCTTATAAAGCTTTCCTTTTCTGCAAAATAAGTATGCCTCTGGTCGTCTGTCATCTCAACTAAGATGACCATGTTAGTTATCTAATACTATTTAACAATTGCTCTAAAACTTAGTGGCTTAAAATAAAAAATCTTTTGTTGTCTCTCATGGTTTGAAAGAGTCAGGATTTCAGACAGGCCACAGTGGGAAGCATGAGGGCCTCAGCTGTAAGACTCCAAATCTTGGGAGTGGAGTCATCTAAAGGCTTGTTTGCTTACATGTCTGGAAGTTGATGTTGGCTGTCAGCTGAAACCCTCAGTTTCCCTTTCATGGCCCTTTCCTTGTGGCTGGTTTGAGATTCCACATAGCATAGAAGCTGAGTTCCAAGGGCAAGTGTCCTGAGAGGGCCAGGCAAAAGCTGTGTCCTTCTTATGGCCCAGCTTCAGAAGCTGCATGGTATCTCTCCCATTCTTCCCCACTGATCAGGGCTGTACAAGCACCATCGGACTCAAGGAAAGAGTATCTAGATCCTATTTCTGGTGGGTGTTAGCTACATCTCTCAAAGAACATGGGAGATGGGATAAATATATTTTATTATTGCGTCACAATGACCAACTCATTTTAACTTGGGAAAGAAGCTCAAATCCCAGGATGGCTTTGGTGCTCAACATTATTCCTTCCTAACTAGTGTGCCTACATGGGTCCCTTTCAAAAATAAGTAAATGAAATAAGTCCTAATGAAAAGATCTCTTACTCAAGATGACTAGTTCTTTGAAGATAATTACCAGAAAATGACTAGAATTAAACCAGTGACATAAAAGTAACTGTCATATCCAATTAATTAGGACTCTTTGGGTTGCCAGTGACAGAAATGAACTCAAACTAGTTTAAGTAGGCAAGAATTCATTGTCTCATGATTCTGAAAAGTCCAGGCCTTCATACAGATTCAGTCATGCTGGATTCAGGAACTCAAAGGATGTTATTAGGCCTCTGTTTCTTCCCATTTCTGGACTCTTCTTTTTTCTGCACTGGTTTACTCCCAGGGAAGCTCTTTTCTTGTGGTGATAAAGATGGGTCCCCCATATCTCCAGACTCAAACAGTCTCTAGTGCTTGTGATAATAGGAAACAAGCTTCCCCTAAGACTTCTCTTAGCATCCCTTAAAAATCGCTGAAAGAGGATTAGGGTTCGGGTTAGGGCCAGATGGGGGTACCCTCTGGACAAGTCACTATTTCTCCAGAGAAATAGAACCACCAGGTGTGGAGGCCAAGAAGTCCCATGAACTGCAGGCTGGGAGAGTTGGAGAACCAGGAAAGCTGGTGGTGTAACTCAGTCTCAAGTCCAAAGGCCTGAGAAATGGCAGGGGGGCAGGGGAGCTGATAATGTAACTCCCTGTCTGAGCCCAAAAACCCAAGTACCAGGAGCTCTGATGTCCATGGGCAGGAGAAGATGGATGTCTCAGCTCAAGCAGAGAGAGAAGGAATTTGCCCTTCTTTGCCTCTTTGATTTGGCCCCTTGATGGATTGGATGATGCCCACCAAAATTGGTGAGGAGGATCTTTACAATTTTTTACTTGGTCTTCCAATTCAAATGTTCATCTCTTCCAGAGTCACCCTCACAGATATACCCAGATACAATGCTTTACCAGCCATCTGGACATCCCTTAGTCCAATCAAATATGCACATAAAATTAACCACCACGAGGTGGATGGGAAAACTTGGCCCGCCAGAGTCATACCTGAGATGCAGGGGTGGGGAGGTCTTATGATTGACAGCCCTATCAGGGGTCAGAGGAGTAGCTCCTGAGTGAATAAGGTAGCTGTGTGATATCAGATGGCAGGGTAAGTGGATGAGATGCAAAAAATGATGGTGAGAAAACCTAGTAGGTTTTAATGCTTCCTCAAACATCAGTCTAGAATTTTGGTAGAGCTGAATGAGGGAAAGTCAACTTATTAAATATCAAGTTAGGAGAACCCAATAAGCAACCTCCTGGGTTCTTATGCTATCAAATGGGGTGACTAAACAATTTCCACATTGTAAACCTAGAGTTCACTTTTTTTCATATCTACATATTCATTGCTATTTTATCTCTGAAACAGCATGGTTTAACCTCAGTCTTTAGCCTATACTGGGGGTTTATAGGTCTCCTGTGGAAAACTGTATTAAATCACAAAGGAAAAATGACCTCCTTATGCTGTTGGAATATGATTTATGAGTCCATGCTTAGGTGTTTTATTACTATATATCATAACTTTTATTAGAGCTTCCATTAATATTGCCAGTAGTGAGCCATAAAATTGGCTCTGGGTATATCCATGAACTTTTATAAAACTCTTTCTGAATCACTAGTTTTTCTGTAAATCATACAAAACATTTTTTTGAAAACCTGGCAGTTCTCTTCGTTGTGGTTTAGCACTCTCCTTTTTTTAAAGAATAGAATCATAGCTGCTCAGAATTGTGCGAGCTCTTGGAAGTCATCTAATCTCATACTGTATTTCTCTATGTCTGGAGTGTAGGCAATCTGTCCATTGAATAGAATGAATGAATCTCTTCCATAATGTCATTCTGCTGAAAAACATACTACCTCACAATGTCCTAGGGGTTATTTCTGTTGTTTGTTTTTTTGTTTGCTTTTGAAACAAATTCTAATTACCAGAAATTTTCCCAGTTTTTCTTTTCAGCCCCACGGAACAAGCCTACACATGACAGGTGCTTAATTTCTCATCTTTAGGTTACCACGTGTTCCCCGAGACTTCTTCAGGCTTCATATTCTCAGTTCCATCCAACTTTCTTTATGTGTCATAATTTCCATAGCCACCTCCATCTTGACCACTTGACTTTGGCCATGTCCCAGTCTCACTGGGAATAGTGGTTCATTGTATCACAAATCTACCAGCCCATCAGTTTTCTGGTCTTCATTTTTGCATCTTATTCATAGAGATATCTCCAGAGACTGTCAAATTATTTCCTGCCATCCAGATATCTTATTTTAAGGCCTTTGCCTGACTAAGACAAACTATGAAAAAAAAAAAAAAGGAAATGAGATGAGTTTTGTCTGGAATTTTCCCAGACAAATTGGAACATTTGGTTACCAATCTATGATTCGCAGCATCCTTTTTCTTCTGACTTAAAAAAAAAAAATAGAGATTTTATTTTTTTCCTGACTTTGATCATCTGGTCTTTTTCCCTTCTCCCTAAATCATCAAAGACTATAACAAAGCTTCACTGACCTCATCCACAGGTCCTGATAGGATTCTTGGATGTTCATTGTGGCGGCATAATATTTTGAGATGTTACCTAAGATTTTTCTTTTCTGAGTTTCTTTTACTCTTTCTCTTAATGCATTTAGTAAATGCATTCATTGACTAAAGGCAAGGTTATCACAGCAGAAAAGCGAAGGAAAGGCTTTTTACATTTCTAAAGCTTGTGCCTTTGTCCTCGCTTCAGCATCACATATACTAAAGTTTGTGCCTTTGGACATAAAAATATTCTAGGCCCAGAGGGAACTCAGGCCATAAAAATTAGATGGGGGGTGGGGGGGAATTGTGCTGTCTTCAGTCAGGGTCTGCCTCTGTCGATCCCGTCACACCCTCTGCTTCCTCTCCTCTTCACCTGTGATTCATTGAACTGCATAAATTTGCTCAGACTGGAGAAAGAAAGAGGAGAAACACTCAATAAGTTTGGAAATCCAAGAACAGAGGAGAATGTGGGCATGCCCAGGACAGAGGCAAGGCTTGAGAGTTTTCTTATGCCCAGAAGAAGAGTGAGTGAGGTGTCTAAGTTACGGATCCAGGCAACCCAGGTCAACCTCACAAATCCTGCCTCTTCCCAGAGCAACTTGGGAAAGAGCAGAATGATTTCCCCTGGGCCTGAGAGCGGCGTGGAAGTGGTAAAAGTCCCGCTAACATGGAGGCCTAACACAGAAAGCAGTGAGTCCTAGAAAGGCAGCAAGAAAAGGTCAAACAGGGATTTTACTTCTATGATTTTCCAGCGTGTGTTCTGAGGAATTCATGGAGGTGTGCTCCTCAGTTCCTCCCCCAATGACTTCCTGGCTAGCTGTAAAGGATGCAGTTAGCCCACATGCTCCATCTGTTGGTACCTTCTGGCTCTGGTTTAGTATTTAAGTTAAGGCCTCCTTCCCAAGGTAGCACCCTACCCCAGCCCCCCTCGCCTTGAATGACTGCGTGTGGAGAGGGTCCCAGCCATATCTGCCCTGAGTGGGCGTCCTCATGGTCAATCTTTGCTCCTAGCCAGCCTGTTATTTCAATTAAGACTATCAGGCCTGCAACATGGTCAGAGGTCCTTTCTGTCCCATATTGTTTCCTCCCCAGTTCATCTCTAAATTTTGTTCTAGGTAACTCTCACTAGACCTTTGCCTTCCTAACTCTGTCTCAGCATCTGTGTTGCACAGTACCCAAATGACACAACTTCTCTGTACCAAAGGCTTAATTAAAGCACTAGTTAATTAAAGCTGGCAGTATTTGTTTTTACTGATATGCACACGCAGCCTGTATATGGCTGATGTCCATCCACTATGGAAAAAAATCTACTGGTAAACTTTCTAATCAGACTTTAGATTGACAGAATTAATAGGATTTACAAAAGCATAAAAGAGGTCCCAGCATATGGGACCTTGCATTTGAGAAACTTATCGATAGCTTGAAAATGCTTTACATTTTTTAAAGAAAAAATTTATCTGTGGCCATAATCACTGTAGAAAAACTCATGACATCTTTAGTTTACAGTACTAATAATAATGGCCATCATTTATTATGTTACAATATGGCATTATTATTACAATATGGCAGGAAATGTGATAAGCATTTTACATACATCATCTCATTTAGTTCTAGAGGCTGATGCCTAAGCAATATTAATTCATGAATTAGTTAATTGCTCTTAAGAATTTCAACTTTAGCCAGAAAGTACATTAGCACTGGAACTGGAAATTGCTATCCGGGTTATATAATGAATGTATTCATTCAAACATTAATGTATAATGGTGGATCCTGGAAACAGAAATATTATGGTATTACTGGTTTAATCCAAACAAGTGTATACCATAGGAATAATTACAAACTTTCTAACCACATTATTTATTTAGAAAAGTACTATTTTCAGGGTGCCTGGGTGGCTCAGTGGGTTAAGCTACTGCCTTCGGATCAGGTCATGATCTCAGGGTCCTGGGATCAAGCCCCACATCGGGCTCTCTGCTTAGCAGGGAGCCTGCTTCCCCCTCTTTCTCTGCCTGCCTCTCTGCCTACTTGTGATCTCTCTCTCTGTCAAATAAATAAATAAAATCTTAAAAAAAAAATCCAACCTCTTACTTCATAAAATATGAAAGCATTGTTTTTACATAGGGGAGTATCAAGGATGGGTAAGTTTCCTAAGGGTGGAGTTAACACTATCAGATCCCAAGTAGGGACCCTGACTATTCTGAATGTGAATGGATTTCATCAAATGCTTTTTCTGTGTCAGTTGATATTATCATATGATTTTTCTTCTTTAGCCTGCTTATATAGTGGTTCATGTTGATTTTTTAAATGTTGAGCCAGTGTTATATATTGGAATAAATCCCACTCCATATGGTATATACTTCATGTTATATACTTCTTTACATACGTTGTTGGATTAGATTTGTTAATATTTTGTTGAACTTTGTTATCTGAGTTAATGAGAGGTATTAGTATTTAGTTTTCTTTCTTGTACTGTGTTTGTCTGGTTTTGGTATTAGAGTAATCCTAGCCTTATAAAATGAATTGGGAAGTGTTCCCTGCTCTTCCATTTTTTGGAAGAGATTGTGTAAAACTGATGTTGACTTTTCTTGATGTTTCATAGAATTCTCCAGCAAAACCATCTGGGCCTGGAGATTCTTTTTTGTAAATTTTTAATTACACATTCCATTTCTGTAATGGTTAAAGGACAAAGCAGATTAATTATCTAGTTCATCCCGGTTAAATTTTAGTATTTTGTGATTCTCTTTTTGGCTATTTTTTTTTTTAGTATAGTTGACACACAAATTACATTAGTCTCAAGTATACAACTTAGTGGTTTGACAAGTTTCTACATTATGCTAAGTTCCCAAGTTAGCCCAGTGTTAGCCCAATGTTCCCAAGTGTAGCCACCATCTGTCTTGTTACGTCACTCTTACAATATCATTGACTGTATTCCTTATGCTATGCCTTCTATTCCCATGACTTAGTCATTCCATAACTGGAAGCTTGTATCTCCCACTCTCCTCATTTTGGCTATTTTGAGGGGACAAAGGAAAACGCTCAATGCGAGGGCCACAGAAAATATGAAGATCTAAGTAGTAATCTGATTTTACATTTACATTTATAGAATGTAAAGTATTTGATACTCAGGATTTAATTTGTTAAATGGACTTGGAATCATGAATCCAAACTAGTGCTGAATGCAATGTGAGGGATTTATTTGCTTTTTCTTCTTCCATCCTAAATCTTTGATTTTATTGGCCCTATTTTTAAATTATTTGAAAGTTAATGATTCCATTTTTTGCCACCAACACCCCAAGATCCTGTCAAGTATTTTACTTGAAATCATACACATAGCCTAGGAAATAAAACCTTCCTCTGCTGTTGAAATAAAGCTTCAGATACATGTTTGCTATTTTCACAGCTGTATTAGTCAAGGAGAATAATGAAGACAGAAATATTTCAAAAAGGGGGGGTTTAACGTGGGGGAACTGACTGCACAGATGATAGAAGACTGGAAGAACAACAAGACCCTTGTGAGGTGGCTCAAAGATTAATACCTGCAAAAAAAGAGAATTTTTCAGTCCCATCCAGGACTGGAGAACAAAAGGGAAGATGTGAGGCTACAAAACCTTGGGGTGTGACAGGAGCACACATGGATGGTGCTGGGATCTGTACGGAGGTGTTTGTGCCTGGTGCTCAGGGGTCTGACCGGGGCCTCATGGGGCTGGAGATGGGATGCCTGAACACACTGGATGCCTATTTGTCTGTTAAATGATAATTATGGAACAAGAGGGGCAACTAATCGGTGACATAGTAGACCCATTTCAGGGAAGACAAATCAATAAGAGCCACTATTGTGGCACTTGGGTGGCTCAGTGGGTTGAAGCCTCTGCCTTAGGCTCAGGTCATGATCCCGGGGTCCTGGGATCGAGCCCCGGGTCGGGCTCTCTGCTCGACGAGGAGCCTGCTTCCCCTCTCTCTCTGCCTGCCTCTCTGCCTACTTGTGATCTCTGTCAAATATATAAATAAATAGATCTTACAAAAAGAAAAAAGCCACTGTTGAATGGACCTAAGCCAGAAATCATAGTGAAAATATAACTGGACAAGAGATCATTCAGCTGGAAATTGAAAATGAATGTGTATGGCAACTTGTACTCAATGTCAGGAAGCTGTGTATTTAGCACAGGGCCTAGCACATTTGTTGAATGGATAGTTCAGTTTCCTTTTGGGGACAATACCACAAACATGAACAGCAGGATAGCCATGCCTTCCAATGGTGATGAGCATTTAAGAAAATGCATATACTCGTTTTATAAACCTAGTACACAGGAATGTTTCCTTTTACTTCTTTGGGTTGTTTGGAAGAACCTTTTCTGTGTGGTCTTTATTTTGATTTAGCGTCTGCAGCAGTAATACAGCAAATTGCAGTAAATCAAATTCATGTCACTTAGAATGCTCCTGAGAAAAGTTAATCAGAGAAAAACATAACATTTTCTTTCTATTATAGTAAATAAAATTTCAGATTGTGCTTTATATGCTCCTTAACAGGAAAAAGTCCTGTTGTTTACACTGAAGAGTAATAAAAGGTATCTCTTACCTTGTTAAATTAAAGGTACTTGGCCAAGTTGCCTCCTTAGCGCAGTAGGCAGCGTGTCAGTCTCATAAAGGTACTTGGCCAAAGTACCACTGTGTTCCCCCTTCTAAGACAAAACATGGTATCTTGTATTTGAATGTGTTAAGTTTTCACTTTAAGAGTCATTTGCTGGGCACTGGGTGTGGTGCAAAAACAATGAATACTGTTACACTGAAAAGAAATAATCATAAAAAAGAGTCATTTGCTGGAGGCTTTGAGTGTACTTGTCATAACATTACACAGAATGCCTCTGCCACTTTCGCCGAAACTGAAATCAAGTGCTGCTATCTGCTGATCTGAAATTGAAAGTACATTTAGTAAACCTTCAAAACACCCACTATTAATTCCAACCCTGTAAGAAAACAGAATATCCAAGGCAAGGATATTTTTAGTTTTGCCTACTGTAATAAGTCACAATAACCTTCCATGATTTGGGACTTAATATGATTTTTCACTATAGAAATTCAAAGTTATACAATTGAATGTAATTTATGAAAATATCCAGGTGTTGGAGGACCAAATACCTTGTGGGGCTCCCCACTCAGCAGGTAGTCAGCTAGAGATTCTCTCTCCCGCTGCCCCCCAAATAAATAAATCTTTATAAATAAATCAATTAATTAATTTAAAATATTTTTTAAAAGAGAAAATATCCAATTATCTATGAGCCTCCAAATTTTCTTTTTTCTTTCTTTTTATTTGTTTTTAAGTATTTTATTTATTTATTTATTTGCGAGAGAGAACATGCAGGGGGAGGAACAGAGGGAGAAGGACAAGAAGACTCCACACTAAGCACAGAGCCCAACATGTGGCTAGATCCCAGGCCCCTGAGATCATGTCCTGAGCTGAAATCGAGTCAGATGCTTAACCAACTAAGCCACCCAGGTGCCCTGAGCCTCCAAATTTTTGAACTGAAAATGAAACCCAATCAACTGAGTGGCTATTAAATGAATTGGAGAAAGAGAAATTTAATTCCATGACGTGGAAAAGCCATCCCTTTGTGCCAGTGCTTTTCATAATGCCTGGTATACAGTAGGCACTCAAAAATATATTTCAATAGATAAGCAATCATAAAATAAATATACTTTAATTGTTTTTAAGGGGCTTAAGTGCCTCATACAAAAATGAATAAAATATAATAGAGAATAGTAGAGATTTTAATCATATTGAAGAAAATTAAATAAGTGAAAAGATAAAATCTAAAAGAATAAAAAATAAGTTTGGGTACCATAGATTGGTAAATCTATGGATTGGGTTTCACATGGACAGACTAAAAGCACAAAGAATCATAAACACTTGCACAATTTAGCTTGATGGGACTTTTAAATTTACCTTTTATTTTTAGCATTTTTCATTGGGGGTTCACCCACAGCTGAGTCAAGTATTAAGTAGACTAGTATTAATGATCCTTAATTCAGACTTTTGCTTTATACTACAAAAACTGCACATCATTTGATACTGCTTAAACAACTATAGACTAATACTGAACACAGTTCTTGTAAAAAATATTCATTTCTAGATAATTGCCCAAGAAACACATTAGAGGGTGAGTATCCCCTGGATATGGTAGACTGTCCTGAAATGGATGCTACAGATACAATGTCAGTTGCTAATTATTGTTCCCCTCCTGAGATTTCCTTCAGTCACTACTCCTCCCTCACCCACTGCTTCTTTCCCCTGCTGCCTGGGGGTCCTTGAAGTTGGCTGTACTGAAACTACTCCCCTAGGGCTGGATCTGCTATGCCAGACAGAGGATCATCCTCGACTTGGAGTTTGGCCAATCTCATCCCTAGTGCCATAGTTTTGGATTTGCTATCCCACGCCTGCCCCTCCCATCTCAGTCCATCTGCGTGGTCAGAAGGAACAGGGAACTTGGCATTGGCTGAAGGCCTGCAGCTACAGTGATGGCACTACCCAGGCAGTGAGAGCTGGCTTGCCCTGGGGCAACAGCACATCTCATTTGGTGTGAGGCAGGCTGAGGGGCGCAAGACAACGGGAGGCATGTCAAAGTCATAATCCTCAACTGGTTCAAACTGTGCCTTAGAGAGAAGTGTGATCTACGGTGGTTTCGGACAGAACCGTAGACACGACTTAACCAATTCTATTTTCACAATTTTCTGATTCTATTTCCAAACTCATAAAAAAACCAATGCACTTACGATTTTAGATTTTTAAGTTAAAATTGACTCAAATGTAAGCATGTTGATGTTAGTCTTTGGCTGGTTTGAAACATTCCTTTGAAGACAATATGTCCAAGAGTTAATTTAGGCACAAACTGTTTCTATAGACTTACCCTTGCATATTTTTGATCTTGCATAATTATACCACTGTAGAAAAGAAATTCTCGGTAAGTTCCCAAGAATAATATCCCAAATCATCCTACAAAACTAACATGAAAAAGAAACTACCACTGCTAATGGATGCAAGGTTTCCTTTTGGGGTGATGAAAATGCTTTGGAACTGGAGAGAGGTGGTGGTTGTACAACCTTGTGATGTCCTGAGTCCCACTGAACTGCACTGAAAATGGTTAGTTTTAGGTTGTGTGAATTTCACCTGGACAAGGAAAAAATGTTTAAAAAAAGAGGACTGGGGCTAAAATCACTACTATTTTTTCTGTCACCACTGAGAACCCTGGGAACTCAACTTTACTGCCGCACCTACCAACACCTGCACTGTCGCCATTTCTGATTCAGGAACTTGACCTTGCAACCATGATGCCCTCTTTCTGAAAGCAAGATAGAGGTGCCACAGTCATGCCAGCGATATGAGAAACTGCACAGAGCTTGTTTCTCATGTTGCTTATGTTTCTAATTGTCAGCACCAAGTTGCTGTCTGTATTCTAGCAGCAAAGGAGACTTGAGGGAACAATACTCATAACATGGAGCTTTACTCAGATACCAAAAGACCCTTCAAAAGATGGCGGGCTACCACAAAAATAGCAAGCATTTATTACATCATCCCTGGCATGTGGATGCTGTGGATACTGACTAAACATCTGATTAAGTTCTAAGAGAGAGGAGATATTATATATTTTACTTCCCAGATGATGCAGACAAAAGCTTGGTTTTGCTACAGCACCCAACTTCCTACTGGGACAAATCAATATTTGCAGTATACACTCCAAATTAGACTATATACTCAAATCTGTCATCTGTTGTTAAACCGGCTTGCATTCTTCTCCCAGGCATCACATTCCCATCAAGTATGATTGACTATCGACCCATTTAGGCATAGGACTAAGCAGGGGCACCAGAGATGCCATCTTTGGGATATCCACAGAAGTCAATGATTTATATCTATAATAGTAAAGAGTTTTATGGTCACACAAACTCTGTGTGTGTGTTTGTATAGGTGTAATGTGACACATAGGTTTTGGGGAGAAGGGTGATCTGGACAGTACAAGCTATGGCATCTATGGGGAGCCTGCGTGGCTCAGTGGGTTAAAGCCCTTTCCTTCCATTTAGGTCATGATCCCAGGGTCCTGGGATTGAGCCCTACATTGGGCTCTCTGCTCAGCGGGGAGCCTGCTTCCTCCTCTCTCTCTCTGCCTGTCTCTCTACCTACTTGTGATCTCTGTCAAATAAATAAATAAATAAATAAATTTTTAAAAAGGTTATGGCATCTACCATGTTCTTAAGGGGAGTGGGTGATTAGTGAATATCTACATGCTGATATCCACCTACTTCTTTTCAAACAGGTGGTAAATATCATTCCATGATCCCACCCCTGTGTTGGCAAGAGGGAAGCAAGGTAGGTGATTTTATTTTGTAACAATTAATATTGGCATTAACAGGACGAAGATTAATATTAAAATCTAAGGAAACCTATTAGGCACAGCTTTACTCAAAGACTCCTGTAGGCATGTGTATCCTACATAAAGGTCTCCAGTGTCCTTGAGTGTTCAGAGTAGAATAGAGGGATGCATTATGATATTCACTTCTGACCTGTGCCTCCTGTTGACTGGGCCTTCACTTATAGGTTAGAAGACTGACATAGAACAAATAGATGGATTGAAGTAAGATGCTGGGGAGAGTAATAAAGTTGTGTTAGTAACTAAATGGGCCAACCAATCCCAAGTTTCCTAATTTTTTTTTTTTTCTTTTAGGGAGGAGAAGGGAGAGGGAGAGAGACTCTTAAGAAGGCTCCATGGGCCAGCACAGAGTCCATAGAGGCAAAATTTTTCTCTAAAAGCCTCGAGAATGTCAAGCATGACACCTACAAATCGCTGTGGGGCTAAGATTTCAAACCTTGTACTTGCTTTGCCAAGAAATTTTTTTTTATTTTTAAAGATTTTTATTTATTTATTTGACAGACAGATCACAAGTAGGCAGAGAGGCAGCCAGAGAGAGAGGAGGAAGCAGGATCCCTGCTGAGCAGAGAGCCCGATGCAGGGCTCGTTCCCAGGACCCTGGGATCATGATCTGAGCTGCAGGCAGAGGCTTTAACCCACTGAGCCACCCAGGTGCCCACCTGTACTTGTTTAATAAGCCATCTCCTGTCTGTCATTATGGAGATGAGTGACAGAAGGGCTTCAGCGATCAATGCCCTTGATGATGCATGGATAGGGACATAATCAATATAAAGCTCCAAGTAACCTCAGTTAAAGACAGAACTAGAGAAATGGTCTGGTGAGCCCATATCGTAGCATAAGAAAATTTCAACAGCCCTAGGGCAGGATGGTGAAATTATACTGCTGACCCTCCCAAGTGAAGTCAAACAAATGATAGTCTAGATGGAGGGGACTACAAAGGCAGGCAAGGTCATGACATTCATTGGACATACTGCCATTTACTCAATAATGAAGACCACATCAAGGACCAAATGAAGTAAATGGAAAGCTATCTTATTCAGCTATCTCCAGTTCTCAGTAAAACTTCAGAAGCATGATTTATTCTGAGGTGATGTACTGGAGATTTTAAGGGTGACATATACTAGCAATGAGCAATTAGAGAACAAAAAGATTTTTAAAGAATATTTATATTAGCTCTCAAAAATTAAATACGTAGATTTAAATCTAACAAAGTGTGTGCAGGATCTGTATGCTCAGCTGCAAAGCTGATGAAAGCATCAAAGATGATCTAAATAAATTGAGATTTATCGATCGAAAGACTCAGTGTTGTCAAGATGTGAATTCTCAAACTGATCTGCAGATTTAACATACCACAGTCAAAATCTCAGGAGGATTTTTCCACATATCAATTTGAATGTTTTTTGCCTATTAATAGTGACAAGGGCATCCACTGTTCCAGCCAGGTTATAAACTAAGTCTCTTTCACTATACCCTCAGAAGTCACCCACTCACGGGACAGTCATGTAATAGATTGTGCTCAATTACCGCATCATCTGCTAAATTATTGCAAAACATTACTTTCACAGGTATAAGAGTTCTTATTGGCTATTTATTTTGTGCCCTGTCAAGATCTATATCCTGGAGACTAGATCCACATGATGGGAAACCATCACTTAGACCTTCCTGTAAGGGGCCATACCAAATCCTGCCTATCTCACACTGCCTTCAGTGCCAGCTCTTTAGGTCTTGGTCCCGTGTTTCCCACTACCAGAAGACTTTGCTTATTGCCTAGAGCAGACAATAAGGAGGCTAGTGAAACTATCATTGTCCACCAAATTTGCTGTCATCACCCATAAGCTCCTATGAAATGATGAATATTACACATGGGCATCACTTCCTTGCATTAATCAGGACTTCCACTAGTCACATATTCCACTAGGAAAGATCCTTATAACTCAGATTTTACTAAAGTTAATTAATGAGTTTGGATCTCAAGGTCATGGCAACACCTGCCAAGTACTCTTGAGTATCAGGAATGGATCCAACCTAGCCCTTCTGGGTACTTTTAACATCTTACCAGATCTAACTGGCTCCCCACTCACACTGCAACTGGTTTAATCTCTTCAGTTAGTCTCTTGGGATACTGATAGCAGTTTCTCCCAAGGTCTCTAAACCCTTGCTTTTCAAAGTGTGATCCATGGACCAGCAGCAACAGTATGTTGGAGTCTTGTTAGCAGTGCAGAATCTCAAACCCCACTTCAGACTTGCTGAATCAGAATCTGTGCCTTCTCAAGATCCCTTGGTTTGTCTTGTGCACATGGATGTCTGAGAAGCATTGCTTACAAGGACTTAACTGTAACTTCATTTGTTAACTAAGGCTTTGTGAAAACATACCCTGACCCAAGAGCAAAAATCAAGGTCAGCTGGGCACTACAGAAAAAGCGCAATTGCCTGATAGTTCCTCATTGGTGATTGTTCCTGTTGGTTGCTTTTGTTGGTCACTGAAGGCTGATTTTGAGATGGAAGAGATTTTTCTCCAAAATGAAGATTTGCTACTATAGATTGAGAAAGGTTAAGCTTTATCAAACAAATGTGCTTGTCAAAAACACTAGGCCTTTTTACAAACTTTATTTGCCCAAACACAAAGACATTGGATGTTTCTTTCTTCCATACTTCAAAGTATTGGATCAGAGTTAGGAGGAGGAAGTCCCAGGCGAGAGCTTCTGCCTGGCAAACGGTGAAGCTTCGGACTTGGTACTAATTACATTGTCCATGGCAGGGCTGACATGGACTCAAACCAACAGACAATTCCAGGGTATGTCTTACATCTGACTACCACCATCCAGTTGATTGTAACATCCAGCAGTGGCCTGTATCATGAGTCAAGCCATTGTAATTATGACTAAACTCTAATTCAAAATAATAAAATGGTATTGAATTTTCTGTCTGAATATTGAATTTTTAAAAATTTATTTATTTTTTCAGTGTAACAGTATTTATTGTTTTTTGCACCACACCCAGTGCTCCATGCAATCTGTGCCCTCTCTAATACCCACCACCTGGTTCCCCCAACTTCCCATCCCCCGCCCCTTCAAAACCCTCAGATTGTTTTTCAGAGTCCATAGTCTCTCATGGCTCACCTCCCCTTCCAATTTCCCTCAACTCCCTTCTCCTCTCCATCTCCCCTTGTCCTCCATGCTATTTGTTATGCTCCACAAATAAGTGAAACCATATGATAATTGAATATTGAATTTTAACTTGTAGTATGATAAATTATAAAATTTTTCAGATACTGAAACATCTTTGAATTCCCCACTTAGTTTGTGACATATTATTTTTTATACGCTATTATGTCAGTTTGCTCCTATTTTACTGGAAAACTTTTCCTCTATGTTCATAAGATTAGTATATAAATTGATTTTCCATACTGTGCATGATGAAGTTTAGCTTTGAGATTTTACAAACTTTATGAAATGGATTAGGTGGCTTTCTTTTTCTATTCTCTATAAGTTTCTTTAACATAGGTATTATTGGGGGCACCTGCATGGCTCAGTTGGTTAAGCATCTGCCCTTGGTTCAGGTCATAATCCCAGGTTCCTGGAACCAAGCCCCGCATGAGGCTCCATGCTCAGAGGGAAGCCTGCTTCTCCTTCTCCCTCTCCTACTACCCCTGCTTGTGTTCTCTCTCTCACTGTGTCTCCATCAAATAAATAAATAAAAATCTTTTTTTTTTTTAAGACTTTATTTATTTATTTGACAGAGAACACAAGTAGGCACAGAGGCAGGCAGAGAGAGAGAGAGAAGCAGGCTCTGCACTGAGCAGAGAGCCCGATGTGGGGCTCAATCCCAGGGTCCTGGGATCATGACCTGGGCCGAAGGCAGAGGCTTTAACCCGCTGAGCCACCCAGGCACCCCAATAAATAAAAATCTTAAAAAAAAAAAAGGAATTACCAGCTTCTTGTTTTTTTTTATGTCATTTTCTTTTCTCTTTTTTTTCATTTTATTTATCTCCAGTGTTCCAAAATTCATTGTTTATGCACCACACCCACTGCTCCATGCAATACGTGCCCTCCCAGGCTCACCCCAAACCCACCCCCCTGCCGCCGCCAAAACCCTCAGTTTGTTTCTCAGAGTCCACAGTCTCTCATGGTTTGTCTCTCTCTGATTTCCTCCATCTCGCTTCTCCTATTTGGTGAGGTGTCATTATGATTACTAATTCTATTTCCTTAGTAGTTATTGGTTGATTTAAATTGCCAAAATCTCTTGGATGAATCCATTTCTTTTACATTTTCAAAATTTTGATCATACAGTTAACGGTATTCTTTTTTTAAAAGATTTTATTTATTTGATAGACAGAGATTACAAGTAGGCAGAGAGGCAGGCAGAGAGAAGGAGGAAGCAGGCTCCCCGCTGAGCAGAGAGACGTGGGGCTTGATCCCAGGACCCTGAGACCATGACTGAGCCGAAGGCAGAGGATTTAACCCACTGAGCCACCCAGACGCCCCAGTTAATGGTATTCTTACAATTATTTTCAATCTCTACTTGTAGTTATATTTTCTTGTTTTTATCTAAATACTGTTCATTTGGGTCTTTTTCCCCCTGATTAGTCCTTGCTACTTGTTTCTCTGCTCCCCCCTTTTTTTGCTTTTACACAGAATGTTCTTTACATTTATTTTATTTTGTTATTATGTTATGTGAGCCACCATACAGTACTTCCTTAGTTTTTGATGTAGTGTTCCATGATTCATTACTGGCAGTAGCCCTTTTGATGCAGCTTACAAAGGCTCCCAGTGGTACCGTCTCCTGCTCTTTGCTGCCACACCTACCCTAACAGTGTTCGCTCATTTACTTTTTAAAATTTTTATTTCTATTTATTTTAAAACTTTTTTCAAGGATAGTGTTTATTATTTTTTTTTAATTTCATTATTGGGGCACCTGGGTGGCTCAGTGGGTTAAGGCCTCTGCCTTCGGCTCGGGTCATGATCCCAGGGTTCTGGGATCGAGCCCCGCATCGGGCTCTCTGCTCGGCGGGGAGCCTGCTTCCTCCTCTCTCTCTCTGCCTGCCTACTTGTGATTTCTGTCTGTCAAATAAATAAATAAAATGTTTAAAAAAAAATTTCATTATCAACATAATGTATTGTTTCAGGGGTACAGATCTGATTCATCAGTCTTACACAATACACAGTGTTCTCCATAGCACATACCCTCCCCAATGTCCATCACCCAGCCACCCTATCCCTCCCCACTACCCTCCAGCAACCCTCAGTTTGTTTCCTGAGATTAAGAGTCTCTTATGATTTGTCTCCCTCTCTGGTTTCATCTTGTTTCATTTTCCCTTCCCTTCCCCTACAATCTTCTGCCTTGTTTCTCAAATTCCTCTTATCAGTGAGATCATATGGTAATTGTCTCTGATTCACTTATTTCGTTTAGCCCTTTAGTTCCATCCACATAGTTGCAAATGGTATGACTTCATTTTGATGACTGCATAATATTCCTGTGTGTGTGTGTGTGTGTATACACACACCATATCTTTATCCATTCATCTGTTGATGGACATCTGGGCTCTTTCCACAGTTTGGCTATTGGGGACATTGCTGCTATAACATTGGAGTGCATGTTCCCCTTCAGATCACTACATTTGTATCTTTGGGGTAAATACCCAGTAGTGCAATTGCTGGGTCGTAGGGTAGCTCCATTTTCAACTCACTTACTTCTTTATACTTTAAAAGAAACCCATAGCTTTAGTAGTGCAGCTTTGCTATTCCTTCAACTTCTTTTATTCTGTATTTTATCCTTTGGCTAGGTTTCTTATGCTGGTTACTACTTAGAGTTTTCTTTATTGCCCTGATTCCTTTTTGTGTGAGTTCATTTTGAGAAAGGGCACATGCTGAATTCATGATTCATTACACATTCACAGAACATACAGTTGTAAGTGCCTCCTATGTACTGGGAATTATGGGAGATACTGAGAGTAAATGATGAAAAGAAATAGTTTGTATCAAATCAGATGATTTTTATACTGTAATAGAGTAAAATAAATGACACTCAATTTATATTTCGTTCTATTTCAGTTATGTAATCAGATGGACTTTTTAAAGTTTTTAGACAAATACATATTTTTAAGCAGTATTATAATACTATAGCCATTGTATTTTGGATTCGATAATGGAAGACATCAAAGTATAAAAGCAAGGCAAGAATACTGTGGCCTTTTACATATGAGTTAAACTTTTAAAATGTCCTGGCTTCATAAACTGTTTCTGAAAGGAAATTTTCACCACTTTGAACTTATTATAAACAAATGTCAACATTTCCATTCCAAACTACAGAATTCCTCGCAATATTCTATGTGACAACTGCAGGAAGTGCACTTTTAGACTTTGAGAAAATAATTCCCAAATGAATGTAACATTCAGAGGAAAGTTTCTCTAGTTTACCTTCCTGGAAAGAAAACTGTCTATTTTTGCTCAAAAATCTGTAGTTTAATAGAGTAAAAGATAGCTGTTTACCATTTCTTAAGTGAAAACTTTCCATTTATGACAAAGCAATTGAAGACACAAACTGAAACTGGATGAGTGATTTCTGGCTTCCTCTCTGATGAGTCACTCACGGGCCACAAAGGAAGAGGAACACTAGTGGTTGGTTTCCCCACTTTTTCACCTATGGAGTTGGTTATGGAGCTTGCTGGATTTAACAATGATGGGAAGTTGTCATCATGTTCCATTATTCAGGAATAAAGACAGGAATCTACCTTTGACTAGATTTAGTTCTGACTCTTCAATTGAGGGTACAGAGGGTAATGCTAGTCAAATAAAGGCCCTTCCTACATTACTTATACTGTGAAATTATTCAAAGAGCACATTAATACAACCTTTCAAAAATCACACAACAGAAGATCTTCACTTAAGCAGTGAGTCAGTCATCGGTAGATTTTGGATATTTATAACCTGGCATAACTCAAACCATACAAATTCTACCTCTCACCTTCTCCATTAGAATATACACATTAGAGACCTAAGTTCCAAACATTTCCTCTACTGAAGACAGTGTCTCAGTGTGAGCCACCTAGTTGCAACTATCTGAATGTTTATGGAACACTGACACTTGGTAATGGAAGAGATTTTAATTTTAAAAATATATTAGAAAACCATAAATTGACCCAATTAATTTTCAAAGTAAGAGTTGGTCCATGTTTTCAGTTTATTGCCACACACAAAACATTTTATAATATCATATGGTAGACTTCCACTTCAACATCTTCATGTAAAAACTTCACAGTGCAAGAAAGTGATCACTATTAAGTATCAAGATATCTAAAGTCAGCCAGTATTTTAAGGATAGGGCAGAATATTTTTGTGAATCTTCCTAAAAAATGTTGGCACATTTATTAAATGCCCAGGTTATAAGAAAAAATCACTTAGTATCCATTTCTCATCCTTCTATATACTTCTGTATCTACATGGCATCACACTAAATGCTGGTGGAGAAAATAGGTTAAGAATCTAAAAACTTTCCAGGTAGCACAATGATTTGAAACCATAGAGGAGAATGCTACCCCTCAAACACTTTATGTAATTTTCTGTCCATTACCATATAACAAAGTAAAAAAGAGGCTATAGCTTAAAAAGAAGCTAAAAGAAAAACATTTCACTTTTGCTTTAAAAACATTATTCTTAGCTCATAAATAGAGAAAAACTTTAATTTTGGGGAGGGAGGGAAAGTGTTTTATAAGTAAAACATCAAGTTTATGTCAGTTATACAAATGTCTCATTTAGGAAAGAAAGTATTTTGATTCAAAGAATTCTAAAGTATTTCATCATTATCAAAAAAGTATAATTTAAAGCTAATAAACTGTAACACCTTGAACTAATATAAGTCACCATTAGCATATTCTATTATTTTTCACAAAATACATAATTAAGGAATGATACATTGGGTAAAAGTTCTCTTTTTCCAACATTTGGTCAAATTGGCTAAGAAGGCCCAGGCAAACCATTCACCCTGAGTCTCGGGACTATCACCTCTCACATAACGGTCTGGACTCACTGCCCTCTTCCATCCCTTCTGATTTACAAATTTATACATAATTGTTAAACTTACATAATCCTTTTGAGAATGAGGTGTTTTAGACCAATGCATTTTCCAGATAAAGTTCCTGCCTTTAAGTAGTAAAGCTGTTTTTTAAATATTTAAAATCTTATTTTAAAATTCATTTTCTTTTTTTTTTTTAAAGTTTTTTTTTTTTTTTTTAAAGATTTTATTTTATTTATTTGAGAGAGAGAGACAGTGAGAGAGAGCACGAGCGAGGAGAAGGTCAGAGAACGAAGCAGACTCCCCATGGAGCTGGGAGCCTGATGTGGGACTCGATCCCGGGACTCCAGGATCACGCCCTGAGCCGGAGGCAGTCGTTTAACCAACTGCGCCACCCAGGCGTCCCTTAAAATTCATTTTCAGTATAGTTCCGTCACCTTAAAAGTCGAGGTCTGACTAATAATATAGTCTCCTAATTTCACCGTTTCCCAGACCTGGCAGCTAACAGTGATCAGCAGAGACCACTCAAGCCCTGACTCCAATTCTGTGCAACCTTGGGCCACACTCTGAGTCTCAAAACAAGGATGATACCACCTGCTCTACATCTGTTGTAAAGCCCAGCAGAGTTATCATATTACACCAAAGTACTTGTAAACTAGAAATCACCATATGAATGCAAAGAATTGTCGATAAGCCCTGGTTGAATTTTTCCTGATAACAAAGTCTAAATATTTCTTATAAAATACATGTTCTTCATCAATACTTGTGCTTTTATGGATCTGATTTTTCGGTTACCTGACTGTTCTCATGCAGTCACTTTGTCTACCTGCTTTTAATTGCACCAGGCCTGAGAGTGTTGGTCTCTCCTGGAGCCTAGAAGCCTGACCTTACAGTAAGTGAAAATCAAAACCTAAAGATCTCTGTTACTTCATAACATTCACTTTAAAAGGGTGGTTTCCTAACTAGGTGAGGCAACAGAGTCACCTGGGAAGCATTCTAAAAATTGATATTTCTGGGCCCCAGACTCAGTTGAGAGTCTGATTCTGTATGTCTGGAGTCAGACCCCCCCCAAAAAAACTCTGTCTCTCAAAAGCTCCCCTAGGTAATCTCAATAATCAATAGTTCAATTTTGTGGACTCACTACTTCCACCTCAATTTCTTCTCTAGAATTTTAGCTACTGCTAATTTGTTTTTAGTATAAAAATTTCCCCCTGCACTAATCACAAGCACATTCAGAGTAGATTGCTTATGATCTTGGCTTAGCTCCACAGGGAACCCATTACAATCCTCTGCAATGGAATTAAAAAATGAAAAATCAACTTCAGAGTGAAGGTGATGCATGTAGATGCTGAAAGGGGGCTAGCGCCCCATTTACATGGCAACTGTTTTCTACTTACTCACTGGTACATCAGAAGACCATCTTATTACAGCTGTCATTACAGAGTAAGAAAGGATGGCAGAATTCCAAGAAACAGGTGGATGGCTAACTAGCTACTCAGAATCATTAAGGAAAGGTTTCCAACACACATAAATGAAAAGTTCTTTAAAAACCACACAGCTTTCTGCAGAAACCCAAAACTCCCATGCTTCTGAAGTCTACCATAAAGAGGAAAGTTGACCAAAACTGCAGTTGTTTAAAAATATGCTCAATTAACTGTGAAAATATAAGTGCAAAATAGGTACAATTTCATTCTTTAGGAGGTTTAACAGATATAAATGGAATTCGCTTTCCATTTGTTCTACCCAAATAGTTAATTTTGAAAAAAAAAACATGTGAAGTATTTGGTATAATGTAGTTCTGAACGTCATCCCTTCCAAATTTTATACAAAAGCCACATCTGGATTTGTCAGGTGTTCCAAGAGTATCTAGGCACTGCGAAATGTTGTCATGTCTTTTGGTTCTCTGCTGGGGACACACCAGTCATCAGCCTCATGGTTGGTGTTGTAATGTTTCCAGGCAGCTTTGTTATACACTGGGAGTCTCTCTATCGATTCTGTTGACAAAGCCTGAAAGAAAAAGTGGGACCTAAGTCTACCATTTTTTTTTTTTTTTAGAATCCACTATTTGAGAAAGTATACAGTGGCAAAAGGTTACTCCAAATTAAACAGTGCTTTACTGAATTTGTACTTTATTAATCATTCACACCATCTATATACATTTTGAAACAGTGTACATATTTGCAATGCATTATTGACTAAGTCTATGGCACTGCTTGGTGTGCACATTGAGTTTTTTGTTTGCAGTAATTGTCCAAACAGCCTGGAAGCTGCTGGAATGAAATTTTACATAGGTATAGGAGATGCTTCCTATAAAAACATGACCCAGAACAGAAATTGGTTAATTGAAAAAGCCATTTAAGTGTAAATGCATAAAAACTGACATATGCACCTTAATATACATAATTATAAAATCATTTCATGAAATCTATTTCAATTATTTGTTAGAAAAAATACTATTTTTTCCAGCATAGTCACAGACTTTGAAAAGTCATCATAACAACATTATCAATAAATACAAAACTATGTCTAAGGCTTTTGACTGACAAATTCTTGGCCTTGGGTTTGACCCTGTGTCTTCTCCTGCCATTCGAGCCACCAATTTCAGTTATAGCGGATGTGATACCTGCATTGTGCATCATTTCACATTTCCAACATATCATTACCATTGATTCACACTGTTCTGTTTCAGTTTCCTGCAAATTGCTGGAACCTGAGATAAACCATGTTCCTCCTTATCTTCTTCAAGTTAAGGTATTTTAGTAGGATTCTGACCTTAGGTCATGGGTATGCCCAAGACGTAGAAAATATTGAACATGAAATTTCATTCCGATAATGGTAAGGAAATTTTTGACATTGATTTTAATTTTTTTTTTTTTAAAGTAGGCTCCACATCCACTGTGGAGCCCAATGGGGGCTTGAACTCATGACTTGAAGATCACAAGCTGAGGTGGTATCAAGAGTCAGACTGAGCCACTACGGAGGCCCCTGATTTTAATGATTTTATGAGATTCCGGTCTTCTGCTTTTTTACAAAGTGGAAAAAAACCCCTTTCACCTACATATTCTCTTTAAATATGCCAGAACTACCGGAACTTGATTTATGGGCTAGATAAAAAATGTTATGTTTGGTGATAAAAATGTTACCTTCATGTTGCCCTTTTCAAGTTATTCACAATTGAGATGGTTTAAAAGAAAAGAGAAAGAATTATTATCTTGAAAAAATTTAACGTTTTTGGATAAACTTATTTTTTACATTACACAGTCTTCACCATTTCCTATAAAACAGGTGCCATCTAGTGGCCGGAACAAGAAACTTGAGTCACTAAGTTAGGTACCAACTGCCCACTGCTTAACCAATCCAGGGGGCTGGTGGGGCTCGGTGGCTTTCCAACCCTGTAAAATATGCTGAACTCAGATAAACACACGGAACACCACAGACCAGTAGGTTAAGTGCTTCTGCTCCCACCAGGTAAGCTATATGTCAGACAAGCGTCCCCTGTGCTTATTCCCAAATATGTTTATGCACTCACATCTATCACTGTAATCACATAATTTAATCAAGTATTGCTTAAACAAAATGCAAAATAAATAAACAAACAAATAAATAAATGGACGGATGGATGGATGGATGGATGGAGGGTAGGTGAAGGTGCTTTGAAAACTAAGATGAATGCTTTGGAAAGACTCATGAAGTAAAAGTTATATACAGATTGCTCGATCTGAGTCAGAAGACACTGTAAAGGACTACATATAAATAAAAGGACTATGCAGTTGGTTGTTTCTTTGTTTAAAGAAATCAAAACAATGCATGGTAAGTATAGCTTCTGCAGGAGAGACAACTGAAACGTGAATCTGCAGACTCATATATGGAGAAAAGACCCTGGCAGTACATCAAAAGATTGGGGGATCAATGTCCATTCATGTGTTTTGCATTAACATTAAATTTGTGTAATATATAACTTGTGATTTCCCACTTCAGCCCGACTTTTTTTCTGTTAACAGCTATAGTTCTGATCATCACAGGTCAGAGTGTGTCCTTTCCCCCAGTTAAGGAGATCATTTCTGAAAATACATGGGATCCTATGTAAAAACCATATTCTTATATCTTCACAGTGATGAGGTAGAAGAAAATTTCATTACAGCTAAATACTGGCATCTTTTCTTATAACCAAAAGAATTATCATTAAATCAAAAAGACTACAGTTATTACCTTAATGTAGATGACTGCATCTGTCCCATAACCCTCTAGAGAATATAGCTTTAGGTCTCCTTGGAAGTATTGGGCATAAAGACGTGATATGGGCAATCCATAACCAAACCCAGCCTGTGAGATGAGAAAAGTGAAATTCTATTTAGAAAGCCACACAGTGAAATACTTTTCTAGTTAAAATGAATGCTTCTGAGTATCCTGAAGCTATCAGAGCCTGCATCTAAGAGCTCGTTAATACCTAACCACTAATACAGATCAAGCTGAAGCCTAGTTGGGGTACTACATTAGATGGATCCCCTCTGGTCATTTAAAACTCATTTTTCTTTTTTCTATAAAATGACTCATGTAGACCTAGAACAGCACACTGCCTTCTTTGCTGCCTTGCTCTAGGGTATCCCAATATTGCTTTTGGCAATATCATATTAAACATCTTCTCTCTTTTAGGAGCAAGAGTAGAAAAAGCTTTGTTGGCAGTCTCAGATACATCTCTTGACTTCATACCATGAATTTTCAGCCTGTGTTCTGAACCTGGATAGATCAATCATAAGTCCACTTTGTCACTCACTGACGAATCACTCCCCTGTTTAAAAACCTACAAAGCACATCGCCACTAACACCATGACCAACCTGCCTACCATCCCTAACCCACTGCCTTGAGATAAAAATTCAAGCTTCTAAAAAGAACTTTCAAGACCTCAGGTCTCTGCCTCTCACTTTCTAGTCCAGCTGGACCAAATCTCCAGCTCTTAAGTTCCTCAAACAAATGTTATTTTTCATTTCTGTGTCTTTGTTCATCCTGTATCCAGTTCCTGGAATGGCTTTCTTTACCTGAATAAATCTTACAAATTCTTTAATACAAAGCAGAACATTTGGACAAGTGTAAAAACAGTTTTTATCACCAAGCCAGACGTTCAATGATATTCCAATGTAACACTTTAGTTAAGAGCTTACGCGGATTCAGGAATCAGAGTGCTGTTAACAAATGTAGGCTCTGGTTTCATCTACCTCTCCCATTTGTTTATTCCTTGGCTTTTCTGACCAGAGTTTGTTTACCCTTCCAAATCAACTACCCACTCTCCACATGGCTCCTTGCCCTGAGAGGATGCTATCAACGATTCCCCTGCCCTCTGCTTCCAGTGGGTCCAGACAATGGGGAACCCAGTAGTAGCTCAGAGGGAGTCCAGTCACAGAAGTCATTCCTCTGTTTCCTTCCTGCTGAGGGTAGCTTCCCTTGGGATTAGACCCCTTGAGTGTAAGCAGCTGCTTGGTTACTATCCTTTCTTCTGGGTTCCACTATTAACTTCTCCCTTCAATTCAGGGTGGTGACAGCTCTCCTGTTCCCAGCCCTGGATCCCTTACCATCCCTACCCACAGCTTTGTGATTTATATACCCCTCCCTCCCTTACTTCTTACAGTAAGATCAGAATCTAAGAAGGGGCTCATGTTTGTTATTTGACTGTGTCTGTCTGCCAGTGCATGGAGGCATACACACCTGTATGTGAGCAGCACAGTCCTGGCATAATCATTTTAAAAGTATGGTAAGACATGAACTAGATTACAGCTGAGCTACAGAAACTGTGCTGTGTAACAGGTACAACTCTAAGTCCTTCTAGTAACTTCTTAGGAAGAATTTAAAATAGATCCATCTATTTTATACTCATTTATACTGCATTTCATCTGCTCTAGCCTAATTCCAACACATATGCCAGAGAAGTTTCAAAGCCCAAAAGAATAGTTCTCCCCAAGTTACAGGTCAGATATTTGGCAAAGCGCTTTGAAAGCAAGGAAACCCGAGAACAGGTGACTGAAATCAATAAAAAATACCACCACAACAATTACAATTTGAGCCTTTTCCAGGTGGGCAATTAAGTGATGAGAACTCTAGGCTTTTTTCTGAGTCTAGATTATGAGATTTTTTTCTAATTATAAGTACATGAGGAAAAAAAAATCAACACTGAAGATTCAATCAGTGTTGACCAAATGCTAGCAAAACTGGTAACTCAGTCTTCCTATTAGACACAGTATATCAAAATGTGGTTAACCACATGAAACTACTGACATATCACTATCCAGCATGGCAGTAAGAACTATAAAACAATATTTGCTCTCTTGTGCTCTTTTCAATCAAATGAAGAAATGAGCCACAGGCTGTTTAAATTCAGAGTAAAGTGTTTTTTTCTAATAGCTTCCTTTCTCCCTCATGGATACCCTACACAATTGCTTAACTGATTTATTTGGTAATTTATTTGGTATTCATTTGATTCTTTTTTTCCAATTCACAGAAACACATTCAATTCTTCCTTCTTCTTTTACACTTTGTTATTTCTTAATCACATACCAGGGGCACTGCTCGGGACGTCTCAACACGAGGCCGGGGTGCAGTTGAATACATATAGTTGAAGAGTCTGTCAATTTTCCTCAAAGGAACACCACCTCCTCGGTCACTCATCTAAGGTGAGAAAGGATCATGCCTTATGACCAAGTCCCATAAACAGCAAAACACCAAGACTCACTCACAGTTTAACTGCTGATGGGAAAGTATTGCTCTTTCTTTCCTTCTTCTTTCCTTCTCTCTCTCTTTCAGGATTGTTTTTTATTTGAGAGGGAGAGAAGCACACAAGCAAGAGCAGGGGCAGAGGGAGAGAGACAAGCAGAGACCCCACTGAGCAAGGAGCCAGAGCGGGGCTCGATCCCAGGACCCTGAGATCATGACCTGAGCCGAAGGAAGCTGCTTAACCACCTGAGCCACACAGGTGCCCAAAGAAAGTACTGCTTTTCAAAACAAGTACCATGCAATCCAAGTTGTGAGTGTAAACGTTTTCCTCACTGGTAGACTTCACAGAACTCCTCCAATGTGCACAATTCTAATGCATAATAAGCTCCATCATAATACAGAGTCAGTGCTGTGGCTTTGCCTCTCACTGGCCACACATCCACAGTGCAGCGAGCACAGAACGGGGCATAAACTAAGTCTACCCAGATGTAACAATGAATTTGTTATTCCTTTCTGGTGGGTGGTCTGGCAATCAGATTCAAAATGCATGAACCCTCTGACCCAACAGTGTTTATCCTAAAAAAAATAATCAAAGAAGTGTGCAAAGTATGTATGAGAATATCTACCACAGCACTATGCAGAATAGCTAAAACTGGATTATAACCTAAAAAGGGGACTACTGAAGTAAACTAAAGCACATTCTAAAATAGAAAACCACTGAGCCATGAAATATTGTGTAGAACTGTAGGTACTGGGGTGAAAGAGGTCCACACAATACTATTCGGCAGCACAGACCCCCCCCCCCCAGACAACTTCCTTTTGAGTTTAGAGTACACTGGTCTTTGGATTGTTCTAATGTCATTTCTCAACTCAAATCACATGTTAAGCTGAATTTAGTAATTTATTTAGAGACTATTTTCATTCTGTTTTCCTTTACAGTTAACAGGGCCTTATTTTCCACATTCTCCTTTGTCACAAAATCTAAATTGAGTCTACTATGTGTAACATTAATATACAAACAAATCTGGTTTAACATGTGTGTGTGAACATGTATGTGTGCGTGTGTGGTACACATATATGTGAATGAGTGAATAAGTAGGTAGATGGATAGATAGTGTTGAACAGTTAAAAAGTCAGTAGGCTGGAGGTGCCTGGCTGGTTTAATTGGTATAGCATCCAACTCTTAATCTAAGGGTCATGAATTTGAGCCCTACATAGGGTGTAGAGACTACTCAAAAAAAAAAAAAAAGAGAGATAAAAAAATCAAGGACTTGATCACAAATAAGTTTAAAAGAGCATTATTAAAAAAAAAAAAGGTCAAGCCTGGATAGCTTATAGTTGAGTTTTTATATGAATTTTAAATATCTTTACAGTACGCATATATATTACTTTCATAGTGAAAATGACAGATTTTAATTTTTAAAATAAAAATATGCTTTGAAATACCACTTGAGGGTTTGCCTCTGATACATCTACAATTAGAAAATTACAGTATAAAAATATACAAAGACTTTAGTTAGAACTTGAACATAAGCATGCTTGAAATTGTTTTTGGCTATGAATTCAAAGTCCAGTGAAGAGATTTATTTTCATAAAATTAATAAAGAGCTCTGGGTATTTTCTGGAATCCATCAATTTGTTAATTACTCATCCTTTAATTTAATGTTCTGCTGCACATTTACTGGTAATGTGAGTAAGAAGTGTGGGTGTTCTGTAAATATTAAGTAAGTAAACAATGTATTAGAATAGATATTAAGATAAAAAGTAGACTTCAGTAAATACTTCCTGGTTTTCCTTAACCTTTGGCCAGAAAGGCGACAACAATCTTACATGAAACAAGAAGTAATTTCTCGCTAGAGGACAGTATGAGAAAAGCAGAGAGCTGAGTAGAAAGGACAGAGGTGACTTTGAGAAGCGTCTTCTTCTTACAGGTGAAGGGGGTAAACTAAGCCATAAGAATGTAACTAAAAATTGGGGCGCCTGGGTGGCTCAGTGGGTTGGGCCGCTGCCTTCAGCTCAGGTCATGATCTCGGGGTCCTGGGATCGAGTCCCGCTTCGGGCTCCCTGCTTGGCGGGGAGCCTGCTTCCTCCTCTCTCTCTCTCTCTCTGCCTGCCTCTCTGCCTACTTGTGATCTCTGTCTGTCAAATAAATGAATAAAATCTTAAAAAAAAAATTTAAAAAAAAGAATGTAACTAAAAACTGATAAAGCTAACCTCCTTTGCTTTGCAGCCAAAGACATAATAAACTGGAACCAGATTTTTAAAGTGGTCGAAAGAGTTTCTAACAGAATTTAACAGATGATATTATGCCAGAAGATTTGAATTCTTTGAAAAAAGGGGAAAAGGGATTAATGGCAGAGAGGGACAGACAGTTGGTCTGTACATATTTAAGAAGAATGGCAATCTGATGAGAAATATGTTGAGAAAGATATGTGAAAATTAAACTTCTGATCAAGATAATTTGAAGAAAAAATCGAGAATCATCAGAAGAAGCCTATGCCAAGGAAATGTAAAGATATTACAAAAGAGATGGGTGATACACAGTAATGTCAACAGAAAGGCTGAGAAAGAGAAGTTTGCCAAAATTTTTATTTTTAAAGTTTTCTCTTTGGTGTATGAAATCACCACTTTGCAATGTCATCTAACCAAGAGTTACCATCCCTAATTTCCTGTTCCCCATGACACTGGCCTCCCTGGGGTAATTTGTGTGAATTTCAGATCCAAGGGAAATGAACCACTAACTTGATGACAGCTCTAAAGTCAGGAGATTTACTAACCCTGAACTCACCCAGAGCTCCTGAAGTCTCCTCCTCAACAGCTTTCTCAATGTCTAGTTTGTAAAATCACCAATAGGGAATGAACCATGACACTGACATTTTAATTCGAAAGACATGTGGCTGTTAACACTTATTTTATTTACTGAGTATAGCACAAACACCAAATCTAAAAGAGCAGCTCGAGTCATCAGCCAGAAAAAACCAACTCTCTCACAGGATTCTCAGCCAACGGAAAAAAGGTGAAAAATATAAAAAAACTGAATAAGCTAAAAGAATGGGAAGAAAGACTATATGAAGACTATTTAAAAACTCAACTATAAGCCATCCTGTTGACTTTCTAATATATATCATTTAGTACTAGTTTTCTATGTTTCTATAGACAGATTAAAAACAGACCTTGATCCTGAAAATCCAGTGCTAGTGATGGGGATGAAAACTCTACTGAAGAAATTAAAGCAAGCATCTATTTAACAGGAGATTTGATCATGTGACCTTGGATGTGTGGAGGAAGAGCCTAATTTGGGTAGGGCCTTTACAGGGACTTCTAGAACAGCCTTTTCAAGACCCTTCTGAGTCTTCCTTTCCTTTTTTTTTTTTAACAGCTTTATTAAAGTAATTCATGTACCATAAAATTCACCTAAACTGTGAAACTCGATAGTTTTTAATATATAAGTAGATATGTACAACATTCACCACAAATTTTAGAATATTTTTATTACTTCAAAAAAAACCCCTGGACTCTTTATTGGTCAGACTCCTAAGCAACTACTAATCTGTTTCTTGTCCCTATACATTTGCCAATTCTGGACATTTCATATAAATAGAATTGTATGATATGATTGGTTTCTTTCACTTAGTGTAATCTTTTCAGTATTGTAGCTAGCAGCCACACTGGAGCAGGTATCCACACTTCATCTCTTTTTATGGCCCAACAATACTCCATCAGATGGATGTACCACATTTCACTGAAGTGCTCATCAGTTGATGGACATCTGGGACATTTCCAATTTTTGGCTATTATGAATAATGCTGCTATGAACCTTCCTGTATAAATTTTTGCTTGAATACCTGTTCTCATTTCTTTGGGTATATACCTAGGAATGATTCAAAAGATACCATAGGAATGGTATATACCATACCATAGGAATGGGTCATTATGAAACTTTCTTGACACTACAGAGACAGATTCCCCAAACAAATCCTGCCCACCAGCACAGGCCAAGTCTCTGCTAAGTGTCTAAGAATTCAGTGACTCTTAATCCACGCTGTGATGGATAACCACAAGTAAAAGCAAACAGCTACAGACCAACATGCAAAAGCACATGAAAGACAAAACAGCAAAAGATTATGAGAAAGGCAATGCTGTAGCACAACTGAGGTCCCCAAGCAGAAGACATGTGGGATTTATTTTGAATCAAGTAAACCTTAACAAGCAAGTAGATGACACATAACCAACCAAAAAATAGACATACATTAGCATCTGTGCTTAAAAAAAGTGATGCATTCACATTACTTTCTTAGCAAACAGATGGTATTTGCCATACATTTATGTGTGCATCACTCTTTTTAAATGAACAGCCAAGAGAGATAAACAGAATAAAGAAACTCAGAGGAAACAGTGTAGAGAGTTAAGGCATATTATTTTTTTTAGAAAAAAACATCTATTATTATCCTCAGAGTGATAAAAGAAGGTAAAACTAAACAGAATACTATAAAAAAGGAGTAATAAAAAATAAAAAGTTCCCGGAAATTTGTAAGATAATAGAAACAAAAATTCAATACAAGAGTTGGGAATTCAAAGTTGAGGGCATCTCACAGAGTAGAATGAAAAGTTTAAAGAGATAAAAAGCAGCAGAAAAAAGATAAGAAAAATCAGAGGATCAATTCATGAAGCCCAACATCCTCCAAATGGGACTATCAGAAAATGAAGCAGTAGGGAAGAAAGCACCAAGGAAACAGTGGAAATTCTAAAGGGCCCAGCTCAATGAGTAAGAAAAGACCCATACCAAGTCACATCATTAAGAAATATCAGAACAGAGCTGAAGAAAAGATCTTAAAAGCTTTAGTTAAAAGAGACAAAACAACAAAACCTGACACTTAAAACTGGTCGTATACAAAAGAACAGGAATTGGAATAAGCAGAAGTCTTCTCAAAAGGAATAGCAGGAGTTACGTCAGCAAAAATAGTGGAAAAAGGAAAAGTGTCTCATCCATCAAAGCACCAAGAAAAAGGCAAATACTGTCAGAGTCAACTTTGATCAGAACTCTAGAAATTAACCAAAGGCTTGCAGCAACCTGGGGAGCATTTAGTCAAGAAAAACAACGGACTCTGTGGTGTTTTAACTTGGCTTCTTTCCACCCCCATCTCCCATCAAGAGTGAAACCGGCAGCATGGTAGCCACTGGGAAGGCTATCGTTCTTTGGCCTGATTCTGCACTCACCAATGCAGAAAGTCTTGTGTGCACCCACTTCCCATCCTCAGAAACATTTGTCAAAAACAGTTAGAGATAATTAATTAATTTGAAGGCTGCCTAGGGTAGTGTACAACAGTTAAGGCGAACAACAGACTAAACAAAAACCTTAACAGGAAAAGTTAGCAAATCAAATGTCCTTAGGGGCTTAGAAAAGCTCGAGGATATCCTGGGAATCTAAAAGGTCATATGTATACCCAGGGCTCTGTTCATGTTCAGTAAAGTTTTCATCTCTGGTGGACTGAGGTTCTGTACACATAGGACCCAAAGGTTAAGTCAGAGTTGTCAAGTGCCTGGCTGAGTGTTGAAGGTGTGCCCCAATATGCAGATGTAGACCCTTTACAAAGACTGGGAGATGGCAAGCATTTAAGGAACTTTTGGTCCAATCATTAGTTCACCACTAAGCTAACAAAGTAAATTTTAGTGGCCATACAATTTAAAGAATAAAGACTTTAGAGAAATAGCTTAAAGACTCACTAAACAAACAAATAACAACTAATCTTGGGGAGAGGGTAAGTATCTGATCTTCGGAGTCGTCATACTGTATTACCTTAAATGTCTAATTTTCAATAGAAACTATAAGGATGAGAGGAAACGAGAAAGTATGGCCTATGCAAAGGGGAAAAGAGAGAATCAATAGACACTATATCTGAGGAAACTTAGATTTACTAAACAAAATCTACATATTTTTTAAAGAATTTATTTGACAGAGAGTGCGGAAAAGTGAGAGAGCAAGAGAATGAGTGGAGGAACGGCAGAGGGAGAAGCAGACTCCCCGCTGAGCAAGGAGCGCAATATGGGATTTGATCCCAGGACCCCTCATGACCTGAGCTTAAGGCAGATGCTTAACCAACTCAAACACCCAGGAGTCCCTAAATGAAGATTTTAAATCAGCTATTTTAAATATTTTGAAAGAACTAAATGAAACCATTTTTAAAGAACTAAAGTACAAGGTTGGTGCTTTCCCAAATGGAGAACAGCAATAAAAAAATACACAGAAATTATGTAAGAGAACCAAACTGAAATTCTAGAGTTGAGAAGGATAATAACTAAAATAGAAATTCAGAAGGGCTCAACAGCACATCTGAACACGTGGAAGAAGGAATCAGTGATAGTGAAAACAAGTCAATTGAAATTATCCAGTCTGAGAAACAGAAAGAAGAAAATGAAGAAAAGTGGGGGAAAAAATGAAGAAAAAGAGTATCAGAGACCTGTGGGACTCAAACAAGTGTACTGACATGTACAAGCTGCGAATCCCAGAAGAGGAGAGGAAAAGGGGGCAGAAAGGATATCTGAAGAAAAGAAAGATAAAAGTTTCCCAGTTTTGATTAAAAAGATGATGTTAATCAAACTCCAGGTATAAGCTCAAAGAGATCCGTATGTGGACAAATCATAATCAAACTGTCAAAACCCAAGAAAAATCTTGAAAGCAGTAAGAGAAATGATTCATTACATAGAAAGGATTCTATTCTAGTAAGATTAACAACTGATTTCTCTTTAGAAACCATAGACAGCAGAGGTGGTAGGAGTCACATTTTCAAAGTGCTGAAAGAAGGTCAATCAACTAAGAATTCTATATCTAGCTAAACTGTCCTTTAAAAATGAAAGAGAAGCCAAGACATTCTCAAATAAGCAAAACTTGAGAGTTCATTGCTGGTAAACCTGCCTAACAGAAACTAAAGGGAATCCTTTAGCCTGGAATGAAAGAACACAAGAGAGTAAAATCCACATAAAGAAATAAAGAGCACCAGGAAAAGTAATTACATAGGTAGATACAAAGGATGCTGTAGGTGTATTTTTTGTAACTTTCTTCTCCTATCTTATTGAAAAGGCAGTTTCAGAGGACATAATTCTAAATCAGGGTAGCTGAATATACAATGTTTAACAATGTAGGTTTCATGACAGTAACAGTACAAAGGATGGGAAGGGAGAGGGAATGGACCTATATAGGAACAAAGCCTATGTATACTATTATAATTAAGTTCATATTAATCTGAACTAGGTTGTTATAGATAAATTAATGTTCATTGTAATCCTGGGACAACCACTAAGAAAATAATTCAAAGAAATGTAATAAAAGAAAGAAGAAGGAAATGAAAATGGGAGAAAATATCATTTTAACAAAAAAGGCATCAGTAATAGAGAAATAATCAAAAGAGACCTAAGATACATACACAACAAATGACAGAATGGCAAAATAAATTCAACATTAACAGTAATTATGTTAAGTGAAACTGACTTGAACCCTCTAATTAAAAGGTGGACATTGGCCGACTGGATTAAAAAAAACATTCTTTAACCATGTGTTGTCTATAAGAGACATACTTTAGATTTAAAGACACAAACAGGTTGAAAGTAAAATCTTGGGAGAGGTACCTGGCTGGCTGAGTTAGAAAAGCATGTGACTTTGGATCTCATGGTTATGAATTCAAACCCCAAATTGGGCCTATAGATTACTTAAAAAATAGTAAAATCTTAAAAAAAAAAAAAAGTAGAATCCTGGAAAAAGATACACTATGGAAACAGAAACCAAAAAAAGCTGGGATGGTAATATAAAAATCAGATAAAAACACACTTTTATTATCAGAGACAAAAAAGGGCATTTAACAATGATAAAAGGCCAATATATTAAAGACATAAAATCATAAATATGTATATAGTTTAACAGAACTCCAAAATACATGAAGCAAAAACAGACAGAACTGAAAAGAGAAACAGACAAGTCACAACAATAGTTAGTCACAGGGTGTCTGGGTGGCTCAGTGGGTTAAGCCTCTCTGCCTTCGGCTCAGGTCATGATCCCAGGGTCCTGGGATCTCTGCCTGCCTACTTGTGATCTCTATCTGTCAAATAAATAAATAAATAAATCTTTAAAAAAAAATAATAGAGACTTTAATATCCCACTTTCAAAAAATGGATATGACAATTATAAAGAAGATTAACAAGAAAACAAAAGATTTGAACAACATTACAGAACCAATTAGGCTTAAGTACTATCTATAGAACACTCTATCCAACAACAGCAGAATACAGATTTTTCTCAAGTACGCATGAAACATTCTCCAGGATATGTAACATTCTCCATAGAACATACATTAGCCATAAAACAAGTCTCAATAAATGTAAAAGGACTGAAATCATAAAAACTATATTTCTGACAACAGAATGAAATTAGGAATCAATAACAGAAAAAAAATGAGGGAATTAACAAATACATATAAACAATATACTGCTAAAGAACAGATGGGTCAAAGAAGAAATCACCAAGAGAAATTGGAAAATACATTGAGATAAATGAAAATGCACCATAAAAAAACTAATGGGATAGAGAGAAAGCAGTAGAGGGAAATTTATAGCTATAAAAGGCCTTAAATCAATAACCTAAATTTCCACCTTAAGAAAATAAAAAAAGAGCAAACTAACTCCAAAGCAAGCAAAAGAAAGAAATAACAAACATTAGAGGGGTAATTAATGAAATAAAGAATAGAAAAAAATGGCAAAAACTCAACCAAATTTGTTTTTTTTTTAAAAGATTAATAAAATTGACAAGATTTTAGCTAGACTGACCAAGAAAAAGGGAGAAGACTCAAACTGATAAAGTCAAAATGAAAGTGGGGATATTGCTAGCAATCCTACAAAAATAAGAATTATGAGGCAACACTATGAACAATTCTATGCTAAAAAATTAAACAATCTAGGTGAAACATACAAATTCTTAGAAAGACACAAACTACAGAAACAACATCAGGAAGAAACAGAAAATCTGGGGTGCTTGGGTAGTTCAGTTGGTTAAGTGCCTGACTCTTTTTCTTTCAGCTCAGGTCATGATCTCAGGGTCATGAAATCAAGCCCCACATCAGGCTCCGCTGAGCATGGAGCCTGCTTGAGTTTCTCTCCTTCCCCATCTACCCCTCCTTCCTGCCAGCACAGTCCTCTCTCTCTCTCTCTCTCAAACAAACAAACAAGCAAACAAATAAATAAATAAGATCTTTTAAAAAAGAAAGAAACAGAAAATCTGAACAAACTGATAATGACTGAACTAGTTATCAAAATTTTCTCAAACTCAGGCCCATATGGCTTCACTGGTGGATTCTACCAAACATTTAAAGAAGAACAAAACTGGGGTGCCTGGGTGGCTCAGTTGGTTAAGCATCTGCCTTTGGCTCAGGTCACGATCTCAAGGAACTGGGATTGAGACCCCCATCAGGCTCTCCACTCAGCGGGGAGTCTGTTTCTCTCTTCCCCTCTGCTCCTCCCCCTGCTCATGTGCTCTGTCTCTCTCCCTCTCTCCCCTTGCAGGGGGACGCACTCTCTTCCTTCCTTTCAAATAAATTCTTTAAAAAAAAAAAAAAGTGAAAAGATAAGCCACAGAATAGAACACTTTCAAATCATACATCTTATCAGGAACTAGTATCTATGATAAAAAAAAAATACAGGAAGGGAACTCTTAGCAACAATGAAAAGACAATCCACTTAAAAACTGAAGGAACAAAGGATCTTGACTGACACTTTTACAAAGATATACAAATGGCCAATTAGCACAAGAAAAGATGCTCAAATTATGACCCACACAAACCAAAACCAGTGAGATATCACTCATATCCATTAGTATGGCTATAATCAAAAAGACTGATTCTAACAAATGTTGACAATGATGTGGAAAAATTGGAACTTCTATATGTTGGTGGTGGAAATGTAAAATGGTATCATCACTTTGGAAAACAGTTCAGCAATTCCTCAAAACTTAAACACAGTTACCTATAAGCAGTTCAACTTCTATGTGTATACATAAGAGAACTGAAAACCTATGTTCACACAAAGACTTTGACATGAATGGCAGCATTACTCGTAACACCCCAAAAATGGAAACCACCCAGATGTTCATCAACGTGATGAATGGATAAACAAAATGTGTCATACCCATACTGCAGAGTATCCTTCAACCACAAAAAGTAATGAAGTACTGATACCTGCTATAACATATTAAGTGGGAGAAGTCAGTCACAAAAGACTACATATTTCAGAATTTCATTTTTATGAAAAGTCCAGAATAGGGAGCTCCATACACAGACAATACATTAGTAGTTGCCAAGGAGTGGGGAGAAGGAGAAATTGGGGAGTGACTGCTAATGGGTATGGATGTTTTTTTGGGAGTGATGAAAATGTTCTAAAATAACACAGTGGTGAATATTCTTAAAAACCACTGAATTATACATATTTTAACATTTTTTTCAAATTTTTATGTAAATTCTAGTTAGTGAACATACAGTGCAATATTGGTTTCAGGAGTATAATTCAGTGGTTCATCACTTACACACAACACCCAGTGCTCATCATAACAAGTGCTCTCCTTAATACTCATCTGCCATTACCCACACCCCACCCATCTCCCTCCATCAAACCCCCTACTGTTCTCTATCTTTAAGAGTCTGTTATGGTTTGTTTCCCTCTCTTTTTTCCCCCCTCTCACACATGTTCATCCATTTTATTCACTAAATTCCACATATGAGTGAAATCTTGCAGTATTTGTCTTTCTTTGACTGACTTATTTCGCTTAGCATAATACACTCTAGCTCCATCCACATCATTGCAAATGGCAAAGATTTCATTCTTTTTTGACGGCTGAGTAACGGAATTGTATGCTTTTGAAATAAGGAACAGTAGATGCCTTCAAAATTCTCCAAGATGATTATTTTCAATCTAGAATTTCAAGTATGAACTTAAATACTGGGAAAAGAGCAGGGGAGGTTAGGTCAGGGAGGGGAGGTGCTCTAAAAGAGCTAACTCCTCAGCTATTGTAACAGAAAGCTAGTATTTGCTCTTGAAAATTTTTGTGTTTCAGAAATTGTAATATCAGGATACTACTGAAAAATATCCCAATAAGTCCCAGAAAAAAATAACTAAAAGACAATAGTGACCCACAAATGGCCAGGAACTAATATATTTGATTTTTAAACTCTTTGCATTTATTACTTTATTTTTTTATTATTTTTTAAAGATTTTATTTATTTATTTGACAGATAGAAATCACAAGTAGGCAGAAAGGCAGGTAGAGAGAGAGAGGGAAGTAGGCTCCCTGCTGAGCAGAGAGCCCGATGCGGGACTCGATCCCAAGACCCTGAGATCATGACCTGAGCCGAAGGCAGCAGCTTAATCCACTGAGCCACCCAGGCGCCCCGCATTTATTACTTTAAAATAAAATTTACAATGATTATTTTAAAAAGAGAATCATCATACTCTAAGAAACTGTACTATCTGAACGATGAAGTAGAAAAACCCTGGAGTCAGAGGCCGATTTCATGTTCTGTGGCATTTATTTTCTCTGAAATTATGAGCTACACATTGTGTCTTAGTTTCCTCATCTGTAAAATCAACAATAAGATTATCTGTGCTCCTAAATAAAGAGCTTTTATGAGAAGCAAATGAAATAAAAGTAGATCGAAAAACATTTTTTAAAAATGCAACATTATATACTATCTATATAACACTGTAAACATTCAGATATTTTAGCTTTTACTTATCCAAGTGGATATTCAAGATCACTGCTAAACTGTCTGTCTTCAGGATTTACTTTTCCTTGAATAATCTGGATTATGGACCAGAATAGAAACAGACTCAGGGGATAATTTCCAGACTCTGCCAGATAAATGAAGCAATGTGCCTTTTTTTTTTTTTTTTTAAAGAATTCCTTTATTTGACAGAGAAAGATCACAAATAGGCAGAGAGAGAGAGAGAGGAGGAAGCAGGCTCTCTGCCGAGCAGAGAGCCCGATGTGGGATTTGATCCCAGGACTCTGAGACCATGACCCGAGCAGAAGGCAGTGGCTTAACTCACTGAGCCACTCAGGTGCCCTGAAGCAATGTGCTTATTAACCATTAGAAGTAGGATTTCTTTCTCCCAAGAATAAGTTATGTCTTCAGGAAATTATGTACATGCCTGTGCATCAATTAAAACAAACAAGCCAGAAAGCACTTACCTTCACGGTCAAATCCTCATTACCCAATGTGATGTGGACTTGAATAGGAGGGTAAACACCTTTGTCAGCATGGTGTTCCATCGTTGCTCTCATTGCATTCTGAAATATATTAGGGTTCCATTCAAAATATAACTTCAAAAAAGATTAATTATAATTTTCAAATATATATAATATGAAATTTTAAAAATTTTAATTTGTTGGAGATAGGCCAAAGTATCACAATTCTTATATTTGAAGAATTTTAAAAATTATTGTCAATTTTGGAGGACTTTTGAAATACTCTGATTTAAAGATTTCAACTAAATTCTGCACATTTTCCAAAACCAGGCATCTCAACACTTTGACTAGTTTACACTGAAGCTGAAGATTCTATCCAAATACATCTATAATTTAGTAGGTAACAAGCAAACCTTATTTTTGAAAAGTTTTGTCCCTATTTTTAAGAATCATTTTAATGGCCATAGATTACTTTGAAGGAAAAAAATTTTTTTTTCATGTAGTATTCACAGCAGTGGTCTTACTATGATGTAGAAACTAATCCAATTCTCCACTAGTTTGAAACTAAGGATATTTACACTGTGAAACTCTTTTGATCAATTCCTAAAGGATACACAGTACACAATGCCAAAATAGTATAAGCATGAAAAGATAACATGACATGTAGCATTGCAATAGAAATTGATAAAACTCGATACGGTTAAAGAGGCAAAAGATGGGACTGAATTTGGAAATAGGAGTGTGTGACCAAGGTATACCCATCAGGGTTGAGTATCCCTGGGGAAAAGATGCTACTGTCTCTACCAACGGCTATTTAAGATTTGGTTCCAAATGAAAGCCATTATTAATGACACTATGTAAAATATATTATAGAATATGATACTTCTTTTATTAAGCATCATGGGGAATAAGATCTCTAGTAACTGAAATTTTAAGGAAAAAATTAATTTTAATCCTTTAAGTGCCAATTGCTTATTTATTTAACCAGTTGGATAGAAAGATTTTTTTGTAAGGCATTAGATACATTCTTGCTGTCCTGGCAACAAAAGAGCATTCTTGAACTCTTGTTGTTCTAAGAATTCAGTCAGATTTTCTGTGTTTCAGAGTATTTTTCTTTTTCACGATCAGACTGAAAGTCGCCTCTGCTCTCTACTAGATGACTACTGGCTCAAGACATGGTAACTAAAGTAAGAGAAACTGACTATATAGGCTCGATTTTGGGCAGTCATTTTCAGCTACAAGGACCTGTACCACTCCTCATCACTCACTTTTCTGTGTATCACCAAGTGTCACTGGTGGGTTATTGGGGGATAAAGTACTCAACATTTCTAGCATAATTTTATTTAGTTTTTGAAATTTGTTGTAAAGAGCAAATATAATAGCAAAAGCCCTGTAAGTCAATATAAATGACTTTCTCAAAAACCCCCACAAATATATAATAGTTGGACTCTGGTCTTCTAAGGGGGAAAATTGAGAACCATTCTTCTAAATATTCTATTTTGTAAAAACAGAACTTTATTGAACACTTACACTGAGCTACCATTGTTCTGGACACTTAGTAGGCTACTCCCAATCTTCCTAACAACCTGGATAGTATTATCCTCATTTTATAGAAGAGGAAACATAGACTCAAAAAGGTTGACTGATTTGTCCAATGTCACACAGAGATTAAGTGGCAGAACTGGAAATCAGGCCCAACTCTTCCTGTCTTCCAAGTACAAGCTTACCACTACACTGAAGTTTCCATCAGCATGGATAAAACGCTGATCTCCAGCAACGTGACATGACACTGAGCATGAAATGACATCTTGAAATGCAAGGGAGGAAAACCTGGTAGAGCAGATCCCTAACCTCAAGAAAGGACTGATAAAGGTTATGTAATACTATTTTACAAACCTTGAAAAGTTCAAACACCATGTGATAGAGATGGGATGGTACATAAACCACTTGTATTGGCTGTCCTGGTGATTTTGCTACAGAGCAGAAGAGAAAAATATGAAAGTACAGAGAGATGTGCTTAAAGCATTTTCAAGAATATATTGTGTAGTGATGAAAAGAAAACATTTACTATGGAGGGTAGTATTATTTGGGGGAGAACTGCCATCCCGGTTCTTCACTGCGTTAGTGTTGACCCCACATTCACATAGATTTATAACTGATGGTGACAACATGAGTTTGCAGTCATTCTTGTGATCCTGCATAACTGTCTAGCCAACCTAGCTTCCCATTTTCACTATGATGGTGAGTCTTTTAAAAGGACTCTCGGCCTTAAGGTCAGAATTTTATTTTCCAAAACAAAAGTGTTAAAGTCTTATCTAAGTTCCATGGTCCAACTCACATCAATATACTATTAACATTTTATTAAATTTAGAAGCCCAATTGGAGATGCAGTGGCAGGGCAGGGGGAGGGGGGCAGGAAGGAAGTTTGTAAAACAGAACTTTAAGTAGAGCAAAGGAGTAAGACTCACCATACCTTAGAATTCTAATTGATCCAATAAATTGGACTCTCCTCTGAATTAACCGCCCCGTGGAAACATGGATGGGACACCTGGAAACTGCTCACAGTTCAGGTTCCTAAACTATCATTTGTGCATTGTGATTCTTTACTGAGTGGTATTGTTACGAAACAAAAGAGTTAATATGGCTTTAGAAAAACACCAAGCAATTCTATTTTCAAGTGAAGAACTTCTTCCACTGTTCTCCCACTGTAAGGTCCAGAATACAGTTTAGGAAAAGCCTATTTAATTGTATTCTTAAAGGGACATCTTAACTTAGTAACTGTTTTTCCCACTACCCAACTACCCCACCCCCAGAGAAACACAATCAGATTTATCAACCTCTTTCCAAAACATCAGAATTTTTTTTGTCCAAAAGGCACTAGTCAGGGTGAAAAGATCATCAAAGATAAACAGATTCTCAAACAGAAGAGCATTTTTCTTTCCTTTCTATACCTCCAGTCTTTTTACTTCCTCAACAATAAAAAATGATTCACTACTCAGGAAATAGAATTCTTAAAGGATGAATTTTACATTATTGGAAAACATATAACAGTGAAATATAATTTTCTTGGCATCATTTTTTCTACAACCAAAACAGAAATAAAAATGAACATCATCAATTAAATATAAACAAAATGGGGAAGAAGAGCCCAAAATGCTTTTCGAACAGAATCCAAGTAAATTACACACACACACACACATGCGCGTGCGCACACACCCACAATTCTTAACATGATTGCTCTCCCTCAGCCTTCATCTTCAGTAAAGAAGTTGATGAAAAGTCCTGTTATATTAAGACACATCTAAATTCTTCTTATCACTGCTTCTCAGATAATCACAACACTAATCATTGAGGAAAAGACACCATCACACTTACCATTTAGTTCTTCAAGTTCTAGTTCAGGAGAGTTAATATAATACAAATCACACAGACGCCTAGCATTTTCATAGCCATCTAGTGTGAATCAAAACAAACAAAAAAAGCATTAAAATAAATTTACTTCTATATCACACATTAAGGTGGCAATAGTACTGATCAATGAAATTTTAAAACTGTCTATAGATGAAAATATACTTCAATTATCTTATTTGGGGAAGATCTTAAGTATGACATGACAAAACCTAATACCCATGAAGGAAAAATGACAGATATTATATAAAAATAAAGACATCAAAACAGAAGACACCATAAACAAAGTAAAAACAGCAAGGTGAAGGAACTATTTACAATACATGTAACAAACATGTAGAGTTGGTGAAAGTTTAGAATACAGACACTCTCATTCATTATTTGATACCTTTTTGGAGGTATCAAAATTTTAAATGCATTTTAAATGTCTTGAATGTTAGGAATCTTTCCTTCTAAAATACTAGCAAAGTCAGCAGATATCTAAAGATGTTCACTGCAGTATTGCTGCTGGTAATAAAAAAAAAAATGAGGGACGCCTGGGTGGCTCAGTTGGTTAAGCAGCTGCCTTCGGCTCGGGTCATGATCTCAGCGTCCTGGGATCGAGTCCCACATCAGGCTCCTTGCTCGGCAGGGAGCCTGCTTCTCCCTCTGCCTGCCTCTCTGTCTGCCTGTGCTCGCTCTCTCTCCCTCTCTCTCTGACAAATAAATAAATAAAATCTTTAAAAAAATGAAAACTGCCTAAACATGAAGCAACAGAAGGATGGATTAATACATTCTGATATACCCATGAAACCATTCAAAACCCTGAAGTGTATCGATATATACTGAACATGGAATGATGGCTCTAAACTTGTAGAGAAATATACATATAGCACCCATTTTCCAAAACAAACAATGTAAGACCAACAATTACATATGTATAGGAGTATATGTGGCATAAGAGGAAAAAGTGTGGAAAGATGCAAACCAAACTATTATGAATTATGGCTCCTCGTATAGGGTGATATATACTTTTTGAAGTGAAACAGATACCCCCACAGTATCACCATACTTTCCCTAAAAAAGTGTATCAACAAAATATTCATTCTATATATTATGTACAATTAACGTTATAAACTTATTTTCAAATCCATATATTTGCCCTAACATTTTATCTCAAGATATAAATAATTATTTTAATAGCAAGAAATAACACCCGGGGCGCCTGGGTGGCTCAGTGGGTTGAAGCCTCTGCCTTCGACTCAGGTCGACTCAGGTCATGATCCCAAAGTCTTGGGATCAAGCCCCACATTGGGCTCTCTGCTCAGCAGGGAGCCTGCTTCCCTTCCTTTCTCTCTGCCTACTTGTGATCTCCGTCTGTCAAATAAATAAATAAAATCTTAAAAAAATAAAAACTCAACAATTTTGATTTTTGCATCTTTCCTGAAAGGAGAAATATAAATATTTACCTTTAATAACTTCAACTACATTGCAGTTTGGATTTATGCTTCCAATGTGTTTTCGATGAGCTGGGCTTCCTTTGCCTTTTCCACCAAACAATAAAGCTATCAAAAAAAAAAAAAAAAAGCTATAACTCTCTATAACTGCTTTTTCCAGATTTGAAGACTGTTTCTCTAAATGGTACAAATAGTAGATATTTTCCTTAAATACACACCTAGTATTTTACATTCAATGAAAATACCTCCTTTGTATGGCAATTTACTTAATATACAAAAAAGCTAAATTAAATGTTTCTAAAGAGAAGTTTTCTAAATAAGTTTAAAATATACATATATATTCATTTCATTTTGCTTTTTCTCTTGACTTCTGGATACTTACAGTGCTGATTGAGTAACATTCTAATTGAAATGCGACTCATGTAGAAACGATCCAAAAAGTACTGAACATTCTGGCTGGTGACAGGATCCACCCCGAAGCTCTCCTTGTATTCAATCACACCCTGGGCCATCGTGGGAATAACATCGTTGTGTCGGTTCCTGATCCGGATCACAGTATCTGTAAAGCTAAACAAACCTGACTTGTCAAAATTGCCAAATGTTTAGACAAGTGAATTTAATACTAAAATGTAAGTTTAACTAACCCATACTAGGCAAGAAATCCCTGATACAGTAAAAAAGACAACTGGCGTATGTTTTCTTATGCTTATTTAAATAAATTTCAGATCATAAATACACAAAATCAATGACAGTACAAAATTCTCCAAAATAAAACTTTTGAAACTTATTTTCTTGTAATTCCTAAAAAATAAGGCTGCCACAAAACACAATCCTAAAAATATTAAGGGTTTTCTTTAACCATTACCATCTCAGATCATCTAAGCACTCCCAATGAGGACAGTATTCCTGGGACGTTCAGCATTAAGAGAAGACAGAGCGCTTGCTTCTAGGGAACACATGCTCTGTAAGGAATAAAGATGAATGAACCAATAAAGCCTGCCTGTTTGGGGAACTATTCCCTATGGTTCCAAGAAAGAAAGAGCCACTGAGAAAAGTAAAAGAAATTCTAATTTCATTGAATCTATTAAGTTTAAAAATGGGAGAGGAAGAGTCTACTGTTGTGTTAAAAGAAAAATTTCTGAGTCACCCAGCCTTCCCACTTCTGTCATTTAATAGACATTATTGCATTTAAAGACCTAAATAAAAGAGAAAAGTCTTAATTATGAAGTAACAAAATCCATCTTGTAACATACCCATGAGAATTTACACTTCTGAATGAGTGCTTTCCCATTCAAAGTCATCATCTTGAGTACTATTAACTTATTCCAATGATGCTCTCACTGCTCAAAATATTTTTGAATTCCTAGTTGTAATCTGCTTCAAAACCAAACCGCTAATCTCAAATACAAACAAGAAAACTCCTCAAAAACAACAAACAACTCATCATTTCTAGTCACCCTTTATTTCACTTCTCTCTTCTCAAAACCCCAAACAGTATTATTCTGCTTGATCGCTCTCCGTCTTTTTTAGATTCAGCTCTAACCATTTTCAGGTTTCATAGCATAACATTTATTTTTAAGAAAGAGGGCTTCAGTTCAAATCCTGATGCTACCACTAGTTGGCTATTTGAGTTCAATGCTACCTAAGTTTCTTAACTTCTTCGTGCACAGACAGCATTAACTCAATAGCACTGTTTTAAAGATTTAATACACAGTGTGCTTCATACGTAGGCAGAGAGTAAATCCTTGATCTTATTTTCAGACCAAAACACATTTAAAAAGTGAAATGTTGCCATCATCTTTAAAGACAGTTAAAAAAAAAAAGTGTAGTGAACTCTGAGGACAGTAAAAGAAGTCATCTTTAAGTTCTGAGCAACATTCATTGGAATAAGCAGGTAACTTCTTAGAGGACTACCTGGGTTTATCAATTCTGTTATGCTGGTTATTAAATTCGTTATATTACTTTCATTATCTTACAGGCCAAAGGTCATAAAGTGAGACTCATAGACTGTTTTTATAGGACTTCAGTATTTAAAAAATTTTTTTAAATTAGTTGCAATCTTCAAAATTGGGAGATTTTAAAAGTCTAAGTTTACTGCTTTTCTTTAAACACACGCACAAAAATCAGACAATCTGGATAGTGTTTGTGCATTGGCAATAATCTGCCAGAGTTGAAGGTGGCATGCACTCTCCAGGTTGAGTCCTCACCAGTTCCCTACCATCCAAATGGCTCTGAGGCCACATCTAGATTTCCACTGATCACCACACTTTAACTGTGTCTTTTCTTGTATTTACTGCCTTATGGTATTTGTCATACCTACATGAGCTTCTTTAGACACATACTATCATATGTTCTGGAGTGAAGAGAAATTGAAAGTTAATTTCCCTAAAGTGACCCAATAGCAGGTTTAAGCTTGATATACTTATATTTTTTATATGACATTTAAAGAGTATAAAAATTATATTCAGAACAGGATCAAAATAGTGAACTTACTCATAAATAGTTTTAGCATCTTCAGCACTTTTGTCTTTAAATTCAAGAAGTTCCTGAAGACTCTGGATATACCTAAAATGCAAATCAGTGGGGTAAATTTGTTCTTTTACGTTTTGAATGTTCAATATTGTAAAAATACTAAAAAGGTATTTTTAATTTTAACATCTTTTTATTTTTAATTTACAATACTGCTACAAATTATGGTTGAAGTAGGATTTTTAGACCCATTCACATTTAAGCAAAGTCTGGCACAAAGTAGTAGAAAGTGCCTTTTTCCCTAAAAACATAGGGTAAATTAAGAATTTCAGGATGTTGGGTGCCTGGGTGATGCTGTTGGTTAAGTGACTGCCTTCGGCTTACATCATGATTCCAGCATCCTGGGATCCAGTCACACAACCGGCTCTCCCTACTTTGCAGGGAGCTTGCTTCTCCTTCTACCTCTGCCTGCCACTCCCCCTGCTTGTGCTGTCTCTCTCTCTCTTTCTGTCAAATAAATAAAATCTTAAAAAAAAAAAAAAAAAAAAAGAATTTCAAGATTTTACAGCACCTGGGTGGCTCAGTTGGTTAAGTGGCTTCCTTTGTCTCAGGTTATGATCTCAGGGTTCTGGGATGGAGCCACCCCATCAGCAGGGAGTCTGCTTCTTCCTCCCCTTTTGCCCCTCTCCCTACTTCTGTGCAAGCTGGTACGTGAGCACACTCTCTCAAATAAATTCAATAAATAAATAAATAAATAAAATCTTTAAAAATAATAATTTTAAGATTTCCAACTTCTTTTTAAAGTTATATACTCTAAATTAGTTTTTCATTATCTTAACTTTACCACTCTACATTATAAATGCTGATTGTCATGAGAACTGAGTTTGTTACCATGAACTATGTGATCTGGGGCAAATGACTTGTCTCAGTTTCAGTAAAATGTGCAAGCCTGCCTACCTCAGTCTAGGAGTCTAACTTAACACTTGAGCTTTAAAACCTTATATACCTTACAGGACTTGAGTGTTTTTTTTTATAAAAAATGTTTAATTAGTTGCAATCTTTCAAAACTGGGAGATTCTACATTAAAAATCTAGACTTTTGACTCTTCTTTAAATACACAAAAATCAGATGATCTGGACAGGGTTTCTGCAATGGCAATGATCGGCTAGCGCTGAAGGCGGTTATCCTTTGGAAGCATGCATGCTCCAGGTTAATAGCTTATGTCCAGTCAACATCCAGTCAACAAACACTTGTTAAAATAATTTACCACATAGTTCTTTTAAACAGAGCTGAACAAAAACAAAAGTCATGAAAATGCAGGTTTTTAATTTACCTAACAATTCAAGGTGGCAAATCACCTGTTAAGGACAGAGCAAAATGAGGAGAGCCTAATGACTTCATCAAGGTCATGCTGCCAGGCACAATAGCGGTACAGGGCCAGAGGTGAAAACACTTCACTACTACTTTTCAGTAACCTTCAAACATACAGGGTCTGCTTTGGCTGCTCGGTTGGCACTTGACCTACAAATATCTTTAGTAGGGATCCAGCAGGCAATGAAAGTGTTTTAAAAATCTGTAAATCCATATGTTGGTTTGGAAAGCTGTTCTTGACAAGCACGGCGCCTCTCTGCAGTCCAAAGCATTCTAAAGTCAAGTGATTCTGATATTTGCTTTAACCCTCACTTTTCTCTTTATGCTCTTTATGCTCTTAATTCAAAAGATAGCTGAGCACCTACAATGTTTTGAGGGCAGATTAGATTTCAAAATGTAGCATATTCTATTTTTAACAAAGAATTTTCAAAACAGGAATATACAGAAAACTACATGTTCTCACTTATATTCCATCATACTTCCTAAACAAATGCCTCTTCTTTAAACCATATTTATAACTGTCCTGTATTTGAACTACAGATAGCAAGCATCTCGGTAAGACGTATTATAGCAATCATACTTCTTTTGCTTTTTTTTTTTAAATAAGATTTTATTTATTTGACAAGGAGAAAGACAGCGAGAGCAGGAGAGGGAGAAGCAGGCTTCCTGCCAAGCAAGGAGCCTGATGTGGGGCTTGATTCCAGGACACTGGGACAGTAACCTGAGCTGAAGGCAGATGCTTAATGACTGAGCCACCCAGGTGCCCCTCACTTGTCTTTTAAAATTAAAGTTCTATCAGTTTCTCCTACAAACTATGATACCTACAAAAAAAGCTAAGATCTCCATGAATAATAACTGGGAGAAAATCTTGCAGCTACCTTTTGTTTTCTAAGACTGAACAGTGGTAAACTCATTCATTTGAAATGTATAGTGCTTAAGAGACTAGTACTCTTAAATTAATAAGATTACCAAGAAAGGCTGTATTTAAGTGACCACATATTTATGCACCCCTACTGTCATATTTCGGAAGAGAGATCATAGTTTTTTATATGATTCCTCTAACTTCTAATTATTTTTAAATGGTAGAAAAAAGATTTTAACATTTGTGTTCGATAAAGATATACTGCAATAAAACAAATTCAGTTTATTAAAAAATATAAACATGCTTTAATACATTTTATCATTCTGACCATAACATGGCATAGTAGAAAGAAACAAATCTGGGCTTGAATCTCAGCTCCACTATGATTGGTACTGCCTTTAGCAAAAGACCTGTAGGTGTCTCAGTTTCCTCATCTATAAAATGGCCATAAAAATGATTAATGAGCAGAGTTGTCGAAGAGATTAAAGGTAATATATATAAATTCCTAACCATCAACACATGGTAGATATTTTTTATTGTAACATCTTGCATATTCAATAACACAAATCCTAAGTTTAGTATGTGTATTTGTGTAGTTCTGATTGTTTTTTTTTTTTCCAAAGCCAAGGTATGGTAGAGTCCAGGATTCAAGGGACAAGCCTAGATATACCCATAAAAGGAGGGGGAATACTCTTACTAACATAAGATTCCACTGAAGAGTAAAAAAAGTATTTGCTTTCACCCTACATGAAGTCTACAAGTCCACTGAAATTGCAAACACAAAATGGGAATCTTACCAGCTTTGTACCAATTGAACTGATGGAGTCCTGAGAAGGTTATCTGGAAGAAGACTTATTTCTTTCATTATATTTGCCAATCTAACAGGCAGCTCTTGCCGCAGAAACATAAATGAAGTCTTTTCACAAGCATTCATAGATCCTAAAACCAAACACGATAGGAACAGCAATAAGTAGAGGCCATAAGGCACAGAAGCCAAGAGGCAGGGAGAAACAGTTAGTTACTGGGCAATGTCAGAGTGGCAGCATCACCATAATGAGAGGGAAAGGAAGAGGAGGCAAAGGACAAGATAACCCAGGGTTGTGAGGCATCCTAAATGACCTCCTAATTCCTGACATTCCAATTGCTTTGTAGAGTGATGAAGATACTTTCCTGTTTCCATCACTTGCATCTTTACTGGGATCATCTTAGAACCAAGGGAACCTGAGCAAGTCTGAGCAAGGCGTGGAATCTAATTAAGAGTAGCACCTGCCAAAGCCTACCCTATGTAACCTGTTGCTGCTATTATTTAGAAAATCTGTTTCCTAACTCCAGCTTTATAAGAAATGAATACCTGTCTATGATTAACAGAGAAATGTTATCAGATGCTTGGGAACCATGAAAAGCAAGACTCAATGTAGAGGAGGGCTTTCAGGCAGCAGAAAGCAAAAAATACCAATGCCTGTTGAGCAACAATCTTCAAGCTTTGAATCCCTGCAGCACCTCTCCCCAACCACTCACTCCCCCCCCCACCTGGTTTTATTCAATTGTGTGATTCCTGGAAAGAAGCCTGCTCTTCCACTCCCATCAAGATGCTAAGCAGAACAGTTGTAGAATAGCCTTTGGCAAGCAGTTCTATTTGAAGTAAAACTAACTTGTTATTTCAGCAATGTGTTTTAAACTCATAAATTTAATCTTGCTGTTTTAGCAAGAGGCAACCTTAGCAAAAACTAGATTGTCCATAGCCCGAATTACCAAATTAAAGGAAAGCATTTTCTTGTGAAAATTTAATAGGATACTGTGAACCAAGACCAAACTCACCCCTTAATCACACTACAATCATTTTAAGGTAAAAGCAAAAAACCCAGGGCTTTGCCCCCCCCACCCTCCAAAATTGCCACTGTACACCACAATTTTAAGATAAAACTGCCAGCTATGCTGATATCTTTTAAGCCCTCTAATGATCCCTTACAGACTTGAAGTCAGTACTCACAATGCAGAAGATAACTTTTTCTACTGAAATTTTACTTTATTGGTTTATTAGTTTTCCCTTCCCCCTCCAAACCCCCCTATGAGAAGTCTACGTTAAAAGCCTAACTTTGCAAATTTCTCTGCAATCTGTTGCATCCTTTCCAGAGAAAATCAAGAAGCGTCCACCAGAGGAAGAGCAAAGTGGATAGTCGCTTCTGCAAGGTTAAATGTGGCAATCCCCACAGCACTAGTGTTCACGCACTTTACACGTGCTCAAGACTGCTGCTGATGAAATGAATGTGCTGTTGGTGGAAACGCTATTAGGCAAGCGGCAAGGAAAACATTCTATGAAACACTCGGGCCAGTTATAACTTGCTTCTCTGTTCATCACGTCAATTTTATGCAATCATCATTGTACAAAGCTGAGCATTTATCATCACTGTGAAGAATCCGAACACACTCCCGGAGGTGTGCACACACTTGCCTCTAGAAGGGATCTGGCAGAGCGCGCGGTTCTGCACACGTGCGCCGAAAGGCGGGAGGTCGTTCCGCCCGCGGCCCTCCCGGTTTGTTTTTCAACAATACACAGTCAAAAGGCACACGCCCCCTGTTATTTATCCCGCCCGCCGGCGCTAGCACCTGAGCTAGAGGATCTGTCCGCAAGGGGGGAAGGAAGCGTCTCAAGCGCTGGGGGAGAGACGTTACGGAGGAGGGGGTGCGCCGGAGGTGAGAGGGGGCCCGCGTCGGCCGGGCCCGGCCCGGGTCAGGGGCCGCATTTCCCCGCGCAGGGCCGCGCACAAAGGCCCGAGGCCCGGGCCCCACTCACCGAAGTCCAAGAACTGCTTCATGGAAAGCGGGGACGGCGAGAAGCGCGCGTAGAAGTCCACCTGGCCCGGAACGCCGCTCTCGGGCGCCGGCCCCGAGCCCGAATCCGAGCTGAGGCTGCGGCTGGCGCCGGCGGGGCTAGCTGCGCGCAGCCCGGAGCCCGGGCCGGCCGAGGCGGCTCCGCGCAGCAGCCGCGCCAGCCTCATGCCGAGCCCCGCCGGAGGTGCCGGAGCCGCGGCCGCCAGGTCGCCGCTGCGCGCCTGGGCCGGGCGGTACGTGAGGGACGTGGCGACCCTCAGGGGCGGGGAGCGGCTGTCACCGCCGCGGCCGCCGCCCCCCTCGTCGGAGCCCGGCCCACCGCGCCGCTGGGCGGGACCCAGAGAGGGAGGCGGGACCGTGCGCGGGGTCCGCCCATGGGCCGAAGTCCAGCCCCCGTGCGCCGGGGCGGGGCCGATGAGCCACGGGGCAGTTAGTGTGTGCGCAGCTCTGCGGGCGGGGAGCCGCGGGAGCTGGAACGCGACGGGTCCCCGCAGTCCCCGCCCCGCCCCGCCGCGCAGCTGGGAAGCCCGCAGGTGGCGGCGGCGCCGGGGCTGCTAAGCCGGGCTCGCCCTATGGTGCGTCCCCTTCCCACGCTCTTTCGGAGCGAACCACACCTTCCTGCTCCCTGTACCTCCCCAGCCTGTGCCGAAAGCCTCAAGAACCGGGCCGCGCGCTCCGCTTTCCACAACGGTGTGCTGCTGCGAGTCCGAGTGCGAGCCAGAAACTCCACTGGGAGGCAAGCCCCACGTTTCACAGGTAAAAAGAAGCCAAGACCCGGAGAGCTTCAAGATCTGACTCTTGCCAAGCAGCGGTACAAAAATGCGAATGAAGCCAAGGGAACGTATCCCTAAATATTACCAGCGACTGCAGACCCAGATGATGATTGGCAACCCAGCTTGAAGCTTCATGTGCAGGCCTTCTAGGCACGGACAGCAACCCTCCCCTTGACTGACATTCTCTTAACGTCTTCTCAGCTTCACAGTTGGCCTGTTCCAGCTTTTCCTCTTCTCCAATTTCCTCAACTTATGATGGGGTTGGATATGGTAAGTTGAAAATCCATTTAATACGCTTGTCCAGCATCATAGTTTAACCTAGCCGACCTTAAGCGTGCTCGGAACACTTCCGTTAGCCAACAGTTGGGCAAAATCCTCTAAATCAAAGCCTATTTTATAATAACACTTTACTGAAGAACTGCCCTGAAAGTGAAAAGCGGAATGGCTGTACGTGGGTTGTTTACCCTGGGGATTGTAGGGCTGAGTTGGAGCTGCTGCTGCTGCTGCAAGCATCACAAAAGAATATTGTATCCCATTTCAGCTTGCTTGGGAAAAGATCAAAATTCAAGGTATGATTTCCACTGGATGGGTATCAGTTTCTCACCATTGTAAAGTAGAAAAATCGTAAGTTGAACTGTTGAAAATCGGGAACTGTCTGTAGTGAATCCAAGACTAGACAATTTCTCGTATTGTTTTAACCCCACAGAGCTGCAAAGGCAGCAATCTATGCTGAAAATCCCCACAGCTGTCCCTTCTCTCCAGGGCTCCTTTCCCATATATCCATCGCCAGGGCTTTGGTATGTCTTAACTTTTGAAAAATTACTTTTTTATGGGTAGTTTATCGATAAAACATGTATACATCTTATATCTCCAGCAGTTACTGGTGTAGAATAACAATTCATTTCTTCATAGTGGTCAGGTCTTGGGTTATATAAAGTATATGTATAAAGAATGAGATGACAGTCTCTTTTTAGGCTGTATTACTCTCACAAGTTTAGCTTGAAGGAGAACAGTGCCCACCTGGAGACAGGTGTAGGTAGTTGAGGGAATGGGGTGGAAACAGCACCTGAACATAGTCTCTGAAAGCCGTGCTTCTAACAGTTTTTCAGGTATCAACATGGTTGTTGTTATGGCTTGGTGAAAATATCTTAGAGGAAGTAGTATGAACATAAGACGATGAGATATGTAAAGAAAGTAAAAGGTGGTATCTTTCATACCTTTGCTGTTCCACTGGAAATACTCTGTATCCTCCGAATTTGGCCTTGCTTCATTCATCCATTCTGTGAATGCTTGTTGAATGCTTCCTGTAGGTACCAGGCAATGTTTTGGGCGGCTGGGAATAAAGCCACATGCAATTCAGATAGGATCCTATATTCAGATATGCCTGCTCTTAGAAAGCATATACTGTAGGGTCTGACATGGTAGAAGAATTTTATACCACACCAATATTAGAGCGTCTCCTCCATGGAAGAAGGATTAGAGTTGTTTTGAGTGGCTGAAATAGCTGATGGGAGTCTTAGGGGTAGAAACCATCGGAAACAGATCTGACTCACGTATGGGAAAACTTTGGATGGTTATCACCGTTTGACTATGAACTGGCAGCCTTAGAGTACCAGGGGGTTCTTGTCAGTTATCATTAGCGTCTAGAGCAGTTTTGTAATAACACTGCAGGGAGGATTACAGGAAAGCAGTATGGTGTAATGAAAAGAGCCTAGTGCCTGGTTTCAAATCCAGACCCTGCCATATACTAGGTCTGTAGCCTTGAGGGAGTTACTTAAACTGAGCTTTAGCCTCCTTACCTATAAAGGGGGAAGATTACTGTCTCCTTCAGTGACTCTGATATGCATAGTGTAGCTGTCTGTGTTAGCGCAAAGCCCAGGACGTACCAGACCCTCAGTAAATGGCATCTATTTTTTTTTTTTAAATCATTGTTGCTGGTGTTTTGTTTTGTTTTGTTTTTTAAGATTTTATTTATTTATTTGACAGACAGATCACAAGTAGGCAGAGAGAGAGGGGGAAGCAGGCTCTCTGCTGAGCAGAGAGCCCCATGCAGGGCTTGATCCAGGACCCTGAGACCACGACCCAAGCCCAAGGCAGAGGCTTTAACCTGCTGAGCCACCCAGGCGCCCCATTGTTGCTATTGTTATTATTATTATTTCCTGATTAGGATTTTATCCGAACAGCTCATATTCACGTTTTGCCTAAAGCCAACTTTACCAAAGGTTTGGGATAAAACAATTAAAATTTAAATATTAGTCATCCTTAAAATATTGTCTCTCAATCATTTCTACAACTCTGCTCCAGCCTCTGTTGGTTACCTTCCTTTTCCTTCCTTCTATACTGCTCCCTGAACTCCAGAATCTTAACTAGTTCCCACAGTATTATTCAGCTCCCTTGATCCCTGTTTGCAACTCTGCTGCTTTCGCCCTGCGCATGTCAAGGTGTTCGTTCAGCTGAACAGTAACTTCTGTAGAAGCACAAAGGCCCAGCAAAATCTTGAGGTTTATTTTAGCAACTTCATTCTCCCAAAAACCAATTCGACTGGTTTATTTTAGCAACTTCATTCTCCCAGAAACCAATCCGACTGTGTGGTTTTTTTTCTTTAAAGATTTTATTTATTTGTTTGTTTGAAGGAGAGAGTGAAAATGAGCGGTTGGAGGGTGGACAGGGGAAGCACAGGGAGAGGGACAAGCAGACTAGGCCCTGAGCCCGAGCCTGATGCGGGGCTACATCTCCTCACCCTGAGATCATGACCTAAGCAGAAACCAAGGGCTGGAGCCACCCCCGACCCCCACCATTCAACTGTTTAAAGAAATGTGTTTTTTTTTTTTTTCCAAAGTGATGTAGAAAAGAAGTTAGGGTTCAAAGCTGATGGGCAAGAAAGAATTCTTGAGATGCCTTTGGTGCAAAAAGATGGTTTTATTAAAGCACAGACAAGACCCCTGCAGAAAGAACTGCCCTGGGGTCATAAGGGTTGGATGGTCCATCGTATACTTTAAAGTTGGGAAGGGGTTAGGAATAGTGTAAGCCTCCCAGGTATTTTGGAAATAGGGTTTCCAGGATACTGAGGGGGCTTGGTATTGTTAGGAAAGGTCATTTACTACTGTTTAGTAGAAACTTAGTCATGAGACCCTTCAGATGTATATGATGATTGCCAACATGTATCTTGGCCAGGGTAGAGATAAAGTAAGCTTCCAAAAAAATTTTTTTATGTTAAAGTAGACTTAGAGGGTCCTTGGGGTTGGGTTAAGATTGCCTTTTGCCCTTAGCAAAGCATTAACATCAAAGCAGTGGCTTCCCTAGAGGAATGTCACTCTGCCCATCTCAAGGACCTGGCAATGGGCTGCAGGTAGTAAGGAAATTCAATAGTTTTTCTTCTGCCTTTGTTTCCCACATCGAAGTATATTCACTGAACTTCCACCCAATATCCAGAGACTGAGTATAGGAAAACACATAAAAAATGGTATCTACATTTTGCTTTTTGGTCAAAGACTTAGTGTCCAGAAGCTGAAAAGAACATTAGATTTTTTTTCAGGTATTTGTTAACATGATGATTTTTTTTTTTTTTTAAGATTTATTATTTATTTATTTGGCAGAGAGAGAGAGACAGAGATCACAAGTAGGTAGAGAGACAGGCAGAGAGAGAGGGGGAAGCAGGCTCCCCCCCGCTGAGCAGAGAGCCCGTGCGGGGCTCAATCCCAGGACCCTGAGATCATGACCTGAGCCGAAGGCAGAGGCTTAACCCACTGAGCCACCCAGGCGCCCCCATGATGATTTTTAAGACTATGGTAAAATATCTTAGAGTAAGCAGTTGTAGGGAAGGAAAAAAAAATGTCCTTCCCTGTCAGGTTTTTCCAGCTGCTTTAAGGATTCAATTGACATGAGACAGATTAATAGGAGAAAAACCCAAGATTTATAACGTGCACACGGAGACCCAATAATGAAATTGACACCCAAAGAAATGACCATGGCAGGCAGAGTTCATACACTTTAGACAAAAAGACAAATTTGAGGTATTGACAGCATAAAGGAAACAGATGTTTGGGAGCTTTCGTTAGTAAGGAATTCTAAGATTGGGGCTGAAGTTGTAGATTAGTAAAAAAGAACAAGTTTTGTTTCTACAGCTTTAAAGTCTCTGGGGGTAGGGATGTCTTTTTACTTCTTAATAAAGCGTAGGTACCTTTCACACAGAAGATTTACTTTGGGCCTTCAGGGGATACAGGAGAAGGTCTGTCTTTTTCCAAGTAGCTTCAATTCAAAATAACCAATATGCCATTGTGGCATATTTTAGAGGGGCTTGCCTTGGGCCCCTCCAGTTCCCATAGAAAAGCTGAGCTGGTGACTATGGAGAGACAAACTGAGTTAGTAAATGAGTGGTAAGAGATCGGCAAAGAGAAAAAGGACTATAGATGAGAATGAGGACGAACCAACAGAGAAGAACAAGTCTGAGCCCTTTCCTTCGCACCCCATTAAACTAGTCCCCCAGCCCCAGAGATGGATCAGTCCTATAAAATGTCCATGCTTCGTTTATCTGCTGAAAATATTAGGCCTTTTTTTCTAACATATTGAAGTTAGGTAGAACTTGTCCCATTTGGTTTATGCGGAAAGAACACTTTTTCACCAGAGACTGCTTTAGTCCCCCCATGCTGGGCTGCCAGCGTGTGTCAGGTATGAGGATTTTGGACTTCCAGAGAGACTAAGCTGTTAACTTCTGACCAGAGTCATTTCAGAGTTCTTGTAGTGGTATTGAGCTCTTACTCCACTATATAGGGAGGCTTGGGTTGCCTTTTCTAATTCATGATCTCCAAGATTTGGGAAGAAAGACCCTATATGCTGAAAAGAAGGCAGACTTGTGATACACAAGCAGAATTTCTGTGATTTTTCAACAGGCATATTTATGTGGCATAATTTTACGAACAAAGGAGCCAAGCTTGTCGTTAGCATTTAGGGTGAAGTGTTTAGTGACAGGAGCCAGGTATCAGTCCATATTGTCCTGAACACTTACGTGGGAACGCTTTATACACCTTGTTGCCACATAAAATAAAAAGAGGGGTATGATTTCCAGACGAGGTCAGGTTGAAACCTGTAATTTTTGAGGCCTGGAGCATTCCATGACCTTTGCCATTGATTATGTTAATGTCTGTACATCTCTATTTTTCATGTGGTCTTACCAGTGTATGAGAGCAGAAGAGTCTGTAAAGTAGCTGATGTAGGTCTGGAGTTCGCTGCTGGCAGCTGTAAAGCTTACTTTTGTCACCCAGCCAAGGAAATCTGCAATTTCCATCCACCTGAATATAGTTTGTGGTATTGGGCAGTCTAACAAGAGGGGCAACTGAGCTACGGCCTCTCGTACAAGGCTGTTATGTAAACCATTGGGTGATCTGGCAAACTTTTATGCTAGGGTTATTTTTAATCTCCTTGCTGAGTTTGAAAATGCCATTTTCAGCATCAAACCAGAGAGTTTGATTGTAATTGGTATATCACCCAGGAAAAGTCTAGTGGCATGTCTGTGTTCCGAGTAAAGGGAAAAATCTTCAGCTGTTCTTTTAACCCTGACAAGGGATAGTCCTTGAGCTTCTGGTGAGATTTTTCTGGGGCCTATGTAACTCACCAGGGAAAAAGGCAGAGTGACTTTTTTCTGATCATGGATATGACACTGTGTTGTTTACCCTTTGCTCAAGCTCAGTCCCTCGGGTATTTACATCGGCAGGGACAAAGACCAGTTCGGGGTATTTTTTGCATTATCTAGATGTACACATAATCAACAGTTGGCCTGATTAATGTTTGGTAAACTGGCACCAGTGGGTGTTTGGTCTGCGACCAACTTGTTCAAAGGGAGTTGGTAAGAAGACGACAGGGGCTGGAAACCAGCCCATAGTGGAAACTTAGAGCAGCTAAATAGGGTAGGTAGAGACTAGCATTCTCTAGAAGTCAGTCTTTTATTAAATGATTTATAAATGTGGAAAAACTATTAAAAAGAGAAGTGCTTTGTTTTAATATCATGGGGTCTTTTTAAAAAGAAGGTGTAGGGAAAGAGAAGTTTATTGATCCATGATCTTGGGAAGGGCTGTCTATAACATGGTGCTATCTGCTTCTGAGGCCTGGAACTGAGCCCTACAAATCCTTATTTTCAGGTCACCTATAAAAGTCATCTCCCAGTTGTCTTGTGAGTGATGATCTGGGTCTGTTTTAGTGTGGCTTGCATGAATCCCAGGGGGATTTCTTTTCTCTTCCGACGGCAGTGTAGGTGGTCAGTAACACCTCATAAGTGCCTTTTCAGCAAGGGTACAGTGCATGTTCCCTTCTAAAGAATTTGATGTACATCCAGCCTCCAGGTCGAAAGGGATGGCAAGGTCCATCAGTTGGAGGAGGCCATGCCTCATTTACCTGTTAGTGATATGCTTCAAGTTTAGTAGTTCTTGTGTATAGTTAGTTATAGCATCAGGTTGTTCATTTAACTCAAAAATGAAAGGTTTAGAGATGTCAGTAGGCAATGGGTGACCAACACTGTTTTTTTTAAGTTTTATTTATTTTTTATTTTTTTATGGATTTTATTTAGTTATTTGGGAAAAAAAGAGAATGAGAGAGAGAGAGTGTTGAGAGGGGAGAGGTCAGAGGGAGAAGCAGACTCCCCACCTAGCAGGGAGCCCAATGTGGGACTTGATTCCAGGACTCCAGGATCATGACCTGAAGCTAAAGGCAGTTGCTCAGCTGGGCCACCCAGGTGCCCCAATAACTGTTTTTTTTTTTTTTTTTTTTTAAACAGATCAATCCATGGCTTCCATTTTGAATGTTCTGGATCTTAATAAGGGACAAGTGCAGTTCCTCTGGCCGTTGAAGTCCAGTTTCTTGGCAAGTCTTTCCTAAAGGCCTTTCTAGGTCTAGATTTTTATGTTTCATTTGCCCTGATGATTAAAGTTGATATGGGGTGTGAAATTTTAATGAGTGCCCCTATGTTATTGCAAGCAGACTGTTTATCTCTGCTGTAATATGAGTTCTTTGGTTTAACTTAATCCATAAATGAATGTCAAAATGAGGAATAATCCGGTTGTTAATTTCTTTACCACCGTGGCGACATGTTTAACACATCTGGTTGGATAGCACCCAGTCTATTCACTAAACAGGCCAAACAGGAAGAATAGCTCAGGGCTGGGGACAAGTCTATAAAATCCATTTGAAATGCCACAAAGGGCAATGTGGACCTAGAAGGACTGCTTGGGGCGCACTGATTTGGTGAGATTACAAATAGTGTACTGCAAAATAATTTGGTCAGAAATTTTGAGGTTGCCAGGGCAGAACCAACTGTCTTTTTGTTCCTTAATTATTCTGTTTGCACATGTTAACCTAAAAACAAACTGCCAGTTATTTTACCAGCAAAATGGGCTTATATGGGAAAAACAGAAAATTGCAATTTGGGACAAGCAGTTTATGGCAAAATTGTAGGCAAGTCTGCTGAACAAAGGAGAGGAGTGCTTTTTTATAGAGCGGACGGGTGGGGGGGGTGGTGGGTGGGGGGGGCGGGCAGTTGGGGAAGGCTGTTACAAGCAAGTCCATTGGAGTAAACTGGGAGTTTGAAGTATGGTAGCTTTGCATTGGCCGATTTGTGACTGTCTCTCATTAGTTGAGCTGCTGGGATAGCAAGGTCGTGTCTTCTGTTGGGTCTGCAACTGAAAAGCAGTGGTAGAGTGTGAGAGCTCCCCCCCTCCAACCTCCCAGCTCTGTTTTAGTGAGTTTTCCCTTCATTAATTTTCACACGTGTCCCATTTGGGGGGAGGTAAGTGCTAGCCAAAAGGTTAAAAGGTGCTACAATAGAATCCATCTGGCAATCATTTGCACCCTTTTGTATCCAATTATCTTCTTCAGGTTGAAGGGTATTTGCTTGATAATTAATACTATCAGTCCGGGATAAAGGTAGGGTTAAAAATTGGGTGGACTGATAATTGGAGAAAGACAATTATCATATGATCTCCCTTTTACGAGGAAGTGGAGATGCAACGTGGGGGGTTTGGGGGGTAGGAAAAGAATAAATGAAACAAGATGGGATGGGGGGGGAGACAAACAGTAAGAGACTCTTAATCTCACAAAACAAATGGAGGGTTGCAGGGTGGGGGGGTAGGGAGAGGGTGGTGGGGTTATGGACAATTGGGGAAGGTATGTGCTATGGTGAGTGCTACGAAGTGTGTAAACCTGGCGATTCACAGACCTGTACCCCTGGGGCTGATAATACGTTATATGTTAATATAAAAATAAAAAAGAAAATCCTTGCTAATGGAAAAAAAAAAAATTGGACAGACTGAGGATGGGGGGACATGAGGGTGTGGTCTCTTTTGGGCCGCATACTTAACAGTTCTGTTAGCCTTCTGGTTTCTAAAGATACAGTATCGATTTCCTTTGTATGAACTAAATAGTGAATAATTATAATTTTAGAAGGGAGGTGAGTAACTTTTACTAGGTCAGCAATTATGAGCCCTTTAGCAATGGGAGTATCCACCAAAGGTAAGAATCCATGAGATTTCCAAATTGTGCCAACAGCATGGCAACCTCCAGAATCAGTGTAAAAGCAGTTTCCCCCTCCCACCAGCATGTAAACTCTGCAGGTCAGAGCTATGAGTTCAGCCACTTGGGCTGTTTTACAGCGAGCAAAGAATATGCCTTGCTTGTTATGTGTGGGAAAATTATGGCACAACCAGTCATTATGTATCCCTGGAAATTTTGTTTACAGGAGCCATGACAAAATAAAAGTTAGTCTGGATTATTTGGAAGGATGTCTGAGAGATGCTGTCGTGGTTTTGAGATCCTGCAGTTGTAAGGCGATAGTGGGGAAGAGAGTGGGGCTCTCCATTATTAGAGGGGGAGTAAGGTAGCTGGATTTAAAGTTTCTCAATGATGTAAGATGACAAGTTAGTTAGAAGAGCTTATTTGTAAGTGGTCTGTCATTTTGTTGACAGATGCTGTGGGAAGATGTTGAGAGATGAGGTGAGAAATGCAAGTTTTGCTACTTTTAGATCCTCTGAACTATTTGTCCTCACTGCCCTCCTTGACTTCGAACTCTGTGGTGTAAATTTTTTTTTTTGAGGCTTCAGAGTTTTTTTTTTTTTTTTTTACTTTGATTGATATGTACATATATTTTTCCTTTTTGCTTTATTTTAAATAAGCAAATGTTGATTGTTATGTTCAGGCAATGACTGTGCTCTAACAAATGTAGTCTGAGGAGAAAATGCATGGAGTTGGGGGTTAACAAGTGCAAATTCTTGAGTCAGGTTACCCTAGTAGGTAAAGTGGCCATTTGGTTAAGGCCATTTTGGTTACTCTTACGAACTTGTAAGGGCGCAGGCATATTTTGGGGACGCACAAGTCAACAGAGGAGCCTAAGAGTCCTCGTTTTGTCCAACAAGGAGGCAGCTGCATGGAAGTATGGGGGTGCACCTGATGCCACCTGGTCCACTTGGCATGAGAACTGTGCTGTTGGCCTTCTTCTAGGAGGCAGAAGCTTGTCCTAGAATCCCCGCAGCAAAGCTGTTATTTTCATGCAGTATGAACGGACAGGCTTGTCGAAATAAGGTAAGTGAGGAGTGTGGACAGAGGTCATTTCAAAACTTCAAAAGAGATTAATGCCTCTGAAGACCAGAGTGGGGTGATACCTGAGAAAAGAGCACACAAAGGTTTCACAAAAACTGTAGAATTAGGAATCTGTTGGTGGCAAAATCCAGCTGTCCATAAAAATGAACTTAACTATTTGGGGGAAAGGGCTGGACAAAAGAGACTCAAGGTGTTTTGGAGTGAGCTTTTGAATGCCCTGCGATATCTCTCATGTCCTAAATATGTAACAGTTGCATATACCTACTGATGTTTCGATTTAGAGGTTTTATGGCTTTGTTTAGTTACTGCCTTTAAGTGAATGAGGGAGCTATAAAAGTTCCCTACTCAGGTTGATTACAGAGCAAAAGGGCATCAGCATAGTGCACTAGGGTGGAAGCTTGGGTAAGGATTATATAGGGTCCAGGTTGGCTTGAAGGACTTGAGGAAATATTGAGAGAGACTCATAGTAGCCTCTTGGACTGGGAGTCTGTGGCAGTTGTCCCCCTTTACATGGAAATGCAAAAAGAAATTTCGAGTCTGGGTGAGATTGAAAAGAAAACTGAGGAAGGTGCCAAGGAGTCCCAAAAGAGTTTATTTATGTCCCTCAAGCCCTTTACAAATTAATAAATTTGGTTTCCCTCTAAGTCAGCCTTTGCCTTCTTTCTTTACTGGCAAGATTGAGGTGTTATGGGGTGAGATGGTAAAGACAAGTACATCATGTTTTAAGAGAGGGTCCATTATGCCTGGGTGGCTCTCGATTTCCACTCAGGTCATGATCTCAGGGTAATGGGATCAAGCCCCACGTCAGGCTCCATGCTCAGGATGGACTTTGCTTGAGATGCCCTTTCCCTCTGCCCACCCCCACACCTCATGTGCATACACTGGTGCTTTTTCTCTCTCTCTCTCAAATAAATAAATAAGTCTTTAAAATAAGAGAGAGCGGGCCTGTTATAGGGTTAATTCCTTGCTCTGGTTTCTAGAGAGACAGTTTTGAGCTACTGATTGAAATGGTTTATTCCCTTTCCAAGAAATGAACCCGGGCTCTGCACCTCATGACAGTTCAACTTCATTTGCATGTGTAGCCCAAAGACAGATGGGACATCTTTTAAAGATTCATCCTCTTCTGAGGAATTTAGATTAAGATGAGTTTCACTAAAGTAGGAAACTTGGGATTTGGCCTAATGGTAAAGAAACAAAAATGCTTTTCTCACTAAGTGTCTAGTGGCATTAAATTAACAGAGTTCACTACCAAGAAGGTTTACTGGTGAGCAGCTGGAAATAAGAAAGGCATGATGAGCATGAATAGGGCTTAAGGGTCTTGGGGCGGACTGACACAAGGCAATAAAATAGATTACCCTGAGACTCTGATAACCTGAATAGAATCAGAAGTGACAAATAGAGATAAATCTTCTGAGCAGATAGATAGTAGAGGAAGTTGCACCAGTGTCAGTTAAGAGATCCAGTTCCCGCTTTAAGTTTTGTGGTAGGTCTGGCGTGCTACTGAGGATCAGCTGTCACTTAAGGGAGAAGAATTGTCCCTCAGGAGAAATAGGAATTTTCTGAGGGTGTGGGGTTTAGGAAAATTGCTTGTTAAGCCCTCCTTTTTCTTAAGTGCAGGACAAATTCTCTTCCAATATCTGCTTTTGTTTCTTGCAATATCAGCAATTGCTTAGAGGCAAATAGGGAGATTTCTGATTGGGCTCTGAGTTATTCTCAGTGTCATGCTTCACCTTTCCAGAGACTGAAGTTGCAAGGCAAGAATTATTGCTTTTGGTTCCTTGTTCTCCCTGCTTTCCTAAGAACTATTTTCAAAGAACTGGGTGGGTGCCTCCGGTCTTAGACTCCGCAGTTGCCCCACCCAACTGACCACATTCTTGTGGATTTGTTTTTTCACATTGGGAGGAAATTTCCCATTACAGCAGAGATTAGAAGATTCTATGTTGTGAGGCTTCTGGAATGAATGCAGTATGCCTTGGAAAAGGTTGTGTAAAATGTTCAACAAAGACTCTTTGGTGTTCTCCTTTCTGAGTGCATATTTCAACCTTAGACCGACTGATTTGGGGAGGGAAGTGCTCCAGTGTTGCTCTGTTGACTCTTGAATATCTGCCTCTAGCTGAGCCATCTTCTGGTCACTCGTAGGAGTGCTGGAGAGAGGCTCTGGCCATCTGTTTCCCTTGTCAGGGGACTTTTCTCCCTGGAGCCATTTGGCCGGTCTGAAAACCACCTGATAATCACAGGCTGGAAGAACCCCTGCAGCAGCCAGACACGGTCTCTGTGAGGGAGGTGAGATTGTGGACAGTTGCTCGTCTTTGTAATTCCTCTCTAAATTTAGTAGGATTCTCTAAGAATAGAGGTAAAGGAGTTTACAGTTTAGAAGGTCTGTTACTGGGGCGCCTGGGTGGCTCAGTGGGTTAAAACCTCTGCCTTCGTCTCAGGTCATGATCCCAGGGTCCTAGGATCAAGCCCCGCATTGGGCTCTCTACTCGGCAGGGAGCCTGCTTCCCTTACTCTCTTTCTGCCTGCCTCTCTGCCTGCTTGTGATCTTTGTCTGTCAAATAAATAAAAAAAATCTTCAAAAAAAAAAAAAACAAGGTCTTTTACTGTCCAGGGGACATGAACTCTTTGCAGTGGATGTCCAGGGTATATCCATAGACATTGCATAGGAGTGCTTAAAACTGGCAGAGCCTGATTACAAAACCCTGGAAAATAGGAGGAATTATAAGGTACAGCAAAATGAGCTTTGTTGGACTTCCAGTGTTCCTGCTAGATTTACTCCCCGAGTCCAGCATTTACTCAAATAACCTGTTTTCCCTGGGCCTAGAGAAAGGCCAACATGCTCTCTGTAAATCTTCCAAGAAAGGGAAGATTTCTTGGGGGAAATTATAGTTCTAGGATTTAAAGAAATTGGTTGAGGAAATGGCACCACAGATGCCATCTGTGGTGCCATCCAAAAGATGGGGAACAGATCCAAAAGATCTTTGGGAAGGTCAGTGATAGGGATTGGGGGATAAAAGAAGAGCATAAGAAGGACTTATGTCCGATTTGATTTCTAATTCTTGTTTTAAATCTGACTTTGGGGGATGCCTGGGTGGCTCAGTTGGTTAAGCGTCTGCCTTTGGCTCATGTCATGATTCCAGCATCCTGGGATCGAGTCCCACATCAGGCTTCTTGCTCGGTGGGGAGCCTGCTTCTCCCTCTGACTCTGCCTACCACTCTGTCTGCCTTTGCTTGTGCTCGCTCGCGCTCTCTCTCTCTCTCTCTCTCTCTCTCGCTAACAAATAAATAAATAAAATCTTTAAAAATAAATAAATAAATCTGTCTTTGGTTCTTTAATTTTATTAAGGGAGTCTGCTGTACTTTCATGTTTTCCTTTCAGTTTGATACTCCCATAAATACCAGTAAGACAACTGTTTGCAGTCAGAGCTTGGGGATAGGGGGCGGCGGGTGGTGTGGACAAAAAACCACCACCACAACAAAAAGCTATTTAAATGTAGAAATTTTTCTAATTCAAAAGATCTGTTGTTTGGCCATAAACATGTGGGATCATCATTAATGTATTAATTCCAATACTAAATATATAGAACCCCAAAGCAACTTCACAGGCTTAGAATAAATCTTTATCATGGATATAAGAGGTGAACCTGGAGAGGGCATAGATGATGCAACGCCCCATGATCCAAAGTTTACTCCCAGAATAATCCAAGAAAGCAAAAACTTTGTTGCACAGGTGGTAAAAATGATGTGGTGTGTAGGTGTCTCTGGCCTCCAACAAATGTGTGACATATCTAGTCACAGACCCACTAGTCCAGACCCAGGCAAGGACTACTCAAATGGGATTTCTCCAGCTCTGACAAGCAAGGAAGCTAGTCTCATACCACTAGACCCTGCAGACAGCGATTCCACTAGGCTGACATGGTAAGAAATCTTACCTTCACTAGCTGTATGTCAGAGGTCCCACAGTCTCTCAGCTGAGGCAGAGTGAGCAATCTCCAGCAAGTTAGACTTTTCCTACTGACTACACCAACTGTAGGGGAGGAAAAAATTTGCCTCTTTTCCCCCAAAGTTCTCCTAGCTGTTTTAGGAATTAAATTGACATGAGACAGACTAAAAAAGAGAAAAAAACCCAAAGTTTTACTATGTGTGCATGGAGGCCCAGTAATGAAATTGAGACCCAAAGAAATGACCAAGGCAGGCAGTTTTTACACATTTAGACAGAGACCATAAGTTTGTGAGGAATTGGTGAGATAAATAAAGCAGATGTTTGGGAGCTTTAACTAGTAAGGAATTCTAAGCAGAATTTGGGCTGAGGTTGTAGATAAGTAAATGGTAACAAGGTTTATTTCTGCAGCTCTCTCAACTTTAAAGTTTCTACTCCAGTGAGAAGGGTGTCTTTTTACTTGTTAGTACAGGAAAGGTAACTTTTGTGTGGGCGATTTATTTCCTACCTAAAGCAGATGTGGAGGAGGGTCTGAGTGTTCTTGCCCTAGCTGTTTCCCAACTAGCTTCAATTCAAAGTAACCAATATTTGGAGTGGCCTTCCCTGGACCCCTACACAGCATGAACATAAGACAAGAGATATAGAGAAAGCAATCAAAACATAGCTCTTTTATATGAGCTTTACCGAGGGGCCATATTATTTAACTATGTAGATATAAGCCACACTTATATTCCGAGGTTCTGTAAAAGTCTTCGTATATCACATATTTGGGCTAGATCTCAATTCACTGAGAATTTATGATTCATGTTGGCTGGTTTGACTGAAAAAAAGTCAAAACAGCAATGAACAAGCTAGACGGTATCAGCCTGTTGCTGATACATTACTCTCTGGCTTCATGGGGCTCAGAGAACAAGAAGAGAGAAAAGTTGTATTTATTTTCTTGTCCCCTCCTGCCAGGCCTTGATTTGTGTCCTGCTTTAGTGTGGCCACAGCTCTCTCCCCATGCCCAATGGGCCCTAGAAGTGGTACCAATTTCCCTGTGTTAATTGGGATGCTTCAGCATCCTGGCTATTTAACTCTGCCAACACCTCTGTTAATAGTCACTTCAAGTACTTTTCAGTCTCCTTTCCCAGTGTACTGCCATTTCCTGCCCCACAACAGTGACTGATACATCAAAAAAGCTAATTTTGGAAAAGGTAAAATCATGACTTTGAAAATAGCGCTAAAATGAACATGTCATTATCACATTGTGTGCTTTAAATATCTTACAGTTTTGTCCATTTTATTTAAGTTAAGCTGAAAAAAATGAACATTCCAAAAATTTAATTAACATATCAATTAATTGAGGGGACCAGAAAAAATGTTATCAGTTCAAAGGAGAACTAAAAAAATAGGAAAAGAGGAGTGAATTAGCAAAGGGCATCAAAATTGCCTTTTAACCCCTTAGGAATCAGAAACTCTATCTGAGTTTGTTTTCATGGATATAGGCAAGAATTATTTGCATTATCAGTTATCTACAGTTTACAGAGTTACAGCTCAAAGAGAAAGAATCAGAATCAGACACCTTAGAAAGTCATGCTGTAAACAGAGTTTTGTATTCTACTGGGGCATGATTTTTTTTTCCCCCACATACAGTTGCCTTCTTTCCTTAAGGAAAACAAAAATACAATTTTTAAAATGTTTAAAAATGTGTTATTATTGAAGTATAGTTGACATACAATGTTATTAGTTTGAGGTGTACAACATAGCAAATCCACAGTTCCATATATTATGCAGTGCTCACCACAATGAGTGTAGGTACCATACATCACCACACAACGTTATTACAATATTGTTGACTGTATTCCCTATTCTGTACTTTCATCTCAGTAATGTATTTATTTTATAACCAGAAGTTTGTACCACCCCCCCTTTTTTTTTGAAGATTTTATTTATTTATTGTGAGAGAAAGAGAGCACAAGCAGAGGGGAGGGTCAGAGGGAGAGGGAGAAGCAGTCACTCCTCCCACCCCTGCTGAGTAAGGAGCCTAATACAGGGCTCTATCTCAGGTCCCCAGGATCATGACCTGAGACAAAGGCGGACACTTAACTTACTGAGCCACCAGATGTCCAGCAGTTTGTACCTCTTAATCTCCTTTGCCTATTTTGCCCATCCTGCAATCCTTGTCTCTTCTGGCAAGCAAGAGTTTGTTCTCTATATCTATGAATAGTTTCTGTTTTGTTTTTGTTTCTTCATTTGTTTTTTTAATATTCAAATAAAAATGTTTTTTATATTTTTGTATTTGTTTTTTATATTCAGATACCATCATATGGTATTTGTCTTTGTCTTTCTGACTTATTTCACTTGTCATAATGTTCTCTCTGTCCATCCATGTTGTCACAAAGGCAAGATCTCACTCACTTTTTATGGCTGAGTAATATTCCATTGGATATATACACCATGTCTTTATTTTTTTTCTTTTTATTAAGAGACACTAAGGTTGCTTCCGTATCTTGGTTAATGTAAATAATGCTACAATAAACATAGGAGTGCATATATCTTTTCAAATTAGTATTTGCTTTCTTTGGGTAAATACCCAATAGCAGAATTACTGGATCATATAGTATTTATATGTCAGTTTTCTTATCAAATCTCCATACTGTTTCCATGGTAGTTGCACCAGTATACCCACTAGTAATGCACGAGGGTTCTGTTTTCCACATCCTCACTAACACTTGTTATTGCGAGTCTTTTTGTTACTAACCATTCTTACTGGTATGAGGTGATAGTCTCCTGGTTTGATTTGCTTTTCCCTGATGATTAGTCATATTGAGCATCTTTTTATGTATCTATTGGTCATCTGTGTCTTCTTTGGAAAAATGTTCAGGTTTTCTCATTTTTTATTTGGGTTATTTGTATTTTTGATGTTGAATTGTATACGTTCTTTATATATTTCATATATTAACCCCTTATTGGATATGTCATTTGCAAATATCTTCTCTCATTCAATAGGTTGCCTTTTCATTTTGTTGATGGTTTTCTTTACTGTAAAAGTGATTTTTGTTGTAGTCCTAATAGTTTAATTCTGCTTTTTGTTTCTTTTGCCTGAGGAGACGTATATATAAATCTGTTGCTAAGGTTGATATCCAGGAGATTACTGCTTATTTTGTCCTAGGAGTTTTATGGTTCCAGGTCTCACATTTAGGTCTTTAATTCATTTTGAGCTTATCTTTTTTTTTTTTTAATTTTATTTATTTATTTGACAAACAGAGATCACAAGTAGGCAGAGAGGCAGGCAGAGAGAGAAGGGGAAGCAGGCTCCCTGCTGAGCAGAGAGCCCGATGCAGGGCTTGATCCCAGAACCTGGGGATTATGACCTGAGACAAAGGCAGAGGCTTTAACCCACTGAGCCACCCAGGCGCCCTTGAGCTTATCTTTACGTGTTCTGAGATAGTGGACCATTTTTTTTTTTAAGATTTATTTATTTATTTTAGAGGGAGAGAGAGAGAGTGATTAGAGGAGGAGGGCAGAAGGAGAGGGAGAGTCTTAAGCAGACTCCACATTGAGCACAGAGCCTTACCGTGGAGCTCCATCTCGTGATCTTGAGATTACAACCTGAGCCAAAATCAAGAGTCCAGTGCTTAACCAAAGAACCTACCCAGGCACCCTCAGTTGTATTCTTTTGCACATGCCTGTCCAGTTCTCCCAGCATCTTTTATTGATGAGACTGTCTTTTCCCCATTGTATATTCTTGCCACCTTTGTCATGGATTAATTGGCCATATAAGCAAGGGTTTATATTTGGGCTCCCCATCCTGTTCTATTGATATGTGTGTCTGTTTTTGTGCCAGTACCAATACTGTTTTGATTACTATAGCTTTGTAGGATAGCTTGAAACTTGGGACTGTGATACTCAGCTTTGTTCCTTCTCAAGATTGCTTTAGCTATTTGGGGGGGGGGGGTCTTTTATGGTTCCATACAAATTTGTTCTAGTTCTGTGGAAAATATTATTGTTATTTTGATAGGAATTATACTGAATCTGTAGATTGTTTTGGGTAATACGGACATTTTAACAATATTAATTCATTTAGTCCGTGAACATGGCATATCTTTCCATTTGGTTGTGTTCTCTTCAATTTCTTTCATCAGTGTCTTAGAGTTTCCAGAGTATAGGTCTTTTACCTCCTTGGTTAAATTTATCTCTAGGTATTTTATTCTTTTTGGCGCAATTGTAAAGGGGATTATTTTGTTAATTTCTTTTTTCCTGCTTTATTATTACTGTATAAAAATACAGTTTCTGTGCATTGATTATATAGCCTGTCACTTGACTGAATTCCTGTATGAGTTCTAGCAGTTTTGGAGTGGAGTCTTGTGGGTTTTCCACATAAAGTATCATATCATCTGCAAAGAGTGAGAGTTTGACTTCTTCTTTGCCAATTCAGATGCCTTTTATTTCTTTTTGTTGTCTGATTGCTAAGGCTAGGACTTCTAGTACTATGTTGAATAGCAGTGGTGATAGAGGACATCCCTGCTGTGTTCTGACCTTAGGAGAAAAGTTCTGTTTTTCTCCATTGAGAATGATATTCACTGTGGGTTTTTCATAGATGGCTTTGATGATATGAGGTATGTAACCTCTATGCCTACACTGTGAAGAGGTGTTTTTTTTTTTTTTTTTCTCACTGTGAAGAGTTTTGATCGAGAAAGGGTGCTGTACTTTGTCAAACGCTTTTCAGCATCTACTGAGAGTATCATATGGTTCTTGTTCTCTCTTTTATTAATGTGTTGTATCACATTGATTGATTTGTGGATGTCTAACCAACCTGGCAGCCCAGGAATAAATCCCACTTGGTCGTAGTGAGTAATCCTTTTAATGTACTGTTGGTGAATGATCCTTTTAATGTGTTGTTGAATTGGTTTACTAATATTTTGTAAGAATTTTTTTTTTTTTTTTGCAGCTGTGTTCATTAGGGATATTGGCCTATAGTTTTCTTTTCTTTTCTTTTTTATTAGTGTTTTTGTCTGGTTCTATATCAGAGTAATGCTGGCTCTTTTGAATGAATTTACAAATTCTCCTTCTTGTTTGTTTTTTGTTTTGTTTTGTTTTTGGAATGAGTTGAGAAGAATAGGTATTAACTCCTTTAATGTTTGATAAAATTCACCTGTGAAGTCATCTAGTCCTAGACTTTTGTTCGTTGGGAGTTTTTGATTACTGATTGAACTTTGTTACTAGTAATCAATCTATTCAAATTTTCTGTTTCTTTGTGATTCAGTCTTGAAGACTATGTGTTTCTAGGAACTTATCCATTTTAAGTTGTCCAACTTGTTGGCATATATATATTTTGTTTGTTTGTTTTTTGTTTTTATTTGTCTCTTAGAATGCTTTGTATTTCTTGGTGTCACTTGTTATTTCTCTTCTTTCATTTCTGATTTAATTTATTTGAGTCCTCTATCTTTTTTTGTTGATTAGCCTGGCTAAAGATTTAACAAAAGTTTTGTTTATCTTTCAAAAAAATCCAGCTCCTGGTTTCATTAATATATTCTATTAATTTAAATCTTTCTTTATTTCTGCTCTTCTTCCTCCTCTATTTTTGGACTTTGTTTGTTCTTTTTCTAGTTCCTTCACGTGGAAGGTTGGATTGCTTAAGATTTTTCTTGTTTCTTGAGGTAGGCCCTTATTGCTATAAACCTCCTTCTTTAAATTGCTTTTGCTATGTCTCAACGACTTTAGATCATCCTGTTTCCATGTTCATTTTCTTACAGTTATTTTTTTATTTCTTCTTTGATTTCTTCATTGGCCCATTGGTTATTTAGTAACATGTTGTTTCTGGAACCCTATAATGCAAATGTTAGTATACTTGATTTGTCCCAGAATCCGTTCATCTATCCTCATTTTTAAAATTCTTTTTTCTTTTTGCTGTTCAGCTTGGCTGCTTTCCATTAGCCTGTTTATCAGGTCACTGATTCATTCTTCCACGTTCTCTAATTTGCTGTTGATTCCCTCTAGTTTGTGTGTGTGTGTGTGTGTGTGTGTTTTCCTTCATTTCAGTTGTATTCTTCAACTCTGGCTCATTTTTGTATTTTCTGTCTCTTTGTTAAAGTTCTAACACTGTTCAGCCACTTTTCTCTCCGGTGAGCATCTTTATGATCATTACTTTGAACTCATTATCAGGTAGATTGCTTATCTCTGTTTTGTTTAGTTCTCTTTCTAAGTTTTGTCTTTTTCTTTCATTTTGAGCATATTCCTCTGTTTGTTTCTTTCTTTCTTTTTTTTCTTTCTGTGTTTGTTTCAGTGAATCAGACAGAATAGCTACTTCCCTTAATCTTGAAGGAATGAATGACATTGTGTAAGAATGTGCCTGGTAGCTTTGGTTTTTTGGCTGGAGCTGAGGTGGGTTTGGGCCAGGAGCACCCTGGAAAGACAGTTGAAGTTGAAGTGGACACAGTCCAGGAGGGCCCCAGGATGTTCTCTGCAGGGGACTCCCTGACAAAATAGCAGGAGCTAAAGTGGGTGCAGGCCAGGTGGTCCTGGGCCAGTCTGCATGGGGGCCCTCTAGCAGCATGATTCAGTGTAGGCTGGGAGGTCTTAAGGTGCTCCATGCAGGGGCCCATGGCAGTATAGCTGGGGCTAAAGTGGATGCAGGCTGGGAGGTCCTTGATGTTCCACCCAAGGAGTGCTCTAGCACATTGTCTGGGGCAGAAGCACATGTGATCTTGTGTGTCCTGGGGTGTTTTATATTTGTGTTATCTTGGCAACATAACTGTAGTTATAGTGGACACTGTCCTTTGGTGTCTCAGTGTGCCTCACACTGGGGCTACTTTGGTGGAATGTTGGAGCTTTGGTAGAGTGGCTAGAGCTTAGGTGGGCAGGGATTGGGGGAACGCTGCTCTCTTAGTGTTGCTGGGTGATCTGGGGCCTGGACCCAGCCTGTCCTAGAGATGTTGCTGAAGGTTCTTGGTCTTGGCACAACGAAAAAAATTCAAGGACAGACACAATGCAGTTGTATGAGCAACACAAGTGGGGAAGTTTATTAAAGCTGGAGAGAGAGAGCTGTGTACACTGAGGGTTGGTTTTCTTTTACTAGCCCTTACTAATTAGGAGTGGAATATTCATTACTCAGGGTAGGGATTTCTTGGAAGCAAGGCTTCATGCCTTTTCCTCCTTATTTGGACAGGAGTTTCCTGTCATGCCACCTGCCATTTTGAGTCTGTCTGGTTTGAGCTGACTTTTTGTGGAGTGCTGCCAGGACATGCCTCTGACTTTCCCAAGAGCTGGCCAGGACTTCTGCTTTCCTATTAGAACCTGTCTATTTTTAACAGCCCTCCATCAAGGACTCTGGACTCTAAAAACCTTTTAAGGAAAAGTTGGGTGATGGTACATCTCCTTTAAGTACTTCATGATGGTGTGGGATGTTGACCTTGCCTGAGGGCTCCAGAAATCCTTGCTATCTAAGTTTTAGGAAACCGGGATGGAGAGTAGGGAGTAGAAGGAAGTCTTGGGTTAGACTAGTGGGTGTTAATAGTCATTTGTTTCTGGGTTTCTTTCAGGATTATTGCAAACCAACATCTGGAGATCCACCTGGCATAGGCAAAGGGAAATCAATTTTATTAGTAACTTTAGAATACAGATCTAAACATCAGAATAAGGAGTATGGTTATTAGGGTCCAAGAAGAGAGTATAACCACAAAAGGCCTGGAAACTAGGAGAAAAAGAAGTCCCAGGTGGAGGAGGTCAGGTGGGTTTATGGAGCACTGTGGTCCAGTTAGCTACTGCCCTGGTGACCTGGAGGCTTTAACTTCTCCAGATGAATTGATTAATACACAGCGTGCTGTGGTTGCCATTGTGCAGACTTTCCCAATTTTTGTAGGAATGTCCTCAATGGCATCTTGTAGCCAGGTGGCTTATTGCCTTATTTTATCTATGTGGATTCTTTCTTCCCAGGAGTAATACAGGTGCAGCAGGCTGTGTTAGCCATCATATAAACTGTGCCTTGTTTAGCAAACAATCACGTAATTAATAAGAGGCATTTCTTTGAAAACAAGAGGAAAATCAGTAAATGAGTAGAGCAAATTACAGACCCAGTGTCTTGAGTCCTGAGTGCTGCCAGTGAGAAAGTTTAAGTGTCAGGCTCAAAACGTTCAGCTGGAGTGGGAACAGGCAGTGGCAATCTAATGGGTCCTTCTGGTTTGTAGTTTAAATGTTTCTGGTGATCCTTCTGAGTGGCCCACAGAGCAAAAGGCACTAAGATGATCTATACATGAATTTTGTGGCTGTTTCTTTGAAGTTTTCCTCAAGTCTCCAGCTTCCATTTGCAGGGCTTCGAGGAAAAGGGCAGTTTTTGTTTTTAATGACTTTAAGTCAAGAGAATGGGCAAAGGTTGGAAACCTTAGTTTGGAGAGTCATAGCCAGACAGCCGAGGAAATCAGAATTATTCAGGCTCCAGCCAGTCTTATAGGCAAACAGCAAATGCCAAAAGACAGAACTAGACTCTAACATCTACAAAGATGTGTTACTGAAACATAATTTTCCTTTAAAAGCATCCACTTTTCCATCACAGATAGCAAAATCGGGACTAACCTGTTTGTAAAAAAAAAGTCCAGTTTTAACAAGCTTCGCTTAATTATTTACATAAACTCAACAAGTATAGCGATTGCCCATGTAAGTTTTCTTTTAATCTACTTTGCTGGGAATTTTATATGGAATTTCAGATTGAGTCTTTAAGGGCATCTCAAGGCCAGAAGCTGAGCCAAATATTTACCATCAGATTTGCCTGCAGTGCCTGTAGATTTGGATGAATTCCACTTATGGTCCCCAAAGTATCCTGAGGTTTCCTGAACCTGTGATGAAGTGATACTCTTTACTCACCTGGTAAGGCTGCTGGGAACTCTCTAAGCAAGAGTCTTTTTTTTTTTTTTTTTAAAGATTATTTATTTATTTATTTGAGAGAGAGACAGTGAGAGAGAACATGAGCACGGAGAAGGTCAGAGAGAGAAGCAGACTCCCCATGGAGCTGGGAGCCTGATGCAGGACTCGATCCCAGGACTCCGGGATCATGACCTGAGCCGAAGGCAGTTGTCCAACCAACTGAGCCACCCAGGCATCCCTCTAAGCAAGAGTCTTAACATTTAACGTTTCTAAGGGGCTCCGTTGGCTCCATAAAGTCAACTGTAGTTTCTCTCTCCTTTTTTTTTTTTAAAATGAAGTTTGTTTGTTTGTTTGTTTTTAAAGATTTTATTTATTTGTCAGAGAGAGGGAGAGAGAGGGAGCACAGGCAGACAGAATGGCAGGCAGAGGCAGAGGGAGAAGCAGGCTCCCTGCCGAGCAAGGAGCCTGATGTGGGACTCGATCCCAGGACGCTGGGATCATGACCTGAGCCGAAGGCAGCTGCTTAACCAACTGAGCCACCCAGGCGTCCCTCAACCGTAGTTTCTTAATGCTGTCTGGTCATATCTGAGACTGTGCGTGACTCTATGACATTCCAGTCAAAGCTTTGGTAATATAAACAGTGCTTCTAGTGGTGTCTTGTTACAAGGAGAACAGATTCTCATTGAACTTGTGCAAATAATTATAACTGCCAGAAAAGAATACTCATAGAGGTACACTTACTGTATCCTGGATGTAAGGGCCTATTTAGCCAGAGCGGCTCCATCTCAGGTGAACAGCCATTTTGTTGTTTAGGCAGTAAAACTTAAACTGACCCTGCCCCCAACCCCCAGGGGACCTACTTAAAAGCAAGTCCAGGAAAGTAGTAAAATATGGTCGACCAGTCCCACATAACGGAGCCCAAATACAAGGGCGGGTCAGGCCAGGTGGAGACATCCAATCACTATCTCCCTTAAAAAATGTGGGCCCCACCTTTTGGGCTCCTTTTGAGCATCAATTCTGACCAAGGTGATAGGCTAGTTCAAATAGCTACTATGGGGTGAATTGTAATTCATTTGGCCACCCATGTGTGATCTAGCATGACCATGCAACTTTCTCTCTGTGTGTTACAATCTCATTGGCCACCTGCGTGTGGCCAGGCTCAACCACGTAGCCTTTGCTCTATAAAAGTTAGTCGGTAAGGCAGGGAGGGGTCGCTCTTTCTGCAAGAGGCAGCCCCAACTGGTAGGTTTGATTCTCAGTGCTGGCATGAAGTAAAGCTTTGCTTGACCTTCGCTTTGTATCAGTCTCGCTCCTTTGATCATGGACCCTAACACTGGAGGGTTCAGAGAGGGAGAAAAGATAATGGATGATCATGGACCCTAACACTGGAGGGTTCAGAGAGGGAGAAAAGATAAATGTTTCAATTTGTTCAAAAGGAATATTCTATCATATTTCTGTAAGTCATAGATAACTTCAGAGGAACTTAAGGGAAACTTAAATCTGTAAGAGCAAATATTAGAGAACCAGCAATGTTTGAAATAAGTCATAAAAACTATCTCTTCTTCTTCAGTTCATTTAGTCCCATGTTATTAATTTTGTTCTATTTGAATGCAGCTTTCTCATTAGTTCAGAAGTTCTTACCGAGTTTTATGATCTTAAACATATCAAAAACCTGTGTTTGTTAGGAAGTTCTTTTCATGAATCTCCTCGAAGACAAAACACATTTCTCAAGAACATCAGGACAGTAACTATAAATGACAAAAAACTAACAAATGGCCATGGTTAGAGGCCTGAGAGTTCATTATGATGCAGTTGATGAGGAAATCCAATTATTTCTGTGACACACAACATTTCAGTAATTAGAATGTCAAATGATGACCTTACACCAGAGCATATTAAAAGCCTTAGGAATTTTGTGTAATTTGTAAAACAGTTATAACCTTTACCTATTCAATAAAACCTAAGGTTTTTCATCATTTGTTTGATAGTGCTTGCAGTGTAACTTACACCATATAAATATGACTAATTAGCCAAAAAGACTTCATTGAGATTGTGAATCTTGGGAATTTTGTTAAAAACCTCAAAGTTTTAAAGCACATACCTGAATTAAGATTGTAGATTATTAACAAAATGTAATATTTAATTATCTAATTAACCAAGGTGACAAAAAGAGATTCTACAGAAGTTTATACAGCTCCTAGCAAAACTTAGCACCTGAAATATATTCAGAGAAGTTTCAGAAATATTCAAAAGTTTCTCTTATAATCAAAGACCTGATAAAGATAAAACATAGAAACTTTGGTTTTCTGGAAAGATAAAGGAAAAAGAAAAATCTTTGTTTACAATTTCTTATCAAGAGCAGACCAACAATCCAAGAGGACTTTGTCTTTAATTGAGAGAAGAGCTGTATCTCAGTCTTATACCAGTGTACTCTTTAAAATCCATTCATTAAAGTCTTAGATATGATCACATATAAAATTCTTTTCCTAAATTTGCCCATTACAAACCTTCTACAGTTTTCTTTTTCACTGAGATATTGTCCTAAGCCTACTTTCGCTGGATAACCAGTCTCACTGTAGGACAAAATTACTTCCTTTTGCCTCAATAAAACTGTATTCCCATTCCTCATACTAGTTTTGTTTTGTTTTGTTTTACATATCTCCTACTTTCGTACATATGAGTTGCTTTCTTTATCATTTCTATCAGTCTTAATTATATTTGGCAGAATTTTAACTCTTAGAAACCTTAGTCTCCAGTGAAAATTAAGTAGTAAGCAATTTTGAGCTGTTGAACTCTCTGTTAAACCAGAATTCTTTAGATCTAAAATTTATGAGTACATTTTATGGTTTTTAGAATCCTCAGTTTCTCTGTAATAACATGCCAATAGCATTTTATCTTACTTGGAAAAGACTTAAATATCCAATGAATTTGATCTAATGTATCATCTAACTTAGCAAAACTTTGAAGTTTTAGGCTGCCAAAGATTTTGAAAGCTATTTAAAAGTTTACCTATAAGCCTTTTTTAAAAAATATATTCAACCTACTCATGCTTAACAATTACCCATGAAAAGTTTTATGAGACGAAGTCAACCATCATTTTAAGTCATCCTTTGCCGACAAATTGCAGCAGATACTGAGGAGGTTGTATCTGTGTCCACTAAAAATTGATCAGTTTGTTCCCTGCTGTCACTTGAACTTGCGGCTCCTGTGGGGAAATCTGAAGTGGGTATTTTAAGTCCAGGGAAGTTTCTGAGCCCCCTTGTGCTGATTTAGGAGGTCTCCAGTTTGAACCTCATAAGGAGGTGGTCCAACAGCTCAGGATGCTGTTGGCTCCTTGGTGAGTGAAAGAGGAACAGGAGCCACTGCCACCAGAGGCCCCTAGGGTGGTAGAGAAGCTGGTTCTGGAAGCCACAGCCATGGTGATGCAGAACAGAAGGAAGGGGAGGTGGTGGCCAAGGAGGTGCAGAGCCCAGAGGGCAGAGAAAGAGGTGTGCTAGTCCTGTAGCTCATCAGCTTGTGCAGGTGAACAGACACGTGTTTTTGTTCCAGCAGGAAAGAGAAAACTGGCAGTCCACATTGGGCTAAAAGAAGACTGGGAATTTCCTTGAAAGGAGTTTTGGCAACTGCTTGAGACTATTCCTCAAAGTCCCAGGTCTGAGGTAGACTAACCACAGACAGTTGGCCCCACTTAGAGCCATTAACCCAGGAAATGAATGAGGGAGAAGTCCCCACATCTAGCAAGAGTCAGGCAATGATCCTCCAGTCCTCTCAAGATACAGTTCAGATGTGACGCACAAAAGAAGCAAACAGAGAAGACTGAGAGACTCCTGAGAGACTCAGGAGAAATGGAGAGAAAAACACGGATCTTGGCACAGCCTGTTTACAAGACAATGGGGGCACATAGAGAATATGACAGAACTCAGGTGAGGTGGCAGATTAACAGAAGTATAAGGGCCTGAGGCAGCTGAGCTGATGGTGGATTGAGGGGTAGAGGATGAGAAGAGGGGTGTCTTCAGGCCCCCTAAAGGAGTATGGACTGATCATAGGGTATAGGGCCATAAAGTCCTGACCATATGGCATTTCGGTTCATTTCCTTGCCTTTTACAAAGGAGATCAAGCTGTAATATGGTGTTATAGTTAAGACTAGCATTTTCCTTGAAACAAGATGAAACCAGAGAGGGAGACAATAGGAGACTCTTAATCTCAGGAATCAAACTGAGGGTTGCTGGAGGGGTGAGGGATGGGATCGACAGGGTGGGTGGCTGATGATGGACAGTGAGGAGGGTATGTGCTATGGTGAGTGCTGTGAGTTGTGTAAGACTGATGATTGACATATGCGTACCCCTGAAACAAATAATACATTATAGGTTAATAAAAAATAATGATTTTTTAAAAAGACTAGGCTTTTCCTATCAGACTTCTCCATCCTCTAGTTTATTTGGGGCCAAGCAGTGTTACAAAAGAGGATAAGTACTTTTTCTTTTTAAGCTTTCTAGTGGAAGCTGGTCCCAGTTCCCAGTGTATGAAGATCCATCTTAGGGGAGAATCTTTGAAGACAGAGGTGGAATTTCCCGTTGTTTTCAGGGAGAGAGTTGACTCATGTAATGAGAAAAGAAGCAACTAAACATGGGCTCCTGTTGTTCCCAAGAGGGGCCTCTGATCCTCTCCTGGGAACCTCAACAGAAGCTCAGAGTCTTCTATTACCCTGAGGAGAGTCAATCCCTCCCAGAATCTTGATAGGATCTTAATTAGGAACCCTGCCAGGGAGTTCTGGTGGCAAGTGGATCCAGTGGTCCATTTGCCCCCTGTCATCACAGCAGTGGCCAGCATGCTGGGTGGACCTGCCTAGCCCTGGCATTACAGGGCCCATGCCTCATCCTGGCGCCTTCAGTCACAGGAGTGACAGTCTTCCTGAAGACCCCAGTAGGAACAATAAGGACAGTGTTCACTAAGCAATAACCCTGATGTCCTAGGGTGGACATCATCATGATTCTATGATCTCTAAGTATCTCCTTCCCCTCATTCTGTTAGGCCCCTCAACAACCAGAGGCAAACAGTAGCTGCCAGGGCTGGGAGTCCCTTTGATGGTCTAAATGTTTCTTATCTGAGCCACAGAAATATTTTGATCCCTTCTACTTTGTGACCAGTGCAGGTGGAATTAACCTTTTTTATCCAGTTCTCTCCTGAACCTGTGAATTGCTTGGGTCAGATGATATTCAGTTAAATGGTGAATAAGGTAAACCTAGAGGGAAAATTATGGTTGGGCAGGGTCCCTTGTTAGGGAGTACAATGGCTTATAGCCTATATTATGGTGTGCTTGCAAATACAACAGTGTGGGGGCACCTGGGTGGCTCAGTGTGTTAAAGCCTCTCTGGCTTTGGCTCAGGTCGTGATCCCAGGGTCCTAGGATCGAGCCCCACATGGGGCTCTCTTCTCAGCTGGGAGCCTGCTTCTCTCTCTCTCTCTCTCTCTCTCTCTCTCTCTGCCTGCCTCTCTGCCTGCATGTGATCTCTGTCAAATAAATAAATTTAAAAAAAAAAAAAAAAAACCAGTGTGAGTTACAGGATCGCTGCAATAGGCAGCAGAACATCCCATGGGTCTCTCTCCCCAGCCATCAACAGAGAACATGGAAGTAGGTTTAAGAGGAGGTTGCTGAAACTAAATGAGGGATCAGACCTGGGAGGTGTGAAATAGACCTTTCAGATGCTGCACAGCACGTGGATGAGCCTCTGCCACTCTCAGGGTTACCTTCAGAGTGAACCCAGGTACATCCGATCTGCCTGATGTCTGTCTGAGTCACCCCACCGCTGGTTATTGTCAGAAGGAGTGGACACAAATGAGCTGAGAAGTTGTTCAGAAAAGATGAGAGAAATGAGCACAAGATGCTAACACATAAGGGAACGACCAAAATAAAGACTTCTGGTGAGACAGAGACAGCCTGGGAATGTGGGACAGTTACCTAGGGATCCATGCAATGGATCTTGGAGGGCTGATTGTGAGTGTCACTTCCAGGAGTGGCCACCAAGCACTCTTTTACATGTCTTGGTTTTTCCCGCTGGAGGTTTAAGACAACTGGAGGGGTTCAGAGTACTGGAAAATCCCCCAGATGAGCCAAGGTTTTAATTACCAGTAAGGTAGAAAGCCCTATGGGACTGTTACATGTCCTGAGGAATAAGTGCTGACACTTGCATGAAACTCTTAGTTGCCTAAGAGTGCCTTTCAGCTGGAAGGAGAAAGTGCCCTTCATTCTTTGAAGCTGAAAATCAGTCTCTCTTTGATGCTGTCAGACCATTTGTTCCTAGGTAGATTGGAAAGAGAATAGAAAAAAGGAGGAAGAGTAACTGAACAACTCTCTAGCACAAGGAAGGTGAGAGTTGGAGGCTCATAGATAAAGAGGGTAACTCAGTACTCTGTTACCTGTCTTTTGTGGCCACCAAAAAGATGTTGCTGGGTGAACTGGGTCCTTGCGGCCTTGACCTAGCCCATCCCAAAGATGTCCCTGAAGGTTCTTGGTCTTATCACCAGAAAGAATTCAAGGACAGACACGACACAATCATATGAGCAACACAAGTGGAGAAGTTTTTTAAAGTGAATCTTAAGTAAATCACATCTTGAGATGTGAGAGTGGGTGAGCTCAAGTGGCAACGAGAGCTGCATGCACTGGGCGTTGGGTTTCTCTCTTCTATCGAGAGTTGTTAACTAGAGGGTAGAATATTTATTACATGGGCCAGGGATTTCTTGGGAACAAGGTTTTGTGCCCTTTCTTATTTGGACCGGGTTTCCTGTCATGGCACCTGCCATCTTAGGCCTGTCTGGTTTGATCCAGCTTCTTGTGGAGTGCTGCCAGGATGGGCCTCTGACTTTCCCAGTAGTTGGCCAAGACTTCCTCTTTGCTGGCCTTCATGTATCCTGTTAGCACCTAACTAACTGCTTACTCGAACAGTGGGACTTCTATTCTAGGGGAAAGAGTTGGATAATAAATAAATATATGAGATTGTCTCAGTGCTAAAGGCTATCAAGATAATAAAAGAAAATCCTGTGATAAATTGTGTGAATGTGTTGTATGTTATACAGAGGCTCCTTTACAGAGGAAGTCAGCAAAGGCCACTGAAAAATTAAGACTTTAAGAGGACCTAAGAGAAAAAGGTGTTAATGGTACCCATTCCACCATGATCCTCAAAAAACGAACCCTCCCTACTTCAAGAGACAAAACAAACAAACAAAAATCCCTAAGCTTATTGGCCTTTATTCATTTATAGTTCAGTACAAAAGTCATTAGGTGGAACTTTTGATTATAATTGTTGTGATTCACTCAAAATGTATAGCCTCCTTATGATCACCTCCAATTGCAAATAACCATAGCCAAGACATAGTGTTAAGCACAAAGAGCTAATATTTTACTTACTGTCATCTGTGCTGCTTTGTCCCTAGCTCTTCTGTCAGCAAACCAACTGAAGACAAAGGCTTTGTTGAAAGGTCCTTTCCGTTTGCTCTTTGCTTGCTGAGATGCCCCCACTATCAGGAAACTATAACTGCAGATACCTTAAAAATCTTGGAACTACAGGAGTGCCTGGGTGGCTCAATTGGTTAAACATCTTACTCTTGATTTCAGCTCAAATCATGATCTCAGGGTCATGAGATCAATCCCCATGTGAAGCTCCCAGCTGAGCATAAAGTCTGCTTAAGATTATCTCTCTCCCGGGACGCCTGGGTGGCTCAGTTGGTTAAGCAGCTGCCTTGGGCTCAGGTCATGGTCCCAGCGTCCTGGGATCGAGTCCCACATCGGGCTCCTTGCTCAGCGGGGAGCCTGCTTCTCCCTCTGCCTCTGCCTGCCACTCTGTCTGCCTGTGCTCGCTCTCTCTCCCTCTCTCTCTCTCTGACAAATAAATAAAATCTTAAAAAAAAAAAAAAAAAAAAAGATTATCCCTCTCCCTCTCCCTTTGGCCCTCCCCCCACACGTGCACCCTCTTTCTCTTAAAAAAAGAAATCTCACAGCTACAGTTATTTTTTTCTTCAGAATGATATAATTGCTATATTTTATTAATACATAATGGGCTTTTTCTTCTTCTTTCATGTTTAAATACTTCACAAATCAGTAGGGTCTTAGAATCCCCATCATTGCCTATGTTCCATTATCAAAACTTGCAGAATGGGGGGTGCCTGGGTGGCTCAGTGGGTTAAAGCCTCTGCCTTCGGCTCGGGTCGTGGTCCCAGGGTCCTGGGATCGAGCCCCACATCGGGCTCTCTGCTCTGCAGGGAGCCTGCTTCCTCCTCTCTCTCTCTCTGCCTGCCTCTCTGCCTACTTGTGATCTCTGTCTGTCAAATAAATAAATAAAATCTTAAAAAAAAAACAAAAAACTTGCAGAATGGGTGTTAGCTACCTGGAGATACTAGTGGGGCATTCTCTTAAGAAATGCTCCATCATAATTCTATTTTGGGGAAAACACAGCATTTATTATTCTACATTAAAGTGTAATCCTAGAGATTCAGACTGCAAATGTAAAAAGGTATAGAAGTTCCAGGAGAGAGTTAACCAATTTATTTTATTTGTATTTTTCTATTTTTGTATATACAGGAATAGTATTAAAATCTGTCTAAATGTAGTTTAAAAATAGAATATAAAATATAATTCTGATGGAGAAGGAAGCACTATGTTATTAGCAACCTTAATTTTTTCTTCTCGTTCATAAATAGTGGTGTATCTTAAAATTGATAGTGTCCTAGATATGATGAAATTTGATTTTACTATTTCTGTTTGGACTATAAAATTTCCATGGCTTTTTCCCTCTCCACATTAGGTTGGTTGAAATTTTAGACAGTAAGCAGAAAACAGGCCCCTAATCAGAGTCGTATTCCCCTGTGTTAGCTCAGTGCTTTCATAGGACTGTGCTAAAAATAGCAAGAAGCAGCCAACATATGTCAACAGTGAATCTTTCTAGTTTCTCCTTGGCTGGGATGCCTTTGAAGGTGTAACAGATGGTCGATGGTGTTATTAAATGTTTTGTACAGCACAGTAAGGAACACAGCATTCCAGTCTGTAACTTCTGACTTCTTTTTGACTGTATCCAAATATTGCCATGGAGCTAATGCCACATGGGATTTTATTCTGGGTAGTATATCTGTCTAATATTTGTTTTGTTGTGGTAAAAAAAAAAAGAGAATGGATATTGGGAGGTGTTAGGGAGGAAGAACATTTTTTATGCCTTTTAAGATTGTTCTAGCTGGACTAAGAATTAAATTGACATAAGACAAATTAACAGCTGAAAATCAGACTTAATTTTGTATGTGCAGGTAGTCCAAATAGGGATGAGATTCCAAAGACAAGGAAAATGAGGTATATATGTCATTCTGAACTAAAGAGAAGAGAGTAGGAGTGTAGGACTTCAAAGTGAAGGAGTACAATTCACAGGGAAATAAAAAGAGTAAATATTTGTTAAGCAAATTTTTTCTGGGCCACTCAGAAACAATGGGACATAGAGGACTTTGATCAAACAGGCCTTGCTATGTTCCTCCCTGTATACCGTACCTAGTTCATATTATAAAGTAGTTACTTATGGTGCTAGCTCTCTTCCTGGAGTAGATGCTTTATCTAAATTCTTTTAGGCAGTTGTTGATGGGGTTAGAGAGGTCAAAGTTTCTTCCTGAGTCTTGGCCTTGATTATTTTCAGCTAGTCATATCTTGGGGTAGCCTGCCCTTAGCCCCTACAGTTAACCTCTTTTGAAATTTCCCTGGAAGTTTCATGCCTTAAAAGTTGAGTTGGAAAATTTTTTTTTTTAAAAAATGAGTTGGTGAATTGTTCAATCTTGTTGAATAATTCTCGTAGTCCTGACAGTAGATCAGTTCAGTTAAACTCATTTCAGGACACAGTGACACAGTCAAAGTTAGACGTGTGGTTCAAGTAATCAAGAATTAAATAGGAGGCATTTTTATGGAAACAGAAGAACAATGGTTAATGATTAGATCAAATTATGAACCAGTTTCTGAGTTCTCAAAGTAGCCAGTAGAGAAGATTTCTAGATGTTAGGCTTGAAGCATCTTCAGATAGTGTGAGAGCAGGCAGTGGCAACTGTCAGATTCTCCTAGTTTGTAGTTTGAATGTCTCTGGTGATCTTTTTGAATGACCCACAGAGCAACAGAAAGCACATAGGTTGTCTGTATATGAGCTATTGGAATTTCTCTGAAGTTTACATCAAGTTGTTTATATTCAGTCTACCTGGCTTCAGGAAGAAGGGAAGTTTTAGTTCTCAAATGATCCAAGTCAGAAACGTGGAAGAAAAATTAAAAATATTTGTTTAGAGAACTGTAGTGAGGTTTTGGAGGGAACTAAAAGAATCAAGAACTAGTCCAGTTTATGATGATCAGTATTATACTCT